>NC_133810.1:28418226-29680726 GCF_043250625.1 Sebastes fasciatus | reverse complement strand
GGTACTCAAAAATGCGTCTTCCAATCACTTTGAACACATTTTAAACAGTTTAACAAATGCACACATCACAATCTGAATAAATATGAATATTTTACACAGAAGTACTGGTGGAAAACTGGGATATCTGAGCTTTTGGTAAAATCGTGTTTAATTTCAAAGTGGGAAAGACGTTTCTTTTTCTAAATAGACAGAATAGTTTGTCACCCCTAGATTAGAACATTACCAACTATATACTCAATACAGTATGTGGTTTAAATAAGCCACTGCTAGACGGAGGATGTGTTCTTCTGCAGACAGGAAAGAACGTCATCGTGGTACGGTGGCTCATCCTCTGAAGGGAGTATAAGCTAAACCACCCAACGTCGGATGTGTTGTCTACGTCTGTTAGTTTGGTGCACTGTTCATCTTACCATCCTCTGATAACAGTGAGCTAACGTTAGTTTAACTATACTACTGGTAGATGTCACTTTAAATCTGCTATTTTTCATTTACCTTTTTTTATCCTTACGTCCCACACCATTTTATTTCACTATTCTGTGTCTTTTGATTTAACTTTAAGACCGTACTCTGATGAATAAATGTAAGCTCACAATCTATCCTCAGAAATTAAGTTTACTGATAATTGTTCTCTTATAGAATACAGACTCAATAGTGTTCAATACTGGTCATTTACCTGAAGCAAAACAAACAAATAAAACCTCTCATCACTGTCAGACCATCGATAAAGCTCATTTGTAATTGTGCAAATATGTTAAATTAAGTTTAATCAGCATTTGCAAAGACTAACAGTGGTGCCTGTCATTGTAATTATCAACTGAATTTATTGAAAAGACGGTTTCCTTTCGGTAAATACGGTGCTTCTCTCTTTGGTTATCTATCCAACGTCAACTTAGTTTGCTGTATCCGGAGGGAAAACTTGAGTCAGTGGACAAAGAGCTTGAAATTAGGCGTCACTTGAAAGGCCAGTTTTTTTTTATCTAGCACAAAGAAAAGTGAAGCTACCTTTTTACCATTTCATTTCCATACTGCAGCACACAGGCTGGCATTTTGCATACAGTTAGAGTGCAGCTCCAGAGGGCAACAACACACAGTACAGTCAACAGTCGCAGCAGGAATTCTTTTGGAAATGCTAACACTACATATCATCCCATAAGTGTCCAATATATGAATAATGTGATTATGTGGGAAAACTCAAATGCAGTGAGCTGCAAAGGAGACTTCCCCAGTGAGCTCTGAGCAGCACTTTAAAGGATTCTATGAGGGGAAAGTTTTGCAACCTGACTGGTTGGCGGAGGAATACAACTTTGAGACCCAGATCTGGTTTTATCCTACCCAGATCTGGTCTGATTCACCCCAGAGGTCTGTACTATGAAGCGAGTTCAACATACCCAGGGTATCTTCTCGTTATCTGGTTTAACTAACCTTAACA
The DNA here is from genome assembly GCF_043250625.1 of Sebastes fasciatus. NCBI lineage: Eukaryota > Metazoa > Chordata > Actinopteri > Perciformes > Sebastidae > Sebastes > Sebastes fasciatus. The sequence continues at coordinate 29,679,297 of NC_133810.1, read as the reverse complement.
AACGCCATCACGCTAAGCGGTCCTACGACGGCGCGTTCACATAAAAGGGGCGGGGTTTGCAGCATCTGACCAATTGCAAATATGGAGAAGTCTACTTTCAGCAGCATATTTATATATTATATTATTATTATTTATTTTAGTATTGTGATTGGTACTGTTGAAATGTGAGACATGCACTGGCTAAATGTAGCAGTAAGGCAGGGCTGAAGCGTGTTTATACGACCATAACATGTGTACTACACGATCCTCCTGATGTTCTTGGAGTGACCTCTATTGCTATTTGCATGACGGGGATTAGTCTTGAGCTGCGTTTGTATTTGCCATGCAGAGTCCAGTGAAATAAGATGCATGCAGTTCATTTTCCTGTTTAGCATGCACTGATAGTGCAGACAATTAAACAAGGCTGTGCAGTTTAGTTTCAAAATTTGTTGCACACACACACCAGACGCCAATGCTGTTGTGTTTCTTGTCACTCTTCTTTTGCTCCCGTGATGCCAGCGCGCTAAACATCACACACCGGGGCGGCCGCCACTGTTTGGGACAGTTTGAAAATGCAAAGCCGGCGTAACAGCGGATCTTCTGTACAGCACTATTGTGGAATCTCTGTGTGAAAGAGGGCTTATATCACCCTTTTCTGTTCAGAGTTGCAGGGAACAACACACCAAGATCGAAAGTACCAGCACGTATGTGCAATTATGCAAAGAACACAGTCGACGGATAGCAAGTGCTTGACTGTGTGTGAATGGCCTTTGTGTGCATTTTTAGAAACTCTAATCCCACCAAACAATTGCAAAAGAAAGAGCCTAAAAAAAGAGAAAGGGCTGATTTACCTAGCAGTTAAGGCTGTGGCTCCTCTGTACTTGCTCCTGTTACTCAGACCGTGCCCTTTGTCTGGGTCCAGGGCTTGGTCCGGGGAAAACATTTGCATGCCAAGGGCCACTTGAATGCGAAGCTCCCCGGATTCTCACTACCTGACATGCAAAACCAGCGGGGGACCAGTTAAAATGGCGCACGCGCACAGTCAACACAGGTGTGCTCCAGTCAAAACACTGAGCATCCTGACCTCCCCCCCCCATACCACACACACACACACACACACACACACACACACCTTCTCTAGAACTCCAAACCTTCACCACTCTTTCCAGAGTGTTATGGAAATAAGTGCAGTGATTTCGTTGGGATACTGTACCTGCAGGTCGTCGAGGGATGAGGGTTGGACGTTAGGATCGGCGGTGAGGTGATATCTAGGTTGGTCTGTAAAATCGGGTGTAAGGATCAGAGGTTGAGGGTGAGATAAAAGACAGATCAGTAGAAGAAAAGAGGACTAAGATAGCTAGAATTCAGAAGATGCCGAGGTCTTTCCTTGTGAAGAAGAAACGAGGGGCATGTGGAGCATGGCAATGGAAAGAGCCGGAACAGCTCGAGTGGAAAGAACATGATACACTAGGTAAGAATTTGAAACTCCAATTTGGTTTATCTCTGTTAAGCTTTATCATGTATTTTTATATGTGTGTTTTGACCTAATTTGACCTTGTTAATTTACTTATAAAGCAAAAAATTGTTTCCTTTTATCCCCTTTTAGTGAATGAAATTCCTATGAAGCAGATATCCTGCTGTACGGACATCCAACAGCCGGCAATTGTGCCTCAGTCAATAGCCACCTTAGAATGTGGGACAGCGGCTGGAATGAGAGTGTCGGTACCTTTTGCAGGATCGGTAGGACCGGGGGTCGACACCAGGCCAGACTGGTCCACACTCATGCTACGGCGCTCCCTCTACCATCCCAGTGCACTGGCACTGGTCAGCAGAGCTAAGGTAAGTCAGACTTGTCTTGTCACGTATAGTGTCACTCCCATAATATGACCAAGTTTACCAGCCTTCCAGACAAATGCTCACCCAACTTTTGGCACTTTTTACAGTGTAGTGATAACTGTCATAACTAGCTTCAGCTCATGACTGCTGGGAATAGGGCAGCTGACGGCCTAGAAAGACAGCTGACTAGAGGAAATGATGATTAGTAAATTAGACTGAACTATTTAGAAGTAAGAAAAAGAGCACACCCTAAGAGTCAGCAAGACTCACAGGGAGGACCCACAGCTATATACGGCACTCATAACGAGCAGTGGAAGCACTTCAGTAGAAGCCAGGGTGTCAAAAGTAGAGGAAAGGCAACTGCAGTTTGTATGAGTGTGAAGTCCAGATACAGGCTAGTAACCAAAGTTCACAGGATATCAGCATCACTGCCTCCAAGGAGGAAGCAGAAGGTTGCACTTAATGGTAGGAGAGTCGTGAGAATATAGGCAGCCAAGGAAATAGAGGAGTGGTGGGCAGAAACACTGAGTATAATGGCCTTGGGCGACCACGAATAGCACGAACAACTGCTATTTCAGACCTGATCAAGTGCTGAAAGGGACAGTTAAAAAAGAAGTTAGAGAAGATGGGGGATTTAATATATGAATTTAGGCTACAACGGGAGATCGGTAGACTCGTCGGGAGAGCAAAAGGCAACTCCAGAGGCAGTAGAGGAGGGCTACAGAGAGCAAGAAAGGGACCAGTAATGTGCTGCAGAATGATCTCAAAGCTAGACTAAGTTAAGGAAAGCAGAAAGCCTTACAAATGACATTTTTCCTTAACCTAACTAAGTGTTTTTTCTTGCCTGAACTGTTTGCGTGGCGTACAAATTAACACGCGAAAAGGCTAAAATGAGTACTCACGACACAGGGATTGTCTATGTAATGTCGTACTATTTATACGCCTTCCCGTGAGACCGGGTAGGTTATCCATGTTGTCATATTCATCAAGCAGTTATCTCTCTCTTCACCAGCCTCGTCCCCGTACCTCCCCCGGCTCAGGTGACTTTGTGTGCTCGCTGTGCCACAAGATATTCCCTCTGCAGCGCATGTTGACTCGACACCTGAAGTGCCACAGCCTGGTGAAGAGACATCCTTGTCGATACTGTGGAAAAGGATTCAACGACACCTTCGACCTCAAGAGGCACATGCGAACACACACAGGTCAGGAATGAACTCTGCTCACACACACACACACACACAGTTTTGAAAAGGAATTATGTTTGCTGCATCCTAAAGGCTTCCTTAGAAACAGATTAGATTTAGAGACACATAAATTGATTGATTCATTGAACAAGTCTGATCTCCACTTTTTGGGTGAGAGAAGTTCTAGTATTATTTATTTTATCTAACTCAGAGCAGACAATAACAATGGTGGGAATTTTGCCCTATATGCTCTGAGCATGACTTGTGATTGCTCAGTATTTAGACTCACAACTATCTCTCACAACAACATCTACAGCCACACATGTTGATCATTGAATAGGCAGATGCGGTATAATAGAAAGACACAGAGCATTGTAAGTTAGTAAGTGCTGCAGTGTCAGTGTCAGACTGTTCCTGTAGTGATGGGCGGAAGAAACCTTGTTTGACCTCAAAAAAAGATTCAATGCTTCAAACACAGCGAGCACAGCGACATCTGGTGGCTTGTCAAACTTATCGCATCCATTCAAGACGGGGCGAAGCACCACAGGACCTCTCTGAATTTAGTGGTTTTAGTTTCATCATGTATGCAATAAAACAAGCATGCGTGTTATTATTAATTCGGTAGATGATGTTAGGTCAGATGTTATTGTGGAATGTGTTACAGTAAAATAATTATTATCCGTCATCCTTCAGTATCATTCACCATCTCTGACATTCTGAATAAAAAAACAGGGCTTGCAGTGTTAGTATACAAACCACCAAAAATTGCCATCTGAAACTCTGAAATTGAAAGAATATGCTGCCAGGTGAACTATGTTTGATCCATATGGGTTGCACATAACGTCTTGCAGTGGCCTTTGTCTGAGATCAGTGGTTATGTGCATGTGTCATGTTACTTCAGTACACTTTAAATGGATAATTTGGGTGTTTTTAAGTGGTGTTGTTTGAGGTACATCTCCATAGTCAGTGTATTACCTACAGTAGATGACGGTCGGCACAACCACAGTTTAGAGAAACAGACAGGAGTACCGACACAGGAGCAAAGCAATGTGGACGGGGCCGGCAGCAAAATATAATAAAATCAATATCCGTTTAAGTGTACCCTATATTTAAAATATTTTCACCGCTGTTACGACCAGTGAATAGGGACCCAAAGCGCAGACACAGGAAGTGAGGTTTAAAGAGAATCTATTTATTGCTGAGGTGGAAGGTGGAGGCAGGCAGATGAAGAATGATATGATGAGGACACAGGGAAAAATGGTGAATTACTGAGCACAAAAACAAGCACAATTCTGACAAGAATAAACCACAGACTGGCGGTGAGTGGGTGAAGAGCCAGGGGAAAGATGTACCAAAGAGTCTAGAAACAAAGAGGTGAAACTCTGGGGCTTTTATTGACAATGGCCGCTAGATGGCACTGCTGTTGTGCTGCTGCCATTCTGGACTAAAAACACCAATGAGTCCATGACCATGGATGTATAAAGTCTATAAATCAGAGGAACTTTCCAGTAGGAAACCTTAAATAGACCTCATTTAAATCATTATGTCTTAAAAGTAGTAAAATGAACTAACAGCTGAATCCAGAGTTATTTTCCTCGGCATAATGAACGAGCATCAGACCCACGGGACTGCACCGCCCTGCACGCTCATATGACATATCAGGTTCTGCCAGCTTCCTGCTAGCTGTGTGCGGCTGTAATAATGGATATATTGGCTGTAATTCATCACTTTTATTATCTTATAATACACCCATGGGCTGTATGGTGTCAGCCTGTACCGTGGTGGATGTATTAACGTCTCAAACGTTCCCAAACAGCCGGCTATCGGCCAGTAGCTAGAAGGGCTAGTAGCATAACATCAACAGAATTTAATGGAGTTGTAGGCTATTTACCAACACGCAGGGCAAAACCTCTTCTACATCCATGGCCTGTGCTCTATTGGACTCCATCTTGGTGTTATCTGTGCTGGATTTTTCTAACTTCTATTTATGGCCATCGTTCATTTCATGCTCTTCTGGGAAGCGGCCAGGAAAAAAAGTTTAATAAGTAAATAAGTGAGTAAGTAGTTATAGTTATAATAGTTGTTTTTGGTAGAGGAATTCAATTTATGACAATTGAAGAGAACAACATCTGTCATGTTGCCCAACTTTAAATACAATATCTGATCCACACAAACATGCACAGGGAAAATAAAACTCTTCTGCCTCCCCCTGCTGCAGGTATCCGTCCCTACAAGTGTGAGTTATGTGAGAAAGCCTTCACGCAGCGTTGCTCTCTCGAGTCCCACATGAGGAAGATTCACAGCGTTAGCCAACAGTACGCCTACCGCCAGAGACGCTCCAAGATCTTTGTGTGTGAGGATTGTGGTTTCACCTCGAGCCGCCCCGATGAGTACTTCCTCCACATGAGACAGTGCCACCCCGGCAGTCCCGCCCTCCGCAGGTACTACCGCCGCCAGGCCCACGAGAACAGCGGCTTCGCTCCAGCTGACCGTAAACTCAACCCCTATATGCTGTACTCGACCCCTGCATACTACATGTAGGACTCATTCTCTGAACTATGGTAGAATTAATTTGTATTCAACTGTGTTAGTCTTACATCGTTAGTCAAAACAACTTTTTATCACCTGCTTTTATCACTTTAATGTTGTTTTTAAAATGATTTCTTTCACTATGTTTACTGTTGAAATAAAAATGAAGGATCAAAAATTATTCTTTATGGTTTTATTGTTTTACTACGTATGAATGTATTTTTGGTCAAATTCTGTTGATTGTTTAAATCCACATCAAGGTTGATTGCTGAGTGATTTCATCCCTTTATAGTTCTTAGATTTGGGTCGACTTTCAAGTGACCCATCCTCTTTTGCTGCATCAACGCTACAAAAACTCAAGCAGTGTAAATTAGTCTGACATAAGAGCCTTAAGTGTCAGGTTTTAAGTTTATCTATACTATAATCATGATTAAACAATCAGAAGATTCAACTCACCTTTAAAAGCATGGATGTATTTGATAAGTCCCACTTTGTCCCCTCCAGTGTATCAATATAAAACTCTGCATCATCCTTTGGATTAACGTGTCTTCACCTTTGCATGTTTCACTTGGCTGGAATTACCAAAGACGATAATAGTCAGGATTATTATGTCCATTTGTGGGACAAACATGGTCAGAAAACAATATTCTATAGCTGTGAAAAACAGAAATATATACTGGGATAAAATAAACAAAAAGAGAAAATATGTTATTTAGACATATGAGGACATCAGCATGGTCCTCTTATTACCCTTAGGTCCACGTCACTTGGTGGAGTAGCACCGTCTACTCCTGTGTGTGCTGACAATACCCGACCTGTCCTATATTTTGATCTGCGTATATGAATCTAAACTAGTTAGATATAATAATAATGTAATGCATAATTTTGTGTAGCGTTATAGGACATGTTATAAGGGCTCAAACTGCACTGGCAGTGGACTGAGGAAGAAAAAAAGTGCTCATAGGGAAAATCTAGTTCTAACGGGCCTGTGAGTCAAGATAGGAATTAATAAAAGTGCAAATCAATTCATGAAATAAGTGTGAATTTGTGTGAATTGATTATGTTCTGACTTGTCGTTCTTTGCTTTAACTCTGTAAAAATAAACTATTTGTTTTAACTAGTCCGGGCTGCCTTAAAATTTTAAGTTGACTGAATTTGAGAAGACAAGTTGAGGTAATTTTCTAATAATTCAAACTTTTCAAGTCGAATAAACTTGATCTTAATTAAGTTGTACTTAAACCCTTGATTCAAAATAAATGTTTTTCTAGTTTACCTAACTTTATGTTATGTCAGCTTTATTATATATTTATATTTGAGATAACTTTTGATCACAATTCAGTTATTCAAGATTAAGTTTATACTACATATTTAGTCATTCTCTTTACTTTTATTAGACTTCATCTTAATCTTAAATCGTAAATTTAAAGGTGTCATCTCTTATTGGTTGTTTAATTTCAGTTCTTCAAAGATTTAATGACACAGATGATAAAACAACCTTTGAGTATACCGCAGAACAACGGATCCCATCAAATACAAAAGGGTTTTTGCCCCTAAAACAGCACAAACTTGTGGGTAAAATATCCACGAAAATGTGCACATATAGATACTTCTGCTGCTATCTTTCATTCCCTCACTATCATTACTAACATTTAAATTATGCACAACCAAAAAGGTCAATCTCACTGTAGTAAAACAGACTTTAAAGACCTCAAAAAAGTTATGACTATAATGTCAATTTGCAACTTTATGGAAAACCTCTTAAATATGCTCAACTGAGATTGTGGCATAAGAGTGGTCAGTGAACAGAGTTACCTCGAAAGAGTGGAACAGAACTAAAAAGAAAACTGTGGGATACTGCCCGACCGATGTAACACAGCTTTCCCAAAGCTCCTGTCTCACTGTAGTGCCGCCACAGTTTCACAAAGAGGTCTATTAGTCTGTGAACCCTGCAGAGCAGCGCTCACTATACCGGTATTCATGAGAACCTTCTGAATGACTTCGAAGGAGTAGTCAATGATCAGTGCATAATATAGCAGATCCATTAGCATAGCTATACCGCATGTGAGTAGTCCTTGATGTCATGCAGAATGATCTGATCCTCCAGCACCAAGTCTATGGAAGTCCAGTTAAATTTGAGCTGTTCTCACTCATAACCAACAGGTGGCATTCTTGCTTTAAATCTACACAGCCTGCTGTAGATGTATTACCCAAAACGTGAACGTTTAACATCATCATCGTACACACGGGGTGAATGAATCGTCTGCCACAGGTAAGTGGACTGTAAGCTATATGAATATACAATAATATATACAGTATGTTAGTATGTATATCCGACTACATATATTAACCTGTTTCTACATGAGTCTATGGAGGCAGTGGCCAAAATTGACACCTTCTTCAAAACATTTTAGGGCCACTGTGTATGCCTTTATAGCCACATATTATGCCTCTTTTATGACATCATAGGGTGTTAATTATTAATATATCTCATAATTCTATTTGATTGAGTTTAGTATTCATTTGAGTAGTATGAAACTTAAAGTGGCCTCATAGTCGACTGTAGGTGTCTGACAGAGCCAACAACAAGGCTGCATGCCTTCATAGGCTCAGCCAACAGCTGTCCAAGTGATACACTGTCCCAGACCACAGTGAAGTTAGTTTGAAGTTGGATATTCAACACACAGACATAAACCAGTAGATGTGATGTGTTCTAATGACTGATGATGGACCCATATGGCGGACATCTTACCATGGGACCGGCTTTAAACTGGCTGTAATTGGAACCTATATGGTGAAACAGGCTTGTATTGTCTTTATAATCCTTTTTACTTTTATTTATACTCCAATATTGTTTTTTATTCAAAGTGTAAGACAACTGTGTCTGTCTTGAATAAACCCCCAAAAAAATAACAAACAAAGATTTTAGTAGAATTTTGATTATTATAGCTCCAATAGAACATATCAATATTTTTTATCAGTATATTTTTAGCATCATTGGGCAAAAATTCCACAATAACCTTTCAGCATATTTGTAATTCAAATGTTCTGAGAGACTTCTGCTCCTCCTCATGGCTCTGTTTTCAGGCTTTAAAAAATCTAGCCCGTGACGGGAGACTTTGGCCAATCACAGGTCATTTCAGAGAGAGAGAGCGTTCCTATTGGCTGTGCTCCGGCTGGTGGGCGGTACTTGGTATTTCCTCAACAGATCTCAACAAACGTTCTCATGGTACAGCTAAACAGTGCACTACAAGATGTTTATGAAAACATCTGAGGAGAGAAATAGCATTACAGTAACAGAATATTGATTCATATTTGATCAGCGCTGCCTAGTTTGACCGTTTAATTGACAGCTGCTCAGAGAAGGCAGCTGGACGGCAGACTCCAGATCAGCTCTGACTGCTTGTTTTCCTCCTGTCTGTGAAATCTTGCAGATGCCAACAGAGGAACATGATACTGTGCAGAATATAGTGACCGTTTTATAACAAAAATAACTTTTTACAGGTATAAATCTACCGGGTCGGGATCCCATGCGCACCCGCATATGAGCGCTCACGTGTGGCCGGAGCCTCTGCTCCTCTGCCTGCTTGCCTTCACACACACACCGCACGCGTTCTCGCTGTCTCGCTCAACCTCTAGACGTGAACGCGCGCTCACTCCACACTGCAGAACAGTTAGTAGCTCTGAGAATATCTAGTGAATGTACAGTGGACGTTTGTGCAGAAATAACTGCTGCAGCTCCTCCAGACCAACAGAGGTTTCCCGTGTCTTGTGAAGTGACGGGACTCCGCAGAGAGAAACGTTATCGTCTCCGACCGGGTGCCGGTGTCTCCCCTGCGGGCGCAGTGTGGAGACGATAACGTTACTCTTCCTGCTTCAGCCTCGGCACCGACCCGCTTTTCCTGCTTCAGCCTAAAAGCCAACACTAGTATCAGCATTGATTCATGGAGAGACCTTCGTCTGGTCAGCTAACATTACTGCCAAGCAGCTGAAATATAGAGTGATATTGTGCTTTTAGCTGACGTGTGTCGCCTCACTGTGTTGAGCGATGCTCAGTCATGTCTATTTAGAGCGAGCAAGCGCGAGCCCGACGCTGACTTTAGTTGACTTAACGGCCGTAGGTGTCGCTGTTAACAAGCATTTCTGAAAGTTACAAATAGTCCCTTTAAAATCATATTTGCTCCATTTCTCCCCACTGCAGCTTTAAGCTGAGAGCTGGGAGGTGAGGCTAATAAACCTCCCCCTACTGCCAACAGTCTGGACTGGATGTCTGTGGAATAACCAACTCAAACCTAACTTCCCTGCAGAGGAGGGGTAATGGGTGAGTTGTGCAGCTGAAACACAGAGAGCTCTACTGCTGCTCCACTGAAACCATCCAGAGGAGAAGAAGCGGATTTATTTAAACTCTCTTTGTTGGTGGAAACAAGCTGAAAAAGGAAAAAGGTCTCGGATGTCTTTGCAGAAGCTGCCGGGCTCTTTTGGAGTCATGTTCCCAGCTCTGCCTATGAAAGCGGAGCGCAGTCGGAATAAGGAGCGGCTGGAGGCCAGCTTGGCCGGCTTGTGTGAGCTGGAGCTGCTGAAACAGAGGCAGGAATGCCGGGTACTGAGTGCTCTCTGCCTCGGAGACTCTCCGGCTCCTGGTCGGCCGCCTTGGGGAGCTCTGCGCTCGGCACGCTGCGCACTGGACGCACCAAACAGCTCCAGGCTCCAAACTGTAAGTCAATGTTTGTCTGCTGATGGGGAGTTTGGGACTGAGTGGTCGTATAATCGATGTCCTGCTAGTTTACTGATGTAAAGGACAGTTTGTTGTGCAGTTATGCATTGAAAGTTGACTTGTCCTGCTAGTTTACTGATGTAAAGGACACTTTGTAGTGCAGATTTATGCATGTAAAGTTGTAATGCAGAGTTATGCATGTAAAGTTGACTTGTCCTGCTAGTTTACTGATGTAAAGGACACTTTGTTGTGCAGAGTAATGCATGTAAAGTTGTGCGCAATGGGGATCTGTTTGGAAAACTTCTATGAAGGGGCCCTGCAGGGATGCTTATATAATTACAGACCCACAACTTGATAAGTCTTATCAGAAGGGTTTTTGTTGACAGATGTGACCCATAAGTCTGCTGTAGGCAGAGATGTGAGCACAGTAGGGGGTGAGTGCTATGGATCTTTTTTTTTATACTTTATATGCTGACCTTTAAGGATTTGAATGTGTCATGGCCTTGAAACATTTTTCTATTCTGACTCTCTTCTTTGCAACACTGGACCTAACTCCTGGATTGGATTACCAAACACTGAATATATAGGACTAATGTGAAAATGTAAAAGAAAAGAAATTCCTCTATAAGCCTGTCGTTGACCTCAGTGTGCAGTTATGAAAAAAGAAAGTCAGGAGGGCCCCTAAAGTCACACATTACCATTTAAGGGCACATTTGAGGAGGGAGCTTCATTACTTTATAGATCTCATGCTGTGTTGTATTTATCCAGACATCTCTATCCTCTTTAGTTTTTCAGACCAACTGTTTGGTAGGAAAAAAAGCAAAAAGTAAACAATATTATGGCATCGGGCCTGTTTTGCGTCTGCTTAATGTCCTCAGCAGATGATGCTTCGGAACATAAAAGACAGGCCTCGGGTTGTTTGGATTCTCAGACGAATGCCAAATGTGAAGCATTTAAAGGCTGACTTGATTTTCAATTACTAAAATGAGAATGTAAAAATGTGTGTATTATTCAGTTACAGCCCCCAAGCTTTAGCAAACACTGTCGTATTTGAAAGACAGGAAATTTGTGTCACAGTGTCAATTTCACATTTTAAAGAGCCGTAACATTTCCTCTTGGGATCTGTCATTGCGTTGGTCCTGTATGATCTAGGATACCTCCAGTTCCCTCCGAGGCCGGTGAGCCTGCAGCATCAGCCTTGTGAGGTAGTGAGACAAATGTGTTCCTGAAAAGGGATAAGAAGATGAACCGACCCGTCCTTGGTGACTGTGACAGTGCAACGCGTTCTCATCCCAACTCGTCATACGCTGACGCTTTGCCAGACCCCTCGGCGTCACTTTTCAGTCGCAGTAAACACGCGCTTAAATGTTGTGAATTAAACAAAAAACACTATAGTTAGGTTTAGGAAAAAACCACATGGTTGGGCTTAAAACTACTACGTTTGTACGGTGAAAATGAAGCTGAACGTTTTGAACAGGAGACATGACCAAACAGCTGATTGTAACGGGACTCACGGGACACAAACGGCGGTCTCCTTGATGAAAGCCTTGTGTTTGTTGGACCCATCCACCTCCACCTCCGCCTCCCGCCCGCCTGGTGTGTCTTTCCACTTTTAAAACTATGTCACCGCACTCCCCGACACACTTTCCCTGAGCGTTTAATATTGACGCGGATGGGTTTACATTGATGGAAAGCTCGGTGCATCTCATACCGACGCTAAAGGGTGTCTTCCTTGTGTGTCGGTATCTAATGTCGACAACCGTGACGAGGCATTGTCGGTATTTGACGTCCTGAGAACAGGCTGGAATGTGAGAAATGTAAGATTGTCCACATAATATAAGATTAATTTTGTCTGACTCTTGACAAAGAAATGTTTTAAGTATCACGAGTGCACCACAATGTGTTTCAGTGAGATTAGGACACAACCCATCTGACTGGTCAGTAGACACCAAAGAGTCCCAAAACATAGAAACAACAATACAGAGGCTCATTGTAGAGACAGACGAGGAGCCAGACTGTGTTATCATCAGATCCATCTTAGGACTTTTTATCAGTCTTGAGGATTTAGAACAAATTCCAACCAGAAGTTTATGCCCGATAAAGTCCTGTAAGAAAGTCCTGTAAGCTGGAGATGGCATTTTAACACTGAGATTCAAGTGCTGTGATATTGTTCATGGAAACTTGTGAGTAATTTCACATGCATCTGTGTTCTCCCACCCTTTCATGTAGCCCATTGTTTCATTCCTAAGTCATGACACAAGATATCTAATGAGACTGTCTGCACGGCTGCGGGGTTGTTAACTGTTGACTGACGGACACTTGATGGCAGGAATTTATTTTTTATGATTGACCTCAACCCTGCATCCTAATTTGTGTTCAATCAGGTATAGGGTCGAGATTTTCATGTAGCAGGACTGTAATAAGCCTGCCAGCCTGTCTACCTCTGCTCGTGCTCTTTTTTTGCATCACCAGAGTGTTCCACGAGCTGTGAGTACAGCAATGATCGTTGTTTACGTTCATAATGCTAATTTTAGAGGGGGTGGTTTTGGAGTAATGCCTGAACAGACGGACTGTCAGTGTTGATTACTTTCTCTCTAGATTTAGGGACGTCTGGAGCTAGTGCTGCTCGCTGCTTTCATTGGAAAAGAGTTGGCACGCTGGGCTGTTTTTCAGTTGGATACTTTAGAGAGACCAGCAAGAGTAAGCTAGATTCTTAATGTTGCCGACCCCAGCTTTAAGGTCAGCCTCTTCACCATATTCTCCCTCTAAGATTGTTGCAAGTCATCAATGGAAGTGATTGACTTGTTGGGTTTACATTAGTGAATATGTTCATCCCCTCTTGTCAGCCTGGTCTCATTCCCAGGGCGTCAAATACAGTTGCTTTGTCACGCCCCTCAGCACCCCTCTGATACCGATACACAAGGCATCCTTCAGCGTCTGTATGAGACACGAGGCTTTCAAACCCATCCATGTCAATATTAGACACTCAGAGAAAGTGCTCCGGGAGTGTGGTGACACAGTATAAAGACTGAAAGAACCCACATAGGGCAGACGGGAGCTGTTCGTGTCCCGTGTGAAACCAACAATATGTTGGTGTCTTTGTGTTCACAATGTTAAGTTTCACTTTACAAACGTTACAATCTTGTGGTTTTGCTGCCTTAACCTAAGCAAGTGTTTTTATTTGAATTCACAACATTAACCACGTGTTAACTGTGACTGCAGCGGAGGGGTCATAGTTTGACGCCAAGGGGTCCTGACCAAGCGTCAGTAGGTGACGAGTTGGGAACGGGTTACTCTTGTTCATCATTTGTTTCTGAGGAAGGGGTAGCTAAATTACAAATAATTATCAATCCTAATTGTATTTTATTTCCAAAAGCACCACATTGTATCATCTTTTCTGTCAGAGTTGTTTCCTTGATTGTATCCGGATACTTTATTTCAGTCACCTCAAAATCTGCTCTACAGAGTCAGAGTCAAAGACATTTCTCGTCCCATAATTCTAATGAGCACAATTAATATTCATCAGTGTTGTTCTATGTGACTTCCATGAAGTCTCCGTCATCATGCTGAAGTCAAGTGTAAATAATCAGATTCTTTTGGAGCACATTCTTGGCACATATGTGCGCACAGTCTATATGCGTAGTAAACAAGCTGTACTAATACACTGCTAATTTCGTACCCTTGTTGATATTGCTGCCTATGGCATGTGCTTCCAACTGTTTGTCTCAGGGTTTCATGTGACACATAACTCGGCACCTTTCAGACCAGTTGAAACGTGCAACTTCTAAAGGGTGATAGATGCCAACTTTGATATTCCTTATTCAGCACCAGTTCGTCTTAGCCTGTGGATGTGTGTGTGTGTGTGTGTGTGTGTGTGTGTGTGTGTGTGTGTGTGTGTGCGTGTGGATGAGATGGAAAAAGAGGTGAAGGGACAAAGAGAAAAACCTCCTGTTTGTCAGGAGGAACGGAGTCATGCAGAGAAAGAATGCATGTTTGTGTGTGTATGAGAGAGAGTAATGTGTATGTATCCCTCAGCAGGAGCTGCTGACAGCCATGTGACAGCTGACAGCAGCTGGGGGAAGCAACACAACCTTCAACGTCTGGGTGTGTGTGTGTGTGTGTGTGTGTGTGTGTGTGTGTGTGTGTGTCTCTATGCTCTGCTTGGTAAAATAACAACAACGATAATCATATCTAAACACTGAGTAATATTAATGATCTACAAGTTATCATTTTTTCGGCATATCCGTTCCGTATCCGTCAACCAAAACAAACCGCAGCAAGCTGAAACGGAAAAGTATAAAACGTTGGAGGGTCAGCGTGGATACGACCTGCACCTTCTCATGTTAAATCCAGCGTGGTAAACACTACACATCCAGTAAAGTATGGAAACACTTTGGGTTTCACACATTGACAGGAAAAGCAGAGCTAGAGACGGACTTAGCTTGACGAAGTTAGCAGAAGCATACACGTGTGACTACGTCCGGTTTTCAAAATAAGGTGTTAACAAAAGGAACTGTATATACAAAATACACATATGGAAATAAGATTGATTGGATTATATTCACCAGAAGTATAAAACATTACATGTCCCTTATAAATTAAAACTAAAATGTGTGAGGGAAATGTCTTTATTCTTTGATTTTTGGGTTGCTGTAAAAAAAATTAATGAACACTGACTGATATATTTGACTTCAGGACATCTCTGATTACATACATGCTGAAAATCAAACATTCTTACTGTATTCATTTAGATATTTTACAAAGTAAAAGTCCAGACAAGTGTAGGATTCAACTTTTTCCCATGGTCTAGTGTTAAAAATCTCAAATATCGAATCTGAAATCTTAAAAGCAATTCAAATGAATGATGTGTTGGTTGACAGTGATGTGAGTGTCGAGTTTAAACACTCTCCTCTTCCACAACAGCTGCTGTTGAAATGCTCTTGAGCAAGGCATTAATCCACCAACTGTTCCAGGTATGGTTTACACTATGTGTATAGTCAGTCTCCAGTGGAGACCTTCTGCAGCTGTGTGTGACCGATCTGTCACTAAAGCCAACACAAACATCTCAACTGTAATGGATGTGTTTTACTTAACGTTTCGCACCTTGCTGTGCTGCGTAAACACGGTAGGCTGTCTGTAGCTGTTTAAGCTGGTGGTGGGGTATAGAGAGATGGGACTGGGGGGGGTCTTCTCTTGTGAGGTCTCCAAAACAAAAACTAGCACTTGGTTACTTTACGTCACAGCTGTGCAGCTTTAGGGGTGTCAGGACACAGTAGACACAGTAGCCTATCCTATGTCTCATTACTGGAAATGTTTCTTTAATAAAATAGAAGCTTTTATGACACACCATTCTCATATTGCTGTTAGAGTTAAAGATAATAAAGGTGAAACAGATCATGCAGTCCTTATATACAATTAAAACGGTTGAGGACAAAAACACAATAAAGCCAAAAGCTTTTTTCCACAGTGGTCCTCATTTGGAAATGACACCTTTTCAAGTCAGGCAGGACAGATTAAATGGTAATAGTGTACTCTTCTTGTCAAAGCTGCAACTCCTTGCTACGGTTGTTGGGTGGCGCTAAGAGGAATTTAAGATTTCAATTTAATTTATTGCGATATATTGCAATAAAGTGATATACAGTACAGTGATTTTAGGAAAACTGTCGGCATAAAGAACACACTACCATATGCATAAAATCTGAGTTAACTTTTTTATGCAATGAGAACAGGGGGATCTGTATTTGCATTTATCACAGTCCCTGTAACGTATCGTAGCGCTACTTTGAGAGGGAACATACAGAGAGGATGCATATTAAATAAAGTATTGTCTGAGTTAATCTTTGCATGTAAACTATTAATTAAAAATTGATAGAGTATCACAAAACATAATATTGCGATATTCGATTTTTTTCCGATATTTTCTTAAACCCCTACTGCTCCAATGTTTTGAATTAGAGCTGTCAGTGCTACATATTTCTCCTTTAATGCCAATAATCAACCACCTGATCCACATAATGTAAGCAACAACATCCAGTAACGGTAACAGAGTAACACATACAGCATGCAGAATGGGAAAACACACAGCCTGTATCTGTCATAGCACAATTCAATCCCTGTATAATTAAAGGAAAATGGTCACCGGATCAGTACGTCCGACACTAAGCCCCCCATATGTGTTCACTGTATGGCTTTAATCAAGAAAAAGGAAATGACCATGATCCCTCCAGGAGACTGGAGGAGATTTCCTGTGGTCATCGATATTTTTTTTTCCAAGAAGGATCAACTCATTTAGAGTAGATAGAGGAAGACACCATCTCTTAAACAGCTCCATCTGACTCTAATAAACTCAGGGTTGAAAAACACTGAATGTATCCTGGGCAGTGTTGGCAGCAGATAGCCGGCCTTCGCAGCCAGGGCCGTACGCAGGGTTTTAGAAACACTGAGGTCCAGAGACTGAGCTTGCTAGAGGGCGTCGGGTGCATTTGATCATGAAACATCTGAAAATGAATAAATGGGAAAAAGACTAGACAATTGAATATTACTATATTTTGCAAATCTCATGAAACTATCTTAACTAAATGCACACACAATTATGTTGTATTTATATTGTAGGATTTTGTTGATTGTGACTAACAGGACTGAATCCTATTTGCTCTAATGTGAGCGAGCCAAATAAATACCGCCGACGTCACCTCATCTTACTTTTATAAAACAGTACAGTGTAATATAGTGAGGAATGTGCTTAACACAGTGACATGAAAGCCAACGTTTTATTACTTTTATAACAGATGCTAAGGTAAATCATCTCCTCCTGGACCAAAACATCCGTCCAACTCCATCAACACTTTCTGAAGAAGTTCAGTTGTATATCTGAACACATCTGGGTCCTTGAGGTATAAGTAAATTCAAAATTAGCATCCCTATTACCATCACAAAGGAGCTTAGCGAGAGTTAAGATGACAATATGAAAAACAACAACTGAGTCCCTCCATCTTGCTATTACACACCGATTTCTCTAAAACTACTGCACATCCTTACTCTGGCTTATATGGTTAGTTCATAAAACCAAACAAACCTAATCCTACCTTTGCCTTATTTAGACATTCACAGTAATGACATACTTGCATGTAAACAGACTGTGTGTGTGATTAGAGGGCAGCTAGAGAACATGTGAAGATCTTGTGTTTTTACAGTGTCGGGTAATGGTTTAAATTATAAAGACCGACAGCTCTTAAATGGGGGGGGGAATCTGTTTTCAGTCTGTTTCTTTTTACTCTTTTGAAACATTACTCACATGATTCCTGTTTCTGTCCAACTCATATGGTTTCCTCCTCCTCTTCCTCTCCTTCTCTAATCCCCTTTACCTTAATAAAGATAACCTTTCTCCTTTTCGTTCCTGACCTTTGCCTCTCCATCCTTTACCTCTTTTCTTGTCACGGTGACAGCGGTTGATTTCAACCATTTCTGAAGTATTTTTTAGTTTTGGAATCGAATGTTCAAGGTGCGGTGCTTACTTATCAGTACAAATACACAAATACATGTGCCGCATAACTGCAAGTCCACCACTGTGAAATGACCTTTCATTGAGACCGCCTTCTCAAAAAGCATTCCTACCCCCACACCCAACCAACCACTAACACACACACACACACACACACACACTCACACGGTGTATCTATTCATCTGTGCTCATGTTTCAAACCGGTGTATGTCTCAATTTACATTTCAAATTAAGGTCTTGGGAGAGTTTAGCAGAGCACATCTCTGTGCCACGCCTTAATTCAAGACAAAATAATACAGCCACTATTGCAAAAATCCTCACATAGCAGCATGCATCTACTCTAAATTCCACGGCTGGATTCATTCTTAAAATGCATCGATCTTTGCTAGGCTTGTTTAAAGGCTTGTGCAGAAGAAGATGACAAATCTAATTGGTTGACTATATAAGTACACTGTTTGACAAACACATTCCTGTGAAGAGAGAGAGAGCTTGTGTTTGTGGAATGCACATTCTGTTCAGTCTCTGTGTGAAGCTGACAGACATAGTTTCAGGTGTTATTAGTCAGCAATGTAAAAGTAATGAATGCATGAAGTGTTGTTCATTTCATGCCACGGCTGCATATTATTGCAGGAGTGATTGTTATTCTTGTCAACTTATAAGACTAAACCTGAAAAAAAGCACTTATTGAAGGGGAGATAGAAATCATTGCAAACTCTACGCACAAATTTACGTCCTTGCCAAGTTTGACTTTTGTAAACTGTGTGGGACGCAGCCGTACCGATGCTTTAGAGTTTGACCCCTGCAGAACCACTGAAAGTGTGACAGTCAGCTTTACAGCTCAAAGCGTCAACAGTACCGAAGGTGTGCACATGTGTGCGAGCACGAGTGTGTGCTTTCGTGCATGGCTGCGTTGTCTGTCTATGCAAAGACATGAGCGTGTGTGTGTGTGTACGCGTGCACACATCAGGGAAACAAGCAGCCATTGAGCCGGCGTGGTCTCACATAAATAGCTGCTTAAACCCACACACAACCCCTTTTATACAGTGCATGCCTGACATAAACCCAGCTTAATTTTGCATGCACAGGCATGTACACACGCACACACATACACACTGAATCCTAAGCCTGCATGTGTTAAAGAGTCTTGTGATGCACAGACGAAGTTAACGGTTTGAATCTTCAAGGAGAGAGAGGGCAGCATGTTGTGGGAATTCCTCTTTCCTTTAAGTGAAATCTGCAAAACAGAAAGACCGCTTTATTAAATTCCTACAACTTAAAGCTGCTTTTGATGAGAAGTGGGTGAAATTATTCTCAGATGCATATGATTTTTACGGTATGATGAGCATGGATTTGTTATAAAATGAGTACTCCCGAAGAAAGGGCTTTGTTGTTTTACTTCAAATACCCCACATATAAAAAAATAAGGTTCACAAATATATTTCTGATGCACACACAAATACATTTTTGTTTAGAATTGTAATAGAAATCCACAGATATATGTATAAATATATGTAAATCATACCCTCGTGGGGACACGCTCATGTGATTAGCTGATAAGGAGGGAGACATCTGATTGGCTACAGATAATTCCCTGTTGAAAAAAATGCATTTGTGGATCGTTCACGTCAGGCTAGTCTCAAACAACCCACACAAATGCAGTGAAGTTCACATATGACAAGCAGTTTATATATAAATGTAACAACATACAAACTTGTTTTTGATGAAACTCCCCCCAACAATATTTTATTGAATTTTCAAGATCAAAATAGAATATAAAAACAGAAAGCACATGACAGCAAGGATAGATACGAGCAGGTCGCAGACCCAAAGGGTTGAAAAAAAACAAAAAAAAACAGCATGGTATGTAGTGTAGATCTATACATTACATGAAAAGACATTATACATTAGTCTCAGGGCTTAGATACATTATACAGATCAGGCAAGGCAGTAAAATGGCCAGAAGAGAACGTTAGACATTCATGGGGGCACTGGAAGGGCGCCAGTCCACAGTGCAATGCCCTCTGCATATTAAATCTGCTTTACAGTTTGGGAGGTGGTTTAGAAAAGGTGCCCACAACTCTCATTCCCCTTCAAGATTGAGCTCAAGCGCTCCATTGGCAAAACTTTAAAGATTTCTCCATGCCACTGGTTAACAGTAGGAGGTCTGCATCTTTTGGCTAATATGAGAAACTTGTTCAGAAGTTTTTGTTGGACACTTCGTCAAAGATTCAGCAAAAACAGACCAGGATTCATTTGTATTTCCTTATCAAAAAAAGTTCCTGTGAGACTTTTCCCCATAAATTAGATATCAGATGGAAGTACCAGACGCAATGTATGTAAGACCCAATCTCTTTCTTTGCACTTGACACAGAGGGGAGAAATCCCAGGATAAAAAGAATGAAGGGAGTGGGGAGTGCGCTGCAATCTGTGGAGGATCCTGTACTGACTCTCTGTTAGCCTATTACACAAAAAGACTCCCCAGCATCGGACCATGCCACCTCCCAAACTCCGTCTCCCTCTCCCATACCCCTTTAACTCTGTCAATGTTGAATGTGTTGATTGTAATCTTTCATAAAAATGAGCTCATTAACATGTTGTCTATTGTCTATTAATCCTCCAACTTTTGGTGGAGCGGCTGCTTAGCTGATGGTAAAACTTGGTAAAGCTGTCCGGTGCGGTGTTGTGGCTCAACTCACATCAAGTCAACGCTGTAAGCTATATTCGGAAAGGGGCCCACCGATGCTATACCAGTATGACTTTCAGAATGTACATTCTAGTTTTCCAATCGTCCAACTTGCTTCTGCCAAACAGCTTCTCTTCTGGTCTCAAAGACCAAGTGTTTGGAAAATTGGATTGGATCAAAAACTTGGGGTGGCTTCTCAGCCGCCACTATTTATTGAAACTTTCCTACAGCAACAGTTACTATCCATTTTCTAAAGCGAATAGCCAGATGTGATTATGTAGGAAAGAAATACTTAATTTCATGACTTCCATGCACATTTATAGATATGATCTACTTTCGCAATGCAGCCGGTGGATGAATCATGAAGGCTGTTATCTGCTCTGTTTGGAGAGGCTGCATTCCTCACAAACGTCACGTGAGACAAACTGGAAATGTGCTGACACAGTTCAAACTCTGTTTGTGTAAGGCAGCTAATGTGCGGTATTTGGTTCTCTTGGTTCAGCTGGAGGATATTATGATGTCTTGCATTGCATTACAGAAACAAAAACTAGCCTTACAAAAACACATTGGAAGCTCCCACTTCTCATCTCTAGAGCGGCGCAAAGCTTTCCAATAACTTCCCAGTGTGTAAGCGCTAGTCATCCTCTCTCTCTCTGCTTCTTTCTCACGCTCTGATGATGATGATGCAGAAGAAGAAGCAACAGGTTAGTTAAAGCAGAGACATCATGTGGTACCACAGTGGCAAGATCGTTAAAGTGTAACTTCACAACAAGCCCCCAGGAAGAGCGCCGGTCGTTGATCCCAACTTTCATAGTGCCCAAACTAAAAAGTCTCTTCCCGGTCAAAGTAGTCTCCCAGCGGCGGGGAGGATGAGGGAGGGCATTTTAAAAATTTGCATTTCATGATGTAGATTAGTCCCAAACGATGATGGTGTGTTGAGCCACTTTCAACCATGAAATGCAGATTTTATATAAATTTGGTAAGAATTTGGTAAAAACACCAGCACTGATGTGTTTCATCACAGTTCAGTTACACTTTAATATCAATCATACATATCAAATGTGTAAATTTAACCAATGTTAAGCTATTTTAGGCCATATTTTGCATTGAGGATGGTCTCTCTACTAAATAAATGCATGAATTAGTATTAAACAGTGATGTAATACCTGTAAGATCATGCCCCACAGCATTAGCCTACTGGCCTCTCGTCCGTGTTGACGTGTCGTCAGATCAGATTTGGTGGAAAATCTGCTGAGTTGCTTTACAGCAGGACCACGAATGAAGTGTTGTTCTAAAGAGATTAACCAGAACTCCAGTTTTCAGTCCCATGCTGTATATTGATAGTTGGAGGGAAAGTGACATCATCCTGTTCATTAAAACAGACGACGCCAGGGAAAGTCCGTACGTGTCAGGGCAACGAGGAGAGGGACGTGATTGCGGATCAGGGGAATCTAAAAGTTAATCCTGAAGGATAACCACAAAAATCTCCCTACACTCAATATATCTTGAAAAGACTAACACTAAAACAATGTTGCCGAGCATCTGACTAAACATGAAGGAAACAAAGGAACCAGCGAAGGCAGGCCACACAGACCTAACCCGCTCTAAGAGACTCTGAGAAGAACCTAAATGGTGAGCAAATCCCGCAGATAGGTTCACGTGGTACTTCTGCAGATTCACACACTGCTATACAGATAGAGCAAAAACAGGACAACCCTCTCACTACCTCTAACAAAGAGACAATGAGTCAACATCTGAGCAGTGAAACCAGGGGTAGATATACTGTATAGGCTCCAAGCAGCTGATTCTCATCAGGGACAATTAGGCTCCACAGCTGCCTCTCCTCAGAGATGATTAACCCAACCCGCCTGCTGAGTGGCAAGTGACCCTCACAGTACACAGATTTATGGGAAAATTACCTCACTGATGTGAAGTAGATGTTGCATGAGACAATAGGGATACATATTTTGATTTATCCATCGTGCAGATATCCTGAATCTAGATATTGAATTATTATCATAACTAATCGTAGCTGGTTTTCCTCTCATGTCCTGACATACAGCTGTTGTCCTGTAAGTGTGTCAGAAGAAAGAAGACTTCTCCTAGTCTCCATGTTTTAGCATCTCTGGTTAGGATGACAGAGTTGTATTCTGCTATCATCCTATCAGACACTGGATGTGCATGTCTTACCGTGTGTTATTAGAGTTTTATGGAAAACATAAGTACTACAGACGTTTCCCCACTGAGTATATAACTTTGAGTTTATCTCCTGCAGTATCACCACAGGGATTCCTGAGGTTTATAATCTTTGACAAGTAGTAGCTGCACTATAAAACAAAGATCTTCAACAGACATTTGATGGATTTTCTGCATTAAGCAGGTTTTTGGAATTTGTATCTCAAATGTGAAACATGTGGGTTTGGTTGGGCATCCATAAAAATCAGCTGACCAACTGCTGTGTTTTTATTTGATTAAATTCATGCAGTCTTTTAGTAGCCTACCAGTATTTTCCAGTGTATTTTCACATATTTGTCATGTCGCAGTTCGGGGTGTGGATTGTGTGGGTGTTCTTAACCCTTATCCAAATTTATGGATAGGACAAAAAGTGAAAAAAACTGTTCCCACATTTGTCATTTTCTGTAAATTACTGCAGGGTCACGAGGGTGCTTTTGTGTGTTCGGGTTGAGTTAAGATAATGCACAGATCTCTGGAAAACATCCAGCTTCCCAAGATCTTCGAAGTTAAATCATGATAATATGAATACACATTCAGTGTACACCATGATGATGAGTAGGCTGCACAAACATTATATTTGGCCAAACCCTTTTGTGTGGGAAGTAACATTTACATAAAATGTCATGCAAGAATGAAATGGTGAACAAGGACCAGCTTGTTGCTGCTTTCATGATAGTGGAAATAGTTGAAAGTGGACTTTGTGCAGCCACAACTACATAGCAGATGAACAAATGACTATTCCCCTGAAAGTTGAAATGTTGTTCTTCATACTTTGGAGAGCAGTGATGGTGTAATACGACTGAACAGAGTGTGAAGTGTTGAAGCGTGGCGCGGTGGGATGAATGTAGAAAATTAGGGCTCTTTCTCTTCAGTGTGCATCCTCAGTAGTGTTTTGATCATGCATTTGAGAGTATTCCCATCTAAGTACAATCTCTTGACTGACTCTGTCTCTCTCTGTGTGTCTTTCAGAGCATTCTCCAGTGCACGCCCCGGGGTATGAAGGTGTCTTTAGAACAGCAGGTGGCAGAGCTGAAGGTGAATACTGAGGTCAAATCAGCAGATTCCCCTGCTGATCTAGAGGACAGTCATCTCATTTCAGGTAAAATAATCAACTCTGCTTCTCCCAAAGAGAAAATTCCACTGCAAAGCACATGCAATTTTTATGTTGGACACTAGATAAGCTTATTTTACAACATCAAATGTTTCAGTACTTTGTGCAGAATAAAGATACTAAACTGCCTTCATTTAAAAGTCTGGATGAGCTCCAAGCTGCATGAAGGGAGCGATAACTATTGTTGCACCAAAACATGCCCCGTGTAATGAACAGTCTTCATCAAGAGCAATCATTTTTCTCTCTGCTGTAGACACTGAGGTCTTTAAGGATGCAGTTTAGTGTCTGGCAAACAAACATCAAGCAGACAAATCTATTACACATCCCCAGTGACTCAGCATCCTCCATCACTGAAGTCTAAACCACATCTAAGCCCAAACTTCATAAATCCACATATAGAGAAATAAGTGTTCATACTGGGAAGTTGATTTACCCAAAAGAAAAAAGATCCGCTGAGTTACGGACGTCTCTTTCCCAATGTAAGTCTATGGGGAAAAAGTCTTTTTGGGCCAAATGGCATCACGTGACTCTTCCTGGGGGCATGCTAACAGTAGATAGTCTAAAATAAACTCTTCATCTATGGCTAGAGAGGCAGTCATAGCGGGTGAGAGGAGAGGCAGGGCCAGCAAAGCATGTTGGAGGCTCCACATCCAGGGGTAGCGGTAGCAGACCCCGCGCTCCCTCTGGTTCTCCAACATGCTGTGCGGGCCCTTGCTTGACTCTCAGCTGCCTGGCTCTGTCCCACAGCTGCTAACCATCCTCCAGCAAGCCCAACTGTGCTCCGCTACTCCTCTGCTCTCAGACAACCAGAGGGAGGCCGGCGGGGTTGGTCTGCTCTGAAAACGTTAATAATAAATGTTCCTAAAACTGCCATCAAAAGAGAGATAATTTTACTTAACAGCAAGAATGATTCTGATCACTTTCTTTGTCTCTGCTGTGTTTGTCAGGTGAGGTCCATGTAGCCAGGAAAAATGGATCTCCTGAGTCAAATTACCACCCTTTGGCCCCTCGTTCCCTCTCAGCACCTGGTGGGACAGGGGAGACAGAGACAGGAGAAACATGGCTGCCAGACCCAACAAGATTGGCCACGGTTACTGATAATTCGGGGGAGATGAGGGATGTCCCCAGTCAGGAAGATTATCAACAAGCCCAAAAGGTTGAGACCTATATGTTAGGATTGATCCAACGTCGAGCTGTACCCACACGCCCCTCAAAGCCCCGCACCAGCCTGGCACATGATCCCCGAGCTGCGAGTGTGGTGAGGCAGAGTAGTTTATGCCGCAAGGAGGAGCAACCTTCACCAAAGCAGGTGTCTGTTCAAGAGATGTCTACTCCGTCCCAGTGTTCAGAGGGAACTGCTCCACAGGCTTTCCATAATCTCGATCAGGAGCCTTACCTCGGGACGGAGTTTACTGAAGATGCCCCACCCCCGTACCATCACATCCAGCAAAGTATCCAGCATCAACCAGGGCTTTATCACAGGCCCAGGCAGGCCTCCATGATTACCACCACCCGCTCAACATTACTGGACTATCCATCTTGCAGAGTGCTGCAAACCCTCCCAGACTCCAGTAACAGCGAGCCTGATTCACCCCAACATTTCACCAACTACCCCTCCCCTCCAGTTCCATCAAAGCCTCACCAACCACTTTCACCTGATGAGCAGCTGGTCAACGCAGAGTATATTCCAGCCCAGCCTTGCCGAGCCTTCACCAGAGCTTACGCACATCACCAACCCAACCCCCACAAAGGGTCTGGGGTGCCCAAACTCAACCGCAGCACATATTCCCCAGAAAGAAGCCATCATCATCAAGAGCAGCAGCCCACGGCATCTCAGATCCAACCTTCCAGATCCCGAGGGGGCCCAAAGAAGTGTCGCTCTTATGAGGAAAGAAATGGTGCCAGCAGGAAGCCAGGGAAGAAGGCATGTAGGTCTCAGTCAGAGAACAGCCTGCAAAGGGTTTCAGAACGCAAGTGCAATACAGTAGAGAGAGACGGTGGAGGAAGTGGAAGCGGTGGAAGGGGAAGCCGCAGTAGTCAATCCAGGAGCAAGAAACAACAGCAAGGAGGTCAGAGCTGTCAGCGCTGGCAGTCCAACATGGAGCTCAGCCAAGATGAGGCTGACCAGCCACCCATGCAGGCACCCATGCAGGCACCCATGCAGGCACCCATGCAAGGCTCTTCGGCTTCAAACCAAAGGGACCATTGTGCAAGACGCACGCGCAAATCTCGCCCTACGCAAGCATCACATGCCTACCCACAACAGCTCCACTCCCACCATCATCAGCATATGGAGTACCAGTTAGAGAGGGACCAAGTGCTGTGTCAGCCTAGCGAGGACTACCCTCACCCACGTCAGGGTGAGTCTGAGTCCAGCATGAGCGAGGCTGACTCTCCAGATTCCAGCTCTTCATCCAGTGATTCAGATGAGAGTGGTGGTCTGGTTTGGCCCCAACAACTACCCCCTCAACTTTCCCCCCCATCACCTTCTGCCCCACCTGGGGCCCCTCAGCAGCCAAAGGCTTTTGTCAAGATTAAGGCTTCACATGCCCTTAAGAAGAAGATCCTGCGCTTCCGCACTGGTTCACTGAAATTAATGACCACTGTATGAGATGGGATACTGGCCAAACTGATGGAGCTTTGGACCACAAACCACAGCGAATATAAAAACCAATGTGTACATGGAAGTTCTATGTTCTTGGTTGACTGAATTGATTGGATGGTTTAGATATGCCTTAACAAGCAACGAAGGATTTGGCCATCACTATATCAGCTGTTGTTGAATTGTATATGAAGTGTTACATTTTACTAAAAGTCTTATATGGATGACTCATGTTTTGTCAAAGGGTACCATTAGGGGTGTAACGACACGTTTTTACAACGATACGATACGATTTCCATGGTTCCGATACGATTCAAGGACAATATTTGTCTCATCTAGAACGATACGATACGATTCAATGATTTGGAAACGATACAGTAACTTTTTTTGTCAGTGTGACTGAGGAATCCTGACTTGCACTGTCCAGTATCAGCTATCTATTTCACAAAGTTTTTCTTGTAAGGGAATCAGGGATAAATTAATTTTGGATATAAACAAGTAAACAACGATTAATGGCAAATACATACAGTTTTTATTTGAAAATAATAAAAAGTGTAACTTCAGGACCTGCTGCTTCAGTTCTCAAGATACAAGGCAGTGCAATACTTAACACAAATATAATAAACTGACTTCTATTCAAGTTAAATGAACAGTGGTTTAACCTGCTGCTTCTGTCCTCGTTTTCAGTATAAACGGTAGAGCAATAATACAGAGATCAACCGCTGATAGTGATCAAACAGCTGATAGTGATCAAACAGCTTGGGACAAAATCATTCCTCTACAAACGCTGTTTAAATAATCTGCTTATAGTAATCAAGTAGTTCACCTACAGTGTTCATTTGGGGTCTTTTCATACATGAAAACATCTGGAAAAACATTTTGAAACTATGTTAGACTAACGTTAGTTGAATTTCTGTTTTGTTTTTTACTTTACTCCCGTGATAATTTGCCTCGCGGACCGTCTGCTCTCCGGCTGGATACGTGAGGCTGATGCTGCGTGCACAGCGATATCATGACAGGGAAGGGAAAGTCATTTTCTCTGAATGAAAAAACAACAGCGCACGACGAGGAAAGGGCCGGTGGGTGAGGCCGCCCTCGTCAAGTGGATTCAGTGCGCCGTTCGTCTGCATGCACGCCATGGATGGAGAGTGAACCGGAGTAACGTTTAACATTTCTTTATCAATAAAAGTGCTATAAAAAACTTTCATACAACGTTTGTCATCCTTAAATACAAGGTGCAAATCCTTAATATCGATACGATCGATACGATCGATTTTTGCGTTTCATTTTATATCGATATACGTCTCCTGTGAAGGACGACTTGCCGAGTACCTATCGATGTAGTTGGATCGTAGGAATATAAATCGATACATCGATGTAGTAGATGAATCGTTACACCCCTAGGTACCATATTTGGCCACATTGGCCCCTAAACATCCCCACCTATCAACATGCACACACCCACTGATGTCTTTGAGGTCACAGTGAACTGTATTTCATGACTTTAATTTCTGGCGAGGCACAGATTAATCCCCAATACACCCACCATTGTAAAGGACATTGGGTCTTTTCATATTCGTATCCTAAACTTGTGTGGCTTGTTCATACGAGTGTTCCAAGTCAGATTCACCAAACTGTCTTAACCACACAAATAGTGGGATTCAACACGACAAACCTCCTGTTCATGTGCATTTTTTGAGAATTTTTATCATTAGCATAAGCAACACTTTGCTATGTAGAGATACCTGTTCTTTAAAGTATGATTTGGTTGCCAGGTTGTCAGCATCTATTTAAAAGAAGGACCGTTTGTCTCCAAGTTTAACATACTGGTTTCTATCCTATTTTAAGCAAATTCTTCAACAGTTACACACGCGCACATCGTAGCCTACAACGCTGACACAGACCACAGCTTTCTTATATTTGTATTGTGAAATCCTCTTTTGTTGCTAAAATGATGCATGCCTGTTATTATTGAATTGTCATACTGTAATTTAATAGGAAGATAACTCAAGACAAAGAACCAAAAGTTAGTGCTTCCTACATGTTATTCTTCATAAACATACAGTTATTAAATATATCGTGGGTGGAAATAAATGGGAAAATGTGACCATGAAATGAGTAGTTGTGAAGGAGTGGATATGTTTGTGCTGTTCAAATTGCTTGAGAGACAGTCTGTCAGGAATTTGTGGTCTCACTGTAGAAAGAACCGACTTTTAGCTGACGGAGTATGCAAGTCTTTGACATTTGACAGCAGACACAAACCAGCAATATACCACAGTACCAGTACGATTTAAATTGTTTTCGGAGAGATGAAATGTCTCACTCACAGAGTCAAGTATTCTTACAAAGACCTTGTTTAAAATGTTATGTAGCAAATGACAGTTTCTACTGTTTTAATGTTAATAGAAAGCTACCTGCTAATCAATACAAATGTGACTAATAAAAATGTGCATGCCCAAAGAATGTAACGTTACAATGTCACTTTGAGTATTTGACAGTATTATCATTTAAAGTGCACTAGCCAACTAACTATTAGCTTCTTTTTGTATGAAATTGGTTTGACAAAATGTATGAAATTAAAGTGTTTGTTTTAAAAATAACAAAACAATGCAAGTGTGTTTTTTATTCTAGGAAAACATTGCTACATCAACCAGTCGTTTTTTCAATGGAGGTTTTTGTTCAATGCATCATGCTGGGTTTTACTAAATGGCAAGACGATGTTAATGTCACCAGGCGGATCACACCGACACTACGGGGAGATTTAATCCTGTCATAGGCTCTTTTGCTCCCTGCAACCACGTACAGTATCTCATATCTGAATTTACTTCATCACATCTTTGAAATAACACAAACATCTCTCCAACAGTACAACATGTTACACACCATTTGTGCACCACTGCAAACGCTTCCACCACAGACCACACCGGGTTCATTGCAATGTGCATAAACGGTTTAGCATGTTAATTAGTGGAGCTAATAGCAGGTCTTCAGAGAGCTCCAGGTCCAGTCAGGCAGGTGGGGAGTGATTGAGGGAAGACAGCGTGATGAAGTTGTCAGTATAGTCATATAACTGTGTGAATGTACAGCAGTAGCAGTATTGCTATTCAAATCTTTATTCTTCAACTTCTTCTTCTTCCATACATTCAGCGTACAATATTCAGCTCTTTAAGGACATTCCTGCTTGTATACAACTTTTGTATACCTTTTAAAATATTAAACTTTTTCCAACATTTTTTTCTAATGGAAGTATACTTATATTACTACAACAACTGAAATTACTACTAGGGTATTTTACTGCTACCACAACACCTACTGTTACAACTCAATTACTACAATAAAGCAACTATTAATACTGATAATACAAGCGCTACTGTACCATGTATAGTATAACTGTACTAATGTACTACAGCTACTACTGCTACTACCTCTATTACTGCACTACTACTACTAATCCTGCTGCTATTACCAGTTTACAACATGTACTAGTATAATCACCATTATTACTATCTCTGGTACTACTGTTAACTATAAAACCACCAGTATAGTACTACTGTAGTACCTATAAACGTTATATGAATTACAAACCTTTTTCTGTCTGTAAAAGTAATTGAGATCCTGTCCTGTGTGTGTGTGTGTGTGTGTGTGTGTGTGTGTGTGTGTGTGTGTGTGCGCTAGAGAAAAGAAGAGCAAGGGGATTTCAATGGGCTGGGCTGTTTTTTTATGACATTAGGATTCAGTTCCAGCTGCCTCAGTTCAAGTTCAAGTGGAAAAGAGGGATAGAGAGAGGAGAGGAGAGAAAGAGATAACAGGAAAGAAGAGGAGGAGGAACGGCTCATATAAACTCTGATCCAATGGGAAATTCCCAAACCTCTCACTTCTGCAACATTTGAAGCTCTTTATCATCTCACAACCTATCTCAGTATGACCGTAACCTTTTTTCCCCTCAGCCGCCATCCTTTTCACTCTCATATCCATCCCTTCCCTATTCATCCCTCCATCTGTTAGTGGTTAGAAGAAACATGTTCCCTTCAGGGCCGGGGACCTGTAGTATTTCCTGCTTCGCCAGAGAGCAAGGGGGAGAGAGGCAAGAGAGGAGGAGGAGGAGGAGACAAAGGGGAGAACAGAGAGGCACTGAGCCCGAGGAGGAAACACACACAGAGAAAAAGAAACAGAGAGACGTTGAGAGAGGGAGGGAAGGAGGGGGAAAAGGAGGTTGAATGTGCGCATACATCTGGCTTTGATTAGCCAGACAGAGAGGGTGATGGTGAGAGAGAGGAGACAGAAGGGCTTTTATTTTTGGCGCTTTTGGGGATACAGAGTGATTGACCTATATTTTTTCTCCTCCATCGTCTTTGAGTTTTCCTTTCTTCTTCTACCCACATTTCAAATCTCGGGAAACAACTTTTTTTTTAGTCTGCTGCCTCTGTAGACAAAGAAGCAGGAAGGCAATTTATGTATTTTCTTTCTCCCCGTTCCACTCAATTCCGTTTCATTTGCTCGTATAAGGTCTGTCGGTCCCAATGTCTCCATACCAGGGGTCTCCAACAAGTAGCCAGCAGTAGCTCGCTGCTTGTGTCTGAGTGGCTCACTGAAGGTTACAAGAATATGGACATCAATTTAACCAGTTTAAATGCCTATCCAATCAAATTCACAGACATCGCACAGTTTTTTACACTGCAAGAATACTTGTATTTACTTGTAGCCCACTTTATAGTTTATGAACGTGCACTTTAATATTTAAATAGTTTGTATACTACAAGTATACTAACTTATACTTTTCTTAAGTATATCTTGATCAAAAGATTAAGTTCAAGTATAAGCCAAGTATACTTAGACTTTTCTGTATACTTGTCAGTATATGAGCCAAGTATACTTCTGTTAAGTATATCTCTGATAAGTACATAAAAAGTAAACTGAAAGTATTCTCTCTTATTTTTGAGATTAAAAGTAGTATACTAATAGCACACTTGCTTATTTGCTGCTCCCTCTCAGACATTGGAGAGTGTGCTTTTAGCTTTTTTTATTCACTACAACTGAGTACAAATGAAGATAAAAAAAGAAACATTTGAAAAAGGATGTAATCTTGGTGCTTGTGGGCATGTATCCTCAGAGTCAAGATCATTTACCAGTATTTGTCTGTTGTTGAAATGCAGACTTTCCCACATGGGTTGGAGCAGCAGTATTCTAATTGCCTTGCAGAGACCGCAGCAGTGGAGTCTGATGTTTAGTCTGGGATTAATATAAAAACAAGTCTTGAGTAGACGGGGACAGCAGACAGATCAGAGTTGACAAAGCTGAGTGTCAGTGTCTCCAGTCCCTGGGAAATGTCAAGCAACGTCTCAATGCTTCTCCGCAGGGGCCCCAGATGAGAGATGCACATGTACATGTTTATCTTACATAATAACTGCTCAGCGTTTATGAATCAAAGGCACATTTCAGGCTGGAAGTCGGCCATAAGTATCTGCAGTATTATTGTAGTCAGACGTCAGTCTGTGAGGAGAAATCTTATCTGTATGTCTCACTGTTTCTCATTTCAGTCTCACACGGCGTCGCTGTCAGGATGTTTTTGATGTGTGTGGGGAGTGTTTGTAATTTCTGCTGACTGAGGACATATCACCTTGTAGTTCTGCAGAATGAAAAGTCAAGCACAATTTTAGACACGCTGACTGCATCTGAACTACATAACCAGCCCTTAATAATAAAATATCTAAACCTTTCTTTAAATGTATTTGAGATAAAGTCCCTTGTGCATCTCATCATGCAATGCAAATGTTATGCTATGTCCAGTTTTATGATAGTGTTCTCCTTGTAGTAACCCCCATACATTTAACATATAATCAGTTAACAGTTAACTTTTAAGTTTGTAAAACATCCATAAACATTGCATAGATCGATGGAAACCAATTATTAACCATTGACAAAGTATTAAATATCTAAATAATCTTTATAGATGCTTTACAAAGTATTTATTAACCATTTAACAAGGTATTATAGTCATCAGTTGCAACTTTATAACAGCCATCCAAATAATGTCTATAGACGGTTTACAAACCAATTATTAACGTTATCAAAGTGTAACAAATATCTGATCTTTATAATGTTTTTATGTTTCACAAAAAATTTCCTAGGTTTACAAATAATTTTGTAATCATTAAAAAATACTTATAATATAGTTTATAAAATGTTATAATGTGTGCAACAATAAACTGTTAAAATAAATTATAGCATTACTAATAATTAGTAAACATTATTAATATCATTTCATGGTTTATTAACTGTAAAATATCTAGTAACTAATTAAATTATTATATATACATATATATTTTATTAAATTTATTTATTTATTTTATTTATTCATTTATGAATGCTTGTTATTATAAAGTGTTACAGAATATTTCTGCCACCCTAAACTGGACTTCATACTGATGGTATGAGTTGCTATGCTCCCCTCTAGAGGCCAGGTGCTGTAATCACATGCTTGATGTTAGTGAACACTGGGGCCAAACGAGTAGCCACAGACCTGCTGAAGGTCTTTAATTAACAACAGATTCAATTTAAACATCCGTTCCTCAAGAGTTTGAAATAACTAGTTGGACTGGACTTCATGTCTTGATTTCTGATAATGGTGTTGCATTACTCTTTGGTGTTTGGGCACCCGTATGTGTGTGTACTGTGTGTGAGATAGTGCATTCAGTGACATTGTGCACGCTCGCTGTAACCTCTATACTACTGAAACAGTTACTGCTCTTTCTACACCTCTCAGTGTCGAGTCATTGATATAATGAACTTTTGCATGAGAAGCAGGCGGATATAAATGCAGCTTTATTGTTGTACAATCTCCACCCAGACTGACCTGGTACATACATAAAAGGAAAGGTGCATATAGGCCCAGAGCTATCACTATATAGTTACACAGAAACATAAATACAAAAGTCCTACATTGGTCTCTTTACTTTACGTTTCTCATATCAGTAGCAAAGGACGTCTGGATTCAACTCTCACTCAGCTTCGTCCGTTTGGAATCGTAGGAGCATGTACTATTTAATAATTCATCACATTCAGGAATCCTCACCAAGGTCAAGTCGGCATGACAAGGACATGATGGAAATGTAGTTATGAAAAACTAAAATCTTTTGTAATAATTTGGGAACTTAAAGACCTTGTAAAGGAGAGATTTGTTTCTGAACATGTTATAAATGTTGGAATAATAATGACTGAAAACATGCGCAAAGACTGAACATTGTAGTTCTGGATTGTGGAGTTAAACCGTTAAACTGTTTTTCACCAGTTTTGTGTTCAGGATTTTTTGGGTGGGGCTGAAACCATGGCTCGATGACGCAGTGGAGCCGTCCTTAA
The DNA here is from genome assembly GCF_043250625.1 of Sebastes fasciatus. Lineage (NCBI taxonomy): Eukaryota > Metazoa > Chordata > Actinopteri > Perciformes > Sebastidae > Sebastes > Sebastes fasciatus. The sequence goes on along the minus strand of NC_133810.1, from coordinate 29,645,570 downwards.
CATGACCCCACCCGTCTTCAGAGACCTGGTTTTTAAAAGGCAAAAGAGAAGCCCAGGAAAATGACAAAGTGTCAGAGTATGGAGTACCAGGTCCACGAATCTCTTTGAGACTACCAGGACCACAAAAGCAAGCACTTTGTCCACGGCCCCGGGAAGTGGCGAGGTCCAGGCGGGGGCTGCTGTAAAGCCACCTTCGCCCTGAACCTTTCCAAGCCGACCTAGAGCTGGTCGCGGCACACCGCCTCGAAGGATATGCGCCCAGCGGGGACCAGCCAGCGCCGGGGAGAGATCCCGCGAGGGGATCCTACCTCAACGGTTTCACGCCCTCTCGAACTCTCTCTTCAAAGTTCTTTTCAACTTTCCCTTAACGTACTTGTCGACTATCGGGGTCTCGTGCCGGTATTTAGCCTTAGATGGAGTTTACCACCGGCTTTGGGCTGCATTCCCAAACAACCCGACTCTGAGAAGATCGGACCCCGACGCGATAGGGGACCGTTGCTGGCCTCACACTGTCCACGGGCTGAGCCTCGATCAGAAGGACTCAGGCCCCCGAGCGACAGCGGGCAAATCAGCGCTGGCCTCTTCCCTCTTTGCACGCCGCTACTAAGGTAATGCACCTTGTACCCGCTTGTGGCCGTGGTTTCAGCGCCTTCAGCGGACACCCCCCCACCGTTTCAGAGCAGAGAATACTGCTGATTTTTCCATAATTTTGAAAGCTAATTTTATATACAGTACATGGCGATTTATCCTAATCATTCAAATTTGTCTGGGTGGTTAGTTACACATTCTTCTGTGGTGTGACAAACCCAGAATGCATATTCATTATTGCGTTACACGGACTTTGAGGATATGTAAATATGTTTTGGAGGAAAAAGCAACACACCAAACAACTCTATCTGTAAAAACAGTTAACACTGAAGATCCCAACAATACAGATATTATATTCTCTTGGGGGGGTGGATAGCAGCTAACCACTGTACCTGTTTATGTACAGTATGTTATACAAGTGATCTGGTTGACAGTAACGTGACTTTGAAGGGACTGCACACATGTATCCAAGAATAAGGTCAATATAACTGTTGCACTCAATCTTTTCAATGAATTGAATTTAAAACTCAACATAGTCTAAATTTGACTAAATTTACACCTTGACACAAAACAATCAATTATTTGCGATATTATTTAAGTCAACAATAGTCCAAGCTGGCACAAAATCTGGTCTATTAAGACCTCATAAATCATACTGGTCAGATTCAGAGTCGTTATTCTTACCCCTGAACTTGACAATTGGGACAATCTTCCTAAAGTCCTTCCTTTAAAAACACCCACAGATAGTCCACTTCAACTATACAACTGCTGATCCTGGGCCGGGCTTTCATGCTAGTATTTAGTAAACTGGCCCTGGTTGTCATTTGAATCACAAAGGGAAAGTCTTAGAGGTTGTTGCTACAGTTCTCTTCACTCCACAGTGTTAGATGCAGTACCAGCAAACTGCAGTAGTTAACCACAGATTAGTGGTATCAATTCAAAAAATAGCAGTACTGGATTAAGCATTGGCATTTGATATTGGCCCTTATTTAATACTTTTACATCATCTCAACCTTTCCAAAGGGTTTCTCTTTTATTGGGAAAGTCAGACATGCAGAGGTTTAAGCATTATAAAAGTTACACATATATCAGTCTGAACTGGTCGTACTGGTTCAGCTCCTCAGGCAGGGAGGGGCGGCCTCGGGGTGAGTGGGGGAGGCAGGTGGGGTGAGCCGGGAGAGGGCCAGCAGACTCGGGGACGGTCCGATAGAAGACTTCCTCACAACCGAGCTGCAACGGTCAAATCGAAGAGACACAGTCAGGAAGTAGGGGTGTAAGAAAATATCGAAAATATCTATTATCGTAATATTTGATTCTCAAAAACACTATCGATTTTTAAATAATTAAATAATTATTTTTTTATATGCAAAGATGAACTCAGTCAAATTTAATTTGCAAAGTTATTCACCATCTCAGTGTATGTGCCCTCTCAAAGTAGTGCTATGATGTTTGATTTTACAGGGACTGTTCTGATTGCATAAACAAAGTCAACTTTTTTTACTCAGATTTCATGCATACGGTGGTGTGTTTTTCTAAAATTAGATTTTAAAAAATTGCAATATATCGAATCGTAACCCCTGTATCATGATACATATCGTATCGACAGATTCTTGCCACAGCCCTATCAGGTAGTACACCAGATACAGAGGCTATTAGAAATCTGTAAACCTTTCATAATTCTAATTCCATTTTAATTCAAAGCAAACGTCTAGCCTTAAAGTCCCCTGATACTGGAAACACTGCAACACAAAATATTGTCAGCATCAACCAAAAGTTCTATAAAAAGTTTTATATAGCTCTGGTCCTTACCCGTCTTCCGTCCCCATGCGTTCCTGCTGCTTGCCATCCACAGAGTTGTCTGTGTGATCAGCACCGCTGTCCTCCTCCTGCTCTTCCTCCACACTGTTGCCCAGCAGGCATCGGGGAGGCAAGAGGCCGCTCTCCTGATCTGTGGGCTCCACGACTATAGAGGGAAGACGCTCCCTCCTGTAAAGAAAGCCTTCAGGCATTGTATCTGAGTCGTCATTCGTGTTGATTTCAGGGAAGATCTGGTCCAGGGAGGAGATTTATAATGAGTCATACTGGCCTTCGAAAATAAACTTGATATAAATTATTTAAGTGCCCAGTCTAAAGATCATAGGATAAAAAAAACAACAACAATATTAACTTGAGTTTGTTAAAAAAAATACATGACAGACAATGCTATCATCCAGGGTCACGTCTTCGTTAAAGCAGCCGATTCAACTGTTATCAGGCCATTAAATAGGCATTATCAGTCGCTATAACCACCATAGATATGGGTTATCAGGGGCCTACTATGCCTACTACGTTGTAAAAGTGAAAGTGAAACTTAAAAGCAATACGTTCTAACATGTTGTAAAACTGAATGAAAGTCACATTTTCAACACAATCAAAAAGGCTTCTTTAGGTTTAGGCAAGAAAGACACAGTTAAAATAACTACGAACACAAAGACAACTACATATCGTTGGTTTAACACGGGATGCAAACTCCGGTCTCCTGGGTGAAAACCCTGTGTTTCATGTCCTATCCATTATCCCTGACCTCCACCCCCCCTTATGAAATTTTAAACTGTCTACAGCGCCTGACTTCCGCTTCTGCTCCTGTCATAATTATTATGGTCGCTAGAGGTCGCTGTCGTGTTCTTTTATACCTTCTTTCGGTGATCTACCATGTGAACAGAAGATAAAACCTACTAGTGGGTGTAGTAGGCCCCTATTGACCCACATCTATGGGGCTTATAGCGATTGATAATGCCCATTTAATAGCCTGACAAAAGTCTAATCGGCTGAAGCAGCAACCTGTGCACAAACCCTATAAATAAGTGGAAAATTGTGCTATTGTACTGAGATATTATCATTTAAACAAACAAATCATTTAGATTTGAAGACAAGTGATGCTATTTTAAGGGCCAGTGTGTAGGATTTAGGAGGATCCATTACCAGAAATGGAATATAACATTCAGAACTTTAGTGTGTTATCACCTGAAACTACGAATCGTTGTGTTTTTGTCCCCTTTGAATGAGACATTTATATCTACATACGGAGCGGGTCTGCCATGTTTCTACAGTAGCCCAGAGTGGACAAACCAAACTCTGGCTCTAGAGGGAGACTTTCATGTTTTTACGTTACCTGAAGGCCACCGTAGACTCAATTTGAGTAGGAAGGGGTGAGTGGAGGGGTATTCATTTGGTTGCAATCTGCAACCTCACCACTAGATGCCACTAAATCCTACACACTGCTCCTTTAAACAAGGCAAAATAAGGCAGGTCACTGCACTAGAGTGAAGTACAGATGTCTGTTGTACCTGGTAGGCTTTGCTCCCTCTTCTCGGACTTGTATTCTCCTCCATCGGAGGTTCCACTTGACTGAGGATGGTGCTCACACTGCAAACACACACAACACAGTTTGGGTTAATTGTGTCTGTGGCATGACATCATCAATGGCTCACTGAGATGCCTTCTTTGCTCCAAGTCTACACTCATTTGATTATTGATTGGAGGTTTTCATCAATGAATTGGAGCTACAAAAAGCACTGCATCTTTCAAGAAACTAAAAAAACATTTTACAATAATCACAAAATACAAGTTAGACTGGAGCCAAGATGTGTTGTCAGAGCAACGTGAGATCTGCTGTCCACGCTACATGTAAGGGTTTACAGTGACAGTAAATATGTTTAAATGTAATAAAAGGCTTTGTGACAAAATATTAGAAGTATACAGGACAAAAACAATCTTAGATTTGTTCGCAGTTCAGTATGATACCTAGCAAATCTGTTCAACTGATACAACTCAGATGAAGAATGTCTATCCAATACATAACATTTTGTATTGGAGTCACTGGGGCAGAGTTTGATCAAATGGTGGATGGATGGTGTGAGGGTGGCTAGGAGGCTTGTGATATCAAAACTTTATCTGCTGTACTGAACTGGATTGGCACAAATCTGCATTAGTCATATCATTAATCACCCTGCAGCTCAACAAGGTCAAAATGTGTAGCTTCCACCTAGAACCCCAAGCATTATCCACAATGTTTTAAAAAAAATATTTGCACAGTAGCTTTACAGGTGTGAAAGTCTCATATAACCTGAGATCAAACCGGTTTATCTCAGGGATTTCCAACTCAGACTCCGACTCCACAGGTACCGGAAGGATGGAGGACTGTTTGTTTCACTGAGACATGTGCAAAACTGTGGGTGGTTTTGACAACAAGTGGTGAGGATGAGCAGAGAGAGAGGGGGGCAAGGAAAGAGTTTGCTGTGTTAATCTGCAGGTAAGCACTTAATGACATAACAGGCTTAAACAACAAGTGACTCCTCAACTCAAAGGATGGGGGAGAGAGAACCGGGATAAAAAAAGAATGCCCTATAGGATAACAATTATAAAGAGCAATTGGCTTCACTAGAGGAAGTAATATAAAAGCGATTGTCCAGGTAATTACTTACCTGTAATATGATAAGAGAAAGACCATTAGGGGTCATTGCATTTGTTTCTATGACTCACAGTTAAGCATAAATACGTATGAATAAATGTACAGTATGTGTTATACTGTCCATGTACACTGAATAAAAGAAAGGACACATCCAGTCATCCAATACTTTGTTCACCTTATCTGTATGGACATGAATGGTCAACAGGTACCTAACAATAGTATTGCACAGTTGTATTACAATACCCTACTGAGTAGTGAGCTGTTGCAATGATTGATGATGTTCACTGCAGGGTGTTGGTGTTTAAACCTACTTCAAGTTTTCAATGAATGTAATTTCAGGCACCTCTTGAAATTTACAATGTGACCTCATTTTTACCGTTGTACTCTAAGAATATAATACAACACAGCTGTGAAAGTTTGAGCAGATAAAGTACATTGTGTAAAATGTCTCTTTAGACAGTGGAGTAGTTTACCTTACCTGTGTGAGGCAGGACTCAGCTCATCTCTACTGGGACATAAGGGACCCAAAGACCCAGAGGGTCAGAACCAGAAGGTATTCCGAATGTTCTTCTTATACAAAAAAATGGCCAATAAACTGGACTATTTCTTTTGAGAGTCGACCGCACTGTGCTGCCCTGTCTTCCTGCCAGTCACAGGTTCAGCTTCTTCCATCACCCCCTCTCCTCCACCTCTCCTCCTCCTCCCCTCCCTTCATTTTGCCACTGTGTCCCATTCAGTGACGCATGCAGCGCTGCACATTCAGACTAACGTGCAAACCTGCTTTTCAAGCCGACGGGCTTAGTGTCACCTTCAATTAAAAACAGCCTCGATCAAAGCCTCGATGTAACATGTGAGTGTGCAGCAACACAGGGCCTCATATACATACAGATTAGCAGGTGAGCTGACCTGGCTGCACCTCTTCATTATGATGTTTACATCATGATTAATGCCACAGGCTTTCCCCCCCAAATAACTCCAAAGTACTCATCATTCAGCAGAGTTGCTCATGCCATGGTAGGTCAGGAAACTCCCACATAAGGCTAGACTGAATAGGGCATCAACAAGATTTTAAAGTAAATACACATCTATGGGGACGTTATTGGAGCAGAACTATGTGCAAATGTGTGGGGAAAGTTGTGTTACTGTACCTCAATCTGTGCATACGTAATGAGATATGTAATTGTGTAAAATGATCTCTAAATGTGTACTGAGATTTGTGAATGTGTATTCAGAATAATCAGATTTGTAAATGTGTGCATACATTTGTTAAGCAGACAAATCTGTAAATGTGTTAACGGCTGTATTTTGCTCCAGAGCTGACCTTTCTACTCTAACTGGGAACTCGCATGATTAAAAACATGTTTTATACATCTATTCTGAAACTTAAGTTAAACAGGAGTCATTTTCTAGTCTAACCATTAGGCGGTGCTAGCACATTTGGTGCTGTACTGTAACTTGCAATCGACTGCTGCATGGAATACATGAACAGGCAGTAACAGGAGTGTATTTTCACTAAGTATGTTAAATTAATACGGTCAGATCTGGAATTGCTTTCATAGGCAAACCATTACTGAATGTTCTCTACATGTTGTTCATTTGCTTAATGTACACATTCTGGGTTCAGTGAAGAATATTAACCGTACTATGACGACATTTGTAAGGACATATGGGCTCAAATAGACTGTAGAATATTTTGTCTTTCACGATATAGATAAATCAGGGATAATAAGCATGTAGGGAAAAATACAAAAATATCTACAAATGTTACATAGATGAGTTCGAGGTCAGGACTTCTGTTTTCTTATCATGTTCACATTTCTATCATCAACATATCATGGCATTTGTAAGGACATATGGAGTCAAATAGACTGTAGAATATTTGTCTTTCATGACATAACATTACAAAAACATGCCACATAAAGATAAAAAAAAGAAAGAAAAGCGTACGTGGAATAAAATGGAAATATGATGCCCTTTTTGTTTTAATGACGCCCAGTTGATAGGCAGGCTTTAGCATCAGTGTAGCTAGGAAAGACGCAATGGTATAGAAACAATATATTCCTACTGGAAAAGCTAAATATAGCTCGGATCAGACCCAGGACCAGCAGTGGAAATGCTGCTATGAAATGGAGATTAAAGCTTCAGTAGGCAACAAGTTTTTGGCATCATTGGGCAAAAATTCCATAATAACCTTTCAGCATATTGTAATCCAAGTGTTCTGAGAGACTTCTGCTCCTCATCATGGCTCTGTTCTCAGGCTTTAAAAAATGTAGCCCGTGACAGGAGACTTTGACCAATCACAGGTCATTTCAGAGAGAGAGAGCGTTCCTATTGGCTGTGCTCTGGCTGGTGGGCGGTGCTTGGTATTTCCTCAGCAGATCTCAACATGGCTGCCGGGTCACAACCTTCCTCATTTTACAGCTAAACAGTACACTACAAGATGTTTCTGAAAACATTTGAGGAGAGAAATAGGCATTACAGTAACAGAATATTGATTCATATTTGATGGCAGCTGGACGGCAGACTCTAGATCAGCTCTGACTGGTTGTTTTCCTCCAGTCTGTGAAATCCTGCAGATGCTGTTAGGAGCACCAGAGGACACCGGAGGGACATGATTTTTTTTTCAGATTACCTGTCTCATGCACTACTGTCAGGATATAGTAACCGTTTTATAAAAATAACTTTTTGTAATCATATTTGCTCCATTTCTACCCACTGCTGCTTTAAAGTTTAAGGCGGTGCTGTGGTGTATTTAAAGAGGAAGGAGGCAGTTCACTCCAAAAGTCAAAACAGAAAGTTTGGGGAGGAGAAAGAGAAGAGAGTGAAAGAGACAACAGACAGAGAGCTACACTGCAGTAGAGGAGGAGGAAAGAGGGACAGAGAGAGTAAAAGGACGTGAAGAGAGGGAAGGATTTTCAAATCCAGTGATCTGGGTGGGAGGAAATGATCTCTGCTGCATCCTTGAAGAGTGAGTGAGGGAGACATGAGGAGTGAGAGGGGTGACGGAGGGGAGAGATTAGTGAGTCAGAATCAGGGGGAACTAAAAAAGATCCTATGACGGTTGACAAAATAAGAGATTGGTGGTGAGTGTAAGAGCAACAGTGTAGCACTGATTCAGGTCAGTGTTTCTATTTCTGTGGCAGGCGGGGGAGAAAAGAGGAAGAAAAGCAAACAAACACAGGTAATAGAAACAATTAACGAGTGATAGACAGAAAAGGAAGAGAGAATATGTTATGTTTGTCATGTATATGCTGAAGTGTTAGGTCTCAATGTTGTAGTAGAAAGTTTAGAGTTAAAGTTTCAATAGAGGGAGTCGGGAGAGAGCGAGACTCAAACACCAAAAAAGGTCTTGAGCCAGAGCTGGAGAAACTGCAGGCTTGACAGATGCTGCACGGCCATGGGGAGAGAGGAATAAAGAGACAGACAGACAGGCAGAGAGACAGACAGACAGACAGACGAGGGGCTGACACATAGAGACAAACAGGAGACAGAAAAGAACTTAAGTGACAGTAAACTAGAGGTGGGGTTAGGTGTGATCCAGAAAGAGTAATAGAGTGTGTGTGTTCATATGTGTGGGAGGGGGGGATCCGAGGCCATGGCGACGGGCCCTGACCTCGGTGCACCTGACCTGGCCAAGGGCCCCCAGACGACAGGAGCCGTTGGGCTCCAGACCCTGCTGGACCTGCTGGTGGGCGTCTACCAGGAGTTCTACTCCTCGGCCTTGGCAAGGGAGAAGTATGTCTCTGGTTTCCTGCAATGGGGTGAGTGTTTTCAGCTTATTTCTTTCTAGGTGTGTGTGTGTCTGTGTGTGTGCTGCTCACACCCTGCTGTTTATAGGTGCTTTTTCCTTATGTGAGGTCTGTACTGGTCGTGAAACAAGAGTTCTGTTTATTTGCAGACAGATCTCACTATACCCACAGTCATAAAAGATTTGCTATGAACTGAACATGTTAATTGGTCCTGTATTGTAGAAAGTGAGAGTTCCATGTCTTGTTTTTTTATTATAAAGCAGGTCCAGGTGTTATATAAATGCTGTGAATGTGATATCTCTGTCAATTTTACTGCTAATGATAAGATTAATTGCACCGATGGAAAGATCTATAGGTGTATTGGTGTAACCAATAATGACTGAAATATTCAGATGTTTTTAACAAATCCTGATCGCAATAATATTAATATTATAACTGGATTCCATTTAAAGACTGACCGACAGACAAGGTTGACATTTTCCAGGGATTAACAGTGCCATGAAAGCAGCGGGCATCACAGCTCTAAAATGAGCCGACCTCTGTGTTCTGACCCAGAAAGCAGCAAGAGACCACAAGGTCATGAGAGCAACACTCCTCTGTTGACTTTATGCCATCCCTCATGAACCTCCCATAGATACCATGACTTTATGACAGACATACTGTATATATAATATATGATACACGTTTATTGCTGACACTTTGTGGTGGTTATTTTAAGCTGGTGTCTTCATGCCATACCTATTTAACATGTGTGTACTTGTGTTGACATGTCATCACACCTCAACTTTCACCCCATCTGTTCTCACTCCTCCCTCTGTCTCTTATTGACAGAATCAGTCCATGCATGTGACTGTGTGTGTGTGTGTATGTATTGTATTGTCCAGGGGGCTATCATGTGTCCCCAGTGATGGGACACTCCAAATTTAAACACAGCATGTGTCCAGGATTGAGGATCAAGTGTCGGAGTTGGCCCGAGGATGGCTGCCGTGTCTCCAGCTCCTCCTCCTCCTTTGCTTTTCTTCTTGTGTTTATTTGTTGACCTTTTCAAAACATGCACAACCTAGCCCCATCTTACAACATCACAGAGAACAACTTCCGCACATCAGATCGTTGACAGACAGCAGTTTTTATCCGGGACCAACGAACAATAGGGAATAATACGGAGGAGACCAAGGAAACGAGGGTCCTAAAGAGGAAACGTGAAAACCAGCCTCCTCTGCCAAGTATTCTACTAGCAAATGTCCAGCCACTGGAAACTCTTCACTGTACTGTACTATAAACGGTACACTAAGAACTGCAACGTTATGGTTTTCACAGAGAATTGGCTTGACCCCTTTGATCCCAGACTCAAGCAGGGGCTCTCCATTCACCGTGAGGACCGGGTAATCAGCCCGTTCTCATTCCCAGGGCGTTAAATACCGAGGCTTTGTCACAGCCGCCACATGTCACCTTTTAGTGTCGGTATAAAACACACCGGACGTTCCATTAACTATTATGTAAACCCATCCACGGCAACAGTAAAAGGCTCTGAGAAAGTACGCAGGGAGTGTGGTGACGTAGTTTAAAGAGCAAAAGAGACACGCTGGGCGGGCGGGAGGGGAGGTGGATGGATCCAACAAGGCTTCATCCAGGAGGCCGCTGTTCGTGTCCCATGGTCACAGCGTTCAGTGTCATACAGCCCAAACATGTAGTTCCTTCCTAAACCTAACTATAGTGGTTTTTGTTGCCTAAACCTAACGTGACACTAAGGATAATCAAAAGAAAGGTGGCATGACGCCCAGGGGTGTTAGCCTATGTGACGAGTTGGGAGTGTGTTAGGATAATAACATCGGGAAAGAGTCTGCTTCATGATCAACAACAAGTGGTGCTCAGATGTGGAGATCACTTCTGTGGGCTGTTCTCCTGTGCCTGTGCCTTGCTGTCTTACTTTACAGCATCTAAATGCTAGAGATTAATTATGCAAATGAAAAGCAGAAATATCAGCAACCAACCCTGCGTGGACATTCCATCTTCTTAGCTAACTGTTCACCAACACATTTGATAACTTTCTTATTGATCCATTTTGTTCTCCAGCTCTTTGCTCCGTCGTTCTTCATGGAGGGGAGTAATTTCCGTTCATGATGGTAGGAAGCTGGCAGAGGGGTTGGCAGAGCACTTACGGTGGTAGCCTTGAATAAACACAAGCAGGCACACAGGCACAGGATATATGCACATACTGTACACACACACAGACACACACTGACTGTTCCACAGGCGTTGCTTTTTTTGGTAGGATACAGCTGCAGGAAGCAACAGACAACGATGTCCATATCCTGCACAGAAACAAAACAAATGACTTTCTCCAAGTGTTGAGATTTTTACTGAAGCGTTTCATCGCTGAATAGTGATGTCACTGAAGAATGAGCAGGCAGGTAAAGTCAAACTATGCCCAAAAGTAAAAGTCATCGAGGTGGTGGACACTAAAGCCATTTACCCCGGAACTAAGATCCTTTTGAGGAACTCGTTGCGTTTCCACCGCAGGAACCAGGATCTAAATTATGTTCCGGGGACATTTTGCGAAGCCTTTTTACCCCAGAAAAAGACTCTGGTAGTACTTTCAGAAAGTACAGGAGTTTGCAGGGAGGATCGTCGCCGATTGGTAAAACACACACACACAGCTGTGCCGCCAACGGCTTCAACTCATTTTCACTCATAGACAAGGAAATCTATTATTGATTTAAGACCCTTTAAGGACGAGGGAAGCACATTTTTCTTTGTTTGATAACATATAAATTAAAGTTAGGCTCTGCTGTCAGCCTCCTGACTCATTAAAAAAACAAAACAGAGAGAAAAGAGAGAGAGAGAGAGAAAAAGATCGCAAGGACGAGCGATAACATTAAAAGAGGGAGACGGTGCGATGGTGCTGTAAATGAGAGAAAGAAAAGTTATGTCATCTGGGTATGTGTGTGTATAGATGTGACAGGTGTCATCAGTCTATATGACCACAGTCAAAGTCTTCTGTTTCTGTGACCTAGCACAGGTCACATGACTTGCCCAGTCTACCGACCCAGAGCAACAGTATATGTTTGCAGTGGATAAAGGACCTTAAATTAATGTCTTCACATCCATCTATATGCGTGACATTAAAGCACATCTTTTGGACTATATCTGCATGCATAGTCTTTTTATACTTCTTACTGTGAACCTTTGAACATTGCGTGGACAATTTTGTAATTTTCCTCTATTCTATGTTTCTTGATTCTGCACTTATTTCATTTTCTCTTATTATGTTTATGTTATGCGCCAAGACACCGAAGCAAATTCCTTCTTTGTGAAAACCGACTTTGCAATAAACAGTATTCGGATTCTAGTTATCATTGATAGGATTGTCCTGTTCCATCAGGAAACCTTTAGCTCTGAGGCGACAGTATGTGTGCCTGAAGTTGCTCTCTCTTGCATTCCTCTCAGTCTGAGGAGGTGGGGGATGAAAATAAAAATAAAGGACTGGAAAATTTGCCTCGATTCATAAATGATAGCTGCTATTTTTAGCTGTACGGAGCAACTCCAATTTTGACAGTTACTCCGTTGAAGAGGAACTCCCTTTATGGCAAATATAATCTGTTCAGCTGGAAGGACACACAGAGCAGCAAACTGTACGTGTCTCCACACTTTATTGGAGGTTGCTGTTATTTGAAAGCCAAAATGAAATGATCACATCTGAAAAATAAAGAGTAACATTTTACAGTTTAGGACACCTAGAAAGTCAAATCCTTTGCAGAGATGCTGTGCACACCTGAACTCATCACTAGAGCTTGAAAAACCTAACCAAGGTCATTATAAGAATAGTCATGTCCTGGGTCTATCCCTGAGTCTCCATTCATAATGTCCACGGGATAATGTTAGGAGCCTACAAATAAACAAATGATCCAACCTTCGACAAAGTGTGTGTATACATTTAAAGGGGCAATTATAGAAGCAAAGAAAAGCTTTAATGATTTTAAGTTTATGAGCAACTGAATACTGTGTTGTGACGGCTACTGAATCCTTCATGAAATATTTAAACATTGGGAAAAATGAATATGGAGCTATAGAACTTATAATGAAGACTGGAGGCAGGGGGAAGTAGCTACCCTGGCTGTGTCCAAACCTTTTAAAAAATCTGCCTGCTTCTTCCTCTCTGGCTGACTACATAACACATTGTTACCTTCCCCAAAAAAACAAAAACCTGAATGACAGCGACCAACAAAATACACCTGCACAAAGAACAGCTTTATAGTGATCCCGGACGAGCCCCCAATTGTTACGTTCCCCAAAAAAAAAAAAAAAAAAATGACAGGGGTCGCTACTGGGAAACTAATAAAAATAAACTGCACACAGATATAACAATGACAGGGTTCCTTGGTTCTAAAAGGAGACTGTGGGAATATAACTCCCCACAGCCACCCACTAAATCTAACAAAAATGATAGACCAACAAAAAAGGTATCGGACCCAAATTAAATGTAAGTTGGAGAGGCTGGCTAAAGATCAAAATCAAAACCCCACAAAACACACAGAATCACTAAACACAGAGATCCAACTGAAGGTGTTGACCCCTCTGCAGACACACAACCAACTGAGCAGCCAACCTGCTTATATAGCCTCCCAGCCAGGCTGATTATCAACAGCTGAGGGTGATCACAGGTGCCACCAATGATGATGAGCAAGGCTCAAACCTCCATTCCCATGTCTTCTCCTATCTGTAGGCTAAGGCTACATTATAGCATACAAAAAAAAAATGTTTTGGCAGTCACAGTTTCTTCTCTTCTCCAATCACAGCTGAACCCCTGGTGAGGCAGGTGAGAAGGACTCGCATCAAAAGAGAAGACTTTCACATCCTGAAGGTGATTGGCCGCGGCACATTCAGTGAGGTGAGCAGGTTTCTGGAGCAAGAATTAAACTTTTTAAAAGAAACCAGCAAGAAACCAGCAAGAATAAACAAAAACCCATCCCAGTGTTGCCAACTCTTTTCCAATGAAAGCAGCTAACAGCACTAGCACCAAAAGCCCCTAAATCTATAGAGAAAGTCGCCAAATCATCAAAACTGACAGCCCATCCCTTCAGGCCTCCCTTCAAATCACAACATTTTTCTATTTTCTTTTTTGATTGCTGTCGGAATGTGAAGATAATTTTTTTTCCACCAGTTTTTAAAAAACTAAACATACATTACCTACCCTTGCTTTAAATATTGGTGAGAAGAATTTGAATTTTTTTTTTTTTATTTATCTGCTTTCACTTATATTTTCACAAATTATTTGTCTTTTCATGTACAATGGATTGGTGTTTTTTGTAATAAGTTGTAACTGGACCTGACTGCATTGGTACAGAGCCCAGAAGTGGCCATAGAGAGAAATATATATACACACATACATTTATGAGGCAACAATTTACTAATTTGTCTGCACATGATAGTGATCTGTGGCTTAAATTTAATGACAACGTTCCTACGTTTTAATTAATTTGCGTGCACGAGATAAATGGATATACAGAGAGCCAGCACAACGGACCCCGCTGCAGACTCTAACTAGAGTGATGTTGCACATGGACAGATCTGCTGGTTACATTTTGTGCAACCAGCATCAGACTGTTATAAAATGACCACATAACCCCTTGTGCTAATGTGCACATCAAACATGTCATTTTCATTAATTATTTCTGCTCCATACATTGGAGCTGCACTTTATAACCACATGTTCAAATGTTTTTTTTTAATCAACCTCACTATACAAATCTTTGCAGGTTGCTGTAGCAAGGATGCGAAGCACACAACAAGTGTACGCTCTGAAGATTATGAATAAATGGGACATGCTGAGGCGAGGAGAGGTACACACACAAACAGGACAAAGAATATGGGCAGTTTTCTTGTTGCACATGCTCTTTGATTTAAGCCGGGTGTTCTTCAGTCGGTTGTGGCTCGGTGTGACAATTATTTGGCCTCTGTCTTCCTACTATTGGCTTTTATCCAGTTGTGTTTGTGTTTGTGTTTGTGTCTTACACAGACAGCATGTTACCAGGAGGAGAGGGAGGTTTTACTGAGGGGTGACCGATGCTGGATCACAGAGTTGCACTATGCCTTTCAGGATGACAACTATCTGGTGCGTATATGAACACGGCCAATCAATAATGTCAATTAAATGTTTCATACAGTTACAGTATGTCCTGCTAGTCTATAGCATAGACTGTATTTGATTGAAATTCCACTGCCATGTTCCTCACCTATCCACCCCCTCAGTACCTGGTGATGGATTACTATGTAGGGGGGGACCTGCTGACTCTGCTCAGTAAGTTTGGAGACCGGATCCCTGAGGACATGGCTCAGTTCTACTTGGCTGAGATGGTCATGGCCATTGACTCTGTCCACAGACTGGGTTACGTACACAGGTAGACTATTCTCCTCTTTAAAAAAACATATTGATTTGATTTATGTTAGTTTGAGACTGAAACAGTTGCCAGACCTATCTCCAAATGTTGTGTCAGCGCTACAGAAAGGTCTGGCTCAACACATTATCTTTCTGGTATAAAGAAAAAAAACGCATTGGCTTGTTTTTATTTCTTTAAACCAATCACAATCATTTTTGGCGGAGCTAAGCACAGGATGCAGCGACGGTGTCCTTGCAAAATAGATAGCGGAAAGGGAGGAGAATGCCACGTGCAATACGCCCAAAAAGCTCACACCAAAAACATGTGTGCACTCTCTCCTGGAACTGTGACATAACACCGAAAACAATATGTTGTTTGTTTTTATTAATGAAATCTGACCTTTAGAGATGACCTCTGCCCCATTTCTTACACAGAGACATCAAACCTGACAACATCCTGCTGACAGCTGATGGACACATCAGACTAGGAGACTTTGGTTCCTGTCTCAGGCTCCTAGAGGATGGGACGGTGAGAGTTGACACTTTCTTAGAAGTTTCATGAGAAACAACTAGTGTTGAAACATTTCTTCATGTCAGTGACAGTTTAATGCAACAGAACAAATGTTAGAAAAATGTCATGACCTTTACTGATTTCATTGCAGGTTCACTCGTCCCTAGCAGTTGGGACCCCTGACTATTTGTCTCCAGAGATTTTAAGGGCAGTAGAGGGAGGTGGAGGTTACGGTCCTGAATGTGACTGGTGGGCTCTGGGTATCTGTGCCTATGAGATGGTGCTGGGGACCACACCCTTCTATGCCGACTCCATCTCTGAAACGTATGCCAAGATCATCCACTTTCAGGTACATAAATACACAGACAATGTCTTTCAAAATTCAAAATACATGTCAAACACTAGCAGATCATACAGTATGTAACACAATACTCCAACGTGTCCAGAGGTTGAGAATTGTCTAAAGGGATACTGGGCTGTAATATCTCAATATTTTTATGTTTCGTGGCGGTGTTTTTAGCAGTATGAACACTCAAAGTAATACAGCTCGCAGCAGTGATACCATGATGGTATCATGGCGTTAAAGAATTTTCTTCCTTTTTTTAATCCGCAGGAGTATTTTGAGTTCCCTCCTTCCGGTCCTGTGATTTCAGACAAGGCTCGTTCCTTCATCACTGGGCTCATCTGTGAGAGGGAAGTCCGTCTGGGGAGGAAAGGCTCCAGTGACTTCAGGAACCATCCATTCTTCTATGAACTAGACTGGGGTTCGCTGCATAAACTCCCTGCCCCCTTCCTGCCTGAAGTATCTAACCCAACTGACACCTCCAACTTTGACATTCTGGATGACGGTCTCAGTGAAATGGTATTTAGAGAATGTTACTGTCCATATCATGCGCATGATGGAGGTTGCGTCTGTAATCACTGCGAGCAACTCGGTTAATGGTCCTACAGGGGATGTAAGAGACCCCAGATAATTTTAAGCATTGATACAAATTCTTTATTGTGGTCTTTAATTACATACGTTAACAGAGTTAGCAATCATGAACAAATCAGCCTTACAAACTTTATGCCATCAAGCTGGTTCATGGTGTGGCTCCATGCAAAATGTTTACAACTTCTAACCAAATAACACCAGCTGGTGGTTACTGGTATCTGTTGTGTTCTGCAGGAGACGCTGTCTGGTGTAATGGACCGAGCTCCAATAGGAGTACACTTGGCTTTTGTCGGATACTCATACACTGCTACCTGGTAAATTTAAATTCATGGTTAACACTTTATATGTGCAGCCAATTACTCTAACCGGCCTTTAAATGAAGTCACCTGATTATCGTTTAATCCGTCTGTGTTTTATAGTCAGACGGGTGCCATCGACCGCAGTGAAGACATCATGATGCATATTGACCACACAAGGATCAGGGACGAAGAGAGCCTTTACACACCGGAGAAACTGGTGAGAAATCATCTCCTCAAAGTCTGTACACATCAGAACTTCCATTTGTCAGTTTGTCAGGTAGTACCAGTTACCTTACAGATACAGACACTCAGTTCCCAGCCGCCTGGATAGCTGCTTTAGGCCATGGTCTCCACTGTATGTACTGTATGTTTCTCAGACAGTAGTTGCTGGAACTTCTATAATGGTTGCCACCCCTCAATTGTCAATAGTGGTACCAACAGAGGTTGCTGCTGGAAAGCGTAAGATTCATTTTGAGCACATGCATATAATAAGACATGTTTACGCACATTTATCTTTTCTGAGCTGCAGGATATAAACACCGTTGCCTGTTGGCGATTATCAAAAGTAATAAATAGTTGTATTTCACTCTGACTTTTATCAGGCACAAAGTCACAGAACAGCCCTGGAAGTGGCTAGCAAGCAAGACAAAGACAGACCGAGAGACGCACTGCCAAGTTAGGTTAGGAAGACAGACAGACTAGAAAGAGATGCACTGCAAGCTAGCACATCAACTTAACGTTACTGTTATTTGATGACATCAAACTTGGAGAGGAGAGAACACAAGTTTCCCTGAGTTTCCTCGTTCTCTCACTCAGTAGCTGCATGGAGGGGGAATTACGTGACCAGGCTCTAGCTTTAATTCATATACTGAATCTTCTCCTGCAGGCCTATGTTCCCTCAGTGTGGGAAACACACTGCCTCATACACATCAAATATGATAAGAACAGCTGATTTCAGGCGCAGTAAACTGAGCACACATGGTTTTTAGGGCATTATAAGTCACTACGTCATCGAAGGGGATTTAGCTAAGGACCCGGGAGGGACCCAACGGGGATCTGCCTAGGCCCCGTCGCAGACCAGCCGGAAATTCTATGTGGCTGGATCTGCATGCAGCATTTATAAGACCGCTATGTATTTTCATATAATGATTACAAATATTGTTCCGTGTGTTTTTCCATTTTGTGTTGGGCCTGATCTACCCACTGTTTGAACTCAGAGCCCGCGGTGGCAGCTTACAGACACTCTACCGGTTGACCTGCCTGCACTGCTGGAGTTCCCGCTCAGTCTGGAGCAAGGTCCTGCTGCCTCTGCGTACACCACCACCACCACCGAGGAAGAGGAGACTGGTCAAATATTTGGACTCGGTGAAAACCTGCAGAGGTATCCGTTGCCACTAATATCATCTTTAACCTAACCAATCCATGGACTTAATTAGGTGGAGCAGCCCATGCTGTAATTGTCTTTCTTAAGATGACAAGCCTTAAGATGCTCCTGAGTTCATCCAAGTTATTATGCAGTGATCGGACATTTGCTAGAAGAATACTTGGTATATTTTCACTTTACATCATCCCGGCCCAGTTGAAGAAATAAAACAACAACATTAATAAGAGGGCATGAAACTTGGAAAACTCACAGTTTTTCATTCTTTATCCACCAGACAAAAAACAGAGAGAAGATATTGTGAGATGGAGAAAGAAATGGAGAGATTGAAGGAGGAGATGCAGGACTGGAAAGCCCCCAAAGAGACAGGCAAGGGATCAACACCCCAGCTTCCTCATCACGCCATCATCTCATTATCTTCTGTTCCTCTCTGTCTCCATTTGTATATCATATGTAGTTGTGCCAGGACTGAACCAATATCATTTTGACACTGTGAAGACCACAGTCATGGAATTCAATTTCAATTCAATTCAATTTATTTGTATATAGTGTCAAATCATAACAGAAGTTATCTAGAGACACTTTTCATATAGAGCAGGTCTAGAAATAAGTACGTAAACTAAGGAAAATACTTACGGAAACAATATAACATCAGTCCAGTAAACACATCACAAACGTCACTACAACAGACGTGACAAACGTCTCGAACACCGATCTCCTGAAGTCCTGTGTTTGTTGGACCAATTGACCTCACCTCCCACCCATAAGCTTTCTTTCTCCCTTTTTATTCTACGTCGCTAGCTCTGAGCGTAGCAAGTTTACGTGGATGCATTTACATTGCATTCAGTACAGACTGCATGGCGTGAAAATGACACGCCTAAAGCAAGAATGGCGTTACACACTTTTACCGGGAAGAGCAAAACATATTTTTTTTTTTACTCTAACAACAACCAAATATGCAACTGTTGATGAAAAGCAATGGAACATTAAAAGCCGAGACCATATAGAGGTAGACATGTGGCCTTTTGTTTTCATTTTGCCAAATTTAACCTTGTTGGTTGAAAAAAAAAATCTTCCAAGGCTATTTTCAGAATGCCTGGTATTTCAGTAACATTACCTAATCACACAGACATCCACACAACCCAAGTACTACTTTAAAGTCCTGAGTTTCTTAAGAACATCATGAATGTGTGGTGGAATGAGTCGATACGAGCCACTCTGAATAAACACAGTGCTGTACAGTCCTGGCAGGATCTGCTTATATTGGAGGCCTTAGTCAGAACATGGTGATGAATACCTACTCTAAGAATAGCCTTGGTATGCAGGAACTTGGATGCCTGTTTCCATAAATCAATACAGTGTCATGAGCTTTTTAAAGGGGCAGCGATGAGGGACTTGGACTAATGGATGACGTTGTCATGAATAATGACCACAACTCCTGTTGTTGCAAACCATGTGGACAGATAGCACGTATCTCAGTCCATGTGTGATGATAAAAACCCTCCAATCATTACAGCTTACTTCACTTCAGTCACTGCTTTCTTCCATCCCTCCTTTCACACCCTTTCATCATCACAAATGTGTACTGTTTTTTGTTCTGTTCTGTTTCTCTGTGTCATTACAAATCTGGCTGGCCAGCGTGCACCCAAAAGCTGAATGTCTGCCGCCGTGCCGCCGCACATCATGAGCTCTGATGTTCCTCTCTCTCCTCCAATCACAGCACTGAGTATCTGCCCAGCATCTCTTGCTCTGCCTACCCACTGTGTGGACACACCAGGGGATGTAAGCGTATCTTTAATCCATTTTCATATCCTCTTTCTCTGTCTGAGACGGAAACAAAAACACTTTTTTAAACAGCATGTAACCTGTTTGATTCCCTACTTCATTTGCTCTGCAGTTGTTGCGTAAGTGACTGAGACCAGGCTTGCTAATGGGCAAACAGAGAGTTGTTTCTGTATGACATGAAATGTGTACAGCTGGCTAAGCTCTTATTTGATATGCCAACATCTATTTGTGCATCTACAAAGCTGCTGTCTGTTCACTGGACTGACGTGCCTGTGTTACAGAGGGAGAGAGCGCCCCCAACCTGCAATTACCCGCTGGTGATTCCTCTCCACCGTCACCTGCTCCTGTTCCACAGGGTACACACAAAACACTCAATGATCTGTCATTTAGGAGTCAACTGATGTGGGTTTTGAATGCAATACGGACATTTCTATACCATTGATATCTTT
Organism: Sebastes fasciatus; assembly: GCF_043250625.1. Lineage (NCBI taxonomy): Eukaryota > Metazoa > Chordata > Actinopteri > Perciformes > Sebastidae > Sebastes > Sebastes fasciatus. Next base: position 29,625,048 of record NC_133810.1, on the reverse strand, counting down.
TGTAGTTGTACGTCATCCTCAGTGGTAGAAGCAATATTCTGTTCTATTACTAACTTAAAGCTACTGAAATTGTTTTAAGACTCCACTGTATTTAGATTCTCGACCGCTCACAAATTATTATTGCTGTTATATTTGTCCTCCAGGTTCGCCTGCCACAGGTGAAGAGTGAGTCATACCTGCTGGTGTGCGCAGAAGGGGGGGAGCTCCATGCCTGGGAGAGACACTGTTATACCGAGCTCTCCTGAATGCGCTTTAAAAAGGTGGCACATGCCGACCTCTCCCACTATAACAGGACAAAGGACTGAGCCCCTGCTCTACGCCCTCTCAATGCCCCAATCGTCAGCCTCCTAAGAGCTGCACTAAAACACTTCTAACGAGAGCTGCTGAGGGTTACAGTACTGTACGAGATTTTCTAAATGAAGTTTTCCCAACTGATATGATGAGAAAGGCAGGTCAGACTGCTGGGAGCTGAGGAGGAAACATGATGACGACATCTTCCGACCTACCTTGCCTGCTTACCAGACTGAAAGTCACAATAGAGATGCACTGAGTTCATAGCACACTGAGAAAAATACTCAACTTACTTTAATGAGTGGCAATAACAATGATGTTTGAGTGACACAGAGAGACTCTCCTGTGTATCATGTATCAGCACCTATAGGGGTGGTTTGTTCTTGTTTTGCACTACTATAGGCATGTTTTTTGCTGTGTCTGTTTTAGTATTCAAAAGATTACTAATAACGACCATGATATCTGTATATTAACTCGGGCCATACCACCACAGGCTGTGAAAGTGTGAAAGGTGTGCTGCATAAATAAAAAGGCAAACATAGTTGGAGAGTTAGGGTGGAAGATGTGTAGCGTATAAAGTCAGATATGAGGCATAGACATAACACAAAAGGGTACATTATAACCAGACCTGTAGTTTTATAAGTGCTAAAGCCTGTCCAAATTCTCCCAAAGCACCGCCCCATGACATTTTATGACTACCTACCTTCATAATAATTAAACTATTACATTTTATCTCCCGACACGACTACTAAATGGATATCTCAACACCTTCCACACATTGCCAGGAATGTAATTCTGACGGAGATACATGATATTTCATTCTTTATTTGTTTACAAAGAAAAAGCTTTTGGCTTAAAATTGTCTCATTTCAGAATTTATATGTTATGAATTCACCAGAGTCAGAGCTTAAAAGCTCATCTTGTGGAATCTGTGTGTATTTTTTTAATGTTTTTTTTTTCCTATTGGAAAAAGTTGTATTGGCACTGAAAAATAAAATACAGGCATTAAAAGTTCATGTCATTCATTTTTTTTTTTTTTGCATTCTGACATCATCAATCATAATCTTCTGATTTCTGATCTTCATGCCACTCGTTTTTCAGGACTTAACCCTAACCCTAACCTAAACTCCCAATGTGGAATTGTAAAGATCCATTTCCAGTGAAGTTCTTGAAGTGGCGACTCCATCCGTGGAAATGTAGCAGTCAGTGAACAATCGCCGATATCCACCTTATAGACACACCCTGATTGGCCGACTACATTTATTCAAATCTCCATGGGTGAACGCATGCGCATGATTGGAGGAGTAGTACCCATATAGTCCAGTACATGGCAGAGCCTGCCTGAGTATAGAACCACCACATCATCCTCTCTGCGCCTATTTTCATTTGATAAATTTGAATGTTGAAAGCAGGGCTCGGCTCAGGCTGTGTTCAGCAGGGAAGGAGAACTGCAGACCCGGACTGGGGATATTGTCGAGTGGTGGAAAAAGTACTTGGAACTCCTGAACCCGTCCAACACGTCCTTGGAGGAGGCAGAGTTTGAAGATTCAGGGGAAGACTTATCCATCTCCCTGGCAGAGGTCGCTGAGGTAGTCAAAAAGCTGCTCGGTGGCAAGTCGCCAGGGTGGATGAGATTCACCGTGAGATGCTGAAGGCTCTGGACATTGATTGGCTGTCTTAGCTGACACGCCTCTTCAGTGTCGCGTGGAGGTCAGGGACAATACCTATGGAGTGGCAGATGGCAGTGGTGGTTCCCATTTTTAAAGAGGACCGGTGTGCTCCAATTATCGGGGCAGCATGCTACTCAGCCTCCCCGGGAAAGGTTATTCTAAAGTGCTGGAAAGGAGACTCCGACCGATTGTCGAACCTGAGATTCAAGAGGAGCATTGCAGATTCCGTCCTAGATGAGGAGCAATGGACTAGCTCTTGGGGCTCTTGGAGGGGTCACAGCAGTTTGCATCCAGTCTGCATGTGTTTGTGGACTTGGAGAAGGCTCACGACCGTGTCTCCTGGAAGCCTCCCTTTAGAGGTTTTATAATAAACAGATTTATAAACCTAATAAAAAATATAATATGTTATATCTTAAGCATGTTAGTTTACATGTTAGTAGCACTATCGCATGTTATTTACTACTAAATGAAAATAGCATCAGCTGTGAGCTTTTAAAGTAATGTCCTATGATTATTAGCATTAACTGTAGGTGTGCAACAGCTGCTCCCGTCTGTACTTTAACTCACACACTCACTTATGTCTGTTTTTTTCAAAACAACAAAACCAGAGACAGCTGCCTCATCCACAATAAGGGGAGTCAGCTTTGAAAAAAACTAAAATAGTTGCTTTTCAGCCCCTCAGAGAAGCAAAAACGGCCTGATTTAGGAAACTTTTGTGAGCTATCAGCAGTAATGTGTTGATGAATATTTCTCACCTCAGCTTTCCCGTCCTGCTGTCAGCCCCGGAGGGGAAAGTATTAACGCTAATGAGAAAAAATAATGCACATGTTCTTAATATCATCTATAGTTAATGAAAATGCTCTGTACTAAGAAAGCCATTAATTGTGACCCATGCAGCGTCTCTAGCCTCGTCATACAATGAGGCTGAACTAAAAACTGTGTTCAATTTCCAAGGTACATTTAGCCATACAGTGTATCATTTTAAGTGGAAAGTACAAAATCATGCAGTCCCTGGAAAAATATAATTACTTCAACCGTGCACGCTGTGATGAACTGCATAAAGCAGATGATGTCACTGTAGCAGAACTACTCTGATACAACAAACACATAAGGTATTACAACTTTGTTTAAATGCCAATAACATAACAAACAAAATGCAAAAGTAAAACTTTCTAAAAGTCAACTGCATCAATGACACAACGTTTTGCTGTTATCATCAATGCACAAGATAAAGCACAGGTACAGCACGTACACAGGCAGTGTTGAGAATGAACTCACTTGACCCTGTTGAAGGTCAGCCTCCTCCTGAGAGAAGACACTTGCAGATAGCAGCCCTGCGACTCTGGACCACCATCATGACCCATTCATTAACTACAGTTTCACTGTCCCAAAGCCTGCTGGATGGAAAGCAGAGGACAGTGCTGGATCAACGCATACATCCTCTTCTTCTACTTCTTAAAGTCTCAGCAGTGGAATTTGTCGTTTTTTTTTCACTCTCTCTTTTGTTCCTCTTCCACCCTGATTTTTCTTTCTCCGAACCTCCTCCCTTACCCTTTCCTCCAACTATACCAACACCTATCCACCTCCTCCCTCTCCCCCCTTCCCTCCTTGCTATGCTTTGCTCTTTGCAAGTGACCCATTTCTTCTAGGCCGTCTATTTTACTCTGGTCCGCACCTGCTCACATTCTGCACCCTTGCATGTACACTGTTGTGGCGTCATCCAGCAGGCCACAGGAAAACACTGCATGCTTGCACAGGGTTATAATAGTTTGTCCAAATGAGGATTAATCCTGTGCCCCTATTAAGTTAAAAAGCTAGGAAATTCATTACAAATTAAAGCACTTGCTAAATATCAACTAATAATCACAAGTTCTGAGACCACTCATGTTACTAAATCCATTCCTCTTCACACACACATGCATTTAAATGCAAAGTAGCTAAAGTGGTACATACACACCTTGTTGCTGCAGAAAAAAACACTTCAAGAAGCACAGAAGAGCAGCTGTAAACACATTTGCATAGTCATAAATCATTAAGTTGCCTTCATTTCCACCAGAGGAGACCTTGAGGGCCGCCTTCCCATGAATACATGCATCGGGGCTCTAGGTGAAACTCAGTAGAACAATCTAAAAACAAAGTCTAAAACCGCTGGATTCACAAGCTTTCCCTTTTTAAAGCATTTATTTTAATTGAATATTACATATTTATGGCCGACCTTTAGACGGAACCAAGTAATTAAAAGCAATTAAAATTGAAAATTATTATCTTTGTAAAGGTAGAATTCATGGCTGAGCTGTATTGGATTGCATTAGATCTTAACATGAAGATATCCCAACATGAAGGTTTAGACATTAATGGGACCTCAGGTCAGGTATACAATACCAGCTCTGATGTCTTTTTGTTGTTTTATTTTTCCATTTTTTATTTTTTTTTATTTATTTCTATGTAGAATGTAACTCCCCCAAGGTGGCTGAATACTGAGGAGAGCCACTGAGGACATAACCACAGTGTCCTCAGTCAACACTGACTCCCAACAAAATGACATTCCCACACAACTAAACTGCATTCTCAATTACATTTTGAGGGAAACTTATTTTATCCGGATTATGGTCACACTGTTTGAAACAAGCGGTAAACTTTGTAAAATTGAAACAAAACCAAACCAAAAATGCAACAACACTACTTAGTTAGGTTTAGTAAAAACAAAAATCATGGTTTGGCTTAACAGGACAGCGGCTTTCTTGAAATATTATCCGTTTGCGACAATAATGTTTACGTTAGCAGAAAATCAGATGCTTATCAAGACGGTTTGTCCTTCTTACTTGTCTAGTGCTATGTTCCCCCAAAAAAACTAAACTGAATGACAGCGACCAACAAAATATACCTGCACAAAGAACAGGTTTATAGTGATCCCGGACGAGCCCCCAATTGTTACGTTCCCCAAAAAAACAAATCTAAATGACAGGGGTCGCTACTGGGAAACTAACAAAAATAAACTGCACACAGAAAATTATAATAAAAGGGTCCCTTTGGTTCTTAAAGGAAACTGTGAAACTATAACACCTCACAGCAGCCCACTAAATCTACCAAAGATGATAGACCAACGAAAAAGGTATCGGACCCAAATGAAATGTAAGTTGGGAGTCACTGAGGGGGGACGCAAAAGAGAAGTAAAGGCTGGTTAAAGATGTGCACACTCAAAATCAAAAACCCACAAAACCCACAGAATCACTAAAACACAATGTAAACACAGAGAGCCAACTGAAGGTGTTGAACCTCTGCAGACGCACAACCAACTGAGCAGGGTGCAGCCAACCTGATAGAGCCTCCCAGCCAGGCTGATTATCAGCAGCTGAGACTGATCACAGGTGCCACCAATGACTCCTGATGAGCAAGGCTCAGAGAAACCTGCAGCCCAGATCTGTCATGATCCCCCTGACCATAACACAGTGAAATAATCATTCATGGTTTTATCAAGCTGTAAACAGCCATGCAGCTCTGCACTGTGGTAAGGTGTCTGTTCTGAGGCTGTGATTCATGAGCACTGTCCTGCTGCATCTGGACATTACTGAACTAATTCATTTCATTTCACTGACTGAGTGAGAAAGAAATGGCTGAAAAAAACAGAGCTCAACTGGAAATTTTAAATTCACGTTTTTGAGAGACTGGTGTTTGACCCATGAGTAAATTAACAAAGATGGCGAAAGCCAAGTCCAATCACTCCACGCTGTGCTCCATGCTGACACATTAAGCTATGCTAAATGTAAAAAGGTGACTAGCATTTAAAGTACACAGACTGCCTTATTAACTTGTCAATGGTTTTATATCATACAGCCATATTCATAAATGTAAAACATGAATCCTTTGTATATGATATAACCTCTACTTTATAAATATTTTATATCACCTACTATCTTTTTCAATCATTTTCAACTATGGCTTTATCTCTGAATATCCTGCTGATTGGCTGCATTCAATGTGTCATCCCTTTTTACCTGTGTGTAATATCTTCATTCTCAAACTGCTGCTTTCTAGTTTGAAGACACTTTTTTTTTTTTTGTTTACTCATCCTTCTCCATTGCTTAATGCAATAGCAGCCATTTACCACTAGAGACCATCATTGGCTGCACAACGGATTTAAAAACTTGTTCTCTGGCCAATGGATATGATCCCTTTTAACAAGCCATGGCAAAGAGACAAGCAGATGGATGAAATATCAGCAAGTTGGACAGTGTTTATAGAAGCTTTGCAAATAGTTTCTCTGTTGGCTTCTGCGTTCTACACTGAATGTCCCCTTCACCACTAATCATGTTAGGGTCAACAGTCAACCTGCCAAGCAGTTAACCTTGGATACACTTCAAGATGTTGAATAATGTTCACCTTTGACCCTAAACATCACCAGAGTTCAGTTTATAAGTTCCTGCTGCTGCTTTACCTCGTGGGAATAGTTTAATTTCCAATTACATTTTTCAACTGCAGTGATTTACAGTGATCTTCGTATATGAAAGATTTGAACAGGTCTGTCACTGCTTCAGTTGTTTGTTTATTTTATGTCAACTGGCATTTATCTTATTTTTGCAAATTAAAGGAACATTTTAAAGAAAACTGACTTAAGGGCAGTTTTCCAATAAATATACATTTTTGGGAAAAATGCTAAGAAAGCCACATGCACTGCAACAACAATATTAGTATCATGTGTATATCAAGGAGTGTAGAAAAAGGATTACCTCAAATAAATAAAGTTTGTAACCTTTAATCACAAGGTTAGCGGTTCGATCCTCCTGTCCACATGTCGAAGTGTCCTCGAGCAAGACACTGAACTTCAAGTTTCTCCCTGCTCCTAATGCTTAGGGGGGTTTAAATGCAGAGGTTGAATTTCATGTATGTATAAAAATAAAATTAAAAAAACATTGTCTGACTCACGATCAACAGTTTAAAAAACAGTTTAAAATTGATGCAGCAGAACCACAAATATTATCTTTTTTATTCCATGTCCTTGTCAAAACCTGCTACCTACATTACCCACAATGCAACTCAATTGCCAACAGCTGGGTTAGAGATTTGGGTGTGTAATGCCAGTAGTGGCTAATGCAGCCTCTATAGCCTGCAGCAGAGATGAGCAGCGGGCCACAGAGGTCTGGTAAGCTCACTTCTGTCTAACTCCACACCTCCAGATTTTTTCATTTTCAATATATATATATATATACTGTTTATATGTAATAATATGTTATTGTTGAAGACCAGAAACGTCCCGAACACAGCAAATTAAGAAGAAAAGAGAAAATGCAGGCAGAGGGCTGCAGGTTCTCTGCAGATACAGACACCACCACACTTGTAGTGGCTCATAAGTGATGTTTGAGAGGGATTATTTTTCTATCAGTCTGTAAATTGTTTCTTAGAAAATTCCTGCATATTATACCTTCAATCTATACTTTAATCTGTGTCTCTGTAGAGCAGTGTGACTGGGTTGAGTGAAAAATAAATAAATAATAAAAACATTAATTATTTGGGGCAAGAAATCTTATGTCCAGTTCCAGGTTTGATAAAGGCTTAGATCATGCAGCTGAAAACTCTGGATAAAGCCAGTAGACCAGGAGTTAAAAAATGTTATCAAGATTTGCGGTAATGTGAGTTCAACAGGACATTTCATTCTGCAGTACTATGCAGTCACGCAACCCTTAACACAGCACAGAGCTGCATGGCTGCAGTTTGATAAAAACATGACAGGTTATTCTAGTGTACAGGAGTGTTACTTCCAGTTCAGTAGACATGGCCATTTAAAAAAACAAAACCAATCATTGGGGAATTGCTTATTGCTTCAGTATCCTGCCATGCTGAGAAGCCCAGTGACATTCAAATTATGTTGCTACATCCAACTAGTCCACATGTATTTTATTCCTTTCTGCACAGTTCTTGTCAGATATGCAGGCAGTTCAGTTATTTAAAAGTAACCATTTAAACACACAAACTGGGCAGACTGTACCGGGAATAAAGACAGGACTGTAGCTCTGTGTAGTATCTCCATTCAAAGTTTTATTTTTATAAAAGAACAAAAGACAAAAAAAACATTTGAGTTTCTGTACAAATATCGCTCTTTCACTCAAGCAGAGGACTATATGCATGGCCCTTTTAGTTAACCCCACCTCAAAATGAAAGCCTGACGTTGATCTCATGAGAGAGAGAACAGCTGAGCTGCAGAAGGACTTTCATATTTACATAAAGAAGTTTTAAGATGGGTACACAGTATGGTGTAGTCAATGCAAATCCAGAATCAAATGGAAACCAAAAAATATAGATTTATGAATTTACAGTTTGACCATTATATTGTATCTATAGGAGTATCATTTCAATAATATATAAGCTTTAAGGCAAAACAAATGTCAAAATTCTTCTTATAGTTTAGTATCTGTAACATGCATATAACCATCATTCTTCAGCTTTTATTGGTGGATTTCACACCTTGATTTCTTTTAACTTTACACTGTTTGCATGGTAGAAGCTCAGGAAGCCCCACTGCATTGATACTGGTGCTTATGTCCAGTTAGAATGGACATCAAGGGAGATATGAGCCTGTTCATTTTGCTACAGAAGGTAAGACTATCAGTGAAAATACGACGCAGACTGCTTCAGTGATAATGCCACAACACAAATAAAAAAACAGAGCTGAGAGATAAGTTCAAACCCATTTTACTCTCTCACCTCCGCACAGCTGGCCAATCACGGCGTGAAGTGGGTGTGAATGCTGGATTGTCCGTTTCGGAAAGTTACAGAAATGGTTGGACACAGCCCCCCTTAATTGAACATAGGAAAGGTGTGGGGGAGCTAACAAACCATCTGACAAGCAGTTCTGATGGAGTATACTAGCCCATTAACGGAGCCGTTAAGACAAGTTCTAACTCACACAGGATCCGCCCTCTACTGGACTCTGGGTACTACTCTCCTCCAATCAAACGCACACGTTCACCCACTGAGATTTGCATAAACGTAGCCGGACAATCAGGACGTGCCTACAAAATACGTGCGTCCCACAGTACTCAGTAGTGCCTAGTATCCATTTCTCTTCAGCGATCGGCAGTAACCCATTGAGTGCTTCGGCGCAGGCCGCAGAGAGCGGTGTTCAGCAGCCACCAGCCCTGCCCGGCTTGCTGAGTGCTGCCTTCAAGATTGGACACCAGCAGCGGTGCTTTCACTCTCAACGCTTCGATGAGAACGGGGCGTCTGAGTCCACTCCCGAGCGTTGTTGCAGCTGCAGCGAGGACTCCGACAGAGTTGACCTCATGCTCCGGCCGTCATCGTATAGTGAAGCATCACACTGAAGCACCGAAAGTGAACCCCGCGCTGCCAGCGTCAAATCTTGGGAGCTGGTAACTGCTGAACACCGCTCTACGCGGCCTGCACCGAGCCGCTCGAAGCAAGCGTTGTGAAGATCCTTTCACGTGAAAAGGCTCGGATACGTCGAGGTTCTAGAAGCGGCGACTCTATCCGTGGAGCAAATCGCCATCCGCTGAAGAGAAAAGGATGTCTGACAGTGGTGGATGCTGCCTTATACACTGTGGGGTCTGCACATATTCGGGTAGGCGCATCCTGATTGGTTATGTTTGTGCAAAGTTCAGTGGGCGAATGGGTGCTTGTGATTGGAGGAGAGTATTACCCATAGAGTCCTGTAAACGGTGGAGCCTTCTGTTTCATTACAGTAATGTCTTCAGGTTATCTGGGGATAAAGGGCACCTTGTCTCCTCATGTCTGCTGCTGACCTGTTCTAGTTCAGTCCACGCAATCACTTTGCCAATCTACAGTCTATGGAACAGCTCCAGGTTTTTATTGGCTATATGGAAAACAGCTGATTATGTTCCTCAATATTGATTGGAATGCTCTTAACCCCAAGAGCATACGTAAAAGGTAAACTTCAGTGTATGTAGTTGAATGTTGGTGGCAAATACTTTCCGACAGACCAGTGATCACTTATCTTAAGGTGTGCTATAGGTGCAAGTTTGGACGAACACTCCAGTCAGAGAGGTGTGTCCGCTGGTGCTTTAATAGTATAATAATCACACCAAGATTAACTGATAATAGGGATATCTGAATTGTACGTATAAGTCATTGTAGCTTTGGCTTTGAACACAACAGTGAGAAAGCTCCGTCCTTGGATCATGGTTATATATAATTTCCCCCCAACATGCAAATAACTAGAATTAAGTACAGTGTCATGGGAGAAAAGCGAGAAGCTGGTGTGTGACTCACAAGACAAGTTGAAAGAGGAAAAAGGGATAAGAAGCAGATTATGCACTGAATGGAAGGCATGTGATTGAAGAATGAGGAATAGAGAAGGATCAGCTTTGTCCTCTCTGCTGAAGGGAGATGAGGCACAAGGGCAGGATTCATTCTGTCCATGCGTCTGTCTGTCTGTCTGTCTGTTGGCTATGGCTGGTATGCAGTAGGTCAGATATAAATGGAGCTCTCCCCCTGAACCCCGAATCCTTGTGAAAGACAACTAATTTGCAATGTGTTGTACTTTCAATAGTACAATGAGCATTTGTATGACTAAAGGCACTCTTTAGAGATCATTATTTAAGTTCCAAGTGTATTAAGAGTGCCGAAGGTAATTTTCTCTATATATAAATGATTCAATGAGTCATATAAAACTCATTTAACTTCAAAACGAAAATTTTGAAGTTCTTACTAACTTATTTCTAAAGAAAAAACATCTCGTATAGCATCACATTCATACAGTTTTTCATTCATGGATTAAAAAAGAATATATATTACACATAAAACGAAACAAATGTGGCACTTTCTCAGTAGGGCCTCTACTTAACCCTGTAACAATCTTCAAAAAATATAAGTGCTCCATGATCCTGAAAATTCCCCCCAAAAAACGCTTCTCTGAATTCTCCTTGAACCATGACATGGTATAAATAGTATGAACATGAAGTGTCCTCTATGAATCCACATTAAATTACTGAAAATGGGGAATGTGCACATCTACGCATCTGTCGGCACGGAGGAAGCATCGACGAAGGGATTCACTATCATTTATGTCCATATTACAGCGTGTGACAACATGTATGGATGGATATATGAAGCGTCCACATAAAGTCTGTTTATACAATCTGAGCCATTCATCTTGTTTATATACCAACCAGTTCTCATCCCAGCTCGTCATAGACTGATGCTTCGTCAGACCCCTCCGTGTCACTTTACGGTCGCAGTAAACACGTGCTTAACGAGTCCTTGGCGTCACTTTACGGTCGCAGTAAACACGTGCTTAACGAGTCCTTGGCGTCACTTTACGGTCGCAGTAAACACGTGCTTAACGAGTCCTCGGCGTCACTTTTCGGTCGCAGTAAGCACGTGCTTAACGAGTCCTCGGCATCACTAATCAGTTGCAGTAAACACGTGCTTAACGAGTCCTCGGCGTCACTTTTCGGTCGCAGTAAACACGTGCTTAACGAGTCCTCGGCGTCACTTTTCGGTCGCAGTAAACACGTGCTTAACGAGTCCTCGGCGTCACTTTTCGGTCGCAGTAAACACGTGCTTAACGAGTCCTCGGCATCACTAATCAGTTGCAGTAAACACGTGCTTAACAAGTCCTCAGCGTCACTTTTCGGTCGCAGTAAGCACGTGCTTAACAAGTCCTCAGCGTCACTTTTCGGTCGCAGTAAGCACGTGCTTAATGAGTCCTGTGCGTCACTTTTCGGTCGCAGTAAACACGTGCTTAATGAGTCCTCAGCGCCACTTATCGGTCGCAGTAAACACGTTTTTAACAAGTACTCTGCGTCACTTTGTGGTTGCAGTAACACGTGCTTAACGAATCCTCAGCATCACTAATCAGTTGCAGTAAACACGTGCTTAACGCGTCCTCGGCGTCACTTTTCGGTCGCAGTAAACACGTGGTTAACGAGTCCTCGGCATCACTTTTCGGTCGCAGTAAACACGTGCTTAATGTTGTGAAGTAAACAAAAAACGTGCATAGGTTCAGGCAAGAAAACCACTATAGTTAAGGTTCGGAAAAAAACAACATGGTTGTCTACTACGTTTGTACAGTGAACATGATACTGAACGTTGTTAACGGGGGAATATGAACGAACATCTGATTGTAACGTGACACACGGGAAACAAACAGCGGTGTCCTGGATGAAAGCCTTGTGTTTGTTGGACCCATCCACGTCCACTCCCACCTGCCCTGTGTGTGTCTTTTCGTTCTTAAAGCTACGTCACTGACTCCCGGCGCACTTTCCCTGAGCGTTTAATGTTGACGCGGATGGGTTTACATTGTAGTTGTAGTAAGTGATGGTATTTGACGCCCTGGGAATGAGAACGGGCTGTATATATACTATAACGACCTCCAGGTAAACTACTTTCATCAGTTCAGTCATAGGTGCAGGGTGTTTTCATTTCACACAACAGGTGTAAAGTGGTGTACTGTATGAAGGTGTTCAAGTTTGTTCCTTTTTCCCATTCCCCCTATGAACTACTAGAACTTCTTCAGTTGTATCTGTGAGCAGTCTTCTGCAAAAAGAATGAAGTGGCCATGTAATGTAATCATTTTATCCTCATCCCATTCACTCAACTGCTACTTCAGTTTCAACACCGACTTGTCTTTCATAATCACAGTCCATAAAACAGTATCACAGATGTTGCTCAGGAGTGTCATTAAACAACGCCAGAAGAAGCCTGTCCCTATATTGGTAGTGTAGAGCAGAGATTCTCAAAGAGTTAAACTGCTCAAAGTATGCGTCGGATTGTGAATGGTGAGAATATATCTAGATAATATAATTGGGTCTTTATCAGAGTCTCCTCTCTTGGGTTCAGCTAGTTGCTGTGTCCTGAGGCTGCCTTGGCCTTTTTTCTCTGTGTGATTACATCTACACAGTCTGAAAGGCCTTGGTTTGGGCGGGGATCATAACAGGAGTGGCCCCCATGCGGCTCAGGTTTCCAGGACTCAGTTTAGAGGGAGAGCTGGGCTTGCAGTTGGAGGTAGATGTGGAGGTTAGTGTTGAACGGGGCTCAGGAGTCTTGGGAACTGACTGAGTGTAGGCAGGAGGAGCCTGAGGGAAGGAGGAGGTCGGGCAGTTCTCCTTGAGGGCCGCCACGGCGGGAACGCAGGCTCGTTGGCCTCGGAGCCCCATGTTGTGCACCATGGACTGAGTGGAGGAGGTGCCCGAGCGAGAGCTGCCAGAATGGGACGAGAGGGAGTTGGGCTTCACCAGTTTGGCTTTGGGAGCCTCTGCATCCTCCCTGAAATGAGGACATGGTTGCATGACTTCACAGAGTGCCTTCAACAGCTCAAATAAACATGTGGACAAATTATAACTAACACTGCGCAGATAAAGTTAAATGTTAGTCTTGAACTTTATCCAGTAAACACAAACACAATCTCAAGTTGTGTGTTTACTACTTAGTTGGAGACTAACCCTATTTCTTGTTCTGTCACTGGCTACATTATTGATGGGGAGCTATCCCCACCAGCCTGCATTATTCATCCTCACACTTACTAATTGCCAAAAGTATGATTGCTTAGTCTTGTGTTAAAACATACAAATAACTAAGTGAAGAGAAAAAAATTAAACTGTTGTTAAACTGTTCATGCAGTCATTTAGGGAATCATCTCTATGAAGATCTGGTCTCCTGCTGTTGGAGCATTGTTGGAATCAGAGGGAGGAGTCCTACAGTTCACTGCTTCAGATGCTGCTTTGATGATATTAGTGCTAATTGAGTTGGCAGTCTGAGACAAGGACTCACTTCTGAAGACGGTATTGTATATAGCAACACACAGTTTACAGTCAGTCTACGTAATAACAACGCGTTAACGCAAATTTGTTTTAAGGCCACTAATTTCTTTAACCCATTAACGCAACTTAAAATTATTAGGTGGTGTTAAATACTTGAGAAATCTTCCTTTAAGTTACATTTTGAACAAATCAAAAAATGTGCAATTAATTTGCAATTAATCGTGATTAAATATTTGAATTGACAGCCCGACAAGTTTCCTTTCTTTATCATGAAACTGTAAGAGTTCAGGCTGGGGATATGAATGCATTATGGCTGGCAGAGAAAGTTTCTCTCTCATTATGTACCTGATTTCATTCGGGGTCTCTTCTTCTTCATATTTCTTCATCTCTTTTTTGCGGAACACCAACCAGATGATGAGGATGATGAGGAGGACTCCGAAGGACACGCCGACCACTGCGCCTGCGACCACACCCATTCCCCTTACATCTACACACACATGTGAACACACACAAAGAGTTGTGTAAGAAAGCTTAAAAATCATTTGTGTGATTTCCGATGCTGTGAGAAAAATGTGTGACAAGCTGGCCTCCACTTTTGAATCAAAAGTTGCAGATTTTTTCAATTCAGTGTTCAGCGGTTCAGGGTTTTTCCACTCACAGTGCATCTTGACCTCCACTGTGCAGCTCTCGTCTCCCACATCGTTGCTGGCGGTGCATTTGTAGACTCCGGTGTTGTCCTTGGTCAAGTTCTTCAATGTCACAATCTCTGGGTTTTTCAAATCTGATAGTAGCAAGATAGAAAAAAAATATATTTTTATAGTCACCTTCTGAAGTTATATATGCTACTGTATGCTTATAAGAGTGGTCAAAAAAAGCAGAAATTGAAGAATTGGAGTAGACAGAAGCTCTAGCTTATGGCAGCAGACTGCCAGAAAAAGCAATAAAGTCAAAGAGCTGAAATATGGCCACACAGTCCTGCATTTCTTGAACTGAATCCCTGTCGTATTTTGCTTACTAAGCTGATAAAGAGAAACACTGAGGTGACACATTGCTTAGTCTCCTTTATTTTCTTTTTGGCTATAGAAACTTGTTTGTATATTTTTTATATTTTAAACTTTGTATTGGTATCAAAGTAAAAACCTAGGTCTAACTGACAGACATACACATACTCCAGTGTGTGAGTAGACTTACCTATCAGGGCCAGTGAAGGCAGCTTGCCAATATACTTGCCCTTGTCCAGTACTCTCTCCCATTTGTAGCGCATGGGATCGGAGCCATCGGCAGACTTGCAGCTCATCTTAACGTCAGCGCCCTCCAACAGTTTGCCCTCCATCCAGCACCGCGGCTTGGACGGCTTTACTGCAGATAGACAATCGGATAAACGAGCTGATATCCTGACACGTCGTTTCCTCATCCACTTTTTCCCCCAAAAAAGATTTGTGCTTTTCGTTTGGCTATAGCATTAGAGGCTGAATATATAATCAGAGGGGATTTTCCTACTGTACACATGTGGAATTGAGTTGAAAAGATTTCCGTTGCAATACATCCTTATGTATAAAGTATATGTAGAACACTAGATTTAGACTTGGCCACCGGTTCATAATGGCAGGGGTCTGCAACCTGCTGCTCTTTAGCTCCTCTCCAGTGGCTCCCTGTGGATTTATAAAAATGGAAATGAATAACTGTTCTTTGTTCACATTTGCATTTTCATTTATCATTGTTGTAGGTCTATGGTACGACGGTACGACGGAGTATTATGGCCACATTGAGGAAAAAAAATAAATCTGAGATTTCGAGAATAAAGTCATAACTTTACGAGAAAAAAATAAAATAACACGTAAAATTATTACTTATTTCTCTGAAACTTATGACTTTATTCTCGAAATCTCAGATTTATTTTTTTTCCTCAATGTGGCCCTAATTTTATTCTCATAATGTTATGATTTTTTTCTCGTAATATTATGACTTTATTCTTGTAATAATATGACTTTATTCTCATAATATTATGACTTTATTCTCGTAACAATATGACTTTATTCTCGTAATATTATTACTTTATTCTCATAACAATATGACTTTATTCCCGTAATAATATGACTTTATTCTCGTAATATTATTACTTTATTCTCATTATATTACGACTTTCTTTCTCATAATATCATGACTTTATTCTGGAAATCTCAGATTTTTTTTCCCTCAATGTGGCCCTTATACTCCGTAGTACATTTGCTCTTTGGCCCTCACTGCATTAGACTTACATACTATACACTTAGACTATAAACTGTGTTACCTTCATCACAATGCTCAAATGTCTTGCGGCTCCAGACAGGTTTTTTTTGTCTAAAACGGCTCTTTTGATAGTAAAGGTTGCTGACCCCTGATAATGGGAACATAAAGAAGCGTCTCAACGTGTAGAATCCTCAGTCTATCAGAATACCACAGTGTGCTGCACTACATTTAATGACACCTCTAAAGCTATAAGAGCTTTGGGGTTACATGACACTTCCAGTTGTGTTCTCATGAGTTCTCCCTCTGTCTGTGTTTTCCTCTTATTCACCCTAAGTGCTGTCTGCCACTTACCCAGCACTATGAGGTTGATGGTGCTCCAGTGGTATTGTGCACCAGTCTTGACTTTGCAGCTGTACTCTCCTGAGTCTGTTAGAGACAAGTCACTGATCAGCAGAGTGGCGTCCCCTTTTAAGTACTCTCCAGCGAAAGCCACGCGGCTACGTACTGCTTCATTGGGGTCAAAAACCCGTCCGGCAAAGAAGGTGATCACCTGGTGGGGGAGGTGAAATAGGTGGGTGGGTTTGTGATGGGAGTAAACAAGGTAAGATATATACAGTGAGTGCAACAATATGGAGGTTCTCTATAACAACTAGCCATTCTATTTTTACAGAAGGCCAGCGAGGACATAGGTAAGACGTTGTTATCTACGTCCGTTATTATTATTATATTATTACGTCTGTTTTAATTTTACATACACATAAAGACCCAAAATACACACACAGGATCTGTGCATGTGTGGAGAGATGTCAGAGTGATGGGCACATTGCCCAAGCAGTTAGGGGTTTGGTGCAACTCTCCAGCTCCACGACTGAGCTACTCCCGACCCTAATGTAATATCATAATAATACATTTTTATTTGGTAGGCGGGCTGTGGTGTCTAATCCTTAGCCGGTCTGGATCAGTGTGGTTAGGTTGAGATGGTGTCACGACAGGGTCGTACATACATCGGGCTCCACCCACTGTACCCATAGAGTCCAGTAGAGGGCAGAGCCTGTGTGAGTTAGAACGAAGGTTCCCATATTGTAACCCTAACGAATGAATTAGCTTGTTATCTAGTGTGTTCCATCCTCAATAAACATTTAAACTCTTGCATGGAGAGACACTCACCACTCTCTGCCTGTTGGTTGGCCTGAGAAACAGCCACTCGATGTCAAGAGTGGGGTCATCACCCAACCAGAACTGATGGTGGCAGGGCAGCGTCGCGTTGTCTCCGACAACCCTCTTCATCTCCGTCTGGGCGCCTGTTGTCAGCATACCCAGCACAACTGGAGAGAGAAAGACCAATCCAAGCGGATTCTTCACTGCATCAGACATGAAATATGAAAGTACAGTTCCAAGTATAAATAAGAAAACAAACAGAAGGTTTTAAATCAAACTCCAGTCACCAAACAGCTACTTTTCTGTGAATGTGATTGGAGGAAATTTCTCCCACAGACGCAGACACACAACCCCGCAGTCTGACGCAGGTTACACTGATAAAAAGCCCCCCAACATAAAAGGGATACATGGTACAATGGGTAAGATCCAGAGGGGATATCGGCTTACCAACCGCAGCAGTACACAGAGCGATACTGGCACTGCTGACTGGGGTGGAATTACCAAGAGGCTGAGGATGAAAGCCTGAGCTTCCCATTGTTTCCTCTTTTATTTATTTATCCTTCCTTGGACACTGATCAACTGTATGGACTGTGATGTGCTGGCTGGACACATTTGTGTTAGAGCGATGATAGAACAGGGACATGTGTGTGTGTGTGTTGACGGCCGCAAAGTGTGTGCATGTGCTTGAGTTTAAATTGATACTGCTATTGTGTGTGTGTGTGTCTCCAGAATCTGTGCATAATTGAGATTGAGTTTCTGTCTTTACTCTGTATGTGTGTTAGCTGAAGTTAATGCTTTGTATGTCTGTATCAACAGGCATGTGTGTGGTGGTGTTTGAGCATGTGCATGCATATGGAGTCAGATCAGTCTCAGTATTAATGAATTCACACAGAACGATTCACAAATGTATTTTGTGATAAAACTGCCAATATTAGAAATCTACACGGTTGATTTATCGACTCCAAAATTCCCAGAAGTGAATTCAATGATGAAAAAACAAACGTATGTTTTTGTTTTTGATGAAAATTGCAAATACCTTCAAATACATATATTTGTGGTTTTCTATTGCATTTATTTAAAATAAGAAATATTTGTGTGTGCATCAGAAATATATTTCAGTCAGGACCACTTTAGTCAAAGAACTTATTCCAGTTGCAGTAACGTATACAGTATATTTGGCGGTATGGCTCTGCTCTGGGACCTCCTTGCCCATCCACGCGCATACGTGGATCCACGAGCCTACGTGGTAGCATAAGGCAAGGAGAGCACACCTCCTTGCCCTTCCACGTGCATACATGGAAAGCCAAAGGCAGGGAGAGCAGCAGCAAAGACCCCCCTGGGTGCAGAACAGAGCTGGCATCAATGACAACAGAAATGACATTGATTAAGTCAGAAACAGTTAGGGGTGGGCGATACATCGAATATAGTCGCTGTATCACGGCTTGTCCCTCGCGCGGTATATAAAATGACTATATAGTGAACATGTGTTTTTTTTTTCTTTACATTTATATACAATGATAAAAAAAAATTGTGTGCATTGAACAATATTCTTGTGGAGTCATTTATATATGATGCATTCATTAATATTGAGACTGATCTGACTTCATACATGCAAGACATCTATAACTATGTCCATTAGCTGTAGAATGTATACAGGTAAGATACAAAGAAGCACGCGTGTCGAATGAGCTATATGTGTGTGCATGAATATGAAAACAATGTGTTTGTTTCTGTGTAAGTGTGCGTGCGTGCATGTGGCACACGTGCAGGCACACTCCTGTGTGCGATTATCGCCACAAAATGTCCGCAGCCTGTTGGTAAAAGTGGCGTGGAGAGCTTTGTTTTGTGAAGAAGCCCTGGGGTGAGTTGTGCTCCAGTAAACTCCCTCCTGCTCCTCCCTGTAGACTTCTCAGTGGACCAATTATAGTGGCAGTGGGAGGCCAGCGGGACGCAGAGGGCCCAGTTACCCTTCAAACCATTGTAAGTCACAGCGCCTTCCTGCCCGCTTGCTCATATGCAAGTCAGCACATCGATTGAGCTCTGAGGCGGGTACCACAGAACACTCTGATCTTAGGAAGAATAACATCCTCCAAGACCATTTTTCCTTGATCTTCTAATAGTTTATTTCTTCATCCTGTTGGTGGTGCATTCTTTTATGAAAAGAAGTGTATTCTCTTTCATGCATGCATTATATTTCAGTTCTGATTTGGGGTCGGTTTTATGCTTAAGAATTACATACATATTTCAGGGTTGTACCTGCACAAACATTGTTATTCTATGACTCTAAAGCCATAGATAAATGTCTGCTTTACCGCCATTAAAAGTTATTTTTGGTACTGATTTGAATGCATCTATTGGTTAGAGAGTGTTTTATTCCGTTGTTTATGTACATTTGCAAACAGACATGGTTCTGAGAGAACTATTCTCATCTAAGACACAAGTATAAAAATATCAATAATGTCTTTGTGCTGCCTCATTTGAATGATTCCCCCACCTCTTGCACCTATCCTCTGTAGAAGAAAAAAGCAATACCTAAAGCTTTATTTTATCTTGTGTTGTCTTTGTGCACTTTGATTAATACTCACAATCTAATCTGACCAAATCCACACATAACTGGAACAACCTGATCTCATGGGATATAGCTTATAAATAGCACACCACTTTAAGGACATTCTGCGTGTCTTTCTCGAATACCCCTAATGCTGACTGGATAAAATAGTGTTGTGTGATTGTACAGCTGATTGTAACGTGACGCACGGGACACGAACAGCGTCTGTCAACACATACTCTCTGTACTGTAAAGCAGATTGCACCACGGACTCACCTGCAGCATATCAACCAACAATATTCTGTGTCAGCCAAGATCTGGCAACCTGCCCACTCAGCACGCTGCAGAGAGCATTGCTACACTGCACCACACTGCACAGGATGATGAGGGACAGAAAGGAAATGTCATAATTTCATGACCCAAAATGGAAAACAGACACAACCAAAATTAGAAGGCACTAGACAGAGCACAAGCCTCTGCTAACACTAACCTACTGCACTATTGGTGCAGAGCTCAAACTCTCCCGTCAGCACACAAAATGCAGTTAAGGCCAAAAATAAAAAAAAGTTGTCTTTCTACTAAATTTCAGCGAAATCCACTTTTAACTTTTTGAGATACCTTGGCATGAAAAGATGACTTCTAGCAAACTGTCTGAGAAAAAGAAAAGAAAGAGTGAGCAGTGAGAAAGAAAAGCGATGGCGATGAAAGAATTACTGCACGTGTCGTTTTCATTTCCAACATTTGCTCAAATAACCTCCAAAGAATGATGCCATGCATGTTTTTTTGTTTTAATAATTAGTTGTGAATGTTTGCCAGTTTACAGAGACTTAGTCTGACAAGCAGTGAATAATGCATGTATATGTTATGTTATCTGACGTCTCGCCGCCCTGCTGCTGTACCTGTTTCTCTGCACATTAGCTGCTCTCTGAGGCATGCAATCATTTCACTGCAGCCCTGAACACTTGATGAGGAACAGGGGAACCGGCACTCACAATGAATCATCTTTTATGTCTTTTCGCGACGACTGCAATCGCTTTGGCCTGTGAGAATGAAACACTTCCCGGCTTAATGCATTACCTGTGCAACAATAGCAAACTATACAGATACATTGTTGTAGTCTAGGGATTGCAAGATGCTAAACAGGGAAATAAAACAAGTTAATATCATTCATACCGTGTACTGTAAGTTGTTATGGGAATCTCTCAAGCTTACGGTCTGATCGTACTTCCACTACCTCTGCTTTCAAAAGGTGTTTAATCTCTGCTGATCTCTACACATTTCACGGTGACTTACAGAATCCATTAATGCCGCACAAACAGACTCAGGCATGCATTCAGTTTTCTTGAGGCATTTCAAAACTCGACATGTATATCTCATCATTATGATATTTCATTCAATTTATTACACAAGATACACTATATGTTTGTATATATATATATTTATATATATATATATATTGATTTGTTGTGTCCGAATTAAGCTTGTTTTTGTTTATTAGCGAGCAAGCCATTTCTAGTTGTGTTTTATTAACTTGCGGTACAACTCCATGTTTTACGGTTCAGGTCGATATTCCTCAGGATTGTCCAATTTCATCATATTTTATTTACTTTAGCTGCCGAAATGTTGGCAATTTACTTTAAGAACTTAGGATCAGAAATAATTGTCAGCTAAGTGAGACAACACAGCTTTGTTTTTAAACATAGATACCAAAAATTACCATTAAAAAAAAAAACATTTTCCAAAGCAGGCTTGCTTTTGAACCTCAATTAATGTCAGCTGTTTATTGTACATGACTGCCCCATAGAGGATTTATCCGGTAAAATCAAAAGTTAAATATTTTCTAAATCTATTTAACAAAGGAAAATCAGTTGAGGTGGTTCGGGCATCTAGTACGGATGCCTCCTGGGCGCCTCCCTTGGGAAGTGTTCCAGGCACGACCAGCTGGGAGGAGACCACGGGGAAGACCCAGGACTAGGTGGAGAGATTATATCTCTACTCTGGCCTGGGAACGCCTCGGGATCCCCCAGTCAGAGCTGGTTAATGTGGCCCGGGAAAGGGAAGTTTGGGGTCCCCTGCTGGAGCTGTTGCCCCCGCGACCCGATCAAAGGACTAAAAGGTAGGCCAAAACACTAAATATAAAAAAAGGAATGTAAATCCAAACCGCATTCATGGCTCCATAGAGATCTGTCAATATGCGTTTTATGCCTGAATTCCATTGCATTATTTAATTATTTGTTAATTATATTAAACCCCCTTTCGATTGGCTCCTTGATCTAAAACTTTAAAACAGGTTAAGTTTTCATGAAGTCTGGTGTAACAGCCGTGGGGCAGTTCGACTGAGACGTTCTT
Source organism: Sebastes fasciatus (assembly GCF_043250625.1). Classification (NCBI taxonomy): domain Eukaryota; kingdom Metazoa; phylum Chordata; class Actinopteri; order Perciformes; family Sebastidae; genus Sebastes; species Sebastes fasciatus. The sequence continues at coordinate 29,603,071 of NC_133810.1, read as the reverse complement.
TAACCACTTGTATAGAGGCTTTAAAAACAAAACCCAAACACTGTGGACAGCATGCTGTAAAAATGTGACTAATTGGGAGAAGTTGGCACCGCAACCATGAACTACTAGACCATTCATGGCTGTAAAACAGACCGGGCTCCACAGCAATTAGAGCAACATGAAACTGAACTGAGAACTTTGATGAGTTATTTCTTACACAGCCGTTGAAAGAAAACTATTCTGGCTCGCTGAAAAGATACAACTCCTAACCCATACCCATACCACACAAACTGAAGAAGTGTTTCCCTTGAATGTGAGAATCAGTGTCATGTAGTCACATTTCAGTTCCTTCTGGCCTATTTCTCTCAGCAGATGGATTAAAGCCCCGGCGGTCTGGACCTTGTTCTCCTCACACAGAGAGATACGGCAGGACAGGAACTAGACCCAGCAGGGTGTGAACAGGTCTTCCACAGGGCTCCACATTCAATGGAGGAATATACCAGCCATGTTAGTGTTAATATAAGAGACAAAGACACCCTGAAGCTGTAACTGGACCAGTGGTTGAAGAAGTATTCACATTCTTTACTGCAGTAAAAGTACTGGATGGACAACACACAGTTAAACATGTTTGAAGCTGCTAAATTGGACGTGTTTTTGAGTTTTCAGGAGCCTTGGTTGGTCAAACTGCAGTAAATGACTTTTACTTGTAATTGAATGACTTTAAATTGTTGTATTGCTATTTTAAATTAAGTAAAATATTTGCATATTTCAGTTTCTCACTGTTCCACTCATCAACAGTTTGCAGATGCACCTGCAAAGGCATGAAAGAAGAAAACTGCTGAGGAGCAAACATTGAGATATTAAATGCAGGTTTCAGAATATTAAAAATGTTCTTTGCAAAAACTTTTATGAGGATGGCAACACATTCATTTATACAATATGTTTTTGGTGAGCAATACTGAATACAAAATCTCCAGACGTATACATCTCCTGACCATCTCACATGACAGGAATGCAGCAGAAGTAGCTGTGGATTGATTTGGGTAACAAATGGTCTGATTTTCAGAACAACATTGCCATCTTTTGGCAACACTTTCAGGACAGAATTGTCAATGTTTTTGCCCCACTAGTGGTAAGAATTTAACAATACCAATGTGTCTCTCCATTTTTCATCCATCTAACAAATTTGTTTTGTAGTGTGTCATAATCAGAGGCCGCAAGCAAGGCTACAGACTTTTAATGTTTAAAATGAAGAGCCCAGTTAACTAAGAAACATTCACTCTAAACCTGATGGATTCTTTTCTGTTTGCATTGCTTTTCCGTCGTCTTATTACTGTAGACTGTAGATATTACTGGCATACAGGCAACACTAACATTTGGAAAACCCCTACGCTGGCACACAACACATTCTGTAAGTTGGCACACAAGAAGACTTCCCACTACGCGAACATACACCAGAACACACATCCTCTGGCAAACCACCTCCTTACCACTCCCCTACCCATTTGAACACACACACACACACACACACACACACACACACACACACACACGCACACACACGCACACACACACGCACACACACACACGCACACACACACACACGCACACACACATGTAAACAAACAGAATGGCTGATCCCAGTTCCTGTCCTACATTCAGGCAGGTCTGACAGCAGGAGGCTGGAGGAGAGGTGCAGTGATTGGAACCAGATGAATGGTCAGACTAAAACCTCCCAATAAAACCCGACTGACTCTCTCTCTCTTCTCTCCCGTCACTTCCTTTACTTCCCTCACTCTTGGCTCTCTTTCATATCTCACCACCCGAAGCCCTACAGCAGATTAAAACAATGTGGGTGATGCCGTGCCAAAACCTTATCATCAAATAAGCTGTGTGTGTGTGTGTGTGTGTGTGTGTGTGCGTGTGTGTGTGTGTGTGTGTGTGCGCGCGTGTGCGTGTGAGTGTGTGTGTGAGAGAAAAGGAAGGTGGAAGACATGGGCTGACGGTTTGTGTGTACGTGTTAAAAGCTATACATGAGCAGAATTGGCCAGAGAAGAGCCAGAAAACACAAAGAAATCTTTGTGTAATTGTATAAATATGAATGGGACGGCATTTGCGGCGACATATCAGGTTACCTTGACGATGCCAATTGCGGGTTTTTATTTTATGTGTTTTACTGCCTATTTGAACTTCTTCCAGACTCTTGCCTTATGAGACTAGAGGTTACTGTCAAATTATCAATTTACTTGTTTTTGTCAAACTTCATTAAGCAAAATGAAAAGAACCGGTTGATGAATAAACCAGGTGTGTAATATACTCTAATGCTTGCATTCCTCTGATTTCATATGTTTTTTTAATGTACTATCTTAAATCTTTAAAGGGACTGTTTGTAAGAATTAGAATTGCTTGTTAACAGCGACACCTGTGGACGTTAAGTCAACGAAAGTCAGCGTCCTGTTGCTCACGCTCCCGCTTGTGCTCGCTCTACATGAACTAGCCTTGAACGAGCATCGCTCAACACAGTGAGGCGACACACGTCAGCTAAAACCACAATATCACTCTATATTTCAGCTGCTTGGCAGTAATGTTAGCTGACCAGACGAAGGTCTCTCCATGAATCAATGCTGATCCTAGTGTTGGCTTTTCCTGCCTCAGCCTCCCGACCGCGGTCGGAGGGAACACGGGAGACACCGGAGTTTTGGTCGTAGACGATAACGTTTCTCTCTGCAGAGCTCCATCCCTTCACAAGACACAGTAAACCTCTGTTGGTCTGGAGGAGCTGCAGCAGTTATTACTGCACAAACATCCACTGTACATTTACTAGATATTCTCAGAGCTAAACTAACTCTTCTGCAGTGTGGAGTGAGCAGCATGCACGTGAGAGGTGGAGCGAAAGAGCGAGAACGAGCGCGTTGTGTGAGTGAAGGCAAGCAGGCAGAGGAGCAGAGTACAGCAGAGACTCCGGCCCTGGAGACCAAAGCTACGGTCTCCCCCGCGTCCTCCGACCGCGGCCAACACTGTTTAACAGACGAGCTTCACTAGATAGAACTTTGCAGTTTTGGTGTTTCCGTGTAGTTTGTGTTGGAGTCTTGTCTGAACAGCGTAGCCACACGCGAGCTTGCATGGGACACCGACCTTCAATGATTTATACATGTAAGAAGTTACAAACAGTCCCTTTAATGTTAATGCTTCTGTGTAAATTTAAATATCCCTGGCTGAACACCCATGTGCCGTCCTCCTTGTCTACCTTTATTTTACGCCATGGGGCTTCCCCTGATAACCGTGGTAACCCTGTGTTTAACGTCACAACGGTATGAATTGTGGGTAATTCCTTAGAGGCAAAAAGGCTGCAGTAATGCGGACTTATGGAAAGTGTTCATAAAGGGCTCTGGACAACTCTGACCCCTCACGGCTTTGCGGGAACGCGCCTCAAAGTCTGTGTGAGTGTGGAGATTGGGATTTGGGCCATGAAACCAGAAACAGATGAGCTGAAACTAGTTGAACAGTGACGCGATGCGTCAAAAATGAAAGCGTGGAGAAAGAATGTTGAAGAATAGTGAAGGAGAATGTCCATGTTTATATTCTAATTAGTTACACCTATTTCTTTTCAACTTAATCTCCCCCCCGTCCTCTTTTCCTCACTCCCTTCCTGCATACCTGATCTATTTTCATTTCAACTCTGGTGAAGGGAGGGTCTTCCCTGTGCTATCCAAGCACTTAAGGTATTACAGTATAGCACTTGGAATGTAATCAATACATCGGCCCTTTTAGCTGGAGACGACACGTTGGTCCAAAATAAATGGATTTTCCTTCAGCATCAGGAAGTAAAATATTATCGCTTATTGGCTTTATGTTGACTATCTTTCTGTAGTTAAAGCTGCAGTGGGTAGAAATGGAGCAAATATGATTAAAAAAAGTTATTTTTATAAAACGGTCACTATATCCTGACAGTAGTGCATGAGACAGGTAATCTGAAAAAAAATCATGTTCCTCTGCGTCCTCCGGTGCTCCTAATGGCATCTGGTACCGGGTTGGTCGGGTAAAAGAGGATAAGAAATTAGAAATTAGAGGGTGGGGCAAGTAAGACGTGAATAAGGAGATCAGTGGGTGGGCAAGAGGATTCCCATCAGTAGTGATCCATCAGTTGGATGTGTGGGGAGAGAGAAGAGAAAGGAGAAGCAGCCACAACATTAGAAACCTTTACATTTGTCTGCCAACAACTTATTTCTCCAACTTCTTAGGAGCTCCCAGCATCCCTCTGCAGGCTGTCAGTGAATGTGCAGTGACAAGCAGCAGTCACTGGTGTGTTTACAAACCCTCCTTAAGGTCAGACCGGGGGGGCAAATGCCCTGAAAGGGGTCAAACATCCACCAGAGATACTTAATGAGCTGACAAGGATACTTATTCAGTGCCCCTTTGACATTTGCCTCACAGAAAGAAAAAACCCCTATACAATACAAATGCTGAAAGCAGAGACAGTGAGACTGATAGTAGAGATTGTAGAGGCCTCTTCTGCTCCACATGGCTGATAACTGTGAGCTACTGCCAACCAGAAGGTGGAGGAACTGTGGAGGGAAATATGTCACATGCTAATTGCTATGTGCAACATGTTCAAACTTCATACGGGGGTTGTTGTTTGATCATTTTTGTTCTTACAAAATTGGCTGATTTTTCTTTGCAGTCTGTTAATGCTTTCATTAAGACTAATACACAAGCACTGATCCAGGTTAGGGCTTTGTCAGCGGTAAAATTGGCAGCTTGGGTTGCTTTTAGATTGTCAAAGTGCTGTCCAACCTTTAGACATGTTTGAGAGACTATAGGCTTGTAAAACTGTGAAAATCCAACAACACATGATACTGTATATCTCTAACACTGAACACAAAGGCCTGTTGAATGTATCCAAGCTTACATGAGAGGTTAAGCATTGCAGTAAAATAAGCACATGAAGCAACAGACATAAGAGCATTGTTTATTTTATAAAGAATCTGGCTGCACATCTTTCAGGCTTTCAATGTGTTTGTGATAGTGAGTAAATACAACACTGCAGGGGGAAACAGATGAAGCCCAGAGACAGGCAGAGATGTCTCAGACTGACACTAAAACCTGCCGTGACCCCTGTGGAGGGTCCAAACATCCACTTTATAAACTGCTCTTATCTTCTCTCCCCTCCACCTCCAGTCCTTTTTCTCCTCCCGGCATAATTCCCCTGCTCAGTGTTCCTCTTCCTCAATCCTTTCTTCTCTCCTTCCTCCATTCTCCAGGTATTCAGTGATCAACCTTCCAACTCCAGTATTGACAGTGGGAACTTTTGGTATTTTTTTTCCACCATCACTATTAGAATCTGTTGTTGTCATTATGAATCAAAGCCATAGTCTCCAAAAACTACCTAAACTACAAAAATACATATTTTGCAACTTCCCCAAACCTCTAATAAAACCTGCAATAAATGACAAAGTCATGACAAAGTCTGACCATTCCGCTTGTTCAGAAATGTTGTTGATGATCACATCTGCATTTTTTGCTTCAAGTAAATATGTCTCTGATTAGGTGCTGCCCTAACTTCATACTTCCACTTGAGTTATCTTCCATTTCTTTGCCCTTTTTGACAGCAGTTTCTTCGTGAACCTGATGCTAACCAGATCTGTGACCTCTTTGATTTAACCTTTGCTATTATTGAGATAAAAAGGGACCATGCTTTTGTCATTATCACTTTGATAATGACACAGAGTGAGCCATTCAAACAGGACCCATTTGTCTCTCTTGCATTCACAAACAAGCTACTGACACAAATGGAAAATATTCTACTTAAAACATAAATCACACTATTCAACAAAATCTGATTTTGCATTTTTTAATCCACGACAAAACAAAACATCTCTTAAGGATCTGTGTTTCTGTGACCTCTGATTGTATTCAATTGATCTATCTGTCCCGTCAGTAATTATGTGATCTGGCAGCAGAGCCAGCTGTAAGGTCCGCTTAGAATTCAGAAGGCTTTTAATGAGGACAGCCGTGACATGTCAACGCCACACTGACATCACCATCATCGCTGCAACCATCACAACTGCTGTTTCCCCATCGGTGCAGCAGACTTAGTCACAGCCTTGTCACGCAACCCGACAAGAATTCGCCCTTGGTCAGGGGTCGCAAGACGGCCATCTTCAACGACATGATAGGCTGACATGATGAGCCTGCAATCAGGTTTGATGATAGAAATGAAGGGAGAATGATGCTTTCTACACAAGTCTAGGGTACATATAGTAGTGCTGGGTATATGTCCACAGCTCCATAAGGAATCAGGTTATCTTCATCGAGAAAGGTTCTTTTTTCTGTTTTAGACGTCCTCCACCTGCATACACAATAATAAACAGCAGTGTATGCTGAGAAACTGCGTCTGACTTAACAAAGTAGTTGCCAAAGCAGACCGGATTCAGACTAAGAGGAGTGCACATGACTGCAGTAGGCCTATACTGCGCCGTTTCTTTGTGAGATGACCAATCACATAATAGTATTTCTGTGAGTAAGCAGTCGATTGGCTTTTCTGTCTCCGTCTCCGGAGGCACAGGCAGTCATATGAGATGGCCCCTGGATATTCACAGAAATGTAAAACAGTGGTACCTGCAGCGTGCACGGATGTATCCGTTGTGAAAGGTGCCTACTGAAGTCAGTTCTGGATGTTTTAGAGTGAAAATACCACACACTGCTCTGTGCATACCCCAGTTTTCATGCAAGGCAGCCATGTTGAGAACAGTTGAGGAAATACCAAGCACCGCCCACCAGCCGGAGCACAGCCAATAGGAACGCTCTCTCTCTCTCTGAAATGACCTGTGATTGGTCAAAGTCTCCCGTCACGGGCTACATTTTCTTAAGCCTGAAAACAGAGCCATGAGGAGGTGCAGAAGTCTAGTTACCTCTCAGAACACTTGAATTACAACATGCTGAAAGGTTATTATGGAATTTCTGCCCAATGATGCCAAAAATATACTGCCTACTGCAGGTTTAAGTGAATACTTAACCCACAAAACGACCATTTATCAGCTTTGATTAGACCCTTGTTACCTTGAATTCTGAAAGAAAACTTTTCTCACATGCCTCCACAATGAATGAAGAATCATAAAAATGGAGAAAAGTCTTGATGAATTGAAGTAAATTGGGGCCTTAATTAAAGGTACTATATGTAACTTTTAGAAATTCCTTGTTATTAATGACACCGGTGGCCGCTAAATGAACTGCAGTCGGCATCCTGTTGCTCGTGCTCGTACTCTGTGATTGTAAGCGATCATCCTGGGCATCGGCAAAAACAGTGACGTGATATAATGTTACAATCATATATCACCGTTACTATCTGTAATGTCCAACTAGTACCAACTGGTACTAACTAGCTCGCCATTTGCAAATGACTTCATCAGCTAAAATTACGAAGCAAAACCATCCCGAGTCCTTTACACAGAAATCAGTCAACAGGCTGTTTATAGGCACCCAATAAAATCGAGAAATATTAAATTTTTTAAGTTACATTACAATCTTTTCACACAATGGCAATACAAAGCGATTAATGCATGTAAATTGTTACATGTAGTACCTTTAACAACACATCTGTTAAACTCTCACACAACTCCTGTCTCGTTTATCCAGTCGTACACTCAGTACTTTCCAAACACATGCATTTTCACTAACTATAGAAACAGGGTGCAATGTGTCATACTCTGAAAACCACGCCCACCTGAGGGGAAAACAATCAGCGCCACAATATGCGAACAAGGGCTGAAACGCTAAACAAAATACCTGTACTTAACTAAAGAAAAACTAATTTGGATTTCAGCATGCCAAAGGATTATTTTAGCACCCTAATGTCTACCAGGGGTGCAGTTGGTAACTAAAATTATGATGGGTCGTGTCTAGAAGGTAACCCCCAAGTTGCAAAACTCTCTGGTTAAGATTAGGCATCGACCTCGAATGGATCTTTTGGTAGAGACCAAAAAAAACAAAGCTAAAATTGGACTTGAGACACAAACCAATGAACCTGGATGTGTAAATATGCAACTATTTGCTAATAAGTTCATCTTAAACGGTGGATGATATGTCAATTTGTTTCCATTACCTCTAAGTGAGCATTAAAGAAATCAGTTATGGTTAAGGTTACAACATTAATTATTAGACTGTGATAGGATATAAAGTCTAAACCTTGGCATGATTTTGTCACATGTATATCCATCACTCTTTCTGTAATAAATCAAGGGAACACCGATAATGTATTTTGGCATTATAGACATGAAGTGTATGTTGCACAGTCATCCAATATGAATTCCAGGGTTGAAAGAGATAAAGTGTCTAAGCTCTTCAAGCTGAGGGCGAAACAAGGCGTGACTGGCTGGGGACATGTTACATGTCGTATCAGAAACGTTCACATAATTAAATCATGAAATCAACATAAGCATGGCACTTGTCTTCTTCTATTGTGCATTTCTTTCTCTTCTGCTCAACTGTCATTAGCTATTACTGGCCTCTCACCAAACTGGACTTAACAGTGGTCAAACACCTTTGAACCAACGGGCCAGACTGTAACCGATCACACACATCGATCATCTACATTACCTATAAATAACAGCTGAGCTGTACAGGCACCAACCCCACCCACTCTCAAAGTGCAGTTGTAAATATCTAAAAGTTATGTTGTTTGTTCCCCACATTGTTAATTCTCAGCCCAGACTGGAGTAAAACATCTGATTTTAGTCCACCTGGAGAAGAGGAGGGAGTTTTCTCTGACAGGAGTCATGACTCTCTGTCAGCATGAATAATGCTAATGTGGGGTGAACATGCTGGTGCTCAGGGAGTCATTTGACATTGGCACAGTGGGTGGTGTGTTCATGAGCGGTTTGACATGAAGGGGAACAAACGTGAAGTGACTCTCATCTCAAAGCATCTTGGCTGCGAGGTAGCCCTGCCCTGCCCTGCCTTCTGCCTCAGTTCGCCCTCATCCTCCACATTTGCCATAATGAGCTACAGTATGTTACACCTATACTGAGCAAAAGACAACATTTAATAAATACCAGATGGATGATATTTTCCCCAGTCTGTTTCTCTTAGCATAAGTGGTTAGCACTGTCGAGGCGACAGCAAGAGGATCGCAGGTTCGAATCCGGTCCAAAGACATGCAGGTTCATTGTTGACTCTAAATGTCCCATAGGTGTGAATGTGAGCATGAATGGTTGTCTGTCTCTACGTGTCAGTCGTGTGATAGTCTGGAGTCACCGCCTTTGCCCAATGTCATCTGGGATCGGCTGCATTTACCTGAATTTGGCGAGTGGCGGGTGATGTGTATAATGTGGCAAAGAGGAAGACGATATATCAGGCTCTGATACACACACATACAATAACTGTTAGTAGATACATTCATAGTTGGTGTGGGTCTGCACATTTAAATTGTAAACAATAAGAAGAATACAGAATATGGCCAAACGTATTCTTTATTTGAAAATGTTTAGGAAGTGCCTAAGATGCTTTTGCCATGTGGCCATCTCAAATTAAATTGTTAGGAAGTGGCTGGTCTGAAGCTTTAAATAATGTTAGAGGTAATAGCTAATTATGGAAGTTAATAGCCATTAAAACACGTACTTTGTGTGTGGTTGAAACACACCTTCAAGTGCTCATTCTGTGTGTAATGGTATAGAATATTATGTCAGTAACCACAGCCGATGTCTGACCTTTTCTCAGTTGTTGTTTTGACTCAGCAGGACGCCTCATGCTAGCTGGAGGCTTAGTTTCTTCCACCAGCGACTGCATAATGGAACCTTCCCTCTCTTTTCTCCTCCTCCTCCTCCTCACTCCAGCTTGACCCCATCATCCCCCCCCTCCACTCGTCCCTGTTGCAATCCTTCTTCCCCTCCCTCCTCCTCCGTCTCTCTGGCGCTGTGGTGAGTTATAGACCCATGAATCGCTCTGTTTCCAAGTCTCAGCATTTCTCGCTTGGCCCGCTGACCCTTCTTTATTACAGAGAATCCCCCGTCAGTAAATTTGATCAGCCACACCCTGACCGATTAGGATTCATATCTCACCTCTAGCAAAGATCAATCTAGAAGCTTTCAATAATCCAATAAAGAAGCATTTTGTTGGAGAAACAAAACAAATATATATATAAAATAATCTATTTGAAAACTGCAGATGTCTCTCTCTCTCTCTCTCACACACATTTAGTCTCTCTCTTGCATATTTTCTGCCGAGCCCAAAGTTGCAACTGAACCAGCAGTCACGCTTGATGCTGCAATGCAGTCTGGGAGGTAGGGACATAGAGAGGAGAGGCGGGAAAACAAGATGGGTGGTAGAGGGGTTTTTATGAGTGTGTGTGTGTGTGTGTATATATGTGTGTGTGCCCCTGCAGTGCAACCTAATGTTTGACACTAAAAGCGATCTGACTTTTCGCCAGGTCAGCTATATGCTGTTGTCTGCATGCTGCACGAGATGAAATAATAGTTTTCAATTCAAGGCTGCATATACTGTAGGATACTTGACATTTACTGGTGCCAACAAACACGCCTCAGTCCAGAAGCCAGAAGACAGAGGATTCTCTCAAATAATGAATGTCACAGAATCAAGTGTACCAAGTGTAAGAGCAGCACTTTCAAGTCTGTGTTGAAAATGATAGGATGAAAATATTGTTCATGCGCATTGCCTACTGCATTACTGCAATCTCTTGATGCCTCAGAGAAAGGAAGCTGCTAGCACAAACAGACAGTGAGTGTGGAGACCAGTGACCTATGGAGATCATCTTGTCATATTAATGAAGAAATATCTACAAGGAAGGCATCTGCCTCCTGTACCATCTTAGTTCTCTCTTGTTATTTAAACTTTACTTTAAAGTTTGGGATCGTCATTTGATGCTTTCCTGCAGTCCTTTTTTTAATAAGGTGATATTGAATTTCAGTTCAGTATAAATATCCAGTCCCCAGTAAGCGCTGTTGTAAAGTCAGAAGAAAATCTCCTGCTATGAATCTCCAGCAGATGGAGGGTGGACTATCACAAGTCTTTCATATGCAGTTGTAATTGCTTGCCTTTGCTACGGTGCCAGTGGAGAGCTTTACTGGGACTCCCGTGTCCCCTGGATGTGTAAATATCGTCCATCTCTGTGTATTTTAATCAGGCTGCTGAAGATTGATGCCTGAAACCTGTCATGTTAACAGTGGACATCCATCAAAAAGGGGCCACAGCATTTTGCTCCTCTCAGCACCGGGTGACTCACACACATACACACTGGACACAGACACACATACAGTACACACACACACTCTCCTTCGATAGACAACGTGCCCATAGATCAGAGCCACCCTGGGCTGTATTGGAAGGCTATCCCAGGAGAGAGTGATCTTAAAGGATGGGGACATTGATCAGAGCTGTTCATATTCCAAGAAAGTGGGTTCGGTGAATGAAATATTTCATAAACAACAGCAGCTGCATTACCATGCCGATGATAAATGATATATATTAGGGCTGTCAAAGGTAATGCGATAGAAACTCGTTAACACAAATTATTTTTAACGGCACTAATTTCTTTAACGTACATTAACGCAACTTGCAATTTTTTAGGTTGTAGCGGGCTCTGTTTTCAAGCTAGAGTGAAGATACTGGTATCATATGAAACTAGAAAACCTAATGAATCCGTCGGTACCAACCATGTCATATTAGAGTCTTGCAAAAGAGGCTCAATAACGCTCCAAACTTATGCTAAAATTCAGCGAGGAAAAACTGGCACAGTGATTTTCAAAGGCGTCCCTTGACCTCTGACCTCAAGATATGTGAATGAAAATGGGTTCTATGGGTACCCACAAGTCTCCCCTTTACAGACATGCCTACTTTATGCTAACCCATGTAGTTTGACAAAAAAAAAACATGCAGTTTTTTGCATGCAGTATAAATGTGTAATTTTCGCCTATCTACAAATGGTTTCTGCATACTGGGGTCCATAAACAGTCTTTGAATTGTATAAATTGGGTATCACTGTAAAGCGTAGACTCTTGTGGATCCAATGAGCCCAACTGTATTCATGTGTGATGATGCTAGTCCCCACAGGAGACATTTTAGTGAGACCTCACTGTATAAAATGACCTGTGGTGACCTCTAGGATAATCACCGCCTCATGAAACTTTACAGCCACAAACTACAGACCTAGAGCATTCAGAGGATGGATGGTTTTCCTAAGTTGAATGCCAATATGGGGGATTTTTGAGCAGTTTCCAGAACAGAAATGGTCCCTAATCTAATCGCCGAAAAATGCAATTCTTGCAGAAATCTCCAAATGTCAAAAGTTTTAAATACCAGATCAAAATATGGATTTTGATCTGGTGTTCCTCGAGGTCTTGGTGTCTTAATGTGGAATTTTGGAGGGGTTCGGTATCAACCCAAAAATTGCTGCAACAACTTATGACACATACACTTTCACAATTTATTTGACCAAATAATAATACTAAATGCTGTCTTTGCACGGTCTGTATCCTTAGCAATACATGACCAGAAATTAAACTTTCCATTTGTCAGTTTAGTTGATAAAGAACAATATCAACAAAAATCAACTGATGTGCAGTGAACCTGGGACTTCTGGGGTCCCGGGGCTGTAATCCAGACAAAGCAATGTAAGATGGTTGTAACCACACTGAAGTCCTCCGCTTTAATGAACACAACAAAACTAATCTCGTGATTGTCGTCATCACATTTGATGTATTTATTTTTTTATTATTATTCATTAATTGGATTCAGGCCAAACAAAAGTTATTGATTAGTGTAGAAATTCATTCCCAGTGCAGCTCCTGCTGCACAGATGAAGTCCTGTCAGCAGCCGACGCCTGGCAAAGACAATGATTAATGAAACTGTAGCTTTTCATTAAGATCACAGTGAATATGAGTTGGATAGAGGTTATGGAGAATTTAGAGCTTACCATGCATTATCCCCATTCTCAAGTAGAAGAGAAGGAGCGTGCTGATTACTCTGAAGCTATAATGATGATCTTAGCAATACTTAAATGGTAAATGGAATTGCATTTATATAGCGCCTTTCTAGTCGTAGTCTAAATCCTCATTCACACACCGATGGCTCATCCTTCGGGAGGACTTTGGGGTTAAGTGTATTGCTCAAGGGCACGTCCACATGTGGACTGGATGAGCCGGGGATTGAGTCACCGACCTGGGCGACCATCGCTGAGCCACAGCCTATAACTCAAAATATGACAAAGAAGCAGCTTCTAGAAGTTATGTAAAAACTGCATCTCCTTAAAGCTTAATATAATCATTAGTAGCAGAGCGGTAAATTAGCATCACTATTTCTAGACAAACAACAGCAAAACAGAAAACAAGGGAGATCTTCAAAGGACTGCCTGCCGAGTCACTGGAGAGACGGAGAAAACAGTATTTCCACTGACTCAAAAACACACAGAGTTTTGCATATGTTCTCTCAGAGACAGAAGTGCTACTCCATTAAATCTAGCTGAACTTCTATACATGTAAATTATTTAAATGATTACATTAAAATAAAAGATAAATGCCTTGGAAGAGGTTCAGAAATTCAAACCTCTCCAAATCGCAGCCTTGTGCGAGGCGTCGGCCTGGCGAGTCTCCTTTGATCGTTGTTGGCATATTTGATGATAATGAGGGAGCCACGAAGAGCAGCCTGGATAAACATTTCAAATTCAACAAATTAGCTAATTAGCTTAAGAAAGTGTGAGTACGCAGCAGTGACAGTAGAGGGGGAGATGCAGAGGGCATTGCTTTGCCACAGTGATGTTCTGCATCACTGTTTTTAATGTTGCTGATGTTTAGTCTTACCGACTCCCTCAGTCTGAAATGTATTATAAAACATAGAAATTGTAAAAGTCGTGAGAGATGCTTTGATGCCTTTTTACAATTGCTAACACCCTTTTGTCCAATCTTTTCCGAACTCTAAACACAATTAGCACAACATCCGACTGTTATGGACCGTACCATTAACACGATTCACGTTGTTTTCACAGAATATGCAGTCAATTAACACATTTCTAAAATGCTTCAATTTCCTTTACATAAAAGCTAACCCAATACCAAAATTATGTATCTTTCTTGTCTTATTCACAAATGTTTGCAAAAAGCATGCCAGAAATGAAATGTTTAAAACCTTAAATATATCACAGAGCCTCTACTTCGGTAACAACAGTAGTTTAAAGGCTATAATGAAACAGCTGAAGTATTTTTCAGGGATGTAAACCTGTATGATGAAAAAAGAGAGCGACCCGAAATTGAAACAAAAGAAAGTGACTCATAATATCATATATAGGGATGCACCGATACCAGTATCGGGTATCGAGTCCGATATTGTGCTCATGTACTCATATTCGCAAAACGGCTCCGATACAAAGGCACCGATACCACTTTACGGAAGCGTGACGTTAACCTCTCGTCACCATCTTTCGGGTCCTATCGCACGCGCTCCATCTTGCACTAAGGACAGTCCGCCCCGGTGACGCTTTGGCCACGGCCCAGGGAAGCACCTTCGCCTCGAGCCTTTCCAAGCCGACCTAGAGCCGGTCGCGGCTGGGTCAAAAAGTGACAAAGCAGCAACTGGAACACCAAACCTCTTAACAAGTGAGCTGATCAATTCCAATCAATCATATTTGCTGCTGAAGCATTTCCCTCTGTCTATGCATCTAAAGGCCTTCAATACAGATTAATTGGTATGCAGAATGATAAATGAGGCTCATTATCGCTACAACTCCCTTAAGATAATACACATGCACTCTCCATCCCACCTAATACACACATACACACAAAGTTGTGTGTTGTGTGCACAGGCTGCCAGTCGGTGTGCTGGCAGAAAGGTGCCTCCATGGTGCCACAGTGGACTTGAAGTGTGCAGGGCTTAAAGAATAACTGTCCTGTGTGTGCGTGATGAGAGGTACTCCCTACTGTAGAGCATGTGGGTGCTACAGAGGAGTGTGCCAGCACTGCAGATGTTGGCTGCAGGGAGGGGATCAGTGAATCGAGGGAGCGGGGAAGCACTGCACAGCAAAGTAGAAGGCGTGACACCTTTCTGTCTTTCCTCTAATAAGCTTTATCTGCTTTCATGTCTTATTTCTCTCCCTTAATGTTGCCACTCTCTCCCCTCTCATCTCTGTGCTGTATGCGGTGCGCATGGAGGCAGAATGATGAATAATAGACCTTAATGGGCACTCAAGCCCCAGTGGGCCTGCGCCTGCCGCCCATTACGCACCCCTTCCACCTCCAAAAATACATTTTCAAGTTAATTAACAATTAGTGCAACCATCTAAAATGTGTGAAAAGCTACTGACCACTGTTGATTGATCTGCCACACACGTAGGTGGTCCTGAGAAGATTCCAAAGGAATGCTAAGACTGCTGCAGCAACGCCCACCGCCACTCGGTCCCTGTTAACAGCAACGCCCACCGCCTCTCGGTCCCGGTTAACTTAAAAGATTGTGAGCTTTCCAAAGCCTTTTCCTATAATATTTTGTCCTTTTGTATTTTGTCTGTATTGATCTTTTGTTGCAGGAGGGTTTGGACCAGATTCAGTCAGCCTCTTAGCCACGATCAAAATAAAGTTCAAATGCAAATTTCAACCAACAACAGCACTAAAAGCTTCAGTAGGCAACACGTTTTTGGCATCATTGGGCAAAAAATCCCATAATAACCTTTCAGCATATTGTAATTCAAGTGTTCTGAGAGACCTCTGCTCCTCCTCATGGCTCTGTTTGCAGGCTTTTAAAAAATCTAGCCCATGACAGGAGACTTTGACCAATCACAGGTCATTTCAGAGAGAAAGAGCGTTTCTATTGGCTGTGCTTCGCCGGGTGGGCGGTGCTTGGTATATCCTCAATAGATCTCACATGCCAGGTCACAAACTTTCTCCTTTTACAGCTAAACAGTACACTACAAGATGATTCTGAACACATCTGAGGAGAGAAATAGGCATTAGAGTAACAGAATATTGATTCATATTTGATCAGCGCCGCCTAGTTTGACCGTTTGATCAGAGTTGGTGAGTGATTGACAGCTGCTCAGGGACGGCAGACTCCAGATCAGCTCTGACTGCTTGTTCTTGCAGATGTCCTTAGGAGCACCGGAGGACACCGGAGGACACCGAGTCTCATGCACTACTGTCAGGATACAGCAACCGTTTTATAAAAATAACTTTTCATATCCAAAAAGGCAATCCATATCTACAATGACCCCACCCATCCTCTCAACCCAGCATTTCAGTCCCAAGAGAGTCCTAAGAGTGTGTTTAAATAGGCCTCCCCTCCACCCGCACACACATTATCTTAACCCTTCCCCCTAAGCTCCCTCCCTATTGTGCACTATGTCAATATATTTTTATTATTCCTCATGCATATCTTCAATCTCTCCTGATTGAAATATGCATCTTTAACTCCGGCACTGCACCATGAGAACGCAACAGACAATATATTAAATAAAGCAAATGATTCGATTGATTGAAGATGTCGTGCGAATAATTCCCATAACGCCAAACAATCTTTGTCTAACTGTGGTAACAAGAGAAGCATTATTCAGTCATCTGTCTTGTTTACTCCTGATGTTTATTCTGCTCTGTGCTCACTAGTTTGACAGAAATTGTTCAGACAGCACACATACACTGGTAGCTATTGCATGAAAGCCAAAAAAAAACTAAAAACCTCAGAGGAAGGTCTTTGTTTGGGATAATAGGGGCTAACATTTATGCTGTAACATCATTTTGAGGCCAGTATTACACTTAATACTGTTGAATATGGTACAGCGCATTCTGACAGAGGGTGTAAACATCAACCTTACGGCGAGCAGCGTGCGGCGCCCGCTGACATGAAGCTCTTTGAGAGAGTATTTCAAGTGATGCAGGACATAAAAATCTCAATACAACAATTCATTTTAGTCAATAATTCATTCATTTATCATACTTGCTCATTCTAATTCAAGGTCACAGGGCTGGAGTCACTCCCAGAATACATTAGGTGGAACGCAGTCACATGTAAATTCTGGTTATTTGTAAGAAATGTTTTATTCAATCACCGTGTTTCCAGATCTCAGCTATTAAAGCTTCAGTAGGCAACAAGTTTTTGGCATCATTGGGCAAAAAATGTCCATAATAACCTTTCAGCATATTGTAATTCAAGTGTTCTGAGAGACCTCCTCATGGCTCTGTTTTCAGGCTTTAGAAAATCAAAAGACTTTCACCAATCACAGGTCATTTCAGAGAGAGAGCGTTCCTATTGGCTGTGCTCCGGCTGGTGGGCGGTGCTTGGTATTGTATTCAGAGACACTGAGGAGCGTTAGTGACCTTTTCCACTACCATCTTACCATTCTCCACAACCTGACCTGCAGCTCTCTCACAGACTTCAGAGGTCAGACTGTGGAGGATGGAAAAGGTCACTAACACTTCTGCATGACCATAGGCCCTTCCTGATGGCAGATACCTGGGTAGTTCAGACTAAGCACAAGCTTATTGGTCCAATATAGTAACCACTTTGGGCACATTCACATCTAGAGGAATCAAATGATTGAGCTCTAATGGAAAAACTGCGATCCTGTTTGTAAGCTCGTGATCTGCCCCTCTTTTCGGAAATCTGTTTTCTCAGATTGTTGTGACTCCACTGTGCTGTGCTGCGAAATTTCAGAACAGCTACCCAATTAATTTCTAGCCACTGGTATGTCAGTACTATCACTGCAGCCAGCATTGCTGTTGATATGGAAGACATGCCTCATCCAGCACCCCTGATGGATAAGCCCATATGTGCATTTCGGGGGAACAGAAATCCATTCTCAACATATTTGTTGCCCTCTGCACACTGAATCCACACATTCCTCTCCACTAAGTCACAGCACAAAAGGAAGCACAAATGGTCATGGTTGTATGACGAAAAGAAGAAAAAATGACGTGGAATATCAGGTGGCAGAAGATTACCTGGAATTGAATTATTCAATTGTGTTGAATACGTCGAAGACATGTTTATTATTACGTCACAATACAAGATGTCTGATGAAACTATCACAGAATCAAAGCTTATTCACAAAGACCTCTCTGCTTCTGCAGTAAAGACCTGAAGGCATGTCAGTAATAATGTGTCTCTGATCTTACTTCTCTTCACCGCCACGATCCAGTTCATTCATTATCAGCTGGGAAAAACCTGGACTTGAGAACCTCTAAAGTTAAAAAGGGATTGTGCAGCATATTAAAGTTAGTTTATCATGACACATTTCATTTCTTCTGTAAATAGTTCAATCGAAGGAGAAATTTCAGACGAATTCTAGTGTTTTTGCAAGTATGATTTCATTTTACTTCAGATTATTGAGCGAGGAAGTTGGATTCATTCCTTAAAGGATCAATCTGGTTCATTTACAATTTGGGTCAATTTGTTTTTATTGGTCATTCCCAGGGGCAGACTGGCATTGGAATTCAGCCTGGGACTTGGAGATGGTCATTTATGCCTTTCAGGCGAGCGCTCGGAGGGCGCCAGAGGAAAATGTTTTGGCAGTAATTTAACACTAATGCAGATTTTGTGGTACAAGGGCATTTTGGGTGGACAGAATTGTCCCTACCAATATTTGAGCAACGTCATTATCTCCGGAGTGAAAAGACACACACAGAGAGAGAGAGTTTTAGACAATCTAATTAAAGGTATAATATGTAACCGTTGTCGGTTGCTGCATTCAAAGTTGGCCACAGCTCCACGAGCCGAGAGAGAGCAGCAATGGTCGAGTTAGCTATAGAGTGACAGAAGAGAGAGATGCCAGTGAGAACAAAGCAGTGAATCAGAGAAATAAAATGTTATTTTCTGATTGTTTTCCGGCGGTTATGTTCTAAAATATAAATAAACACACAACTAACTCCGCACACCTCTGCAGAATCCTGCGGGAAGGTGCAGAGTTGCCGGATTTTGGATGAATGCAGCTTCCTGTCTGCTGGCTGTGGCTCAGCGCTGCTCTCCTCTAACTACAGACACACACTGATCATAGCTGCACTCACAGCACAGAGAGGAGCAGAGGGATCACTGGAACACATGCACATAATAACACAACCCGTTCTCATTTGTGAAATACGGTCTTTTTGTATGTGGAGACTTGTGCCTCAGTATCAGAAGCTGAGGAGCGTGACACAACGGTGGCATTTGACCACCTGAACGGGCTGCACACCTTGCGTGCTATTGGCTGGAGGTTACACCCTCACGTGGGGCCCAAAGGCTGTTTGCACACGATCAGAAGAGTCCCGAGTAAAGCCAAATAAGAAGAAAAGAGAAAATCCAGTTAGAGGGCTGCAGGGTCTCTGCAGAAACAGACACACACTACTAGTGGGGTGTGATGATTGAGAGGGATTATTTTTGTATCAGCCGATAGATTTTTAGTTAATTCTTGCATATTATATGTTTAAGTTATACCTAATTAAAAGTTATTGCTAGAGCAAAACTCCATGCAGTAAGAGATGAGGCTCCCAGCTCCAGCAGCTTTCTGTGCAGCCTCTCCCGGTCCTGGCCGCACATGCATGATGCTGATGACCTTTAAGACACAGGATGTCTCGCTGACACCTGCCGCCTCAGTTTGTATAAGCACGTCACCACTGCACTGAATCAAAACAAGACCGGCCAGACGAGCCTCTAGGTGAGCTGGAACACTAGTCACAGTTTGTCACGCTCACAATGAAAACGACTGAGCCAATCAGATTTCAACAAAAAACGAGGATCAGTCCAAATTGGGACGGGGTCGCTTGTATCCCTGACCTCGCACAGCAGCTGGATTCTCGCAACGTCACAAGATCATGTGAGAATCGCAGGATCAGATGTCACACTGAAATCCATCTTGGCAGGCTTCAAGTAATATGTTTGTGTCCGGCTCGCCAAACAACGGACCAATCAGCGTCCTGTGAGGAGCACCGGGCGTGGCTTAGGTGTGTGTGTGAGACCCAGTGAGACCAGACGACACAGAGAGGCGACTGATGGCAGGGTCAGGTTATTTTACCCCCCCACCTTAATATTTAAAATATTAGATGTGTGCTGTCTGTGGCTGCACATTTAAACTTGTTAAAACTAAATAAAGATCTTTATTAAAAAAAAATTCTTAAGCTTCCCGATGGCCAGTCATTCCTACCAGTTATGAGAACAGCGTACTCATTAAACTAATTGCCGAGATCTCTGTGACATCACATCTCTACAGTAAAGTCCAACTGGTCAAGTAAAACAAACCGCAGCATGCCCTTAAAAACAGGAGTTCTAGCGTACAGGAACACAGCCTGACAACGTGTAATGAGGGCATGATGATAGCTACTGTAATGCAATCATGAGCGTTTCCTTTCTGTAGCTCTCAAGCCTTTTTGCCTCATTTTGTCTGTTGAGTAAACTACTTGGACTAACTGGACAAACTGTTCCCCATTAAAACAAGAACCTGAATGACGGGAGTCGCTACTGCAAATAAACTGCACACAGAAATAATAATAATAAAAGGGTCCCTTGGGTTCTAAAAAGGAGACTGTGAGAATATAATTGGTCACTAAATCTACCAAAAATTATAGACCAACACAAAAGGTGTCGGACCAATATGAAATGTAAGTTGGGAGTCACTTGTGGCGGTACTGATTCCCCCAGACTTCAGTTGATCAGGCAGAAGACTGAGAACCAGTTCCCATTCACATTTAAATACAAAATAAAATGCCTCAATAATAATAATAATAATAATAATAAACAAATGCCTCTACAATAACAAACATAAGGAAACTGAAATATTGTTCTTTATTTTTCCTTTTACCCTCCTTTAAAGTTTCCCCAAATGACCAAAAGAAATGGGTATAAAGGGGTTTCAGTGAAAATCAACAAATGAATAAAATAACAAAATAAAGCCTTCAGGCGCTAGGCGATCATGAGGCAAAGCAAGATCCTTGCACGAATAGCACCTAATCGTCCTAATGCAGGTAACCTCATTGAAGGGTGTTTATTTTCGTTTTCCCCAACTAGGATGGTCGACACTCTCTCAGTCAGCGAAACACAAACGAGCACAGGATCTCAAAAGGGCCTAAAACAGACCAGAGTTTCTGGCTTGGCTGATGAAATATGTTGCAGATAGTGAAGGAGGTATCAGAAAGACACTGAGTGTGCAATTTCCCACCTCTCTTAAGCCCTGATTGGCCAAGAGGGGAATGCACAAAGCTGCTCTCAATCACTCAGCAATTCATAAAATAAAACAGCCGGGGAAAAGGGAAACAACAGCAAGCACCAGAGAACGGGCGGCTGCAACACTGAGAGGAGACACAAAAGAGAAGTAGAGAAAGATGTGCACACTCAAAATTAAAACACACAGAATCACCAGAGAGCCAACTGAAGGTGTTGACCCTCTGCAGACACAACCAAATGAGCAGCCAACCTGCAGATAGAGCCTCCCAGCCAGGCTGATTATCAGCAGCTGAGGCTGATCACAGGTGCCACCAATGACTCCTGATGAGCTCAGAGAAAACCTGCAGCCCAGATCTGTCATGATCCCCCTGACCAGAACACTGGCCTAAATAAGCTTGATGTGTGTAATATTCCCTCACACCCAGACACAGTGGATGTTTCTATAACTCATATCACATCCTGAACCTGAAAACTCAGGAAACAGAGGACGCCTTTTGTCCTTCCTCTGGTTCTTCTGCATTGCAGTCTTTTTTTCCTAAATTCAAATGATCACCAAGGTAGCTATCAGAGTAAGAAAGGTAGCATTTTGTGTGTTTGTTTTTTTATTGTAAGCCTCGCACACTGCAGTTAGGCTGTCAGCCTGCATGAGCATCCAAGTTAGAAAGGCCAGGAATAGACATAAAAGAGACAGCTGGGGACAAAAAACATCTGCAAACAGGAAGGAAACACACTTACTGTACATTACCACCAAACACTTCAGCAACATCTTTACGGAAACTTTCAATTGGTCTCTGTTGTACTTTTTTTTTTTTTACTAAAGAAGTAGCAAACTGCATTACATATAATTTGTTTGTGTGATTAAATAGTTCATGTATTGTGAGTGGGACACAGAAAAGAGCACTTGAGCATTAGCAGTAGCGAGGAGAAGTGGTAGGAGATTTCGCTTCAGGTAGCTTTTTCACCTTCAAAGTTCACTTTCAACAATTAGACGTCATAGCCATGGTATGTGGTTAGTATATCACAGCTTTTAACCAATCACATTGCTTGATTTGAGTGACTCATTTTATTATAATTGTGTGAATTCTGTACAGCACCAATTCTTTAGTCCTCAACTTCTTCTTCTTCTTATATTTCTTGCATACTTCAAGCTACAGAAACCATTCAACTATCTAAATATTCAGCTCTTTAAGGACTTCCCTGCTCATATACAACTTTTTTTATACCTTTTATACTTTTTCCAACATGTTTTTACAATATAAGTCTATGGAAAGAATCTTCAAATCATCTTAAACCTACTTCACTTTCAAAGTTCAACTCCAACTTCCACATACTTTTAGCTACAGGCACCATTTCAACTTACAAGACTTTGAACTTTTCTGAGTGTAAACCACTGACCGGCACATGATGGATTATGGGATACTGAGGGCTGCAAAGGATATACAGTACGCGGTTGGTGTTCTTTATTTCAAACTAAAATGGGACAGGCTTCATTTACCCACTCTGACATAACTGTAAAACTGCAGGCAGGCCCTGATCTGGGACACAGCTTTAAAAAGTTAACCTATGTTTAGGGATGACATATTGAGATCTGTTTCAGATAAAACACAAAGATATGTATTCTATAAGTCCAGCTGCAGAAGGCTTTTATTTCAGTTTAATGATTTAGAGAAGGAGAAAACAAAGAGGGCATACAGGAGTGAGAGAACCAAGAAGTATGGCAGAGAGAAGGAAGTAGTTTAGCAGGATTGCTTCATAAGCAAACCTCAGCTGAATGGGTGACTCGATTACCTCAGCAAGCAGGGATCCATTCACTCTATTTGCTTTTCATTTCCATAGAAAATGAATAGGAAAGCTGTGCCTTGTATGGACACTGCTTTGAGGAGAACTTTCCAGACAGCAGACATGCTCTGCAGCAGTGTTTTGATTGATCAGATATGTTTGATTTCCAGTGTCAGATTCAAAACCTCTGCATCAGCTCAGCCTGCACATAGACACAGGAATACATTACATTTTACTGCAGTACTGCTTCTTGTCGCTTACAGAAGGCCACATTGTTGGTACTGACGTGAATGCAGCATCTCATCTCGAGAAACATAGATGCATATACCATCTACAATGCTCAAACGTTCCTGACAGCTTCGCAGGAGCCACCAGCACAATCGCCGCCTTTCATGCTTCTCTCAAACAACTGTTTCATTGACAGCCAAACATGAGCACGGTGCTAAATCACTGCACAACACTTAAGAAAATGCGCTTACATGCTTTAACTGAAGAGCCTATAAATCTGCAGGGTGGGTGGAATTAATATTGCAAGACAAATATTTTGGAAGTGAATATCAACCTCATTTCTCACAGTGAAAACAAGGAGAACATATGGTCTCCATTACCGGAGACGGAGTCATACAAAAGCCTCTCTCAACAGCCGGGCGGAGACGATGCTTCCTGCCCTCAAGCCAGTCTGTCAGACGATTAAATTCTCTAAAGCAATTCAAGGTGTAAACTCTGCTTTAAAAAACGTTGTTCTAAAACAGGTTTAGTTCTGACATTTAGAAGAAAAGGACATTTTGAAATAGTGTCATGTAAGTAAGCATATATTTAATCTCTGTATAATAAATACAACGCCTGAAGCTCTTTGGCTGCAACATAGCTGATTTTATAAACAGCCGCTGGCTTGTATGGATTGCATAGCTGCTTCCCAAAGTCTCTAGTTATGTTTTGAGTGATAAAGAGAGATGGTTTTTGGTTGTTTGGATGGTCGGAGTGTGGGCAGTGAGGGAGAGAATGGGTGAAGGGTGAGGAGATGATGTGAAGGGGGTGAGAGGAGAAAGAGACGACGCTGTCACAGTGATTTTTGTCAGCTGGCTGAAGAGGCGCCCTCAGTAAGGGGAAGATCCCCCCTGCTGCTGCGCTCAGCTAATTAAAACTCACCCTTTACACATGCTTGTGCACACACACACGCACGCACGCACGCACGCACACACACACACACACACACAGCGCCAGTGAATTCCACAGGATCATGTCATGCATCTGCTGTCAGAGGAATCTTTACTGGTAATTTTGTTACAGCTCATGAGATTTGATATGGTTTATTTGAGTCTTGAGATTTATAGTCTTGCATCCTGAAGGGGTTTATTTCACAACAATGACCCACTGGCTTTACATTATCCCACTTATTACACAGCTACTTATTTAAGAAATCAATAATTTGCCACAAAAAAACGGTCCGCCAGAGTCCGACAGAGCGAGGAAAAAGTAAAACTATGAATCTCTTCCTCAGTATTTATACTTCAACACACTTACTGTACATCGTGAATAGTCTGCTTACATATATACCTCCTCACATTCTCACCTACTGCATCCATGAATGTATACTTACACCCAGCGGCACCTCACCAGGCACCCCTGCACAACCAACAGAGCTGCCACTCCTATTTTTGGGGTGTGGAAACCATTAGTACCAACCATGTCATACTAGCTTGTCACTGAAGACTAAATAACGCTCCAAACTTGACCTCTGACCTCCAGATATGTGATTGAAAATGGGTTCTATGGGTACCCACGAGTCTCCCCTTTACAGACTACAAGACCCATGTTTGCAAGTTTCAGTAAGATGTGTAAACAACATTTGTTTTCTCTACAAAGCAAGACAAAGAAATTCATATAATGACTCATAATAATAAAAATGTCTTCAAATCCTAGGTGATGACATAATGTTGTGAAAAAGATATTACAAAGAAACATTCAGCTATATGCATCAAATGATATTGAAAATGAACACGGGAAATGTTTACCCATGTTGTGCATTAAAAGGTTTTGAATAAGTCGCGCATCAGACGGTTAAACGTGTTTGTGTTCATAGTGTCTTGTGAGTGTGACACGACGTGTGACAGCGCTCTGCTCTGACTAACTTAAAGTGTCTGATGTGACGGGCACCGAGCGAGATGCTGGCAAACATGCAGCAAGACCCAAGGTGTATTCTGGACTGATATAAAGAAGAGATGGCATGTGCATCAGAGAGAGAGAGAGAGGGAGGGGGGTGAAGTCCGAGTCTCTCATCCCAAAGAACAACAACAAATCTAGCTATCTACCTATCTGAGTCTCTTGACTGTCAAAGTCACCTATAAGACACACAGCAGAAGCGGAGAGAGAAAGACGAGAAGAAAAAAGAGAGGGATGAAGGGTAGACGAGGGACGGCGGCTGCCAGAGATTTGAGGCCAGAGCCCTGCGAGATGTCACATCCTAACCTCTGGCACTGGAGACTTCTGTCATCTCCACACTTGACAGATCCTTTGGCCTGCCGCTGGTGATCTCCTCTATATATATAAAGACAAGGGGACAGATACGACTTCACTCTTTTCTTTGTGCGATCAACTCGGTGCGGTGCACGTCAGGTGACACTGCTGATCTTTGAGGATCTGTGAAATTTCTCTGTACTGGAGGCACAAAAAAATGAATATCATAAAGGTCACATAAAACTAAAAATACAGTGTGAACCGAAAAGCAGGAAATAGCTGGAGAAGTATACGTCCAGCCCAAAGGACACATGAGCCTCATTTCCTCATCATCCCCTTGGCACATAAATCACCTGATAGTCATTCATTAAGTAGTTTAGATCTACTTAGTTTAGACCTGTAAAAGATCTTTTAATTGTCTGATACTGCGAGGACACCTTCATTTTCAAGGTCACAAGAACCGGCAGTTGTTGGATGATGATAGCTTTCAGCGTAGCATGCCGTGGACATCTTCAGGGTGTGAGCTATACTTAAATCCTGAGGTGATGTCAGCACTGCACAGGATGCAGATCGTCCTCAAACATGTTGTCAGTTCATGAATATGTAGAGCTTAGCGGCTTCACTCTGCAGAGAAAATACAACTGTTTTCATTAAGAGCTAATTGTGGCTCCATCAGATTTATTCAGCTGCATTTAATTTGTGGCAAAATCAAGGACGAGTTTTCATCTGCAGAATTAAGGGAGGCTGCGCCATGAGGTAGAATGTGCTGTTTTTGCCATGGCCCGTCGAACCTCCATCCCATAATGCAACTAATGAAAGCTCCCATCACCCCATGGACAACTGGACTAATTGTAATGTCATGGCCCTGCGCTGTGTGCGACGGCTGAGCGCGGGGCTGCGATGTGCTCACACGTGTCTGATGCATGCTTACTAACACACACACACACACACACACACACACAGGCAAAGGAAAACAACAACGTGCATTTCACAATGGATCTACTCATGATGTGCTTTCACAACAAAGTAAACAAGTAAACTTTGTAGAGCTGAAGAAAAAAATATCCAAATTTAAATGTCTAAAAGCAAATTTATGTATATATTTATTATTGGAAATCAATTAACACAACACAAAACAATGACAGATATTGTCCAGAAACCCTCACAGGTACTGCATTTAGCATAAAACAATGTGCTCCAATCATAACATGGCAAACTGCAGCCCAACAGGCAACAACAGCTGTCAGTGTGTCAGTGTGCTGACTTGACTATGACTTGCCCCAAACTGCATGTGATTATCATAAAGTGGGCATGTCTGTAAAGGGGAGACTCGTGGGTACCCATAGAACCCATTTACATTCACACATCTGGAGGTCAGAGGTCAAGGGACCCCTTTGAAAATGGACATGACAGTTTTTCCTCAACACGATTTAGTGAAAGTTTGGAGCGTTATTTAACCTCCTTCATGACCAGCTAGTATGAAATGGTTGGTACCGATGGATTCATTAAGTTTCCAAGTTTTTAATCTAGCTTTAAAACTAAGCCCACTCGACCTCCAACAGAGCGAATAGCGTTAAAGAAATTAGTGGCGTTAAAACGAATATGTGTTAAAGTGGTTATTCTATTATTTTTTTTACTAAATCTAACCCAGAGGTCAAAAAGTATAAGTGTTGTAAACTTTGTAGAGCTGAAGAAAAAACATATAAAGAGATTTCTATTTCCTTTGCACCAAACAAAAAAAAGATGTACTGTATATGTACCGTATAATGACATATACTGTAAGACTATAGGTAAGCACAGCAGAGCACAGCCAATAGGAACGCTCTCTCAATGCAATGACCTGTGATTGGTCAAAGTCTCCCGTCACGGGCTAGATGTTCCAAAGCCTGAAAACAGAGCCATGAGGAGGTGCAGAAGTCTAGTTTTCTCTCAGAACACTTGAATTACAATATGCTGAAAGGTTATTATGGAATTTTTGCCCAATGATGCCAAAAATATACTTCTTACTGCCACTTTAATCGATAAAATATCACATAAAATCACCACTTTATATCTTTGTGTTTACCAGACATGTGCTCAGAAGTTTCTTGGAAATAAGTCATTCTGCATAAAAAGGCATAAAAAAAAAAAAAAAATGACTAAATGACTCAACTAAAGAAATCTCAGTCGACTAAAACCAAAACGACCGACTATATAGTGACTAATTGACCAAGAGGAGGCTGCCCTTAATCAGGCTATACCATATAGTGGTATGAATAACAATTGGTATGGATTCATGCCAGTACTGCAATATTTCCTTCATCACATTTCACACCTTTGAAGCTGCTTTCCATAAACTCTAACAAGGACTAGAGTGCCTGTATACTTTGTTGCTATACCAACTCATATTATACAATGTGTGTCCGAAAACATATTTCTTCAACATCACCATTAAGACACAATAGTGTTTTTTAATGCTCTCTCCTCCCCCAAAGAAATTCTTAGTCGACTAACACGATTTTGTCGACTAATCGATTCGCTGATTTAATCGATATAAAATCACCACTTTATATCTTGTGTTTACCAGACATATGCAAATAAGTTTCTTGGAAAAAAAGTCATTCTGCATGAAAAGGCATAAAAAAAAAAATGACTAAATGACTTCTCAACTAAAGAAATCTCAGTCGACTAAAAACCAAAACGACCGATTATATAGTGACTAATCGACCAAGAGGAGGCTGCACTTAATCAGGCTACCTTATAGTGGTATGAATAACAAATGGTATGGATTCATGCCAGTACTGCAAGATTTCCTCCATCACATTTCACACCTTTGAAGCTGCTTTCCATAAACTCTAACACACACACACACACGCACGCACACACACACACACACACACACACACACACACACACACACACACACACACACACACACACACACACACACCTCTCATATTAGTCTTCAGCATCAACTCAGTGATCACAACTGCAGCCAACGAACTTACCCAAGAACAGTGTTTGGAGAGGAGCAGCAGGCATCCCTGCATCCATCCAGCAAGGACAAAATCCCAGCGAGAGAGGAGGAGGAGGAGGAGGAGGAGGAGGAGAGATTATCTAGAGACTGTCTCAGTGACTGACTGGCTGGACTCCACAGTAACTACAGTGTGACCTGAAGGAGGAGTGAAGAAGAAGAGTACCGCATGTCTCCAGCAGCAGCAGCAGCATCCAACAACATCAGCATCGTGCAACATGCAGCAGCAGCAGCATCCATCCTCTTCTCTCCTCTTGCTCCACTACACCGATCAGCAGCTTCTCCTTGAGCTCACCCTCAGCTCGTGTGCAGCCTCTCTCTCTCTCTCTCTGTCCGTCCGTCCTGCCCACTGACTGCATGGAGATCAGAAGAGGAGGTGCAACCTAAAGTGTTCCTGCAGCAGCAGCCGGTGAAATGGGGACCTCTACAGTTGATACAGGGCGTTTTCCTCTCTATACCTCTATTACATGATAAAAGTACTACTGCTGGAAGGCATCCTCCTGTGGGACAACCATGAAGACACTGTACAGCCACTGATTTTATTATGTTTCTATAGTATGATGTGATTATAAGACAGTATATATATATATATTGGACATTTTTTGCATTGCAGACTTCTGGAATATATTGTGATATGAAGCTGACACATTAAATCCAAACCCAGTACCACTCTGAATGGGATATCACACTCATAACAGTCAGTGTGATTTTGTGTAATTCACTGCATTGACTGCACCCGTTCACTCAACTAACTAAGAAAGACAAACTGACAGATAAACAGATTTATCAGTTTGCTGCTCAAACACAAACCAACAGGAGTCTGCCTGCAGCGTGGAGGATGACCTTTGACCTGCAGCTTCTACTAAAGTCATATTCACATTTTACTAACAACTTTCTTTTTATTAAAGGGACTGTTTGTAACTTTGTAAGCGTATAAATGTAGCGAGTCGGGACACATGCGCGCTCGCATATGCGCGTTCGCGTGTGGCCGCTGCCTCTCCTCCTCTTCCTGCTCGCCTTCACTCAGACAGAGCGTGCGTTCTCGCTCAGCTCGCTCCACCTCCAGACGCTCACGCCACACTGCAGAAGAGTTAGTTTAGCTCTGAGAATATCTAGTGAATGTTCAGTGGATGTTAATGCTGCAGCTCCTCCAGACCAACAGAGGTTTCCCGTGTCTTGTGAAGTGACGGAGCTCCTCAACGAGTTACGTTATCGTCTCGTTACCGACCAGGTGCCGGTGTCTCCCTGCTCCCTCCGGCTGCGGGCGGAGAGAGCAGGAAGACTCGCTGCAGAGCCCCGCTGCCTCAGCCTCTTCATGTTCATGGAGAGCCCTTCATCTGGTCAGCTAACATTACTGCCAAGCAGCTGCAATATAGAGTGATATTGTGGTTTTAGCTGACGTGTGTCGCCTCACTGTTTTAGCGATGCTTGTTCAGGTATATTAAAAGCGAGCGCTGACTTTCGTTGATTTCACGGCCACAGGTGTCGCTGTTAACAAGCATTTCTGAAAGTTACAAATAGTCCCTTTAACTTTGAGCACAAAATTAAGTTATTTGTCCAAAAAAAAAAAAAAAATCGGCAAACAGTGTGGCTGATCAACTTAGTCAGGAAATGACTCAAATAAATATTTAATCTTTACAGAGCAAGCAGAGCGTCACCAGAGGAGATAGAAAGTCTGCTGATATCTCTGGGTCATAGATTTAAGACAGACCTTCACTGCAAAGGACTCCAAATACACATATCATGGCTTTATTTCAGTTTTACTTAAGTCCCCAAAAATCAGGGGTCCGTGCATAGAAGAGCCAGTTCTTACACCGTCCATCTGATGTACATGTAAGCAACCTAATTAAAGTAGCGGGTCAGCACTTTAAACTCATCTTCATGGTTTCATTACAATTCAATACAGAGATATTTGTGTACCTGATCTACTATCAGTCTTGAAGCGATATTTATTACCATGCCTCAACGCCGACTCTTTCCTCACAGCAAATAACAAAGACACAAAGGCATCTACATGATCAAATGTGTGTTGACTATGAAAATCCTCCTGAAATAGCAGGGAGCGGAACAAAGACAGGCTCATTAAAAATGTATCAAGGGTACAGCAGCCCCTGTGTTTCTCCTTGCTCAGGGATTCTGAGCTGGCCTGAGAACATTATCATCACATCCAATGATGCCTTTCATTCTCCTCTTCATTTCGACTATTGTTTCTAACTGCTTTAACAATGCATTGCTTTAATGGGTTGATGTGCGTTAAAGCACCAGGATAGAAAGAGCAGTGATTTTATCCCAGATACTGCGGCGACTTCCTCGTCTGTTTGGTGCTGTGTGTGTGCTGTAGGCGTCAGTTGACACACACACAATGACGTGTAGGTCAGTGATGAGTGTGTTTCACTTTAGATAATCTCTAGAAATCATCCAAAAGCAGCCTCATCCTCTCAAGGTAGTGTTGCTGTCTTATAGGCTATAAAATCATAAGCAAGAACATGTGCAGATGACAGGTATCGGACCCAAATGAAATATAAGTTGGGAGTCACTGAGAGAGGACACTGAATATAAATGCAATTTAAACCCAGACACACAACCAACTGAGCAGCCAACCTGCTGATAGAGCCTCCCAGCCAGGCTGATTATCAGCAGCTGAGGCTGATCACAGGTGCCACCAATGACTCCTGATGAGCAAGGCTCAGAGAAAACCTGCAGCCCAGATCTGTCATGAGCCCTCTGATCATCATCGTCAAATCACAAGTTATGGATTGAAGATTTAGTTGTGTGCTGGAACCATTTCTCTCCAGGGAAGTTGTCTCCCTGTTTCCTCTGTCTTTATGCTGAGCTAGGGATGTTAATAATTAACCGTTTAACCGTTAACCGACATTAAGCATTTTAACCGATTAACGCTATTGGTTAAAACGGTTACAAAAAATGTTAATAATTAATTAAAAAGCTGAGAAAATCTCATCACTTGAAGGGGAAAAGCTGGTCCACCTTAAGAGCCGGCATTACAAATACAGTCGGTCGGAAACTCGCTGAAGTTACGCCGTGCTGACAGAGCGTATGTGTGTACGTGTAGCAGCTGCTAACGTAGCACAAACACTCACACTGTTTGTAGGACAATCGCTATCGTTGATCTGGACAGACAGAGTGTCGTTACGCTGGCAGACACGCAGCTAAGAACCTGCTAAATTAAACTAAATGTGCGATGGAGACTTTTACTGGGAAAGTGGCTGCCTGCTAAATTAACACTCCCGGACGGTGAACTGGAGACAGTGAACGCAGAATACGCTCCCGTACGGGTGAACTGGGTTCTTGTCTGTTGTGCTCATACACTGCAGCTGGCGCACCGTTGCATGCAAGGCACAAATCTTGTCGGTTAACGGTTAATAATCGGTTAACGAGGGTCGGTTATCGGTTAAGAAATTGTTTTAAAATTAGCATCCCTATGCTGAGCTATAGTCTACTTGTCCCAACAGCTACCCACACCCTGTTTCATTCTATAAATATGTCAAAACACAACTTCCTATCAAATATGTTAGCTCAGCATAAGTCCATTTTATTATGCATTGATCCTTTGTTTTAAGGGCTGCATGGCCAGAGGAGTTGGGGGTGGTAGATAACACTCAGAGTGAATTATAGGGTTCTGTCACGGACCGGTCCATTTGCTCCCTTGTTGAGTCTCTGCAGGCATTTCTTGTCCCAGAGATCAAAGTTCTCTGGAAATTAGATTTGCACTCATCACTATTTATTACAACGTAAAAGATGTCAGATGGCTCCTAAAATATTCCCTTAAAAAGGCCGTTATCTTCTCACAGGGTGGTCAGTCCTGAAGCCTCCTCCGGTGAAGTGGGGTTTGCCGCTCAGCTGAGGCAGCGGTTCAATCTGCTCCACCTTGGTCTTGGTCCTCTGCTCACTGATGAGACACACAGAGCTCCAGGACATCAGAGAACTTTACATTTTGGCACAAATCAATAGCGTTCTGTGATCAAATGTCTGGCTGAGATAAACCTCACCCGTGAAGCTTTTTCTGGCTGAGGTACTTCTTCTTGATGTTTGCTAGCTCATCGGCTAATCTTTGATTCTCACTTTTGTACTCGTTCATCTTTGAGTCGAGCATCCTCAGCTCTGCTATCAACACCTGTGGAATCAGAGAAATGAAAAATAATGTTGTCATAGAACATAGAGAAGCAAACAGGAACCATGTTTTACCTGAAACCAGGTGTTCTAATATATGGTATATAATAGTATCAACTCACAGGTATTTATATTGAAGTGTATTGGAAAACAAATCAACACAGATATGGTGACGTTTGGCACATAACTTGATCGACATAATTAAAATCATTTCATGAAAAGCCCTCATCAGATCAGGAACATATTGAGGCTTACATTCTGAAGGCCTCCGTTGAAAACAACTTTAATGGAATGATTATTTCTTAACAACCAAAATCTGATGGGGTCAAATACAAAAATAAGAAAATATGAAGGAGACAACAAGAAAAAAACAAACAAACATTAAACTAAAAAAACATAAATGAAGTGCTATATGCATGGCTAGCAAGAAAAGCGCGATGTGTGAGATGACCTTGAGCTCTTTTGTTCTCTCTCTGATGGTCCACTGGCAATGCTGGAGCTGCTCAGCTGCCTCTGGACCCGGCTGCCGGGCCATGATGCGCTTCAGCTCCACATACAGCTTCTCCTTTTCCTTGATGGGGGAATAGAAGAAAGGAAAATTCAACACATAAGAGAGAGAGAGCGAGAGTGAGCCTACATGCTATTCATTATGTCACAGGGTTTTTCTTGAAACTACCCCCAAATTGTGCCAAAGACATTGTTCGAATCCTACACATAGTGGCTTTAAAAGACAGAATCACTGCAATATTGAATAAATATGTCATGCTTTCTCGACAGAGTTAAAGGATAACTTGGGTGACACATTTTTCACTCACGAGGATGAGACTAATTCATCCAAAGAAGCACTTGTGTGTAGTGTTTACCTGTAACAGGAGTTCATGTTCTTCAAGCTCTTGGGCCTTGGCGATCAGTCGTTTTTGTAAAGACTGCACCTTCTGGATGAGTCCGTACTTGCCGGGGTCACTGCCCTGAAGGGGAGAGTCATTTACAAGATGTCAATGATCTTTTTCCTCTTTGAATGACGACATTTAATTTGCATGAAGTGTGTAAATGGTCTTTCAAAAGAATGAAAATGTTCATGTCAGTGTGAAGAGGAAAACAGATATAGGCTAACTGGGGTTGTAATGGCTTCAATAATCGAATCCACACCACTATTAAACAAGTGCTTCACCTCCAGTCGCCTCCATCGGTGAATATTTATGGGCTTCAGCTGTTCCTCGAGGACGCTGTTCCTCGTCCTCTCTCTGAGCAGCTCCCTCTGCAGGTGGAACAGCTCTCGCCTGTGACACAACAACTCGGTGGTATTTCACTCAGTTCTCACACACAACATTATCTTAAAGCTTCAGTAGGCAGAATGTTTTTGGCATTAAAATAACCTTTCAGCATATTGTAATTCAAGTGTTCTGTCCACTCCTACCTCTGACTCTGGATCCCTCTCCAACGTGCTTTATCTTTCTTTGAATCGTACGCTTCTACTCTAAATACTGCACCTCATGGGTCACCTCATTCTTTTTCCATCCTGTCCTCCATCTCCAATCTTTTCTCTTAGAGCAACTCAACACAAACTTCATGTTCTCTTTCCACTGCTCATACCTTCCTCTCTCTTTTACCTCAGGTCCTCTGTGTTGGGTACAGCCTTGTCCAGGATGTTCTTCTTGCGCCGCAGACTCTTGATCTCCAGCTTGAGCAGGCGGACGTCATCCATCTGCTGGGTGTAGCGGAAGTCCCCCTTCCTCAGTATCGACTGCTGGATCCTGATCTTCTCGTAGAGCAGCGTGCGCTCATCGTTGCGGTGTATCAGCTGTTTGCCCAGGTTCTCCTGCTCTCTGATCACCTTGAGAGAAGTTTTGGCAACAAAGAATCAGATCAGTTCAAAGTCTCTGCTTGTCATGTTCTGTCCCTACTTCTCAGTGACGTGCACAGATATTTTTGGCGGCAGGTGCTCAAGTGAAAAAAAAGGGCACCCCTGTCATATTTATAAAAAATAAAGTTACGGAAGAACTGAGAGGTAAGTGATAAACAAGCTCTATTCTGATTTGACTCTTTTATGCACTCTGGTACATGGCTTAATCAATTGAAAAACTGTTGTTTATACTTTCCAGATTATGAATTGTGATGTAAAAATAAAGTATTGACATTTTGGACCAGAGCTTCAGCCAAATGAATCATCTGGTACTGCAACAGCCATGTGATGTCTCTATCCTGCCACAGGTGTGCTTTCATAACTAAGGTTACAATATCGTAACTTTCATTATGTAAGAAGGACTGTCTCACATTCACACACATTATAATCTTCATATCGGTGGTACGTGGTTAGGTGTACGTGCCTCGGTTTGTGTGTGGCGAGCAGGAGAGATATGAATTGAAGCGCAATATTTCGTTAGATAAAAAACATGTTCATCTCTGACAGCCTGGTGGAAATTTCACCAAATAATTAACACCACAGTCTCACCTAACAAGAACACTCCCATCTGGAACAATCCTGAATTTTTAATGAACAGGAAGCCACAAAATTTTCATCATGGATTAGTAAAGATATGACGCACCTCAAACACATCTTCCATAATACCACTCGGGTCTCATTTCGTTATTTGGTCCAGAAGTTTACGGCATTGGGGAGAATCACTTTTTAGAATTTCTTCAGATAAAATCCTCTATTCAGGCCAAAATCAACAATAAATCATTTAACTCAGATCTTCCCCCACCAGCGTCAGACCTGTTTAACAACACTGCCAGAAAAAAACTAAAATATACAAGATAATTTCCATGTCCGACCTAGCAATATCCATCCCATCTACAGATCGTCCCCTGTGCCAACTTCTGGACCCAAATTTGCAAAAACATCCTCTCTACATCCATCAACACAAACTCATCCAATAAAAGATTATTCATAGACTACACCGCAGGGGAAACATAATGTTTAAAATGGGTTTCACAGAAACTTTGCACCTGTGTTCAAACTAGTCATTATTTTGAGTTTATGTCATGATTGGGCTTGGGTGTGGCACGTCACACTCTCTAGCGCCCCCTAATTACTTTTAGCCGTTGAACGCATCTTAGAGGTCCTTGGTATAGTCCAGGCGTCAGCAACCTTTACTATCGAAAGAGTCATTCTAGACAAAAAAAATAAATACAAATTTGTCAGGAGCCGCAAAACATTTGAGCATTGTGATGAAGGTAACACAGCTTGTAGTCTAAGTATATAGTGTATAAGTCTAATGCAGTGAGGGCCCAAGTGCAAATGTACGACGGAGTATTAGGGCCACATTGAGGGAAAAAAATCTGAGATTTCGAGAATAAAGTCATAACTTTACAAGAAAAAAAGTTGTAATATAACGAGAATAAAGTCTCAGATTCATTTTTTTCCCTCAATGTGGCCCTAATATTCTGTCGTACCGTCGTACCACAGACCTACAACAATGATAAAAAAAAATGAAAATCTACACATATTTCCACTCATTTCTTTAGAAATCCACAGGGAGCCACTAGAGAGGAGCTAAAGAGCTGCATGTGGCTCTGGAGCTGCAGGTTGCTGACCCCTGGTATAGTCAAACACTCACAAAACTTGGCGCAAACATCAAAACCTGTGATCAGCTTTAGTTAATGGGTTTCTTCGCACATCATGCCAGGAACACCGCTGGGCCCCTGGCACTTTCATGCTCGGGTGCTACAAATGGCTTGCAATAAGGGCACTTATCTAATAGACCACTACCTGGGGTCTTTATGTGGACGCGCCAGCTCATTCTTCTTGTCTACCTCCTTCTCTTTCTTTACCTGTTCCAGTTGTTTCTTCCGTTGGACCTTCTTAGCATCAGCGTCTGCTATAAACTTCTCTAGTTTTTGCTGTTCTGCTTTCTGACTGTCGACACGCTGCTTTGTTTCTTCAAGATGGAGCTTTGTCAACTGCAGCTCCCCCTGCAGCAGGACACATAGAGAGGTGCACACATTAGATAGTATAAAAAGCCCTGGTAATGAAGGTAACCCTAAAAAATCCACTTCCATGGGCTCCACCCACTGTACCCATATAGTCCAGTAGAGGGCGACGTTTAGTGATGATGATGAGGAACTCAAAACCACACCCTATGATGGGGCAAGCTGCAATACCTTGAGTGCCTCATTATCCTTCTCCAATCGCTTGTGTTCCTGCTGATCCTTAGCAAGGGCAAGTTCCTTCCCAGTGATCTCATCTCTCAGTCGGGTGACCTGGTTGTTCATGATCTTCATCTTCCTCTTCATCTCTGCAATCTCTTCCTGAGGCAGAGAAACAAACATCAGAAGGAAGGGAAAGGAGAGTTATATGCAACAATATATTATATACATATATAGTAAACAACTGCAACCAGTGCTCAAAACGTTCATAGAAGTTGTGAGAAAGTTGCATAGCCTGTAATGCATACTTTGACATGTGGACAAGGGGAGCCACAGATCAAACCCTGTGATCAGTGGACAGCCGGCTCCACCTTCTGTGATCAGCTGTGCATTCGTACCTGACTCTCGATGAGGTTTTTGCTGTAGAGGTTCCTTTCGCACAAAACAGACTCCACCAGGTTCTCTGCCTGTTTGAGCTTGCACTCTGCCTCAGTCACTTTCTTCCTCCAGTCAAATACCTCCGTCTCTTTTTCTTCAATGTCATCCATTTTTTGTTGCACCTGTGGAACGGAGGAAAGTTCCCCTTTAGACACACCAAGGTCCCCCCAACCTTGTGATAATAAATAGGTTAAAATCATTACGTAATACTAAAATGAATCCAAATAATGAAAAGCAATGAGCTATAGCTCTTCTGCATAACCTGCCTTCTGCATGAGGTTGCTGGTCTCGTTGATGTAGCGGTCGCGCTCTTTCTCCATCTGATGGATGATCATGCGCTGCTTCTGGGCCTCCTGGCGGTAGCCGCTGATCTCGTGCTTCAAGGTCTTCTTTTCCTGCTCCAGGAGCTTCACGATGCTCAGCTGTTTCTCGGTTGACAACGCAGCTTTGATCATGTTCTATTGAATGGGATCATTACAAATGAATACAGGAGCGTGAGTAGATGATGAGGAAAACTGTAGATAACAGGATAAATACACTGTGGGTCACTGCTGTTCTCCACTGTCCATGATGAACATTTAAAGGACATAACATGTCATCACACAATTACCTCTGTTTACAACCTAAGGTACTCTGCAATGCATACCTTATTTAAGATGTCTCTCTCTCGGACAAGCTCGTCTATGGCTTTCTTGTCAGTTTCAACTTGCTTTCGGGAAGATTCAAGATCTGTGGAGGGAAAGAAATAGGACAGTCTGTATTGATGGTCAAAGCCACTAGTTGTTGGATATTTTCATATGAACTACTTCTCTTTCATGAGTGCCATTCATTTTAAGTAATTTAGCGGGTGATAAGTCAAGGTCAAGGTCAAGGTAACATTATTATCCCACATAGGGAAATCCGGGTGGTCAAGGTGCAAAACATAAAACATAGATATAAATACCAATATACAATATGCACTCACCCTTACTCAGAATAAGGTCCTTACGCAACTGAGCAGCTGACATCTGGTCACACCAAATGACCCTATACTTGCCATCCTGATCATGCGCTGCAACCTATCTTGGTCTCGGTTGCGCATGTTACTAAACAGGCCAAAGGACGGGATGCTCTGTGGGACAGCCTTGTAAAACAGGTGTCAGACATAGCGATCCACATTTTCGGTAGAAAAAAAACAATCTTTTTTGACCTTTGCAGTGGCACTTTCATTCAACTTCAGCTGGTCATCGATCTCTAGCCCTCAGTATTTACTAGGGGTATCGCGATTTCAATCCTAAATCAGTAATCGACCGAAAATAGTCTCCGATCGTGACCGTCAAAATCTGAAGTAAAATTGCTGACTGTTATGTTTTCCTCCACCCTGTGCATGAAGGAAAATACAGCTGTCCTCAAGAAATGTAACAGCCACCTCACTCATGGTTAAAACTATATAAACCAGCATTAAAATCACAATTACCAACATAAGCCACCTTTTTATTGAAATGTTCTGGCCGTGAGCGACGCAGTGCGACGTGACACGCCGTTTTGAGATGAACTTTTTGTCAGACGCCAAGCTGTTTCTATTTATTCCTTCAGCTCGCTCGCCTCAATGGACCAGGAGCGGCTGATTGGTGAAGTCGAAATGAGGAGTCATCTATACAATACCTCCTCATTTCATTACAAAAACCTTAATAAGGTTGCAGCTGGCTAGAGGGAGATCACCCGAGAGAAAGTTTCCTACTGCTGTTGGCTATATTGTAAGTCTCTTCTAGTAAATATCACAATATTAAATATGTTTTCTGTTACAAAAGTAAAAAACAAAGGAAGATAAGTGGTTACGTCTCCAGCCTGATCTCGAGCTCACAGCTGACAGGGATGTTTGGGCCCCTGACAGCTTCTGGGCCCCCGGATCTTTCCAATCGATATTTACACCACTGGTTCTATGTGTGTCTATGATAAAGCGCGGCGAGCTCCCCGTACCTTTCTCCAGACCAGCGATCTGAGCCTTCATTGTCTCCCTCTGCACATCCACATCAGCTTTCTGATCTTCCATCTGGTGGTACTTCTTCTGGATGGTTTCTCTCATCTTTGTTTGTTTGGAAATCTCCTGACGCATCAGAGTCACCTCCTCTTCTCTCATCTGACAGACAGAATCACACAGAAGTAAGGAGGGGAAAAGATTTTGAAAAATGTTACAGTGTGTTAAGAGCTATAAGTCAAATGTGATCTTTCTCTCTGTCCACAACTGTCTCAAAGTACTCAAGACAAAAAATATGAAATGTCCCCTTTTTTAATGTCTTTCCCTTCTGGGAGTTCAAAACACAGTAGACCTGTTTCTGACTTGCTCGCCACATGATGTACTGTTGGAGCAGTGCCCCCTTGTGGTTCAATAGGACTGAATCATATCCATTACAGTAGATCTAAGTGCAATACTGAGATCAATGCTGGTCCCATGACTTCAATTTAGAGTTAAATAATTAGAGGAAAATATGGAAGGTAAATCGAGTAATGCTCACACAGCAGTACCTCTACTCTGACTGTGTCACTGCGTGCTGCACGTTATATAATACCACTTCCAGGACGGGCCAACTTCAGCTATATACTGTAATATGAGGATTGAGTAAATCTAGGTTTTCACTAAGCATGAATGATACTCTGTGTGCCAAACATATACGGTATCATGGTGAGACATCTGCGTGCAGTATGTCCAGAATGTTCTGTTACTTTACCAGAAACACTGATAACATACACAACCAATCAGGCATGTATGCGTTAACTTGAGAGGTAGAGGTGTGTCTCTGTTGCTCAGGTGTGTGTGTGTGTGTGTGTGTGTGTGTGTGTGTACCCTGAGCTCATTTGCGTTCTGATGATTCTCCAAGGAGAGTTGTTCTTTGACTGATGAGAGCTGCTCACTATCCTGCAGCAGCTTGTTGTTCTTCACATGCAGCTGCTCCAGTTCCTTGGTGGTTCGCTCATTCGAGATCTGAAGATGGAGGTGTGGAAGGAAATTATGTTTACTATGTGTGCTTAACAGAATGTTATTAACCACACAATTACATGCATTGTTATGGTATCTATCTATCCGTCTATTTTTTGTGTTTTATTTTTTCAACTAAGATGATAAATATTACAGCAGTTGGTTTCCTAAACAGTAAACCACATGGAGTACGCGTCCCACTCCGTTACACACCTTTAGCTCTTTCAGCTGCTGCTCCAGTCTCTGTTGCTCCTCTTTGGCCCGCTGGCCCTGCAGAGTCAAGGCTTTGATATCCCCCATCTTGGCCTCCTGGTCGACGTGGAGCTGCTTTACCTCCTTATCCAGCTTTTCCTTCAACCTCATCTCCCGTGAAATCTCGTTCTCTTGTACCTGGAGCTCCTGCTGGAGCTGGATTTAGAGACACACGGAGCGAGCAGCGACAAGTTGGCATCAGAGCTATAGGTTTCATTTTATTCTATTTGTGAGCATCCCCATTGGCTTCAGCAAAAGCAAAATTGTATCCCTCCTACATACAGTATGGTCATCTACATACTCATTGATGTGGGGAAAAACACTGCAAAACATAAGTAACGCAAGTACAAATCCCTCTACTTTGCTGTTGCAAAATCTGCCGTAGTCAGGATAATCTTCCAATGAATAAAAGCCTCAGGGCAGAGTCTTGAGTCACGGAAACGTCTTAATGTCTCTACCACTGCTTTGGAAATGTGACATAATAAGAAGTACATTAGGTCAGCCTGTCTGTAAGAATTCGTCACTTATCTACCTGAGAGATATTCTGTGAGGCGCTATCTCGTTGGGCCTCGATCTCCTGCTGGGCTGCAGTGGCCTGGATTAGTTTCTTTCTCAGACCCTCCACGGTCGTCAACAGATCATCCCTCTCCTTGGTCAACACCTCCTGCATTACTAGCAGATCACTGAAAAAACAAACAGATTACAGTTGGTTCCATCCCTATATTATCCACACAATAAATGATTATGAGCATGTTGAGGGGGGGGGGGGCAAATGGCTCACTTCTGCTCTTCGTCCATAGAGTAGCCAGATTGTTCTTCAGACATTTTCATTAGGTTGGTAATTTCTTCTTTTAAAGCCCTGATGGTCTCGTTGTCCCTCTTCTCTTTATCGTGAGAAGAATCGACTATTTTCCAAGCGTTGTCCAGCTCCTGAAGTGTAAGCAAAGCAAACCTTGTTGAGTTACTGGAATCTGAGGAGTCGATAATGATAAAACTTCACTCTAAATGATAGAATAAAATACACCCTTCTGTACCAAACACCACATAGCCTCCGTGTTTGAAATGATGCCAACACAGGGCTATAACCAAACAAATCAATAACACATGCATGAGAGGCGAGAACATGCAGCCGATATACTGTACCCGCTTTAGTGAAGTAACTGTTATCTCGTCTTCCTGGGACAGTTTCAGGGCAGCTGAGACTTTAGTTGAGGTGGACACAACTTCTGCGTTCAGCTCCTTGCATTTAGACATTAGCCTCTTCTCATTCTCTCGGGACATCTTCAGCACATGGATGAGCTTCTGGTACTCCATCCGGATCTTCTCCATGCTCTTGTCCCCGGCCAGCTCATCGAGGACCATGTGGAACTCCTCCAAGGACCCAAACATGTCCTCTCCTGCTGGTGTTGTCTCCTGGAAATACAGCAGAGCCACAGACTGAGAGTGAATGTGTGAATGAGAGCGAGCTGCTTAACAGGCTAGAACCGCTTCCAAGTCCAGTCCTAACGGATAAATAAGTCAGTCTTCAATCTTGTGCAGTGTAGTTTAATCAAAAAAATCACTTTACACATAAATGGTCTCTTCCTGATTGTACTCAACCCATAGAACCCATTTCCATCCGCATATCTTGAGGTCAGAGGTCAAGGGACCCCTTTGAAAATGGCCATGCCAGTTTTACCTCGCTAAAATGTAGCCCAACTTTGGAGCGTTATTTAGCCTACTTACCGACATTTTAGCATGACATGGTTGGTATCGATGGATTTCTTAGGTTTTTCTAGTTTTATATGATATCTGCTTGATGTAGATTCACTCTAGCCCCTAAAACTAAACCTGCTAGAGCCTCTGAAAGAAAGTAAAGTCGGGGGCCTGGGTCTCTTGGTCTCTTCCTGGTTATGCTACAACACTTAAAGGGACTATTTGTAACTTTCAGAAATGCTTCTTAACAGCGACACCTGTGGCCGTGAAATCAACGAAAGTCAGCGTCGGGCTCGCGCTTGCTCGCTCTCAATATACCTGAACGAGCATCACTCAAAACAGTGAGGCGACACACGTCAGCACAATATCACTCTATATTTCAGCTGCTTGGCAGTAATGTTAGCTGACCAGATGAAGGTCTCTCCATGAACATGATTTAGATCTGATCCTAGTGTTGGCTTTTCCTGCCTAAGTGCAGGCTGAGGCAGCGGGGCTCTGCAGCGTGTCTCCCTGCTCTCTCCTCCCGCAGCCGGAGAGAGCAGAGGAGACACCGGCACCCGGTCGGTAACGAGAAGACAACGTAAATCTCTGTAGAGCTCCGTCACTTCACAAGACACGGGAAACCTCTGTTGGTCTGGAGGAGCTGCAGCAGTTATTTCTGCACAAACGTCCACTGTACATTCACTAGATATTCTCAGAGCTAAACTAACTCTTCTGCAGTGTGGAGTGAGCGCGCGTTCACGTCTAGAGGTGGAGCGAGCTGAGCTGTCTGAGTGAAGGCGAGCAGGCAGAGGAGGAGGGTACAGCGGCTACACGGGAACGCGCATATGCGAGCCGCATGTGTGCCGACCCGCTACATTTATACGCTTACAAAGTTACAAATAGTCCCTTTAAATATTCAATAACTTCACCGTTATAAAGAGTAGTGCTATCATAGAGTTAGAATAGGAGTAGAACAGACATCCCCATTCAAATAAATATAGCAGGATGGTTTACCTTTACCATAGAGACCATTGTAGCCGGCGGACTTCCTATAAACTAAACCAATTGTAGTATAAACATGAAGAGACCATTGACATGTGGAGAAAGTTTGTTAGCACTACAATTTATAACAGGGAAGTTATTGAATATTTTTCCCATTAAAAATTCACCAAAATTATATAAAATATAATCTTTAATATACAATTAAAAGATTATATAAAATATATTTTGTATTATACAATTACAAAATAATATAAAATGTAATTTTTCCATTTAATTTTTTTGTTACATTTAAAATAATTAATTTTTATAAAATCAAAAAATATATATATAATTTTTCTATTGAATTTTTTTTAAATTAAATTGTATATAATTAATTTTTATATAATTAAAACAATATGTAAAATATAATTTTTCAAAATAAGGGCTGTAGTATAACCAGGAAGACACCATTTATGTGTAAAGTGATTTTTTTGATTAAACTACACTACATAAGACTGAAGTGATTAAATATTCCTCCCATTAAAAATTCACCAAAATTATGTAAAATATAACTTTTATTATAAAATGAAAAAAAATATATATATAATTTTTCTATTGAATTTTTTTTAATTAAATTTTATATAATTAATTTTTATATAATTAAAAAAATATATAAAATATATTTTTTTTATTTAATTTTTCAAAATAAGGGTTGTAGTATAACCAGGAAGACACCATTGATGTGTGAAGTGATTTTGATGGTACTACACCATATAAGACTGAAGTGATTGAATATTCCTCCCATTAAAAATTCACCAAAATTATATAAAATATAACTTTTATTATAAAATGAAAAAAAATATATATATAATTTTTCTATTGAATTTTTTTTAATTAAATTGTATATAATTAATTTTTATATAATTAAAAAAATATATAAAATATATTTTTTTTATTTAATTTTTCAAAATAAGTGTTGTAGTATAACTAAGAAGTGACCATTGATGTGTGAAGTGATTTTTGGTGTCACTAAACTGTATAATAATGATGAATATTTGTGTAGCATCTCTTTTCTCTTGTGCTTTGTAGGACTGAAGGCTCATTGTGATTATGATTATGATTGTTTACCTCACTACGGTTAGAAACAGCCCTCTCTTGTGTTCTAACAACGTTTCCTTTATGAGTTGTTGATCCTGGAAGTTTTAAATATCTCTCCAACTTCACACAACTGACTAAACTTCCACTTTTAGATGTCACATCAGCCAAGCTTAACCCGTATTTTGCAATAACTTGCAGTACGTTGAGAGAAAACCTTGAGGAAGAGCACTTACCTCCATTATAAGAAGTGTAAAGTCGATATGTGTCCTTGCAGCAAGCTGTTGACATCGGTTACTAAGCAACCACAGATCTCGCGAGAAGATAAGCGGCTGGTCTGCGGGATTTCAGATTGTCACTGAAAGAGTAGTAGTGATGGGAATTCCGACTCTTTTTAGTGAGATGGATCATTTGGCTCAGCTCACCAAGGAAGAGTCGGCTCTTTCGGCTCTCAAAAGGCTCTTCATTTTACGACTTCTGCCTTTTATAATTCAGACAAATTTAGCGCTGTTTTGACCTATGATTAGTATGTGTGCACATATATCACTTAAATTATTAAATATAATTATACTAAACCTTATAATTTCTAGAATACCATAATTTTACATGCTGCTTCGTTTCCGACTGTCA
This sequence comes from Sebastes fasciatus, assembly GCF_043250625.1. Lineage (NCBI taxonomy): Eukaryota > Metazoa > Chordata > Actinopteri > Perciformes > Sebastidae > Sebastes > Sebastes fasciatus. Next base: position 29,558,476 of record NC_133810.1, on the reverse strand, counting down.
CTCATCTTGTCTGCTATTCGCGCACCACACTCCTCTCTATCTTTCTCTCCTCCTCTTCCTCCTGCTCTGTACCTGTAAACCGTCAGCGCGCCGCGCACCCCCGCCCCTCCCTGCTTGATGGTATAATCCTTGTCTGTCATCACCTGATTGGTCGCACAGACGTCATTAACACAACATTCAACAGTTTTGTTTGAATTGGTCAAATGGTGTTTGGTCCTCTGAGGTTAGATTACTTTAGTTACAAGCATAAACCAAAGCAGGGTGCAGGTCGTATCCATGTGGACCCTCCGACGTTTTATACTTTCTCGTTTCGGCTCGCAGCAGTTTGTTTTGGTTGACGGATACGGAACGGATATGGCATCACATTACTCAGACCACAACTTCCTTCTAGCTCCACATAGACTCAAATGAAGCAAATATATTGATTCTGGCATTAAAACATCTATTTCAAAATCGTAAAAAAACGCGACACAGGTGAATAATTATTTTTTTCCAAACCCCTACTGGGCACAAGACTCCTGTACAACACTCAAACTTATACAGTCAGTATACCACCAGGCTCTAAAGGTGCTTGACAGGATGCCAAACACCCATCATCACTGTTGCTGTCTAAGAAATCATAATTTACTGAAATGACAACCTTAAAAGAGGTCCAGCAGCAGCAGCAGTAACAGCACCAGCAGCAGCAGCAGAATAGCCGAACATTAAAGCATGTAAACATGTTCCACCTGAAAATATGCATAACAGGTCCTCTTTAAATATAAAGTGCATCAAATGATAAGGGCCACTTTGCTCAATAACACGAAAAGTCATCTTAGAAAATTTAAACATTTTAATAAATAAAAACTGATGTAATATACACCATTATGAATATACAACTACAACAAGCATACCAATACATTTGAAATACAAAAAACTGACTGTTTTGCTTTAAAAGCTTCAATTTTAGGAAGAGTGGGAGTGAGCAGGAATTACAATAGCATTAAACATTCTTATTAGTGTTTGTGCCAACAAATATATAAAGCATCATGAGTACTAACTTCTCAGAGATGGTGAAAATAATAATAATAAAAAACAACTGAATAGTTACATATCTGAACTTAAGATTTTCATGAAGAGACATTTTGAGGTACTGAGTTGTCTACACCTTTAAACTAACAGTGAACACATCTCACGTGTTTATTGTTGTTTTCCACAAGGTCATGATAACAAAAAAAAACATTAAAAATGAAGTGTGTAACTCAAACCAGTTCTACGCATCTCAGGAAGACTGAACAATTAAGAGGAGACAACTTTAGTTTGTTCTTCTTCTGCTTGTATTGCATCATGTCAGCGTCATTTTACATCAACATAAAGTTTTCTTGTGTAGACGTTTTAAACAGCATCTTTATAAGACAATATTTAAATGCAATATTTCTCCAGTCTTCAAACATGGTAACACTACAGGTCCCTTAAAGTAACAACCTCCATCTAGCGGTGGGTTTCGGAGTAGCTCAGTTGCAGAAGAACTAATGACTTGAAGGTGAGTGGAAGTCTTAATTTCACTCCCAGCGTCACCATGTTGATGCTGCTTATACTGTACAATAAAAGGGTGCCTGCAGGGTGTGGGTGGGTAGTATGTTTACTTGACCTGATAGAAAAGACCAGAGAGGGATCTGAATGTCTAAGATGAATGTCAAAAGTCATGGTGAGCGTATATCTGTTCACTCAGCACCAAACACAATGTGTGGATACGATTTTGCAACCACCAATACATTAGACTTTTGAAGCGCTGTGAAGTTCAGACCAAAAATGAACAACGGTAAACTCATTCCCAATAAAAATCATCATGACATGTGTATTCAAATGTTAAATTTCCTTGCTTTAAAAATTTGCCACTCAAAATGTCTGATCTGTGTATTCCCTGAAACAACAACAGCTGTAAAAGTAAACCATCTAAAAACACGCGTGACCGAACCGGGTCAAACGGCAACCTACAGTACAGTACAGGATTGTGTAGCTACATTTTGTCTGAAGCAAGGAAATATAGAACTTAAAAAAAGCACCAGAGATGTTTTAAATAGCACCAGTTGTCAGAATGTATATGACATGTTTTTTTGTTTTTTTTTGGCAATGTACAGCACTGAATTGAATGTCACCAAAATCTGGAGTAACGTTTAGCAGCTGCTGCGATGCTCGACCTCCACTGTTGAGCAAAAGGCAACAGAACGTCCGCACTCGTGCTTCTGTTTCATTCACTGAAAACAAAAACAAAAACAAACTTCTTATGTCAGTTCAAAGCAGCATCATGAAGCTCTGTGTCTGTTACAAACATACTGTAAATATACACTGTGAAACATTTGCAGTTTGTGAATTGGATGATTATACATGTATAATATGCGTGTGCTCTGCTGTGATACAGATTGCAAAGGAGCACCATAGTAAGGGGGGAAAAAGATTCTCACAATTCTTTCATGCCAAAAATAAATGGTTTAAAAAGATGAACGTGTGACTGCAGAAGCCAGCCTGGAGAAACAAAACCAACAATAATAAAGTAGCGAGGAGCTAAATCACTGTCCCACGAAAGGACAAATGATGGTGAGATGATGGCCAACGAATAATTCAACAATTACATTTTGCTATTCACACCAAATTGCTATAATAACTAGTTTTCTGTATCCTTCTCCGAGAGTCTCTGTGTGATAGACAGTGAGATATACAGTACAGTGACAGACTGTCAGACATATTTCTCTACTTTGTGTAATTGCTACAGTATAGAGCAACAAATGGATATAAAAATAATAGAATATAGACTTATACATTCTTGAAAACAAGTACTGTCCCCAAATATAGATACTCATATAACCGTTTTGGTTCCATGACAATATGTTAATATCTATTTATATATATATATTTGTCTCTCTAATATTAAATTCTTTCTATCTCTAGCATTTAGAAGATTCCCATCACTCACATATAGATCTGTTATATCGTGTTATAATGTGTCACAGAAGCAGACCCTACACTACTCGGTTCCCACTCAAGTCTTCTATAGAGTTGCATCATATTTTCTTCTACAAAAAATAGATATGACATGGTAAGCTTATTTGAGATATTATTTACACAGTGTAACAAAAGTCTTTTTTTTTTTATCTCAAATCTGTAATCCTCTTTTTTTGGACTAAAGTTGATGCATTATAATCTCAATACTCTGTGTTGCTGTATCGATACACTGTTGGCAAGCATCTGCAGTGTTTTCCGTTTAACAAAGATTTTAAATGAGCTTGGCTCGAGTTTAGTTCAGATCAAGGTATACAGTATTATGCCTCAGTGCATCTTTCCTGCCAGTAAAAGATGATAGAAGAGTCTTTTAAAGTCTGACAATCAGTCATTTATTGTTACTGGCTTGCGAGCTATTATTTAATTTGAAAGCCAGAGTAATGTCTTGTGATTTATTACATTGCAAAATAGCTAAATATGTCTATTTATTTACAGAAATAGTGATATGATTAAACCCAGTATCGCAACACACGGTGCTCGTTTGGGCTCAAAAATCTTTTTTTGAGGATATAATATATGGCAGTTTATCAGATGCGGTGAGCTCAGAGAGGTGCATTTCAAGAGCAATTAAATATGGTTACAATATGGTGGCAACAAAAACTCCCGCGGCATGTGTTAGCACCAGAGATCCTCCACTCTCTGATAAAGTCTCTCTTAATGCATCTTATAATATGTAAAGCAGAGCGTAATGTCTCTTCATCTCAAGAGTCAAGAGTGATACAGTACTGAGATTTTCTTAACAAATTCTCTTTTAATGATAAAAATGTGTGATTTTTTTTCTTTTTCTTTAGACACCATAAACACAACAGTTTGTCAGCTATTTCAGAGTATTGTACAGTAGCATCAACTGCAAACCATCACCAGTACCTCAGAATGTGTAGCACTACTCGGGGGGCTAGTATGACAAAGTTACAGTAAATATATGTGACTGAGAGTTTCCCTCATCATGGTACATCATCGGTGATAATTCTAAGCTGTATTTCACGACACAAGTCAGACTGCAATTTCACAACTGGAGCATCGAAACTGACTTGTTTCTTTTTACTCCAGACTACAGTTTGTGAGGTAACGTTCACCTAACATGTACGATAAAAAAATATCAATTGATAGATATCACAGTAGTAAATCTACCGGCTCTAATTACCAAATCATCTAGAAACTATTCTGTGTGTTGCCGCTTCAAATCCACTGAACTTCTCTAGAACTGCATGGCATGTGCTTTTATTACATGTCAATGCTACCGTGGCAAAACTGCCTTCAGGGTCCAATTTTAAATATTGGGATTGTGTCTGCCGGTACGGTCGGTGGTTTTACTGAACCGCCCGTTCTTTTATCGTTTTATAGTCAGTTAAAAAGCCTTGCTTCTTGCCTTTAACTTTTATATAGTACAGCAAAGCTGTTTCATTGGCTTCAATATTCAGGACTAAACAGACAACTTTTCTTATGGTGCCTTCAAATGTGGTCGAGTTTACTGTGTTCACGAGAACAGTCCATATAAACACCCCCCCTCTTGTCGTATTCATGACCTCGTAAGTGGAAAGTTTCTGAAAGCTCCGAGTTCACGAGTTGTGACGTGTTTGTTGACGTTGTTAGGAAATGGCGGAGGCCTTGGAAGTTCAGTTTTCGACACATAATAAGTAAATATATTGTAAGTATAGTCATATATTGTTTTTCTTCATAATTTTATAATGTGTCTGAGGAAAATATTCATCTCTTTCCTCTGTCATTATGTCTTTGCATTTCCTGCATTATGTTACCTACTTGCTAGCTTGCTAAATTGTTAGGCTTCTAGACGCTGACAGTAACGTTAAAGCATCAGTAGGCGAAATTGGAGCAAATATGATTTTAAAAAGTAATTTTTATAAAACGGTATATCATGACAGTAGTGCATGAAACAGGTAATCTGAAAAAAATCAAGTGCCTCTGTGTCCTCCGGTGCTCCTAACGGCATCTGCAAGATTTCACAGACCGGAGGAAAACAAGCAGTAAGAGCTGATCTGGAGTCTGCCGTCCAGCTGCCGTCTATGAGAGCCGGCTGTCAATCACTCGCGAACTGTCAATGACTCGGGTCAAACGGTCAAACTAGGCAGCGCTGATCAAATATGAATCAATATTCTGTTACGTCAATGCCTATTTCTATTGCCTATTTTCAGAAACATCTTGTAGTGCACGGTTTAGCTGTAAAATGAGAACGTTTGTGACGCGGCAGCCATTGTGAAATCTGTTGAAGGAACGCAAAGTTCCAGTCACCGTGATTGGTCAAAGTGTCCCGTCACAGGCTAGATGTTTTTAAAGCCTGAAAACAGAGCCAACTTTAAGCAACAGTGTTCTCACGACTTAGCCACTTGAACGCCGAGCATATCGTGTACACAACTTCCCGTGTTGTAAACATGAGCACACGAGTTTTATTTGAAGGCACCGTTACACACAACAACTACAGCATGTTTGCTCCAGTAGTGGCCATTTCCCATTTTTTTAGTCAGTAGCATTCAAATGTTTATACCATGCAAATAATATCTTTCACAATGCACTATGTACATACACACACACACATTTCTCAGTGGCACATTAAGAGGTGTACAGTACTTCTTTGTTGAGGCAGATCTGACCTCGCTCTCAGCCTTGTTAAGATGTCTCACCCGTCCAGCTCACACTGTCCTCACTTCGCATAAAAGCCCTTGGTGATGAAACAACTGCACAGTCACACAAAGCTACAGTTTCCCACCACCGGAGAGAGCTGTCTTGTGACTTTGATATTTTCAGGGTTTTGTTGGTGTACTAAAGTTTGCATGGTGTTCTACATTCAACCAAAACATATAAAAACAAAATCATCCCACTGAACCTTCACTTTGCACAGAGCATTGTACATTTCAATGCTTCAGTTAAGTTAGTTCATCATTCTGGATGTGGTTTCCCTTTAAGCATTTAGAGGCGATATGGAGCCTGTTTATTTCCACTGACTCGGACCTCCACTCTCAAACTCACAGCCGCATCTACATAACATTTATTCCCATATTAAAATAAAAAAGGTATATATTTCAGATTAATTTCTGCAACTGCATGCATATCATTGACCAATTTCAATAAAATATGTAATTTGTTATTTTTACAATATATAAACTAATTATATCTACAAATTTCAATAAAGAATATGTATATTTTCGGTTTTGGTTTCTTTTAAATGTGGGGTAATTACAACATGGAACAATATGTTCTGTGTTAAGTTTGCAAGAGTGCATCAGTTAGGATTGTTTAGCAGATATATGCCATTATTGTAAAGTTAATTCCTCAACAGAAACAATATAATAAGGACAGTATGGTGGTACAGTACAATATGTGCATTACAAGCTATCCCTATTGTTAATACAAATCCTTGATTTTAAACTCTGTAAAGGACTTTTCAGCACCGATTCCATCTCTATTCCAAAACCTTCGATCATTGGTAGTGATTGCTTTGAAATCATTGACAATGTCAGATTCCCAAAAGTACCTCACAGCAATATCTGGATAATTTCTTACCAATGGAAATCATTATAGTCCTAATTGGGGAATTCATTGTTAATTGTCCCTTTAGTGTGTGTTACCTTGTCTTTTCATACACAGTGTTACATGCAATGGCGTTTGTCCCCTCTATCATGCAGGCCTAGAAAGTACAATGCCAAAGTCTTTCAACAAAACAGAGAGACTTAATTCATTCAGTGAATTCCCTCCGGCGCTCCGTTCAGAGGACACAAACATCAGTGAAACAGTCAATAAACTAAAATGACTTTTTGAAAGGGAACTATGGCACTCCTCTTCTTCTTAAATATGACAAATACCTTTCTGTAAATAGCATCCAACGAATGGTATTCAAAAAGTACATTACATATTTGACTTGTATAACATTATGCATGAGTGCCTGCTGTTTTTGTTTTAAATATCACTTTATAGGTATATGCCATAATAAAGGATTTCTTTTGGAAGAAGAGGTCCTTGTTTCTCTTTCAGTGTGATTTTGAATCCAACCATCACTCCAACAAGTGCCTTCTAACCACCCATCATTCTTTTAAACATATTTCTTTATATAAAAAAAAAAAATCCTTAAATACAGCAATGATATAGTTGTGAAAAAGGAAGTGGCATTGGTAATCATTTAAATATATACAGCATTACTTCATGGTTCACTTAGCACCTTAGGCTGCGAGAAGAGCCTTTGTTTGACACCACTGCTCAAGCACCTGTGATGAGATGGCCTCAGTGGTTACATCACTTAGTCCCTTATGAAGGTCGTGCCTATAAGGTAACCCCCAAGTTGCAAAAACGTGTGAAAACTCTCGCTGTCTGACGACCTATCCAAAACTTAACCATTCAAGGTCATTACCTAACCTTAACCATTCAAGGTCATTACCTAACCGTAACCATTCAAGGTCATTACCTAGCCCTTAACCATCTTGCGAGAAGTTTTGTAACTTGGGGGTTACTTTCTAGACATGATCCCTTGCAAAGCATGTTGAAACAGCATGGTAGTTCCTCTAGGCTGGCCAGACTATTGTCTGCACAGTCCTTCAAATAGCACCACATTCACAGAGGTGGACGGTAGCTCTCATTAATCAAATGTTGCAGTCGGGGATTCGTCTACGATCGATGATTTTCATGCCACTTCATTCTTACTGAAATGATTCATGCTGACTTTGTTATCTTTGGAAGTAGAGATTGTGGTTTCACTTTAGTTACAGGTGTTAACGTTGTATAAATTGTATTTCAAAGTTATTTCCACAATAACAGCATTATGTTGACACAGATGCAACACTTAACTTAACTACCAGATCAAAAAGGCACTAGCTTCTTTATTAAAATTGCAGATTTTTTTTAACAACTAAAGCAACCTGAATGCTGCAATAAAGTTCAAATCAGTGTGATGAAGGTGCTCTGTGGTGGGGCACACAAAGGTTCAAAAAAGGGGGAGTCCAAGGCACTCTTCAGGCACAAACAGCCTTCTTCAGGGTGTCACCCTCAGCACACAGCTTTCCCTTTTGGGAGGTGATTGCAGACAATTAATGATTGCAAACACCTGAGCAAGAGGGAGTTTTCCCTTTTGTACTCACAAAAGGGAAAACTGTGTGCTGAGTGACACCCTGAAGGCTGTTTGTGCCGCTACGCGTGGCCTATCTGAACATGTACCAGCATTGATTTTAGCATTTAGTCATGAAATAGCCAATTGAATAAAGTTTTTTTTAGTTTTTTTGCCAGAAGAATGCCGTGGACTCCCCCTTTTTTTAACCTAATGCTGCAATTATTAACTCAATGGTACGTTTGATATCTAACGAAAAAGTTATTCCTCCATTTTCGTTCATTTTCCTACGAATGTCCAACAACGCGTGCCAATTTCCGCTCGTTACATACACAGTCTTTTCAAAATAAACTTCCATCTTCACAGGAAACAACTTCCTTTGGTTCAGGCAACAAATCTACTTAGTTAGGTTTAGGAATAGATCGACTTGGTTAGGCTTAAAATAACCTCGGAAGTGGCGTTACTTAACCTAAGTTACGTGACAAATAAATCAACGTTGACTTCTGGTTTCACACGATACACACGTCTTTTATTATTTTTGCTCGTCTATTTATATTTGCTAATTTCTTTTGAGGAGACGTAGTTAGTGTTCCATACCAAGTATATGTCTGGACCGTGTGTGGTCAGTCTGTGAATTTGTGGCTGAATTGTTACACTAATAGTCAGTAGTCATGTCCGGTAAATCCAGCGGTACACGTCCACCAGGTCCGGTGATTATTTGATACGTTGACACTGCTCCTTTTGCAAGCATTCATTGTGGAAATATCTTTTCTCAAGCATCCAAATTTAGTCACTTCAAATGTGGTTGATTTTAGAAGACTATGTTGGAGTTGGAGTTGTCAAAATCTGTTCACAAAAAGTTTCACACAAATAAATAAATGCATAAAAACCACTGAACAACCCAATGAGCAATACCACTCCAAACACTCTTCAGCAGGACATGAACACTGCTTTCACTTCGTATTAGGAGCCAAAGATATGTCACTGTAACATCGAAAAAAAATACAACTTCTGAAGAAATTGAGCACCGTTTGAGCAGAAAAAGAAAAACAGCAACAAAACAGTGTTACAGTGAACTTCCTTTTGTTGAATCTAAAGGATGACTGAGCTGCAGCATGTGTAACGTGTGATATAGTTTCTAATGTTATGGCACTTCCTTTACTTTATCCAATAAAAAATATTTTAGCCCCTTAAGTGTCCACATTTCCATGTCAGTTAGACGGACAAATTGAATCATCTCAATCACTGGAATCTTTCAAAGTAAAACTGGGCAACATGTAAACAAAACTTCTTATACCAGTGTCGCTAACAACAACAAAAATTTGGCTCACTTTGCGTTACCCTCAATGCCACATACTTTTTTCTTAAGGGATGACTTAACTCTCAGCATTTCCATTTCAAATGACAAGCACATAAAGAGACAAAATACAAAGAGGCAGGTACTTACACATGCACGCACAAATAAAAAAAAAATGTAAATAGAAATAAAAATTAGACACAAGTGAATCAGGCAACCAACCAGAAGCTCCATTAAGGCCAAACAAAGCCATTGTTTTTTTTATGCCCTCTAATATTTATGAAGAAAAATACTATCATATACTATGGCACAAATATCTTATCCTCCGCTATGTTATTTTTTTTTACTTTAAATGTTTTGGCATAACTATAGTTCTTTCTGAATAGGATCTGGAAGCCTCTACACTACCTAAAGCAGAAGAACTGGAGGTGATATAAAGAAGCAGACACACGTACCTAAAGGAAATGGACAAGATTTTGCTCCAGTGCAAACCATTGTGAGATATGAGAAGCTAAAGACAGAGCAGTTCATTGGAGCAATTAAATGACTGAAAGTAATTGAATTACCACGTTTCATTGTGCTGTGCCTGCTAATGGTTTTGCTGTAAGTATGTGAAATGCAAATCTGCAGTAAGCCAAAATTCAAAAGTAGTTCAGGTTGTGTTTGTCCTGATCATTTCTAATAGAGCAGGAAAAGATGAGTAGGATGTGACAGAATTATCATTCTGCAAGATAAATAACTTGAACTACCTCGAACGTATGTACATCTAAGAAACTGAAAGAAGTACATATAAGAAAAGAAATGTATAACAAGCGGAACACAAATGACTAAAAGATGAAAAAGGCTAGTTTGTTCTGCTGGCTGATCCTGTTGGTTGTGTGGTCTCGTGTCCTGTGCTCTGAGGTATACTTGGTAGGAAGTGAGAACACCCATATATTTGTGAGGCGAGTTTCTCGGCAGATAAGAGATGTTGCTGGCGGAGAAGATCCGGTGGAAGGTGCTGTAAACGGAGACCCACAGGGCTTTTTCTTTTAGGGGCGCTAGGGGGATTGGCTCAGCACAATAAAACATAATCTAAATCTGGAGAAGCCTTTTCGAATTCATTAACAGTAACACTAGAGTAAGAAAACTGGTATTCAAAAAACAGAAAACGGGAGCTGGTAATCATGTATCAACTCTTTTTGAATTCATCTTTTTGCACTGGAGTAAAACTTTGGAAAATTGTGGCAGCTATCGTTTTGTTTTGAATCGCTAAAAGTCTAAACACGTTTTTTTTTTTTAAAGGGAATACTACTGGATTTAAGCATACACAGATCATCCTTGTGCATCCCCATCAGTAGTAGTACAAATAATCAAAACTTTTTCAGAGGGAAAGTCCGTTATGCCATTCCAATTTACCAACGCTGTTATGTTGCTGACGGTAAATTGGGACCAGCATGTCAGACACAATCGTTAATCTGTCCCTTTTTTTGTAATCTGATTCTTCTAGCTACAGAATGTACCAAGTTTAGTGCTATTCCCCTTATAGACAATAAATTGCAAACATCTTTGTTTGTTTTTTTTCCACCTGGTGTGTAGCTAGTGTTATTTTGGAATGAGGGCATATTGCATGACCTTGTCCTCAAGGGCTTTCAGAGGAGGGTTGCATGGTCTAGGTCTATGTTGTCCATGCTGGCCAAAATAGCTTTCTGGTCCTCCCGGGGTGGGCGGCGGTACAGCAGGGCAGAAAAGCAAGTATATGGGTCATGGAGGATGGGCCGTTTCTTCTTCTTGCGGAGGTAGAGAGCTTCTTCGGGCTGGAGTACCTGAGAGGTGTAGGCCTGCTGGGTCTGAGAGGTGGTGACACCTGGAGGAAGGGAGATGAACGGCAGGTCATAGCCACAAGAACTCACGGCGATGTTTACAGACAATTCTGCATATTAACCCCCCTGAGACCCGCCATCCCGAACAACTTTACTGTCTTTCAGAGACTGTAGCAGGTTCAGTTTTAGAGCTAGAGTGAAGGTACAGGTTCATGAGACTGGGAAGACCTGAGGAATCCATCGGTAACCACCACGTCATACTAGCTTGTCGGGAATGAGGCTCAGTAACGCTCCAAAGTTGGGCTAAATTTTAGCGAGGAGTTACTGGCATGGCCATTTTCACAGGGGTCCCTTGGCCTGTGACCTAAAGATATGTGAATGAAAATGGGTTATATTGGTACCCACGAGTCTCTCCTTTACAGACATGCCCACTTTATGATAATCACATGCAGATAGTTTTTACATGCAGTATAGATGTGTTATATTTCGTCTATTATGAAAAAGGTGTATCTGAATATTTCTGCATACTGGGGTCCCTAAACAGTCTTGAATTGCATAAATTGTGTATCACTGTAAAGCTGAGACTCTTGTGGATCCAATGAGCCCAACTGCATTCATGTGTGATGATGTTAGTCCCCATAGGAGACATTTCATTGACCTCACTGTCTAAACTGACCTGTGGTGACCTCTAGGATTATCACAGCCTCATGAAACTTTACAGCCACAAACTACAGACCTAGAGCATTCAGAGAATGGATGGATCAAACTAGAGACCTAGAGCATTCAGAGGATGGATGGCTCAAACTAGAGACCTAGAGCATTCAGAGGATGGATGGATCAAACTAGAGACCTAGAGCATTCAGAGGATGGATGGCTTTACTAGCTAGATTGACAATTAAGGGGGTTTCTGAGCAGTTTACACAACACAACCCCGCTATGTGTCTCCCCCAATGTTGAAACAAAACCTACGCCCTCGACACATGTCATTCTCATTAGGGGCTGAGCCAACGTAAAGTGGCCCTTTTCCTTCAAAGATGCGCAGTGTAGAAGTTGGTGCAATTTGAACACGTAAAATATTAATAACTTTGAATAAACGAGCCGTAGCGCTCTGTGCAGCAGTGGGGGCGGAGCTTCAGGGCTCTACGGACTGAGTCGAGCATGTCGTTAATAGCTGACCTTTACAGGCCGCGGCTCGTTGATTGCATTTCACTTTTGCTGCTGGATGGGATGGATACACTAACGTTACAACTGAACTCCCCCCGACAATGCTGCAAGCAGGAATAACGGAGTACACAGTTTTTGTAATATACTGCTTACAGGCACACAGACAGACAGACAGACAGGGGGAAGGAAACGTAACAGCTAATGTATCACTCTGTCGGTATAAGTATTGATACTATCACAAATAAATCTGATCCATCATTTATAGGTAACAAAAAACATACAAATATATCTCTGAAATGTAAAAAAAAAAAAGCATTTTACCTGTGGTCATCATGATGTAGATAAAATAAACAACAACAACTCACTGCGTAAAAGTGACAACAGACAGGAACAGGGTTCACACCTGCTTTCTTTCTGGACTTGGAGTTATTGTTGTTCATCATCATCTTCTTGGCCTTTTTAATACGTTGGTATCTCAGTGCCTCAATCCTCTCAGACCCCGAAAGGGCACGCGGCGCACCTCGATGTTTTCTGGATAAAGAGCAGAGAGAGAGGGGAAAACGGGTAACTCCAGGCCAAACAGAAGTCAGTGGACTGACTGTGTTTCTGCACTACGGAGTGCAAGAGAACCAAACAAACCCACACAATCTCAAAACAGCACTGCTCGTGCTAAGCAAGAAGTGCAGCACATTGCCAAAGGATCAATATGAGACACCGAAAGAGCTGTACTCTGAAATCCAGCAGAAGTTTTTGTTTGTTTTTTTGTCATAAATTCTCCTATTACCAAAACCTTGTACATCATCTGGATTTATTAACAGTTATGTTAAGTTAATGATGATTATGTTTCACAAAATACGTTAATAAATCCAGATGGTAAATTGTGCACCTTGAAATTTCATTGCCTTTCAGGGACATCTAAGTAGTTTTGCTCAAATTGATCCAAACAATCTTCATCCAATGGAAAGCAAAGTATCACATCACCTCTGGAACCATCTATTTCTCGCACGGTGCAGATTAGAACAGTAACAATATTTGAGAAGATACAACATTTAAACAGACTTGCACTGTTGGTTTCAGAGGAAAAAATCTCCCAAAAATAGAAGAAAAGAATATTTTGAACCAAATTCAAGACTTTTAAATTGATGATATGTTTGCAGATTGTCTCTAAAATGAATCTATCCCACTCTGAAAATAACAGATGCAAATGTTTCCTTGGTGTCGGGTGTATATTTTTCAGCTGCTCATGACTGCACAGACCTCCCTCCCATTCATAGAGGTACTTATAACTTGGCAGCCCACAGATTTTCTGCCACAAACACACACTTGGCTCTCTCAAGGCACAGAAAACAATTAGCATTTACAGCGAGGTGCATCTTTCCCACCGTGGCTGCAGAGAGAAACCGAAGGTCGTTAGTAGAGGGGGGAGAATCACAGCTGAGCAACAAAGCATCATATATATATGTATTCATAGACATGGATACTGTCTACAATGGGCTTCACCATGCTGACAGGGGGAGAGATGGCGGGAGGGGAAAATGACTACTCGGGAACAGTCACATAATGAAAAATAAGCCAAAGAAAAGCGAAGCACTAGGACAACAAATGTAACAAGAATTTATCCATAAAATTGTTTTTCTTTTTTTTTTTTTAAACGAAGGAGCAATATTTAGCGATGGCATGCATGGCAGATTGCACATGGAACACGACTTTAAAGGGGAATACATTCAAAAGCACTTGGGCCATTCACTCACACATAAGGGGGTCCTCAAGCCCCCTGTGTGCCCCCCCCACCCCCCACTCTGCAAGCCCTTGGCAAAATATTTGTTCCTTAGGATAAATAGAAGTGCCTAAGCTGTTTTAGCAGGACTTCACATGGTAGAGTGAACTGTTCTGCAGTCCAAACTTACAAGTGCACATTACAGTAGATGGTTTGATTCGTGCTCTATACAGATGCTTTATATGGGGGGGGTTAAGGCCATGTGTCCACCAGGAATCTGCTTTTAGTTATTTGGTACTAGAGATGGTTGCAGGAAGTGCCGGTCATGGCTCCTGCTATCGCTCTGTTGCTGTTCAAAACCTGCTCAGAATCTGTAGTCCAGGAGCCCTGATCAAAAAGGTGGCAAAGTCTAGTAATGGTTTTTGTAATCATCCATGTGTGTGGGACATATTCTGATATGATAACATTTGCAGAGTAGCAGCTTAGTTGCAAAAATACAGGATAATAAGGAATACCATTAGTCCTTAGGCCAGACCAGATATCACTTTAAAGGTCCCATAGTGTAAAAAGTGAGATTTTCATGTCTTTTATATTATAAATCAGGTTTAAGTGCTATATAAATACTGTTAAACTATCAAAACGCTCAATATACGGAGAAATACACTCAGCCCGTATTCAGAAATTGTGCGTTTGAAACAAGCCGTCAGGATTTCTGTCCATTTGTGATGTCACAAATATACAATATATAGATCATTACACGGTTTTAAACATAAACATTCTAATTGTGTCCCAGTTTATTTCCTGTTGAAATGTATGTGAATGACATCAGCTGACAGGAAGTAAATATGGACCCAAACTGTTGCCTAGCAACGCAATTCCGTTGAAATGCACTAAAACGGAGCGTTTCAGACAGAGCGTGAATACAGGTATATTCAGGCAGACGGTTGCTGCTCATTTGGAAAGGTTATCATGTGTTCATTTTACTTCTGTTAGTGTAACAAAGAAAATGGCACCATTTGCAACCTCGAGCGGTACCGATATCTGGTCCGGCCTGAGGACTATTTGGGCATTTTTGACAAAAGCTACGACATTTTTTAAGTTTTTGAAACAGGTGCCTTGAGAACTTTACACATGCTAAGCTTTCATCACTGCCAGGAACATGCAACAGCTGTGAACGACGGCTCCCAGTGGACACACAGCTTGAGTTGACGTCATAATGCGAAATCTTACAAAAATATTTATTGGAGATCGGGGTCCAAAATATTTTCAGTTCATAAAATACAAGCGTTTGTAAAAAATATAAAAGGCAGAATGTGTCACGCTTGAGGAGAATGCTAAGAGCATTTTAGAAAGTGATCATCCGACAATAAAGAATGTCTATGTGAACATCCACACAGACCACCCTTTAATAAATACACAGTATGCCGCAACTTGTCATAATCTACATAGTACAGAAAGACACCAAGATTAATTGGTGATCATACCTGCTGAGAAATCAGCATTACCTGGATGTAACTCCAGTTCTATGACTATGTACTGTATGTGGCCGTGATATGAACTTGGCTATCGGTACAGCACTTTTTATTATTAGCATTATTCTTTGCTGGTTTGTGGCCAGGGGTCGAGGGGTGGATGAGATTGTTCCTCAAAACCCCGACTAGGCTCATCTTCAGACTGAGAGGGAGGAGAGAGCCAGGATCACCTGGAGCAGCTGGTTGTATGTTTAACATCTTACTGGATGTTAGACTAGTGTGTTGGAGGAATGGCATGTTGAGAAGTGCTCACCAGTCATGCTCGTTGACCATCAAATAGCTCAACCAAAGGTGCCTGTGTCTGGCCTACTGTACACAGATCTCTCTCACAGTTGATAGTAAAGACCAGAGACATCCTGAGGAGAAGAAGTGTGATAATCCTTGACAATCTCCTCGTCAATCAGTTTGGTCTTGTAGTGGTGAGGGCATGAGCGCCGGAAGTAGGCCAATGGCCGCTTGGCCCCCTCACTTCACCACTTTTTTTTTAAGGTTGCAAATCACTGTATCCCCGCAAATGCCCCCATATTGCAACATGGTTAAAAAAAAGACATTTCAATCATTCCCGTCCGCCCGATGTGTGTCTAGACTGGAGGGTGTCAGAAGTATTTTTTACTCTACAGATACGCTGTCATTTTAATCTGGTCAGCAGCTCTCTGCATGGCTCCATCTCAGCTGTGTGTCACCTAACCGCAACCTGAACTGAAGCGTTTGTTTACGCTTCACGTCAATTTTTTTGACAATACACTCGTAAATGCGAGGTTTATAACATTGACTATCTCGTTACAATGGCACCTGACAGTGGGGGGGATATATTAGACAGCAAGTGAACATTTTGAACTTTGAACTTTTTGTTGGAAGCAGAAGAAATAGGCCAGCATAAGGATGTGAGGGACTTTGACAAGGGCCACATTGTGATGGCTAGACGACTGGGTCAGAGAATCTCCAGAACTGCATCTCTTGTGGGATGTTCCCGGACTGCAGTGGTCAGGACCTACCAAAAATGGTCCAAGGAAGGAAAACCGGTGAACCAGCGGCGGGGTCAGACCCGAGGCTCATTGATGCATGTGGGGAGCGAAGGCTGGCCCGTGTTGCCGATCCAATAGAAGAGCTACTGGAGCTCAAACTGCTGAAAAGTTAATACTGGTTCCGACAGAAAGGTGTCAGAACACACGGTGCATCGCAGTTTGTTGCATATGGAGCTGCGTAGCCGCAGACCGGTCAGGGTGCCCATGATGACCCGTGTCCACCAACCAAAAGCGCCTACAATGGGCATGAGAACTGGACCACTGAGCAATGGAAGACGGTGGCCCAGTCTGATGAATCACGTCAAGTGATCAATCACTGATGAATCATGATGGCTTCCTGAGAAAGATGGCCGATGGAAGAGATGGCTCACCACGAAGGTACTAAGAGGGAAGAAGGCACTGACCGTATTCTTGACATGTGCAATTCTTTTGTTCGATTCCCGTGCCTTGACCATGCATTCGGTAGCAAAAGGCATTGCCACGAGATAAGCAGTTAGCAATGCATTCCTTCTTTCTTGGCGTAGTGAAAGAGAGAGATGGGAGTGGAGAAGAAGGAGTAGGTCTCATCCGTGATGATATCTTGACGTTGGATTGCTGAAGAGTTCTTTCTTTCGCATTGATTCAAGGTAAACACCAATCTTCCTCCTCAATTACGGCGTACTACTAGAGTACATTGGTCTGTCTCAGGGTGTCGAGTCGGGGGATAATTAGGGTAAATTATTAGAGAAGTCAGTCGAGGGCTGAGCTCGTAGAAAATACCATCAATCTACAGTCCACTTTCAAAACTTTAGCAAACGATAGGAGACCTTTTTAGAGGCTTGCATCTGTATTGACAATCATTTGACTTTTGGTTGATGTCAAACTTATGACATATAGGACACAACTTAAGTGTGGTTTTATATCCCTAGACTAAAGGTGTAGATATGAAAATCTCGTAACCATTCAATTGGAGTGTAGTCCAGTTTGGCCACGCACAGATGGGTTCTTTGGCTTTTGCACCAAATACTATACTGAAATGTGTTATATACCAATGTGACTTTTGATTAACTAAATTTCAGAATAGTGAAGTAACCAATAGAGACTTATATTTGAATTGGTTTGAGGCTGATAAGAGTACTATTGTCTTACCTATGTGTAGACCATTTAGCTGTGAATGTGGTCAGTTAGCAAACCACTCAAGCATGAAATCATGTCGGTGATACGTCTCTGACCTAATCTGTTAGCTAACAGATGGCATATGCATATCAGAATGCATAATGTACTGAAGACTGCAGAACTTAAAAATGCATAGCCACTTTAAGAAAAAAAGAAAAAAAGGAAAGAACTGAAAAGAACTACACATGTTGACTGAAGGAAGGAACAAATCAAACAAAGACTCAGCGTCTTGTATTCCCCTTTAAAGGACGAGGTGATCAAAAAAGTCCCACCTGCTAACCCCCCCCTTTCAGACATGGATCCAACCCTTACCTATTGCGGTGTAGAGGACCTGGTCACAACAACGCTGCCCAGATAGCTGAGATCAATCAAAAACAAAGCAGGTAAGACTCCAGGAGCCATCATGAACCACCACACTGCCCCTAATTCATAATGATGGAGACATTGCAGTACATGAGAAGCGGACAGGCCCTGTGACACACTTTGCCCAACAACCTTTCCTTGGTAGTCAGACCCGGGGGTGTCCTGGGTGCAATTAAAGGGGTTGGGGAGAGGAGGGTTACAGAAAGGGGAAGGGGAAGTAGGGTAGGAAGAAATCTGAGAGGTTGGAAGGGAAGGGAGAATTGGTCATGCAGTCAGGTTACTAAGGCCGAGGATGGGCCGCAGGGCCTGCCAAGGGTAACTCTTCTTAAAGCATCCTCTGCATGATAAAGGCAGCTTCAAAGGCTTGGAGCTAGATATAATATTGGGTGTTTGCTTTGTCTTGGGAATCAATTGGATGAATATTATGGGATTCCTCCTGTTAGGTGAAAGCAGGGTAATGCATGATACAGATGAAAAAACAGGGATCCTGTGGTGATGTCTGCATATTCCAACTCTTTTAGGGGCTTGTGCCAAGCAAATCACACAGTGTCCTGGCAATAGTGTTTATCATCCGGGTGGACTCTAGCCCCAAAAGGTCTGAAATATTATCTGTGAAGCAAATGCTTTTTCTTGTCAATTCAACAAATAATTTCTTTGGGTATCACTGGAAAATGCAATGTTTTTTTCAAGGTGATAATTTTGGAACAATGCTTCACAGAGTCAATGGATGAACACCTCTAACTCGATGTCTGACATGAAAAGCAGCGTTGACCGAATTGAAATTAAACTGAACTTCCAGAGCTCATCAAATGAATCATCGCTACCAAATGGTTTCCTTCACCCAAAACAATTTTCATTTTTGTGTTAACAAATGAAAAACAACTAAACTCATTTTTCACCGAGATGATTTAAAAATGGATGGATATTAGACAACACTTCAGTAACCAAGATGTCAGAGCAACTTCACACATCCAAGCATTATGGGTTGGAGCAGATGACTCAAATGGTATCCCTCTCTGCATGCCTAATGCACCTACCCTGAAGCTGACAACTGGGGTGGTGAGTCAGATGGAAGGATCCCCTCCTCAGTCCTCCTCTGAGATGGCATCTGCCCAAATAGGTTGCTGCTTTCCATGGGGGGTGACGGGGACTGGGAAGCTGGGTAGCTGGTTGCAGACGTGGCAAAGGCCATGTGGGAACGGTAGCTGGGACTTGCTCTCCTGCTACCCTGGCCTTGGGCAGGCGAGGAGGAGGGGGAAGATCTCCTTGAGAAGCTGGCTGCGGAAGGAGGGAGGAGGGTAATCTCAGACATCTCTGGGGGTATATGAGGCTGGACAAAGCTGGGACGCGGCCTGGGACGTACTACAATCTCTGGGGAGCCCTCATGAGAACTGAAGGGGCTTTGGGTGAGGGGTGAGAGTCGGGAGGGCTGGAGAACCACCTGATGGATGCCAGGATCCATCCTTCGAGCCTGTCTGGGACTGAAACGAGGGGTGGTTTCAAACCATCGTGTGTCCAAGCTACTGAATGTGCTGGGGACAATATGGGCCATCGGATCGGTGTAAGGCAAACCCGGCACACCCATACCATGGCTCGTATGTCTTAACTGCCCTAAATGTGCCTCTTGCATAGCGAAATGCTTGGCTGGGGAGCCACGAGGCCTGGCCTTGCTGGGAGACTTGCGGCTCTTTGGGGCCTCCAGTGGCAGGACAGCTGGGTAAGTAGGCATTGGAAGGGAGGAGGGCTGGAAAGCACTAAGGGGAAGAACATGAGGTGGAGGAGGATAGGGGGAGTCGTGGCGGAGGTGCAAAGGATGATGGGGCGGAAAAATGAACTGGGGCCCCTCCAGACTCGCGAAGGTGAAATCCAATCCCTGCCAAATCTCCGGTGAACGGGAGGAAGAGGTGAGAGTCAGAGGAAGTGGGAAACCAGGGACAGCATATTGTGGGTAATCAGCGTCCCCCATTTCTTCAGGAATCATGGGGTGACCAAAAGGACCTTCAGCTAGGTATGGAGGGGAGGACATGACAGAGCTGAGTGGGCTTGTATCAGGCATGTAAAAAGGAGGTGGGGGATCATGATCCCCGGGGTGGCCTAGATAGCCATAGAAAGCTCTGTGGTGGAGAGAACCTCGGATCTGCCCCGAGGCCTGGAGCCGACTGCTCTCCATGATGGTCATACCTTCGAAGGGCCTCTGGAAACGAGGGCTGTAGGCTGGAGGTTGCATGTAGGATTCCTGACTGGAGATGGGAGAGATCTGGTGAGGCCGAAGCGGGGCCATAATTGGGGGCAGAGGCCTGGGATCGTCGTTCTCTTCGTCTGACTGACGGAATTCAGGATAGAGGTCTGATTCTTCCACAAAGGGGAAGCCCTCAATTCGCCGGGGCTTAACAGACATTTCTGCATCATTGGGATCCATAACAAAGCGTCCATCCGGGCCTCGGCTGATGAGTTCAATGGGTGTCGTTGCTTCAGCATCGTGCTTGGAGATGCTGTGTTTCTTGCTCGTTATTGCTCTTTTGGTCTTCTTGTATAGAGACAATTCCTCCCTCTTCCCTGGACTTGAAGGTGGTTTCTTCCCACGCTGGTCATGACTATCTTCAGATGATTCTGACGGGGATGCCTTTGAACGAACGCTCTCTGGGCTCACCTTTCCTGAAGATGACCTATAGAAAAAAAAAATACAGAAGAAGTGAAATATTCAAAAAGGCCAGTACTCTGTGCAAAGCTTCACTGATGGTACTGAAAATGAATCCAGCTACAATAAAACAGAACGTTTTACAAACTCATAGGCTTCATCTTAATCATTTTACAAATGTACTGTATACATCTTGCTTTGTAGAAATAAAGTATGTGCTTTACTTTGCTGATTATTGATTGCTGTTTGATGATTATGGGTTTGCTGTAGAGTACTGTGCAGTGTAGCATTGAAAGAGTATTGTGAGTCATGTCGGGGTTACTTACGGAGTTTCCATGCTTTTTCTGAGGTGGGTTATGGAGAGAGGGGGGTCTGGAAGACGGGATAAAGACAGTCAGTTTTAAGTGTATATATAAGTATATATACATATGCATGTTTTAAGTATGTTTGAATGATAATTACTATGGAGTTGTCTGTCTCTCTTTTCAGAAATACTCAAATAAAGGAGTTAACGATGAGTAAAAAATAGAGGCAGTGTAAATGCACACAGGGTCAACAGAAGGAGGCGAATTAACTGTTTTAACATTAAGTGATGAATTTAATTTTCAAGCAGTCCTCAAAGTCCCCACAACTCATATTTATAATGGGGAAATATGTCTTTTTGGTATTCATGATAAACAACACTGATCCAAGACATTTATATAAAAGGTTTATAAAAACTTGATTCCACAAAAGACGACATCAGCGTTGCTGCTGTTGATCCTGGAGCAGCGTTTCAAACCGAGAAACAGTTAAATGCAAAAGACGCTTTAACAAAACCATAAAATAGAACAAATGACTATAACTAACCATGGCTGCTTTCTGAAGTGTTATTTGGCTTACATTTGAAGTCAAACAATTAAATTGATGGTTCTTGTTTGCAGTTCACGTACATGAATCAGTTAAATACAAGTTGGGTATAGTGTGGTAGATGTGTCACAGTTAAAGGGACTATTTGTAACTTTCAGAAATGCTTCTTAACAGCGACACCTGTGGCCGTGAAATCACCGAAAGTTAGCGTCGGGCTCGTGCTTGTGCTTGCTCTAAATGGACATGAACGAGCATCGCTCAAAACAGTGAGGCGACACACGTCAGCTAAAAGCACAATATCACTCTATATTTCAGCTGCTTGGCAGTAATGTTAGCTGACCAGACGAAGGTCTCTCCATGAATCAATGCTGATACTGTGTTTGCTTCTCCTGCCTCAGCGCAGGCTTCAGCAGCGGAGCTCCCCAGCGAGAAACTCGTCTCCCTCCGCCCGCAGCCGGAGAGAGCAGGAAGACACCGGCAACCGGTCGGTAACTAGACGGTAACGTTTCTCTCTGCGGAGCCCCGTTACTTCCTGAGACACGGGAAACCTCTGTTGGTCTGGAGGAGCTGCAGCATTTATTTCTGCACAAACGTCCACTGTACATTCACTAGATATTCTCAGAGCTAAACTAACTCTTCTGCAGTGTGGTGTAGGGATTCTACTTAATAGGTTTTGGTTATTAGCAAATTAATTAATAAATAATAATAGAATTATTAATATTAATAAAGATGATCAATAAACATCAATAATAAACGGGGCACCACCCTGGAATCAGGGACCAATGACCAAAACGTTAATATAGTCTCATTATATATGCTAAACTATCAATTTGGAACGTTGATTAATAATTAAATTAATAACTATAACCAAAATAGATAGTAAAGGTTGAAGGATATCGGAGTTCTTGACATAGCAGAGGTTGGCATTATTCACTCTTGTGCAACATTAAAGAGACCAGCATGTATATTCCACAAACATTTATTTACAAGATAATAAAGGTTCAAACACAATATTAATCTAACTAAATAACTAAACTAAACAAAGATTTAAGATTATCTGAAGCTGTATGTTTATGTTTAACTAATTCACAGTTTATGTATGTGATCTTAATGTGTGTTAGATATGCAGTGGGTTAGAAAAGATGGTTAGTTTGCATGCAAGACCTTGTCTATGTGAAGCATAAACTAAACACATCAGATATGGCGAATCCACCTACCCAAATATCAAATACAGATAAATCACCAAAGTCAAACTCAATGAATAACATTAAACATATTAATACAGGTATATTCTAGAAATCAAAGTTTAATTGTCTTGCTCAGCCATGTGCGATTGCTAATGCTAAGGCCCAGTACGTTACCGATGGAAGAACAGGGTTTGTAATTCCATGTGTTGAAGTTGTGGTTCCAAATCAAAGAGGTCGTCTTTGCAGTTAGTTTGGTGCTAACTTCTTTGCGGTTGCTGCTTGAAGTTAGCTGGTGAAAAGGACAGGCACTCGCGTCTTCTGCCTTTTGGTTCCTTGTGTTGAAATGGCTGTTTCCTAACAGACCATGGAATCACAGAGCAGAGCTGCTTTGCAGGGTTGGAGCGCAGCAGCTCACCTCTCGCGTGTCAGGGGAGATGAGCAGATGAGTAGAAAGAGCTGTGGCTCACCTCCAGCAGCTGGTCAGCTTGGGTGAGGAGGTGAAGAGAAAGAGAGAGAACAAAGAAATTCCTCTGGTTTTGTTCTCAGTGATTTTCACACCTAGGTGTGAATGTTAGAGTGGCCAATGGAGAGTGAGCTTGGTCCACGGCCAATGGTAGCATACCTCTCAAGGACTCTGGGAGACAGTTCACTGTGTCTGCCACCAGAAATGGCAGGTCCCTACAGTGGAGTGAGCGCGCGTTCACGTCTAGAGGTGGAGCGAGTACGCGAGAAGGCGCGCGCTGTCAAAGTGAAGGCGAGCAGGCAGAGGAGACGAGACAGCGGCCACACGCGAGCGCGCATATGCGAGCGCGCATGTGTGCCGACCCGCTACATTTATACGCTTAGAAAGTTACAAACAGTCCCTTTAAGTTTTACATAATACATCTTTTGATTAATAATAGCTATACATAAATGTATGGAAACCCAGAGAAGCAAGTGAGGAAAAAAACATTTTGTGTTCCATTTTCTAAGTCTGATCTAGATTGTTTTCTCTTCTGTGTATATGACTTAAAGGGACTATTTGTAACTTTGTACGCGCATAAATGTAGCGGGCCGCTGCCTCTCCAACTCTGCCTGCCTGCCTTCGCTCAGAGAGCGCGCGCGTTCTCAGCTCGCTCCACCTCTAGACGTGAACGCGCGCTCACTACACACTGCAGAAGAGTTAGTTTAGCTCTGAGAATATCTAGTGAATGTACAGTGGACGTTTCTGCAGAAATAAATGCTGCAGCTCCTCCAGACCAACAGAGGTTTCCCGTGTCTTGTGAAGTGACGGAGCTCCTTAGCTAGTAACGTTACCCTCTCGTTACCGACCGGGTGCCGGTGTCTCCTCTGCTCTCCCCGGCTGCGGGAAGAGAGAGCAGGGAGACACGCTGCAGAGCCCCGCTGCTTCAGCCTGCACTAAGGCAGGAAAAGCCAACTCTAGGATCAGATCTAAATCATGTTCATGGAGAGACCTTTGTCTGGTCAGCTAACATTACTGCCAAGCAGCTGAAATATAGAGTGATATTGTGGTTTTAGCTGACGTGTGTCGCCTCACTGTTTTGAGTGATGCTCGTTCAGGTATATTGAGAGCGAGCAAGCGCGAGCCCGACGCTGACTTTCGTTGATTTCACGGCCACAGGTGTCGCTGTTAAGAAGCATTTCTGAAAGTTACAAATAGTCCCTTTAAGAACAAGTTTAATTTTTCTGTGTTTGTTGTTGTAATACTCATTCCAGCCACAAGAGGCTGTATTGAATCACTACTCCATGTCATAAATCAACCCTGTCTCCTACAAAATGACGTTCCCATACAACTAATCTGTATTCTCAATTAGGTTTCGATCACGGTCACACTTGAATAAACTTCTATTTGATGAAGTCTACTGTGGGAACATGTTGGCCGGCTTCGTGAAGATGAATCGTATAAAGATATAAACGGCTCATTCTAAGCCGACAAAAATACAATTATTATTTTCAGGTGATTTAAGATGATCCCGTTAAATGCTACACACTGCTCCTTTAATGTATTCAGTACAACATGAAAGAATCTTCTCATCTTATTCTTTGTGATATTTTAAAAGTTCCCTAAAAATTGATGACATTGATGATATTAATGACGAGGACTTTCCCCCCCTCACCTCTTTTCCTCTTAAGTTTCCTCCTGCGCTGCTTGTTGACAAAGAAGGCAGCAATCGTGCTGAACAGGACAGCTGCCGCCAGGAAACAGATGGTGGCCACGATGCCGGCCACTAAGGGCCGTGCCAGTCCACGGTCCTCCACCATATCTGGAGGAGGGAAGAAGTCTGTGGGGTGAGGAGGAAAGTTAGTCAGGGATGTAAAGCTGGTTGAAGTCACGGTGTAGAAGCAAAATGAAAAGGATGTAAGAAAAAAAAGAGGGACATGACAGTTTGCAGTTGGACGTGTGCAGGCACAGATGTGGCCGACCCAGAGGTGCAGGAAACGACAGACTAATGGAAGAGGCAAGCAAACGGAATAAAGAAACTTTACTTTGCTCGCTAAGCTTCTGATATAAGTTAATGCTAAAGTCAACATTCATTTTCTGGCTCTGAAAGACAGGGTGATATTTACTATGAGATTACCGTGCAGATGTGAGTCCACTGAAAGAGAGCACACTGTCCCCTGCAAGAACACACTGTGCTCTGATCAGCCCGCTATTTAACTAGGTGAGAAACTGAATCAGGATGTTCTAATGTGTTTTGGGGCGTATGCATATGAGCTCCTTTGCTTGTTGCCACCCTCCACAACAACAACAAAACAAAAAGACGTAGTGTAGCAACCCATAACGTAATAACTGCACATAATGTAATAACTTAAATGTAATAACTTATTACATTATGAGAATGTTATTACATTATAAAGAGAGTACTCTCCTTCGTCTTCTTAAAGCATAGGAACCCTCTAGTTTTACATGACACAAGTGTTTCCTTTGCCTCAAGAAGACAAATGATTGCATTGTGTGCTGAATTTATTAAAACTTTTTAATTTTATAATGTAATAATGTTCTCATAATGTAATAACTTATTACATTGTGAACAAAACTGTGTTTACACCTGTGTGTGTGTGTGTGTGTGTGTGTGTATATGAAGAGCAGGAGCCTTTGATCATCACATTGCATAGCTCTCCACCTTCACCAGTAGGGGGCAGCAGAGTACCTCCAGAGATCCTAAGAGCAAATCCTGTCTATAAATGCTCCCAACAGCTGCTCTTACCAAGTGATGTGTACCCAGTGACCTCTGCAGAGGAGTGACATCACAATTTGAGGGGTTTTCAAAACACACTTCCAGTATTTGCGACGGAGAAAAGACAGGCTTTGATAAATCTTCTTCTTTTTTTTAGCACAAAGTGGCCCGCACAACCCGAGGAAGACAGGCAAAACGATGATGTCATATTTTTTCAGGGTGGTACAAAGGAGCGTGCATGTAAAGAGAGCTTAAATTTAATAGTGCTGAGTGGGCAAAAATGTAAAGTTGGGAGTTGCTGCGTGTGCATTACATCGACAGCCCCTCCTCAGCTCAGAAGTGTTCAGATTGCCCGAGGTTAGAGATGTAGGTTACTGCCGGATGTTGCTGGGTTGGATCCCAGCATTGACAAGAAAAGCTCCTCTGAATTCGAGGCGGTATGCAGCGTTTCAAGATTGTGTTATAGAGGACCAAACTATAATGCATTATGTGATGTAATGGCTCACCTGTGCTGGACACTCCTACTATGTTGCTAGGCTCGCTGATCATGTCATCCATGACGGCCATGACGCGGAACTCGTACCACGCCTCCTAGGAGCGGGGGAACAGAGACGTATAAGTTCAGAAGGTTAAGTCATGTCTGGTGTCAGAAAGGCAAATAATGCATTAAAATATGACTATAAGTTACAGAGATTCAGTCAGTGTCTTGCTCAAGGACACTTCAGCAGGGTGCAACACCTACTTTACTTTACTGTCGGTGTAACACTAAGAAACCATCTGATAAATATGCTGTGTTGTCATCTCAAACGTTTCCCACACTGTCAGGCAAAGAGAATTTTGATTGTAAAGAAATGTGTCATTACCAAACATCACACCACCACTTATATATGCAGACATACAGTATAATGCACTTAAGGTATGTGCGGCGAGGGAATTGTATGAGCTAGGTGCATCGTGCGTGTGGTGAGCTGGAGAGGAGTGTATGTGGGTGTTTGCTGTGCAATGGAGGAAGAGATAAAAGCATCTGCATGGAGCTGACGGTAGTTAGATTAAAGAAAGAAGCTCATGGCAGGAGAATTAGCCAACATGCACAAAGATGTGAAATGCTGTAAAAGAAGTATTGTGTCCGAACTCACAAATCAGTTCTTTGCTGTAGTAAATTTCAACGTCCTCTAAAAAAGCATATTGTATTCATAATTCATATCGATGCAGTGTATTACAACGTTTCTAACTTCATTCAGTTCTCTCTTCTCGCTCAGCTGCAGACCTGCAGGAGTAAACAGCATGTGTTGTGTTCTGCACGTTAGACACAACATAATAAGAGTAAGAACCAGAAATGGCACAAAGTAAAAAACCCTCAGAGATGGTTAGAAAGTGAGCAGAGTCAGCATGTGCACACCTGCATTGTTACTATGACAACCAAGGTGGATATGTGCAGCACATTACCATACGCATGAAGAGTCTGATCTGGGTAATCGAGAGCATTAACTGCACAAGTTGAAAAACAAATCAACTTCACCTGCGCTCTGAACATATACACCAATCAGCCATAACATTATAGGTCAGCACGGGCACCCTGACCGGTCTGCGGCTACGCAGCCCCATACGCAACAAACTGCGATGCACTGTGTGTTCTGACACCTTTCTATTGGAACCAGCATTAACATTTTCAGCCATTTGAACTACAGGATCGGACATTCTATTGGATCGGACAACACGGGCCAGCCTTCGCTCCCCACGTGCATCAATGAGCCTCGGGTCTGACCCTGTCGCCGGTTCACCGGATTTCCTTCTTTGGACCACTTTTGGTAGGTCCTGACCACTGCAGACCGGGAACATCCAACAAGAGCTGCAGTTCTGGAGATGCTCTGACCCAGTCGTCTAGCCAGCACTATCTGGCCCTTGTCAAAGTCGCTCACATCCTTACGCTTGCTTGCTTCCAACACAAAGTTCAAAGTTCAAAATGTTCATTTGCTGCATAATATATCCGACCCACTGCCAGGTGCCATGGTAACGAGATAATCAATGTTATTCACGTCACCTGTCAGCGGTCTTAATGTTACGGCTGATCGGTGTATGTAGCCTCAGTGTTGAGTCTTACTCATGTATTAGATAAAGTTGTTTTTTTTCTACACTGTGAAACAGAGCAGATCTTACTGTTATTTTTTGTTTTCGCACCTTCAGTAACAGTTTAGGAAAGGGAGCCAAATCTGAACGGCTTGTTGAATCACATGTTTTCTGATCTAAGCAGCCCTGGTTCGTCTTATTTCACACGCTGTAAATCCGAATTCGCTCACTCCACTTAAAATTTTGAGTACATTACACCCAAAATAATTGTGTCACATGTTTCTAAAATGCTTGATATGATAGTCTAACACATAATAATAGTATTTTTCCTGTCTACAGTAGTGTATTCAGTGGTGTATACCTTTGACTCTGTAAATGGAAAGGCATATTTAAGCCTCTACTACGTCCCAGACATCTCTTTAGCCTGGAACTGGCAGATGTAGGTCTTATGTCTTAAGTCCACAGTCCGTGTCCTCTCTTTTACCTGTATGAGATCCCGGGCGAGCAAGTCCGTCTCCCCGGCAGGAATGCTGTCATCCAAGACCTCCCATCGCTCCCCCAGGCGAAACTCCATGACATAATGCTGGACAGGTGCTGTATGATTGGCAGGCGGGATCCAGGTGAGCAGGACTCCCTGCTGCGTGCGATTGGCTGTGAGGCACCGTGGTGGGGTAAGCAGCACCAATGGTTCAGGGGTACTTATAGGAAATACTGAAAGAGCACATTAGGGTTGAGAATGTCTGTGAGTGCCTCGGTTCAGTGAGCATTTCTACCAGCATGACACCAATGAATCAGCCCCCCCTTTACACTTTGACTGTGACTGGGTGGCATCGCCGACACATGCATACAATTAACACTTCATCTCTGAATCCTTGCATCCTTTAGAATCATTTCATAAACATTTCATCTTGCTAGCTCGTCTTGCTTTTCTTTTGCTTCAATAAAAAGAACTAAGCTTGAATAAATGTGTTGTTATATCTGACTTGCAAATGAATGAGGCTTTTAAAGGAGAGAAAGACAACAAGCAACCCCTGCAGGCTAAATGCTTTGGCTGACACAGAAGGTGAAGAAGCATGAATAGTTATCCCAATTTACAGCACGTCACTTATCTTTAAGTAATAATCTGTGACAGCTTCATTTATACTTATTAAATGTCCCTTTCCTCAGTGCTGTGAGGATCATTCCTGTATCATGCATAATGATTCACAGCCTAGTTTAAGCTGTTACATTGTGGTTCAGATAATCTGTTTTTATCTACGATACAACATAACGGGGCATTGTCAGAGAAAGTTGTTGCAAAAGTTTGAACAATTGATTGACTACCTGTCAACGACAAATTTACTCTGCTGTCGTTCATGAATATTAATTCTGTAAGCAGCAAGAATAATACAACTTGACTATCTTAATATCTGGTTAATGGATTCTTAAGATGCCAAAGAAGGTTTTGTGGAAGAAAAAACAAGGAGTAGGCTGTGTCCTTTTACTGTTAAAGGTCCCATATCATGCTCATTTTCAGGTTCATACTTGTATTTTGTGTTTCTACTAGAACATGTTTACATGCTGTAATGTTAAAAAAACCCTTTTATTTTCCTCATACGGTCTGCCTGAATATACCTGTATTCACCCTCTGTCTGAAACGCTCCGTTTTAGTGCAATTCAACAGAATTGCGTTGCTAGGCAACAGTTTGGGTCCATATTTACTTCCTGTCAGCTGATGTTGTTCACATACACTGCAACAGGAAATAAACTGGGACACATTTAGAATGTTTACGTTTAAAACCGTGTAATGACCTATATAATTGTATATTTGTGACATCACAAATGGACAGAAATCCTGACGGCTTGTTTCAAACACACAACTTCTGAATACGGGCTGTGTGTATTTCTTTGTATATTGAGTGTTTTGATAGTTTAACAGTATTTATAAAGCACCTGCTTTATAATATGAAAGACATGACAATCTCACTTTATAATTATATCAACCTTTCAATAGTTCTTCAACATCATTCTTTAAGTTTTCATTTGGCACAAAAACACTTAAGATATGAAAAAGATGCAGAAATAGAAAAGATTCTGAATGTTTTGTTTCAAGTAACGAGCTTTCTGCTCATTCTACCTGCACGCCTGTCAAAGCCGTTTTATTCTTGGATCCCTTTGTCGCAGTCGAGCAGCAGTGAGTATACTCACCTAGTGTGTTCACAGTGACAACCTCGCTGAAAGGTCCTGTGCCAAGCTTGTTTTGGGCCAGGATGCTGAACTGGTACGTCGTCTCTGGCTCCAAGCCGGGAACCACCATCCAGTCGTGGCCTCCAGGCACGGGCATGGAAAGCCAGTCATGTGGACCTAAACGCTCCCTCTTCAGCCTGCACAGGAGTCACCATGAGAGGAGGTGGGTGGACAGACAGACAGGAAAGATGAGGTAAAAGTCTACTTCCTGTTTATGATATATGGTAGTCTATACAAAGATACAATCTAAAGTAAAGTCTTAAAGGGGACATATGGAACCTTCCAACCCACAAACTGTGAAATAAAACTCAGTCTCTTTTTTGTGGTTTGCCTGGATCAGAAAACAACGAGCCATTCAGATTCGTCTTCCCTTCCTACAGTATATCACTTGCAGGCTCATTGGAAGCCCACAGCTTGAGATCTACCTTTGCAAAGGTGCACCATATTTTTCTCACAAGCCAATCAGAGCAGACTGGACTTTTTCGGGAGGGGGGCATTAAGAGACAGAGGTTGAAAGCTATAGAGTATGAA
Source organism: Sebastes fasciatus (assembly GCF_043250625.1). Classification (NCBI taxonomy): domain Eukaryota; kingdom Metazoa; phylum Chordata; class Actinopteri; order Perciformes; family Sebastidae; genus Sebastes; species Sebastes fasciatus. The sequence goes on along the minus strand of NC_133810.1, from coordinate 29,527,655 downwards.
CCTAAAACTGAGCAGGATATGTCCCCTTTAAGTCTTTTCTCAGCATCGTTATTATCACACAGTTTTGCACATTACAGTGTAACGTAATGCAACATCAACAGTTATAGTCTCATCATTACCTTGCGTATTTCCATAATCAAATATTTATTTCATGATTTTTTTTCCCCACTTCAATCACAACATGACTTTCACTTGATGGTAATAAGGCCATGCTGCGCTCAGCTTTGCGGTTTGCTCTTTGCCCATGCCACACATTCAGCGTTGACTGCATCTGAGCACTAGATAAAGCAGAAAACGAAGGTTACGATACCGTAACCCTAGTTCTATAAGCAAAGGCGGAGCCCTCGCCGGGACTCTATGTGTAATACTACTCCTCCAATCACACGCATGAGTTGGCCCACTGAGATCTGCATAAATATATAATATAATAATAAATATAATAATATATAACCGAATATGTGCGTCAGGCATGTCCACTGGTTGTTGCCGGCTGACCCCCCCTGCAGAAACCGCTTCAGGAGAGGGTGAACAAAGACCGTTCTGTCGCCAAAACCCTCGTGGCAGAATGAAATGGCTGCTGCATACACTTTAATAGTGGCATGATACAGTCCTCTATCCATCAGACACTGTAAAAAGGAAAGAACAGACCCAACTGCAAAGGACAGGGGATCTAGCCTTCTTTCTTTGCACCAGCGTTGGAACCCTAAACACTTTGCCTTGTAGCAGGCAGAGGTGGATCCTGTACAACCTGTACAGACGATCCAACCCTCCTCAGCCTGTCCCTCTCAGAAGCCAAGCCTGGAGAGGATGGCCCCGTGTGGGCATCACGCCTATTGCCCCCCGCCTCCTGAGACAGAGTCCACCAGAATTGGGGGACAGTCCGGGGCTGGGTCGCCAAATGAGTCAATTCTGCGTACCATGGCGCCGAGAAATGACTGCAGCTGCTGAACGCACTCGAGACGCATTGAGGACACACTGAGATTGGATCTTTCAGACCACAGTCAGAGGTGGCCTGGGCCACATATGGCCACATTCTTTTAGCAGTTTGTACGCAAATGTGTCCTGGACCACATTAAGGACCGCCTACTCATATGATGTCCCGCTGGGATCCGCGGGGATCCGCGGGGTCTCTGCGCTCCTCATGTGAATAGACAGGCAGACGCGAGTGCTTGTCTGCATGGAAACGGCTTCTGTGCTCTACTGTATCCTGCTGGTACAACTGTATTTTATTAAAATATATATCGTATCTATAGGCTACACATCTACAGACTATCAGACTAGGCACGGGAAGTGCATTATTATCAGCTGACACCAGCTCTCTCTCATCCCCGGCTTTATGAAGCTCTGTACCAGGGGAAGTGAGATCGGATCACATGTGGAGATGAATTGAAAGGGTGTGAACAGACGTACTTAAAGCTGTCCATTTGTGATCTGATCACTCAGGACGCATGTTAATGCCAGTTCCTGAACAGGGCCTAACCAAATGTCTGGAGTTCTTGCAGCTACACAGACTGACCGAGGAGCCAAGCAGCAGGGAACCCCCGTAGCCACACCTCCTCTGGTTCAAAGAGAAGCAGAGCTTCCTCAAAGCTATAAGGGGAGCTCTTGACCCACCTCCAGTCTGCTATGTTGGAAGAAAAACTGAAATTAATGGAATTGGAGGAAATCCGGAGACAACAGGAAGAGGAATGTAAGCTGAGAATTTCTACAGAGAACTAGATAACTAAATGTGTGAGGCCACAAGAGAAGCAGGTTGAGGAGGCCACACTAGTATCTATCCTTTATAGATCTACTTTAGTTACACACCCATCAGCCAAAATGCAGATGGCTCTCTTGTAGACCTGGGTTAAAACAGAATACTTCATACTCCTTCAGGAAGATGAAATACTGTATTTATTTAGACACTTTGATATGTATTAACCCCTTGCATCCCAAACCAGATGAAGATCAACCATAGAGTTCATTTCTTTTTTACTACACCTAAATTTTACACAGTAAAGTGTGATTAAGATCAAGTCATTAAAAAAAAAGAAGAAACATTTCAACCCAGGCCTTTTCCCTAGTCAAGCAAAGCAGCAGCAGCAGCAGCGGCGGCGGCAGCAGCGGCGGCAGCAGCGGCGGCAGCAGCGGCGGCAGCAGCAGCAGCAGGTAGGGAAACGTTGGGTCATGTTCAGTTTAGTTGCAACTGCGTTTTCCTCCAAGAAAAATCCAAGATTAGAGATGAAAACTCACTCACACTGGATCGCCGTGTATTTCCATCTCTACGTTTTCACAACTGTTTTGAACACAACCCTGGAAAAAGACATTTTCAGAAACAACAGAGGAACATATTGGAAGAAGAAAGAAGCAGGAAGCAAAGCATGCTGGGATGACTCACACATGGCCATACCAGACTGAGAATGTCTGCTGGAAGCCTCCACCGTAGGCCACCTCCCAGGACACATTGGCCCAGGTGGCGGATGGCGCCACATGGATGCTGGTGGGGGCGTGGGGGCTTGTGCCTGCAGGGAGGGAAAGACGTGAGAAAGGTGGTGTTACTGAGTAGCCTTGCTGTGATACAGAACATTCATTTCATTTCACTTGTCAAATAGATTAACTGTGAGCTGGAAATATTTTAGGTTGCATGAATAATGTAACCTCCACAATGAGTTGTTACCTGTCAAATGTAAATAATGTAAGTAAAAGTGCAAAGAATAATTTCTCCACCCAAAATTCTCAATAACTGACTGCATTCAACCACTGTTGTTACTCCACCATTGTATACTGCTGCACCTGGCACAGTTATTACACAATCTAGCTCTACAGTTCATTGTACACTGTGTCAGTTTATGCAGCGTGAAGTCATTTGTGTACCTATGACTTGGACGTGCGTGCTGGCAGTGATGCTTGTGGCAACGTTGGTGGCAACACACTCCCACTCCCCGTGGTCCTCCTTTGTGAGTGACTTGAACTGTAAGCTGCCTCGGGGCAGGACATTGTGCTTGCTTTTACTGGGCTTCCCGACCTGCAGTCAAACCCGTAAAAAAAGAAAGACAAGAGACAGCCGATGACGGAGAGACGGAGAGAAAGGTGCAGAACAGGTTGGAACGTGCAACATACAGGCCACACAGCAGGGACAGTTTACCAGCTTTTACAAATATCAATCTCACATCTACTACAACAACATCGCTTTCAATATCTAATTTAAGAATCAAATTACACAGAAGTGGGAGACAAAAACAATAGTTAATCGCACAACGAGCGAGGTTAAACATGCCTCATAGTCAAGCAAACAATCTAATACGTTCCCTTGATTGCATATTTTATAGACATCGTTAAAATATGATTAGAAATTCTGAAATGAAAATCAGAGCACCCACTACAGGCACTGTTTTTCAGACGTGAATACTTCTCAATGGAAAAACTCTGAATGTGACTTCAAACAACGTGGAGTTGTGATTAACAAACAGAAGATCTGGCAGCTAAATGATACACATACAGTAGGCAGGTGGGGTGTAGAGTGTGGAAGGTGTCTTACCTTCCTCCATGTGATGTTGGGAAAGGGGTCTCCCTCCGCCTCACATGGGATGACCAGCTCTCTCCCGGCCTCCTGCCTGTACTCCCCTCCAGGAACCACTGAGAATTTGGGAGGGTCCTACCCCAGGAGTGAAGCCACCAAAACAGGTAAGTAAAAACTGATGAGTTGCCTCCTGGATGCATCAGAGCTGTTTTTCTATTTTGGGATCATTTAAATGCACAGTTACTATCGCGGGTGTACCTTTAGCACCAGGGGAGCGGGAGGGGACCATCCCATGGAACCCAGGGCGTTGTAAGGCATGCAGGTATAGGTGCCGAGAGAGTCCTCCGTCACCTCTGCCACGCGGATTCTTCCGTCGTCCATTTGGCTCCAACCAGGGTACTGTGGACGGAGAAGTCATGGACTGTGTGTAAGGAAAATTAATGTTTTGTTAAAGACCAATTATAATGGTTCTTATACTATCAATTACTCAGGTGTACTATATCCTTTCACTTAAATAAGAGACAGAGGAGCACAGTGAAAACGAAAGGATGATATGAAAAATCAATTAAGAAGCTTCAACCGAAGACATGATGCATTGGTTTCCAGTCTGGGGGCGGCGTAAAGCGAGCACCGGCACCAGCTCACCTTTTCTATCCGGAGAGGGAGGCCATCTTTCTTCCACTTAACCAGAGTTACAGGGGGGTTGGCATCTACAGGACAGCGGATGAAGCCGGGCAGACCGATGGCCACGTATATGACAGATGGCATGTTTACCACACGGGCAGGATCTGGTGGAAAACCAGAGATAAAACAGGGCTTTTTTACAGAATTGGGCAGGTCCGCCATCGGCGCCCCGTTCTCTTCACAGATGAGAGCAGGTTCACACTGAGCACATGTGACAGGCGTGAAAGAGTCTGGAGACGCCATGGTGAACGTTATGCGGCCTGTAACATCATTCAGCATGACCGGTTTGGGCGGTGGGTCGGTGATGGTCTGGAGAGGCGTATCCTTGGAGGGTCGCACAGACCTCCCTGTCATAGACAACGGTGCCCTGATTGCTGTCGGTACCGGGATGAAATCCTCAGACCGATTATCAGACCTTACGCTGGTGCAGTGGGCCCTGGGTTCCTCCTGGTGCAGGACAACGCCCGGCCTCATGTGGCCAGAGTGTTTGGGCAGCTCCTGGATGATGACGGTGTTGATGCCATTGACTGGCCCTCACGTTCCCCTGAAATCCAATCGCGCACCTATGGGACGTTATGTATCGGTGCATCCGACGCCGCCAAGTACCGCCACAGACTCTCCAGGAGCTCACTGATGCCCTGATCCAGGTCTGGGAGGAGATCCCCCAGTTGTTGTCGGTAGTGCATACAAGCAGGCGCGGGCCGTACACACTACTGAGTCACATTATGAGTTGGATCAGCCTGTGATTACAATCTTTTACTTTGATTTTGGGTGTGATTTTGAATCCAGCCCTCAGTGGGTTGATTATTTTGGTTTCCATTGACCTTTACATCATTTTGTTCTCAACAAATTATACAATGCACATCAGTAAAGATTTTACACTTGATTTCTACACGTTCATCAAGATGTGATGTGTGCCTTCAGTGTTCCCTTAAACAGTATTAAATCTAATCAGAACTGATTCCAAAGCTAAATGTGTCTATTGACATAAATGTTTGTTATTATATCCTGTTGAAAATGTTGAAAAAATTAAACTATTGTCACATTCAGTTTATAAGAATCACAGTACATCACCTGACCTGCCTCGCCTCAATCAATCGAATCAGCTCTTAAATGCTAAAAGTTGTATTACTATAGTTCCCTTCACACTCCCTCCCTTAAGTCTTAAATAATTGGGATTCGATATGGTCGAGCTATACCCTTTGGGCAATGATGGGCAAACGAGGAAGTCCATCTGGTGGAAGAAAGGGGCTAAGAGGAGGAAAAGGTAGGGGGAAAAAGAGGAAAAGCTAAAACATCTCCTTCCTAAACCCTGAATTCTGCAGAAAAGGTGAGAGAACAGCGTGATTCCTAAATGAGGTCAAGGAGGGAAAATATTCAAAGTAGGCACTGAGGAGGAGAAATGGTACGAGTGAGACGAGGAGGAGGGGTGAGGAAGAGGAGTGAGAGCTATCAGTGCAGCGGTGGAGGAAAGACGAGCGAGGCTGAGCACGAGCGTGGGAAAGAGGACAGGTGAGAGAGAGAGAGAGAGATGTGACTAGATGACGTAAGGTAGAGAGGAGCCGCTGGAGGAGAGAGGAGCATTAGGCAGTGTGACTGTGAATACAATAAAGGAGGCAAAACGGCATTAATCTGGCATTACAAAGGAGAGATGAGCGAGTGAGCGAGTGAAAGAGTGAGTGAATGACTGCGTGACACGATGAGATAGAGGGATTGAAACACTGTGAGAGATTGATTGCCAGAACAACTTTGTAGTACAGCTGCTGTCCTCTGAAGTCCTCACCGCCGGCCCGCCAGCGCTCTGCCACAAAGAGCCCAGAGGAGCGCCGCCACCGGCACCACAGACAAGAATATCAGCCAAGTTTCTAAATATAGCCCTCAGACAGCGCTATCGCACACGACACGCTGGTTCCCACTGCAAGATGCTTTAGGGAAGTTATTCACTGGCAAGCGTTTCAGGGAGGAAGACTGAGGGAGGACGGAGAGAAGAGGAGACTGTGGGAGAGAGATTTAAACAGAATGAAGCAGAAGAGAGAGAGAAAAGGGGGCATGAAACAAACAGGGAGGATTGAGAGAACGGGATAAAGAGGGGAAATGATGAGAATAAGAGGAAAGAATAGCACAGAGAGACGGAGAGATCACTCTGCAGTCTGACTGAGAAAAGTCCTCGGTCTTACAGCGATGATGTAATCCCCCCTCTCACTTCTCCCTCCCTCTCACGACTGGTGTTCCTCCGTTCGTCACACACACTCACACACACCACAATGTAAAGTACAGCCATCAAAGGAGGCAGGAGAGCGAAGGGATGCAAAATTTCCGTTGCCTTGACTACTGCCAGTGGCCCGACACCGGTCGACAAGGCTAAAAATCTCAGAGCTCGTCCTGCCTGCCTGTCTGTCTGTCTGCTCCAAATAAGAGCCAGATGCTTTTCCAATGTGACAAATTCACCAGGCGTCATGATTCTACAGCTCCGAGTGACTGATGGACTGAGCAAGTGTTTTATGGGAGGAGAGAATAAGGAGGCGGCACCCCATAATGAAGACAGAGGGACGGAGAAATAGAGACACGTCGGTGTGCATATGAATATATAGCCTACATAAATGAGCACAAATGAGAAATGACTAGAGAGAGAGAGGGAGAGGGAGGCGAGGGAGAGAGAGGGAGAAGGACGAAGAGGCAGAAAGCATGAAAACTAGAAGTTTGTCGTTTGGAGGGGATTGGCTGAGAAGTGGAAAGAGTTAGCCTGGAGGCCGGTAAAATGCGGAACCGTTCCACAGTGCAGAGGATGGTTTGTGGACATGCAGCTCTACAGCAGTGTCAGATTGGACCCCGCCTGCTACTGACCAGAAACTTCCAACTATGGATAAGCCTTTGGGTAAAACTGGTGTCCCTTCTCAACAATATAGAGATCAGGATTAGTCATTTACTGTACTACTCTATTAAAGCTAGAATGCGTCAAGATAGCAGGGGTGTAAAGATTAACCGACGCCTAGTCTTAGATACGGATACATCGATTCAAAACTATAAATCCGACTCAGATTTTGAGAGGAATCGGGTCAAAAATCAATGCAATAAAATCTGAAATAGCTGAACTTGTGCCACATTTCTATCCTCTGAACCTCCAGCATGATTAGCCCTTGGGTATTGGATATAGTAGGGGTGTAACGATTCATCTACTACATCGATGAATCGATTTATATTCCTACGATCCAACTACATCGATAGGTGCTCGGCAAGTCGTCCTTCACGGGAGACGTATATCGATATAAAATCGATATAAAATCGATCTGAAACGCAAAAAACGATTGTATCGATACTAAGGATTTGCACCTTGTATTTAAGGACGACAAACGTTGTATGAAAGTGTTTTTTAGCACTTGTATTAGTACAGAAATGTTAAACGTTACTCCGGTTCACTCTCCAGACATGTACAAGCACGCATCCATGGCGTGCATGCAGACGAACGGCGCACTGGACTCCTCGGTCTGCATGAACTGGCTGCATGTTTCAGGCGCTATCAATCCACTCGACGAGGGCGGCTTCACCCACCGGCCCTTTCCCCGTGCACTGACGTTTCATTCAGAGAAAATGACTTCCCTTTCCCCGTCATGATATCGATGTGCACGCAGCATCAGCCTCACGTATCCAGCCAGAGAGCAGACAGTCCGCGAGGCAGATTATCATGACGGGAGTAAAGTAAAAAAAAAAAAAGAAATTCAACTAACGTTAGTCTAATGTAGTTTTAAAATGTTTTTCCAGATGTTTTCATGTATGAAAAAACCCCAAATGAACACTGTAGGTGGACTACTTGATTACTATCAGCAGATTATTTAAACAGCGTTTGATTCTGTCCCAAGCTGTTTGATCACTATCAGCTGTTTGATCACTATCAGCGGTTGATCTCTGTATTATTGCTCTACCGTTTATATTGAAAATGAGGACAGAAGCAGCAGGTTAAACCACTGTTCATTTAACCTGAATAGAAGTTGGTTTGCTTACAAGAACTTTGAGGAATCCTGACCTGTACTTTCCAGTATCAGATATTTATTTCACATCACACTGATTGAATTTTTGGCAAAAAAAAGTCACTGTATCGATTTCAAATCATTGAATCGTATCGTATCGTATCGTATCGTATCATATCGTATCGTATCGTATCGTATCATATCGTATCGCTCTAGATGAGCCAAATATCGTCCTTGAATCGTATCGGAACCATGGAAATCGCATCGTATCGTTGTAAAAATGTATCGTTACATCCCTAGGATGTAGGTATTATTAGTACAGAGTTGAGGTGTCCGTTGCTTTGACCCAAATAAACAAAAAGGAGAGAGGGGCCCTTGCAATGAACCAACAGAATCTAAAGATATAGCATAAACAGCAAATGAAAAATCAAAGTCAGGACACTCACATTGCACTGTTAGGTAGGCGGAGGCAGTCGGTGGTTGGCCCAGGCTGTTGCTAGGAACACAGGTGTACCTCCCGGCATCGTCCGGCTTGACTTGGGCAATGATGAGGGAACCGTCAATGAGAATACTGACTCTGCGCTTTAGGTCACTGTGACAATGGAGAGAAGGGAAACATTAACGTAGGGATCTAAGTGTGTTTTATCTGACATCATGTCAGGCTCATATGTTATCTTCCAAACTGAAGCTTTGGTTCTGTATAAATCTGTCTTTGTTTCAGTCATCAGAGTCAAAGCCTGACAAGCATTTACATGACAACATGTATGGATAGATACACATGTATACCGTCACTGTATGACTTGATGTATGATGCAAGGCTTCTATGAAGATGGCAACAGTATATTTGGCCATTTGGTGCTCACATCTCAGTGGATGTGTAGCACTTTCATATAAATAATGCTCTGCACACAGCTTGATTCATTATTCACAGCAGAGGAACTGTAAGTCTACAGGCTACAAAGGTAGCTGGAAAACACAGGTCAATGCATTCTCCCTGCTTATTACTACAGTTACTGCCCTGTAGCGCAGACTCAGTAGAATATACCAGTGTGAGGTGAATGGATTTATTGATACCAAAACCAATGATAACTTTTGCCAGATGCAGGGATTTCAGACTTTAAAAAAACTCTATAAACCACCCGGCTTGCAGGCTTTGTGTTGGAACTGAAGGGGGATCACAGAGATCTTGGTTCATGCTTGACTTAGCGTCACGCACAGTGCCTGCAGATTTTTCAGCAGCGCATTTATACTCCAAAAATCTGTTTTTTTTTCATCCAAAAGGTGCTGTACTATTGTGAGATCTGTGTGTGTACGTTTATATCTCTGGAAAACTACACTAACGTTTCTGGAACTAGCTTCAAATGTTATATCTGTGCAATATTTGTGAGAACTATTAATTTAGATATGGTCAGACTGTGGCGGTGAAGGGATTTTAATTTAGCCTATGCACCTGTTTTCACATGCTGATCGGTACTCCTCGTGATGAGCAAACTGACCTTTATGTGTAAAATATAATGTTACAGTATTAAACAAAAGGGCACACAGTGTTGGAAGTCTGGTGTTTTGCAGTACAAGTTAACAAATGATGCCACCGTAGCTCTCCGTCTATCTATCCTAGTTGTTATTTGGAGAGAGGGAGCTGGGATGAGTTTGAAGCCAGTCCTCAAGATTTGGGTCTGCTGGATGTTGACCGGCCACTTGCTGTAGCCACGGCAACAGATATTTTGCATTCCTTCGTTTTGCTCCCTCCGCTGCCCGTTCCAAATCAGACTGTAAAAGTGCAACAAGCAGAGGTCGGCTATATATCAGCCTTGTTAGAGAAGCGAGAGAAAAGAAATGACATCTGTTGTCATTTAACCACTGTAGTGGTTTTACTCTCACTGGATATTTTTCTTGCATTGCAGTATTTCTGTTGATTGAACATATAATATAGAGGTCTAGCAAAAAAAGCAAAATATCAAAGCAGAGATAATTTGGTCATGATTGCGACATTTCAGAGAGAAAATGAGCTCTGAGGATTTGTTGATGTTAAGGGAAAATAAGTCACGACGGGGTTAATGAATGTCACAGAGCAGTGACTAAATATGTAGTGGAAGCCTTTTAACCAAGAGATGGCTTGGTTAAAACAAACACCCACCAAACAAACTACCTAAAAAGACTTCAATGATTCAGATTCAATAAGCAGGTTTGGAAAAGGACTATCAAAGGATTTGCTAAAGCCCATCCCAACCTTGATGATGCTGCAGACCTGAGAGGTGATGAAGCTTTGAGAAGAGGTCTGAATGACACTCTAAGGTATCTAGATCTTTTTTGTTCTTCATTTTAGGTGCTCTTGTATTAGTACTTAACAACACAAAAATGTCCTTAAATACTTCCTACCTACCTAATACTTCTTTCAGCACTGTGAAATCTTGCAAATGCCGTTATAAGTGCAGGAGGACACAGATTATCTGTCTGATGCACTACTGTCAGGATATAGTGACCATTTCATAAAAATAACTTGTTTGTATCATAATTGTTCAAAGTTATCGACTTTAAGGGGGTTATTTTAAACTTTTTAACCATTGATTAACTCTGGCAAATAAACATATCAGAGCCAGATTTACCTTCATGTCCTTATTTTATATGTTTCGAAGGGCAGACATCCCATTTTTGAAAGGAACTTACAGTATATTCAGTAAAGACCATTTGCTATTTTGTCATGATTTAATGATATTTTTAGCCGGCATGAAATGGCATTGAAGTAGACGTTGATGTTATATGATGCATTGTGATGCATTGTACATCATAAACCTAACTTCAAGTTTTGGTGTCTGTGGGGCACATTGTGTCTGTCTGAACAGCTGCCGAGCATCAACAGTGGAAATGTCATGTCAATGTCGCTTGTGGCAACGGAGGGAGATGTTACCTACTGACGGACAATTCCAGAGGTTCATTGTACAAAATTAGTGAGTTAATAACATAGATCTTCAGGAGATGTCTGTCTGTCTGTCTGTCTGTCTGTCTACCTGTGTGTCTGTCTGTCTGCCTGTCTGTCTCATACTGAACTCGCTCAGCATCATGTCAGCTCAATCTGCTCGCTAAAAAGACGGCGGGTCAGACGAGGGTCAATTTCAAGGTGAATGGCACACCGCCAGGTTTGCTAACAACCGGGGCCGGACAAATTATGTCTTTGGTTGCAAATAAGGGGCGCACGTTGAGACGCAATCGTCACAGGTTGCCATTGGCCATAACTTCACAGTGCAACGGCAGCGGGAATGTTTTCAGCTACGTCGGGAGTGATGACAACTGACGATTTGAACAACATGGGTATGAGGCTTCGAGACTTCGAGGTGAAACAGATTAGACTACTAGAATACCAATGTCATGTAAAAGCTACTTTTTTAGTTACATTGCAGCTACTAAAATCTTAAAGCCGTTAGTTAAGCCATTTTTACACTCCATGAGTCCTTAAATGCATATTTAGTCAGCTAAATAACTGCTACATCAAACATCTGCACACTGTGGGCCTGATCATCATTGCAAGGACAATACCTACTGTATATCTTTTTTTTTTTTTTATGAAATTCAAGTTATATTATTCCTCTCTAGTGAATATCCACCACAAACAACATCACAACACAGGACTCATGACAGCAGCTGGTGAACAGTATAGGGACAGACAGGTGAGGTGATATGATGGACAATAATGAAACCGATCATAACTTTACTTCTTGAAGAAGACGTTGTCCTCCTCCCAGAACCAGGTGTAGGTCAGGTTGCGAGGGTAGGCCTCCGCCTGGCAGGTGAAGAAGGCGTCCTGCGAGATGTTCACTGTGATGTTCTCTGGTGGCGATATAATGAACGGAGGGCCTGGTGGCGAGAGAAACACAGACACGGTCTGGAAAAATATACACTAAGAAGGACTCACTTTGGAAATGCATGATGGGAAGTAAAAAAAATCAAATATTTAATCTGTAATCATCATTTCAAATCGAAACACAACATGTTCAACATATTTCTTGAACCAGAACTATATGAAAACACAAGACACAGACATGACCTCTCTCAGTGAACCGCGGACCCCAGAGCCATATATCACATATCATCATCAGCCACATCACTTATTTTGCACTTAGTAAAGGATTATGAGAATTTATTGAGTGATCTTGCTGCGCCAGATGGATATATATATATTTATACTATGATACTTGATTTGGAGTTATTGCCTTGAGTGACCATAACACATAAAGGAGCAACTGAAGAAGCAGTCAGTGGAGAAAAGCTAAGACCTGAAAGTAAAAGAGGGTAAAGACACTGATGTTCAGGAACTGCTGAATGTTCAATAGTTGACTCTCTTGCTTGTTATTCTCGTTGTTATACCACATATGTAGCTTTAAATAATGTCATTATTCCACGTAACTTTCATTATCAGTCACTCAATATACTACGTCACCTGCTCTGTGCGTCACTCGTTGTACTGCGTCACTTGCAGCGGACTATCATTACAAATGTAAAACTCACAACGTATTTGAAACATCATTTTTAGGAGCCAGGGCTGCACTGTGGGAGCGTACTGATGATGATCTCATTTTACATTCATCAATGGATTCAAATCTTTCGTCAAACACAAACATAACCACGTCCTTCTGTGTTCATTCATCCTCATATTTCTTCCAATTTGTTCATAACTTTTGGTCGACACCCCCCCCCGCCTCAAGTCCCATATGTTAGAACTGATCTGTAGCCCACAGCCTGATCCGTTAACAGGCAGAACATTTCCATCTGCCAGACATATAGCAGGACAACCAGGCCTGCTGGATGTGTGTGTTGTGTGTGTGTGTGTCTGTGTGTGTGTGTGTCTGTGTGTGCCAACCCGCCCTATTTGGAACCAGCTGAGTGCCGGAGATTTGTTGGCACTGGAGTCACTTAGCTGATCTGCTGCTCAGTGGTTTTCCAGGAGGGCCTCTATTAATCCGTCTCTCCCGTAAATTATACAGGACGGGTCAAACAAGAACTCTGGCGCAGCCCCGCATGGCTTTGTACTCAGTCGCTAAAGGAAATATGTGATCTATGTGAACCAATGAAAGCAACTGACAACCAACATACAGAACAACAATTTGATGAAAGTGACCTATTAAAACTTTCTCTTTGGGTTCTGGAGCGGAGCCAAACACCTAAAGGTTCTCAAATCAAGGAGATTGACCGTGAAAGCAGTTTAAGTGGGCTTATTGCCATCCAAACCATAGTTTCTGCAAAATACATACATGAAATTAGTAATATAGACTAATCAACTAAACAACCAATCACAAGCTGTTCTGAATTAATTGTAATAAATAAATGACTATAAAATGAGAATGCAAATTAACACAGATAAACATAACATGCTTACATTTGCAGGGACGCGTGGCCTGATGGTTGGATGGAGAGCAGAGAGATCTGCAGTTCTACATGTATTTGAAACTAGAAATATTTGTGTGTGCATCAGAAATATATTTGTAAATTTTTTTTAACATTTATATACAATGATATTTTTGTGTGTATTGAAAATATAAATATGTAAATCACAAAATACAATTGTGAATCTTTCTGTGTGCATTCACTAATATTGAGACTGATCTGACTCTATTATTCCACTGAATTATTAATTTTATTTCTCAAAGCGCTACTCCTTAGTATCTCATTCATACTCAGTTGATGTAGTTTATGTATAATCTGTATGCACATAACTATATAATAAACCGTGGCAGCTACAACAGACGTGAACCACTGAATTAAATCTGTTACAAATAGCAAAGCAAATAAAACAGATTCTTCGGTGCAGAGTGGAGCTACATCCACCAGAACGATGAAATCTTTAAAGCATCAGTTTGAAAATACTTTGCACTTCTAAGGACACAACACGTACACATGTACCTACCTTGCACTAGCAGCCGTGTGGTGTGAATGACCTCTCCCTGGGGGCTGAAGGCTCGACACGTGTAAGCACCGCGATCCTCCCGGGTGATAGATAGCACCGTCAAACTCCCGTCAGACACCTGAACAGACACGCATACAAACATTTAACAATTTAAAGTCTACTTCTAAGGCGGACCGTCATCGACAAAGGACCTTAAACTTCCTTTGTCTTCCAAATAAAAAAAAATATTTTTAGTCACTCTGTGGCCACATACAGTAAATACACACTTGCACACACACATCCATGTTAAGTTTTGAGTCCAATTAAGTTTTTAAAATCTAAGACAATCTCAGATATCCCAACATAATTCTTCCGAGGAAAAATTACGTCATTTTTGCCATTGATGTGTATTGGGGTTTCAATTTCAGATCCACAATTGCATTTTTTTTATATCAAGAATGAACATTCTGGCATAGAATAATAACAATGTTACAAGCTGAAGTCAACTAAAGTCTTTTCAGTGCATTAACAGACATTTGTTACAATCTCCGACATGCAACTTCTCCTTGTTAATACAGGTGCATGCCTCAAACTGTTTTTTGACCGCAGTGAAAATGTTGTTTTTGAAAGGCTAAACACCAAGTAACAGTATAATACTAGTGATATCAATTTAGCCTGATCTTTATCTGCAACTGTGCATAAATACCAGGTTTAAACAGAATGAATAGACATGCAAATGGGTGAATTTTGAGAAATTACAGCCCGTCCGATCGAGTTTGTGCAGAGAATCAAAGCTCTAGTTGAAAGACTGGTGCGTCTCGTTAAAGGGTGCCTTGTGAGTCGGTTTCAAGACGCTGAGGGCCACTGACCAAGCGTCACTATTTGATGCCCTGGGAGTAGTAACGACCCTCCGTCTTTTTGCCCTGCTGTCTCAAAAATGAATAAGGAGGCTGCCTCTTTACAAGCAGCACCATCAGCAGTCTGAACACAACCTAAGAGGAGCAACACGATCAATAATCAGATGAGACATGAATACATTAAATCGTTATATACCTTATACTTGGCACTGCTGACCACGAGGTTGCCTTCTCGCAGCCAGCTGACCGAGGGTTTGGGGTTGCCAAAGGCCGTGCAGGTCAAAGTGATGCTACCCCCTTCCTTGGCCTCTACATACTGAGGTGGCGTATCCGTGAACGTGGGGGGAGCTGAGGAGAAGAATAAACAACGACATGTTAGAAATGTTTCAAAAAGATCAAGCAGGTAGAACGAAGTTACAGACTCTGTAGAATTCTTCTTCTGACCCAATATACAGTAAACTGCTGCATACTGTTAGCAGCAACAAACCACATTCATCAGACAATGACAACTCTTACTAAAACAATACAGTTCGGAGTACATAGATGACCTCATTACACTCGGTGGTGAGCATACACAAACACAAATTAAATACATGCAGTATAGTGAAGGTTGAGAAATGATGATGTCTTAATATCTAATAACCCATCTAAACTAGATACACTGCAAAGAAAATAACTTTTACACTTCAATCAAGTGGGCTTCTTTGACTACGCAACATTTCTCAGAGCTCAGAAGCCTTCTAGATTATGAGGAGGGATCATATAAGACAGTTGGCACATCTTCCTACCAAATATACTTGTTTTCAAACTACCCCATTTAACCTCAACCGAACCCTCTCAATGCACAAACACACATGTCGACATCATTGTCAGTGCTTTAACAGAGATTTTGTTCAGTCATAATTCCTGTTTTGATATTCTCAATCTAATCTTTTTAGGACTGAAGCTGATCTGCTTACATGTGTAATCCTGTAGCCTCTCAAGTGCTAACATGTCATTCTATCTGCAACCATAAGCCAGGCCACCACGGTGCTAATTCCACGCCACATGCTTTGCCACACCACAGAGACGGTGACAATAAACGCACTTCAACCTGATGCAACTCCTTAGAGACATTTATCTCTAGTCATTGAATGTGTTGGTGTTATTTTTGGACTATCTGCAGTTGCCGAAGGACGAAGGGTATAAATGACTTTCATCAAGGACTGAAAGATATGAAAACAATGAATATTATTATAATATTACTTATTGGACAGTAGAGCAGAGATATATTGATATGTATTAATATAAATATTACCACGTTAGAATATGGTAAATATCTTCTTATAAAATGCTGATAGTTTTATATAGTATTTTCCTTTTTATGTTGGTTGTTTTTAATATTTTAGTGAATTAACTACATACTATATGTAGTATTATGTCGTACTATACTGCATACTCTAAACAATATTTCAGACCGTTCAACCTTCACTGTTTGCCAAAGTCACATTTTTGTCGTCATGTGAACTGCAGTAGTGAGCAGGTACTATTTATATAATCCTCCTCTGTGGTGCATTCAATGACACTTTGACTCCCAATAATTGATAGCCAGCTTTCCCAAAGCATTGGATTCAGAAGCTACAGTATGTTGTTATCTAATCAGATAGAGAAGAGGCAAAAAATGATGTTGTGAAAGTACATTTCAGTACAGTGTAATTAATGTTAACCAATGGCTCCCAGGACAATTGTTGGAGGTAATGCAAGCTACAGACCATCTTGCGAAGGGTGTCAGAACACACAGTGCATCGCAGTTTGTTGCGTATTGGGCTGCGTAGCCGCAGACCGGTCAGGGTGCACCATGCTGACCCATGTCCACTGACCAAAAGCGCCTACAATGAGCATCAGAACTAGACCACGGAGCAATGGAAGAAGGTGGTCCGGTCTGATGAATCACGTTTTCTTTTACATCATGTGGATGGCAACGAGTTGGAGGTGTCGACTCGGCCTCCAAATTCTCCAGATCTCAATCCAATCGAGCATCTGTGGGATGTGCTGGACAAACACGTCCGATCCACGGAGGCCCCACCTCGCAACTTACAGGACTTAAAGGATCTGCTACTGACGGCTTGGTGCCAGATACCACAGAATGCCTTCAGAGGTCTAGTGGAGTCCATGCCTCCACGGGTCAGGGCTGTTTTTGCATCAAAAGGGGGACCTACTCACTATTAGGCAGGTGGTCATAATGTTATGGCAGATCGGTGTATATCCCATTAAGATCGGATGCGACGTGCACGTAGCACATAAACTGTGTAGACTGTGAACAAACTGTGACATACAGTAGTTATTGCACTACTGCCAGTTTGTTTTATTGAAATGGTAATGTTATTTTAGGACAAAGCCATTAGTTTTAGAGTGTTTTACTTAGAAGGCCCCTCAGGTCTTAATGGGATATACACACACACTCACCTGGCAAAGTACTTCTGTGGTAGTTCCGCTGCAGTAAGTAGTATGATATGATCACACACACAGACTCACAAGACAAAAACAAAACCAGCGTCGCTGTTGCGGCTGGTAAATACTGGAAAACTATGGTGTATTATATGTAGCATTATATGTAGTATTATATGTAGTATTATATCTAGTATTATATGTAGTATTATATGTAGTATTATAGTATTATATATAGTATTATATGTAGTATTATATGTAGTATTATAGTATTATATATAGTATTATATGTAGTATTATATGTAGTATTATATCTAGTATTATATGTAGTATTATATGTAGTATTATAGTATTATATATAGTATTATATGTAGTATTATATGTAGTATTATATGTAGTATGATGTTTCTAGTCGAGTGAAATGCAAGAAAAAGTGATCTTGGAGTTTCCATGCTTGCTAATACTGTTCAGTGTGCAGGTTGACTGTGATCAAGTCATTCTTAACTGCATCCTGTCGTGCAAAATCTGCAGGTTCATGAGATGTGATTCATAAATCTACTATGACAGTGATTACCATCATGGGGTCAGGATACCATTGACCTATTCTGAGCAGTGGCTTACTGTATGTGACAGCCAGGCAATAAATGTGTGTGTTAACTGTGCAGGCATTGACATAGAGGTAGTTTTGGTTGGCTGTCTACAGACTTAAATGCCATAACCTTGACTTTGTGAGGTCTCTCTATTGTAAAAGCTAACTGTTGTAACTGTTCAGTAAATGTTAGATGGTAAAAGAGATGTTGGGGACTGTCACAGGTCGGTCGCTGTCAACAATACTACCAAGCGAGGTCACAAAGGTGCAGCTTGGTGTGGCTATAATCTGCTGTGAGGATGCAGTGAAAGCTCATGTGTTCATGATGTGACATGGCACAAAAAGACATGGCCTATAAGTGTCAATATAAGCGGATCTTATCACAGGGTGGCACCTGTTCTCCTAAACAAGGTGATCATGAACATGATATTCTATCTATTTCAAAGTCATATTCAAATCTCATATAGTATAGACTGCTCCTGGAGCATCTGTGTGATTCTGTATTAATGATTCTGTTCAATAAAATAAATCTTTATTTTTGTCTTCGGCTCATTAAACACAAGAAAAAACAACATTAAAAAACAGACGTGCAGTTAGTTAAAAAACAAGTTATGTTACACATTAAAACAGTTCATGTCCGTGTCGGTGGCTCAGATCTGCTCAGTCACTGTGTTGAGTTAAGAGTATTGATGGTTTTGGGATGAAGGACTTTTTAAACACATTTTTATTTGCCAGAGGGACTCTAGAGCTCCTTCTGGAGCTCAAGAGCTCAAACTGGCTGAAAAGAGGATGGGAGCTATCTGCCAGGACACTCCTCGCTTTCCTCCTCCTCTTTTCTGTAAAGAGTTGAGTCAATGACTTTTGGGGTTCATCAACTATTTAGCTTGCCATTGACACAATCCTAGACAGTTTGTTCTTATATCTACAGTTTAGGTGACCAAACTAGGTAGGAAGGTGAAAGGTTAAGACACTCTCAAAAAGGCAAAAGTGAACATGAGCAAACGTGAGCAACTCTTGAAGATATACTCTGTATTTTCAGAGAAGCTCACCTGGGAGTCCAGAACTGTACCGAGGTATTTAAAGCTTTCCACAGTCTCAACATGTTGGCCATCAAGTGAAACCGGCTCTGTGTTCGGATGTTGTTCTAATGAACGCTGAATGTAAAATCTTGAACAAAAATTGCCAACTTTAGATTTGGCGGGTGATCATTTTCTTAATGTAGCATTTTGTCTCGGGGGTTTGGCCGCTCTGTTCGGGGCTCTATTTGTTATTCCGACAGACAGTACACGGGATAATCTGTATTTAGACCATGTCGCTTCCTCAATGACCTCAACCTGTGCTGAGAAAAGTGTTTGTATGTATGTATTGCAAGTGCCAAACAGCTCATAAGAAAGAACAAAGTAAAGTGGTAGGGAGAGAGGTAAATATAGGGGAACAGAATGAGAAAGAAAGACATCGACAGAGAGGACAGATGAGAGAGAGAGAGGCTGTCGTACAGGGCAGGCACTGCAGAGATGTGCTGCAGAATACAGGGATGGCAAGCAGGAGGATGTGCTGAAGCTATTTAAGGTTGAGCAGTTGAAGACTAACCCTGGGAGATATGAACCCTGCTTCTTTGGCATCACCTCATGCCGGATTGGGGCCTGCACTGTGAGGCAGAGCGAGGAAAACTGGGAGTCCAAGTCATTTTAGAAGGAAGAAAGTGGGATACTGCCCACAGGACTGCGTGAAGTCACAGTGATCCTCTTCATCCATCCATAAATCAATACATCCTTTATCTAAAGAAATGCAATGGTATGAATGGTATTTCATTCACTCAAATGAATCTCACAGTAATGACATCATTCTTACAAACACATCCTCCTCTTCCTGCTCCTCCACTCTCACACTCTGTCCGGATGACAGGAGTTCACAGGAATGAAGCGTATAGGTGTCAATTTGTAGAGGAAAAGCATCAGTGCGACAAACAGTAGCACTCTCACCCACAATCTATATGCATCTCACCCTGAATCTATATGCATCGCTTCATTGCCAACAGGGCTGACAGCTTAACTGCTCAGAGAAATCACTGACAACCACTGATGTTTGACAATGATAGGGAGAGGTGGATTGCAAATGGGGGTCTATAAATAGCAGCACTGCTGGAGCTTCATACTGCATGAGTACTGTATGCAGCAGGGCTCTCAGACCTTAAAGATTCTGTCGCGGCAATCCCTAAAAATAGTAGCCACACCTAAACACCAAACATTTAATCATTCAACACACTCATGTTATTCATGCCCCGTACCTCACGGCCGAGACTATGTGGTGAGCGCCTGTGGCAGCAGTGTGCAAGAAGCCTCCGGCAATGCTAGAGCTGCTAACGTAGCACAAATACACACACTGTTTATCGGGCAATCACTATCGTTAATCCGGGCAGACAGGGTGTCGTCACGCCGAGCAGACACACAGCTGACCACCTGCTAAACTAAACTAAATGTGCGGTGGAGACTTTTACTGGGAAAGTGGCTGCATGTCCGCGACACTACACGCAGCATCGTGGGTGCTAAGTTATCGCTCCCGGACGGTGAACTGGGGACTCCCGTCAACCAATATCTGTTGTGCTCCTGCAGCTGGTACACCGCTGCATGCGATGCACAAATCTTGTCGGTTAACGGTTAATAATCGTTTAACGAGGGTCGGTTAACATGTCCCTAACATGTACACATTACATGGGATTTATTGTTTTTTTGTTTTTCTTTAACGTGGTATCGAATTTGGTATCGAGAATCGTGGAAATTCACTGGTATTGGTATCGATTACTAGATTTCTCCCTAGGTGTTGGTGCACAGTTAAGGCTGGCACCATCACTGTTACACAGCCAGTCACAACCATCTCCTTCCTCACTTAAACACGTTTCCTATT
Source organism: Sebastes fasciatus (assembly GCF_043250625.1). NCBI lineage: Eukaryota > Metazoa > Chordata > Actinopteri > Perciformes > Sebastidae > Sebastes > Sebastes fasciatus. The sequence goes on along the minus strand of NC_133810.1, from coordinate 29,506,852 downwards.
CAACCAAAGCCTCAGGGAGGACACAGTGATTGCACTAGGATGAACAGTTCATCCAATTTATGAACCCTTGTAATGGGATCGTGTTTTTGAACTGAACTTGAACTTTTGAACCTGCAGTTTGTGATTTGATGAGTCCACATGCCCAAAAGGACTGTACTGTTGGGGTCTGACATCTAAAGACACACTTTAAATCACAGACTGATAACTCAGCTGTGTCCTGTACAACACCAATAAGACTGATAACAGTCTGATGTGGCAACAGGACACTAACGGACTTGCCATACCTGCCATACTTGCCAACCCTTCCGATTTTCCCGGGGGACTCTTTATGACAAATGTTCACACTTTTTTTTCCATTTCGTTATCTTCTCCTGTTTCTGGAACTGAACGGTGTGTATAATCCCGACTGTTTCCACCCGGAGGACAATAGAGCTACACCAACTGTCGGTTCCCGGCGGAAGAGAGCAGTCTATGCTCTCGACACGCCGCAGTTTGAGGTCATGTTTAAGCTGCGCTCGCCACGGCATGCAGCGCCCAAAGTTGGCCTTTGCTCGATGCAGCGAAAAGCCAAACCGTTGGAAATAACGGGTTTCAGAGAGCAGTGGTGGCGTTGTCGAGTTGTTTTCTTTCCTTGGAGTTAAATGTGAAACATAAAAATGCTGTTATTGTTTTGTTATTTTCAGTCTTTTAAAGTCACCAGAATGCAGGAAACAATGGGGGACCCCCCACCTTTTTCTTAAGGTCTCAAGGTCGGCAAGTATGTAAAGGACAGCGGAGGCGTAATAAACATGAAGATGGAAAGAGAAAATAGAGCGAGGAGGAAGCCTGAGGCCTTTAAAGCAGTTCTGGGAGAGAGAGAGAGAGAGAAGATGCAAGGCGAAGTCAAACAGAAGAGGAGCAACACTGATGAAACTGAGCTAATGTTCTGTGACCACATGGGGGGTTGGGAGGGGTGGAGGGGTGGGGGGGTGTACAGGGCCGTGTCTGGTGTGTCTGTTACCACAGCAACTAGCATCATCATACGCTGTCTGATTAAGTGTCTCGATGAATGCTTGAGCTACCAAGTGAAGGCAAGAATATTATTTCCGTTTCTGTGAGAGAGTCCCGTCAGCGTTGGTTACTTATTTTACACTCAGGTGTTTGTCAGGTTGCTCCTCTCCAGAGACGACATCAGTGACGGAGCATGGAGAGGGTGCAGTGTTTTGCTCAGGGACAACTTTGTCAATCCTTCTATTTATGACACAGCCACCATGAGGCCAGTGAGACACGACAAACAACGGGCCTCATGCAAGAACCACTCGTACGAACAGATTCATTCTTAAGAGGCTCGTACGAGAGTGATTTCGGAGAACTTGACGTATTCACTAATTTTTTCATATTTAGAATTTTCGCTTAGGCACAAACGCAATTTACGAGTGGTCCAGACCTGTCGAACACTGTAAAAAAAGATTGTATTGCATTTCAAAATTACAGGAAAATCATATAAAAATTATAATAATAAACTGTTTATTGAATAGTCATGTGATTTAACAAAAACATCTGTAATACAATTTACCAGATTTTAAATGACAAATGTAGCTGTATTTTCTATAATTTTACAAACAATTACTTTTGTTATGGCAATATACTGTATCAGTGTCAAATACAAATACAACACTGTTAATAATACATTTTAAATTGTATAATTGGACGAAGATATATGCCTAAAAAAAAGACAAACTTTGCCAGGTCTTTGCGGCGATGTCTGCAACCCACCCGACCCGTCTTGAAACACGGACCAAGGAGTCTAATGCACTTGCGAGTCAGAGGGTGCAAGCAAAACCCTGTGGCGCAATGGAAGTGAGGACCAGCGCGCGCTGCCTGAGGTGGTCGGGCGCTGCACCGGCCCGTCTCGCCCGCACCGTCAGGGAGGTGGCGCATGAGCGCGTGCGATAGGACCCGAAAGATGGTGACGAGTGGTTAACGTCACGCTGCCGTAAAGTGGTATCGGTGCCGTTTTGCGAGTACGAGTACGAGTGAGCACAGTGTCAGACCCAATACTGGTATCAGTATCGGTGCATCCCTACTGTGTAATAATATATCAGTCCACACATGTACGATACATATCTGTTTCTCCACCACTGTCTTGTCTGATGTCTGTACTGAACAGTGTGAATAAAGCGCGCTGATATTGGTTACTTACCATTGACGGTTAGATGCACCCAGCTGCCGTTGTGGAAGGTGTCATACTGCTGCTCCAGCATCAGCACCTTACATTCATACCAGCCCTGGTCGTCTGAACGCACATTCTCTACCCGCAGGGAGGACTTGCCGTGCAGAGTGGCCCGGCCTGGAAAGAGACACAGAGAGGTGAAGCATTTAATGAGGGAAGTGAAGGGAAGGAACAGGTGAATGTTCAGATATATATGTCGGGATCACAGAGTACACTGTGGCATGTTAGTGTCCTGTAGGTGTCTCAGGGTAACATCACAGTGCAGACCTGTTTCTAAACAGTCCCTGCTGCACTGTTAATGTGCCACACAACATCAGAGCAGGATACCGTCTGCAGTTGTTTACGCAGTACGCAGTGAAATCTGTCGATTAAGCCTCAGTGCAGCTGAGATGTCCTCATCTCTATGTGTGTGTGGCGGCCTATTTTGGAGATGCACCGAGGCAAGGACAGGTCATTACTTCCTTTGAGGAGTGGGAAGTGGCCAACATCACAACAGAGAACCCTTCAGGGTTACACAGGAGTCACAATCCGTCAGAACAGATGTCGGCTTTTGCGTTTGGTGAGCACAGAGAGTCAGGAATAGCTGCATTTTACTTTTACAGATCAAAAGCTGAGAGCGTGGGGGGATTGATGATGTTGCTTTGGGCAAACTGGCAACTGGATCATAACAGATGGCAACTGGCAATAAAGGCTAAACAAAGGGCTTTCAGGGAGCACACACCGGCTCAAAACGTCAGCATTATCAAAGCCTTGCTATCCTTCATTAATCCCCTCACTCTCCCCTATCCTCTCCAATTGTGGGTATTCCTGACTATTTTTCGTTTGCCTTCCTAAATCCCCTCTGCAGCATGACACACCAGGTAAATATATCAGCTGCACCGGCGGCTGCCTCGGTGACTTAAGGTAGACTGTGTCCTGGTTAGGCTATTTACATAGCAGATTATATTTCTCCAATTTCCAACCATGTCTGTCTCCTCTCTTGGCTGGCTGGAAAGAACTGAGAAAGAGACTCGATGTTAATTATTGAGTGTGAACTATGCCTTTAATATACTGTATATACAGTATCTATGTATCCTTCACTTGATGTATTCAAGTCTGTATAAACACAGGGTGTTATTATGACTGTATAGCACTCTGTATGAAAGCAGAGTGGTGCTTACTCTTCACATGCTGCCCACGCTGTGCCCACATTAATCTTGGAATTACCCATTGACTGTATATAAGAAGTGAACGTAGTCACCGTGACGTCACCCACCCATTTATGGACTACTGTTGTGAAGCCTCGATTTGCCATCTTGGTTTTTGTTTTTGGAACCAGAAGTGAAATGAGAGTGTGGAGCTAAGTGCGACGAATGTACAACGGAATTTTTTAGGTGACCAAAATGTTACAATTAGCTTTAATGAACTGAAAACACACCGTGAAAGGGTTAAATTTCGAAGACAAAAACACGGACAACATCCAGACTGGACAACGCCGTGGTAGCGACCTGTCAATCACAAGTTCCTCCCCACCCCGTCAGGGATGCGTCCGTGAACACTGTGACATAGAAGGTCACTCGTCCCAGCGTTGTTCCCTTCAACAGGTGTTGTGGGGTCGCCCAGTAGCATAGGTCGTCTTCTACTGGCATCCAAGCGAAGGCTGGCAAACCACCTCTGCAGGTGCCGCATGTGCAACAGCCCCAGTGGCACCGAGTAGTATGCAGTTTGCATGCAACCCCCAGATGCTCCACCCGTTGGTGTGGTTGATCGCAAACCCCAACTTGGTGAGGTGTAAGAAACATCGCCCATTGCTTGGACTTGGCCATGACAATGAAGTTGTAGCGGCTGCAGCACCACGTCCACTCATAGGCTATCCCGTGGAGGGCGAAACGCAAGAATTTCCAGTTTTTTGGTGCCACCTCGACATGAAAGTGTGCATCCTTTATTTAAGTCGATGGTGGTGAACCAGTCTTCCGGCTAAACTAGTTCTAGTATCTGTTTGTTGGTCAGAATACGGAACGTTTTGCGGACAATACATTGATTTAGGCCGCGGAGATCCAAAATGAGTCTGAAGTCTCTCGTCTTCTTATGGAACCAGGAAGTACGTGGAGTAAAACCCCTTTTTTCTCTCGTGCATGGGGACGACAGACAAAGTCTGTTTCTGTAACGAGGCCTGGATCTCCGCTGAGAGGAATTTATCTTCTCCTGACCCCCATGAATGTGAGCGTGAATGGTTGTCTGTGTCAGCCCTGTGACAGTCAGATAATGGATGGATGGATAATAATAATCCAAATGATGTAAAATTGCAGTTTTATGTCAAAAAAAATTCTTGAGGAGAGGACCCCCAAACCCCCAACCCCCCATTTACACCGGTTCTTGTGATGTTTGTGCATTTCTAATTAAAAAGACTGATCTTCTGTGCACACAGGCCTACTTGGCTCAATAACCTAGCTTGGTCTTCATATATTGTTGACGTATATTGTCTTATAATATAAAGAGTTTCATATTCTGTTTACTGATGAGGACGGCACTGTATTTAATATTCGTCGCTGTCCATTGACGAGGGGTTCTGAATTAAAGTTGCCGTGGCACATTGTGAAGGGAGGGGAGGGCCTCCAAAATATCCATAGCCCCGGGGCCTAAAGTCATATTAAGGCGTCCTGCCTAAGGCAGCAAAAGCAGCAGTCAGCAGGACTTTTGTTCATTGAAGTAATTATGACATAAGTCCAGCTGTTCCTCCAATCTTCTTCTATTCAGTCAGTCTCACCCCACTTCTTGTCTCTTCTATCAGCTTCCCGCAGTCAACACATGGCAGCCTGTGACAGAGCTCCGCTCCTCGTGATTGACGTTGACTGTGATAACGTAAGAGGACTCGCCTTGGGTACACATTTTCAACTTCACATGAGGTTGCCTGGTTCTGTGGGTCGACTTCTTACCACTGCAATGGTGTTCAACAAAGGTTATTGATATACTGTAGCTTGCCCATATTCTCACACATATTACTTCATATTTAACCGTCATCCCAACGTATGGACCCCGACCCCACCAAGACGATCCGTTCTAGAAGATCAGATTTAAATCTGAGCCCAAAGTGTTGTGCATAACTTTAGAAGAAGGACAAAGCCGATTCATTAGCTTCAGGGAATGACTGCAGAGGGCAGGTCATTTTAAAATGTCACAGTTCTTCTGGACAAGGTTGGAGATCTTCCATGATGATAGGGGACATTCAATAATGTAATCTGGGACCACTTCCTGCTCCCTCCATTTCCAGTTTCATCTTCCATTCCTATTGCTTTCTTCCTGGCTGGCTATCAAGTTATGTCCATCTCTTCCTTCTACACATTCTCATGGAAATGTTTTATACTCTGTTTGCCTCATTTACTCTCACAGATGGTTTTCTGTCCCTTTTTTTCTCTATAAAAAAATAAGACAATGGCTTGTTTGAGACCGAGGGCAGACGGGTGTCTAGGAAACAGTGCCCCTGTGGATGGCTGGACTCATTAACCCTTGACATCGTCCCAATCTAAAGATGGCACAATGTGAGCCTCTATGTATCTCAGCAGCTTTGACTGTGACCTGTGACCTCAGTCTATGACGCAATATCATGGGTCCCATGTGTCATCTGACCACGGAAGGAGGTTCAGGAGCTGTTGGACCATCTGACATGAACTATACCGATCGTTGACCCATACATCATTCTTTTAAAACGAGATATCAGTGTCAGTATTAGTAAAATAACTATGATAATATTGGTAAAATAAGGTGTTGTTATACATTTAATAAGTCATAAGTTAGTTTGTTTCCACGTCTACAGTACATGCACAGACACTTTATGGAGCGGTTGTTTCCGTCCAATGGATTTTGGGTTACACTCACATCCTACTGCTCTTTTTTTGCTGAGGTCAGGATTCTGTAACTCTAACCATAGGTTCTGAAACTCAGCAGGTATTTGTACTCAGAGATCTAATCAATGAAGACAAAGTGTGTGAGGATGCATGAAAGATTATACAAAGCCTTCGTATTTTTTTGCCACAATCTTCTAGTCTGTCAGACTATTTGTCTTCCTTCTTGCTGCAGCAGGCAGGTGGGATGTAAAGGACGCTTTAAAAATAAACCTTTTCTTGTGGCCAATGCAGACAGTAGCCAATCAATCAGCTGCCTTTCAAACAGATGTGGAGATTAGTATCTGCCATTTCTAATTAGAGGAATACATTGTTACAACAAAACATTTAATTTGACAGAACTTGGACTCTAATTCGCACTTTCTTAAAACAGATGTTTAGAGCCTAGCAGATGTTATACTGTATTTTAGCTTTGTTTATACTCGCGCGAGACACCGTGGCCTCCGTAGATGGAGCGCGCACTACAAGCATGCACAGAAGCGTTTATGCTCAGCGCGTTGGTCTGATACGGACTGAATGAATGAGGAAATAAAGCAGCGCGTCTGTCTCCGTATGAGGGGACGGGGGGACGGAGAGAAACTCAGGGTTTGTCGAAGAAAACCTGCCAGCGAGCAGGTTAGGTTCGCAGAGTCAGTTACCATGGTAACTGACCCAGAGTTTAAGTTATCTCTATTTCTGGAACTGAAAATCCCTCATCATCAAATTCCCTCGTCTCAGGGTTAACTAACTCAGACTTTTCACTGATCCCCGCTTTCTGAAACAGACCTCTGGCAGAAAAGAATGATTAGTCCTATTTAGAAGATGTGGTGTTGGTGCACTCTGGTGCTCCAAATAAGTATTACAACAACAACCACCAGTTTTTACACAGATTGAATAAAGCAACTTACATGAACCTGGGAAAACAAACATTGGTTTTCACGGATGAAAAACAGAAACTTAGCAAACAACATTTTTTTCACCTTTCTTAAGACACAAACACGGGAGAGAAAATAATTCAGATCACCAGAAACAATTGATATTTATATCATTTGCCTTTCAAGACTTCTGTAATTAGTACTTCTTTCTAGTGTTTTTTTTCATTTCATTGTGTCTTTAAGACATATAGACATGTTTAAAGAAATATACAACTACTCTGCTTTGAATAATATGTGTATCTGTTGTGGTTTTGCCACAAAAAGAGTTGAATTACCTTGTTAAAAATCTTAAAATGACATCTACTCCTTCTCTATCATTAAGAAAAAACTGAATCTTTGAATATGTTCACACGGTTTCCACATCACACTTGTGAAAGTTGCATACTGGACCATGATTGGCTCCCAAACAAGCTGTGATGTCACTAAATCCTGCTAGCACATCCAGGTGTTAAACTGAGATACAAGGTGAGCACAGAGAAACTTTCCTCCTTCAGCAGATGAGTGGAGGGGGACTTCAACCTAATACCCACTAAAACGTGTGTTTGTTGACCTCCAGTGGCTTAACCTCTTGCTGCTGTGATGTAGAAGTGTACTCAAGGGTGTGTAAGTACACTGTTGAGTGTAGTTATAGGTGCAACAGAGCGCACTTCTGCCCACATCCAACCACACCCCTCAGTGATGCTGGTATGGTCAGAGACTCAACAGGTGTGAAACGTTCAACCATGAAAGGTTGCTTTTCTGAATGCGACCGCTTTCACTCTCTTACCGGCATATTCCGGGTCCACATGAGGAGGGTAGAAGCGAAAGTTGATGAAGAAGGGGATGGGCATTCCATACTTGAACCACTCCACCACATAGGGCTGGCCGTTCAGGGGGTGGGACACGTCGCATCCCAGGATGACGTTCTCTCCTGCGTGTGACGTCACAAACTGGGGCTCCTCTCGCACTCCGTGGGCACCTGTAGGGGTTAACATCATTCACAGGTTATACAGGTCGACAATCCCAGATGAGCGAAGCTGGTGGCTAAAAGACCATTTTAAGCCTACACACTTGAGCTACACATTACGGTGTAAAGCAAAACAATGCTTCAATATTTCATTGTCATTTTCCATCAATCCATCCATCCATTTACTTTCCCCCTATCCGGGGCCGGGTCGCGGGGGCCACCGTTCCAACCACGTTGTCAGACTTGGAAGTACTGACTCTCATCCCGACCGCTTCACACTCGGCTGCAAACCGCCCCAGTGCGTGCTGAAGGTCACGGTCTGATGAAGCCAACAGAACCACATCATCTGCAAAGAGCAGAGACGCAATTCTGAGGTCCCCGAACCGGACACTCTCCTCCCCCCGGCTGCACCTTGAGATCCTGTCCATGAAAATCACAAGCAGGATCGGTGACAAGGGACCACCCTGGCGGAGCCAAGTTTCAATATTTCAAATTTTTCAGGGTTTCACACATTTAAATTTCAATCTTCACACATTTAGTGCTCACATTAGTGCCTGTAGAATAATCCTGTCACCACAGTACAAACAGGAAAAGAGGAAAAGAAATAAAAGAAAAGCTATATGAGGTAGACAGATGTGATTTTACTAGGTAGTCTCAATAGAGAGTAAAAACGACTAATTACTGGTATTTTTAAGGGTTTGAGAATAACTAATCCTATTTCAGGGTGCAAACCACAAGCACACCAGAGGCCTGTACTACGAAGCGAGTTCAACATACCCAGGGTATCTTCTCCTTATCTGGTTTTACGAACCCTAACAATGCGGTCCTTCGACGGTGGTTATCAACTCGGTAAATCAACCCAGGGTTTGTCAATCTGGATATGAGCGCGGGCCGGGTTTTTCACCTGTCCACCTCCAGCTTTACATTTGTTCGAGCCAATGCTGACACTCCATTCACCACCTTTCATTGAGCATGCTTCTCTAATCTTTAGGCTATCGTGACATCAGGTAATGTGAAGTAAACAAGGTAGGAGTGGTATAAGCTGATTCCACTAGTTTAACAGAAATGCCACATTAGAGATGGTTCAGATTAGAAAGAAATATAGAAAGAGGGTTTTTTAGGAAGCAACAGTTTCACCTAGGAAGTGAGTGTTTGTGTGTGATAACATGTGCTAAGCTACAAGATCCATCACTCAGGACAGGACTGCCAGTGAAAATCCAATACAGAGCCAAGGCCGATGGGTTGGGAAGATAAATATTAACGGCACTTTCAGACGCGTGAATGCGCTTTATCTCGACAGAATCTTCTTCATCTAATTGGTCTGACTGAACGTGGGAGGACAAAAACATGAAAGAGGTAATGTGACAGTAACTGATTTTCAATAATACTTGGACTTTTAACCTTTTACAAAACAGAATTCACTCTGTTAGATCTGTGATGGAGCAATCCCAGTGAAACTGTGTCTGTGGGCTAGCTGCTGGACGGCCACATCGATCCCAGGCTAATTACTATGTAGCTCGGCTTTATGAGCGGAAACCCGGCATGATAGCATTTTACCAGTCGATATGGCTAATCAGATGTACTCACTGCTCGTCCCTCTGTGGCCTGCAAGGAAGCCGGGCAGCCAGCTACTTTCTCATGCACACAGATGACGGTCTACTGCCTGCATTGCCTCTCATTAGTGAAAGCAAACAGTGTAAGGTGTTGTGTGTGCAGTGAGCCAACAGGACTTTATCTATTACATCTGTAAATAACTAAGGCTACGGCGAGTCTTAGCCTAAATGTGTGTCAGTAAAACATTTTCAGAGTCTGCCCATAGTATTTCTCTTAAAGATAAATACATGACATAAACATCAATCTTGATAGGTGACTGTGGAGATACCACACGGGGACTGCATGGTGGTCAACTTGGGCTGCTTGTGTTTTCTGTGTCCAATGCATAGATTGTATTTAAGAGGTGGACGTAGTCACTGTGACGTCGCCCATTGGTTTGTGAACTGCAGTTTTGAAGCCTCAAGTTCGACATTTTGTCTGTTTGTCATTTTCTGGTTTTGGTTTAATTTATATTCCAATTTCCAATTTGAAGACAAAAACAAGAAAAGCAAGTTGATTTCCGTTTTTTTAATTCACACGGAAAAAAACAGCCACGGGGTCGGGTGCACCAGCGGCCCGTCTCGCCCGCACCGTCGGGGAGGTTGAGCGTGAGCGCGTGCGATAGGACACGAAAGACGGTGACGAAAGGTTAACGTCACTCTGCCCTAAAGTGGTATCGATGGTATTGTATCAGAGCTGTTTCGCGAGTACGAGTACATGAGCACAGTATCGGACCCGATACTGGTATCGGTATCGGTGCATAATAGATATGAAGGGCTTATTCTAGACTAACAAATACACCATTCTTAGTTTTAGGTGATTATATACTAATGAAAACATAGTTATGAATATACAAGAATCATTGAAGGCAGAATGGGACAGTGAGGCAGTAATGCTTTGGGCTATCTTAGTCTACACGTCTTTCAGCAGAGGTGCTGCGTGTGACAGCAAGAAAAAGGTCAGAAAGAACAGCTTTCTAAAAGTACAAATACTCAAAGGATGACTCTTCAATCCCAACACTTGATGTTTCTCCATTTTGCAATCACCAGAATGTGCTCGTTGTGTAACAGACCAAACCAATTACATTGCTCTAATAACTAAATATCCATTCAAGGCCAGTCATAAAGAGTTAGCCCACGTTATCAGTTTTGAGCTTTCAAATGCATATTCAGGCTGAAGTAGGAAAAACATGAAAGGCCACCACAGTCACCTTGAACTGAGGTCAATAAGAAAAGCAACTATTTGTCCAGGTTTTGCTCTTAACAATTTAGATGTTTAGCTTATAATTAGGCCTAATTGTGAATGTCAGACTAATGGAATAAAACACTTGCAGATTCAAAGTGAAATGTTAAGTAACAAATACCATTAGAGATGGAAACACATCCCCAAACTGAGCGAACTGAGATTAACCATTTCAACAGAGCACTGTAATCACCTTGTGGAATATCTCTGAATACATCATAGGCCTATCATTTCCACACATCATACAGTAAATAGCACTCTTATGTAATCTATATAGAGTATATTACATCACTGAGAGGCTGCGTGTATCAGAAGAAGCCTGTGGATTTGTGATTTGATGTGCATATGTGCTCTCATGCTTGCCGGCAGAACCAAATAATAACTGTGCTTTTCCCAGTGGTGAACCCCCGCGCCACCCCACCCCCTCACACACACACACACACACACACACACACACACATGCTATGTGTTGATTGGCTGCTGGTGACATCATGGCAGATAGCACAAAAACAGGCCCCTTGGAAGGTATGACTTCACTGTTTATAACTGATGAGACGAAGAGGGAGCGAGAGAGCAGAGCACAGAGAAGGCAGCGGCAGAGCTGATTTGCCCATCCCCACCCATAAGGGTTTAGCTCATTTACAATCAAAGACCCAGGGGAGGGCACCATCGCTAGGTATAACCAGAGGTGCACTCTCTCTCTCTCTCTTTCTCTCACACACACAGTACCAAGAGTGTAAGTAAGGTGGAAGAGGGAAGGGGAGGATATGGTTGCTGGGTATTTGTGATTGTTGCCAGGAGTGCTGTAATACTTGTGTCATCGAGCTACTTTGAAGCCACCAACAGATTAAAAATATATTGTGTTGCAATAATACAGTAGTGACAATCAAAGGAGCAAGATGTAGATGTTTGTTTGGACGGGGCTAGACATTCAACATATAAAACATATCAGGAACAGCAAACAGCAAAACGTGCACCCCAAAAATCAATACATCAGAGCCATGAGGAGGTGGAGAAGTCTCTCTCAGCACACTTGAATTACAATATGCTGAAATGTTATTATCAGACATCACAAACAGGCCTCAACATCCATAAAGGGAAAAGTAAAGTCCTCAAGGTCAAACCAACCAGCGGAAACTCAGTGACCCTGGAGGGAACAGCATTTGAAGAAATAGAAGCCTTTGCATACCTCGGCAGTGTCATCGATAAGCAGGGCGGGAAGGATGCAGATGTCAGAGCCAGAATCGGCATGGCGAGGGCTTCATTCATACAACTTAAGAACATCTGGAGCTCAGACTCTTCAATTCCAAAATCAAACCAATACCATTCTACGGTTCGGAGACGTGGAGGATAGGGATGCACCGATACCGATACCAGTATCGGGTATCGGGTCTGTTGTACTCGTACTCGCAAAACGGCTTCTATACCACTTTATGGCAGCGTGACGATAACCTCTCGTCACCATCTTTCGGGTCCTATCTCACGCGCCCACGCTCCACCTCTCCAACGGTGCAGGCGAGATGGGCACCGTCGAGAAGTACTCGTATCAGTACTCGGTATCAGTGAGTACCCAAATGTAAGTACTTGTACTTGTACTCGGTCTGAACAAAAGTGGTATCGGTGCATCCCTAGTGGAGGACAACCAAGACCACAATAACAAAAGTACAACCATTCATAAACACCTGCCTGAGGCGGATCTTAAACATCCACTGGCCAGATATCATCAGCAACAATGATCTCTATCAGGTCAAAAACCTGTGGAAGAAGAGATCAGGAGAAGGAGATGGGGACGGGGATGGATTGGCCACACACTCCGGAAACTCAGTACCAGCATCACCAGGCAGGTCCTTAGATGGAACCCACAAGGCAACAAGAAGGAGAGGTCGGCCCAAGAACACCTGGCGCACCTCAACACGGACATCAAACAGAGCAGGCTGACATGGAAACAACTGGAGAGGAAAACCCAGGACAGAAGACTCTGGCAGACTGTGGTCAACAGCCTATGACTCCATAAAGGAGCGATAGGCTTTGAATGAATGAATGAAAAGTTATTATGGAATTTTTTCCCAATGACGCCAAAAACATTCTGCATACTGAAGACATTTTAAATTAATTTTCTTATGTTGCAAAGAAAAGAGAAAACCTCTAAATATGACATATGTGTGTTTACGGTCTCCTTCACAATGCTCCAGTACACCGCGATTCTAAAATGATTTACGAGTAATGTTTGATTCCAGGTCTTGGTGTGTCAAAGATAAACTGTTCTTCCTCTGTTATATGACAGCATAGCAGAAGATATATGACAGTTTAATACTGTGACAGGCTTATTTCCACATAGAAGCCTTGGAGAAAACTGCTTTTCTATATTTATTCCAGGGGACAAAATTCAGTCAAATGCAATTAATAAACAATACCAGTATGGCGCATTACCAGACACACGACGCGCTCTCGCTGTGTGTTTCAGTTGAGACTCTGTGTTGGCACTTAAAAACTGAAAATATACTCGAGCTCTCCCGTCTCCGTCTCAGCTGGCCCCCCTGGCTCCATCCTGACGCTGTCTAGCAGCGACAACTGGCCCACTCTGCTAAGTGCCAACAAAAAATGAAAAATAAATGAGATTTTTACACAATACTACATGAATTATTTATGAGTATAGTAAGGTTCGTACATTATCATGCAGCCTATTATTCTCGCACCTGCACTTAGTCTCCCTGTATCTTATTCCAAAGTTGAACTCGGAGGTGGCGAAAATAAAATGGCAGCAATGTGAAAGTAATTGAGGCATTAGTAGTGTTGCCAGCCGGCCCACTAAGCCCTCGTTGTACCTTGGCTTGGGGGGCATGTAATGACACTTCTTTGGGCTACATTCTCACTGGTGCTTTAGGCCTATCTGTCACTGCAGAACACAACACAGAGGAGGTCAACCTAATCAGCCTGTTTGCTGCAGGGGTCATCTTAATCACTTTTTAAAAAAACTAGTAAACGTTTGTGTGTAAAAGCTGAGTAATTCACAGAGAATGTGTACTGTAGTAGAGCATTTCCTCTTTCTTACTGTCACTCGGCCTTTAAATCCCACCACCATCTGCTACCGAAATCTGGAGGATTAAATCTTGTGGCTCAAAGTTCTGCAGTGGCTACGAAGGCAGCCATTCACAGCATCAGTTGCAAATGTCAAATAGCAAACTAATTGTGCAGTACTCATCAAAACCTGGCAATTACAAATTGCTGTGGAGCAGCAGATACAAGAGTCCAATCCACACCGTTACTATGCATTAAGTAAGAGATTAATGTACAGCGAGCCGGTCATTGTTGTGAAAGAATCCCCGACAGGGCGATGCTGCACCCTGACGCGCAGCGCCCTGAAGGGGATTCTTTCACAACAATGACCCGCTGGCTGTACATTATCCCGCTTATTACACAGCTACTTACTGAAGAAATCAATATTTTGACACAAAAACGGTCCACCAGAGTCCGACGTCTGAACTGCGCCCATAGCAACGGTCTGTTATACATAGCAACGGTCTGTTATACATAGCAACGGTCTGTTATACAGAGCAACAGTCTGTTATACATAGTAACGGTCTGTTATACATAGCAACGGTCTGTTATACATAGCAACAGTCTGTTATACATAGCAACGGTCTGTTATAGAGAAATTACAGACCGCAGAACACCGTGATAGACCAATCAGAATCAGGTATTCAACACAGCCGTGTTCGGGCTCTATTCAATAACAATGATTGGATATTGATAATGGGCGAAGGTAAATTCCAACGTTATCATAATGTGTTCACATGTAATCTTGTAAAAATGTATTTTTTTGCGACAAACTTCAATAAATCCAGATGTTTGAAGGAGATGTTTTCACAGCAATAAAAAGATAATAGAGAGGGAATTATGACCTGTTTAACTTCCTGACAAAAACCAGTGTGCAAAAGTACATGGGATTTAATGTTTTACTTCATTTTTTGCCGTGGTATCAAATTGGTATTGAGAATCGTGGAATTTCACTGGTATTGGTATCGACTACTAAATTTCTGGGATTGACATCCCTACATTCAACATCATAGCACTACTTTGAAAGGGCGGGCGCATCTATTTTCAAATCGAACAAAGTGTTGACTGAGTTAATCTTCGCATGTAAACTATTAATTATAAATCAAGTGTTTTTGACAATCGATACAGTATCACAAAACATAATATCGCGATACCTGTTTTCTTATACCCCTACAGAGACCAAATAAGATGACTGAAAACAACAAACAAAAATCTCTAAGTCCAAAGAGGAGATTTTAGATCAAGCAAAAAAGTCCAAAACCACGTGAACTACAGTGTATTGTGCAAATACTTCTTGCAGGAAGAAATAATCCAGTTGGGAAGAGCAGTGCGTGAGAATGAATTGTGAAAACTGGTGTGGGCTCAGGAGACCAGAAACCAGCATCCAGAAAGTCAAAACATTTTGCCTAAAAGCTTAGGTAAATTGCATTGCTCATTTGTGTTTGTCAGCTTGTGCTATAACCCTTAGATATATCAGGGTGGCTTAAAACACTAATGCTACACCAAAGGGTGGGAGACTTGACCTAATTCTGGCCTCCTACTCTCAAGCAAGCATCCCTCATTTGGAATTCACAGGAGATCTTTCCAGGGTGCATAAAAGCATCTGATCCTTCCTGCATCACATGTGGAGTACAGAAAGGCTTTAAGTTATGTTGGTGGTAGCCTCGATAATGTAACACTGCAAACATTTGTGAATAGTCTAGACAGCAAGACAACAGGGTGACTTCCAAAGGCATTTAATCCTGGATGCAATGCAAGTCCATGCAAACAGCCAAAACCACCGGGCAAGGTGACTTTTAAACACAGACCAGAGGCCTGTACTATGAAGCAGGTTCAACATACTTATATCATATCTTTTCATTATCTGGCTTAACAAACCCTAACAACCGCGATCACGCTAAGCGGTCCTACGATGGAGGTTACCAACTCGGTAAATCTATGAGCACGTTCACATGAAAGGGCCGGTGTTTGCAGCAGTGGAGGCTGGTCCATAGAGGCAGAGGAGGTTGATCCTCCTCTATTTTTGAGAAGCAAGAGGGAGACCAAAATTTAAAAGAATCAGTCTCAGTATCATTTATGAAATATTTTTTCTCTCTCCAAATCCATTATTTAGATTCTAATTAAAATGCCTCAACAGTGACAAAGAAAGTGGTGGTGGGAGCAAGGGAGGACAGGGTGCTGCCGTCCTCCCTTGAGGCGAGACTTCTTATATCATTTCAATGTAATTAAATTTTTTTTGTTTTTTATATATTTATCTGTGATTGGCCAAAACACGTAAAATGACGCTCCAAGGGGAGGTCATCCTCCCTTGGCTCGTTACTTATCAACAACCAGAAGAATAGAAGATTGACATCGGGTTGGTCCAATGATGATTTCTGGCTGAACTGGCGGTAAAGTATCAGACAGTAGTATATTAGAAAATAAATTATAACATACAAATCGTGAACTACTTTTAAACACACAACAGAACAAATCATTTTTATTTAGGCCTTTTTATTGAGCTGTAGCCGCGGCACGTTGGGACGCTGCACGCCACCATATCCTTCCGTGGAGCGGATGGAGACAGCTCCGATCAGGGCACGCTGCTCGGGCCTTGCCGTAGAGATAAGTAGCTAACTAGTGCAGTAATAATAATAATTTATATAACACTCCCAACAGCCTATATGACATACAAAAATGAGGAACATGAGAGTGCATATATCAGACAGCACTGAGCCAATACATGAAATGGAGGTGCAAGTGCAAACATTTAAAGAGGTGTCTCATTTAAACATTGCTCCATATACAGGATATACAGCATTTACTGAGCTTTCATCTAGCGAGTATGACAATTTTCACACCGGTGTTATTTTTCTAGCAGATGATGAACTCTGTAATTCTGCCAGGAATAATAAGAAGAGTTTGCAAAATCCAAATACCAGAAAGTAAAATACTTGTATTCATCTCTACTTTAGAAAGACGGATCGCTCTTGCAAACACTGTCCAAAGAAACTGCTCGCAAGGCCATATTTAAATTTGTTTGGAAAAGTGGTACTTCAACTGTTGAACCTGTTACAGGCTTCTACCTAAGAGTCTTAGATTTCCTATGTGTGAGGAGGACAAAAGAAGTGTTTTTGAGCCTCTTACCTCCTGTTGACTGGCTAGAATTAAGGGCAGATGGCTGAGGGAGGATCAGCGGACACTCAAGTTCAGGAATGCTTGGGAGGGCAACTCAGTGACTGAAAGGAAGCCGATACTTGACTCTCTGTGCTGAGTATTTGACAAACAAGCCACTATTTCATCTTGATGATGAACAACTCAATTACCAAACTGCTTCTGCTTATCATTTCTAAAATAATAAATTATTTTGTATTACAGCTGCATTATGCATCTTTCATTAAAATTACATAGGTGTTGAAATGTGTGCTACGAACATCTTTTAAACACGCAGATAGAAAGCTGCGTTCAGCTTTAACTGACATTCTCGCTGCAGTTTCGATGACGGCAGGTGTGAAAGCGTCTGCTGTGCTGCAATTGAATCAAACTCTGGCACACCTAAACACCCTCCGTACAATCCGTCTGGGAAGGTGAGAAGGCCCCAATCAAACTCTGGGCTGCCACAGCGAGCGAGTGTTGGGAGCACTTCCAATAGAATCCTGGAACATTATGTGAGGTAAAACTAATCGGAATAAATGCTGCACATTATGGGCCGACTATGTAGAGATGCATTCGTGGAGTAAACAGACATTTTGCACCTGTCCAGCTGTCAGCATATATTACGAGCTTCCGCCTGCCTCACTTTCCTGTTTTTTTCCTTGTAAAGAAACTGGGAACAAGTCATGATAACATTCCATCACATCCAGTGTTCCTTGTTCTTTGTGGTGTGTGTTAGCAGCAGAACATAAGTATAGATATGCACAGACATTAGGGCTACAGCTGTCCATTGTTTTTGTAACCGATTATTCATTGTTTAATCGAGTAATTGGATAAAAATACTTTTGCTTTATTAAGGAGCAATAGTAAACATACAAAAGACAAAATAAGATGAAATGAATTGGTTTCCTTTTAAGAAAAATCTACATTTGTATTGCTTAATGCATACAATGATAATATCCCTCCAATCTAACCCAGTTAAGTGCCATATTACATTCTGGGTTTGAAATAAAACATTTTCTGAAATGCAAACAATTAAAAAAGGTACACATCTCATGGGCTACTCCCATAAAGGGGATCATTTGAAACAAAAAACCTGAGGAATCTATTGGTATCAACCAGCTTGTCAGGAAGGAGGCTAAATAACGCTCCAAAGTTAGGATACCACGGGTATCCTCTTTACAGACATGCCCACTTTAATAATCACATGCAGTTTTGGACAAAAGAACATGGAGTTTTTTTAATTGCAGTATAAATGTGTCATTTTTGCTTATTAAATGGTGTATGCATAATTGCATAATTGCATGAATTGGGTATCACTGTAAAGCTGAGACTTTTCTGGATCCAATGAGCCCAACTGTATTCATGTGTGATGATGTTAGTCCCCATAGGAGACATTTCATTTTCATGTCACTTGATGTATAAAATGATCTGTTGTTCTTGCAGAAATCTCCAAATGTCAAAAGTTTTTGATCCCAAATCACAGCGTGGCTTTTTCTGTGGTGTTCCTCGAGGTCTCGGTGTCTTAATGTGGTATTTTTGATGGGTTTTTGATCATTTTTATCAATTCTCGAGTGGTAAAAAGTTAAATTTAGCACCAAATCTGTGTAACAAATGATATCAAATGATGATGGAGTTTACTTCGGGGCCCAGCTGGTATCCTCTCTTCTCAGCTCAAACCACTGGTTGCTCTTTTTGGCTGCTTCTAAAGATTACTTTAAGGCCTGATGTGAGCTTTGATCAAAATCCTTCAGTAAACTAGTTCAGTCAGGACCACTTTAGTCAAAGAACTTTATTTACATGCAGTAATATATACATTTATATTTGGCGGTATGGCTCTGCTCTGGGATCTCCCTGCCCATCCACGCGCATACGTGGATCCACGAGCCTATGTGGTAGCATGAGACAAGGAGAGCACTCCTCCTTGCCCTTCCATGTGCACACATGGAAAGCCAAAGGCAGGGAGAGCAGCAGCAAAGACCCCCCCGGGTGCAGAACAGAGCCAGCATCAATAACACAGAATGATATTGGTTTAGTCACACACATTATTAAAGGAGGTGGTGGGGTGGAGGTGGGTTGCGAGCAGCTTTGTAGAAGAAGCAGCACAGGTGGCCAGGTTGAAGGAGCTTAAATAAGGCGCCCTGTATGAAATTTGCCAATGAATGCCTAGAAGGGAATCAGCTGATCTGTCAGATGATGCGTCAGCTGATTGGCCGGCCTAAGATCGGCCGCCATCAGCCGACAGCTGTCACATGAGCAGCGCTTGACTTCATGGCCTGCCTGAACTAACGCTACGCTCGATTTGTAGATGTGAATACACACACAAACACATTACTTCATTGATAGTTCTGTGTGTCACATGTCATGCAAATCCCTCATCTATGTCAGCAACTCAACTAGTGTTGGACTAGAATTACAGGTCAGATCTGATGCAGGCCACTTTGTCTTTGTGGACTACAAGTAGTTGCTGTTTTTGCTGATCCCTATAGCCTCATTCTGGGAGAAATCATTAGAGTGTGTTTTCTGCAGCACCAGCAGGGTATGCACCACGCACACACACACACACACACACAATTAAGCTATATCTACTTACTCACTTGACTGTGACAGTTAACTCTACTCGTATTAACAACGGTAGTTTTTCTCACATTTCTCTCAAAGCAGGAACTTCTGTAGCCCCGTTCCACAGCGTTATCTTTACTTCACTTGTTCAACTTATTTTAGCAGTTTAGATAACAGACACTCGAATGTCCTGCTGTTACTACAGACACGTGAACTAACCATAGACACTTGCTTCATTCGTGGCAGTGCTGTGCTGCAGTTCACAGTGGTGAGTGGATAAACAGGAAACACTATAATGGAATTTATTTTTGGCATTAAAAAAATATCTTTCTTTTGACCTGGTTGCACCACACATTATGATTTCATACACATCCTGATGGCTGTCATAACAGTTTAATCAAAATCTTGCTCAGACCAAATGAATGGTACCCAATCTAAATAACATGGAATGATCCTGTCAACAGGCGCAGCTCATGTACCGCTGCTAAACGTGCCAACACTTCTGCCTTTCAACCTACAATTTAGCAGCAGTTACCTTCAAAATGACACACTGAAACAATCCAGGACATTCAGCCTGTGTGGTGAGAAGTTGACATCTGGCAGAAACAAGAGGGAACACTTGCTTTGAAATAAATCTCTCTAGTTATATGAGCTATCACTCCGATTAGTCACCACCTGTCTCCACAGACCTGACTTGTGTTTGCCAACCACAATCAATAAACAAATGTCCACTCGAGATTTGACAAAGGAAAAAGGCTCAGGAGCCGTCCCCCCATCTTCAAGCCTCTGGCTGTTACAGTGATGCTCATGTGTGTACGGCTGATTTACCTGGTGGTAGAGGAGA
Organism: Sebastes fasciatus; assembly: GCF_043250625.1. NCBI lineage: Eukaryota > Metazoa > Chordata > Actinopteri > Perciformes > Sebastidae > Sebastes > Sebastes fasciatus. The sequence goes on along the minus strand of NC_133810.1, from coordinate 29,486,469 downwards.
TACACTGCCAGCTCCCCTAATATGTCTCTATTTCGACATGTCAGCTATTCCCTGCTCACCTCATGTCCACAGCGCACTCTACCTGCTCTGAACACAGACCATTTTCTTCTTCTTCTTTCAAAAAAGCGAATTGTTTTCCATCACTCTCCAAAAGCGTCCTATATTGTGCAAAAATGAAACCACACGCTGTTCCTTTACATACATTCTCTCCAAGCTGCTCTGTGATATGTACATATATATATTTTTAGTGAATTACCAGAGCTCTCCATTGATGCCTCATGTGTCTGCATTGTTTCTTAGCTGGAGTGATATGACCTTTTGATGGAAAGATTACAAACACAACATGTCAGCAATACACTAAGCAAGTTATTACTGGACACCTTGGAACCAGCCGTAGAGGCTAGCGGGCTGATTTATCTGCCTCGTCCGTTAGGTGTGATGGAGAGTCATGGGCAGATCTCGAGTTTAAGGACGTCCTGTCGTCCCGTGGCCGAAAAAAATATGATCAGGGAGAATGACAATTCATTTTGGGACCAATTTGGGACGAGAGTTGAAAGAAAAATACCCATTACATTAGAATGAACGACCATGAAAATTACTACACGTTTTGTGTAGCGCACCGTTATTATTAAACCTTGACAACATAAACACACACAAACACTGTCAGTGTCCGATCCAGCATGTGCATTTACAGTGAGTGAGCTCATGATAACGATGATGATAACCGACCCTCGTTAACCGATTATTAACCGTTGTTAATGTGCGTTCCATGCAGCAGTGCGCCAGTCTGCGCCGGTCTGTCATTGTGGCGGTGAATGTGGGGTTGTCGGTGGCGTTATAGCTGTTAATGTAGCTGTAGCAGTGTGTGTACAGTTTATTTGTCAGTGAATAAATGCTACAACTCCTCAGCTCAAGACCCGAGACAACTTCCTGTATCCTGCAACACTGGCTCAGACTCACTTAAGGTGGGTTGTTAAGGTGGACCAGCTTTTCTCCTTAAAGTGACAAGCCACTCCTCTGAGTTTTGCTCAGCTTTTTTTAATTAATTCTTAATATTTCTTTTAACCGAAAGCATTAATCGGTTAAAATTCTCAATGTTGGTTAACGAATAAATTGGGGGCTCGTCCGGGATGTGCAACAAAGACCAAAAAAATGATTTTCCATATACAGCAGTATGGTTCATGGCAGTGAACTACAGTATGAACAGATTTACTTTGCTCTTATGTACACATTGGTGGTTGAATTTGTTTTTACGTGTTTTCTTACACCTCCTCTGAAAGTACAGATAAATGAAAGGAGAACGTCCTGGTAATCAGTAACTGCTCTTAATATTTTTGGGCCTAATTACTGCTAACCACAACCGTCACTTGTCTGTGGTATCCGCTACAAGTTGTATCCATGTACTCCAACACAGCAGTGAGGGGATCATGTCAAGTCAATTTTATTTGTATAGCCCAATATCACAAATCACAAAGGGGGTGTACTGTGCCACACCAACATAATCAATCAGTTTGTCTATTGCATGCATTTTCTACTACTTCTCTCAAAAGGGTACCCAAATGCAGTCATGCCTTTAGAATTAGCCTCTTGGTTTGCAGTATCAGGGTTAGGGTGTGAAGCTCAGATCTTGGGCTGAATTTAGAGTAGCAGAGCCGAGGCTATGGTGAGGTATCTTATGGCCCTATCCAATGAATGTTTAATGGGTCTAGAGAAGTCGGCGTTGAGGAAGCTGACTGTGCTGCATCAGTAGGCCAGGCTGTAAAATGAGACAGGGCAGGAAGCCAGCCAGCTCAGGATGGTGGGAGGAGAGGAGGGGAGGAGAGGAGGGGAGGAGAGGGGAGGAGTGCAGTATTCAGAGAAAGTGTACAGAACAGGACAGCAAACCAAGATGCATGTTAGCAGGAAACCAAAAAAAAAAACACACTGCTGCACTAAAAACCCTCCAAATGAAGATGGTATGGGTATGAATCATACATTTCAGATATACTCTATTCAAACCCTGCACTGAAATCAGGCTTATTTTAGGAAAAACACACTGCACACAATATGAACCTCCACATCTTTACACTGCCAACTGCAAGTGAGCCGCTCTGCTCCGAATGCTGTTTGAATGAAGTGGGTTTTACAATGATCAGCGAGGTAAAATATTGTTTCTGTTAATGGAGTCTGGTGGCTTTGAGGAGAGCATATTAATTACGTAAGTTAAAACATTATATTGTCCAAATCCCTGTTGATTTTAATTATTTTTTAATAGGCCTACATTTTCCATTTCGGACAAGTAAGTTTGACTATCAGGCAAGTAAACCATCTCAGCTACTTGCCCCAAGCTTAAAGTCAAACCCTGAGTACATGTGTCCATGTCTGTGAAACCGAGAGTGGGTGAGCAGTAAGGAAGTGTCCACTGTGTACTGTGCACACTGGGATCTCTCAGGAGATCGGGAATACGCTGTCAACTCAAGAGAAGGCTTCCGTTTGAACACTTTGGTTGAATTTGACTGCAGAAGCAAACTGGAGGCAGGATGCATTACCATCGTCTATAAACAATGTCAGGATCACTTCAGAGGTTTATCGTAATGTCATAATAGTAAGGTTCCAAGACCAGAGGATATGACAAGCCTCACGAGAGACCGCAAATCTGCCACGCAACGGCTCGATGGCTGCAAGACCTCTCCACCCACACTTTACATCATCCACATTAATACTTGTGAAACAGAGATGTGTGTCTCCACTTCATCGTGTTAAACTGGTCATATCTAATGCAAGTTAGGCCGTGTAGACCAGCAAGAAACGTCATTAAAATGCCTCATGCACCTGAACTGTGTCCTTCACAGTTCTTCCTACTCACTGATTGGAACAAAGCTTCCTCTGCCCATCAGGGACCACGTTACTGAATACATCTGGCCATCCGTATGCCCAACTGCAAACCCCACGCAGCTGTGAACAAGGTGTTAATGATGCGTACAATCTACAGGACATACCAGGACAAAGAAAATGATTTCACCTCACAAAAAAATAACTTCTTCCTCCCACAACTTCAAGAAAGCAACGTTTAGCAGCAATGATCAAATATGAATCAATATTCTGTTACTGTAATGTCTATTTCTCTCCTCAGATGTTTTCAGAAACATCTTGTAGTGGAATGTTTAGCTGTAAAATGAGAAAGTTTGGATTTTGTGAGACTGTGGTGGGTTTTGATTTGTCTAACATGTTAAACTAAGAAGTTGATTAGTAAACCTCAACAAAGACGTGCACTAAAAGTGAAATATGGCTTTGCTTTGACTCGTGGTCCAGCGCTAAACAAAAGAATCAAACTCCAATAGAATCTTCAACGCTCCCCCAAAGTAAACTCCACAGCGGCAACACAAGTCGCCAGTGCAACCAGGCAATGTTTTGATGATGTGCTCATTCTGTGTATCCTGACTGCAGTAGAAGGACTACAGCAATTACTAACTGGACGGCTTTAAGATGAGTCAGCTAAAGGACACTGGTACTGTACAGTGTATTCAGAACAAATACCAGAGAGCAATACCTTCCTGAAGGACTGAAGGGCTGCTCCGGGTCAAATACTTTATCATGAGCAGAATACCAAACCCAGACTTATCTCAAACTACCACAATCTACTGATGTGAGTAGCTGTGAGGGAGTTAGGAGGGAGTAAGTCTTGGTCTTTATGTGAGAGATAGTGTCTTTATCCATGTTGAACCACACCAGTGGACCCAAACATTCTTGTCTGCTAGCTCCCTGCTCCTTTCAGGAGATACAGTATATAATTGAAGTTACACAGGAAGACGATACCAGATAAGCAACACCGTCCTCCCCCGCAGTGAATTAAGTGACAACCCCAGGACACTGAGTGATGGTGCAGACAAATCGAAATGCACCTGCAGCTACTAACTGAAATCCTGAGGCTTCTGGGCAATAACAATGATTCCAAACTTATTAAAACTACTTATTATGGGTGTAACAATTCATCTACTGCATTGATGTATCGATTTATATTCCTACGATCCAACTGCATCGATAGGTACTCGGTAAGTTGTCCTTCACGGGAGACATATATCGATATAAAATCGGTTTGAAACGCAAAAATCGATTGTATCGATACTAAGGATTTGCAACTTGTATTTAAGGACGACAAACGTTATATGAAAGTGTTTTTTTAAATTTTTATAAGTAAAGAAATGTTAAACGTTACACCGGTTCAGTCTCCAGACATGACCCAGCTTGCCAGCTCTGCGGCGCGAGCACGCCTCCATGGCTTGCATGCAGACGAACAGCGCACTGGACTCCTCACTCTCTCACCCGGTAGCGGCGTGGAGGGGGACGGGCCGCGGTCTGCATGCGTGCTCCGAATGCAGAGCAGCCGGTCAGCAGAGTTTCATTATGGGGGCATTACGTGAGCAGGCACTATCAATCCACTTGACGAGGGCGGCTTCACCCACAGGCGCTTTTTCCGCGTGCGCTGTCGTTTTTGCATTCAGAGAAAATGACTTTTCTTTCCCCGTCATGATATCTATGTGCACGCAGCATCAGCCTCACGTATCCAGCCGGAGAGCAGACGGTCCGCGAGGCAGATTATCACGGGAGTAAAATAAAAAAACAAAACAGAAATTCAACTAACGTTAGTCTAACGTAGTTTTAAAATGTTGTATGAAAAGACTACTTGATTACTATTAGCAGATTATTAAGAGCTGTATGTATTTGCCATTAATCGTTGTCTACTTGTTTATATCCATAATTAATTTATCCCTGATTTCCTTACAAGAAAAACTTTGAGGAATCCTGACCTGCTCTGTCCAGAATCAGCTATTAATTTAACAGTCACACTGGTTGAATTTTTGGCAAAAAAAGTAACTGTATTGATTTCAAATCATTGAATCGTATCGCTCTAGATGAGCCAAATATCGTCCTAAGAGTATCAGAACCATGGAAATCGTATCGTATCGTTGTAAAAACTTATGGTTACACCCCTAGGATATAGGTATTAATAGTACTAATAATCATGTCGTAAACATGAATCCGGTGTGTTTCTGGGTTAACTGGACTGAAATAGAAACACACTGACCTCACCAACAAAACACCAACACTCTGTGGACTGCTCATATATAACTTAATCAACAGAGATCTGCAACAATCTCAAACAATCTCTCGGTGACAGTCTTTTCCATCAGTTCATCCAGCCAAGCAACCCCAGCAGACTAGTTCACTTAACCAGCACGGAGGCGCTGCTGGGACCTCGGGGGCACGACAGACGCCGCCATCACCGCTCCTTGGCCCAAATACCAGGTTGATTTCTATCTAAAGGTTGGTGACTTGTATGAAGTATGTCATTTGCCCCGAGGCAACAGGGGTGCTACTTTTCATTAAGCTCAGTGGGAGTGAAGGCTTCTGTACACGAAGCACCAACCGTCCACAGCACATTATACTGCACAGCTATACAAGAACCATGGATACCAACAGATTCTCAGTATCTTCTATGTTTTATATCATAGTAAACCGAATCTCTTTGGGTTTTGGAAAGTTGGTCGGACATAACAAGATATTTGAAGGCATCACCTTGGACATTTTTCATTATTTTCTACCTTTTTATAGAATTAATCGAGAAAATAATTGTTAGAATAATCAATGGTGAAAATGATAGTTAGCTGCAGCCCTGCTGTCCAGTTGATCGAGTTAGATAAACACACCACATGCTATTGTTTTGTCATCAACAAGTCAGATAGATGGGAGAGAAAAGTGCTCCCTCTACGGAAAGCTTTTAGTGTCAGCACAAAGAGCGACAGAAGGATTTCTGTTTGGTTTTATAATGATTATGTACTGAGATGGGTCACTCAGATACTGATGTTGGAAAGATGCAGCATTTTATATTGTAGACTGTTTGAAAACCATTCTAAATAGTTCAGTTCTCTGTTTAAAGAAGAATTTGAAAGTGTAAATGACAGTTGTCAGTAGGGATGCACCGATACCAGACAGAGTACAAGTACTTACATTTGGGTACTCGCCGATACCGAGTACCGATACGAGTACTTCTCTGTGCCAAAAGACCCTCGTTAACAGCCAGCTGGAGGTTGTGACAGACACATGGCAGGGTGGGGAGTCTCGCATGTGAGGCGGTGCGCCGCGACCGGCTCTAAGTTGGTTTGGAAAGGCTCGGGGCGAAGGTGGCTCGCGGTCGCAGCTTTACAGCGCTCCCTGCCCGGACCTCGCCGTACCGCGGACAAAGGGCTCGCTGCGCCCTCTCTCCTCGCCGGGGAGGGACCGTGCGACTGTCGACCGGGCGGACTGTCCTCAGTGCAGGTTAACGTCACGCTGCCGTATAGTGGTATCGGTGCCGTTGTATCGAAGCCGTTTTGCGAGTACATGAGTACAGTATCGGACCTGGTATCCGTATCGGTGCATCCCTAGTTGTCAGGGGATAAAACCAATGATCTGTTGATCTTTACGAATCAAGACTCCGTAGTCTAACAACGGGTTTAAATCGAAAATCGATCGAAACATGACCTTAAAATCAGTCAAATCAAATCATGGATTTGGAGAATGGTGACACCCCTGGTTGGGAGTGTGTCCTTACTAATGCTATGCAGCTATGGGGGAATAACAAGAGCTTACTTTCATCATATACAAACTTTCTTATTGCAGGCCAAAGAAACTAAACTGGTGTGCAAATTGTCAAATTGTTGGCTCTACATGAAGATGACAATGGGAACATTAAGGCTGAAATTAACAACCAACAACTGCCAACTTAACACATTTTGTTGTTGTTGTTTCTTGCAGAGCGTTTGGCTCAGTGAGTGAGAGGCTGAGCTCAGATGCATCGTCTGATTTTAACAGGATGTGTGACCTCAATCCAGGAAGTTGAATGTTGGAATTATAGAGAACTCTTTATCTGAAGCCACGGGGCTCAGAGTAGGCCATCTCGCTCTCATTCAAGATTCAACACTGGTCTGCAATGAGAAGCTATGCACACCTAAAGTACACCCACACACACACACACACACTTTCATTCAAGTCTGAGAGACTGAACTTTAAAGAACTTGTATTCACTAGAAATGAAATGAGCCATTTGAAGTCCTAAAAAGCATATAAATAGATTGATGGGAGTTATGCGGGTAAAATGCAGCCTCATCCAATTCAAGTCCACTGGCAAAGACCAACGGAAAGTTGGCAAAAATATAAGTGAGATGCTGTCACGTTATATGTTGAAATATGTTGAATCATTTAGTCATTAACAGCATTGATCAGTATCAGATCAATAAAAGGCCAGACCGGTGTTTCAAGCCACACAGACGCACTATTCGATAATCGCTGGGAACTATTCTATCATTCTTTGAAGATCATTTGAAGAATTTGAAGGAAATATACTTTTTAAGACAAGATGATAGACATCCCTTGTCAAAGCACGAGTCCTTCAGTGAAAAAACGCTGAACACCACAGGATTTAAATCCATGCTGTGAATGAGACACGAGTCTGCCTTTTCTTGGTCAGCAGCTTTGTTTATGCCAAGCAGCCACCCACTTACTGGGAGAACACTCATTAAGTGATCATACTGTAGGGATCATCAAAAGCAAAACAGGGATACCAGGGAAGATTCTGGTAATAAAAATTAATTAGGCACCGGCACTCCTTGCCAGCTCCATTTAGACACAGTTCACCCAAAAAAATACACCAAAAATACATCACTTAATCACAAACACAAGTTCAAAAGTTTTTCCGGGAGCTTCGGAGCTCCGGATGAATCTCATTTCACTCATGCAAACACACAGAGCCTTAACTAGGCCCCTTGGATTTCCGCAATGCGGAAAAAATACGGACAGATTTGCGGAATCTGATGATAAAAATGGAAACGGCTGCCAAAATGTGGATGCGATTTATAAAAATCTGCGTTTTCCCTTCTATTATAAGTTTTTTTTTTCACAGCACCTATAAGCCAAAACTGAAAAAAACTATGCCGCATTGTGTGTTGGCTTTCACACACACACACACACACACATATATACACAGTCATGTTGAAGACGGCCTCTCAGACAACTAGTGTAGTTCACACTACACTACACACTTTTACTGAATAGAGCCTGAACGCACCATGATGTAGTTCAATGGAACCTTCTCCTGCCGATTTCAACACGGATTTGTTGTTCACCATGTAGCATTATCAGGGATCAGCAACTACAAAGCACTAATGCCGATCTCCAGATCGCATATTTTTACTGAATATCGTCCCTAACGATCGGCAGTAAACCTTTATTTCATACTATGATTGTTAAACTGTCTAATTCATCCATGAACCAAACAGGATATAAAGCACTCGTACTGCAAAGACGTTTAAAATTCTTTTCATTGTTTTTCCGATTGTTTCTGTCCGCTACCTTCCAACATCACCCCCTCTTCCTTCATCCCCGTCGGACCCCAGGCCTCTTGGCATATTGTGGCATGTGTATTTATTGAGCAACCGAGTGGCATTTATCTCACAGCTTAATCATAATTAGTCCAACTTAGTCCAGGGCAGACAGCCTGTTAGTGGGCATATGTTCAGATCCTGGATAAAGACACACTGCTCCCCCAGGGGGATGCTTGATGCTTGTGTTGATATGTGTGTGTGTGTGTGTGTGTGTGTGTGTGTGTGTGTGTGTGTGTGTGTGTGTGTGCCATGAGCCTCCATTAACACAACCCGCCATGCTCCCTTCCCTCGGCCACCCAGCCATGCTGAGAGAGGCCACTTGAAACCTGGAGGGAGAGTTCACCCGAGTGTACGGAAGAGGAAGGCGACAGGACGGAGCAGGAGAGTAGAGACGGGAAGAGGATGGGGGGGTGGACCTGAGTCAGACAGTAAAAGTGAGAGGAGGGAGGGAGAGATGAAACAAGGTGAGGAGGAGAGGAAACCTGAGAGGAGGGGAGAACAGAGAGAGAACGAGAGACAGTCTGGCTCAGGTCCAGGGTTATCACTGGCAAAAGTCGAGGCATTTGCCAGCTGCCAGCTGGAGACAGCAGCACTCGGCCAGAAGGATGCTGCCCTGCGCAGCTACTGACTGTGTTTGTGTGTCTGTGTGCACATCACGGATGCTGCAGAGCGCTGAGAGCCCTGTCGATGTGTTATAGCACAGGACAAGGACCATATGCACAACCAGTTACACTGACTGAAGGGACAGACTTTACACAACACAAACAAGTCCAGTCACATTTGCTCCTCCACAGAAGTTAGCACACATTTCTGCCAAGTCGCCCGCTCTCCCAAACCGCGGAAGAGACGAGGGAAGCCGCTTAAAAACATCTCCTTAAGTCTCCCTCTTTTGGTAGACGATGTGTATCCTCTTTAGGCAGGACATTACATAACTGTACATAATGTGTACCCAGACAAACCCAGCTGCATGCCAACAAAAAATACATAAACCTGCAAGATTTGGTGCCAAAAGTTTAACGCACAGCTACGGAGAGCTCGTTTAATTTCAACCAAGCACTCCTTTCTTCATCATCTCATCAGTGATGCTGAAGCACAGACGCTGTCCTAATTTCCTACCATCTCTCCTCTCTCTTGAAGATGAGTGGTAGGGAGGAGGGAAGGAAGGGGCAAAAGCAGCAGGGATTCCTTTTTTAAAGGGGTGTGATGTTGCTGCAGCTTTACTTGCTCACTGTCGTCATCGATGAGCGACAAGCACACACATACACACGAGTATTGCGATTATCATGTTGTGCGATACTGTATAGATTTTCAATTAACCTCTTAAAAATCCGAGGCCCGCTGTCGTGCCCGATATTTGGAGGTCGTAGCGGATTCAGTTTTAAAGCTAGAGTGAAGGTATCTCAGGAATCCATCGGTACCAACCATGTCATACTAGACTGTCGAGAAGGAGGATAAATAACGCTCCAAAGTTAGTTAGTTCTTTATACTATCAGTTTTCCTAAAATTGTATTTATATATATTGAATCGTTACCACTGTATCATGACACGTATCGTATCACCAGATTCTTGCATCCCTATCCGACCGCTGAATTACACGCCTGTCCACTGACTAGAGGATGATGTCATTTATAATTAGAGCTCTATTAGAGATATAATTAGTCGATTAATAGATTATTGATCATCAGCAGCATGCTAAGCAGGGAATTCCAGACGTCCCTCTGCCCAGCAACATTTTCCAGCTCTTCCTGGGTGACCCCGAGGCGTTCCCAGGCCAGACCAGATATATAATCTCTCCAGCGTGTTCTGGGTCTACCCCGGGGCCTCTTACCAGTTAGACGTGCCTAGAAAACCTCCAAAGGGAGGCGTCCAGGAGGCATCCTGATCAGATGCCCGAATCAACTCAGCTGGCCCCTTTTCGACGCGAAGGAGCAGCGGCTCTACTCCGAGCTCCCTCCGGATGTCTGAGCTCCTCACCCTCTCTCTAAGGCTGAGCCCAGCCATGCTACAGAGGAAGCTTTTGACCGCTTGTATCCGCGAAACTCATTCTTTCAGTCACTACCCAAAGCTCATGACCATAGGTGAGGGTTGTAACGTAGATGGACCGGCTCAGCTCCCTCTTCAGCACAACGGTCCGGTACAGCGCCCGCATAACTGCAGATGCCGCACCGAACCGCCTGTCCATCTCCCGCTCCATTTTACCCCTCACACAGGAACAAGACCCCGAGATATTTCAACTCCCTCGCTTGGAGCAAAGACTGACTCCCCACCCGGAGAGCACAATCCAACGGTTCCCGGCCAGCCACCCTACGGAGGAAGCTCTTTTCGGTCTCATTCTTTCAGTCACTAATCAAAGCTCATGAGCTCATAGGTGAGGGTCGGAACGTAGATGGATCGGCCCTCTCTTCACCACAACGGTCCGGTACAGCGCCCGCATAACTGCAGACGCCGCATCGAACCACCTGTCCATCTCCCGCGCCAAGACCCCGAGATACTTAAACTCCCTCGCTTGGGGCAAAGACTCACTCCCCACCCGGAGGACGCAATCCACCGGTTTCAGGCAGAGAACCACGGCCTCAGATCTATTTATAATATCGTTATTAAGAGAGATTCTAGACGGGTCCTGCTGTACTGAGGTGACATCCATCAGTAACAATAAACCCGTCTTCCAGCACTCTACAGGGAGGTCAGGTGGCTTGGTTGAAGGATCTAACGCCCATGCATGGCGCCATCTTGTCAGACAACACCTCTGATCTTTTCCACAAGAAACCACATTTGTAAAATAGAAAATATATTTCTTTAAAAGCTCCCATGAAGTCATCATCCATGAGTGAGTGAGCAGCCTCAGAAAGCGCTCCCTCTAACGGACACAGCTGGTCTCACTCAGCTGTAGCAGGAGCAGCTCTCCAGGAAGAGGAAGAGGTTAATCCACTCATAGCATTTTAATGACATCTCCTCCAGCAGCACCACCACCATCACCACGCTAATCACATCTTAAATTCACATTTTTCACCAGTCGGTGTGTGCAGCTCAGTGGAACCGGCGAGCTGCTGCAGTCTAACCTGGTATAACCTGCAAAATGTCCTGCAGACTCACACACATGTTGGGAGGAATCATGTCACACACACACACACACAGCATCACTCTGAAGCACAACACGTCACCAGGATGTACTACAGCCGGTCCGGCCCGGCTGCACTCAGGTGTGATGATGCACACACGCATGAACTTCATGATGCAAAACATTTTATTTATTTTTTTTGCATACATGCAACATATTCTAAGTTATCTGCAAAACATTTTAATAAAACAAATAAAAATGCAAAAGTGAAAAGTTGTGCAGGATGCAGAGAGGATGCTGCACTTCGACTCACCTTGAGCGGCCGTTCCTCGGGTGCTGAACACACTTGCTATCAAAGTGGCCACATACCAAATCATAGTACACAAATAAACCTCATCATATCTCAAAGTGCCCCTTTCTGAGTGAGTCTCTCATCTCCTAGTAACGCAACTGGCCGGTATCCTTTATCTTCTCCTTTATCTGAGCCCTGGACACTTCTCCTCCGGAGCTTTCCCCTCTCTCTTCCTCCTCTCCTCTCCTCTCCTCTCCACTCTCATCCTCCAGACGGATCACCTGCGCCAATAGGACGACAGCAGACGACGCAGTCTAGAAGGCAACAAGCTCCGCCCCCAAGCTGCTCTCATTGGTGGGCGTGGGAGGCAGGGAGGCTGCTGATTGGTCGAGCGCGTTGTCGGTTTACCAGCTGGAGTGGTGCGTTCAAGGAATATAGTAATGCACGGAGATTTCAGATGTAGGTTAAAAGAAACCACCTCAGTGTGCTCATGGCGGCTAGAAAGAGAGCCTGCTTAGTCATATTGGCCTGTTCACCCTTTATGCACATACAGTTACAGTGATGTGATATCACATATCAATGATATCACTTTTTTAAAACACTAGGAAACTGTTTTTATAATCGGAGTTAGAGGCAAAACATTACTTTTTATGTTCAAGATTCAAGCCCTTTATTGTCATTGTGTAGTACAACGAAATTAGATTGTGACAATCCCATAGGTGCTAATGATAATACAATATAAATATAAAAAATATAAAAGATAATACAATATAAAAATACAATATGTATTTTGGTGAGATGCCAGTTTTGCCAGATTATTGCACAAAGTGTCCGTTAGATAATTAGTGCACAAAGTGTCCAGCATGTGTTATTGCACATGTCCGTAACAGTTGATTTACAGTATTCACATTGCACAAAAGTGACCAACATATGTTACTGCAGTGTGGATTTATATATATATTTATCACATATTACATATGTGGGTCGTTTAGTACTTTTATTCTTGTATTGCTGTATATTTTTATGTTTCTATGTTACATTGTACTGTTACAGACATGTGCAATAACATATGCTGATCACTGATATTGTATTATCTTTTATATTTTTTATATTTATATTGTATTATCTCTTTCTTATTGCATTATCTTTTCATTAGCACCTATGGGTTTGTCACAATCTAATTTCGTTGTACTACATAATGACAATAAAGGGCTTGAATCTTGAATCTTGAATCTTGTATGTGTTCATTGCTTGCTATGTGAATCACTTTGTAACTTTGATAAGTGCTCTATCAGTAAATGTATTATTATTATTATATTATATCATCAGCCTAAAACCCGTTGTGGTAACATGGTAACTTTTAAAGGTTATGAGTATCTTAAAGAGGCGATCCTTAAGATTTCAGTCCTGGTTGATTTAGAATTTCTATTTGTAGAAGTACAAATTATATTTCCATATACATGAGGTTCAAGTTTTCAGAATCGTGTGTATGATGACGACGATGTCCCCACAGACGTCCATTTCATAATACTGCATAATACTGCAATTGAAATACTTTCATCAGTGGGTCATAGGCTCAATCACCATTGTGTTATCTCATTTGGTTATAGATAGTGATTTAACAGACATTTATTTTAACTTTAAGGATTGGTTAGGACTGAAACTTCATATTACAACGACAAGAGGCCAGATTCTAGAGATGGTAAAATCCAACAGGTGGTTACAGCGTGTAGGAATGCGATGAAAATCCCTCTTGCTTGCTTAAAAACAGCAATATTATTACTTGACTGTAGGTGTTTACGCGTGACAGAAAACTTCATGTGGTGTCAGGAATATCTGGACAACACTGCCAAAGGGTTACTCTGACTTCTGTGTCCTAAGATGACTGTTGCATCTCGCCGTTTTTCACGTGCGGCCCTGAATGCAGCACTAGAGGGATCCGTTTTAAGGTGGGTTGGAGTGTGAAGCCTCAGCAGAGCTGCGGTATCATCCTGCGCAATTAGACGAGAGGAATCCTGCAGCCTGACTGTGTCAGATGGATCACTGCCATGTGCCATATGCCATCCATACGTTCATGTTCTCTGTGCATGAATGAAACAGTGCTGGGGAGGTTTTGATTTGCAACAAATAACTTCAGCATGATTCATCTTCATTGATACAGTGAATCATTCAGTCAAGGACAGATGATTAAAATTCATCTGACTCAGTCTGCCTTGCTCATAGATCATCTTACTCTCCTCCACCTAGTCTGAGGACCCCCCACTGCTCCTCCAGAGGGAGGTCCCAATAACAGCCTTCAGCACTGTGACCAATCAATCTGAAGTCATTTGAGGTCACTCTGTTTCACATGCTAGTGTTGCTCTCATCATCTGCTGTTCTTATTTATATCTAAATGTTCTCAGCTTATATATTTAGTTTCATCCGTACATTTTCTCATAGAAATCAGTCAAATTTTACCTCATGACAACATTGTCCTGTTTAACCTCTTAAGCGCTGGAAGGTGTGGTTCACCTAGACAGACGTACCCCAAATAAATCAAGAATAGCTCCACAACTACCAGGTCTATATGCATGATCTTGGTCTCTATGGATAGGTAAGGCCTCAGAGAATTCATCCCCAGTGTCAGTAACATTGTGACTGTTACTATACCTGAGTAAATTGTGATGAAGCAAAAGGAAAAATGTACTTATTTATTTTCTAAATTAGACAGTGGATAACACCATTATAGCAGCGATGCCGTGCACAGAGATGCCACTGAATTCATTCAGCAACTCCTCGACTACAACTGTGCCAAAGCAGATATAAATAACACAAAGCACATAGATTCTATAAAGGTTTTAGTAAAGATAGGACCAGGAGGACTCTCCATTTGGCCACTTGGATACCCTAAGTGTGCTAAATGGGCTTTCTACCTCTTGAAAATTAATCTGGCTATAAAATACTACTGATATCCACTACAGGAGGCTATGTGCACACAATGGAGCCTTTGGCCATGACATTTAGCCTTTGCATCATCACATTATACCATTGTGCACAGTATAAAACCAATAAAAAAACAAATATGTTGTAGAATTTTGACTCCAAATGGAGTAGTTTTATTATAATAATGAAATATGATCAAATAAAGCTTAGATAATAACAAATAAGATCAATAACAATGTAAATAAGATAACAAAAAAATGTCTTCTACAGTTCAATATTTTACATACGTTGATAAATATATATAAAAAATGGCCAAATTATGACAAATGTGACTAATGCTACAACTCGTCTTGCAATGTCAGTTATTTGTTTCATCTTCTCAACGACTGAAGATACAGTATATTGGGACTGCTTTTTTTTTTCAACTGAAAACACTAGCTATATAAAACAACATTTAATCGGCCTATACATAGAAAAGATAGAAACTACAGTTCTGTACAGAGGAACAATGATCACCCTCACGTTGTACGATGCCATCGAAGGTAGGAATGATTATGAGGAGTTGATCATTCTCCGCTTCCTAAGAACTACTAAACAAAGCTGATGGTCCAAGCATAATTGCTTGAGTTAGTACATGTGCCAATCCCCATTGGGGACATGACACCGGTGGTCCGATGGAGTTACCGTCGAGGCAGGTCCACCTTACTGAGACTGAGAAGCAGCAACAGAAAGAGTGGCTGTGCGTTGGGGAGCCTTGATTGTGTTTGTGGTGCTGGCGGATGTTTTTGGGTTCCCCCGAGGCTCCGCAGAGTGCAGCCCCCCGAGAGCTGTGACAGGCAAACAGAGGCAACAGAGCAGGGTGAGGCCGAGAGACTGAAGCGGTCCGACGGTTGGTGCACATTTCACCATGTTCATGGGATTTATTCTTTTCTAGGAGCTTGCTTTTAACCATTTTATATTTTTGTAAAGTCATTTTAAGCCTCTGTCTTTCCGTGTGGTGTCACTAAATGCTGCTATGCATGATCTAAAACTTAGAATCTAGACACAAAAGCTTGGTGGCATTTAAAATGAGCCCTTCCTTGATAGAAAAGGAACACTTTCTCTGCCTTGATTCAAAAGTTATATTGTATGAACATGTGACGAATAAACCATTTGAATCTCACAGAGGCTGCAATAGTTGAAGAGCGTGATGACACCGTGCATTACCTTGGATACCATAATGACTTCACCATTGAAAGCCGTAACCTGCACCTGGGACTGGAGAGGTTGCATCCCAACAGGGGATTGAGCTTCCTATAATAGCTTCCACTTCAAGTCTTACCAGTTTATTACAGTACAGGAAGGCTTTGTGAAGTACCCAAATGTTCTGCTCCGACACCACTCTGGACATTCAGTACATTTCAGTTATCAACCAGTGTTCTCAGTGGGCCAGTACTCACCGGTACGCGTACCAGCACTTCCACATTTAACTCCTTGGCGTACCGTGACTTTTTCTTGCGTAGCTGAACTTTTCATAAGCTGCCTATACTCTTTTCTGCCCTCTCCGTATCAGGTTCTCTGGGAGATTCATAATGACAAAGCGTATTTGCGCCGCGCCTCATAGGCCATGTAAACATAAAAATGATGTGGGGAACATCTGGACAAGCCGACGCACGGCACGGGAGGAGGGTGCTGTAATTTATCAATACAAAGTTCACGTCCTTTTTGTGAAATAATTAGTGAACTGTTCGTCATAACCTTTTTTTTTATTTATCTCCAGAAGAATTAAATGTTCAGACGAAGGCTGTGATATATGTAAATAATAAAATAAGGCAAAAGTGAGCTTGGCTCACATACTGTACCCCCGCTCACTGTTTGAGTCCTACTAAAGTAGGGCCAAAGGTTTTGCCCTTTTGGAACTAATGTTATTAGTCTATTGAGCACAATCTAGCTTGTTATTATGAAACATTTAGGGCACCCTGGACTTTTAACCCCCAAAAGGCACAACTACACAACACCACACTGTCAACCATCATACCAAATTTGAAATTCCTAAGTTGAATAGTTTCCGAGTTCTGACGGACAGATGGACGGACGGACGGAAGGACGGACACGTGGAGCAATATACCCCCGACTGCGTTGTTGCGGGGGCATAATAATCATTTAACTAGTAATAATAATGGTCCAAAATGCTGTAAAATGTGCATATAGTTTCAAGTCAAATTATCTGGAGGGAGGACCAACCAAACCCATTATCTCCTGGTATCTTTTATTCATTGTATAAACTTAGAATTTGCTCCTAAAACCTGAATGATACCCGACTATACTACAGGCTACAAATAACACAGGAAAGCATTTTAACTATTAACACTAAACACACCACCTTAACCCTTTAATGTTCCAGTTGGGATATTATTGGAGTAATATAGGCCTATAACAATAAAACCACGACTGATTATGACTGACACGGTAAAACATTCTTAAATGAATGATGAATAAATAAAATAAGTCGCATGAGATTGCCGATACCAGCCGACACACAACAAGTGAGTAATAGAGTATTTTTTTCCACTGGTCATAACTCTATATTTAAGCTATATTTGATCGCTTTCATGAATACAGACATCACATTGTCTGTCCTCTGGGTCTGCCATGCACATGGAAAGAGTGGGCACTGGGGTGGAGATCAATTAGGCTTGTCTGTTGGCATTCCCCCCTTTCTCGCTCTCTCTCTGTCTCTCTCCCTGTCTGTCTCTCTCTCTTTCTCTCACACACACACACACACACATATTGTGTCTCTTCCTCACCCAACCTTTCCCTACAACCCAGGAGAGCTGAAGGTCCAGCTGGCGTGAAGCCCAGGCCGTGCCTCCTCCCACTCAGACCACCACCATGGGGAGTGAACCAAAATCCACAAACACAATGATATCCAGGTCACCAGAAGCACACTGATGCATATACTGAACGTGTCATTATAATCACAAATTGGGGCAATATTGTACTTTATTGAGGGTTTGCTAAATGCTTGGCTATAACCAGGAAATTAAAATCATTTTTTGTATAATTCTAGTTGAAAACCTGTCTACACTCGTGTTACAGACAAGACAAAGCTTCAAATTCAAGTAAGAATATAATTTAATTTTTAAAAAATGCTACATAATGTAAATATAAACAGTGTTTATTCATCTTCTGTACAATCTGATATGCTTGTGGAATGGTATAATCACATAGAGCCCGTGTGTTATATGTCTACAGAGCAGCAGCAGCAGCAGCAGCAGCCAATAATCCTGTGTTGATAGAATTAGAATAACATCAGCTGACATGTGGAAACATTTTTACAATTGACATTGTTATAAAGACAGGAAGGTGAGAGAGCTCCTGATTCTGGTTCTTTAAAAGGCAAGTTGAATTGAGTTGAGTTGAATTGAGTTGAGTTGAGTTGAGTTGAGTTGAGTTGAGTTGAGTTGAGTTGAGTCAGGTCAGGTCAGGTTATTAATGTTAGGTAAGGTTAAGTTAAGTTAAGTGAAGTGAAGTCAGGTCAGATTTAAGTTAAGTTAACTTAAATTGAGTTAAGTCAGATTTAAATTAAGTTAAGTCAGGTCAGATTTAAGTTTAGGTAAGTCAGGTTAATAATGTTAAGTTAAGTTAAGTTAAATTAAGGTTAGGTGAGATTAGGTCAGATCAGGTTAAATTAGATTAGATAATGTTAAGTAAGGTTTGGTTAGGTCAGGTCAGGTCAGTTTAGATTAGATAACTTTAGGTAGGGTTAGGTTAGGTTAGATAACTGTAGGTAAGGTTAGGTTAGGTTATGTCAGGTTAGGTTAGGTTAGATTAGGTTAGATTAGATAACTGTAGATAAGGTTAAGTTAGGTTAGGTTAGATTAAATAACGTTAGGTTAGGTTAGATTAGATTAGAAGCAGGTGTTCAGTTACTCCGTACCTGTAGGAATGTCATGAGGCAGAGCTTAACAAAAAAAAAGCTTAATACAATAGTGTGATATTTCATTACTATCTAAAAAATATGGCAATCTTTCAGGGTGACAACATTTATTTGTAAAAGTAACATATTGTCATGTATGAAGTGGAATTTGTTTATAAATCAAAAAGCATTGTGAAAGTCGTTCTTGTAAAAATGTCAGAGTCAATGCAAAGTTGATTCAGAATGCATTTTGTCCCATATAATAAATTATTGAGGGTGGTTGCGGTTGAGGTCTGGTCAATCCCTGCTCTGTGTTTTTCCATTCAGTCTCAGAAAAAGCTATTGCCACTTCCGTTCATTCACATACAGGCCCCCACTTAGCGGTAAACACAAATGCTCTTCATGTTCCCATTGCCAGTCAGTATTTTATGATTTTCTAAAAGAAATCGTGGGAGCCTTCAGACACTATCAGACAAAGTAATCCTCGCTCTGGTTTATACAGAGGTAAAGGTATAATACATCCACTGAAGGCCAAAGGTGTGAGCAGATGGAAAATCAGTATTTCTTTCTCTTTCTAACTGACGACACATGCTTACTAATGCTATTTATAAAGGTATTTAAAGATACTAAAATAAATGTTAATGCTCTATTATGTGTAACACACATGCACAACCACACAGTCACATATTTGTTTCACCTGATTTGAATAATTTCTGCATTTAAAGAAGCCGAGGTGTCACTGTGCAGTCGTGTCACAGTGGTTCTCTGCTGCCAAGTAAAGCTCTTATTTTTGGTGCGTGTTGTTTTTGGTTAAATGCGAGGCTAAATGTTCTTCCCATTTATAGGAGGCTTGTGGGAGAGAGACAAATCCTTTCAAATGTCTGAAGCATAACTCATCCTCCAAATAGCTCAATTTAACTCCACTTTCGAAATTAACGAAGGCGGCTCTGCTTTCGCACACCTCTGACTCAAACTGCAAAGAATGACGCAGTAGATGGTGTTTATCTGAACAATGTTGGACAACAGGTCTACTCTGAACAGAGTAGCTGTCTCTGTGTGACGGACCTGACAGATTATCTATGATGTGCTGTTGTATTTCAGCCTGGTCTATAGAAGACGTACCCTATAAGTACCCAGTACTTTCAAAATACTTACAGTATAAGTAATTTATTCTTTCCTCTAAAATATCCCGTAAGTGCATTCCTGTGTTATAAATTGTTACCGTTCAAGTTTCGTTCACCGTTTCGTGCCTTTACGAAAGTTTCTTAATCTTTTATGTATTTATTAAGAGGATAACGTTATACACTCAGCCACTTTAAAGTTCTCCTTTGAAAGCTTAAGTAGAGAAGAACAACCATCTTCAATATCCTTCAAATTGGGTTAGGGTTAGGGTTAGGGTTATCCTTCAAAGATGCCGTTAGGAGCACCGGAGGATACCGGAGGACAGCTTCCAGTCTGCACTCCAGCCTGCTACCTTTCAAAATCCAGCATCCAGCTATAGCACCCCGGTCGGCTTCCTGTGTGCTCCTGCCCCAAGCCAGTTAGCCAGAGACTAAACTGTCCAGCAACCGAGTCGCCGCTGGTGAGAAAAGATTTATTTCTCATAGACAGGTAACTTACAAATTTCCCCAGAGTGCTATAACAATGACACATTCAGTCACCCCCTGGGCTCAGCCTGGCTGACTAAGAAAAAAAAAGGGTTAAATGTATCTCTCAAAAGCTGTTAAGTGGAGTCAAATTGGGTGCAGAGCAGATATCCCTCAGTGATATCACTTTAGACGATGCCCACAGGACAGGTATTTTTTTTTCTTGTGGCATGAGATGAACAGTGGTCGAAGTAATCATCCACCTTTGTAGAATAAGCTTTAGAAAAATCCTCTATAATCCAAGGGGACCGGCCCAAGCTTGTCCTCTTTGAGTTGGCAGGACACGCAAACACCTGCTTACATGACAGAAAAGCCTGAGTTCGTGCCAAAGATGTACACAAACTATATTCAGAGGAACATCGATTGCTCTGCTGTTAATAAGGGAGACAGAAAAAGAGCATCTATGGCTAGAGTTTGGGCATCTGAAGGCTTGAGGTCATATCGGGCCAACAAAAACTTTCTATTGGAACCAGCATTTACTTTTTCAGCAGTTTGAGCTCCAGTAGCTCTTCTATTGGATCAAACAACACGGGCCAGCCTTCGCTCCCCACGTGCATCAATGAGCCTCGGGTCTGACCCTGTCGCCAGTTCACCGGTTTTCCTTCCTTGGACCACTTTTGGTAGGTCCTGACCACTGCAGACCGGGAACATCCCACAAGAGCTGCAGTTCTGGAGATGCTCAGACCCAGTCATCTAGCCAGCACTATTTGGCCATCGTCAAAGTCGCTCACAACACAAAGTTCAAAAGTTCAAAATGTTCACTTGTAAAGCACCAATACCTGAATGTAAAAAAAATGCATTATGAGTAAAAGTCCTGCATTCAAAACCCTGCTTATATGTTGTATATACAGACTCGGGATTGCCTCCAAACAGCTCTTAACATAGCAGCTACTAGGCGTACAACGGCAACAGTGAATTTCAATCCTGCATTTCTACGGACCAATAGTCAAAGTGATGCTTCTACGTTGGACACGATGCACCTGCTGCGTCATGTCTGCAGGTGGGATCATTAAACCAAGTAGGTGTTTACCTGCGTGTAACTTCATGGAGTGATATTTTTAGTGCAATAGGGAACCCAAAATGGCATCAAGCTCTCACGCAAACATTGCCAAACACACTCACTGAAAAACAGTGTGTTGTTGCACCCCTGGTGGCATCACTCCTGTGTCACTTTGTCTGCATCCATTTATCCCACATTCACAATGTGAAAGCACAACGTTGCATATCAACGAGAGAGCAAAAAAACTGCACAGTCATCCTGTAGAAAAGGAGAAGCTGGTTTATGTACAAATAAGGTGTGGAGGTGTGGAGGTGAGTGAAGAGAGGATACAAAAAAGAAGAGCTAGTCCATACAGGAGCAGGACGAGTGACAGATGTACTGTAGAACACGACGCTACTGTAAAAGAGAGTGAAGAAGTGTTGAATGTAATCTGTGACCTGAAAATGTGTTCTGGCTTTGTGAAGGAGCACTGAGAGCAGACACGTGGACAGATTGTGTGGAAAAGATACCATTGTGATATCGTAGTGGTCCAAATGATATAGATGATCATTGACTTATGAGATATGATAGTATTTTATGCATCTATATCATGTGTAACAGTGCATCTGTTTAAACAATTTGGATGCACATATGAAAGAGTATGTGGTCTAACACATCTACTTTTATTAATATACTCAACACTTACAGTAGCTTCCTCTGCAGGTGGTTGACCTTGCTGAATATACAGTACCTAAAAAGTATTTACTCGTCTTGGAAATGTTTATGTTTCATGTCTAAGTGGTATTAATTAATAGATCTAGACTATGAATAGGCCACTGCAGGACATTAACATTGTTGTATTGAAGTCATTCCTGTGTGGTTTTAGCTTTATGTAGGTTCACTGCAAAACAAATCTTCTGTTGTGGCAGGTTTTGTTTTTGTAATCTGCATCAGGTTTTTCCTCCTGAACTTCTCTGTATTTTGTTGTATTTATTTTACCCTTGCAAAGCCTCCCAGGGTTTGATCACTACTGAATACTCAATGTTAATTAAAGGGACTGTTTGTAAGAATCAGAAATGCTTGTTAACAGCGACACCTGTGGCCGTTAAGTCAACGAAAGTCATCATCCTGTTGCTCGCGTTCGTGCTCGCTCTACATAGACATGAACGAGCATCGCTCAAAACAGTGAGGCGACACACGTCAGCTAAAAGCACAATATCACTCTATATTTCAGTTGCTTGGCAGTAATGTTAGCTGACCAGACGAAGGTCTCTCCATGATTCAATGCTGATCTTAGTGTTGGCTTTTCCTGCTTCAGCCTCCCGACCGCGGCCGGAGGGAACAGGGGAGACACCGGAGTTTTGGTCGGAGACGATAACGTTACTAAAGACTGAGATCTGTTTTCACTTTGACATTAAAGATTATTTCTGTGTTAATCAGTGTCTAAAAAGCCATTATAAATCCCCTTTCAATATTGTAAAACTGACTAAATTAAAACTCTCCAGGGGGGGTTGAATACTTTTTATACCTGTACGTAATTACAGGGAAATTATTGTGTATTAGCCTTTCAGTAATGCATTAATGAGCATAATGTTCCATTTCACAATAAAGCTCATTTGCTCATAGATGTATTACTCAAAACCCGTAAACATAATATGCTCTCAGAACGCAGCAGCTTGAATGCTGCATACACTGAAGCCAGATGGCAACTGCTGGTTAATTGCTGAATAATCTTCCCAAACACTGGATTGTGTTTTTTTTTTAGGTGTAAGCCAGTATTTCCAGACTGCATGCTGGGAGATCAGAATTTAAGTCTCATCTGGAGGGGAAATTTCTCAGTGGGGTCTCTGCTATTTTAAAGCAGATTATAGCTGCGAGACTCCGTCAGTCTGCTGCTGTTTCAATACAAAGATATGGATGAAACATTTACTCAAGTAATTCTTCTTTATACTTGTACTTCACCATATTTGAGAGAGAAATATTGTACATTTTACTCCACTATATGTTTAACTATAGTTATTAATGACGTTGATTATACAAAATATATGGTTTATAGATTAAAGGCCCTGCACACAGGTGTTTAGACCTGGTCAGGTCACGCAAGTCTACTAATCAGAATGATATAAATATATTTTTTTATATCAATAAAAATCAGAAACAGGTTTTATGTAAATGCAGCATGTATGAAATGTCCCATTCTAGCATTCTGCCTCCACCTTTTAGTACATGACTTTACTAAACGTCCAGGGCACATGCATCCATCCAGCCTCCATGCTGACTCGTAGCCGTCATGATGCCCACATGAGTCAGTGGCTGATATTTCCATGTGTGGGCTCCAACCATGAATAATCATGACTAACGTTAATGACCTTTCTGGTCCAGCCAACGCCGTGTACCGTACGGCCTGAGCAGGCATTGTTCCCTCTGACATCATCAGATCAGCAGCATCCACCCACCAACACCTGATGCAAGTGAGCGGCCCGTCACCGTGTTGTCCCTCGAGCATTGTCATCAAGATATTACCTCTCATCGGCCGCCTAGTTTGCTGTGTCCACCATGTGTGTGTGGCCAACAGGGGGAGAACATGAATGAGTCACCCCACTCTCTGTCCCCCCTCATCTGCTCCTACGTGTTTTTTCATATGTCATTGACAGTGTGAGTGAAAGGGAGCTGGGTGTTCTCTGGTGACTCACTGAAACTCCAGGTTCAGATTCCCACTGAGCCTCTGAGTGAGCATATAGGAGCTAAAGCTTATTCACAGAAGGCCACTTTCACATGTGTGAAATACGTGATTACATTCTCAGCCTTTCAAACATATGTATGCAAACATCAATAATTTATATAAAACACTTTAGCAATCCTCCATAATGTGCTTATTTTTTATGTTAAGGACTCCCGACATTCTCTGCCTCATACTCGATAGTGAACTACCTCCATCAGCTCACATCAACGTGCACTGTAGGCTCGAGGGAAACCTTCAGTGACAGTAGATGGTGCTTCAGGGTGTCAGCTGAAAATGGTTTTCAACGTACTGGAATTAAAAAGCTTAAATGTTGTCATTCTTCAAAAAAAGAATATGTGCAGCACTGACGTTAAGTTGGGACCTATTACATTTAGGAGATATACACCGATCTGCCGTAACATTATGACCACTGACAGGTGAAGTGAGTAACATTGATTATCTCGTTACCATGGCACCTGGCAGTGGGGGGGATATATTAAACAGCAAGTGAACATTTTGAACTTTGTGTTGGAAGCGTAAGGATGTGAGCGACTTTGACAAGAGCCAAGTTGTGCTGGCTAGACGACTGGGTCAGAGCATCTCCAGAACTGCAGCTCTTGTGGGATGTTCCCGGTCTGCAGTGGTCAGGACCTACCAAAAGTGGTCCAAGGAAGGAAAACCGGTGAACCGGCGATGTGGTCAGACCCGGGGCTCATTGATGCACGTGGGGAGCGAAGGCTGGCCCGTGTTGTCTGATCCAATAGAAGAGCTACTGGAGTTCAAACTGCTGAAAAAGTTAATGCTGGTTCCGATAGAAAGGTGTCAGAACACACAGTGAGGAGCAGTCTGTTGCGTATGGGGCTGCGTAGCCGCAGACCGGTCAGGGTGTCGGTGCTGACCCGTGTCCACCGACCAAAAGCGCCTACAATGGGCACGTGAGCATCAGAACTAGACCACGGAGCAATGGAAGAAGGTGGCCCGGTCTGATGAATCACGTTTTCTTTTACATCATGTGGATGGCAACGAGTTGGAGGTGTTGACTCGGCCTCCAAATTCTCCAGATCTCAATCCAATGGAGCATCTGTGGGATGTGCTGGACAAACTAGTCCGATCCTTGGAGGCCCCATCTCGCAACTTACAGGACTTAAAGGATCTGCTACTGACGGCTTGGTGCCAGATACCACAGCAGACCTTCAGAGGTCTAGTGGAGTCCATGCCTCGACGGGTCAGGGATGTAGGGGGACCTACTCAAAATTAGGCAGGTGGTCTTTATGTTATGGCTGATCGGTGTATATTAAATAGAGTCAGCTGTAACTGTGGTCAAGTCTCAATTCAGTGGAGGGATGTTACAGCCAGGACAGACCTAACACACACACACTCATGTAAAAGTGCAAATTAGTGAGTTAATTACCCTGAGTTTAGTTTATAAATCTGACCCCTATTCATTATCAAATCTAAATGAATGAATTTAAAATTCATTGTCTCAAACAATTGACGGGTCTATAATTGGACGGTGGAGCGTAATTTATTGTTGAGCTCGGATCGACCTTCATGTTAATTCATTAGTTCTTGTTGGTGTTGCTGACGGCAGAGAGACCTGCAGCGGAAAGGCTGTAAAAACACAGGATCATTTATTTCAAGCTTCACATGAGGAATGAATTCAGAGACTACATTTATTTCGGTTCATTATCAGTTGCCAGGTGGCCACGGTCAGTGTTTTGACACCGACGTAGAGGTTGTGCTGAAGTGAGCATGTGTTCAGCTTCAGTATCTACGCACTTCGGTTCATGTTAGGTGAGACGTTTCAGGGCTAATTGGTCTGACGTCCTTTCAGCGTGGGAGCGTTTATACCACTGGAGTCACAGACCCTAATCGTTCTGCTGTGGGCTGCAGCAAAGTGATAGAGGTTCGAGGGTCGACTCCCCGCCGGGCCTACGCATTTTTAGTTTTCCTTGTGCACCAACACTAATCCATTTGGCCTCCAACGCATGCGCAACAGGGAACATCAGTTCCACGTCGAGTTGAGTTCAACAGGGAAAGATGTAGCTGAGTTCTGGAAAGACACTCAAAATTAAAATGCAAATGTATTTGTAAAGATGTCAAGATTGTTGTTTATGTTAAAGAAACGTAGTTTGATAAATCATTATCTGTTTTTTTTAACTCCCAAATATCAATATCAGTATAGCACAGTAGATATAGTAGAGTAGGTATCCAGACTTTACTCCAGCAATAACAGATTTGGCCACATGGGGGCAGCAGAAACAAGATGTGAAAACAACATAATCATCTTATAAGGTTGATATGGCAAACAAATGCTTATTAATACATCCAGCAGATACAAAAGCATACAAATTATCATTCATGTTGTTTCAGTCATGTTTTTGGCCAATGTTCTGGTCAGAGGGATCATGACAGATCTGGGCTGCAGGTTTCTCTGAGCCTTGCTCATCACCTGTGATCAGCCTCAGCTGCTGATAATCAGCCTGGCTGGGAGGCTCTATCAGCAGGTTGGATGCTCAGTTGGTTGTGTGTCTGCAGAGGGTCAACACCTTCAGGTGGCTCTCTGGGTTTACATTGTGTTTAGTGATTCTCTGTGTCACTTCTGTTCGTTAAACCAAAGCTGTGAATGAAACGAAGAGATGCTGTGGAGACAAGTTATCAAGACGATGCAAAAGAAAGATTTTACAGCACATTAATAAGACGTAATAAACCATACTTTGCATCAAATTAGATGATTAACTAAAAATAATATAATCTTTATTAGACAGTAAACAAAAACAGTTATATCCTATTAGACACAATATACCCAAATCATGCTGTAATCAGAAATCTCATACTGTATCACACCTGAGATCCTAATACACTATTATACACCATTTCACAAGATCATGTTCTGATAACAAATCAAATACAATGCCATATAAGATCCAGAATATGCTACCGTTACCAAATTATGCATTTAATGCTACCATGATAGCTTAATTAGACAACACAGGCTGTAATTAGTCAGACAAATAAAGGAAATAAAGATGAAATGTCCTGGCAGCTTCCATCGCCTATGTTACGGGGGTCGGATGATAGTGGCATCTGATGTTTTCACCGGTAGAGCATCGAGGAAGCATGTAACTCCAGAGGAACATCTGGCTACGAGGGACGTGTGAAGTTGTGACCAGATGTGGTTTCACTTAGTTAACAGCTTTCTTCTAATGAGCAACAAGGGACAATGTAAGAAAGTGAAACTGTGTTAAATAGAGGACGGAAAAAGCTCTCAGTGTTTCGTCTGAGTATAACAAAGGCCAGTATAATATGGCATTACGTCTAATTACAGCCTGTGTTGTCTAATTAAGATATCGTAGGCCGTGTTGGCATTAAAGCAGCAGTAGGCGAGATTCACTTTATTTCTCCAACCTGACTTTGAATGTTAAGCAAATAATTCAATAAATACACGTGCAATTGCTGTATGTTACTATTTCAGGCACATGTAGCTTGTCCATTATTATGACTTTGAAGAATATCAAACGTATGCAAACACGCAGGGAAATCCAAGGTTTATCTTATATTACAGTCATTTCATTGTACCATTCAGGAGATAAATACAGTCACATAGCCTACTATACAGAATGTGACAAAGCTAGATTAAGACTTTCAGGTTCTGAGCAACTCATTTTGTTAATACCTGCAACAATTAATGAATTCATTCTCAGAAGGGGACCATGATGAGCATGAGAACAGAGCCATGAAGAAGTGCAGAAGTCTCTCAGAACACTTGAATTACAATATGCTGAAAGGTTATTATGGAATGAAGCCAAAAAATGTGTTGCATGACATTATGTAGTTTAATATCACATAACCTGTTGCTGGTTCTTCATCTAGTCAGGATGTTGTGCTGGTTCCATTGCCGATGCTGACTGACCACAAGAGAGCAGCATTTCACCATGAAAAAAGATCAGACTCTCTGCATCCTGTGCTATGTGAGTGAAACATCTTTGAGAAGTTCTGCTGTGCTATTCTTTTAGAGAAACACGATAAAGAACAGATCAGGATATTAAATTCAGAACATGCATGTGTCCCGTGCTGTAATACGAGCATGGGCGTCCAGAGTCAAAGCCTTACAAACAGATGGTCATTGCATTCTTGTCCTTCCAAAAGGGAACATGTGATCTTACAGGTTATATATATATGTATGGTTCACCTGCAGCTTTAAAGTGGGATGCTGCTTTCTGGGACCAGGAGCAATAAAACTAAAGAGGTAAAAAGCAGAGAGTGAGGCAGTACATCTGGAGGGATGTTCCACAGCGTCAGATGCTGGCTGCCAGTAAACTGCAGCCTGGCTCTTTGCTTCGATGATTCTTCTCACTGTCTGGGCCGGTTTACACGGACCCCAGTGGCCCTGTTTCATTTCATAGAGGACTGACTGATAGTGATGTGGCTGTGGGCAGGAGTATTGCAAAAACATAGTTTGACTAGATTTCACATAAGAATTGGAATAAGAACAGCAGATTTTCATTAGGAGTTTTCATCACTCATCACGGTACCGGGGATAGCATTGAATTTTTGCTTTATAATATTTTTGTTTTTATATTGAATGTACAAACTTGACTTTTTTGTCCTCTTATTTATATCTTATTTGTTAGTATCTAAGTTTTACTTGATCATATTTCATTATTATAATAAAAATACTCCATTTAGAGTTATAATTATACAATTTAGTTTTGTTTTTTTATTGATTTTACGCTGTGCACAATGGTAGAGTGTGATGATGCACAGGGTAAATGTCATGGCCAAAGGCTCCATTGTGTGCACATAGCCTCCTGTAGTGGATATCTGTAGAGCCAGATTCCCTTTTAAGAGGTAGAAAACACATTTGGCACACTTTGGGTATCCAAGTGGCCAAATGGAGAGTCCTCCTGGTCCTATCCTGACTAAAACCTTTATAGAATCTATGTGCTTTGTGTTATTTATATCTGCTTTGGCACAGGTGTATAGTCGAGAAGTTGCTGAATGAATTCAGTGGCATCTCTGTGCATGGCGTCACCACTATAATGGTGTTATCCACACTATAGATCTGGTAGTTGTGGAGTTATTCTGGATTTATTTGGGATATGTCTGTGTAGGTGAACCACTCCTTCCAGCGCCCTATAGGGCTGAAGAGGTTAAACTGTCTTCTTCACCCAAAAGCTCCCAGAAACCTCTTTCTCCACAAGATAGGAAACAGGTAGCCCGTGAGCTCCTACTGATCTGACAGAGCAATTAAATCACTTTCACAGGGTTTGCTGTGTGCACCCCGTGGGCTAAGACTGTCATTTGAGCATTTAGCAAAAGGATAGTGTGTATTCTCTGCTGAGAGGGGAGCGGCATGGTTTTGCTCTCTGGCGTTCAGGCTGCGAGTGGCTGAAAACAGTGGATTAAGGGAAGGGTCATGGCCTTGCTGATGGGATTTTTCTGCAAATATAGCCATGCCCTGCAGCAGTGTTTTCCTTTAAAATATATAAATAATGTTTGCCTTCATGGGTGCATTATTAACAGTGGAGGAAGGCACTGTTTGAAACACATTAAAAAGCCATTTAAAAGGATTTATTTTAATTTGTTTCTGTTCCATCAGACCTCAAAGTGTGTTTGGATTTTTGTCAGGATAAAATTTAAAGCTTTGGTTGAGTTATAGATAAACAAGATTACAAGTAAAAACAAGTGGATTATATAGTAACATGGAAACAGAAAAAAAAAAAAACATGGCAGAAATCATGAGATAAAATGTCTCCAGTACAGGAAAAGACAATCACTGGGAGTGATAATGACTCAGTCCTACATTCAGGACAGCACCAGCTCAACCATTTAAAAAAAAAAAATAAACCCTCAAATCTCAAATCTCCAGTTTCACAGAGCTTTACGTCGGCAGCCTGAAAACGGTGAGTAAACTTGACTTGTAAAGAAAAGAGGAGCGGTGGAGCTTTAGCCTCACATCACATCCCTTCACCTCTTGATCTATAGTCTATATTTAATGCTGCTGTGAGATGTAAAGCTGGAGCATTGCACCACGTGACAGCCGATAATCCATATGTTGTGTTCACATGGAAACTGCAGAGCTGACTGAATTGTCTCTGTTTGACTTATCCTCATACATGCAGACATCAGAAAGCTGACTTAATTGTGCAACCAAAAAAAAAAAATCTTTGGACATGCTTTATCTATAACAATAAATATAAATATTGTACAAGCGATGCATTGAAAGTTAAATTACAATACTGGGATGATAAATGGCAGTGGTGAAATGTGGCTCAAGTACTGTAGTTAAGTAAAGTTTTGAGGTGTTTGTACTTTAATTTTATGGTACCTTATTTCTACACCACCATATTTCAAAGGGGAATATTTAATATTGACATTGCAGTACTTTGCAGATAAGGATATTGCATAAAAAATAAATGATCAGCTGATAAAGTAGGACACTGGTATACATTAAACTGCCCGACAGTATATATATATATATATATATATAGTAGTTAAAATCAGCTCCACCTTGACAACCTTAAAATGACACTTACAAATTCATGCATCAAAAATATTATTCCAATCATTTATTATAAATATCCGACTGTGAATGGGAGCATTCTGCGTAATTCAGCTTCTAATATACAGTATGTAAAATAATTTAAATTAACTCTACCATGACCAGATGCAAAATTAAAATGCTGCTTACATGTTTAATGCCTCAGTAATAATATTATTCCAATAGCCATCTATCCATTATAATAGTATATGATGTCCCACGCTGACAGGTGCCATTCTGCATATTGTGCAGAGGTGGAAGAAGTACTTGGATCTTTTACTTCAGTAAAAGTTGTAATATCACAGTGTAGAAATACTCTGTTACAAGTTAAAAAAGCATGCATTCAAAGTACAAAAGTATTAGCATCAAAATATACTTAAAAGAATGCCCCATTTCAGAATAATATATATTATATTATTGGGTTACTGATACATTAATGTGTCCATCAGGTGGAGCTCATTTTAATTATTTATATACTGCTGGGTAGTGAATTTCACCAAGGGATCAATAAAGTCTTATACTTATCCATAATAACACATCAGAATTTATTAGTTGGTTATATTTTGTATTATTAATCTGATTCTGCAAAGTAACTTAAATGATCAACTAAATGTAGTGAAGTAAAAAGAACAATATTTGCATCTAATGGAGTAGTAAGTTTAAAGTAGTAATGTTCATGTACCTCAGAAGTTACTTTCCACCACTGATGTTGTACTTTTACATTTGATTGAGATCAAACACATGCAGTTTATGGTACCTGTTGCTTCATGCATGCTGATCATGGAGCTTCTGTTCGAATTGTCTGGAGCTAAATTTGTGCAGAAAATCCTCTCAAGATCCGCAGTGGAGACTGGCCTGGACCGCCGGCATTCCTCCATAATCTCAACCCCACACACACCCTCAACATGTGCTCACATTCACTCTTCCTTTCTTATCCCATCACACATCTCTAACCTCACCATCCTTTCCAGTATAGAGGACAGAACCTGCCATTATAATAAATAAATAAATAAACATGTCATTAAATGTATGAAAAAATAACATAAATAAATGTAGCCATTAATTAATTGATAAAATGTGACATTGAATTGATTTTTTTTATTTGCTTCTTTATTTATTTACTCTTCTGTTTGATTTTCCCTTTTATTTATTTATGTACTTATTTTTATAATTTTTTTATTTATTTAATTAGTTTTGTATTTATTTTTGATGTATTTAATATTTAAAGGGAAAATCGTGCATAAATAAATGAATGAATAAATACATAAATAAATAAATACATACATTTAAAAATAAATATTAAATAAATAAAAAATAAGTGCAAAATAAATGAATGAATAAGAAAGAAAGAAATAACTGCATATGTTTAAAAATAAATTGAACAAAAGTTTAGTGCAAAAATAAATAAAGAATAAATGCTAAACTAAATAAATAAAAAAAATGAAAATAAAACAAAAATTAAATAAATAAGGGAATTTAATACAAAGATAAATAAATAAAGAAGCAAATTAAAACAGAAATATCAATTTATGTCACATTTTATCAATTAATTAATGACTACATTTATTATAAATTACATATTTATTTTATTTATAAAGTCATTTATTTATTCATTTATTTTTTATTTTGGCAGGTTCTCTCCTCCATACTCCAGTAGGCTAATAATCAGTCAAATAAACCATAAGCTGGTCACTGTTTCTGCTCTATCACAGATGTTATATGTGACAGATAGAAGAATTTTTGCTGTCATCGAGGAGAGGGCCGATATCTGCGGACAGAAATAGAAAGGAATGGGGAGAGGTTGAGGTTTAAAGGAAAAAGCCTTCAGGGATGACTAAACTGCCTAACTGTAATCATTCCAGAGTATCAAACAGACTTCATATTGTTGTTTTCATTTTGAGTTTCAAAATCAGAGTCAAGCATCATAGGATGTTCTTTGGAGCTATTTAGCTGAAAATCAATGATACACTGATTTTGTGGATTTAACATGATTCTTGTCGAGTGGTCACAACAAGCGTACGTTGGGTCGTACTCGGGCACGGTTCGTCGATCCGTGCCCGAGTACGGTACGGAGCGTTCACACTAATCAATCGAACTGGACTTTAGGGTCAAGTGTACTCGGATCCGCCTAAGATATTCACTCATGACAAGTGGAATGTCCATGTAATGTTGTGGTAAATCTCTTCCCTTGAGTCCGGGTTGACGCAACCAACGCTTACATAAAATACCAACCTGATAGCACGACATTTTAAGGACATTCCGTGTGGCATGATAACGCATTATACGTTTTTTTTAGGCATCAAAACCTCTTGAAATATGTACGTAAACAATATAACATAAGTATGGAGCACCCATTGTAGCATTTATTAGTCTAAAAACACAGGGGTAGCTTTCCTATACAGTATTTGCTGTCACAATATTTACAGTCACAGAGTTATAGGTTATATGCATCATGTAAAATGTAAAGTATGCGACTGAAATGGCTCGGTGTTGGGATCCCAAGTAGCCTCATTAAATATGTACTTTCATGATGGTTCATCTCTACGAGAGACAGACCGTACAGAGTCTCCCAGGCCTGAAGAATTAATGACACATGCATGCAGACAGACAGACAGACAGAGAGAGAGAGAGAGAGAGATAGTCTGCTTTCACTTGAAGCATTTCAGATATGTGTGTGTGGCTTTTAATTAGGCTGGAGATTACTTGTGCTGCTTGATTCTGTTTTATATATTTATTTTTACACAGGAGCATATCATGCTTCCATCTTTAGTAAACATGTTCTTTACTTTCTTTCTTTTTTTCTCTGTTAAAAGGTTTTTTTTGGGAGTTTTTCTTCATCCGATGAGAGGGTCGTACTGTAAAGGACAGAAGGTGTCGTATCCTGTGCAGATAAAGCAGATTTGTGATTTTGGGCCTTTACAAATAAAATTGACTTGACTTATAAGTGATGAGCTGCACACTCACCCCATTCAGTTACACCTTTGCATATCCCCTTGGATACCGTTTATATAAATGTCTTGTTGTGGTTAACAGATGGCCTTACAAAACTATTTCTGCTCAGCTTTTATCTAAAGGAATGTTCTGATCCATCAGACTGGCATCTGCAGCGAGAGACTTCGCCAAGAAGAGAACGAGAGAAGAGAGAAACTCCACAACTGTTATTTCCAGTGGTTGAAGAAGTATTGACATTGTTTTACTAATGTAAAATCTTCAATGATGCATAATGTTTTAGAAGATGATCACACTATCTTATGTACGGATCACAATGTACAATCATTACACAGCCACTTACTAAAGAAATCAATCATTTGACACAAACTAAAAGATCAAATAAAACCCTTCAGTTAGCTGATGCAACAAGTTGGGCTAGCTAACTACATCTAACTAGTTAACTAACTAGAAAGACAAACTGACAGACAGATAAACAGATTTATTGTTTTTTTTTGCAGCTTGGAGGATGACCTTTGACCTGCAGCGTCTTCTATAGTCATACATCATATTCCCATTTTAGAAACAACGTTCTTTTTTTTTTTTACTTTGAGCACAAAATGAAGTTATTTGTCCAAAAAAAAAGGCAAACAGTGTGGCTAATTGTTATGTTCATTGAATAAGAAAGCATTAAAAGATAGGTATTTAAGATAATAAAAGATAAATTAAAATACAAGGAATAAAAATAACAATACAAATTAAATAAATTAAATAAAAAATTAAATGATGAGACCACACAAAATAAGCAGATTTTATTAAAATAATGAAATATTAATCAAATAAAATAGAATAAAAGAGATAATAATGATCAGCATTAAAATGATGATTAAACAAAATAGAGTAAAATAAACACTAAAATGCTGATGATGAATAAAATAAGTATAAACAATAAAACCATAAAATTATAAAATTATAAAACATAGTAGCCAGACTAAATACAGATAGATGTGTTTCTAGTTTATGTTTAAAAATATCAATAGTTTCAGCTCCTCTCAGGTCCTCTGGAAGGTTGTTCTAGCGGCTGGAAGCAGCATCACCACAACATGTTTGGTGCAAGACCATGTAGTGCCTTATAAACTAATAAAAGAATAAAAAAAAAGGTTAGAAATAATTGATAAAAATAATGGACTTTGCTTTAATGCTGTTTACATCATAAAATTTAATAATACTTTTAAACTTTGAATAATAGAGGGTCACAGCTTCTTGTTTCAAAGTCTCTCTGAAAGTGTCCTGATGTCTAACAGAAACTACAAACAGACAGAGATCAAACACACTGATCACTATCAGCTCCCATATCAGCACATCACATCCCATTTATCAGGAAAACAGCACGACGGTGAATTCAAGAAACACCTCAAAGCATTATCTGTTGAGATCACCTTGGTAGAGAAGGTGAGCTCGCTTGATGAAGAACAGCAGAACAAGCCAGATGCAATCGAGTCCCAATCCATGTTAATTAGCATTAGCTCAGTGAGCGTCTCGCCTCGTCGGGGGTAAACAGAGAGGGGAAGAGCAGAAGCAGTGAGGCGTGTCGAGGTGATACTGAGCTTAGCACACTGTGGCAAAGCATCTGGAAGGATGGCACGGGGCCAGTCCATCTTTCTCTTTTTCCGAGTTTGAAGCAGACTTTTGTACAGATGTTGGTACATTAGAAACACATAATGTCCCGATTCTGGCCTCGAGCCACATTGGAGGTGCTACAGTGAGGGAGCACTCCGTCGGCTTCCTCCGACCCAGCCAACCAACCGGGCAGTGTGTTGGCCTGAGCGTCCCGTGTACCATGCATGCCAGGCATGCTGGGATTTGTGACAGCTGTGGGCAGAGAGGAGACATTCGGTCAGTCTTGGCAACTGGAAAGGAGGGACAGGTGGAGCGGAGCTCATCCGATTGAGTCTTGCATGCGTGAGGGGGTTGAGTGAGCCAAAGCCTCATATTATCATCATAATGCAGAAATCTAGTACATGACCCCTATCAGGGCTGCGCTTTGATGCCTGAAAAGAGTAAACGCACTGGAAAACACGGGCCGATGGCGAGGCCACATGACATGAGAGTTTATTACTAACCCCAGTACTCAGGCATTCACTATGAGCTCCATTTTCTACTAATTAGGCAGGAAAATAAAAGCTTAATGGACCTTAGTAGATATCTTTTTAGAAAATACTTATTATTAGCACCACCTAAGCACTAAACTACTTCCACTTAAACCACATGGGCAAAGTCCATGAGAGATGTATTTGTATTCAAACGCAGCATGCACATCTGATTAATTCTGACCTTGGGCGGTGCATCAAAAGTATTTAATTATTCCATTTCCATTCCACTAAACCCTTGGGGTGCCAGGTTTCATCATCACAAAGGTTGAGAAACAATTAGTCTTTTAATGTCTTTCCTGCATCTCCTTTAATGAGGCGTTTGACAGAACCTGCGTTTAGAGTTCC
The DNA here is from genome assembly GCF_043250625.1 of Sebastes fasciatus. Classification (NCBI taxonomy): domain Eukaryota; kingdom Metazoa; phylum Chordata; class Actinopteri; order Perciformes; family Sebastidae; genus Sebastes; species Sebastes fasciatus. The sequence continues at coordinate 29,450,583 of NC_133810.1, read as the reverse complement.
TGTAGTTTTCATTTTAAGAATAAGATACAAAGAATCTACTGTGTATACTGTGTTAATTATGGGGCGGCATAGCAAACCTGTTCATTTTGTGATAAAAGCACCAAATTTGGTCCATTTATATCTTAATATATTTAAAGGAAATCTGGATATTGGGCCATTGCAGATTGGTAGCCGTTTTCCAAGACCCGGAGTCTGAGTTTGACGCTGCCAAGATCCCCGCTCCGCCGCTCCGCCGCTCCGCTGCTGCTCCCTTCTTCCATTCCTGCCGAGACGCCGGCTTCGTTTGCTGATGAAGACAACGATGTTTCCTCGGTGTCTGGCGGTTCCACGGTCAACAGAAGCCCGCTGTAGACTATTCTGATAAGAAATGTTTAACAGATTCATGTAAAGCTATTTTTGTGCTCTTTAAGCTGGAACTACCCAGAGGCACATCAGAGGTTACTTATAAGGTCATTTGTACTGTAGAGGCGTTCAGAATTTGTCCCATTGCAGCATTAGAGGTCAAAGGTCAAATTATGTTGACCTCTGCGTCATGACAATGTGACTGGTAGATAGATTATAGTCTAAGCTTTATAGTGATATATGACTTTATGATATTATACCTCTTTTAAACTGGATCTATTTGTAAAATGACGAAAAAAAACATGGAGAAATTGTAATGATGGATGGATGGAAAAAGGAGTGATAGCACATAGAAAGCTACCATCGCTGCAATGCTATCATGCATCTTCCAACACTAGAGGGACATAGACCTTTAAAAAAAAAAAAAAATCACTATGAGATATGGTCCATCCAAATTGGCACAACGGACGTATTTTGAGGGTCAGACTCATGGACACTATGGACAAGATGCAGAGATGACAGATGTGCAAAATTTGGCTACCCGGGATGACTTTATTATGAGCAGATTAGCAGGGTTCATTCAGCCTGTCAGTTCAGGGTTGTGTTCTAGTGTGTGTGTGTGTGTGTGTGTGTGTGTGTGAGAGAGAGAGAGAGAGACAGAGAGAGAGAGAGAGAGAGAGAGAGAGAGAGAGAGAGAGAGAGAGAGAGAGAGAGAGAGGGAGAGATGGTGCTTGGCAGGCTGGTTGTGCAGGATGACTGACATTTTATCTATGACACTAAATTTTAAAGAGGATTAAGCCTTTGTGCTTTTCCCCTTTCATTTAGTGTGTGATATAGTTTTTATGTAAAAGTAACAAAGTCTACTGTCCACGCCAAAAGGGAGTTCCTCACCCACACACAGAAACACCATACTCGCCAACCTTTAGACCCAGTAAAATGAGATTCAGAGACTTTGTTTCCTGCATTCTGGTGACTTTAAAAGAGTGAAAGTACACTGCAACAGCATTTATATGTTAAACTTTTGACTTTACCTTTAACTCCCAAGAAAGAACACTGAATAATTCACCCCTCTGGTGTGAACTTGGCGTGTGAATCTGCGTTTTTATTTATTTTTGCTCCTGCTTGAGTATTTCTCTCTCCATTTCTCTCTCCTTCTCTCACTCACTGAAGGTCCTTTCAGACACAACGACGGCTTTTCACTGCATCGAGCAAACCTCAACTTTGTGCGCTGCACGCCGTGGCGAGCGCAGCTTAAACATGAGCTCAAACTGCGCTGTGTCGCGTGCATAGACTGCTCTCTTCCGCCGAGTTTAAACAGTAGGGATTATACACACTGTTGAGTTCCAGAAACATGCTAAGATAACGAAAAGGAAAAAAAAGTGTGAACATTTTGGAGAATTGTGATCCCGGGAGGAAACCGGGAGAGGGTTGGCAAGTATGAGAAACACTGCTCCTAAACAGCCTGAAAAGCCTCGCTTTAAGTCCCGCCTTTTCTTCCGTAAAGTGGTGATGTCACCAAGTAACACATTTGCATAATACCTGCTTAGCAGCTAGTTTGACTCACCCTCAAACAAAGCTAGTTAGAGCGGAGCTGGAGCAGAGTCCGAAGAGTTTGGTTCGTTTGACCAATGGGCCAGCCGACCAATCAGAGCAGACAGCTTGACGGGAGACGGGAGACGGGAGCACGAGGTGCTGCAGCTCAGCCGGTATGACCTGCCTGTAAGCCTGTAAACATGTTGTAAACAAGTATGCACCTGAAAATAAGCATAATATGTCCCCTTTAAACATATATATATATAGCACCAGTCTGTTTACAGCTTGTTTTGACACCTTTATGAACTGAAGCCACTGGAATGCAGCCATATTCATCCTCAACTAGACTTTGTAGGCGTGTGCCCTTCTTCGGTTGAATAAAAAATGGGAAAAAAAGGCTCCTTGCCTCTCCATCCTGACAATTCAAATCAATTCCCTTCCACCTCCACCGCAGCCTTTCCCTCATCCACATGCCGTGTTTGTTTGCAAACTTCCATTCATACCAGCATCATTTTCTTCCAAGCCTTTCTCCCTTTTTTACATTCCTTCTCTCCTCTCCCGTTCACACATTCCTCCCGACTCTATTCAACACTATTCATTTTTAATTGTAGTGTAACCACCTGCCTTCATTTCCCAGAGTCCCTGGGTCAGGAAGCCTTTGAAATGCAGCTTGTAAAGATCCATCCAGCCCTCCGCTCTGGCTGTCCACGTGTCGCTCGCTCATGCCTGCTGTCAGCTCCCATTACCTAATTGGAATTGAGATGCATCTGGCCTGCGTTTTTGTCTGCACTGCACTCCTGCTAGAGATACCCTCCCAACCCCTCCACCCCAACCCCCCACCCCTCGCTAGGACTCTTATTCATGCCGTACCACTGGGAGAGGTTTTCTATCCCCTGATGTGTGGTCAAACAGTCGTTTACATTGGAGAAAAAATGAGAGACGGCACCAAGCAGATCACAGCCGACTGCAGGAAGGCAACTCCTGCGGTTCACTACTGTTAATAAGAGCACTGTTTAATTCATGAGATCTGTCATGCTACAGTGGCTTCATCCTCACTGTTGGTAAAAAAATTACAGCAGCGTCTGTGCTTCAAACTATTTATCTGTCAGGATCAGTGAACTTGCATCTCCAGGTCTCCAGATCCATGTTGACAAATCTGCCGCCGCGTTTACATAAATGCATCGTAAAGCTGGATGTGCTATATCACCACGCATGAATCACATTATTGATGGTGACTTTTTCCTCTCGGCCATTGCCTATGAAGAATGATTCCTCCTTCCGTGGGGAGAAATATAAGTAGCCTGTCACATCAAATGGATTATAGCTAATTAATATCCATTAACTTGGCAGAGAAACTATCGGCAAATGACCCAAATTTGAGGACAGCTTTTATAAGGAAATGAGCGCTCCGAAACAAAAGGAAGAGTTCATTGTTCATCGTAAGAGATAACTTTGTTCCACTCTTCAGTCCTCATATTCAGGATACTGGTGCTTTTATTAATCTGCACGTGATGGTACATGTGAAAGAGATTCATGAACAGCTAAAAGGAAATCATTTATTGGCTTAAAGTCCTTATTACGTTAGAAATGATGCAGTTATTGTGATTGGAGGAGTTTCGATTAGAGGTCACAGAGTTTTCCTCTTTTTTTTCTCATCAGTACACTCGTTGAGGTGTGTCCGGTTTGACAGTAACGGTTGTGTAAAAGCAGATTGGTTTTAGCCATTTCTCTTAACATAGAGGAGTTGAAATAGTTTCACAATGAACAGGCATAATACGGCCCGCTGTAGAGAGATTTACAGCCCCGCCTTGAATACTGAACCGTCGTCAGTCCTGAGAGTGATGTGCTGAAGGAGCAGAGACGGACGGCAGATATCTGACTTTTATTTTCACTGAGAACAAATGTGTAGCCCTTCTGCGATGGGACCGAAAGACCGACGTGATTTATCTGACACAAAAGGCTGAATGGCATTCAGTCAGGCCCTTAGAAAAGCTGAAACGCTCCCCAGTTTGCAGCAGCAGTGGCATGATTTTTTGGACTAATCTGTAGAGATAATACACATTAAAGCTGCACTAAGACACTGACAAATATCTCAGCAGGGCCAGATTGTTTTAAAATTACCATCTTGCACAAATGAAATGTTTAGTTGCTGTTTCTTTAATAATATGGTGTGAAAAGCCAACAGCTGATTTGGAGGCCAGATTTCCCTCAGATGATGTACAAAGGAAATTAACCTTGGTGGAGCGATTAGTGAATGCATCCGGATGAAGTCTGAGCTGATTATACACGGGGGGGGGGGGGAAACTGACAGCCTCAGCAGAAATAAAAGACTTTCATATTTAAAAGAAATGTGTTTGGGAACATTGGAGCGGTCGCTAGTCTATCGCAGGGCTGACACATAGAGACAGACAACCATTCACGCTCACCTGCAAATCTTTGGACTGTGGGAGGAAACCTGAGAACCCGGAGAAAACCCACATTTAGCATAAAATAGAATTCACTATTTAGTTGCAATATGGGAAATGTAGGATTGCTTTGACCCATACTTCGAACTAAAAGTTAGTATATCTTAATGATCATTTTTTGTGTTATGTTTTTTGGGTCGTCCGTACCAATCTTGTGAACGCGATATCTCAAGAACACATGAAGGGAATTTCTTCAAATTTGGCACAAACATCCACTTGGACTCAAGTATGAACTGATTAGAATTTGTAGGTCAAAGGTAAAAGTCACTGTGACAATTTCACACCAATGTCTAACAGGATAAAATGATGAAGCGATGACATTTTGGACAGAGGTGGATGTAACTTGTTGGCGGAGGCATACAACCGCGAGGTGGCCGCCTGATTCGAGTTTTAAAATCTGTTTCTTGTGAATTTTATTGAGAAAAGCAATACTAAAATTGCTGGAATAGGCCTTTATCATTAGCTAAACCCTGTCCAAACTGCAGTGCGGTAGCCTCGCAGTTACTTTACTTAAACCTTGCTGCACAGGCACACATATACAGGAAAGTGTAGTTAAAATTAGTTTGAATAATGCCATTTATTTCATGATTAGAGGCCATTGCATGACAGCAAATAGTTCTCTTTATCCAGAGCATTAATATAGCAGCAAACAACTGTTGTCTATGTGAAGATATAGAGGAGTAATGTCTACCTGAGCAGAGAATGAAGTCACTCTCCCTCTGTGTGCTTTTTAATCCGAGCTTCTCTGTGCTTTGTTTATGTAGCCGGGCGGCCCTGTTTATGTGTCCCACTAACGGCCGCCGCTATGCACTGCACTCATACAGCGGTCCCTCCGAATCCCCTCCAGGTAAACACTTTTAGCTCCGACAGCACTGTTACCGCTGTTTGCACTGTCGGCCGTGTTGAAAGCTGTGTTTAGGCAATGCCTTAATCATAGATTTGCTCTGAATTCCGTGTAGAGCTCCGTTAATACATCAGTGAATTGTTCTTCAGCTTCATTCTCTTCTTTGTCTATAGAAACAGTAACAGCTTGAACTCTCACCCTTTCTAACCTTGACTCTTTCATCTCAATCCCTATTTTTAATTCAACGTAGGCAAAGTAGGCTTATACACAAAACAGCTGCGGGAAGTGAGTGAGTTCACTTTCAGCAGAGTGCGTCAACTTGTGCAGGTTATTTTGGGATTCTCTCCACCTCTGGTTCCTGTCAGAGAAATCCATTTATCCAGAGGCCAGGCCTAAGTTTCCATTTTCTCACCGGTTATCACTGTAATGTGGACTGCTGGGAGTCTGTACATCATTACCTGAAGCCTGCCCTGACTCACTCACTGTATAAGATTTACACAGCCTTCACTCTCACCCTGTTTTTCTGCATTTCAGTTTGAGGTGAAAGTTACAGCATCACTGCGCTCGACACACACGTTTGATTCATGTGGACTCGGCGTGTCTGTAAGTGCATTCTCTGCAAAGGCAAGTTAAAACATTTATCACTCTCAATCCGTCCATACTCTTTTACGTGTGTCAAATTCAATTTCCTGTGCAGGGGTTACCATGGTAATGGGTTCCCTAGTATGGTGAGTGGGGAAGGTAGCCTATATGCAGAAGTGATACATAGTTAGGAGCTAATGTTTGATGGTTAAAGCAACAGTAGGCGAGATTGGAGCAAATATGATTAACAAAAGTTATTTTTATAAAAAGGTCGTTATATCCTGACAAAAAATAACCAGTCAGAGCTGATCTGGAGTCTGCCGTCCAGCTGCCGTCTATGAGAGCCAGCTGTCAATCACTCGTGAACTCCGATCAAACGGTCAAACTAGGCAGCGCTGATCAAATATGAATCAATATTCTGTTACTGTAATGCCTATTTCTCACCTCAAATGTTTCAGAAACATCTTGTAGTGTACTGTTTAGCTGTGAAATGAGAACGTTTGTGACCCGGCAGCCATGTGGAGGAAATACCAAGCACCGCCCACCAGCCGGAGCACAGCCAATAGGAACGCTCTCTCTCTCTGAAATGACCTGTGATTGGCCAAAGTCTCCCGTCACGAACTAGATTTTTTAAAGCCTGAAAACAGAGCCATGAGGAGGAGCAGAAGTCTAGTTTTCTCTCAGAACACTTGAATTACAATATGCTGAAAGGTTATTATGGATTTTTTGCCCAATGATGCCAAAAACGTTCTGCCTACTGAAGCAGATTTTCACTTTTATACTGTCGGTCCAACTAGAGTCGTTTGCCGTTGGATGACTGGCTGTCTCACATGAACATGGTGCATGTCTTGTTTGAAGGTCTTAGAGACTAAAACCTGATTCAAAGATTTAGATCTAAGCACCCGGCATTTCCTGAAAAAAGGCAGCTGTGCCTCACTCGAACACGCTCCTTCTTCTTCCTCCTCCTCTGCCGTAATGACTCGTCTTACAGGGTGCGAGAGGGTAAATGTGTGTGCGCATGGATGATCTCACGTATAAGCTCACCGAGGGGGCTTCATCCTCGCTGACCACCTCCCACAGAGCCATCTGGCACCCTTTTTTTTCAGATGACGGAGGCCGATACTCTCTCTATCTGCTTGCTAGTTTATTTGAGTGAATGCGTGACTCTGCCTGTGTGTGTGTGTGTATGTATGTGTGTGTGTGTGTGTGTGTGTGTGTGTGTGTGCACTGATCCGAGCAGCCAGTATTATGCATGTAAACAGCTCTATGCTGTGATTTATTGATCTCACCTTTTATCTCGCGGTGCAACCTGGACCCTCCAGCGATCCAGGGTGCACATTTTTCACCACCGTCTATTTATTCATTTGTTGATTTATTTTGACAGGTAAACAGAAGTGGAAGTTTCTATTTGTTTGCCATGCAATCAAAACATCCTTTTATAGGCCTATAAATAGTCCCTGATGAGTATCTAGGATCACCTCTTGATGATAAATTAGAAAAAAAATCCCAACTATCTAACTAACCCCTGACGTGCTTCGGTTTGTGGGCGTAGTTTGCATGTAAATAACCTTTACACAATACAGGCCTGGTTGTTGTGTTGAGGTCTACCTCCTCACACTCTGTTTGCAGGTCTAATTTTAGCCCTGACTTGCTTTTCCCCCTTGAGGATCAAGGTTTTGCCTTGGGGGGGTGATGGTAGTATAAATAGTGCTAAATGCAGGAGTTAAGCTCCTGTATGATAACAGCATGGCAGCATCATTCTTGATGTTTCCGTGACAGATTTGCCAAGCATGAGAAATGATTACTTGAGACATATTGTGTCCCCCCTGAGAAAAACTGTCCTATTTCTTTGATCTGAATTTATTTTATACTTTCTATTTATTTTCCCGGCCCAAGCTTTTGATTCCCCCCAAGCCTGACATTACGGGCCTGAGTGGGAATTACGGAGACTGGAGAAAAGCTATTATTAACCCGTAGAAATCCAAGAGTCCTCTTTATGCTGCAGATTATTTTTCTGTTCTTTACTTTGGGGGAAGGGAGGGGCGGGGGGGCACAGGGCAAGATGCTGCCATGGAGAATTTTGTGTGACAGAAGCTTTCAGTTTGCCTGTCTATCACTTTGTTAGACGTGAGACATGAGGGATATAAATACACTGCCTAGATACCCTTGTCTCCATCCTTCGCCAATCTTCTCTCATGTGGTCCCTCTGATTGCACACTGCCCGCCTCCCTGTGGCCCCTTGCGGAGGCTGGAGGTCCGTCTGAGTGCTGGGAGTGCTTCACCCTCCATGACTCTGATAAGGACCTCAAAATAGCAAAAGCCTCCCTCATTCTCAAATTGGCCGGCCACAGATCCAAGCGCTTTTATTGCATTAGGCTCGTCTTCACTTCTGTGAGGGGACGTACGCTAAGACAACATGACAAATGTGTAATACGGCAGGCCAGCGGGCTACCCGGCAGGTTCATCTGATCGACTATAGGAATTATCCTTATTCAGGAGGGATGTGACCTCGCAGCACAGAGTTGTTCAGTTCGGTCTCTGCGTCCATGTCTCGTTTGCTGGTCAAACAAACGTGTAGACAGACAAGCTGAGCTGCACACGCTGATGCAGTGACCCAGATCAAACACCTGGGGGGCCAGAGGGGAAAAGACTGCACACAACAAAAAGCCTCTTCTCTCAAGAGTGGGAGAAAATATATTATATATTGAGCATTTTACATTTTCATATTACAGGTGGGGGATTTGTTTTTTCTTTTATGTATCTGAACAAAGTGTGTTTCCACATGTCAATCTCACTCATCTCATCTCTCAGCTACATTTTCATTGAATGTTGTTTAGTTGTTTCATAGAATAAAAAAAAAACAGAACAGGTCACTGTGGTGTAATATAATAATCATGTAATCCCTTACAAATCCCAACAGTACATCTAACTATAAAGCAAGGAATCTCTGTCTGTCACTCTGTGTGTTATTCTTTCCAAACAGCCGCGGCTTGTTGACTGCATGCCGTTCACTTTACTCTTCTTCACTTCTCAGAAGTCAACACGCTGTGATCTGTGTATGTGTTTCCCCCTTTGAGTAAGACGGTATTTCCCCATCGTCAGACTTGATACCAACTTACAACACGACTATAACAGGCTGATGTTACCACCCGCAAAATACCTCCACTATTTAAACCCATGCTCTACTTTATAACGGCAGTGACTTATCTGCCTATTTGTGTATTTTCACTGATATAGAGGAGTAATGTCTACCTGAGCAGAGAATGAAGTCACTCTCCAATTCAATCAAAACGTAACAGCAGTGATCGTTGCAGACACACCTGGTGGAGATCTGCACTTAACTAGTCCAACAAGTGTTTGTCCCACTGTAAAGGCTGGGCTGGTTATACTGCACGGATCAACACCTTTGTACAGTGTTCCTTGTTCTCTGTTGGCATGTCATCCTGCTCCACAGGGCAGGTTGAGTACCAAACCTGGCCACCGAAGCTGATTTCAGTGCTTTCACTTGTTGCCGCCCCTCCCTCCGCTGTCTTGTGAGCTGAAACCACTCAAGTGGCTCCCTTTTGTTGCATTATATGCTTGTCTGGTCTCACCCTCTGCCAAATTACTCCAAAAACATCCTGACACAATACAAATAGGAAAAAGAGACATATTATAATATGTAAAACAATAATTTTTCCAATACACTTTGCAACACAATCCCCAACAAACCACAAGAGAAGCAATAAACTAAATGAAATTGAGATCTGGCAGACACGCACCTTGATAACTGACAACTTCGTTGTCTCAGGCATAAGCCTCGAGAAAAGGTTTCATTTTTCATAAAAATATGCTTGCCGAGTGCAAAAAGTCCTGAAGTATTAATGTGTGGTGCAATAATGTCAGTACGCTTTCAGAGTCAGAGCAGTAAGCCAAACATTTACAAAATGAATCAGGCTTGTTGACCACAGAGTGCATGCATCATATACTATACCTCTGAGGTTAGAGATGGAGTGAGGCTGCATCATGTGAAAAACCATGTCAGCCTGAGTTAACATATAACTGAATCGCTCAGCTGCTGAATCTTTATCAATCAGGGTCTCTCTGTCTGTGTGAGGAGCTGGATCAGCAGAGTCCACAGGGCTTTGACAGCCGCTGCTGCTGTCTGCTCCTTTATCAGCGCTGCAATGGCTTGGCAGCAGAGCCGATCAATAATAGCTCAACTTTGGAGTGTATTACCGCCTCCGCTTTGCTCATCGATGCAGTGTTGCTTATATCTGTAGTAATACATTTCCTACATACATTTAGTTTACGTCGCTTCTAGAGAGAGACACCGGAGCTTCAGCCATACAGTCAGTTATTTTTACACTAAGACCGCTGAATAGACGACAACGTGGCCTCTCAATCATCTTTATCTGCATGCATGTTTCAGAGCACGCTGTGATGTCATGACAGACGTTGCTATGAAACATGAAGATGACTGAATACGTCAGGTTGCTATCAGCCAATAGGAAGGCTCTCTCTCTCTCTGAGTCTCTCAAAGTCTCCCGTCACGGGCTAGATTTTTTAAAGCCTGTAAACAGAGCCATGAGGAGGTGCAGAAGTATCTCAGAACACTTGAATTACAATATGCTAAAAGGTTATTATGGGATTTTTGCCCAATGATGCCAAAACATACACTGCCTACTGCAGCTCTAACTGTTAGTTAATTCTTATTACTGTATTAACTAATGTTAATAACGTCTTGTTAAACAGTAAATAATTTACAAATGAATACCTTAGTAAACATGAACATCATTAGTAAATGCTCACTAGTTATTGTTAATGAACTGGCTTATTAATGTATTAATTAATGTACCCTTATTGAAAAGCGTTATCGCCCACAGACTTTGTGAGCCAAATAACAGTTATATGTATTTCAGCTGGTAAAAACTTAATGAAATATGCTCATGAAGGCGTTCTCTACTGTGATCTGAGGATTGCTCTAAACTCCTTGATCTTCTTGAAACATAAATGTTTGCTGTACATACTAAACAGTGCTGTGAATGTTGACTCTTATTCAAGCCAAGCAAACTGAGAGGCTTTCTCTTGTTCAAACGAGCCAGCGTGTCCATCTGTTATTTGATAAAAGCTGCACATACCGAGCTGCCGGTCCAATCAAAACATTGCAATGTGTTCGATACCGTGGGAACTTCCAAGTGGAGATGTAGGCTAGTGTGAGAGGAGAAACAAATGGCTCGCCTGGGGTGAGAGAGCAGCAGAAGGCTTTGCTTGTGTGCAGTCTGGTGGTCCACATGTCTGGGTTTCACTGTAATGAGGACATCACATGAGTCCCAGTTTGTGGTGTTTACAGAACCTGGTGCAGCTCAAGGTCACTGAGAGCTAAAGCTCATCCAGAAATACATATTTATTTTCTCTCATTTACGTCAGCGAAGTTTAAATTTCCACATACGATCAATTATATATGCAGCCTGTGCAGCGTAATCACATTTTCTGATGCCAAACACTGATTTGGCTTCCTGAGGTATTCGCTTACAGAAATCAACCTCCCAAAACTACAGGTAGTCGTTCTCTATGTTTCCCAGAGAAGGGTTGTGTGTTGCTTTCAATTACAGGTAGACAATTGGGCTTGTAGTCATGGGTGGCCAAATAGTTAAAGAGGACCGATTATATTATTTTCAGATGCATACTTGAATTTAAAAACACTGGCCCGCTCTGTTGTGATTGGTCAATCAATCCAAACTCTTTGGACTCCACTCCAGCTCCGCTCTAACTATCTTTGTTTGGGGGCGTGCCAAACCAACTGTTATGCAAATGTCTTACTCGGTGACATCACCATGTTACAGAATAAAAGGCGGGACTTAAAGCGAGGCCTTTCAGGCAGTTCAGGAGCAGTGTTTCTGTGGGAGAGAGTGACTGCCTTTGGCCTGGACTTTGTAACTTTACAGACCTTTTACATCACGGGTGTCACTGGATGACTTTGCAAAGTGTGCAGAGAAGTCATTAATTCCTTATTTTTCAATAAAATGCTATTTCTATTTATACACTGTCCTAATAAGAGTAGCAGGCCCTATGCTGGATACACTATTACAGATCCCACGTGCTTACGTACAGGCTATGTGACACAACACTATCAAGCATAGGCTACTGTTCATGCAGGAGCCGCCGGTGGAAAACGTCTTTGTCAAAAAGGAGAAAAGTGGAAACAGAGTGTCGGGTTTTCCACGAAAAATGGACCAGTTCCTCTTTCTTCACAGAGATAAATGGGAAGCCAGTGTGCTTGGTGTGTTAACAGCACCTTTCAGTGCTCAAGAAATATAACATTTGGCGCCTCTCTTGGACTCATCATGGTGAAAAATGCAAAAAATTGCAAGGAGAACTGAGAACAGAGAAGATAAATTAATTTTTAGTCGTAGCCGACCGTTCATCTCTTTAGTAAATGATGAAAAAATAAGTAAAATAGTTATTTTACTTGATTTAGAATATCTAAAAAGTATATTAAAAGTGCCTACAACGTAGTTTTTTACCGTATGTTTGAGGAAAAGACCTCAAGATCCTCAAATACCCTCCCTGTTGTTTTATTCAACCCGGGGTTAATGCATCGCTCGACATCTCTCACTGCCCGCCGTCCGTCCGATTCTCGACGAGTGTAGTAAAAGTGTAAGCTCGGGATAAGTAAGAGGAGAAAAAAAAATACAACGTGGGCTTAGTGCCAGCAGCTTGAGTTTTGAGTGAATGGAGAAAGAGAGGGAGTGTTGTTCTAAGTGCTGGAAGTAAATCAGAGAATTCAATAAGTCTCTAGCCACTTCTATTATTCAAAAGACACAAGGAACACAATGGAAACAAAAGAGGCAACGCAGTGTGTATGGATGTGCATGTGGACATGTGTGTGTGTGTGTGTGTGTGTGTGTGTGTGTGTGTGTGTGTGTGTGTGTGTGTGTGTGTGTGGTGCGGGGTTCTACTTCTTCCTATCTGGAAAACTTGATGCATTTGGTGCATAACTTATCTGTGTTGTATCTGTGTACTCTCTGTGGGACACGACATTGTTCTGTGGAGATAAGAAGTACATGTGCAGTTATGTTACTCGCCGGGTAGACGTCTACACACGCTGGATATCTCCTCAACTTTTGTTGAGCCATGAAATTAGCTCAAAAGATGCTTGTTCGGAATTTATTTGTTAGACTTATGTTACAGTAAATCCAAGATTATTTGAATGACTTTAGGTTAGTATTGTTTTAACCTATAGCAGATTCATCAATATCTTTACTTTGGGTTTTTAGCCACGCTAGAGGTTGTACGTCAAGTACGCCAACTACTCGCTATTACTCCTACTACTTCTACTACTTCTTCATTCTCTGGACTGAGGGCAGACTGGACGCTACAGTGACTTACTATCACCTCTCGAGGAACAAGTGGTATTACAACAGAGGACGGGCCGGGGCTAGCTGGTTAGCATGCTCATTTTAGTAGACATCTCTGCAATTCAATACATGTTTTTTTTTAGTTTTAAACTAAAATTCTGGCCAGATCCTACACATTGCACCTTTAAATGGATTGATTGGATGGATTGCTTCCCATTTGACTCTAAATGGGACCATGATTTACTAAATGAACATCATGCTGTATTGAAGGAGACTTGAAACTAGAGATTGAGACCATAAACTCACGTTTATCACACCTAAACTTTACTGAGGTAATAAATCAAGTTAGAAGTAGGCTCATTTTCCCATGGACTTCTATACAATCAGACTTCTTTTTGCAACCAGAGGAGTCGCCCCCTGCTGGCTGTTAGAAAGAATGCAAGTTTAAGGCACTTCAGCGTTGGCTTCACTTTTCAGAAGTGGAGGTCGCCCACTGGGACAAACAAAGAAAATGCCACAACAGAACATCACAGAGAGAAGTATTCTTGCATTTTTTCAAGACTGTGGAAGGCCTTGCAGCTTTTTTTTTACAACTCTACTAAACGCACACCAATCTACTTGATGAAGTGGTGAAACGGCACATTCCATGGGCAGCAGCTACCAGATGGAACTGAAACTCGAGGCTTGTTCAGAGCATCATGTTCAGACCATCATGGCAGGGATGTCTGCATCTGGCAGCGGCGATAGACATTCTGAATAGCAGCACTTCAAGCTAAGCCTCTTGACTTTTAGCCATCTTTCATTTGCACAACAACAACCTGGGGAGTTCTAGCTTCGAGCTAATCTTTTTTTTACAAATAGATTTCTTTATATATATATATATATATATATGCCTGCACAATGCAACTGAAGACAAATTGTGCATTTATTGTACACTGAATTGTAATTTGGTCATACTGAAGGTTTACTGCCATGCCTTGTTTGTTGTGCAGGATTAACTTGGTCTGACAGAAAATAAAAAGACTAGGGCTGGAATCTCAGGTCCAATGGGATGCCATTAGATATTACCATCTGGTTGGTTGATCCATGGATGACTGACCTTTGTACAGAGAGATCCACCAACCATGCAGGAGCTATGGCCACCAAAGGCCCATCTGACTGAAATACAAATGGACTTAACCAGGTAAATATTCATGAGTAAAAACACAATTTAAGTGGCATACAGGTAAATTCTAAATCAAAGGTCATTATGCAAGCAGCATGGCAACAGGGACATGAAACAAGCTTCAGCTAAACAAAGAATAATCAGCTTCTTATTGAATCTGGCTTGAAATCCTTCATAATCATTTGTAAACTCACACAGTGAAACCAGCTCTTTCAGTTTTACATCATTTCCCCCATGGGCTGTGGAAGCAGAGTACATGAAAGCCCGTTGGTCTAATTCTGTTAGACCGAGAGAGAAAAAAAAAACTCTTCCATGATGCACAGTTATTTACCAGCAGGTTTTCCAGGCACGAGCACCCAAAGTAAACATGACGACCCGACCTTACAGAGCAAAGTGTTCCAGTGAACAAGAGAACACATTTATGAGGTACAATGACAGTTGAGCTATCCAGTGTCAGTAATAAACCTCAATGATACACAGAGCCAATATCATACACGCTGGGAGGAAGTATGTGTTTATTAAACAATGCTTTAAAAAAGAACAGACATAAAGTTCTCTCCTGAATCCAAAAACACATAAACTCCAGTTTCCTCTTCTGTGTTTCTGTTTTAATAGTTTTGATAATATTGCTTTGATATTAATACATCCTTTTGATGTAATTTAACATCAATCACCTGGTATACTGCCTCTGGTTGTCCACTTCTATGTACAGAATCATTATTAAAGCTCGGGTCAGTAATGTTGGAAACTAGCAAGAGTACGGTAGATTAAAAAAATTATCCAACCGACTTTTCCAATGAAAGTAGCAGCACCAGCGCCAAAAGTTACTAAATCTAGAGATAAATTCGGTCCGATCAGGCTTCCGTCTAAAGCAAGCCCCTAGGAAGAGCGCCAGTCGTTGATCCCAGCTTACCTAGTGGCCAAACGGCGGTACTGCAACTTCCGGGTCCGTCACGTGATGCCATTGGGCCCAAAAAGACGTTCCCATAGACTTACATTGGGAAAGAGCCGTCTGTAACTCAGCGGATCATTTCTTTTGAGGTAAATAAACTCCCCTGTACGAACACTCTAATAGTCCTTATTTAAATCATTAAGTTTTAAAAGTTGTAAATCGCACTAATAGCCAAATCCAGAGTTATTTCCCTTAATCCGTTCATGTGAATAAGACCCAGACCGAGGATGGAGCGCCAAGCTGTGACCAGGGACCCCGTGAACCGAGTCATGTGACCAAGCGGACGCTACTGCGCATGTTCCTCGTGCCCGAGATCCGGGTACTTTTCCAGGTGGAAGTCGAGCCATTTTGTCTTCATGCGCCACTGAGCAACTTTCATAGGAATGACCGGGGCCCCGCCTCCAACGCTGGATCCAGTTCTCTTTATACATCCAGGATATAAACCTAAATTTCCTTCTGGATCAATAAAGTATCTATCCATCTATCTATCTATCTATCTAATGAATGTAAACAACCAAGGCTATTGTTAGTACTCACAGCTGTCAATCTAGCAGCTTGTGGACGACTCTGGTGACGTGTAATGAGAGCACGGGCACAGTGCACGCAGGTATAGGTAGACAAGCAGGCTGTCTGATTGGACAGGCTTATTACAGTCCTGCGACAGCCACAAATAATAAAATAAAAAATTATTTTTGTTTTCTTCTTTTTTTCTTGTCAGGGCATTTGATATATTGATTTCTGTCAGAATATAATGAGAATTTCAATAAATATAATAAAAACAATGTTTCTAAAATACATTACCAACCCTAGCTTTAATGCTATTAATTACACCTGTGCTTTTCCTGCCATGACTAATCAAAGTGTGTGCCACAACTAAAGGGTCATAACATCACCTTATAGAAAATATAGTTATTAAGCTTTCAAATTAATAATAAAAAGTGAAAGTAACAGCCCAGGCTAAACCCTTTTTTATCTGCTAAAAATGTCGGAATCATTTCTGACTGTTGCTCTGAGACAACGTTTTTATCTTGAACATCTGTAACCCATTTTATCCAAGCCTGTTTTTCAACCTGCCATATTTTAAGCTTTATTCATCCAGGGTTTGACAAACACATGCAGTACCTGCTCAAATACTCTACATGTGTCTGTGATACACAATCAATTGCTATGCATGAAGAAAAAGAAAGCCTATAGTTTTAAGAAACGTACATCTTGAAATAAACATCCATTCACTAAATGCATAAATGCAGATTTAAATTCTAATTTATTCTTTGCAATCACAGTGTTCAGAGTGGTTTAGCTTTCACATGTTATTTCATACTTACTTATTTTAATTACAGCACCTAATGTTGATTATATAATATTCCCCAAAAAGACATCCTTGTAACACATAAGATTGCCACATACTGACTTATTATACAAACCTAGAGAGCTGAGCACCAAGGCAACAGCGTGGTTAAAATAACTACACCTGATTCATATTGCTGATTTACATGTGTTATGTAACACAATTCATACACATGCTAGCATAATTAGACATAGCTCTATATTTAGACTTTATTATCACGTTAATGATGTATGCAGAGAGTACTGCGATCATCTCAGTCTCATCCTAGTACACCTACAGTACTGATCATGTCCAACTGTCATGGATTATATTTCTGCACAACACAGATGCAGATATAGAACCTTGTATTTGCCTGTTGGTGGAACGGTTTGGAGAGGTTGAAACTGGAACCGGAGGCCTGCAGAGCACACAATATGACAAAAATACAGGATTCATGTGAAAGGAGTAAGAGCGCTCTGGGCTGACATGGCTGTAGCGCTGCCCTGTCACATGGCTTCCGACATATGAGCAGGCCTACGGTCCCTGACAGGGCTAATATTTACAGTCAGGGAAAAACGGTGAGTGAATATTTTATTGAAAGCCGGCCGTATGCAATTGGACACAGTAGTGACAGTGGCGGACTAAGGTGGTCACAGGCCCCTTCTCATCATGCCATGTGTAAAAGAGTGCTAGGAATATTACCACTTTAGGGATTTTCTTTAGTAGATCTTTGTCACAATGTTCTTTCATATTTTTCTTTCTAACATATTGCCGCTATTCTGTCCAGTAGCAGTGACGAATCAGCTGCTTAATTTTTATTTAAATGTTTCTTACGGGCCAATAGGGGTCAAGATTGTTCTTTTTTCCTCTGAAGTACATTTAAATAATTAAAAAATGATCTGCCCCTAGGCTGTGCATTAATCCACCCCTGGCGACAGGCTCAACTTTTAACATAACGTACATATCTGGACGTTCAAATGTCCTAACAACATAACAAAATAACATGCATGACAAGAGGTAACAGATTAAAGCTTCAGTAGGAAGAAAATCTTTTTTGACATTATTGGGAAAAAAATGTCATAATAACCTTTCAGCATATTGTAATTCAAGTGTTCTGAGAGACTTCTGCTCCTCCTCATGGCTCTGTTTTCTTTAAAAAATCCAGCCTGTGACGGGAGACTTTGGCCAATCACAGGTCATTTCAGAGAGAGAGAGAGAGAGAGAGAGAGAGCGTTCCTATTGGCTGTGCTCCGGCTGGTGGGCGGTGCTTGGTATTTCCTCAGTTGATCTCAACATGGCTGCCGGGTCACAAACTTTCTCATTTTACAGCTAAACAGTACACTACAAGATGTTTCTGAAAACATTTGAGGAGAGAAATAGTCATTACAGTAACAGAATATTGATTCATATTTGATCAGCACCGCCTAGTTTGACCGTTTGATCAGAGTTGGTGAGTGATTGACAGCTGCTCAGAGACGGCAGACTCCAGATCAGCTCTGACTGGTTGTTTTCCTCCGGTCTGTGAAATCTTGCAGATGCCATTAAGAGCACCGGAGGACACAGATGACACAGGAAGACACAGAGGACACAGGAGGACACAAAGGCGCATAACATTTTTTTTCAGATTAGCTGTCTCATGCACTACTGTCAGGTACGACGGAGTATTAGGGCCACATTGAGGGAAAACAAAATCTGAGATTTCAAGAATAAAGTCAGAATATTACAAGAAAAAAGTCGTAATTTAATGAGAATAAAGTCATAACTTTACAGGGGAAAAAGTAGTTTCCTCCTCCACAGAGGAGTCAGTTTCCCCATCAGCTCCGTGTGCTTCTTTATTCGGAATAAACACAGTTTCTTGCACAATCTTTTCAAGGTCCTGATACTGATGACAATGTGGATCTGATGAGGCAAAAGAGGAAGTATTTTGTTATTTGTGAAACCTAAACTAAAGTACAACTTCACAAGATGCTCCATGTTCCTCATTTTCACACTATTTACCCTCTAAAATAACACGTACAATCACAACTTTAAAATATTATGACTTTATTCTCATACACTGATGACTTTATTCTCATAATATTATGACCTTTTTCTCGTAAACTGGTGACTTTATTCTTGTAATATTATGACTTCATTCTCGAAATCTCCGATTTGGTTTTTATACCTCATTGTGGCCCTGATACTATTTGCTCCAATCTCACCAATACTCCTGGCGTTTTAATGTTCATTTTCAATGCAAGAACCTCAAACCATTCCTGCAATTATTATTTAGGACAGGGGTCAGCAAGCTTTACTATCAAAAGAGACATTTAAGGCAAAAACAATGATTATAAATCTGTCTGGAGCCACAAAACATTTGATCATTGTGATGAAGGTAACACAGTTTATAGTCTAAGTATATAGTATATAAGTCTAATGCAGTGAGGGCCCAAGTGCAAGTGTACTACAGAGTATTAGGGCCACATTGAAGGAAAAAACATCTGAGATTTACAGAATAAAGTCAGAATATTACGAGAAAAAAAGTAAAAAAGAAATAACACGTAAAATTACTACTTTATAATATTGACTTTATTCTCATAATATTACTCCTTTTTACTCAATGTGGCCCTAATACTTGGTCTTGGTCTATTGTAGGTCTGTGGTACCGTCGTACCATAGACCTACAAATAAAATTTAAAATGTAAACAAAAAAAACAGTTATTCATTTCCACAATTTCTTTTTTTAAATCCACAAGGCGCCACTGGAGAGGAGCTAAAGAGCTGCATTTGGCTCCGGAGCCACAGGTTGCAGACCCCTGGTTTAGGAGCTTAACAATGTGTTATTCAACAGTGGAACTATTAAAGCTTTTAATGGTTTTCACTACAATATAAATGTGATATTTTCTCTTTTCTCTTTTCCTTCCTTTAATTTTAATAAGTGTGAATGTGCTCCTTTAAATATGCTTTGCTGCTCATCTCACAACAACACATAAAGCTGCCTCCTACCTCCAGTATAAGGCCACAGTAGTAAAAACCTCCCACTCTGTGTCAACTATAAATTCTTCCAGTGTGACTGATGCTTTGGGTAGCCATGGAAACCTAATATAATACCTCCCTCCCTCTCTCTCCTCCCCTCCCACTCCTCCTCTATGTCTCTCTCCCCTCTCTCCATCCACACCAAAGCTCTTTAAGCTATACTTTGCGCATGTACGAGCCAGTCACAGCATTGCATCGACTCCAAGATGGCGAAAACACGTCTGGTTTGCCTCCTGACTCTCTTCTCAACTCACTGTAAGTAAAAAAACCACCTCAACCTGCTGCTATTTCTCTCTTTTCACCCTCGAGATCGTCACATAGCTGCTCTCTTCTTTGTGCTGGGTGTTTTGTGGAGATTTTAACCTCGAGCGCGTCAGAAATAGACTCAGAAGTAACCTGGTAACCTTAAACACACGACTGAGAGAACCGGTCCGTGAAGTGGACTAAATATAGTTATTAATTCTCTTAATGAAATTAGAAAAAAAAAAAAATAGTCGCCATTTTTGATATAAAAAACTTCGCCTGCTGGTGTCAACATGACAATAAAAAATAAAAATTAGACGCGTCTTTTACGCGCGTCTATTGTTTTGCGTCAAATCCATCCATTATAGTGTCGCTCTCAGTTTAACCCGGACTAGTGTTTAACATCACAAAGTGTTTCTGGATGCAGCACCACATGTTAGCATGTTAGCAGGACTAAACTGAGTGACATCAGCTGGTTCAGTTTCTTCTTTTTGGAGAAAGAAAAAAAGTTTCCAACCTCTTCCAACCAAGTTTTGGAGACTTTGTTGGATAAAATATGAATTATGGCAGTTTGCGGTTAACTATTTATTGTGGAGGAGGAGGTGGAGGAGGGTTTTATGGAGAGAGATGTAGGAAGTAGTGATGCGAGATAACGGATTTTCCTGCGGTGGAATAAAGCAGGCTGTCCGCGGGAGGAGCCAGGCAGCCAGTGAGTCCTCCGCCTCCTCCTCCTCCTCCTCCTCCTCTCAGACCAGCTCCAGACCTCAGCTGGTTTCAGTCTCCCAGACTCCATATAGCCCCCTAGTCTGT
Source organism: Sebastes fasciatus (assembly GCF_043250625.1). Taxonomy (NCBI): domain Eukaryota; kingdom Metazoa; phylum Chordata; class Actinopteri; order Perciformes; family Sebastidae; genus Sebastes; species Sebastes fasciatus. Next base: position 29,429,965 of record NC_133810.1, on the reverse strand, counting down.
CCACCAGTCCTGTATAGCTGGAAGCCTTCAATGCACACCTGTAACACCCCAACAGTTCATTTTAACACTCTCTGATCACTTAAAGTGTCAAAAGTAAAAGTACTTATTATGCAGAATGGCCCATTGCGCAATATTATATATTATTATAATTAATGTGTTCATCACTTCAATGTTGCTGCTGGTAAAGGTGCTCATTTTAACTACTCTATAGGCTTAAAGGTCCCATATTGTAAAAAGTGAGATTTTCATGTCTTTTATATTATAAAACAGGCTTTAAGTGCTATATAAATACTGTTAAACTATCAAAACGTTCAATATAAGGAGAATATATAATATAATTATAGCCCATGTTGTACTTTTTACTTCAATTATTTATTTATTTGACAATATTAGTTACTAGCTATGTGCAGATTCAGATATTTAAAGCTCCCATGTTGTAAAAAGTGAGATTTTGATGTCTTTTTTATTATAAAGCAGGTCTACGTAGGTGCTATATAAATACTGTGAAAGTATCGAAAAGCTCAATCCATGAAGAAATACACACAGCCCGTATTCAGAAACTCTGCATTTCAAACAAGCCGTCAGGATTTCTGTACATTTGTGACGTCACAAATATACAATATTTAGACCATCACACGGTTTTAAACGTAAACATTCTAAATGTGTCTCAAAGATAATTTACTGTTGCAGTGTATGTGAATAACATCAGCTGACAGGAAGTAAGCATGGACCCAAACCGTTACCTAGCAACGCAATTCCGTTCCAATTCCGTTGCAATTCCGTTGAAGTGTACTAAAACGGAGCGTTTCAGAGAGAGGGTAAATACAGGTATATTGAAATTGCAACGGAATTGCGTTACTAGGAAACAGCTTGGGGTTCCATGTTTACTTCCTGTCAGCTGATGTCATTCACATACAGTACATACACTGCAACTGGAAATAAACTGGGACCCATTTAGAATGTTTACATTTAAAAAACTGTGTTATGATCCTTACATATATATTTATATTGTACATTTGTGACATCGCAAATGTACAGAAATCCTAACGGCTTGTTTCAAATGCAGAGTTTTTGAATACGAGCTGTGTTTTTTCTTCATGGATTGAGCTTTTCGATACTTTCATAGTATTTATATAGCACCTACATAGACCTGCTTTATAATAAAAAAAGACATGAAAATCTCACTTTTTACAATATGAGACCTTTAAGTATTTGAATCTGCACATATAGCTAGTAACTAATATTGTCAAATAAATAAATAATTGAAGTAAAAAGTACAACATTTCCCTCTGAGATGTAGTGGAGTAAAAGTGGGCTATAAAGTTACTAAAAATAGAAATGCTCAAGTAAAGTACCTCAAAATTGTACTTGAGTAGCCGTAACAGTCCACCACTGCTAGAGCACACAATTGGCTGAGGCTTATGTGTGGATATTACACGGAGAATTGAACAACATCAAACAAACAATACGACTATAGACTGATTATATCTTTGTCTGTGTAGTCTGGCTTTCTTGTGGTGGTTGTCTTTTTTTAAATTATTTAAATTTTTTATTTATTTATTTATATCTTTTTTATTATTATTATTTTATTTTGTATTTGTCATTATTTAAATTATTTTTTAATTTATTATTTTATTTTATGCTTGTTTGACATATAAGAATATATTTTGTTTTGATTTAATAATGATTACTCTGCTTCGGTAATGATTTTCTTTTGAAATGTGTTGATTTTCTTCTGGCTTCCACTTGGACGTAGATGAAACGAGGTGTGAGAGGATCAAACAGAAGTACAGACATAAGAACCTTCCTGTGATCTCTCACGTGTGGCTTGTTCTCTTTGCTTTAATTAGGAGAATAGCGGCGGAGCTTGTTAGAAATCTGTTTCTGTATACTATCAATGCTGTCTCTCTCCATAACACCTCCAGGCTGTGATATATTTCAAATGCAGTCCTCTTAATGATGTTCCCCTGAGTGAATCTGTGACATGGCATGGCAGCAGCACAACTGACATTTTCAGAAGGGGTTGGGTGGGGGGTTGGGGAATGGGGTGCGGGGGTCAGGCCTGGACAGGCTTAGCCATGTGGCCGACCGGCTCCCAGCCAGCGTTGCCACTGTCTTTAGAAAGAGGACAAATCTGGCTAAACTAAAGCTGGCCACAAGCCGTGTTATGAATTACTACTTGGTGCTGATACTAATAGGCGCTGACTAAGGGCTGGGCGATACGGCCTAAAAATACAATCTCACTTTTTTTTTTCACGTCATATCTGATTTAAGATTTTAATTGTTCTTTAAAACGAAATAGGCCTAAAAAGACAAAGGAATTATTAACTTCTAACGAAATTCACATAATAAAAAACCATCTCATATGAGATACGATGAGAAAATGATTCCGCTAACGTTACCTGCTTTTCAGCAGGTGTTTTTACAGTCTTGTGCAAACGGCAGTGCCACACACAGTTCTCCCGCTCGCCTGCATGCCTCTGTTTGAGATGCTGGAATAAATTAAAGTGGTGCTGCTGCTTTTAGTCGCCACAGACGTCAGACAAACATTACAGAGGACAGTGTTTTGTTTGAGATTGCTGAGGAGACGTGTGCCTTTTTTGGGAATGTTGATATTTTACTTGTCTAAAGAGAACCTGCATGTTTACTGTGAACTACGGGAGCTCAAGTCCTAAACCATTAATTTGAATTAATTAAAAGAAATGGATTAATTGCCCAGCTCTACACTGACTCTAATTAGAATTTGTATTTTAGAAAATCTCTGCTCAGTTTTTGATGTTTCACAAAGTGATTTCAGAAGGAGTGCGTGTCGTTTGCTTCGCTTCTTGTTGACACTTCTGTGTCGTGAGATGTGCTTGTTATTTTAAATTCATGACATTCTTTGGTAGCTATCATCTTAATGGCCACGCAAACCCCAGCCCACTCCGAGCAAAGGCTAAACCCGACCCGACTGAACATAGACTGCACATATCAGCCCAGTCATCTGTCAGCAGAGTGAAAGATGAGGGCCATTGTTATTTTAAGTACAGCGGACTTTCAATACGATCTAATGGAATGCAACTGACATTTTCCATTGTTGGCTTCACCTGAGCCAGTTCACTTAGATAAAATATTCCAAAGAAAGCGGAACGCTACGCACTTTAAGAGGACATCTGCCAGAAACCCATCCTGCCAAGAGCAGAGCCAAGATATATGGGAGCTTGGAAGATGCTCAGATTGGATTAGTACAGAGCAAATATAAACTTTGAGATCACTGCTCTCTTCTGAGAAACACCTGTGGACATCTGTACATGTCAGACGCTATGATGTGGATCAACAGCAGAAAACGTTACCTTATAATAGTGATAACATGGTCACAGACTTAAAGAATGCTAATATTGTTTCAGGCTCGAAGTGTTGAAATCGATTTATCTTCCTGGACAATTGACATTTTTTTATGACTTGACATTATCTCTGTTTGCAGTCATGGCTGTCGGCCTGATCCAGCTGGAGCCTCCTTTTATCTGGATGGATAAGATAAGGGGAGAAAGCTGTCCGCTGGGTTGTTGTTGAGCCTCCCCTGTGTTGCTCTGCTGATAAGTCATTGCATCACTTAGAGAGCTTTGAATATCCGCTAACCCACACATAACCGGGGTGCTTATCGGGTGACGTTATTCAGCACACTCTTGAACATTTGTCTATATTAGAGCCCGGTGTCGGCACCTCTCTCATTGTTTTGCATGTGTGGCATAGCCGCTTGGCATGGCAGGAGTCGGTGCGCCCCGAGAAGAAGGCGGATAGCGGCTCCCCCGAGGAGGTGCATGTTGTCAGATGTTTCCCTACCCAACCCAAAGCTTGTGAGCAAATGTTTGGAGCACTCTCTGAATGGCATGTACGGCCCCCGCGGGCAAGTCACATACAGTCTGACATTTTACTGCAGAGACAGTAAATGGCAGAGTAAAACAGGGACAGACAGACGGAAAGCAGTCCCTTGTTGCCGAGCATTTGTTTGTTCTCTCCAGACACCCCTGAGTGAGAGGTGATAGTGGCATAACACATTTATCAGAGTTGTCATTCTGGTCTCTCAGCTCAGATTCAACAGCAGGAAGAATCTCTGCAGTCACCATGGGCTTGTTTGTGCTTATTTTTCTAAGTGAGAGTTGTGTAATTGCTGTCACAGAATCACACCCTTTTGTAATATATTTTTTAAATCACTGTTGTCAGTCATGTGGACGACAGTCCCTCCATGGGATAAAGTCAATGTGGCACATGGCCCTTACTGTGGAATGACCTGAAACAGCTGAGCAGGAGTGGGTGGTGGTGTTTTGAGCAGCGTTGCAGGCGCAACCAGAAATATCTGCTGCGTCCCTCCCAAACCTGAGTTAGCAAATGCAGCATTCCAAATAGAAAACACATGGAGGGAGAAACCTTCTCATCATATGTGCGCTGACTAACAATCATAACCACCTGTTTTCCTTAGAGATAAAAGGGACCCCTGTTGATGAGTTGGCGGAGGTCAGAGCAGAAAGGGGGTGGGGTGGTTTTGAAGAAAGCTCAGCAGTGTTGCTAGTTGAAGGCGTTCAGAAAACAAGCTGGGTGTGACGATACGTCTCCTGAGACAGGAATCCGATTTAAGTTGACACAGAGAAGGATTCAGCACACCGCCCTGTCCTGTTTTTTATCATTTTGTTTTTCACCTCGCAGTGAGCTACAGCAAATGCCGAGGTTGAAAGGCAAACACGTTCCAGAAATGGCGATGGCATGTGCGTGCCTCAAATGTCAATAAGACTACCATGTGAAAGAACCATTGGTCATAAACTAGAACCGGCCTCCGGGCAGGACATACTGGCCAAAAGCTCCACATGAAGATATTATAAAGGTCTCAGTGTGGAATAGGAATGTTGGAGGTTTTGCCGATGAACTGATAAGACAGGGATTCATGAGAAGAAGAAGTTAGTTGTCATTAGGAATGTTAATAATTAATCAACATTAAGAATTTTAACCGATTAATGCTTTCAGTTAAACGAGAGTCTGGAGCTTGGCTTTGGATCTGAGGAGTTGTAGCATTTATTCACCGACAAATAAACTGCACACACACTGTTACTGCTACGTCCACATTTATAACGTCAACAACAACCCCACACTCACCGCCGCCGCACACACACACGGTCTGTCGGGACACTCGCTAACGTTACGCCAGGCAGACACGCAGCTGACAACCTCGCAGCTAAACTAAATGATGCGGTGGAGACTTTGACTGGGAATGTGGCTGCATGTGTCCACGACAATACATGCAGCGTCACGGCTGCTACAGTAAGCCGGGGACTCAGTTGTTTGTTGTGCTCAAACACTGCAGCCGGTGATAAATGATGGATTTAACTAGGGGTGGGTCATGATTTTCGATTTTTCGAATAGTCGTTAAATTATAAAAAAAATCAAATAGTTTATGCGACTATTCGTCCCATCTTCGAGGGATATGCGGCGATTATTCGAATAATAATCGACTAATTCTCAGTGATTTTCGAATAGTATTTAGGCTTTGAATGCACATCCCTAGATTTAACCTGTTTGTGCATCGGCTTTTGGTCGCAGCTGGGCGGCTTGTTAGCACTTAAACTACATCACCACTCTTGTCAGTTAACGGTTAATAATCGGTCAACGAGGGTCGGTTATCGGTTAGAAAAAAGATTCAGAATCAGCATCCCTAATTGTCGTCCTGTTTAGCGTAATGAGCTTTTGGGACTGATTGCTCTTCCTGAATAGAAGACTTAAGTGGTTGTTTGTTTTTGACGAGACATCATTCCGTTCAATGTTTAGGCTACTCCAGATCAACAGGATAATCTCCTCCGTACTGGCTGCCCGAGCTTAGGGCAGCACAAGAGGGGTTTCCTGTTTGATGATCTCTATCTGTGGTCACATGGTCCCCGCAGGGAGGAAGTGCCGCAGCAGTTCTCTCGCTCGGTGTGTTCGCTGGATACCGACCGAGTACGTCAATAGGTCAAAAGAGACCGCCATCGATCAAACATTGGGATGCTGTCAGCTTAGTGAAATAATTAGGGGTTTCATTAATGACATGGCGGAGGCAATGAACTACATGTGGCTGAGCCACTGTCGCTCTGAAAGGAAAAAGCTGGAGGCTGCGCTCCCGCTGAGAGTCATAACCAGATAATCGCTCTGGATTCATCTTTTGTTTACCAGGCTGTAACAAAAGGGCAATTACTGTCAAAAAATAGCCACCAGGCAGAGTCATCTGACAACCTCAGGTGTTTGATCATTAAAAACATCTACTGTTGGAATGATTGTGGACAAAAAGTCAGATACAGAAGCTTAGCAATATCTCAAACAACTTTATGCTTTTTTTCTCTGCAGTTCCAGGAAACTTTTTATTTATATGTGAATGATAATAACAACTACAATGGAAATAAAATACCACTAGAGCTCAGCCCGATGATGTCAGGCCACGTAGGGGTTTATTATCCTATTATCAAACTAAAATATTAAACTCTAAAGGTAGCCTGTGTCTGGCTAAAAGCATTCTGAAACAACAGACAGGCTTTTAACTTTCCTTTCTGACAGAATTCCAGTAATGAAAAGAAATAAAATGGGGAGGATATTGAGGATTAAAAAACGACTTTAAAGACATTTCTTGGCGAGAGGAACAATCCTTTTGACCTGTTTGTCAGAAATTAGATCTGGAGTCTTTAAATCCCTGTTTTTTTTTGTAAATCTTATTGTCTGGATTATACTGAAGAACCAGTGAAAAGGAATTTCATGGCCACGATAATAAGAAGATAACGGGGGGAGCTTTGGGGGTGATCACAAACTGTGTAGATGTTGTTACCTTGGAGACAAGACCCTGGCTCTCCACCTACCGTACAGCCCCTCAGCACAGGTCGAGCTGAAGAAAAACGACTTTTGGCTGTTGTGGAGTGCAGATTTTTGGGGAGTTTCCTGCTCTGCTCTGCGTCATTGCCTTGGAACAAGATTATAGGGTGGTTTTTGGATTACAATTTCAAAAGTTTTCACTTCATGGTTTATTTTAGAGTGATAACAGAGCGTGTAGAGATCTCATCTGAGGAGCTGTAACATGTGATCGATAGCGATGCTGCAAATAACGTTGGTTTGCCACCCGCTAGTTCAAGAACTCTCCCTGTTAATCAGGAGCAGTTGTGCTGCTTGAAGCTCATTTCCTTTTCTTGCATCTGGTAGCCTGTAATTAGGGGTTTCCAGCCCTCCAGGTTCATGTCAGCCTGCAATCTGCTACTGTGGAGGTTAAGGGGATGTGGATGCACCTGTCAGACATGTGACTATCAAAATAAAAAAAACATGCAGATAGGGATTTTAATAATTAACCGTGGTCTGTCGAAGACTCGCTAACGTTGCTTTGCGCTGACGGACCGTATGTGTGTGACAACGGCGAGCACAAAGCCACCAGCGACGCTATACAGCTGTGAACGTAGCACAAACCAAACAGACACGGTCTGTCGGACGCTCGCTAACATTACGCCGGGCAGACACACAGCTGACAACCTCGCAGTTAAACTAAACGATGCTGTAAAGTGGCTGCATGTTTCCTCCACAATACACGCAGCATCGTGGCTTCTAACTCTCCCGGACGGGTGAACTGGGGACTCAGTTGTCTGTAGCACCGCTGCATGTGACGGAGGCCGTGCTGACGGTTTGTGGTAAATCCAGCCAGAGACACTAAATGTCAGATAGAGGACTTCATGTGAGTTATTGGCATCTTCTGGGGAGGCAGAGCAAAATGGGTTCGAAACAGCACAGCATAGAAATGATAGATGGAGCCTGGTCCGTGAGCGAGACCTAGACCTTGATGCTCTCAACTTAAAAATAAATATGAGGAAATTATTTATTACATGCTGGCAAGCTTGGCCTTTTTGACTCAGCAAGCACTGAGCTTAGAGATGACAATTCAAGACCTAAAATGTAACCCTTCTAATTGAAAAAAGGACAAACTAAACCTTTTTCTTAGTGGTTAGAAATCCATGTCAAAGAGTAATAATGGTGATAAAAATGGTCCTATATTGGCTTTGCAGCCTCAGTCCAGTAAGACGTTCACTATTGAGGTACAGTGAGGTAAAAGATCAGCATCATCTGCAGACGTTCCTTACACTATCTCAAGTTCAGCTTAAAATAATATAGGACACAGCTGACTGTGAAAATTGAATCACAAATTAGATTTGGGTTTGAATGAGTTTGCTGCCTCAGCCTGCTCTGCTTGATACTCGAGTATTTCCAACTTAATGGAATTCAAATGTCGCTTTGACTATTTGTGACAAGACATTACACTTAAGAGCTCAGGAAGCCTTTCCTACGTGACCCAAAAGATATATTGTCTTCGACTTCTTCCATTAAAGGAATAATTCAACATCTAGGGGAAATTCACTTATTCTTATTCTGGCATGGGAAGATTGATACCACTCTCATTACTGTTCGTATGAAGCTACAGCCAGCAACTGATTAGCTTAGCTTAGCACAAATATTGTAAACATAAAGACACAGCTAACCTGGTTCCAATCTCCAAAACCATTGGCTATCAATCTGGCGCGATTTAGTCTATTTCTGGGGTTCTGGCGTAGATCCTGATAACGGATATCCGCTCCAATACTTTCTCTTGAGTGCTCCAATCGCTGTTTACAGTCTGATTAGCAATTGAGAATGGAGTTGGAGTTGGGAGACGACATCTACGACCCCATTGTTTCCAATTAGCCGAGCTAATAAAAAGCTAAATCAACATCAGACGGCCAATACGTTCCGCCACTTTTGCTCTCAACATGGACTGTTAACCTGCATGCAACCAAAGCGTGATTGGTCAACACTACCGTCGGCTCTAGTCCGCCCGTGTCTGAGGTTTTTTTACGCCGATATAGAAACATGCTGAATCGGAGTGAGGAAAGCGAGCCGAGGAGTAAAGTCAAGAGAAATCAAATTTTTCATCTTCATCTCATCTGATCATTCCAACACACGGATGTTTTCACAGCGACATGGACATCTGGAATGAAGCTAAGTGCTGAGTGAGAGCGGTGTGACAACGGTCGTTAAACGCCGCTTTGTTTCATGTACGTATCATAACAACAGCTTGTATATCCGCCGTCCTCGGTCTTCCTGTTTCCCCTTTTTGAATGACGAATACAGACTACCGCCGCCTGCTGGTGTGGAGAGTTACTTCCTCTCATGCAGGCGCAGAACGTACGTGGTAGTTGGCCGTTGGCTGTCGTGTTTGTGGTGTGTTCGAGTGCAACTTGTCGGACACAACAAAGGCCACGTGAGGCGACGCAACAGGCGGCCTTCATCGCCGCTAGTTCTCTGATGTCGGGTTGGTGTGTCTGGGCCTTTAGGCCTGTTTGATGGACTATTTCTTACCTGGGATCTTTAACTTCCTGGAGTCTCCCAAAATCAAACTAGTAGTGAGTATGAGAGGAGACAGACAGACTTTTTTTCAAGCAAATTCCAAAAGCTGTATTGTAGCTCTGATCAGAGGCTCTGCTGTGGTAGAAAGCCCACCAGTACTGTCAGGAGGACAGAGTGCATTCAGCTGACTGGACAGATAGAGTTGGCAGATTGTAACCAGACCATCTGACCATATGGTGTGAAGGCTATCCCTTCTGGGCTACTTAGTGGTAAATATGTTGAGATTGAACTGGAATTAATAGCACTATTATGCTATTTTAGAGCTTGCCAAAATATCTCTTGGTAGAGAGTTATCCATTGATCCGAACGGTATTGATCTTTCACACCAACAGCTTTTAGGTCAAATGGTGAAAGAGTTCTGTCAACAAGATGATCACAAAGACCTTTGACCTAGTGTTCTTCCTCTGCGTCCACCAAAAACGCCAGCCGTGTGAAGAACTGTGCTCGTTCAAAGTATTACTGGATGAAACAGGAATAAATACTTAAAGAGAGCTGAAATGTCTGATACGTAGGAGCATTAATGGAATTCCTTGATTCTGTCAGAAAAGATCACGAGTGCTCCGGATCGTCTGCGTGCTTTTTAGGCATTGCCGTGAATCACGTTGGGAGGAGAAGCTCAGCATACACAGCGCTGTTGCCACATGTGTGTGAGGGCATACTTGGGGTAAGTGAGTGCCTCAGATATTTGTCAGGATGCCAGACATAGGCGACGAGTTTGTAATACGGTTGCTGGCCCCTGTCTGAGCTCCAATAGAGGGGGCTTTGCATGTGGGTCGGCTTACTTTCTGTGTTATAGAAAGCAATGGAGGGGACGGAGGAGAAAGCAATTTGGGTGGATTTCATCATGACTCAGTGGTTTGTCAGGCCTTTGTCATCGTTGTAACAGGTCACTCAAAATGGCCAGACTGAAGCCTCAAAGCTGATCAGAGATGTAAGTAGAAAGTTGTGACTGTCCCATACTTTTAGCTACAAAACCCTCATGGAGACTTTAGTGAACTGTTGACATCAACAAGTCCACCAAGCAGCAGCACTTAAAGCTTCAGTATGCAGAATATGTTTGGCATTATTGGGCAAAAATAACCGTTCAGCATATTGTAATTCAAGTGTTCTGAGAGACTTCTGCTCCTCCTCATGGCTCTGTTTTCAGGCTTTAAAAACATCTAGCCCGTGACAGGAGACTTTGACCAATCACAGGTCATTTCAGAGAGAGAGAGCGTTCCTATTGGCTGAGCTCCGGCTGGTGGGCGCTACTTGGTATTTCCTCAGCAGATCTCAACATGACTGCCGGGTCACAAACTTCCAAATTTTACAGCTAAACAGTACACTACAAGATGCTTCTGAAAACATCTGAGGAGCCTCTTTCCCAATGGAAGTCTATGGAAAAAGTATTTTTGGACCCAATGGCATCACGTGACGTACACGGAAGTTGTAATACCCTCGTTTGGCCACTACTAAAGTTGGGATCAACGACCGGCGCTCGGTCCTCCATTTCCATATCTTACTACTACTTCATGCTCACATATTTCACACACACAACAGGATATCCCATCGTAAATATTAAACATGTTAATATATATTTATTTATTTACGATTTGAGATCGGTGCGGCGAGGATGGACTTCCAAGCAAAAAAAAAAAACGCAGGAACATCTGGAAAGATAATCTTTAGAACCATCAAAAAATCTGGGCTTTGCTACGATTGTCCGGAGAATCGGGCCCAAAATCGTTTTGATTCTCGCGTAGCGTGTACCCGGCGTTATGAGCATACGCCCCATGTACCAAGGTTGAGTCTTTGCCGTGGCGGCCCATGGTTCGAATCCAATCTATGGCCCTTTTCCTGCATGTCATCCCCTCTCTCTCTCTCTCTCTCTCTCTCTCTCTCTCTCTCTCTCTCTCTCCCCCTTTCATAACTATCAAAGTCACTATCAATAAAAGGCAAAAAATAATCTTTAAATAAAACAGCAGCGCTTAGAGGAGCATTGTGTTTTCAATGTATTTTTAAATACTGTACTCTGTATTGACCTAAATGATGGAAAACAAGAGCAGAGAGGAAGAAATTACACAGAAGGAGGACGAGCCAGTGAATACTCCACAGCCCTTCTGTGTTCAGGGATTTCCTGAATCTTTTGCCATTAAGATTGTAATTAAACTAAATTGTCTCTTTCTCAACACATCCTGTAAGAGAGCAGAGTCACTCCCAGAATGACCATGTTATCTACTCTAAGACTGCTCCCCTTTCAAAGTCAGATGAATGTATTTATACAATGGTCATTATCAGAGCTTAAAAGATAACCTTTAAAAAAAAAAATCCCATCTGGAACGTGGAGATTCTTCACTGAGCCATAATTATCACAGAGCTTTATTATGGGATTTACAAATTTAAAACTATCCACGCTGTGACGAAAGATGCCAAAACAAATGGAAAAAAAACTCAAGTCGCTAATACAGTTAGATATATTTTAACAAATGTATGTAAAGCTCCATTCTGTCGCTGATCATTATAGTTAACCCCCCTTAGACGCGCAGTCCCAGCAGACTTTACTGTCTTCCAGAGGCCATGGAAGACGGGAAGACGGCTCAGTAAACGCTCCAAAGTTGGGCTAAACTTTGGTGAGGAAAAACTGGCATGGAAAAACCATGCAGTTGGGCAATTGGTATCACTGTAAAGCTGAGACTCTTGTGGATCCAATGAGCCCAACTGTATTCATGTGTGATGATGTTAGTCCCCGCAGGAGACATTTTCATTGACCTCACTGTATAAAATGACCTGTGGTGACCTCTAGGATAATCACAGCCTCATGAAACTTTACAGCCACAAACTAGAGACCTAGAGCATTCAGAGGATGGATGGCTTTACTAGCCAGATTGACAGTAAGGGGGTTTCTGAGCAGTTTACACAACACAATTGCTCGCCATCTAATCGCCGAAAAATGCAATTCTTGCTCCAAATGTCAACATTTTTTGATCCTAAATCACAGCATGGCTTTTTCTCTGGTGTTCCTCAAGGTCTTGTTGTCTTAATGTGGTATTTTGGAGGGATTATTGATCATTTTTATCAATTCTCCAGGAGTAAAAAAAGGTTAAATTTAGCACCAAATCTGTGTAACAAATGGTATCAACCCAAAAATTGCTGCAACAATTTATGAGACATAATAGAGCATGGGGATGGCCATCATATACTTCTATCATAATGTTCTAAACCCTTATACAATTTTACAATTAATTTTAAAACCTTCACAGGTACTGTATTTAACATAAAACAATATGCTCAAATCATAACATGGCAAACTGCAGCCCAACAGGCAACAACAGCTGTCAGTGTGTCAGTGTGCTGACTTGACTATGACTTGCCCCAAAACTGCATGTGATTATCATAAAGTGGTCATGTCTGTAAAGGGGAGACTCGTATACCCATTTTCATTCACATATCTGGAGGTCAGAGGTCAAGGGACCCCTTTGAAAATGGCCATGGCAGTTCTTCCTCGCCTAAATTTAGCACAAGTTTGGAGCGTTATTTAACCTCCTTTCTGACAACCTAGTATGACATGGTTGGTACCAATGGATTCATTAGGTTTTTCTAGTTTCATATTGATGCCAGTATCTTCACTCTAGCTTTAAAACTGAATCACTACAACCTCAGAAAGATTGATTGCATTAACGTGTTAAAGAAATTAGTGGCATTAAAACAAATTTGCCTCAACATTGCGTTAATATCAGCAGATAAGATGCACCTACTGCTTGACAGAAGATCGTAGCTGTATGAAATCCTACGAATAACTGGGAGTGATTGTGGTGTAGCCTTCTTTTCCAGGGGTCAGAAACATTGCTAAGACACTATTGTACCTTGTTCTTCAGGCGCTTTACTACTTCCTCCTTAGTTGCAGTCTACTTCTCGTCTTGCTCGTATAGAAACAAAGCCGCTTCTCAAAGTTATGTCCTTGAACACAAGAATACACGGAGCGCAGATGTGCAGTTCCTAAAATATTCAGCATACAAAAGCAAAGAGCCAACAAATAATTTATTGAGAAAATAAAAAAACAACAGCAGCAAAGAACAAAAGCCATTTAGTCGGCGGGGGTAAAGTTTACGGTGTGTGCCTCTTTGTGAGTGGAGAGGAAACGTACAACAGGCCACCAACCCTGCACTCACCGCACTCCACCCCAAACATGAACTCCCTCTTTTATTCTGCTGAGATCTGGTTTGAGCAAGAACAACGATCTTATGATTTCATGAGGTTTTCCAGCACGCTTTCAGAGGGAATCTGTATCTCCGTGCTGAGGAGTGTCTCTGAACGGCCTCCGTCCAGCAGCCAGCGTTCGGTGTAATGAATCCCCCCACTTACACCCCCACCCTGCGTCCTTCCCTCCCCTCGCCTAGGTTCGCTCATGCAGAACTGAGCGGCTGTACAGTTTTATCTCAGATCATCAACACTCATGATCATCAGTGTTCACATCTGTGGGCGGCTTCCTTTGGGGCAGTTGTTAGCGTGGTAACCTTGTTCAGAGAGAAGCTCGGCTCTGCAGTGAGGGGGATGAGCGCTGAAGGACTGCAGCAATGTGCTGGTATCCAAGTTAAAGGTTCCAGTCACATCGGAGCACACCGATCCTTATGAATGGGACTGAACCACTTACGCCTGCTCTCTTATACCGTTTTCCTGTCAGTGTTGCGATGGATGCATTTAAGCAGATTGAGCCTGGCGTTTCGCCAATCAACAGTAGTCACGGCTTATCAGGGCCGGGCCTGCTGAGCACACTTCCACAGGATTCAGTGCAGTCTGGATACTCCTTACTGGAGGCAACAGGCTGACTAGTGACTAGTTTCTAATGGATGGAATATTCTGCTCGCTGTGACTCATTTGTAATTAGGCTATTTTTTTCCTACGCCCAGCTGAATCAGTCCACATTTCTGCTGCACGTAAAGCAGCAAAATCTGTCTGATTTGGGCAGAGATGCACTCCATGAGGTTAGGATCTCCTGACTGGATCAAGATGTGTGCAGGTTTTTTGTATTTGCATGTAAACCGGGTCTGAAATTCAGCCTGTCACTGTGGCAGGCAAGTATTGTTTTTATCTGCCACTTTTGAAATCTAAATGAAGGAATAACATTTTAGATCTGAAGTCATTTAAAGGGACTCTGTGGAAAATTGCTTGTTAAAGTTAAGTCAACAACAGTCCGAGTCCAGTGCTTGTGCTCGCACTACGTAGACGTGAACGAGCCTTATTGGCGTTGGCGGACTCCATTTCTAACCAAACGTTATAGCTATGGTTGCAGACTGTTAGCCCTGTAAGCGGAGCTGAAAACAAAGACACTCGCGAGCCCACATGACATCACATGTCTTGGATTTTCCCAGGAAAAAAAATGATTTTTCACATTAAAAGTCTACAGGCTGATATAGAAAAAAAACAGAATGTTGCAGAAGGTCTAATTTTTTAAGTTAGGTTACGACCTGTTCACAAATTGGCAATAAAGAAACAATTAAAAAACGTTTATACGTGTAAAAAACTTACATACAGTGCCTTTAATGTTCGATATATTATACACAAAAAAATTTAAGTACTTGTACTCAACCTCGGTCTGAAAAAAAGTGGTATCGGTGCATTCCCATCCCCAGTGTTTTCCCTGCCTGCCAAAGTGGCGGCTGGCCTGACGATCTTATCCGCCACTGCCAACAATTTACCCGCATTTGGCGGGTGGCGGGTGCTAATTTCAGACCCTGTATGTAAACACCAGAAAGTGCATTATAATGAAAAAACATATCCCTGCATTCTTTGCCAAAAATATTCAATTAAAAAATATTTTTTTCTCCTTATTTTCACGTGTGCGTGGCATTAAACAAAAGACATACTATTCTGTGTAAACAGGACAGTGCATGTACAACATGCTCAGCCACGGAGCCGTTCTGTTTGAAGCAAGCAGAGACAGCAGGTGATGAGGTCGCCAGCTGTCCGCACTTTGGAACTTAGCCATTGTTTCCCGGACCAGTAAGTCGCACCGTGACTGTGTACAGCACACCTTTACTTCCTGTGTGTGTGACCGTGTACATACAGGGCAGCATAGTTCTAGTCGGAGCGTGCAAACAGAATGGGAGGCCTTGAAGTGTTTGGTCGTTGGTCTGTCTGATGCTTCTGTCTGGTATTTCCCACGGAAACCCGTCAAGGATTCCTCCCCGAGCAGGTGATGGAAGTGCGGCTCCAGCGGGAGAGGGGGGGGGGGGTCATCAGCAGGAGCCTCAGATGGTTTCCCTCCCCAGCTGTTGTTTAAGCAACATTCCCTGTCCCACAGCTCAGCCAGCCTGTGCAAACTATTTGAGTCCAGAGTATGCCTTTATGCACATTTGTTGTTAGAGGGGGCTGCTCGTTGGCAAATTCTTGCTTGGAAATTGCACACGGTGATGTCTCAATATTTATTTTTGTTTTTTTGTTTTTTTAAATGGAGGCACATTATGTTCATAAACAACTGTCTCTTGAAATGAGTCATGATTTATGTCATGTGTCTTGCAAAATGGAATTTGGAAGTCTGTTTTCAATATGTGGCTCACGAGCGTCTCCACCCTTTTAATAGGGAGTTATATCAGAGATCGGAATGAACACGCTAAATTAAAAAAAAAATAGTTTAGTAAATATGTAATTGCATCTCTCTCAAATACAAACTTGTAATTAAAATAAGACAATAAGACAATGAATAATTACTTGTTGAGTAATGTACATATTCCACCACAAGTTTGCACATCAACCAGAAAGTCTCTTTTTCTAAATAATGCTCATCGTGTGTCTGTGTGACTTTCTCTATTGAAAGTCTTGTGTAAAGATCATGTGGTTGCATTAAGTGACCCCCCCGTCCCCTCCACCACGCCTGCCTGTCAAAGCTCATTTCACCTGTGACCAGTCATCCCCACACAGTCACACACTTTTTTTGGCGACCTCACATTCTGCACTCCTCTTCATGTACTCCACATTAGTGCTTACTAAGGAACAATGAAAACAGTCAGGATTGCCTCCCACAGCGTTTATACAACAACATGCAGGCCAGTTGGCGTAGTTTCACGAGGGGTTTGCTTTAAAGGCAATCTTTGTCAAAGACTAAATCTTTGCAGTAGTGACGTGTTTGACCCCTTCACCGTCAGCAGGCACTCCCTTTAAACTGTAATCAGATACACTTCTCTAAAACTCTCCTTTTACCTTGTAGTTCTTTAAACAGCTTCTGGAGTTTGTTCATTGGGATCGATGGTCTGATTTACAACCTGATGTTCTGTAGTTACGCTGCATCGGCTCTTTAATGCTGGAGACTATTACTGATCTTTGTGCAGCCTATGGTTTGTGGAAAACTGTTAAATCAAATGGCATGTGTGGTATATTATATATATATGATATATTCTCAATATGCATATTTACATTCAGTTTATTCATTTGCAATACTGTCTACCACAAATGTCTTTATTTTAGATATTTTTTAGGGCTGTCAAAGTTA
Source organism: Sebastes fasciatus (assembly GCF_043250625.1). Classification (NCBI taxonomy): domain Eukaryota; kingdom Metazoa; phylum Chordata; class Actinopteri; order Perciformes; family Sebastidae; genus Sebastes; species Sebastes fasciatus. Next base: position 29,413,089 of record NC_133810.1, on the reverse strand, counting down.
ATAATAACGCGTAATATAATTACCCTTGACCTCTGACCTCCAGATATGTGAATGTAAATAGGTTCTATGGGTACCCGCGAGTCTCCCCTTTACAGACATGCCCACTTTGTGATAATCACATGCAGTTTTGGGGCAAGTCATAGTCAAGTCAGCACACTGACACACTGACAGCTGTTGTTGCCTGTTGGGCTGCAGTTTGCCATGTTATGATTGGAGCATATTGTTTTATGCTAAATGCAGTACCTGTGAGGGTTTCTGGACAATATCTGTCATTGTTTTGTGTTGTTAATTGATTTCCAATAATAAATATATATTGCAAACATATTTGCCCACTCCCATGTTGATAAGAGTATTTAAATTATTGCGATTAATTGAAATTAACTATGGACGTGATTAATAACGATTAAATGTTTGAATGGATCGATAGCCCTTTTACTTGCATGGTTTTCCTTTTTTTTTAAAATACATATATACAATGAGCATTGTTGGAAGGAGCCTGAGATCCAAGATGTTCATAGCCAATGAGCACTTCACTGTAAGTGTTTTTAATATGATAATGAAAGAATTTGAAACTTGGTCCTTAGGACATAAACAGATTACAGCAGCAGTGGGTAGAAAAGGAACATATGTGATTTAAAAAAAAGTTATTTTTATAAAACGGTCGCTATATCCTGACAGTAGTGCATAATCTGAAAAAAATCATGTTCCTCCGGTGTCCTCCGGTGCTCTTAACGGCATCTGCAGGATTTCACAGACCGTAGGAAAACAAGCAGTCAGAGCTGATCTGGAGTCTGCCGTTCAGCTGCCGTCTATGAGAGCCGGCTGTCAATCACTAGTAAACTCCGACCAAACGGTCAAACTAGGCAGCGCTGATGAAATATGAATCAATATTCTGTTACTGTAATGCCTATTTCTCTCCTCAGATGTGTTCAGAAACATTTTGTATAGTACTGTTTAGCTGTAAAATGAGAAGGTTTGTGACCCGGCAGCAATGTTGAGATCTTTCCGCCCACCAGCCAGAGCACAGCCAATAGGAACGCTCTCTCTCTGAAATGACCTGTGATTGGTTAGATGTTCTTAAAGCCTGTAAACAGAGCCATGAGGAGGTGCAGAAGTCTCTCAGAACACTTGGATTACAATATGCTGAAAGGTTATTATGGAGTTTTTGCCCAACGATGCCAGAAACATTCTGCCTACTGAAGCTTTAATGAAAGAATAACGAGCCGTCTGTTGGAATAAACAAAAGCTCTAATAACACATTGTTATAGCTCGCAAACCTGGCAAAGAGAGGCTTTGTGAAATATCGTCCCAATCGGTGATCAGACGTGCATCATGTGAATCTAACAGTCTTTCCTGTATTCAGACTTCCACTACACAAGATAGCTTTTGTTCCAGAGTGAAAACAAAGGCACGGTTAATAGGCCGGGCTGTGGGACGCCACTGTTGTAAGAGTAGACGTTTAGAAACACTGGGATTTGTCCTGGGCCTGCTGTTTCAAAGCTGATAGCATCTTGATGACTGAGCTGAACGCTGCTGGGAGGCCCTATTATGAAGACTTTATAAGCTTCCTGCTTCCATCTCACACATTATGCTCCTGAGTGCCAGAAATGTGCGACTAACGCAGCTCAAGACATGAGTGCATCTGGCTACACTCCTGTCGTGTGTGTTTAATGCACTGTTACATTCGTCTGTTGGCATTCATGCGTAGTTGGTTAGTTGTCATTTAGTGACAACGAGCCCGGATGAGATGACTCCCAGTGCAGAGGCATTAACAAAAACACTCCGGTCCGTGCTGTAGAGATGTGCAGGCTGGGGGAATATATAACTCATGAAAACAGTTCAAAATAAAAGTCAGCAGAGTTGTATAAAAAGTTAGTGTATCCCTAAAGGCACCCTTTCAGTTCAGCTCTTTTCAGCCCACAGCGGGCATCCTTGGAGCACGCAGGAAGTGAGGCAGATTAAACCTTTTGGACCCGCTAAGTCAACACGTCTCTGCTGCGCGGTGTTGTATTATTGTTCAGTTGTCAGTCGAGCCTTAGCTCATCGTGGTCGGCTACGCTCGCCGTCCGCGCACTCAACAATGAGCGCTTATCTCTGCAGCCTGTGGCCGGAGCGGCTCATCTCTCTCTCTGTCAGTGTGCCGGCCAAATGAGCATTATTAGGTAAAGGAAGTGCTGGCTGGTCAAAAAACATACATGTTAATATCCCAGCATCCAGATTAGCCTGATATCTGCAGATGTGAGTGTTTCCAGATCTTTATATGATGTAGAGGAATTATTGGTTAATCCGTTGTGGCATGCCGATGGAAAGCTTTAGAAAAGGGTGAATATTCCTGTTGAGGATTGAATGTGTGTGCGTGTGTGTGTGTGTGTGTGTGTAGTGTGTGTTTGCGGGTGTAAGAATCCCGGGTGGGGGAGGTTTTGGCGTGTCTGGTTGAAAGGACAGGCAGCAGACTGTTATCCAGGGATTTACCACCATGTATTATTATCTGACCAGTTCATTGTTGACTCACAGGGAGGATATATAGGTTAGTGCACAGTAGCAAGAGTTCACGTATAAAACCCCGCTCTAGTGATCGCTTTAAAATGGTGGACTCGTGGAATCATGGAATAATACTACCCGTAAGCCACTGCCGTAGCCATACAAACGTTTATTTTCATCATGCTTGAAAAAGGGCCTGTGTGGAAATTGCATTCCTAATTAGGATTAAGGAAGGGGTCAGGCAGCCTGGACTAGAATGCGAAGCATTTGCAACGAGCGCTGCTGATGCCATCTGTGCAGAGTGTGGTGAGGAGCTAATTCTGGCACTGAGTGTGGCGTGATTTAACACAGATCTTTTTTTTTTTTTGTGGTAGCAGCTTCAATTCAAGCATAGGATTTGACTCGGACTGCCGTCCAAAAGACTGTTGTCGTGAATTGAATTTGCCCCCCCCGACCCCACCACCCCTCCTGTTAGGGCTCCTCTAAAGCCGACGCCATGGAGCTCCCCGATTCATTTGGACATCCAACATGTGTGGCATGTCAAATTGTTCGCATAACAGAGACGCTGCGCCAGGGGAGGCCCGCTCACTTATGCTTCGATCTGTTTTGACAAGGCGTTCTCACTGTCTCCCTCAAGAGGCTGACCTGGGCTAGCGAAAAGATGAGCAGCCAATTATTTGATGATGAGGAACGGTCAAGGCTTCCCAGGGTGCCCGGTGAAAGTCATGGAGAGCTACCGCTGCTTACACTTCTTACCTGGGAGGGATCCCAATTAGCAGACAGCGGGGGCTCTGGCTGGTGCTGACAGACTATAAATAGTGGCTGGGCATTTGAATGCTGACCTGTTCTCACTGTAGAGAGGGAAAGCTCATGAGTAGGGATGGATATCCTTAAAAAAATGAAGATGCCAGTACCAATACCCAGCGTCGGCGTTAGGGGCGGGCCATGGGGGTCCAGGCCCGTCCAAAAAGGTCACTGTGCCCCCTCAGCTGAATTCTCTCCTGACAAAAAACTAAACTGAAATAACAGCTAGGTCTAAATAAAATTAAGTCATTCAGTTTGGTAATGGAAGGACTTAACACTGCAATGCAAAATAAAGCACAAAACAGTGATAGTTTTGCATTTAGGAAACAACTAGGACATGTACTTCGGCTTGATTACATTGTTTTCTATTGGAGTGTCCTAACTGGCTGCGAACAACACGGCGCTGCACAGCAACACGGCGCTGCGCAGCGCGGCGTGACGTTTTGTCTGAACTTCTATCGGATACACGGTTCCTATTTTTTCCTGTCACTCATATTGAGAGGAACGGCTGATTAGTTTAGATAAAATGAGCCGAGAAAACCGGGTCAGTTGTCCTGGATGTAAATGAAAATATTAACTTGATTACTGACACTTTCAGCACAGGCATTGACGCTCGCAGTTATATGCGTAGCGTTAACTAGGTAAACTTTATTACGAGCTACCTGTCAAAAAATATAACAGCCACCTCACTAATGGTTCAAATAAAACACGAACACACAGCGCAAAGAGACAACTATGGAAACTCTGGGAAATATGAGCCGTCACTACAATATTCCAGTCAGAAGCCTCGTTTTGATCCGCTCCGTATGTGTGTTTTTTTTTTTTTTTTTTTTTTCAATCTAGCTCAATAGAAAAAATGAGAGAAAGTAGACCTAAAAACCTGGTGCATTAAAGCACAATTAGGACCAAGAGAGTAAAAAACGTGTGCCAGGGCGTGCCAGGGCGTGCCTGAGGAGTTATCTGTAGCCTCCAGTACCTCCTCATTTCAAAACAGAAACCAAAATAAGGTGGCAGCTGGCTGGAGAAGATCAGTAGATAACAACCTACTAGCTATATCGTATGTTATTTCCAGTAAATATCAAAAATAAAACGTGTGTTTTCTGATAAAAAAAAAAAGTACGAACGTAGGAAGATAACAAGTACTACTAACCCATCTTTGAGGTGGTTATGTCTTCAGCTCCAGTCTGATCTGGAGCTCACAGCTGATACAGGTGTATGTTCCTGGTTTGTTTACATGATGTAACAGAAGTGCAGATTTAACGTATTCAGTGTGGACAGAGAGCGTCAGATGCTACGCGATGCAGCGCGATAGTCAGACACTCGCATCCAGTTAGGACACGGTGTTAGTTTATAACCTGTTTTTGTGGACATAACAGCATGTGTATTTCTTTCTTTCATAAAACATGATAATGTTAAAGATACACTTAATAAAGGCTATATGAGGTGAAAAAAAATGCCCCCCCTGTCAAAGCTGATTGCCCGTCCGCCCCTAACACTCTGGCGCCGACCCTGCCAATACCAGTACCCTGGGAGTGATAGCGATACCAGCAGAGTTCTTCATTTGATACCCATCGTGTGAATTGAAGCTGTGTGTGTGTGTTTCATAGGAATGAACGGGGCCCCGCCTCCAACGCTTTATCCAGTTTTCTTAATACATCCATGGTCCACGACAATACACGCAGCCTCATGGCTGCTACAGTAACTCTACCGGTCTGGTGAACCGGGGACTCAGTTGTCTGTGGTGCTCCTACACTGCAGCTGGTGATAAATGATGGATTTAACCTGTTTATGGGTCGGCTTTTCGTTGCAGCTGGGCGGCTTGTTAGGCACTAAAAATAGCACGGCTGTGTGCGACACACTTATCTTGTCGGTTAATGATCGGTTAACGAGGGTCGGTTATCGGTTAGAAGAAAAATTCTAAATCAGCATCCCTATAGGTACATTTTATTTAAATTCTTACATTTTGTCTCTCATGAAACAGAACTCATTGCACAGGTGACAGACGTCGTCATGTTGCTATGAATCCCCGTTGAGAAAGCTGGAGGAGGTGTTTCAGCAGAGAGTGCAATACTAGAATGACACCGCATCGCAAATAGAACTCTATGGATGGATCATGTTTTCCATGAGGATCTCATGACTGGATTTTTTGGTCAATAGATTTAGATAGTCTACACTTCCTCAGTGTATGTGTGTCCTCAGTCACAATACCCATCGACCATTGCCCTGTTTAATTAAGCATTCATTCACTGCTCACTGCTTGAAACTGTGTCACAAAACAAAGGCCTCCATTGGCATGCACGGCTGCTGGGAACACGAGGCAACGTGACCCCAGACAACAGCACTACAGTATTTTTATACAGCAGCCAGGATCTGATGATCTCTAACTGACGATCAGTGAAGATCTGTTCCTTTCTAAATGCATTATTGTCAAGCATGAGAGGATACATGGTTAAAGAACAGGAGCCTTATGTGTTAAAGATGCTCGCACACAACATTTCTTTATAATGTGCATCAGCAGTAATGTTGCAGATATAATAATAATAAAGGGATTAAAATAATTGTAATTATATAACAGCATATAATATAAACAATGATATGCAGTAATGTCAGTGTCTATTATTCAGACTTACTCTGATCCGTCTGTTTTATGACTGATAAGAATGTGCCTGCAGGGTTTATATATATCATTAATAGCACTTCATGTATCTTTTGTCATGTTTTCCGGCAACAAATATTCAATTCAATGAAAATAATGAATCATATGTGACATGCTCTCCGGAGACAGGAAGTCAGGATAGGAGTCTGCCTTCCTGTTCTGAACAATGACAAGATTTGAAGATATTTTTTTATGCCAACTGCAACTTTCCATGATGTAGTTTTATTAGGAATAAAAGGCCTAAATGGGAACTTAACTTATTCATTCAGGAGATAAAGACCTGAGTCATGTGGGAAGAGTTTAAAGTTCTGTGGGATTTTTAGACATATTTGCCAACTCAGTGACGATCGAAAGGCTCTGCGTGTGAGGTGGAGGAGTAAAAGTTGCTTTTCCTCCTCTGTGGTCCGGTCCTGTGAGCGAGTCGTACTTAGCTTGAGGTCAAAGTGAGCGCAGGCCAGATGCAGACGCTAACACTGACACAAAGTGACAGGTTCCCAGGCATGCAGTGACACCATCGGCTCCTCCCTTACCCCCCCTCCCACCCTTCGTCCTCTCATTGGCTCAGACCGAGTCTTTGACCCTGCCTAGATCAGAGGGCTCACCAGCAGTAAGGCACATGGGTTGCCCCGGCCTTACCGGGCTCACGGATCAGGGCCCGCGGCGGCCTGCTATGTAAATGCAGAATAAATGAATACACAAGGAGCCCTCGTGGGGAAAGCTGAACCGTGTCTGAGTACACCTGGAAAAGATAGGATGCATTTGAATGAACTCCTGATACCCGGATACAACTTTTAGTCAGACAGAATGAGTTTATCCAGCGGGGGTAGGATGGGTCTGTCTGGGACATCACAACTGTGAGTCCTCCTAGCTCAGTTTAAATCAAATGCAACCTTTTAGATGTTGAAAAAATTGCTTTTTATTAGGGATGCACCGATACCACTTTTTTTCAGACCGAGTACAAGTACTTACATTTGGGTACTCGCCGATACCAAGTACCGATACGAGTATTTCTCTGTGCCAAAAGACCCTCGTTAACAGCCAGCTGGAGGGTGTGAGCGACACACGGCAGGCTAGGGAGTCCCGCATAAGAGGCGGTGCGCCGCGACCGGCTCTAGGTCGGCTTGGAAAGGCTCGGGGCGAAGGTGTTTCTCGGGGCCGTGGCCAAAGTGCTCGCTGCACCCTCTCTGCGGCGATGTCTGCAACCCACCCGACCCGTCTTTAAACACGGACCAAGGAGTCTAACGCACATGCGAGTCAGAGGGTGCGAGCAAAACCCTGTGGCGCAATGAAAGTGAGGGCCTGCGCATGCCGGTTAAGGTGGGATCCCGGCCCGTCTCGCCCGCACCGCCGGGGAGCTGGAGCGTGAGCGTGTGCGATAGGATCCGAAAGATGGTGACGAGAGGTTAACGTCACGCTGCCGTAAAGTGGTATCGGTGCCGTTGTATCGGAGCCGTTTTGCGAGTACGAGTACATGAGCACAGTATCGGACCCGATACCTGATACTGGTATCGGTATCGGTGCATCCCTACTTTTTATATTCTGATGACTTTTCATCCAAACTAGGAAGTGTCATTATGTGCATAGACATGTAAACGTCTCTCCTTTCCCTCCACCTGCTCGTCGTCTTCAGGACTTCCCTTTGCTCCTGTGTTTATTAAAGCTGATTGTATGCACCCCCACACACACACTTAGCATTCTGAACATAATGTCTGTCTGATCGCTCTCATCTCCAACCATTAGAAGTCTGCAGGCAGGAAGAGGCACTGTGACTCTGACGTCTGTACTGTAAACATGAAGCTATGGTGAGCAGCTTAGCAGTTAGCATAGCACAGAATGCCAACAGAATATGCTTATACTATATAATCAATATGTTTGACATAGTGATTTATGTTCACTAGTCACATGAAAGCTGTCAACTCTCTCTCTCTCTCCTCGGCCTTTCCAGGAAACTTCTCAAACTCTGACCCAGATACCGCGGTGCTGTACGTGGACCACTTCACCCCTGTTCAGCATGTGATGCATTTATGCGTAGGTTTTATATAGCTGCGTGTTTTACATAGACTTGACAAGCCGCTCTGAGGACATCCGTTTATTCGCTCAAACGTGGTGACATTTGCTCAGCAGCTGAAGGAGCATCTGATGCATTTAATATGGTGGAGACAAGTTCAACATCTCTACATGTGCATTTCCCTAGACTTCATCCTTTTGACACATTTTGGGATGTCTTCACACGGATCGACAGCTCTCCCAGAGGCTCTTTAAGTCGTGTAATAGATAAAGTGAATGTAGACTACTAAATGTCTTTTGTAGTTCATCTCCAGCTCAGAGGAACGAGCGTCTGTAGTTAAAGGCTTCAGTATGTAATGAAAAATAAAAGAGCTAAATTGTTTTCTCTAACCAGTCGAAGGGGGATTTCCCCAGTCGATCAGACAAAGAGATTACTCAGCCGGAAATCTTACCATGTTTTATTTGAGCTCATAAATAGTTTGTCTGTGGTAATCTGAAATATCCATGAGTTTCGACAGAGCTGTCACAACATACCGACGCCGGAGAGGTAAAAAGTAGGTGTGAGTTGGGAGAGGAAAGTTGAAGGATGGGAAGAGTCCGACACTGGTGGACGACCACAGCTGTGACAATACAACCTAGGGGTCCTTCTCCCCGCCAGCTCAGCCCTAAACCTCGTTGTCATCGCGTCACAAGCTTACCGTTTTCACGAGTTAGTCACTTTCTCCCACAGCTACCAAAACAGGTGGGATCCTGTCTATAGCGTTGGTTACCTTTGGGGGGGAAAAGAATCCAGTTACTATGGAAATATCACAAATATCACTATGAGAGCTGGAGCACCAGACCAGATGCAGCTGTAATCGTCTCTCAGAAAGAAGCTTATGGTAATATGTGATGCTCTTATGAATTAATTTATCAGGCTTTGTGTCCCAGCTGACATCATAAATGGAAATTAGCCTTCTCCTGGCTTTGGCTATGTTGTGCTCGGGACTCACATTAAACTTTTGAGCACTGTGACCAGAAACTCAGCGGTGATGTGTGTGTGGTGCCAAAACCTCCAACATAAACATTTAAAAGATGTTCTGTGTGCAGAGACTTCTTAAAGGGAGTGAAACCCCACAGGAGACACAGCAACCTCTTAACACATCATCAACTGTGAAGGGCAGGTCCTTATCCTTATCTGGGGTTCCTAAAGGAGCCGACTAAGTCATTCAGTCATTCCCAGAGAGTTTAATCACTGGAGCGATCTAATAATTAGGCCTGTCAATTGATTAAAATGTTAATCGCACATTTTTTATCTGTTCAAAATGTTCCTTAAAGGGAGATTTGTCAAGTATTTAATACTCTTATCAACATGGGAGTGGACAAATATGCTGCTTTATGTAAATGTGTGTATATATTTATAATTGTAAATCAATTAACAATACAAAACAATGACAGATATTGATCCAGAAACCCTCACAGGTACTGCATTTAGCATAAAACAATATGCTCAAATCATAACATGACAAACTGCAGCCCAACAGGCAACAACAGCTGTCAGTGTGTCAGTGTGCTGACTTGACTATGACTTGCCCCAAACTGCATGTGATTATCATAAAGTGGGCATGTCTGTAAAGGGGAGACTCGTGGGTACCCGTAGAACCCATTTACATTCACTGATCTGGAGGTCAGAGGTCAAGAGAACCCTTTGAAAATGGCCATGACAGTTTTTCCTCGACAAAACGTAGCGTAAGTTTGGAGCGTTATTTCACCTCTTTCACGACAAGCTAGTATGACATGGTTGGTACCAATGGATGCATTCAGTTTTCTAGTTTCATATTATACCAATATCACTCTTGCTTTAAAACTGAGCCCGCTACGATCATTAAATTGCAAGTTGTGTTAGTGCATTAATGAAATTAGTGGCGTTAAAACGACACTAGGATTGAGACATTTTTGCAGAATTATTCAAATCGTAATTATTCAGATACATTTTTATACGTGGTAATTGCCTCCTTAACTCGTGCTAAATGCATTTGAAGATGTATTAAACCAGAGCTGAAACCATTAGGCGACTAATAGATTAGATGATCAACAAAAAGCCTTACTTACAGTATCGTAATATATCGCAATATATCAAATTGTTCCCCCTCTGTATCATGATAGGTATTGTGTTGCCAGATTCTTGCCAATACACAGCCCTGCTTTTGTCTCATAAACACACAGATTTGCATTGCTAATGACCTGTTTGCTTGTGTTTTCTTGTTGAGCTTTTGATGTGATGAACACGTTTCTTGCCCTTTTTTTTGCTTTGCTTTTGCAGTGAAGTTTTATTCAGAGATTGTGGAGAGAACCAGCAGCGTAGGGTGATGTGTTACTGAATGATGAACCAATGTGCTCAGTTTGGTCTCTCCCTCAGCATTTATCTTTTTTTTTTTACCATTTTCTCTCCACCACACTCCTCACCAGCTATATCTGCCTGCATGGTTTGCTTGTAAATTGGATCCATGGTGCTGAATACATATCAGGGTTAACCAGGACATGGTATTCATGTAACATTAGCTACACACGGTGAATTTATAGCACGTATGTTCTCACGTCCGTGCACCTGGCTCTCCGCACGTGCGTCTGGATGCACATGTTCGTTCTGCTAAAGGTGTGATGTCCTTAATGCAGCGCAGAAAATGTGTGACACACATATATAGTATCTCTTGTGATGTCATTTTTATAAAGTGGTTAAAATCATTCGGAGGACGCGGCCTTGGAGATGTCAGTGGTTGATGTGACTGGTCGGCCGGTCAGGGAGCAGGAGATGACCGGCCGTTTATGTTGGACTAGGGAAGAAATTCATTGCTCAATCTGCTCTTATTGAACACTCCTCCTCGGGGGAAACCATTAGATACAGCAATAATGAATAAAATAAAAGAATATTAGCAGCCTTCTGGTTGGTCACATTAACAGCACATTTACTCACAGAGAGCCAGACCTATGTGGAGAGGTACTGAGCTAAAGCAGCGCTGCAATACGTGACGAGTTTCCAAACAGCAACTGGTTGATAGTAAGTGAAACTGTGTGTGTGTGTACTTTGATGTCTGAGCTTCCAAAGGGGCGTGGGAATATTCTCCACAGGCATGAGGCAGAGATGTTCCACAGGGAATACCACTAGGTTGCTTAATTGAACTTTTCTATTTATGGCAGCGGCCTCACCTCTCTGGAATCGGCGAACAGCGGTACAGGAAACAAGCGTGGTTTCCCCAAGGGGAACAACAGAAAGAAGGAGGGATTCATTACACAGCGCAGGCATCAGGAAATACCCAGCTCCTCTGTGCCTATTGTATTATTCAGAGATGTAAAACCTGTGGGGTTTATGAGGGCCTTACACTGAGATTACAGAGAAAACACTGCGCCCAGCATCAGGACGGAGAGGAAGATGAAATAAATCGATTCACCTATTGTATCGCAAATATCTTTATGATTTAGAAATTTTCTTAATGCCAGAATCTGCTTCATTTGAGTCTGAGTAACGTGACGTCCGATCCGTTCCGTATCCGTCAACCAAAGCAAACCGCAGCGAGCCAAAAAAGACTAAGTAGAAAATGTTGGAGTGTCCGCGTGGATACGACCTGCACCCTCACATGTTAAATCCAGCGTGGGAAACACTACACATCCAGTAAAGGATGGAAACACTTTGGGTTTCACACATTGCAGGAAAAGCAGAGCTAGACATCACGGTTAAAGCTGCATGCTAACTCTGTCACGGACAGGAAACGTTATCGTATCGCGGTATGTAACATATACTGACATTTATGTTAAAAGCATTCAAACGGCCCCGATGGAGCTGACCATGGATGTATAAAGAGAACGGAGCTGACGGGAGAGCTAGAGACCACCTTGGAGAAGGTAGAAGACACGTGGGACTACGTCCGGTTTTCAAAATAAGGTGTTAACAAAGGGAACTGTATATACAAAATACATATACAGAAATAAGATTGATTGGATTATATTCACCAGAAGTATAAAACATTACATGTCCCTTTATAAATTAAAAAGGAAATACCACTAATCTGTGAGGGAAATGTCTTTATTCTTTGATTTTTGGGTTGCTGGAAAAGATTTTTATAAATAATTCCTGACAATGACTGATATATTTGACTTCTCTGACTACATACATGCTGAAAATCAAACATTTTTACTGGATTCATTTAGAGATTTTCCAAAGTAAAAGTTCCTAGAAGTGCATGATTCTCCTTTTTCTCATGGTCTAGTGTTAAAAAAGTTAACAAGAATCGCAATAAATCGCAATACTTAAAAATCGCAATACATATCGAATCGGCACCCAGGTATAGTGATAGTATGGAATCAGTCGGGAGAAAGGTGTATCGTCCCAGCCCTAGCAGACTGCCAGATCTCACACGGCAGTGTCCAACCGAAAAAAACAGAAGTGTAAACGCCGTATGTAGGTCACTGAGCACCTGCATGGTTACAAAGCTAATAATCTACATCGCACACATTTTACACACAGACCCAGCCATGTGTGACATCAGTGTGTCAGAGAGTAAATAATATGTACTGTAGTTATCACCTGTACGAGAGATGAAGGTGAGACCTTCGAGGCTATTCCAGAAGACACAGACAGGATCAGGATGTGTCAGACAGTCAGCACTTCCTGAGCTTTCATCAAACTCACAGGTTTTAGAAAAAGACGCAGACCTTTGCAGAAAGGAGACCCAGAGGGAAGCGGTTTTTAATTGATTGCTCAAATAATTAGGAGGGGAGTCAAAATGTCACTATCGCTGCTATCAGCATCATTATTACATTACAAGATTTCTTCTGATCCACCGCCATTTCATTTGTTCATCCTCGTTTTACCTTCTCCCAGTAAATGATGAGGAATTCATCACTCGGGCCAGAGAGGCTTCGCACATTAAATTATTTTCATCCGTCAATAATTCCGCTGTTATTTTCTCGGATAATTTATTGAATGTTTTGTCCATAAAATTATAGAAATTTCTGAAAAATGTCTAAAGAATCTTCGGTTTCGTCCGACCAACAGTCCAAAACCCAAAGAGAATGATTTTATTATAATATAATACTGTAATAAATAGCAAATATTAATATGTGAGAGGCTAGTACAATGTACAAATGTTGCTTGAAAAACTACTAAACAATTAATTGATTTTGATTTGTTTCCTGTTGGTTGACTAATCAATGAATCTACTTTTCTTCCCGCTCTACAAATGACTCCAGGCTGCATGTTAGTACCTTAAAGGGAGATTTGTTCAGTATTTAATCCTCTTATCAACATGGTAGTGGACAAATATGATGCTCTATGCAAATGTGTGTATATATTTATTATTGTAAATCAATTACCAACACAAAACAATGACAGATATTGTCCAGAAACCCTCACAGGTACTGCATTTAGAATAAAACAATATGCTCAAATCATAACATGGCAAACTGCAGCCCAACAGGCAACAACAGCTGTCAGTGTGTCAGTGTGCTGACTTGACTATGACTTGCCCCAAACTGCATGTGATTATCATAAAGTGGGCATGTCTGTAAAGGGGAGACTCGTGGGTACCCATAGAACCCATTTACATTCACATATCTGGAGGTCAGAGGTCAAGGGACAACTTTTGAAAATGGCTATGACAGTTTTTCCATCGCCATAATTTAGCGTAAGTTTGGAGCGTTATTTAACCTCCTTCCCGACAAGCTAGTATGACATGGTTGGTACCGATGGATTCATTAGGTTTTCTAGTTTCATATGATACCAATATCTCTTCTATCGACCTTTAAAATTGAGCCCACAACAACAACTATTGAGTGAGAAGTCCTAACTGGTTGATTCTTCCTGTTTACTGGCTGGGGTTATAACGTTCAGTAGATGAAGCTCAGTCAGTGTGAGTGGGGGTTTCATGTGTTTTCCTGGACAGCTGTTTCCATGGCAGACCTCTCAAGCTTTTTATGTCTACGTCAAGCCCACTTAGGCACCTAATCTGCACTAATACTCTCCGAATTAAGGAGGAGCACAGGGACAGGGGGGCTAAACTCCATTAGCGCTGTCAGACCAGAAAAAACAAAGTGAGTGAGTGCTGCCTTTAATGGAAAGTCATCGTACAAATGAATCACCTGGAATCATTTATTGTGGATTCTATTTCAACCTATTCTGATATGTTGGACTCTCGGCATGCTTGGCCTAGTTAGATTTGGTATTAAGTTGCACATTACATGTATTTAAAACCCACACCCAGAAGTGAGCAGTGACATGCCTCACATACACAAGGAGAAGCAGTGAAATGCATATTTCTAAGTTAACTGACAGGGATTCTCCCCATTTTGTAAACAGTCCTATTTCTACCTCTCAGTGTGAAGGACAGATTCAGTTACTTCTCATCCGTTTGCATTTCTACAAGAATGTATCTGCGGTACAAGGAGCTCTCAGAAACACACGGCGTTTAACTCTTGCATGTTAGCACTGCGGAGAGGAAGCTAAATAGGTGACGACTGAATCGGTGCCGCTTTGACTGTCGCACTTCTGAAAAAGCAGTGCAGATTCATGTCTGTGCTTCTTTATAATTCTTTTGTTAAAGTTCTCAGTTAGAAAAAAAAGTATTTTTTTTTTAGGTTGTCAAGAACTTTTTTCATTCGGTGCTGTAGAGCTAAACTTATTCCACCTGGGAACGAGCGTTGTTGTCTTTGCTGCGGTAGCACAGAGTGGAATAAATTGCGTTGAGATGCAAAGCCGAATCAAAGGTTTATGAAGATTATTAGAATATTTTTGGCATCATTGGGTAAAAAAATCCATATTTATTGTTACTGCGACACCAAAATGAGTTGAATGGAGCTGGTATGACTCCTGATCTCTTGTGCTTGGAGGTAGTACAACATGCTGTCTGTGTTTTTTCACCATCAGTCAGTGAAATCAGACAAGAAAAGATCTTGGAAATGTGATATGTTGGAAGATGTTATGACATGAAGGCTTAAACCTGCAGTAGGCAGAATATTTTTGGCATCATTGGGCAAAAATTCCATAATAACCTTTCAGCATATTGTAATTCAAGTGTTCTGAGAGACTTCTGCTCCTCCTCATGGCTCTGTTTTCAGGCTTTAAAACATCTAGCCTGTGATGGGAGACTTTGACCAATCACAGGTCATTTCAGAGAGAGACCGGAGGACACCAGAGGACACAGAGACACATGATTTGTTTCAGATTAGCTGTCTCACTACTGTCAGGATATAGTGACTGATTTCTTCCCGCTGCAGCTTTAACATTAGCAATCAGAACAAATGAAGGTTTCACTTTTGTGTTGAACGGTTGAGCTGTGTTTCCCTACAAGTAGCTTCAGGAAGGAAGGTCAGGCTGGGTCGGAGCTCCTTGTCCCTGGATGTTTGTGTCGAAGGCTGCTTGAAACCAAGTTTTCTTACCAAACACTTGTCGTCATACTTATTATTTGTCACAAACATACTGAAAGAATTTCATCTCTGCTTTCATGTAGAATTGATCACAATCAGCACATCAATATGGCCTGTGAAAATGATTTTACCATGTTAAAACCTGTATCGGGAATATTAATACAAAGATGTTTTATTGTCGAGCGTAGGTGTGACCTACTTCTGACCTCCATGCAGTCTTATTACCGTCAGCAGCAGCTACAAACAAGCTGTCGTCTTGTCATGATCTCCAGAAAGGCCGTGGGCTAATCAGCTTAGCCTGTCTGCTTTAGCAGGTGACCCCAGACGCTGCTGTGTGTCCACATGACAGTTGTTGGAGATCAGGTTATACCCGTTTGAATGAGAGGCCGATACAGGACCATCTTCAACACTAATTAGTAGCAGACTACACCTACTGTACTGTATGCACCATTCAGGGTCCCTTTTCTGCTCATTTTGTGTCACCTTTTCTGGTCCTTTTGTCCTTTCATTGTGGGTCGTTGTTTGTCCCTTTCTGGTCGTTGTTTGTTTCATTGTAGTCGTCGTTTGTCTCTTTGTGGTCGTTGTTTGTTTCTTTGTGGTCGTTGTTTGTCTCTTTGTGGTCGTTTTTATTTTCATTGTAGTCGTCGTTTTGTCTCTGTGGTCGTTTTTATTCTCATTGTAGTCGTCGTTTGTCTCTTTGTGGTCGTTTTAATTCTCATTGTAGTCGTCGTTTGTCTCTTTGTGGTCGTTGTTTGTCTCTTTGTGGTCGTTTTTATTTTCATTGTAGTCGTCGTTTGTCTCTTTGTGGTCGTTGTTTGTTTCTTTGTGGTCGTTGTTTGTCTCTTTGTGGTCGTTTTTATTTTCATTGTAGTCTTCGTTTGTCTCTTTGTGGTCGTTTTAATTCTCATTGTAGTCGTCGTTTGTCTCTTTGTGGTCGTCGTTTGTCTCTTTGTGGTCGTTGTTTGTTTCTTTGTGGTCGTTGTTTGTCTCTTTGTGGTCGTTTTTATTTTCATTGTAGTCGTCGTTTGTCTCTTTGTGGTCGTTGTTTGTTTCTTTGTGGTCGTTGTTTGTCTCTTTGTGGTCGTTTTTATTTTCATTGTAGTCGTCGTTTGTCTCTTTGTGGTCGTTTTAATTCTCATTGTAGTCGTCGTTTGTCTCTTTGTGGTCGTTGTTTGTCTCTTTGTGGTCGTTTTTATTCTCATTGTAGTCGGCGTTTGTGTCTTTGTGGTCGTCGTTTGTCTCATTGTAGTTGTCGTTTGTGTCTTTGTGATCATTTTTTGTCTCTTTGTGGCGTAGGCGGTGCCTGGAAGGGGCTCGGTTGTGCTGTAGCTATCCCTGCGATAGCCATAGCACCCGCCTAGCACCTCCAATAAATGTCTGTGGTGTAATAATAATTTTAATGCCTTTGAATAGATTTTATTGAGTGTTGTTTTTTGAGTCTCAGTGTGCGTGCACATGAGTTTCTGACAGGGGATTCCCGGCGGGTCACATGGAGAGAACACATCGGACGACTAGGTGCTAAAAAGCTAAACTGTCATCACAAACAAAGCATTATTTGTTTAGGCTATATTTAATAATCAGAGCATTCAATAATCTCTTTCTATCTCTCTCTGTCTCTCTCTGTCTCTGTCTCTCTCTCGTTGAACACTACAGTCGGTCGTGACGTGATCACTAGTCGATGCTCGTTCATATAACATCTCTATGGAACAGAATAGTGTTGATTCATTGGTGGAGATGTTGGTAACTTGTTGGTAACTGACAGAATGACTTTGTGATCTCAGAATCTGTAGCTGAAATGTGCACAAACCTGTCTGTTGCCTGCTGTTTGTGTGCGAGGCCTGTCGGTGGCATATTGTGGCATAAATGTGTGTAATTGTGTACTGAGGTGTGTTTCCGTAGGCAGGCTTCTAACCTTACATCTCTGTCCCTTCAGCAGAATATCTCGCCTTGTGTTTAACACAGAATGACATCGTTACTATCACAGAGTGGGTAGCCTACTGTGTATGTCCGTCTTTGTCTCTTTGTGCTTGTTTTTTTGTCTCTATGCTCGTTTTTGTCGCAAACTTGTTTTTTGTCTCGTGGTTGTTTTGTCTTCTTGTGGTTGTTCTTTTGTCTCATGGTCGTTTTTGTCTCGTGGTTGTTTTTTTGTCATATCGTGGTCCTTTTTTGTCTCTTTGTCATCACTTTGTGTCGCTTTGTGATAATTTTATGTCTCTCTGACTTTCCAAAAGAAATGTCAAAAACAACGTCATGCAGGGGTTCTGGTCCAGGTGGCCTGCACTCAGTCGGTTCACTCAGTAATCCATCGATGATACAATACCAATAAGTCAATATGTGTGCATCATAACGGAGGTCACATTGATGTTATAATCCATTTCTATACAATGGACCACTGAGATGTAGCACGGCTGGAGTGGCCTGTATGCTGCAGGCATATAAATCATTCCATAATGAACTACTATTACTTCTTTTTAAGATTCAGCCAGGGGCTGGCAGCAAGAGAGGTTGCACATATGGAGATTAGGCATCTCATAGATTTTCAGTGACAGTACAATCTGCACAAGTGACCCTGCATTCAAAGAGCCAGACCATCATTTTAGGTCTCTGGAAAGTGTTCGTAAGCACGTTCTGCAGTTAACATTCATGTGGAAGTGACTGTGTGGATTTGTTTGTGGACCAGGCTGTCAGGATGATTCAGCAGTGCCCCCTCCCAAGGCCCTAGCCCTCCTCACCGCATACCAACACTGATCTTTCCGGGGTGCTTTTGCACCATTAGTCCCACATGGGCAACAGCATCAGGCTCAGAGAGAGAGGGAGAGAGAGAGAGAGAGAGGGAGAGAGAGAGAGTGAGAGAGAGAGAGGGGCTCGGCAGGCGGTTGAACTACTGGCATGGTGAGCTTGCCCTGAAAAGGGCACATGCCTCCCTGCGCAATTATCCACTGTGCATAGAAACAGCACCCCCACCCTCAACACACACACACACACACACACACACACACACACACACACACACACACACACACACACACAATGGTTTGACCAACACAACTAAACACGGAAGCTGGACGGTAACAGGACATGGCCAAAGAGCACCAGGATGATAAGATCATCACTGATGTAGGATTGACATTTATCTTCACCTTAATTGTGTTGTGAAATTGAAGAGGAATGAACATGGAACAAACATCCTGAAGGAGAGTGTTAAAATAAGCTCAGCACGTCAGTGGATGTCAGCTGGTATTGTGCATAGCGCATGAGATATCATCACCGTATCATGAAAATTCATGCTCCGGAGAGTCTCACGTTGCTTTGCTTCTTCTCTCTGCTGTTGCAGGCTACTTCAGCGTGTTAGCAGTGGTCCTGAAAACAAACAACGAGTCGCCGTGGACCGACGAGTTTGACAGTAAGAGCTAATGAGCAAATACCCCTACAAAAATAATGCAAAAAAAGAATTATTCCACTTGAATTAATTTCTTGTCATATCACTTTCTTTCCTATCCTGCAGAAATTGAGTTGTCATGTTTGATTGAGTCCATTTCTACAACCAACCCCAGAATTGAGTGGAAGAAGATAACCAACGAGGGACCAAGTTATGTGTATTTTGACAAGAAGATCTCAGGTAATGTATAAAATGCTCTCCTCTAATTTACTACAGTTTTCCACACATTTCCTCGCTGACATTGTTGCACGTGTTTTTCTTGCGACAGGTGACCTGGAGAAAAGAGCGATGATCAGAGAACCTGCCACATTACTGATAACCAATGCCACGAGATCGGACACGGCCAAATACCGCTGCGAGGTCACCGCCGCCGATGACCAGAAGTCATTCGACGAGATTGTGATTGACCTTGTTGTAAGAGGTACTCCCACTTACCCGCATCATGGGCCTGTATTGCATGTAGAAGACATGACATATGAAAACAAGATAAAGATTCTTCTAAATGCACAAAACATAGTGTCCTTAAAGGAGCTCTATGTAAGAATGAGAAATGACTTGTGACACCTGTGGCGGTTAAGTCAACAGTCAGCGTCCTGTGAGGCGACACACACGAGACTGAATGTGTTTAACAGGCATCATGTTGATTAACGTTAGCAACATCAGCAGCTAAAACCACAATATCACTATATATTGCATATGCTTGGCAGTAATGTTAGCTCGCCAAACGAATGTCCCTTCCATGAATGGAAGGACGATGTTGATCCTAGTTTTCCTCCGACGTCGGTCACTTCGTTAGATATAACTTCTTTTTTTTTTGTGCTTCCGTGGAGTTTGTGTTGGAGTCTGAGTTGTGATGGGGGCGGGTCGTTTGTTGGCGTGAGTGGTTAGTAGCATGTGAGCGTGCTTGACATCACATACATTCTCCTGGGTTCATCACATTAAAAGCAGTCTACAGGCTGAGAGAGGAAACTCAGAAAGCCGTGGGAGGTCTCATTTTTTATGTTTAAGTTACAACCTGTTCACACATTGGCAATAAAAAGCGATTAAAAACGTACATACAGTCCCTTTAAAGATAGACCTTGCTTAGTGATTCACACTTTAGATGCTGTAAGATGAAACCGTGTTGTAGGTCGCACCAACCCTTTGGCACACATACACGACGATGTGTTATGACCAGACCTGCCCAGCTGCAAAGGCGTGTTCTGGGCTATAAGAGGAAACCTCTGAAACTGCATCTGCTCTGAATTGCAGTGCTAAAGAAAGCGAGCGCTGCGTGTTTTAGTGGCGTTTTTTGGCACGGGCCAAAAATCATGTACCCGTCTGGCACTGTCGATGCCGTCAGTCCAGTATGAGTCAGGGTGACTTTGTTCTGTTAAAGCATCGGAGTCAATCATAGACCGAACAGCATCGTGAAAGAACGTGTCCGTTTGTTTGTCGCTGTGATGCTTAAAGAACATAATCTGAAGTGTGAATGAAGACTTAGTACAGTGACGATGACCATGTTTTATCTGACCACAGTAAAGCCGGTGGTGCCAAAATGCAGTGTCCCAAAGTCAGTGCCTTTTGGGAAGTCAGCTGAGCTGAGCTGCGTGGAGGACGAGGGCTTCCCCAAGTCTCAGTACCAATGGTTCAAGAACAAGGAGGAGATCCCCGACGACCCAAAGTCCAGCCTCAAGTTCTTCAACTCCTCGTACACGCTCAACGCCGACTCAGGAACTCTGGTTAGTATATGCGGGCATGTGTTTGGACAAGGACACACACACATGAGCGGCAAGGGCGGGGCAGCAGGGGACGGTGGCCTGACGCCCAGGGGTGGGGGCAGATATTTTGGGGAGACAGTTGATGGTGCGAGAGGGCCTGAGCCTCGAGGGGGAACCTACTGTCCTCGTTTGCACATTCCTCAGTTCTCGCTTGCTTTGCAGCGCAGCTCGATCCGCTCAGCGGCTCGCCTCGAACGCTCTCCTGTCGACCTTCACGCCGGCCTCCAAGATGTGACACACCAAAGCAGTGTTTGTCTTTGTGTGGAATTCAAGTTGTTGCAGCTCAATGAAACAAAAGACTGACGTTCGCAGTCATAAACATTAAAAAAACTAGGATGTTTTTTCTACCGTCCTTATCTGGTTTTTATTTTTAGAGTGTTCACAGAAACAGTTATCACTCCTCTGCTGCTCCCATATGAGGAAGTAATGTCCACCGACTGATTTAGAAATCTATTATTGTTTCGTATTAGATTAGATTACATTATTTAGCCTGGAGAGCTTCATCACTTTTGGAAACTTGAAGAAACCCAAAGAATTTCTTGTTTATCATGTTTTAGTTTTTTCCATAATCAACATTTCATGTCATTATTTTATGGATAATGTTAAGTTAATAATAACGCATTAACGCAACTTGCAATTTTTAGGTTGTAGCAGTTTTAAAGTGAAGATACTAACTATAACGCTCCAAACTTACGCTAAATTTAGGCGAGGAAAAACTGTCACAGCCATTTTCAAAGGGGTCCCTTGACCTCTGACCTCCAGATCAGTGAATGTAAATGGGTTCTATGGGTACCCACGAGTCTCCCCTTTACAGACATGCCCACTTTATGATAATCACATGCAGTTTGGGGCGAGTCATAGTCAAGTCAGCACACTGACACACTGACAGCTGTTGTTGCCTGTTGGGCTGCAGTTTGTCATGTTATGATGTGAGCATATTGTTTTATGCTAAATGCAGTACCTGTGAGGGTTTCTGGACAATATCTGTCATTGTTTTGTGTTGTTAATTGATTTACAATAATAAATATAAACATATATTTACATAAAGCAGCATATTTGCCCACTCCCATGTTGATTAGAATATTAAATACTTGACAAATCTCCCTTTAATATGCAGTATTTGGGGTTTCTACTAGAACATGTTTACATGCTTTAATGTTCAAAAATACCAGCACCTCTTTATTGGTATGAGCATTAGGGGGTTTTGCATTAATCACATTTATTTTGTTTTGTGATTTCTCCGATGCAGAAGTTCATCGCAGTCAGAAAAGAAGACGCAGGCGACTACTTCTGCCGAGCGAAGAACGACGCAGGATACGCCGAGTGTCCACCGCAGCAGATGGAAGTCTGTAAGTGTGTCACACATGCGTCGCTAAGATATACGTCCTACGTGCTGATGGGATGGATAATCAGGCCTCATAGACACATTTAAAGACATATTGAAGACTCTACCATGTCATCCAGTGATTCACTTCTACATTGTTACTTGACTTCCACAGATGACATCGATATTGTGGGGATTGTAATGGGAGTGCTGGTGGTGGTCGTAGTGCTCTTATGTATAACAGCAGGGATCTGCTGCGCGTACAAGCGAGGCTACTTCTCCAGCCAAAAACAGACGGGGAACAAGTAAGACTCCCTCCCCATTCAACATGATCAACAAATACATGTGTTCGTCTGTAGCCAGCACTAATCCAACCTGTCATCCATAACACCACAATGTGCCTTTTGTATCTTTTAGTTACAAGGTCCCAGCTAAAGGAGACGGAGTGGACTACGTCAGGACGGAGGATGAGGTTTGTAGATAGCAGTTAGATTTAGATGCCTATTAAAAGAGAATATAGTCCATTTAAAACTGGCGAGACACTACAGGTGAATAGTTTCCAACTAATAGATATCAATTGTTTCATTTTGTTGACATATTAGAATCACAGGTTTTTATCGATTCAAATATTTAATCGCAAAAACAATTTTTATCTGTTCAAAATGTACCTTAAAGGAAGATTTTGTCAAGTATTTAATACTCAAATATGCTGCTTTATGCAAAAATATTTATATATTTATTATAGTAAATCAATTAACAACACAAAACAATGACAGATATTGTCCAGAAACCCTCACAGGTACTGCATTTAGCATAAAATCTGGAGGTCAGAGGTCAAAGGACCTTTGAAAATGGCCATGACAGTTTTTCCTCGCCAAAATTTAGCGTAAGTTTGGAGTGTTATTTAACCTCCTTCACGACAAGCTAGTATGACATGGTTGGTACCGATGGATTCTTTAGGTTTTCTCGTTTCATATGATACCAGTATCTTCAATCTAGCTTTAAACCTGAGCTTGTTACAACCTCCGAAAGATTGCATTAAAGAAATTAGTGACCTTAAAACAAAATTTGCATTAACGCGTTATTATCGCGTTAACTTTGACAGCCCTACTTTTTAAAAGAGGGAATTTTCAATTATCTCTTTTTTATCACTCCATAAATCAGAAAATACTGTTGACAGCCATAAAAAAAAAAAAAAATGTCGCCATGTTTTTAGGAATAAAACGTTTTATAAATCAGGCTATGAATGATGAATGAACAAAATGACCTGTGATTGGTCAAAGTCTCCCATCACTAGGCTAGATTTTCTAAAGCCTGAAAACAGAGCCATGAGGAGGAGAAGTCTCTCAGAACACTTGAATTACAATATGCTGAAAGGTTATTATGGATGTGTGGAAGAAGAATATCTGTATTACTTCTGCAATACGATGAATTCTTAAATACGACTCCCGTTTGGCCTACGCTCTCTGCAGGGGGATTTCCGACACAAGTCGTCATTTGTGATCTGAAAAGGGAGAGGACGATGAGGGGCGCCGTGCTGAGAGGAAGACGTGACATGTGGGACTGCGCTCCACGCTGTCTGACTAACGGAGCTGCCACAGTTCGTGCTCGGAGCTCTCAGCATGACTGAAATCCAACTACTCAAGTTTGCCAAAGGTGACAAGATTTCACAGGACGACGACATGTCAAAACTATTACACGTGTAGGGACTGAGATTCATTTGTCGACTTTTATCACCACCCACCGAATTTTCTTTTGCTAAATTACGGAGTTCTTACTTTACAGTTATTGCATGGTTTTAAACACCAACCGAGGTGGAGAGCAAAGGAGGAGTCTCTTTCCTCCGAACGTCAGTCAATCATGACGCCTTTCTACTTCTGCTTCAAAACCTTTCGTCATTTGTATAACATTTCTTTTCTACTGTTGAAATTTGTCAGACTATTTTTGATGGAATATATTTTAAAATGCCTATAGATAAAGGTTTACTTTTTTAAATATTTGTAAAATACTAACATGTGTTGTTTTTTTTATTTGGTTGTGGATAAAAAAAAAAAAACTATGTAACACTTTTAGCCACATCAAGCTGTCAGCATTTACACCTTTGCGATCAGAAGAAAGAAAGACAGATGACTTCATATCGAGATGTGGTTCTTGATCGGCGGTCTTACATATTTAATTTCTCCGCTGGGAATTCCCACTTTTCTGTTGAGAGACTTCCGTGTTCATGTTTTGTAGATAGTCTTAGTAAGAGGCTTTGAAGAGTGCCAGTCAAATGCTGTGAAACACTGCGCACAATCAGTGCTGCATTTTCTTGATTTTAAGTGTCCTTCTATGCTTGCTGTTAATCTTGTATATATTGAATTTACTGTCCAGGATAGAGTTTTGTTGTCATATGTACGTTCAGTATTACACTATAATAATGATAATAATAGTATTAATACAGGGTTTGTAAGTTAACCTTCCAGACCCAAACAAGACTAAGTTGTAATACTAGACGTGGTACATTTTACTGTGTAAAAGCCTCGATTTGGATTCTGAATAGAAACAAATTGGATGACCTGACACGGAGAACAAAGAGCTTTCTGTTACTGTGAGTGACAGTTTGTTATTTTAACTACTGACTCGCCTTTATTCAAGCTATATTTACTAAAGGTCTACAGTACATTACACAGTCTATTACAGCACATTATACACAACCAATGACATGAATCCTGGTTGATATTTGCTGATGTCCGGTCTGTTTACAAACTATCTTTTGCTAATATTTGTGCTAATTAGAGAGTATACCTCATCTAACATTTCTAACCTTTAGTCGTGGCTAAATGTTTTAGTTGGAAAGAAAGATAATGGTAGGCAAAACAGACGTGACCCAGTGAGATACAGCTGGGGTCTGGAGGGTTAACCGTTGTACTGATTGTATATAGATATTAGTTAGATATTATTTTTCTCTCTCTCGATTATGTAAAGTGGTGAAAAATGTCCTATTTGAGGCGATATGAAACTCTTTCCATTTGTAAGACTGAGAAAAGGTTTTTAAACATTTGATCGTATCATTCATAACACGTTAAATACAGAAGCCCTGAGAGCCAAGTGAGAATTTAAATTGTTTTCTCTCCCGTGGTTATGACTTAAAAAAGGGTTTTGCCTGGTGGATTTTTTATTTATATATTTGTTTTGCCAAGATCATTTTCCTTTTTTTTTCATTTGTGAAAAAAATAATATTTGGGAGGTGAAAAACAAGATCATTTTGAGATCTCAAGTTTGTTGTTGTAATAGTGATTTCACTCTAAACACAAGGAACATATATGGTGCCTTCAAATTGGGTCCGTGTTTACAAGTTAGGCCTATATGAACGCCCCCTCATGTCGTATTCACGACCTCGGAGGTGGAAAGTTTCTGAAATTTCCGAACTCACGTCTTGTGACGTGTTTTTTCATGTTGTCAGAAATGGCGGAAATTATGGAAGTTATTTTTTCGGTGCATAATAAGTTAATATATTGTTATTTTAGCCGTATATTGTTTTTCTTTGTAATTTTATAACAGGTCTGAGGAAAATGTTGATATTCCCAACGGCGTCATCTTTCTCCTCTGTCATTATACCATTGCATTTACTGCATCATGTTACCCACTTGCTAGCTCGCTAAATAGTTAGCAGCGCGACTTAACCACTTGAACGCCAAGCATATAGTGTACACAACTTCCCATGTTGTGAACACGAGCTCACGAGTTTCATTTGAAGGCACCAATACTGTGTGTTAGCAAGTTATGTGAATTAAAGCTCTCCTGGAAGAAAACATGAGCCTCTTGTGGCCAAAATGAGTATTGCAACAACAAACACAATTATTATTATTATTATTATATAGGTTATCCTGGCAAAACCTTTTTCTGCCTGTTCTTAAGTTCATAAACACAGGAGAGAAAATCCGAAAATGGATCCCAAGAATGTTTTCCTGGCCTCTCGGGGCTTCCGTACTTGAACAAGAGCTTCTTGATAGCAGCATGGCAAATTCAGTCATGATTCAGCCCTCGTATTCAGAACAAACTTCTCAGTGTTTCATAGTTCTGTTGCTTTCGGCTCCTTCTCGTCATCGCTTTGAGCTGAGCTGACGTATCAGTATTTCATGTGACTTCCAAGCAGCTCATACGAATCTCTTGTTCAGCTGTTACGAATGTTTGATAATCGGCAAGTGTGGTAAAATGTTAACTTAATATCAGTCGTGGTAGAGACGATGTGCCCAACGTTTGCACACAGGAAGAAGAAACCCTGCTCTGTCTTCTTCCAAGTCGCATTGAGGAACCAAGAGAAAACGTTTCTGAGTTCACAATGACTCCTGTTACAGGTACATTACAGTATATATGGTGAGATCACACAGATGCATACATTTCCCCCCCCCCACCCTCAGTTGTACAAATTTCATTCCTCTTAAGTGCCTTCTGCCTCTGCAGTAGTCCAGTTTCTCTACAGCCATGCTCTCTTCCTCCTCTCCATCGCTACGATTCTGTCGGAGGCTTCATGTTTCATTTAACCACACGCACGGCGTTTGAGAGGAATGATATCATCGCAAACTTCCACTTCCCTTCCTTCCATACGTATCTGCAAATTTGTAAATAGCTTTTTTTCTCATAGATTTGAAGGTGTAGACACGTTGAAGTAGAAATATAAATATATTAGTGCCTAAATATAGTGGGAATTATTTTTGGTAAAGACACATAGCACTATTAGGCAAAAGATGGATACCCAAAGCAGGGATGTTTATATATGAGCTCTGGTTTATAAAGACACACTGTCCTGACTAACTGAGGTATGTTTTTCATTTATAACACCGACAGCCGGGGGGGATTTTGATTTTTGAAACCCACCACTGCTCCACCGCTTTCAGCGATGAACACAATGTTGACTCAGTATTCATGAAAGTGACGTGCAGCTGTAATGGAGCTCTAATTATGCAGGCATTGTGAGCGTTTTATAAAGCAGAGTTCATGCAAAGTGTCAGCCACACAACAACAAAATTCATGTGCAGCAGCTCCATGTAGGCCTACATTTACCCCCCACAGGCAGCCCTGAACCAAGTCTGTCTGTAATCTGGCTGGATGCTGTCAGGCAGCGGTGGTGCAGACTGAGGACTGGTACAACAGGATGTTCTCAACCAAACTCACATACAGTAGAATGTCCATGTGGGGCCTGCTGGGGTTGTTGGTTGGTTGTTTTTTTTTGTTTTTCATTTTCGAACCACTCTGTGATTAATAAAACTCACTTCTAATATTACTGGAGACATTTGTGTTAGCTTTTTTTGTGTGTATGTGGTGAGGATTCTGCATCTGTGCTACCACTCTTGTCATTTCATAATTTTCTTCCAACCCTCCTCGACTTCCCCAGAGTCTCCCGCTGTGCACGGAAATCCTGTTCAGTATGAAATTCCATCAAATGTCCTACTGACAGCATCTTTGTTGATCTAAAGCCTTAATCTATTAGTGGGAGTTAAGCCATTTCCACTTTTCTACGCTGAAAACAGCTTTCTTGTTCCTCTCTGGTAACTGTGCCAACTGACAGCAAGTTCCTGGATGAAGAGCGTCGCAGTCAATGAGCTCAGCGGGGTAATAATAATATATGTACAGTATATACTGTATAATAATATGTTGTAGTCTGCAGCAGAGACACTTCTATTTAATTCACAGTAAAATCGTGGGATGAAAACACACCTCTAAAAACACTTGAAGTATTTCTTTGTGCATTACACCTTCATTATTTTATTCGAGGCGACAGGAAGTGACCAGGTAGAGAGATTAAGAGCAAAGGTCTCCGGCGGAATTTGAACAGGGATGTTGTGGTTTGCCGGCGGGCTCACTTTAGAGCTAGAGTGAAGATACTGGTATCATATCAAACTAGAAAACCTGATGAATCCATCGGTACCAACCATGTCATACTAGCTTGTAAGGAAAACATAAAAATAACGCTCCAAAGTTTCGCTAGATTTTGGTGAGGAAAAACTGTCATGTCCATTTTCAAAGGGGTCCCTTGACCTCTGACCTCCAGATATGTGAATGTAAATGGGTTCTATGGGTACCTACGAGTCTCCCCTTTACAGACATGCCCACTTTATGATAATCACATGCACTTTTAGACTTTTTAATTACATAAACTGGGCATCACTGTAAAGCTGAGACTCTTGTGGATCCAATGAGCCCAAATGTATTCATGTGTGATGACGTTAGTCCCCGTAGGAGACATTTCATTGACCTCACTGTATAAAATGACCTGTGGTGACCTCTAGGATAATTACAGCCTCATGAAACTTTACAGCCACAAACTAGAGACCTAGAGCATTCAGAGGATGGATGGCTTTCCTAGCTGGATTGACAATAAGGGGGTTTCTGAGCAGTTTACGCAACAGAAGTGCAACGCCATCCAATCGCTGGAAAATTTGATTCTTGCAGAAATCTCCAAATGACAAAAGTTTTTGATCCCAAAATCAAAGCATGGCTTTTTCTCTGGTGTTCCTCAAGGCCTTGGTGTCTTAATGTGGTATTTTGGAGGGATTATTGATAATTTTTTATAATTTTTGGAGTGGAAAAAATTGTTAAATTTAGCACTAAATCCGTGTAACAAATGGTATCAACCCAAAAATTGCTGCAGCAAATTATGAGACATAAAAGAGCATGGGGATGATCATCATATACTTCTATCATAATGTTCTAAATATAGACATTATAGATACATTCCAGTTTTTCTGTCGACGGCTGCAGTGAACAGACAGACAGAGCAGAGAGCTGCAAACACAAGTGTGTTCAGAGCAGACACGGTAGTGAGGAGAAAAAGAGACGGATGTAGCCTGTTTAGAAAATATCACAGCACGATGTGATGAACTGACACACTGACAAGACATTTGTCTGAATCAGAGCGAGGCTACAGCTGCACCAACTGCTCCCAACCGTACATGGACAATTGGTTTCAGCTAAGGGCTCTGCTTGTTAAAGGTTTGAAGTCATCTGTCCAAACACGAGAGGGAGTTGTAGAATTTCACCGTGTGACACTCAGATGTTCCAGCAGGCTGTTGAGGGACAATTTTAGACTTCTTTTACCGTCTCAAAAGTGAGTCATTGTTATGAAAGGACGTTGTTACGACTCGGTTCGTGCAAAAATAAAAGCCCCCAGGGGAGTCATTTAACTGTTGTCAAGTTTGATTATAAAACTATTCACAAAGGAGGATCATTATAATCTTTTTTTCACAAGTCACCAGAACTAATTACACATTTAAGAAAATCTGTTCCCAGAGGAGCCTTGTAATGAGCTAAAGTGACACACACACATATACACAATAACCACTTCTTCCTCTGTACACATCATATTTCATATTGTTGTAGATGTGTCAGTGCATATGTATGTGAAACATGGTGTTGACTGACGTATCAGATTATTGGCACATTTGCTTTTTAATCAAAAATGTGGCAATGACCAGTTTAAAAAGCTTTTTTTATCCTATCAAGAATGTTTTTTTAAATGTTTCCATGTGCAAATGGAAATGTTAAAATACTGAATATTGGCTTCATATATCAGGAATGCAAAAACCTTAACTTAAGTTGAACTATAACGAGGGCTCTTGGGTTGATCCGTGTCCTGTTGTTATTTAACTCTGCTCTCTAGTGGTGCGGCACCGCCATCACAGAGCTGCTTCTTTTCCCCTCATTTGAGAGACTGAGTGAAAGTCAATGCAAGAAAAACAATCATAACTTGACAGTAAATGTTAATATTGATACGCAGATGCATTTATTTTTATTGTGACAATTCCAGACACCAAAATCAGTTTAATGGAGCTGCTTCAAAATTGTAAATCTCTTGTGCTTAGAAGTAGTACAACATGCTGTCTGTGTTTTTCACCATCAGTCAGTGAAATTAGAAAAGAAAAGAGAAAAAAAAAGATCTTGGAAATGTGATAATGTTGGAAGATGTTATGACAATGAAGGCTTGAACCTCATTTTACAGCTAAACAGTACAGAGATTTTTTTTATTTCAAAAGTTCAATACAATATAATCACATGTTCACATATTTTTGGTTTAATTTACAGAAGAATCTCTCAAACATTTCGAAGAAAATATCATACTAACAAAGATTGAGATATTACTCACTGTCAACAATCCCAGTTTTTCGACAGATGAGATTTATATAATTAATTTGATTATTATTCTAGCAAAAATATTATATACATAAAATGATATAGCTTAAAAGAATACCCTTCTTTTTTTATTTTTAAAGATACTGATTTTAAAACATATTTGATCATGATTGATGACTTAAAACTCAAAAATGTTAAATTGAATAAAACTATTAAATTGTTTAGACATTTTAAATTGATTCCAATTGTTTAACAGACCCCGAATGTTTTTTTGTTTTTTATTTTGTTTTTATTCATCTTTTCCTTTCATTACAGTTTATTTGTTGTGCAGTTTATAATTTATTTTTATTTTATTTTTAGACTGTATAATATTGCTCGCCATCCAATCACCGAAAAATACAATTCTTGCAGAAATTATGATGAATCCCAAATCACAGCATGGGTTTTTCTATGGTGTTCCTCAAGGTCTTGTTGTCTTAATGTGGTATTTTGGAGGTTTCTTGATCATTTTTATCAATTCTCCAGTGGTAAAAAAAATTGTTAAATTTAGCGCCAAATCTGTGTAACAAATGGTATCACCCAAAAATTGATGCAACAACTTATGAGACATAATAGAGCATGGGGATGACCTCTGTCATAATGTTCTAAACCCTTATACACTTTCACAATTTATTTTAATTGATTAATTAATTTCTATTTCTTATTTTTTTCGAGCATTATTTGCAGAATTTGAATGAAAAATCTGAACATGCGATTATATTGTATTGAACTTTTGAAATAAAGTATTAAAAAAAAAAGGACTCAAATGTACGGGTTTATTTGTTGTATAGTTTATAATTCATTTTTATATTGTATAATATTTTTTGCAGAATTTTAATGAAAAATCTGAACATGCAATCATATTGTATTGAACTTTTAAAATAAAGTATTAAAAAAAAGGACTTAAATAGACGGTGTTTCTTATATATATATATATATATATATATTATTTTATATAATTTTATATTGTATAATTTTTTTGCAGAATTTTAATGAAAAATCTGAACATGCGATTATATTGTATTGAACTTTTGAAATAAAGTATTAAAAAAAAAAGGACTCAAATAGACGGTGTTTCTACTGCCTGTTGATCAAGGCCTATTGAAGGAGGTTAAGCTCACGCGTCATCATCACATCATGTGATAGGGGTACCACACATGCGCAGTAAAATCTGGTATGCACACAGCTATACTGCGCATTGGTCGTACCGCCTGTGTCCTAGCCTCCTTTAATAGGCCTTGCTGTTGATACCGTGGATTTGATTGGTTAATACCATCACGTGACTGTCCGCGCATGCGCACTCAACCGGTTGTAACTGGAAATATTCAATAATCTGGGAAGCAGTTTTCACTTGAACCCTCTGAGCAACAACCTGTCTGTCTCCGTCTCCGTCTCTGTCTGTCTCTGTCTCCGGGACAGACAGCCTCACCGACCAGCAGCCATGAGCTTCTTCGGTTTCGGTCAAAGCGCGGACATCGACATCGTCCTGAACGACGCCGAGACGAGAAAGAAAGCCGAGCACAAGAGCGAAGACGGCAGGAAGGACAAATATTTCCTGTTCTACGACGGAGAGACGGTGTCCGGCAGGCTCAACGTGACGCTGAAGCACCCTGGCAAGAGGCTGGAGCACAACGGCGTCAAGATAGAGTTCATCGGGCAGATAGGTGAGCTGCTGGTGGAGCTACAGCTGCTGTCTGCACCACTAAACACTCTTTATTCCGTGTGTCTGGACGGTGTGAAGCACGTGAACGTCTCACCGTCGTTCACAAGTGTCAGTTTGAAGTGTCAGTTGGTCTCGTGACAGATGTTGGGTGCAAGCTGACGTCAGCTGACACATCATCAGCCATTGGCTAGCTGTGTCATTGACCTTTGACCCTTGTGTTGTTGTTTTTAATGTGGAGCTGTTCTGTCAGACTGTGACTTTCATACTAAGAAGTTGACAGGTGGTAGTCCAGGGCTGATGTTAAACATCATGCAACTGGTAGTGGCAAAGAAAAGTTGCTGTTGTGCTATATTAGCAAACTGATCTTGAATATACAACTGCTCTAACTGAAGATGAATTCAGCAGTGGGATTTTATCTGTTCAAAATGTACATTAAAGGGAGAGTTGTCAAGTATTTAATCCTCTTATCAACATGGGAGTGGACAAATATGCTGCTTTATGCAAATTAATGTATATATTTATTATTGGAAATCAATTAACAACACAAAACAATGACAAATATTGTCCAGAAACCCTCACAGGTACTGCATTTAGCATAAAAAATATGCTGAAATCATAACATGTCAAACTGCAGCCCAACAGGCAACAACAGCTGTCAGTGTGTCAGTGTGCTGACTTGACTATGACTTGCCCCAAAACTGCATGTGATCATCATAAAGTGGGCATGTCTATAAAGACATTTAACCTCCTTCCTGACAAGCTAGTGTGGCATGGTTGGTACCGATGGATTTATTAGTTTTTTTCTAGTTTCATATGATACCAGGATCTTCAATCACAAGTTGTGTTAATGTGTTGTTAAAACAAATTTGCGTTAAGGCGTTACTATCGCGTTATCTTTGACAGCCCTAGTATTTTTACAAGAAAAGGTAGTCCTTCATTTAGTCTAGCTACAGCTTGTTTGCATCCTTTCAAAGGTACATACTGTTTGATTTTAATTTATTGTTTTAATTGATTAAAATTCAGCCTGCCTAGTTTAGCTGAGTTTGCAGCAGCAATAGGGATTTCCTCTTATTTTGTCCTCACCAGACCCGTCGAGCATAAATGCATCTTGACATTTAACATCACCCCACCCTTTTCCCTTTTTCTGTTCACCACCATTTCTCTCCAAATAAAGGAGAAGCAGAAGTACTTTGGATCAGGGGTGGAAGGGCAAAATGGAATCCTTAAATGGCCTTTGTAAAAAAAAAAAAAGAAACTGAGGGTGTTAATATAGATTGTTACAGGTTGTTCAGAGCTGCAGTGGATGAAATAAGATGAACAATATTCAAGACAAACCTATTACCATTTTCTTCTGTCATCAAATCATATCTTGACTCTTTTCATCTGTCAGCACTGAAGGAAAAGCTTGTGCAAACTCTTTCTTATCAAACTGCTCCACTGTAGCCGTCTGATGCTGGTAATGTGTCTTTTCCAGAGCTGTACTATGACAGAGGGAACCACCACGAGTTTGTGTCTCTTGTGAAAGACTTGGCTCGGCCAGGGGAGCTCACGCAGTCGCAGACGTTTGACTTTGAGTTCACACATGTGGAGAAACCCTACGAGTCCTACACGGGTCAGAACGTCAAATTACGGTAAGCTCTACTGTGCATGAATTATTTGCAATGTATATTTTGTAGATATTTCCCACATGCACCGTACACTTCTATTTAAAAGCACTGTAACATAATAGTTCATATCAACATTCATGTTGGCGGGCAAAGGGTTTTCCACTAGTTTGAATCTTAAAGGGAAAATTTGCCACCTTTTATGTGGATCAGTGTTGATGGTAAATGTAGTCGATTGAAGCAATAAATTCCCCAGTGTGGGCTGTATTCACCCAGAAAGCTGAGTTCTCCTGCTCTCAGAGCTGTGTCAGCTCTGCCTACATGTACCAGGATGCATTGCCCGTGAGTTTCTGACACCTGGAGGGTCCCCGCCGGGCGTCAGAAATGTCCTCTTGCACGACTAATGCAGCCGCAGCCTCGGCCTGATATAGCTGTTACATGTTAACGGCTAAGGAATAGTTAACATAGTATAGTATAGTTATAACATGTTAAGGAATAGTTTGAGAGTTATGAGAAGATTAATACCACTCATTTGTTATATAGGGTTATGTGAAGGGCTTTGTCCCAATGTGGCCGCTGTAAAGAGGATACCCCACAACTTATTAAGTTTGTCATTCCATTTTTCATTCATCCACCAACTTCTGTTGGTTGTGTACTGAGCAGAGCAGCCCAACAGGGCCTCTCGCTGATTATAGTGTTACATACAGTCTGGTAGTCTTGTTTCATAGCCATGTGACCTTTTTCTTTTTTCTTACAGCTACTTTCTGAGGGCGACAGTAAGCCGGAGACTGAATGACATCAGCAAAGAGCTGGACATTGTGGTGCACACACTCAGCTCCTACCCTGAGCTCAACTCCTCCATCAAGATGGAAGTGGGGATCGAGGACTGTCTACACATCGAGTTTGAGTACAATAAATCCAAGTATGATTTTCTAATATCCACTAAAATAACTCTAACTATCTTACACCAAAGCGGCGCAGCGCAACTGTCATTTGCTAATTTCAGACCGACGCAGTTGTCATTTTCACGCCCAGCGTCCACGTTGTGCAAGTAGCAGATGTACTGGCGCCCATCTATGCACCCATGGGCATGTTGGTCTTAAAATGAGTTGTGGTCAGGTGCTTTGTTGGCACATTGTTATCTTGAGGCAGCAGAAAGCGATTGCGCCAACAGTAACCTGGTCTAAGGATTTTCCTGCTATTTAAATAGTAAGATGCGTCTACAGGAAGGTTCACAACACGTGTACACTCTGCTTGTTACACACACAGGGACGCAGCAGCTCCTCTTCCTCAGTTAAATAGTGTCGGCGCTAGAACAAGGTTTTTATTTATCTCAAGGAAAACACTAAATTCAGGCGACAATTCAGAATATAATGAAGTGAGGCTCTCAGGTATTCTGTACTGTTCATCCTTCAGCGCTCTCAGCGCTCCTCGCCGTGACCAGAGAGATCACGGTGCATCTGTGGCGTCTCCTCTCATCATCCCTCTGTGCGAGTGTAGGCGTTGGCTGCTTCAAAGTTTTACGGGCCCTCTCCCCCTAAACGGCGGCGTTTTGAGGCTGATGGATCCGTGCGTTACACACCGCCTCACCAACAGCGCCCGGCTGCAAAGAGAATTCCACTCAGCCGGTCTGAGCCCCCCCCCCGTGGGTTGCATCCGAAAGTAATACAGTTTTCATTATTTAACCATACATGTTTATCATATTTAGCCTGGTGCTTATTATCATATCATAAATTTTGCCTCCTGCGCCGGTTAAATAGGTTACCACTCAGATGGAGTTGTTGATGGAACAGAGGATTGGCAGACGGCGGAGGCAGAGGGTCCACCGACCAACGACCACATACATCTGCTCGCACACTTTCACTTCCCACACGAGCAGATCCGTTTCCTCAGCAGAAAACCAATCGCTTCTCCAATCTGCCGAATCTGCCTTTTAAATAGCGACGCGCCCAGTGCAGGAACACCTGACTTTAAAAGGGAATGGGAGACGACTCTCAGATTGGTTTAATTCCTGTTACAACCAAAACACACCTATGATTAATTAAGAGATCAAATGGATATTATTATGCGCCGCTTAACTAGCAAAAGAGGAGCTGGACACGCCCTAAATGCGCCATGATGCACTTTAGACCGTGTGCTGTACAGTAGATTGTTTAAATAGGATCCTAAGTTCTTTCCTTTTGATCAGAATTGTATCTTAATTCATTGATTATGCCTGTTTTCTTTAGGAAAGCAAGATAGAGCGGGAAAACGGCTGCTTGGTTTTGACAGATCATACCATTTTGCTTGCAGGTATCACCTTAGAGATGTGATTGTCGGGAAGATTTACTTCCTGCTGGTGAGGATTAAGATCAGACATATGGAAATTGACATCATCAAGCGGGAGACGACTGGCACGGGGCCCAACGTCTACCACGAGAACGACACCATCGCAAAGTATGAGATCATGGACGGTGCACCAGTCAGAGGTAATGTTTTAATGATAATCCTCAGTTGATAATGTTATGTAATGTACCTGATAATGAACTGTGTTTCGGTTGTGAGTTTAGTTGTCACACGCTTACATCTGCTTCTGCCTTCTTGTGCTGCAGGAGAGTCCATCCCCATCAGGCTGTTTCTAGCAGGCTATGAGATGACGCCCACCATGAGGGACATTAACAAGAAGTTCTCGGTGCGGTACTACCTCAACCTGGTCCTCATAGATGAGGAGGAACGACGCTATTTCAAACAGCAGGTACGCACACTGCACTAATGGCTTCATGTTGGCTCGGAAGTTATCTGTGCTTCATTCAACAGCTCTTATGGGAGTCATTGGCACAATCCCCTCTATTCCATACCATGTTGTACAGTATATCATTAGTCTTGTATTGTATGGTTGCAGGAGATTACCCTGTGGAGGAAAGGTGACATAGTGAGGAAGAGTATGTCTCACCAGGCGATCATCGCCTCCCAGCGCTTCGAAGGCACCTCCCATCCAGAGAAGAACCTGACGCAGAGCAACGAGGAGGAAGAGGACAGCTAAAGCCCAGCATGCACTTCACCCTCGTGTAGTGAGTGTCTGAGCGAACACGGCGCAGAAATTGTCAGCAAACTCTGAATGTGAATCTCATTTGTTTGCGTTGAGATGGAATGTGCTGCAGTGTTTTTCAAGATGTGTGTGAGAGTGTGAGAGAGGTGTGTGTGTCAAGGGAACAAACAGTCCGACTTAGACTGTAGTTACAAGTCATTCTGTTTGTTTTAACCACCTTGAAGTACCAGCTGGGTGGAGTTTACCACATTATTACCACATAATTTCTCTGTCTACACAAAATTTACTTTTTTTAAGTGCTTGATTAAACCTTTATGGCATTTACTATACAGTTCAGTGGGGCAAACTTCACCCGTTAGATGCACTTAAATAGAATGTGCAAGTACTGTTCGACCAATAACGTGAATTCACGTGTGTGCGTGTGTATGAATGTACAGTATGAAAGCCACCACGGGTGTATTTCTAACAACTTTTCCTTCAGACTACTTACTCGGCTGGAAGATTGCGCTGTGCAGAAACTGTAGTCTTTTACAGTAGGTTCCTAAAAAAGTGGGTTAACATTGACAATAGATCTTACAGTACATCTCTGTATGTCTCCTCAAAGGAATGGGACATTAATTCATTTCAGATTATTTAGAGAAACAGACCCTCTAATTTGGTTTTAAAAAATGTGCCTCTTAATTTTAAAAAGTGAGCAATTACTTAAGTACAAGACTTAAAAAAAATGCTCTAAATGAAGAAATATACATTTACATATTTGTATAAGACGATGCTTAAAATATTTTCATACATTCCAAGGCTCTCACCAGAAATAGGCATAACTGTAGAGTATTTATTTTTTAACAAAAAATCCATTCTTAAACAGCATTTTCCACGCGTGATCATGCTTCAGTTTGGTCGGGGGCTCGTTGTCAGGCGCTGCCACCGCTGCTAGAACAACCGTGGCACACTTGAGCGCTGTGGGATTCTTCTTCCAACGTTGTAACCGTGTCTGTCTCTGATAGTTTGAAGCCCTGCTTTCTTATTTGCACTATGATCTCATTCTGCTTTTATTCTGCTCTCAGTGCTGTTTATAAACTGGACTCATGGCAGTGTTCAGAAGTAGAGTGAAAAATCGGACTCTTCAAATCTAACATGGACAGTATTATACCTGTGTTTATAGATGCTTAATAGACTAGTTAGCTTTGTGCCTGAGGGTTTATTGCCAAAAATGATTCAGTGCAGAGAACATTCACCACACTGCTACGCCCTTTCTCCCCCATGTCTCCCACTTTTCATGAAATAAAAAAAAAAATGGGTTTAGTGCCAAGAAGGTTTCAAATAATGTTATTGTGAAAAAAAATTATGTACAAAAAATGCAACTCTGTCATATTGAGAACTTAAATTAAAGTTCTGAAACTCTCTATATTTTCCAAATAAGTATAATCAGGGTTTTGTGTTGCTTCTGGTCAGGGAGAGGAGATAATGGAGTTCCTGTGCCATTACTCCGTTCTGAAACACTTGAGTACAAAGTGTGAAGCACTGAAACCGACCCCGGCACCCTGGCCTGATACTTTATGCTTGACAAGCTTACGCTGTGCAGCTTCGCAAAATCCATCACCGTGTATCATATTAAAGTTTTAGACATTTTTTTTATATTTCATACTTTTACTGGCAGAGTAAGGCGAGTTTTAGTATTCTGTTGTCGTCCACTGAGAATACGGGATAACGTGATATGAGCAGACGAGATACTTTTATTTCTATTCCCGTAGCTTGACTTAAAGGACCAGTATGTAACATTTAGGGGGATCTATTGGCAGAAATGGTATATAATATTAATAAGTATGTTTTCTTTAGCGTATAATCACCTGATAATAACAATCGTTGTGTTTTCGTTAGCTTAGACTGACCCGTTTATATCTACATGGGGAGTCCGCAGTGTTGCACCGCCATGTTTCTACAGTAGCCCAGAACGGACAAACCAAACTGTTAACTTTTCCTGCTTGGGCCAGAGTCGATTACTCGCTCCTTTCACCGCCGCCGCTGCTCTCTCTCTCTCTTGCTTCACCACTCACCTCCCCCATACACACTGGCTCTGCTCCAACTGGCTCTAGAGAGGGTCATCCGCGTTTTCACGTCGGCCACCAGAGCTCTCCAACACGCTTGGCACACAGAAGAAGCTGCAGATTTCCTTCAGCTTCAGGAGTTTTCCTTCTTGGAAGATTTATTCCTTTGGCATGCTATTGATGGTGGCAGAAATCACAGACAGCCGGACAGTTAGTACATTGGCTGTCTGAGGTGAATAAACACAAATGACCCTGTGCTCAAATTAGCACGTATGAAGCAGGGCAAAAATGTATGTCTGAACACATATTTAGAAAGATTTATGACACTTTGGTCCTACTGGCCACTATTAAATAAAGCCTTGATAAAGAAGACATGATTGTTGTCCTCTCATATGGCACCTTTATGATCACACAAACTTATGTCTTTTTTTTTTAGTAAACTTATCAAGAATAGGATTACGTAAAATATAGATCTTGTGTATGGAAAATTGTCATAATTTTCTTACAGTTCTTAAGTTGTAGAGAATGTATTCTGCAATATTTTGACATTTATTTTGGCTGTTACCTCCATTGATATAATAACACTTCACTGAAATCTGTTGAAGGAAAAAAAAGTACCATACAAGAAAGCCAAAGCAAGTTTGGAGTACATACAGTATGTGTCTCTTTAGTTGTTCTTTTATGTGACTGTGATTTGACTGGTACAGACACACAGCAGCTAAACTAACCCAGCTTGTAATAGAGAGTAAACTGAGATTGAAACAGGAAAGAATAATGAAATGTACAGTGTAAATGCAAAATGTAAATGCAATCCTTCTCCTATTTTGTTTATTTTCACATCATATTTTATCTCCCTGTCTATAAATGTTGATTTAAAATCATTTTATATTCCTGTTTTACTTTGAATTAAAAGGGAGCAACTGGAAAATGCATCTTCTCTGTGTTCTGATTTCCATTCTCTCTTACTGGGTCCTGATTAACACATCTATCGTTTCAGGCACTGGTTCAACTGCCCAAGCTCAATCCTCTCTCACTAATATGGATGCTGTCACATATTTTTGCATA
Source organism: Sebastes fasciatus (assembly GCF_043250625.1). Classification (NCBI taxonomy): domain Eukaryota; kingdom Metazoa; phylum Chordata; class Actinopteri; order Perciformes; family Sebastidae; genus Sebastes; species Sebastes fasciatus. The sequence continues at coordinate 29,373,664 of NC_133810.1, read as the reverse complement.
TTTTTCTTCCTAAAAACCTCAAAATGACAAATATTAGACTACGCTGTAGTGTGCCAGGGCATCAGGGAGAAGGCGGCCGACGCTAACAGACTCAACGAGGTCATCAGGGAAGCAGGTTCTGTCCTGGGAGTCGAACTGGAGTCTTTGGTGGAGGTGTCGGAGAGGAGGATGCTGAGGAAACTACTCAGTATTAGGGACAGCGCCTTTCATCCTCTGCACGCCACACTGGAGTCATACCAGAGCACCTTCAGCCGTAGACTGAGACCACCTAGGTGCACCACAGAACGCCACAGGAGGTCTTTCCTACCAGTGACCATCAGACTATACAACTCCTCCCCCTTCTGCAGGAAAGACAGTTGAAAACACCGGACACTGAGAACAAAAATAATATCAATATCATGTGCAATACTACTTTTTCCATTCTCATATGCAATATCACCTTTTCACTTTGTGCATTAATGTCCATCATGTGCAATATGACTTCCTTTTCTGTTTTTTTACTTATCTTATTTACTCTTTTTACTAAATGTATCTTACTTTATTGTTATTCTATTAGGCACTGGTGCTAGCAATAGTACTTTTTATTTTATACACTTGTTGTAATTTTGAGCAATCTCTTGCACAAGAATTTCCTTGGGGATTAATAAAGTTCTATCTTATCTTATCTTAAACAAATAATGGTCTCATCTAATGAAAAGAAAAAGGACACGATGATGAGTTCCATAGTTGTCTACAGTTCTACATCTAAAGGCTGAGAGGCAATCAGCGTTTAGGAGTGTAGGTGTGGCTGTTGTAAATCACATCACCATCATCTAGCACAACAATCTTCTATCTACCAGACAGGGAAACAAGACTTGTGTCTGTATAAAGACACAAGTCTTTGCACATGAGTTCAGGCGTCACATGCATTCATGAGGAGCTGTTGGATCGCTGCATGTTTGGTGGACAAGTCCTGTTCATTTTGTTGGAAATATAATTTTTTTAATATGGAATAGGGGTTTTAAAATCATCATGATTGTCCTCAGTAAATGCTACATCCAGTCTTCTCCCTGTATGGAACAGATGTTGTCACTAGAGGGCAGGTTTGGATCAGATGTCTTTATGAGCTAGATTGTCTGAGAAAAAGAAGGAAATAATTAGTGTAAGTGAAGGCCGTTGTTAATCTGCATTACTCAAACCTGTGATTATTATATCTGTCAAACGAGTGTAAGGAAAGTCCTCAGAAATAAAGCAGAAACTTGGAGCTCCTGAGGCAAAATCTTTTGGCTTTTATGGAGCGTGCAGACCGCTACAACTTTCCAATGACTCATTCATCACAGTAAACAGGGAGCCAAACTATCAGCCGCATGATATTATGTGATGAATGTGCCTTCTCCATATCTCAGAATGTGTTCTATATGTAAAAGACAACATTGCTGCTAAAGACTAAAAGGGTGAAGGTTCTATTATGTCAGTGGAAATAGATGCGGTTGAGTATGCAAAGCAGTTCAAGCGGACTCTTTTCATCCTCACATGCAAATGTCCAGACTGCTACACCTGTCCAAATGTGCTCACACAGCCTGAGGGCAGCAGCAGCTGTGGCGTCTTTGCTTGTTCGTTGAACATTTTAAAGAGAAAGGAATTTGTGGAACTCGTTTTTTTTTTTTAGAATAAGGTGTGTTCACCAAAAATCAATGTTTGATTTTGAAGTAATCTAAAAGTATTTCAGATTAGATTACATTCTTTTTGTAATCCAATGGATTATGTTACCAATTACAAAGATTGCCATGTATTCAGTAACCTGACCCACAACCCTGGTTGTCTCTAACGTAGGCTGGCCAGTGAGGGAGTGAACCCGCTCACTGTAGGACTCCAGTCCGGTCTCGGTCTCCATTCTCTAGTCCATTTTTCTTGTCACAAGTCTTGCACTTGTCTCGGACTCGTGTCTTGGTGGACTTGGACTTGTCTTGTGGTGTCAGGCTCAAGTTGTTCCTGGCGGCTGATTCGTCCTCGTCCATGCTATGTTCATAAATAATAATCTCAATACATAAATTCAAAATGAAAATGTCCTTGCTTGTGGGCATACTTGGGGGTGGTGGTTCGCCTGGGGTAGAAACGTCAGTCGCAAATATCGGATCAAATTCCAGGTTTATTAATGAACGTAACGTTAGATTGTAATGGTTCTATGTATTCAGTTTGATGTTAGCAGATAGATCAAGATTATTTCTGTCCATCCTAACTCCTTCATCACTACATTAGTGCCTATTATGGTCTAGAACAGAACTCGATTTGCTCTGGACTCGGTTTTGACTTGGTCTTGACTGACTTAGGACTTGGTCTCGACTCGGACTCGACTGGACCTGGTCTTGGACTTAGTTAAATGAGAGACAACATGTCTTTGAGTTGGGGGCAATAGACGCGCTGCCCACTCTGGGCCATCCTCTCCTGGCTCGGCTCCTGTGAAGGACCGGCTGAAGAGACCGTCCCACTGTGGTCCACGCACACTCTACACGCAGCATTGTGGTGCCGGCAGCCTTGTTTGGTGGGGTGAGTGTTGAGGACATATATACGGCAGTGTCATGGTCCACGCCTTGTCCGTTCATACGGTTCGATCTCTTGGACATACCGGGCTCCTTTTCAGGGTTTGTGCTCGCTGGAACAACACAGGACCGGTGAACAGGGTGGGGTGTGTGTGTCAGTTGTGGTACACCTGACCCCCTCTGGGCATGACACACCTACATGTTCCCATGCTCCTGGATGACCCGGGGAATGTGGTGGGCAGGGTGTCTACTGTTTGTGTTTTTTACCTTTTGTCTTCATCGGTGTGGTTAGGTTGATGTGGTGTCGCGGAAGGGCGTACATCCATCAGGCTCCACCCACTGTACCCACAGAGTCCAGTAGAGGGCGGAGCCTGTGTGAGTTAGAACGAAGGTTACGAAATTGTAACCCTAGTTCTACAAGCATAAATTGAGCCCTCTGCCAAGGAGGCCCTGCGGCTCCTGCACCGCTCACTAAAGATGGCTTGGGATACCAGGCATTCGGTAGGCATATCCTGATTGGCCGGCTACGTTTATGCAAATCTCAGTGGGCGAACGCGTGCGTGTGATTGGAGGAGAGTATTATAATTTGAAAAGAGCCTACAACTGTATGTAGTTGCACAAGATGTATAAATCATTCAGAGCTTGTTCGTGATTCAAGGTGTTATGTTGCTTGTGCACCTTTTGCAAGAGACTGAAGTCAAGCACATAGATGCAGAAATCCTTGACTGGTCAGTACTTGACTGACGTTGGACAGAAGTGACGGCACGGCTCCTCACTGTTATCATCATGCTGACAGTCTGTCACTGAACTGAAAGAGGCCTGTGATCATCCGTCTGAGAAGAACGAGGAAATGAGATCAGGTGACCTACGTTTAAATTTCCTCCTCACTTCCCTCAGATTCTCCTTTAGTGTCTCCCTGGAACTATGAGGGATTTTTATGATCCTCCACCATCCACTTGAACTATTTCACCTGTCAAATAGATTTACTCGTCAACCTACAGACCTAACTCACTTCACAAGTACAACACCGCCAGTAATTGGTCCCAAACCGAGGGTATAATCCTTAAAGGGCATATCTTAAATGACTAATAGCATGCATGTACCTGATGACCAGACAAGTTTAAATGTGTTCTGGATCATTCCTCTGCACAGCTCTGTTTCAGATCATTGATAATTGGAACATTTCGCATGAATGGCTTGTTTTAGGTCATTGGGCGTTCCAACATATGAATTTTGATCATTTCAACCCTCACTGTTGTAGATTTACTTCTATGCCTTTGGTCATTTTCTGGGTGTAATACAGCCTCTGTTCAGATTTAGATGACATATTTCTGCTTTTATAAAGACTTGATATGATCCAGGTTCAGCTTCGTTTCAGTGCTGCTGACACATGGGGGCTAAACTATAATAAAGGCAGTGGTGGAAGAAGTACGCAGATAATGTACTTAAGTAAAAGTAGCAATACTACAGTGTAAAAATACTCTGTTACAAGTCCTGCATTTAAATTGTACTCAAGTAAAAGTACAAAAGTATTATGTTATAGTAGTAGCTGTCACGTCAAGCCTGAAAACAGAACACTTAAATTACAATATGCTGAAAGATTATTATGGAATTTTTGCCCAACGATGCCAAAATATTCTGCCTACTGACCTTTAATTTTTTGTAAGAGCTTTTATGTTGCAGCAGCATCATGAGTGTGAAAAATGCTCTTCAACTAGGCTATCTAAGCAATGATAAAGGTCCCATATCGTGCTCATTTTCAGGTTCATGCTTGTATTCTGGGTTTCTCCTAGAACATGTTTACATGCTGTAATGTTAAAAAAACAACGTTATTTTCCTCATACTGTCTGCCTGAATATACCTGTATTTACCCTCTGCCTGAAACGCTCAGTTTTAGTGCATTTCAACAGAATTGCAACAGAATTGCGTTGCTAGGCAACAGCTTTGGTCCATGTTTACTTCCTGTCAGCTGATGTTATTTACATACACTGCAACAGGAAATAAACTTTGACACATTTAGAATGTTTACATTTAAAACCATGTGATGTTCTATATATTGTATATTTGTGCCATCACAAATGGACAGAAATCCTGATGGCTTGTTTCAAATGCAGAGTTTCTGAATATGGGCTGTGTGTATTTCTCTGTGGATTAAGCGTTTCGATACTTTCACAGTATTTATATAGAACTCAAACCTGCTTTATAATATAAAAGACATGAAAATGTCACTTTTTACAATATTACTCCCTATGCGACTTTCATAGTCTCAACCATAGGTGCTTAAAGGTCCCATATCGTGCTCATTTTCAGGTTCATACTTGTATTTTGTGTTTCTACTAGAACATGTTTAAATGCTATAATGTTAAAAAAAACTTTATTTTCCTCATACTGTCTGCCTGAATATACCTGTATTCACCCTCTGTCTGAAACGCTCCGTTTTAGTGCATTTCAACGGAATTGCGTTGCTAGGCAACAGCTTTGGGTCCATTTTTACTTCCTGTCAGCTGATGTTATTTACATACACTGCAACAGGAAATAAACGTGGACACATTTAGAATGTTTACGTCTAAAACCGTGTGATGATCTATATAAACTGGGGGAAAAAAGTTAGGAAACTTGTGTTTGGTGGATTATTTCTCTGTTGTTACAATGCTAACTGGCATTGTATTTTACATCATTGGAAAGCCTGTTTATTTACCTTCACAATGATGTAAGGATCATGCATTTTTGGGATGAGCAGCACAGTAAATTTGCCAAAATGCTCTGCCAATGGTATTTACCTGTGTAGGTAAATAAACAGGCTTTCCAACCATGTAAAATACAATGCCAATTAGCATTGTAACATCAGAGAAATAATCCACCAAACACAAGTTTCCGAACTTTTTTCCCCAGTTTATATATATTGTGTATATGTGACATCACAAATGTACAGAAATCCTGACGGCTTGTTTCAAACGCACAATTTCTGCGTATATTGAGCTTTTTGATAGTTTAACAGTATTTATATAGCGCTTACTTAAACCCTGTTTTATAATATAAAAGACATGAAAATCTCAATATGGGACCTTTAAACACACGTAGTTAGAATAGTAAAGCCCCATTTCCTCAGTCGTTGGAACAGCTCGTGTTGAACGTTTCCGACAGCCCGTGAAGGCAGCACAGAGACAGCGCTGCTCCAGCCGGATCCTCCTCACTAGAGCTGCTGCTGTTCTCTCTCTAGTCTCCGCTAATTTACACACGGAGCACCGCCTCTGGACAAGTTTTAACCTGGAAATAACTATCCTGGGACTCCAGCGGAATACAGCCGGACTTTAGGAAAAGGAAGTTTTACTTGCTAGTAGTCTTTATTGTTAAAAGGAAGCAGCAGACTGAACTGAACGCTGAGCCGTGTTGTCGCCTGAACCTAACTGTGAATACAACCACTACTGGCGCCTTTCTGCAGCTTTCAGACGCGTTAAAACATCAGATTCTTTGTGTCCTGACGTCTCTGGAGCCTGCTGGGTGTTAAGCTGTGATGAGGAGAGAGTCTAACAGCGGTGAAGCTGCAGAAAGCTAAACAGCTCATCTACAAACCAACCAACAAAACGAGCCTCGACCACAACAATACAGGTACTTTAATCTAGCACATGCTTGCAACGTGTTAGTGCTGTGTGCATTGCCTTTCTCCCACTTTACTACAGTCCCAGTGGGTGTTTTAAGCTGCCAGACAGTGAAACTGGCTAACAGCATGTGTGTATTGTGAGAGTGCAATCAGATAATCCCCTCAGTAGTGAGAGACAACATGCATGCAGAAGTCCATTCAGAAATAGGGCAATTTAACGCTGCATTGAATCCAGCGCCTGTTCTGTCTTGTATAACATACACACAACAACAGCAGCAGCTGTGTCTAACCTTTTGTTCATGTTCGGCTGTGATAGATTGGAAGTTTTATATTAATACACCTTGTTTACAGTGGATCAGATGATGCCACATTAGCCTGGAGACCATATAGAGTCGTGATTATTCATGTTTTTAGGCCATCAAACAAAGAAAACATTAAAATAACTAAATATTTAATGGAGTCTGGTTTATGTTGTTTATTTAGGCTGTCTAGGTGTATCTTAGTCTGGTTGGAAACCATTCATATGTTGTACTGTTTCCTTTTAAAGGTACTATATGTAACAATTTACATGCATTAATTCTTCTCATCTTATTTTTTTCAAAATAAAACTTGTTAGGTTTAGGCAACAATCTACTTGGATAGGTTTAGGAAAAGATCGTGGTTTGGGTTAAAGTAACTCCAGATGTGCCATAACTTAAGTACGGAAGTTACGTGACAAAAACGACGTAGTTAGGTTTAGGAAAAGATCAGCTTGGTTAGGTTTGTTCGGCTGTACTAATATTGGAAGTTTTATATTTGCAGTTTTATGTTTACAGGCCGATTGGTGGATCAGATGATGCCACATACGCCTGGAGACCATATAGAGTCGTGAAAGGTTATTAGTCATGTTTTTAGGCCATCAAACAAAGAAAACATAAAAATAACTAAATATTTAATGGAGTCTGGTTTATTGTGTTTTTATTTAGGCTGTCTAGTTGTATCTTAGTCTGGTTGAAACCATTCATTTGTTGTATAGTTACCTTTTTAAAGGTACTATACGTAACAATTTACATGCATTAGAGCTTCAGTAGGCAGTATATTTTTGGCATCATTGGGCAAAAATCCCATAATAACCTTTCAGCATATTATAATTCAAGTGTTCTGAGAGACTTCCGCACCTCCTCATGGCTCTGTTTTCAGGCTTTAAAAAATCTATGTGCCGTCATGTGACCGGTACTTGGTGTTCCTTCTCCAGATTTCACAATGGCTGCGGCGGCGTCAAAAACTTTCTAATTCTAAAGCTAAACAGTGCACTACAAGATGATTCTGAAAACATTTGAGGCGAGAAATAGGCATTAACGTAACATAATATTGATTCATATTTGATCAGCGCTGCCTAGTTTGACCGTTTGGTCGGAGTTAGCGAGTGATTGACAGCCGGCTCTCATAGAGAGCAACTGGACAGTGAACCTCAGATCAGCTCTGACTGCTTGTTTTCCTCCGGTATGTGAAATCTTGCAGATTCCATTAGAGCTTCCCAGAGCACCCAAAGTCCAGTTCGATTGATTAGTGTGAACGCTCCGTACCGTACTCAGGCACGGTTCGTCGATCCGTACTCGAATCCACTTGAAAAGGTGGTCTGGAGTACGGTTCATGTGGACTCGGCTATGGTTCACATCAGATGTGAAAGCCAATCGTACCAAAACACGGAAGTGGACCGCTATTTAACACGGGTAATGTTAGCAGTCAGCGAGTAGTTTAGAAAGGGTAGGCTTTTTTCAACGCCGCCGGCCTCCTCCAGAATATAAACAATAGTAGGCGATGGGGTTGGGCGATGTTTGTTATTTTATTCAGCTAGTTTAATGGTCTACCGCTGAAGAACGAGAGCTGCTCAGTTGCTCAGCGGGCAGAAAGAGAGACAGTGTGTGGAGTCGACATATTTTCACATCAAACTCGGTGAAATAAGAGTTTATTTCAATCAAACCGGGGTTGGTCCGCCACTAGAACAGCTGATCTCAACATAAACAAATACATGTGGGTGATGACGCAAGTGTACTCCGTACGGAATAACTTTACTAATGTGAAAGCTGAGCATCGAGGGAAGGGGGGCAATCATACTCGGGCACGATACGGATCAATCGTACCTAATATGAAAACACCATTAAATACCATCAACTTCCCTGAAACAAGAGCCCCGTTTCAGTGAATATACTGTAACAGGGCTCCACTGCTTCTATCATCCTTATCTTTTAAAAATGATTTCATTTGAAATGTTGAATCCTAAATGAGGTGTGCTCCATAAGGGACTGTGTTAAAAGCTACCCAGTCTCTCTCATGTTATTTGATCCACAGTTCCAATGCTCTTCTGATGCTTCACTCCCTGTATTAGATTACGGATTAATCAGATATGCATGGAGGCCTTTAATCCTTCTTTAACTAGGCAAACCAACTACAGACAGGGAGGGACTTTCTCATATCCATGCTGCCCTGCTATAGTATTGAGCATCATCTCCAGGGGAACTTTTTGGGTAGTAAAAGCCTTGCTCAAGGGCACGTTGAGTTTTCTCAGGATGTTTTCCAGTCATCTCCCTTGTGCAACATTTCTCGGTCAGCATGACTAATTAGTTTCTAGCAACATGCCTCTAAAACTCTATTACATCTCTGCCTCCACCGTGATCAGGGTGGAACAGTTTACAAGCCATGGTTCATTATGTATTTTACTGTTGAGGGTCATGGTTCAGTGCACGGGAGGAAATATACCGGTGTCTGCCCAGTTGGCCGTGTTTGTGTGTGTTTGCAACACACGGCAGTTTGTGAAATAGTCACAACATGTGATCTGTTTGATTTCCGTACATAGACGTACATTTTTCCTTTTTTTTGTGACACTCAGCACGACTTTCAACAACGTATTTTTAGTGCGTTTTCGATGTGTCATTGAGTTCATCACGCTAGACACACAATTATCATAACAATTAGTGTCAATCATAACTTGTTGAGTTTTATAGACATGAGCAATAGAGGTAATTTTGGGTCTGGGTATTTCAATAAGTTGTTCGTTTTAGAATAATAGCTTTTATTTGGGCCATGATTCACATAAAATGATGCTGTAATTGCGATGGTGATAATTATTCTACTCTTAGCTGACTGGACATTAGAGCCAGATGATTAAATGTTACAGATAAATAGATATAACAGACACACTATAAAGCATAAATTACTCATCAGATGACTCATTGTGAATTATTTTCACTGACTAAACACTGCCTTTTTTTTTTTATCTGATATATACCACAGTATAACGTTTATATTCAAACCACTTGAAGAAATGTACTTTCAGGCTGCCATGTCTAGGCCATTGTACCGGGTGATTACTGCCATCAGACCAGCTCCTCTTCTCTGTCTGTATCGCTGCAGCAGATGAATGGGAGTTGTTTTTAAAGGATGTTCGGCCTCGTCTCAACAGATCATTTACCTACAGTCTCTTAGACTCAGGGCAGATTAGCTCTTAATAAAATAATGAAATGCTGGAATATATACAGCATATAATTTGTGGATACTGTAATTGTGTGGATTTAAACTAATTTTCTCAACAACAGTGTTCACATGACCAAGGTTAGGACTAAAACTAACATTACTGTTCCAAGTCTGGACAGCCAGCTGCAGCTGAAATAACAACACACTGTGGTGCAGTAGATAAGACTCAAACGATTTCAGATTTACTGCTGTGGTAACTTCAGGATTAGCCATATCTTTACAGACAGAGGGTACAAGTAGTCGTCGCTGCTTACAGCTGATGCAAATCTTGGGAGACTTGCAGCACATTTGTCTCACGAGTTAAGCTGTTGCATTGGACTCTGAGCTGAGGTGAAAACATGATGATTCAGGTTCCAGCAGTGAAGGAGACATACAAAGAAGAACAGACTGTGCAAATTGGTGCTTATAACTGCGTTAAGTGGTCACTTCCACTATTGGATGGATTGCCATGAAAAATAGTTCACTCATGTTCCCTTTAGGATGAATTGTAATAACCACATTGACCAAATACCTGCTAATCTAATGACATTCCCATCAGCTGTGCTTTGTGTTAAGGGCTGATTGGCAAATGTTAGTGTGCTAACATGTTAAACTAACACGGTGAACAGAGCGGCTAGCGTGGCTGTAGACAGTTTGTCTTATTCAAAGTTCAATAAGCACATCGGGATGCTCACTTTGTAATGCCAGGATCAGACTACACAATATTTTTGACGGTTGCGATGGTCACTACGTCAGATTAGACGATTGAGAGTCAGAAATCCTTGTTGTGACTTGGCAGTGACACATAACAGACTACACGTCGGCCCCTTGTTCCGATAATACACACTCTCCCGGCACCAGCGTCTTAATATACGGGCTTATATCGGGCTTATATCGTGTAGTCTGAACCGGGCATTAGGGAAAGCATACATGTGTTCTGATTTTAGACTTCACACCAATGATCTTGACGTTATTTATTTATTTATTTCCCCTGCTGGATGACGGCGGTGGCTTTGCTTGCAGAAAGTGAATTATTAATGGTCTTTTTGTATCTGTTACAGTTTTGTAAGAAAGATGGGTGCCAGTTTTCTGTGCTGTTGCATCAGGTGTGTCATGAGTTCCAATCAGTAAATAGTCTGTCGTCATCTTTCCTTCGCAACAGGGATGCTGCTACCTGTGCATCATTTAAGGACTAGTTATAGGGATGCACTGATCCAACCTTTTTCAGCCCGATACCGATAGCGTTACCCGGGCTTTGGGTATCAGCCAATACTGAGTACCGATCCGATACCAGTGTTTAATTAATAAGCTGTGGAATTGACTGGGATCATTCATGTGTAAGGCAACATCAGGCTGGACTTTAAGGAACAGTATGTAGGATCTGGCGGCATGTAGCGGTGAGATTGCAGATTGCAACCGACTGAAGCCTCTCCCGTGTGTAGACGAACTACGGGGGCTGACGCAAAAACGCGAATGGCCCTCTGTAGGGCCCTGTCTATTTTTTCTCATCTTGGCATGGCATGTTTAAATTGAAAATCAAATCGTGACCTTAAAATCAAAAGTCAATTTGAATCGTGGATTTGGAGAATCGGTGCATCCCTAATAAGTCATACCGTCCAGGTAGTTTCTATCAACTTACAGTCACATAACATTATGTTTCTAAACTTTTGAATGGCCTCAAAAACACCATTCTAATAAAGATAAATCTTTGTTTGATATGTTTTCAGGTCTTGGTCAGTAGCTTGTTGTGTCCAATACAGGCAATGATAAAGGAGTGTCAGGCTTTTATCCAAATATTTATACATATACATGTATAATAAATGCACAATAATGAATTCCACAGTATGAGTTTATATCAAATAAAATGTAAATCTTTGAGCAGACCGACTGTCCTCTCTCTGCTGTTACGTAACCAACCGCTTCCTTTTGTTGTCTTGCTATGTACATGAAACCTCCCGCACTCTCAAAGGTCTCCTTGTTGTCTTCATCCTTGGCGGCCTCGCACAAAGCCAGACGTGACCTCTGACCTCCAGCATTAGATACTGACGCATTGTGCGTGGCTGAGCATCCATTGTGACCCTTTCCGCTTGTTCATTAATTATGCATAATGCATACGCTGCTATCCTCAAGCCTTGTCCCACACATGCACAGAGCCACAGACTCTCTCATTTTGAGTGTGAAAAAGCATCTCGCTCTGTGCTCAGTCGCAGGCCTCTGAGGATGCCGTGACATTCCCAAAGAAGATTCCATTCCCCCGTAAACAATCCTGGCATTGACATAGTCACTGATTAGTGAGTTGCCAGAGTATTTCCACAATGGCTCAGTGGAGGATAATGAGATCGGATCTACAAAACGGGGTTTTCATTCAGGACTTTGTTGGCAGCGAGTTGTGTGAAACTACTTGGAAGCATTTTGGGGGAAGCCAAGTAGCTGAATGTTGAGCTCACTGTCTTACCAAAAGTGTCGACGTTCAACAGATTGTTCTGACAAGGTGCTGAAAGCATCCAGGAAGCACTGGAAGCTGTCAGAACAACCGGTACCTGAGTTCACAGATTTTCACAGTTCATAGTCTGTCAGCATTTTAGTTCCTTTTTCCTGGAGTTGTAGTAGTGAGGCGAAGTTTGGTCTCAGTTTCCAGTCTATTTTTTTTTGTTGGGTGAACCGGTAAAACCTGAATTTTATGATCCTTGAGGGGAAAATTGGGTCAGTGCAGCAAAGAACATAGCCAGGGAGGAAAGAAAGTTCAAAAGACTATGACTATAGAATGCTCCAGGGATGACGTATTGTTGTAGGCCAATCAGGAAGTTAGCTTCGCCCTGGTTCCCTCCACCAACAGCCAATGGGATTGTTCCATTGGATTCGATTGACGGCCCTGATTAATAATTAATAATTTTACTTCAGAAAAAAAAGTTTTCAGTAGTCTACTTCTTCTACTCCTGCCAGTACCAACAATCCCAGTTAGAGAGAGGGTGAAAAGTAAAGCTAGACAACGTTGGCTGGGAAATACAGTCCGTAGAGGAGTACAATCACTTTGTGAGCTCTCACAAAGTGATTGTACTAACTCTCAGGGGAAAACACACCCAACTAGTACTGGCTGCAACATCGATGAAATACACTTAGCGGAGGTATTCATTTCCAAATAGGCATATTAGTCGTTGCTTTGACATAATCACCACGGTCATAAAGTAGAGCATGGATTTAATGAGTGGAGGTATTTTTTTTTTGTTTTCAATGTTTATGAAATAGTTTAATGTCATTACTTTCCTTCCAGTGTCCATGCTTCTGTGTTAAGCTCTTTGTGTTTTGTTCATACTGTAGTGTACTAGAGTTTTTCCCCTGTGCTCCAGGACGCTCTAAAGCCCTGGGGCTCCAGACACCGAAGGCCCAGTGATGCAAAACCTCCCCTATAGCAGAGTTGTCTAGTGGGTCACACTTGTGCGTCTCGTCCACTGAGACCGTTCATTGGACACCCACTTTCCAACACGACTCTATACCCCCTTCCCCATTTTGCTATTTAGGTTGATGGGTGTCATGTTGTCTGGGTGCATTAAGGTCAAATTTGTGTCATAACAGGATGCCTGTTGATACCTTATTTGTGCAAGCGCTCGATCTTCATATATTCTTGGCTAGCTGTCGAGACTCAAACCATATCGATGACGAACCAAAACCACGAGCTGACTGAGGTGGTGGTTCTCAGTGGGATCGGCTGAGCTGCCCACCCTTTCACATTACAGGGAGGGAGTCATTCCAGTGTTCAATCAATGACTCAATGTTTATAGAAAAAGGGGGCTTTATGACTGACTGACTGACTGACTCATAAAAAATCCAACTTATGTGTCACACTCAAACCCTGAAGTTTAGCACTGTTAAGTTGTCTATAAAGTACCTGACTCTGATACCCAACACGGTCCCCTGGCAGACAGACTTTGTATTCATCTTATGAAGGTGAATTGCATTAACAAGGTCACTCTCCTGACATCCGGTCTCTAGAGGCTGAAGACAGTAGACTGCAGAAGGCATCAGATGACAAGCAAAGGAGGGCAGATAAAAAACAGTGTTTAAAAAAAAAGGCTGCGTCACACATTGATTTTTGTCTCAAGTTTGTCTTGGGGATAGCGAACTGCCGACTGGCTGACTCCGGTGGGGTCGGTGGACACCAACATGGTCTAATGACCACCAATGGCCAGTTTATACAAAAGAAGTCTTCAAATATTGGACAAAAAGTCCACAAGTAATCATCACTGTCATATAATGTATGTTCTAAGTACAACCTTTTGACCTTTGATAGTTTTGTTGACCTCCTGTTTAACGTACAAGATTACCCACAATCTGGCTTCTACCCCGCTGACTTGAGTCAGCGAGTTTGACTTGACTTGCCATGTTGAGATCAGTTGAGGAAATACCAAGCACCGCCCACCAGCCGGAGCAAACTTTCTCATGTTACAGCTAAACAGTACACTACAAGATGTTTCTGAAAACATTTGAGGAGAGAAATAGGCATTACAGCAACAGAATATTGATTCATATTTGATCAGCGCTGCCTAGTTTGACCGTTTGATCAGAGTTGGTGAGTGATTGACAGCTGCCTCCGTTGACTGAACAGCCAATAGGAACGCTCTCTCTCTCTCTCTGAAATGACCTGTGATCGGTCAAAGTCTCCCGTCACGGGCTAGATGTACTAAAGCCTGAAAACAGAGCCATAAGGAGGTGCAGAAGTCTAGTTTTCTCTCAGAACATTTGAATAACAATATGCTGAAAGGTTGATTTTTTGCCCAATGATGCCAAAAATATACTGCCTACTGCAGGTTTAATGTCTAATGCTATCTATAGTTATGTTTCCTTTGCATTTGGCAGCATTTTAAAACCGTAATAATGCAGGATGTGGCGCTCGTCTCCAGCTGCAACGACGAGAGAACAGCGAAAGGTGCGAATGTCACTGAGCAGACTGCCTCGTCATGCCCTAAATCCTGTAGAGCTCCAAATTACCTCATGAATATGCACCAGTGACAGAAATAGGGTCAGTGCCTGTCAGTACGGTCAATATCATACTGGCTGGGTTAGTATATGGAGCACAACAGTAAGAAACCCTCAGAACTACACTGCAGGGTTTCTGTATTTAAATGGCTGGTTCATATTCTTATCCAGTGTCTCACTGTGTGCACGTTGATTAAGATGACTAACCACCAGTTCTTATATCACAGTAAGACGTGAGGGAGTAGAACGAGTGAAGTCGTTCATCAGAGCAATTCCTCTGTGAGTTTGTGTTGTGTAGCTATCTAACTGTTAAAGTGCACAACTTCTTCTTCTCCTTCTGGTGTTTTTGCTGGCTGCCAAACAGCTTCAGGTGCACTACCATCTCCCTCTGGACTGCAGTAGTACCTTGCTGATTTGCATGTAGCATGGAAAAAAACAAGACTGGTGCAATTAGATTAGTGGTCCGGCAAACATAGATACAGCAAGAGGCTAACGTGTCTTAAATTGCATTTTGATTTGATCTGGATGCGAGTCATTTGAAATGACAAGTGGACATAGGGCCATACTTGTAGTTGATGGATTTAGCTGCTCTGTATGATGTTTATTGTTCGTGTCATTAGTAAATCTATGCAAATGAACAGGAGATTAATGGACTAAAACATAAACCTGGCACAAACTGATACATTTTTATGGTTTGCGGTGTGAAAGCCTGATCAGTGATGCACTTTTGCTGACGGAGATGGGCACTGGCGAGCTATTCTTGCCTCATTAATCAGAGCAGGTGGAGGGAAGGTAATGAAGACAGGTCACGCAGGGAAGCATCCAATCAGTGAGCCGTGGGTTTGTGCTATAGCATGTCTTTCTGTTGTCGCAAACGCTGTCAAAGATAATTGACAAGAGAGATGCCACACGTTGGACAGAGGATTAGTTTCAGCATGAACCCGCCAGTATTTTCAGCACAGCTTTCTGGGAGATTTATGTGGAAGGATCCCAGATAAATCACTTATTTATTAGTGTTTGTGACAGTGAGTCAGCACGCCGTGCCCTCTCACTCATCCTCTGTCTACACAGTGGTGGTGACACGCCTCGACAAAACACTTCTCACTCAGACAGAATCATTCAATGGCAGGCCGTTGCACAGATGCACTGCAGAGGACAGAGAGAGAGCACATCATGAAGCCCACAGCGTCAAGGAAGTTAGCTCTCTTTTAGGGCTGTTGGGCATCAAAGCGTTGGTGAGAAATAGGGGTGTAACGATTCATCTACTATATCGAAGTATCGATTTATATTCCTACGATCCAACTACATCGATAGGTACTCGGCAAGTTGTCCTTTTAGGGAGACGTATATCGATATAAAATCGATTTGAGGCGCAAAAATCGATTGTATCGATTGTATCGATACTAAGGATTTGCACCTTGTATTTAAGGACGACAAACGTTGTATGAAAGTGTTTTTTAAGCACTTTTATTTGTAAAGAAATGTTAAACGTTACTCCGGTTCACTCTCCAGACGTGCGCCAGCTTGCCAGCTCTGCGCTCTGCAGCGCGAGCACGCATCCATGGCGTGCATGCAGACGAACGTCGCACTGGACTCCTCGCTCTCTCACCCGGTAGCGGAGCCGGTCGGCAGAGTTTCAGACGCTATCAATCCACTTGACGAATGCGGCTTCACCCACCGGCGCTTTCCCTGTGCGCTGTCGTTTTTTCATTCAGAAAAAATTACTTTCCTTTCCCCCGTCATGATATCTACGTGCAAGCAGCATCAGCCTCACGTATCCAGACAGAGAGCAGACGAGGTAGATTATCACGGGAGTAAAGTAGAAAACAAAACAGAAATTCAACCAACGTTAGTCTAACATAGTTTTAAAATGTTTTTCCAGATGTTTTCTGTATGAAAATACCCCAAATGAACACTGTAGGTGGACTACTTGATTACTATAAGCAGATTTAAACAACGTTTGTTTAGGAATGATTCTGTCCCAAGCTGTCTGATGACTATCAGCGGTTGATCTCTGTATTATTGATCTACCGTTTATATTGAAAATGAGGACAGAAGCAGCAGGTTAAACCACTGATTTCAAATCATTGAATCGTATCGTATCGTATCGCTCTGGATGAGCCAAATATCGTCCTTGAATCGTATCGGAACCATGGAAATCGTATCGTATCGTTGTAAAAACGTATGGTTACACCCCAAGGGAGAAATATTCAAAAGTATTCGAAGCTTCGCAGAGCGACACGTTCTTCTGTCTGTCTCCATCTCCGCTGCCGCTCTACTGTACACACCTCTACACACAACAAACAGCGAAGTCCGTCTAAGAATAACTAATGATAATTAATGTTGATTATGAGTAATGAATAATGTTGTGGGATTATTCCTTATTTCATGGGTTATTTGGGGATTTTATACATTATTATTACTACATACATATATAATACGAAAAAAAATACAAATGAAGTAATGGAATAGTGATTTAGATGTTGATTACCATAGCAACGGTTGAAGCTTGGAAGCAGCCTGACACTCTTCTCTCACTGTCTTATATCTCTGCTCTGTTTCTGAAGTGCCAAGTGATTAGAATGTACAGCTGCTGCCAAGTCAACATTGCAATTAAAATAATAGTTTCCAGTAAAGCAGTCAAGTGGATGTAGGATGAGAGGTCTGTGTGAATAATTCAGATACAAGAGGCAGCTCTGGTATTTTTTACTATTCCACTTGATCAGGCTTACAACCATTCACTGCCATTCTGAAGGACTGAATTCATCGTTGGCATTATTGTTTAGACTTTGCTTCATTTATTTGAGGGAATGGAATGTAAGATTCATACAGCTGCTTTTGATCAAACTTAGTTTAGTCATACAGTCTTTTTTTCTTTTATAACTTATAACACATTCCAACAAACTCACAACCCTCCACCCAACCAGACACCCAACAATTAGACAAAATTGAGAAAATAACAACAAATAATTGAACGAATAGATAAATTATAATTAAAACAGTAATAATAATAATAAATGGTAGTAAATAATAATTAAAAAATAAATGTAAATGTAAAAAAAGATGGTTAATTAAACATGTATGAAAACAAAGGGACTATTACAAAAGTATACATATATATACAGTATATTAACATATTTTTTATAGAGGTTTTAATTTGACATAACGTTAACATTTTCTCAGACGCCCATGTCTATAATGCATTATAAACATACCTATAATGCGTTATAATCAGCTTATAGCGGTGTATAATCATAGTTATAAATATTCCTAATGATTTATAACAATCATAACACATTAAAAAGCATTTAATAATGACTTATAAGGTCAAGTATCATAGTACTTCATAGTTGCTGGATCATAGTGTATTA
Organism: Sebastes fasciatus; assembly: GCF_043250625.1. Taxonomy (NCBI): domain Eukaryota; kingdom Metazoa; phylum Chordata; class Actinopteri; order Perciformes; family Sebastidae; genus Sebastes; species Sebastes fasciatus. The sequence continues at coordinate 29,355,707 of NC_133810.1, read as the reverse complement.
TAATTCTCATAGTAAAGTACAAATTAAAGTTTTGTATGTTGTTTTTGCATATATTTAGATTTTTTTTTTACTTGGTTTAAAGCAAACAATAACCACTTAGTTATTTATAATCCCATTATAATTCATTACAACAGTGAGTATAATGAATTATAAAAGTAGTATAATGTCTTATTTGACTGAACACCTGATGGTCAAACAGGAATGTATTCACTATGTATGTACAGTATGTATTTGTGTGGGAAATGATCTCTCAAGAGGATTGGCCAGCGTCCCAAAAGCGGAACAGCACAGAGAAAATCCTCTCCGCTCTGCTAATGGACAGTCTGGCTCTTTCCCCACGTGGCAGTATGACGTAGCTCCATATCTAGAGTTCACAACAATTACATCTGAAACCCCCCATTTTAGTTTTGAGGAACACTCTGCTTCAAGTAGTTGTGTCTTCTGCTGCAAGATGACACCGTTCACTACAGCTCATCTGTGTTATGTACCGGAGAGTGAGACGTTGCTACTAGGGATGCAAATTGTATTCCTTATCGATCATTGAATCCACGGTTCTTGGAAATTTGATACCTAACCACAAACACGGCCATCTGCCGGTTAATACACTGGACTAGACTAGTGTCGGCTGATAAACAATTTGACATGCTGCGTTGCTCCTTGGTTTATCACACCTTAGATAGCCGAACCGTTTGCATATGAAAGAGGTTGTGTGACATTACTGTTTTTTTCACGGTCACTTAACACCAGCCTTGTTTAGTCCGGTTGTGGTGCAGTTCTGGTGCGCACCAAACAACCGCTCCCTGGTCCACCATGAAGAGGAGGTCTCGGTCTGCTGTCGAGTGAAGTCGGGAGCGGTTCATTTCTGGTGTGAACACCATTCAAACCAATCACTGGAAGCGTACCATTTAATGCGTTATGGGTTAAAAGAATGTTTCCTTTTTCTGTTTTGGTTACCGGTGGCTGATAGCGCATTTACTAGCAAAATGTCGTGCGGCAGGGGACAAACCTGTACTCACGACGAAGTGAGATGCCTCCTTAACATACGGGCTGAAGATGATGACAGCGTCTTGCTCGAAATGCCTGCATTAATAAATGATGTAATACCTGCTGTCTCTACTAACGTTTGCTGATATGTGCTCCAGATCAACATGAACAGAATCCGATGATGCTCCATGATTTACGATATCCAGCTAGACAATTAGGAGCGCTTTATTGTCTCTATCGTCTCTTTACCTGCCAAACGTCTGACCGATAATCAAATAACATTTCCACCACGTGAGTTGTGTTTACAATTTCTGGACCGTTTGAGTTTTGTCTTTGTGAACACAAACTGGACCTTTAAGGTGTGAATCTGACCTTAGTACCCTTTAGTCCTCTTGCACACACATAAAACCTGATTACTGTGAATACCCAGGTTAAGGTAATAGCTCACTTAAGGCATCTCCATAGTTTGCAGTACCAGGACTGCAAAGTAATCCCTAGTAACCTGAGTTTACACAAGTTGTTTAATAGTTGCTCAAGTTACGTAGTGGACAAATATGTGGCTTGTAATGAGAATATGAATAAGTAAACTGATGGATTCACAGACCACTGTATTAATTTCCTGTTGCTTGTGGTATTTGTTTTAACATGAAGGAGGTTTTGCTGTTTTTCCACTGTGTCTTGCCAAGCTGCTCCTCTTTCAAACACACCATTTAGTCTGTAGTGTACGTGGCAAGAGTTACTCAAAAGATTGACAAGTAACCCGACTCTTTGTCAATTGAGTTATTCTGATTAGATGAAGATGTTTACACAGCAATTGAAATAACCTCCATTAGCATGCTGTTATAGTTGCATCATTACGGTGCATATAAATCCACGTGCTGTCTTTTCTTTGCTTCTCCAGGCTGCTCATTTTTCAACTTGGTAATTTAGATCCACATCTCACCTTCTATTGCATTATCTTCTCTGGTAATTCACTAAGCGTGGTCGTCCCACAGCGAGCCGCTGTGAGTCGATGCCTTATCAGATTTTAGCTTTGCTAATTATCAGGACAAGTTTTATTACCCAGAGCTTCCAAGTCAGCTTCAATGTCGTTAATTTCTTTACTTGGATGCATTTTGTAAAAGGCTGAGTGACTCGTATCTTAATTTTCTTTGGATTGTCTCTCCTGCCAGGAGGGATGTCACAATGCCAGAGATGTAGTAGTAATATATATATAGTTATACACCACTACTGCCATGTTCACGGTGGAGTGGGTTTGCTCCGTCCTTTGCTGGCAGCCTCTCATATTCCGCTGCCTGGGAGATTAGCTTTCCTGATGCTAACCCAAATGTAGTCTAGGTCATCAAATCCTCTGCTTCATCTCCTGAGACCCGACCACATGCCAGCGTATTAAACAGGCGTCTGTGACTAACAGGGCTTTCAAACCAAACACAAGCGTGGCGGTACACAGAGGAAGGCCTTTGTTTTCAAAGCAACTTCAAAGATAAGCGTTTCCTAACATCTGCACAAGTGACTGTCTGGATTTTCCACCTGGTTCTTCGATCGCACATAATTAACTAGATTCAACATGCAAACTGTCTGCTTCATTGTCTCTGGTGTGAAAGTCTGGTAAGAACTAGGGCTGTCAAAGTTACCACCATAATAACACGTTAACGCTAATTCATTTCAACGCCACTAATTTCTTTAAGAAATTAACGCAACGTGTGATTTTTTGTTTTAAGGCTAGAGTGAAGATACTGGTATCATATAAAACTAGAACTCGGTTTCTTGCTCAGGGACATTTTGACAGAACAGATATTTTTCCTCAAGGGTGAAACCGGCAACCTTTGAGTGACCTTTCAGAAGATTCCCTCTCTTATCACCAGGCGACCTTACTAGTTGCTCTACTGCTGCACATAGACAACTTCTTGAATAGAGAATAAAGACTAGATGCATGGATAAGACTGCATGTGCATTCAGCAGCTAGTTGCAATATGCACGCTGCTAAACATCAATGTGAGTGCTACTAATCGCAGATCACATTCTAAATGTTTCTACGAGGATCCTCCTAACAATAGCAGACAAAGACATTTCTCCACATACTCTACTGTAGACTTTACGTTGTTGCTGGCAGGGTTCAAGGTTGTTGTTGCACAGAATGGGGCTTGACACAATTACAGGAATGTTGAGTGTAGTTCTGGCCTCACTGAACAAAAAATGCCGGGTGTCGGTGTAAATGTGGGGTCGGACAGAGGCTGGATACAGTTACCATTAAGAGTGAGAGGACACGAGATGATTCCATACAGCTTTAGATAGGTAATTCAATCCAAAATATGTTTCTCAAAATGATTTATCAAACAAAATGTGGAGGAAAGGAGCTCAACATGACTGATGGCTGTTTCCAATGTGCTGCACGCTAACAGGCTACAGGAAAGATTTCCTCATGTTTGTACAACAAAAGGTAATTGTCAGTTACGAGCAATCTTCAGTGATGATGTGAACAATGCAACATGTCTGCTACAGAAAATAAACATGCACAGATAAATCTGGTAGCACATTCACTGAATCCTCTTTTGAATTTAGAATTGATTTTGAACTATACTGTGATCCCAAGAATTACAATTGAATTGCACTTTGGCTGAACACATCCTGTGTGACACTGACGGAGGACCGAAGCTGCTGCTGCTGCTAATGTGCTGCTTTCACTGCACAGCCTGTGTAGACGAGGTGTGAGCCTCAAGTGACAACCTCCGGTGCTGAGCAGTGAAACCAACGCGGAAGTGCCAAAAACTGCAGTTCATCCAGCGGCCACTTGAGGCTGGCAATCCCCATCGATGTTAAAATGCACAACTTTACAGCAGAAATATACATGTTTACATCCTGGTCTCTAGAGATGATTTCTCCTTTCATGACAACTGTACGTGGGGTGAAACTTAAATTATATTAAGGGTTAAAGTTATGCATAATTAAGGTAGCTTTGAGTGACAGGTGGGTGCCGTCACAGCCGCTAGCTGTCTGTATATCCGTGTTTGTGATGTTGGTGCCCTTTGGAGATATTTTCATGCACATATCGGACGAATAATATGCCTTGCTTCCTGCTGGCCAATGCACGAGCGAGGACCTCCGTTTCCAACGGGATATCGAGAACTGTAATGTCCGTGGCTAAACCCTGGAATACCGGACGGCGCCATTCAACCGTGACTCTTTTTCTATAAACCGATCTGACAGAACACAGGCCTCTAAAAAGAGGAGGCGAGTACTTTATGGTGAATAATGTTAATGCACTAATCGAAGGAGCTGATGGGATGTATGTCACTGGAGTTACCTTGTACAATTTCATGTGACAAATGAAGCTACATCTATTGATTGATTGACTGACAGAGCTCCGTGCACTGCAGCATGGAGACAGACCGGGTTCTGTTCATCTGCATGTAGGCTACCGTCGGCGCCACAGTGCAGGGTTAACGTTAGCCCGCTACACAGAGTAGCCGGGAGCCGCCCACTTTGACCTTCATTTTTGAAGCTCTTCAGAAACCTGTGGGTGACATCAGAGACTACGTCCAAAGTAGACTTTGCAGATGTGACAAGAAAGCAGCAGCTGTTTAACGATGTGTGTCACTGTCCTGAAGAGATGAGTTTTAATCGCTGATGACAATGTGGATGTAATGGAGACAGAAGAACAAAGGAAAAAGAAACCTCTAATGTAGTTCTGACAGTGTCATAGCCAATTATCAGTGCATCCTCAGAGCCCTGCCACAGATGGAGGTGCATTCTGCTCAGGTGGTAAATTATGTCTTTAGGGGAGAAGCTCTGCGGTGATTTAATTCCCTCTTGATACGTCAGCACAACAAGCTTTACAAGCTGCTATTCTACTGTCCATATCAGAAACCATGACACGGCTACATACTGCTGACATTCAGCTCTGCAGTCGGGCACACTGCAGACATCCACGGAAAGTTGAATGCGGTTGCCGGGTGCTCTGAGAATGGGCCCTGAAGTGCCCAGGAGACAGCCTTGCCTGATTTGCATATCAATATGTTTGAATGGTCGGTGCTTTCAATCGAGGGAGAGGGGGCTACACTGGACGGGCTGTGGTCATCAGACATTCTTTGTAGGGTTGGGTGGAGAAATCGGTACTACTTATGCCTCGTTTCCACTGCATGGTACCGCTCCGCTCGACTCGACTCGGCTCCATTCACTTCTGGTACCAGGTTCATTTCTAGATTTTGTTATCCACTGATGATAGCACCCCATCAATGTATGAATCAATCCATCGTCTTTCTTATGACGTATTTTCACAGTCTGAACAGTTTTACAACAAACTGAGACTTTCTTGACTTGCAAAATTTAAATTGACAAACATCATAATGTGTGATTCATGGAGCAATTCAAACAGGTAAATATCTATCTCTCTCTTTAAGACTTAGGCTCTTCATACAATAGTATCCTCTCTTCTGTTTTCTTCTGTCCCGTGTCTCCTCAGTGTCCGTCTTTCACGGCCTCTACCGTCGTATCTGTGTAACTCAGCCGAGCCAACCAACCCGGTGATGTTACAGGCTCGAGTACTGCAACACGAAACATGAAACAAAGCTTCTTTTTCCTTTTAAATGCTGTCATGTTTGTTATATAATTGTTCATCAGAGTGGAAATCCATTTAGTAAATCACTTCCACTTTAATAAAATCATAAAGGCTGCATCATACTCTGTTAAGTTAACATCTCCTGTGGTAAGACACAATCCTGGATTCTAATAAGAACAACTTTGTCATCAGTAATGCTGCCATCCTGATGAGAATGAAGGATGTTTACTGTGTAGAAACTATTCAGTCTTTGATTTTTAATCTCCTCAGAGCTCCGGCTCTGTCCTCTCAAGGTCGGACATTTTATGGGGTTTCTGCTGCATCAGGTATTTGTGGGAAGCTCAGCCTGCTTTGCCTGGCCTGCCTGCCTGGCATACACAAACTCACTTCCACTTTTAACACACTTGATTCCCTCTACACACAATAACAAGAGATTTGTGTGTGTTTTCACGCCCACAGCGTGTGCAATGCTGGTGGCACCACACAAAACAGTCCCATAATGTCAGGCGGGTCCAGCTCATGTCCTTCCTGTGTGACTTGGGAGCTGTTTGTGTGTGATTTAAGAGCAGGACTTTACAGTAGTCTGGGACATGAGATGAATTTCAACTGTGTCCACAGCTCAGCCTGGCTTCGTGCTCACTTCGCACCACTCACTTGTTCTTAGCAGTCGATGTCGCCACGCACTGTAGTTGTCTAGTCAATACTGTGTTGGTTTGAATGGATTAACTCGATGAGCAGCTATAGAGCCACAGAAGTTGATTGTTTTTCCACCCAGACTCAGGCAGCAAGGTTGTCTGGAGGTTCTTATTCCACGACGATCACAGGTCAAAACAAGGTGTACCAGAGGGAGGCTTATTCACTCATGATTCATACTTGTTATTTTTAGAACGAAGATCCCTGAATCACTTTGAGTAAAGAAAATGTTCTTAAAGATGTCAAATTACCTTCTGCATTTTAGAGGAAAGAAAATCTGTATTTTAGACTAGATGTATTTTATTTAGAGTATTTATGTCTCTTTGTTATTATTAGTGTTGCACGGTATATCGAAACTAGAAAAGTATCATGATTCCCTGTCGTTAAAAACGGTACGATACCCTGTTTTATCAGTACCGATACTTTAAGAATGACTGTGTTTTAATACGAGCTGTGAGTTCTGACGTCGATGTGCGACCACGGGGCCGTGTGTGTGTGTTCAGCGCTCTGCTTTAGAGGACACCATCAGGATCGGGATCCCGCGGGAGCTGGACGTTATAACTTTACTGCTGGTGGAGCAGGAGGTCAAAAAAATAAACTACCAGAAGGATGGAGGCAAGAAGTGAAGTTGAAAAGAAGATATTTCGGCATGCTATCGTACACAGTTGTGTGTTAATACTAGGGCTTCGTTTTAACGCCACTAATTTCTTTAACGCATTGACGCAACTTGTGATTTTTAGGTTGCAGCGGGCTCAGTTTTACAGCTAGAGTGAAGATACTGGTATCATATGAAACTAGAAAACCTAATGAATCCATCGGTATCAACCATGTCATACTAGCTTGTCGCAAAGGAGGCTAAATAATGCTCCAAATTTACGCTACATTTTGGCGAGGAAAAACTGTCATGGCCATTTTCAAAGGGGTCCCTTGACCTCTGACCTCCAGATATGTGAATGTAAATGGGTTCTCTGGGTACCCACGAGTCTCCCCTTTACAGACACGCCCACTTTATGATAATCACATGCAGTTTGGGGCAAGTCATAGTCAAGTCAGCACACTGACACACTGACAGCTGTTGTTGCCTGTTGGGCTGCAGTTTGCCATGTTATGATTGGAGCATATTGTTTATGTTAAATGCAGTACCTGTGAGGGTTTCTGGACAATATCTGTCATTGTTTTGTGTTGTTAATTGATTTACAATAATACATATACACATACGTTTGCATTAAGCAGCATATTTGTCCACTACCATGTTGATAAGAGGATTAAATACTTGACAAATCTCCCTTTAAAGTACATTTAGAACAGGTGAAAAATTTGATTAATTTGCGATTAATCCAGATTAACTATGGACCATCATGTGATTAAATGGGATTAAATATTTGAATGGATTGACAGCCCTAGTTTCTGACTGAACTGCCCACCACAGTGAGCTCTGGGGATCACGTACTGTATGCCCAGCAAGTCTTTGTCAGATGTAGAACCAGCTGCTTCGGTGTGGCTTGTGAGGATCCTCTCCTCCTGCGCCCCCTCCCACCTTCCCTCCATCTCTCTCCTCTTGGCGTCATCCTCCTGGGATTACAGTGCAGTAGTCATTGACTGCCACAGAAAAAAACAGGCTGTATGGACTTTTCTCTCCTCCCCTGTTTTATTGGGTCATTCCTGCTGTGTTCCTGACATCTATTTTCGTCTGCTGACAACGTCACATTTAGATTTCATTGGGAGGTTGTCATCTGGTGGGTCGTATTATAGCAGTAATACCCCCGGAGAGCGTTCTCTGCTGTGATTATGGGTATACGGAGGATTCAGTGGGTAGGATATGAGCTCTGTTGAGAGTCCCAAAGTAATCACAGTTTTAAATAACAGATAGCAACGCATATTCTGTGTGAGAAGAAGTATACGTAGATAAGAATGATGATAAATGACGTCACAAGAAGGGATGCTAACTGCTCGTCTAACTGATTTATACCAAGCGAGATTGGGAACATTTCTATTGCCTCCCCACGGCTCCCAACACAGCAATGGCTTAGCCAGCCGCCCACAGCTAACGGTGCTAACAGCGCTAACAATGAAAACAACAGAGCTAACAGTGTTTACCTGAGGGGGACCCGGCGTTCTCAGCTGTAACCGCCGTATGAGAGCAGTGCAGAACCAGTGGGGCACGCTCACATGCAAGAACATGCACTAAAAGCACGTCAAAGACCAGCTCTGTGGTCTGCGGAGGAGGAGTTGAGCTGGACTCTCTGGAGGAGCTGACGGAGACGTGGTTGCAGTCCAAGTTGGTTAGCATCTTTAACAACGTCTCCCACACCTTCCACGTCTTACTGAAGCTTCAAACCCCCAAGGTGTTTCCACCGAGTGACACAGGAGATCGTTCAGTGGCCTTCAAACGTTTTAACTCATCCCCCGTCTGTCCAAGTCTCGACATTAGTAGACTGGGAGGCCTTAGGTCTTACTAGACTTACAATAACTGCTGGCAGTTACAGCACATACGATCTCACTTCTGGCACACTGCAATTTGCATCCTTTTAACTTACAACTAGGGCTGTCAATTCATTAAAATATTTATTTGCAAATTAATCACATTTTTTTTATCTGTTCAAAATGTACCTTAAAGGGAGATTTGTCAAGTATTTAATACTCTTGTCAACATGGGAGTGGACAAATATGCTGCATTGACAGATGTTGTCCAGAAACTCTCACAGGTACTGCATTTAGCATACAAAATATGCTCAAATCATAACAACAACAGCTGTCAGTGTGCTGACTTCACTATGACTTGCCCCAAACTGCATGTGATTATCATAAAGTGGGCATGTCTGTAAAGGAGAGACTCGTGGGTACCCATAGAACCCATTTACATTCACTGATCTGGAGGTCAGAGGTCAAGTTTGGAGCGTTATTTGGCCTCCTTCGTGACAAGCTAGTATGACATGGCTGGTACCAATGGATTCCTCAGGTTATCTAGTTTCAGGTGATACCAGTATCTTCACTCTAAAAAATTGCAAGTTGCGTTAATTCGTTAAAGAAATTAGTCGCGTTAAAATGAATTGCCGTTATGGCGTTAACTTTAAAAGCCCCAATTACATTAATTTACTGCAATTTACACATGCTTAATACTTCTTTTACTACTTATACTTTTATGTTAATACTTGTGTTTGACATTTTGCACTTTTCTTTATACCGTGTGGTTCATTGGTGAACTGTTGCAGTGACATGCAAGTTTCATCCCGGGGATAAATAAAGTGTCTGTCTATCTAGTAATGGGACATGGTCCACTATCCTACTGCTCATAGGGTACAACTTTAATTTGGGATCATAGTGCCTTATGTCTGTCAGAGCCTTCCAAAGTCTGTTGTGTTTGCAGAAATCTTAAAGTAAGTTTGCATAACAAGTTTGTGTTTTTTTTAATGTGTCTGATTGTGTTGTATTTATTAATCTCTTACTTGGGTGGGGACTTGTTAGAAATGTGTGTGTCCTTGGGCAAGATACTGAACCCTAAATTGCTTCCGAAGGCTGAGCCATCGGTGTGTGAATGAGTGTTTAGATTAGATCCTGATGGGCAGGTTGGCTCCTTGCATGGCAGCCTCTGACATCAGTGTGTGAATGTGTGTGTGAATGCTGACATGTAGTGTAAAGAGCTCTGAATGGTTGGAAGACTGGAAAGGTGCCATATGAATGCAAGTCCATTTACCAAACGTTGACTGGACATTTGAAACCAAGCTGGTCTTGTTTGTATGAAAGCTGTCAGTAAATGAGTGAACGTCTGTCGATGACATTTTAAAACATGGGATTGGATGGGCCGTTGATATTCTGTGTTGAAGTGCAGACTGCAGGATTATGAGGGCAGCCAATGTTGTTGTTTGACTGTTAATTCACTCGGGAATGTGTGCGCCAGTATCTCCATGTGTTAACTCTAAAGTGAAATCCTGTTTTGCAAAGCTCCATCAGCCTGACTTATCTGATCTACACACACAATTAATGTTTTTATTCTCTCTCTCTCTCTGTTCTCACCCCCCGCTCCCCTTCCTGTTCATTTCCCTCTTTTCACCACCTCCTCTTTTTCACTGTCCTGTCTCCTCTCTCATTATTCCCCACTTTTCCCCCCCCGTCATCCTCCCTCTTGACCCTACATGTGATTTCTTAAATCTCATTCGCATCTCTCCCTCCTGATCTACCTCTTCACATCCTCCTCCTCCTCCCCTCCCCTCCCTCTCTGTTTCTCTGGCAGGCTGCTCATTGCAGTGAGTCAGTATCATGGAGGCAGGCAGCGGGGCTGCCGCAACGGTGGGGAGTGCAGCACTAGGACTGCTGGGAGCCACAGCCACGTCCAGCCATGACATCTTGGACAGGTAAGAGCTCGGGACGAGGCCGGCGCACACGCCACTCGGGAACAGACCGCCCCGTTGTCCATCAGAGTGAAGAGAGGAGGAAGAGTGTGTGTTTGTGAAGAGAAGGACCACACCTCAGGTTGTAGTTTGGTGAGCATGCTAGTTTGTTTATAGCCAGAGTAGGGGGCACGGAGTGTGCTTGTGTGCGTGCCTGCGCGTGCATGTGCCTATCCTCGTCTGTTCTCTGTGCATGTGTGTCTTCCTCTGTATCATTACCACTGTACGTGAGGCAAATGCCCAGGTTTTGACAGTTAAAGACTCTGGTTTGTGCTTGTAGCATTGCCAGTGTACAGTGTGTGCATGTGTGCGTGCATGTGCCAGAGTGTGTGTTCATGATTGAAGAGGGTGGTGAGGGGGGGGGGGGGGGGGGGGGGGGTTACTCGGCTTCCTCTATGCCTCAAGGAGAAATGACACCAGGGTATGCGCATGCAGGGAGGAGGGGGGAGTCATCGGTAGACGACGTGCCTGAGCGCCGTAGCTGAGCCCATAGGGTGAGTTTGCACAGTCACCACCCCACCCTCTATTTAACCCCCCCACCCACGCCCCATCAGCCCATAGCAACTGGGCGACGGCCATCGCTATCTGTCACCGCCGGAAACCCCTCATTCAGATTTCCCGTCGCTGACGGGAGAGCCAGTCGACCCCCAGCTCCGACAAACCGCTGCCTCCACGAGGGGCCGAATAGATCAGCTTTCAGCCAGTTACGTCATCGCTACAGCTGTACACCCACACCCACATGCCCGTGCACTATCATCACACACACACACACACACACACACACACACACACCCTCAAGCATGCACATTCACAAAAACACATATGGACTTGTTTCCAATACACATGCACGCTTCACAGGGATGCTTTAGGACAAACATAGCTGTCACACATAAACGACAGCAAACAGCCGTTAATCTTTGCTGTTAGGGGCTCCTCGCCGTGCTCCTCGCCGTGCTCCCCCGTGCACGGCCCGCTCTCTCATCAGCTATCAGGTGCTGCTGGGAGAATCACTCGTCTCCTCTACATTACAGTCGTCGTTACAGTCTCTGCCAAACTAATCTCCAACACGTCCTGGGGATCTCCTTTGACACATTGTACAATCAGAGATGGAAATGAAGGCTCTGACTCAGTTAGTCATTTCCGTACTATTTCTGTTAGTCACCGCTCACATTGTGACTTCACCAGGCTCCTCTGAAAGACACCAAGATATACAGCTGCATCTGTTCCCATGCCACCAGGTAGCCAATGGCTTCTCTTCCCTACATTATTGCTAAGGCAGCATGACGTGGGTTTATTCCCACTGCTGGATTAGAGCCGTGTGTGTGTTGTGTACGTCCGTCTGTGTTTTTGCAAATGTGTGCTGCTGGATGTTATATTTTTTGGAGGTTGGGTGGGGGGGGATTACAGTTAAGGCTGCTCATCCCCTCCACCTGCCCCTCATACACTGCTGCCCCCCCCCTCAGTCCTGAACTGGGTCTAAATCCTGCACCGGGGTTACCATGGCAGCAGCAGCTTAGCATACATTAGACAGCGGTCCAACGTTACTAGTGAGAGTGAGTGAGTGAAAGGAAGAGAAAGACGGGGGAAAGAGATGTTTCTCTTCTGCTAAATTGCTTCTAGATGATGTCACATACAATATAAATGCGAGGGTGTGTGTGTGTGCTCATTGCAGCAGATTCTTTCTTTCATCAGAGGCGACAGGGAGGGCGTTTGGTCGGGGCTAGTAGTGCATTATAAAAGTTGTCCGGTGAGTTTTTGGTGGACAGAAGGTCGATCAGAGGAGCAGCAGCCAGGACTGAGGAGGGCGGATAGGGCACGCGAGCTCCCCAGGAGGTGCATGACACAGAGACAGGGAATGAAAATGCTGTAAAAGTGTGTGTACTGTTTGTGATTCCCTAATCCAGTCAGACAGATGAGCGGACAACACAGCAGTACTCTGCAGGAGGAGGCACAGGCCGGCATCATGAATCTGTAACTGAATAGATCACGATGCTGGTAATTTAAGGTACGCACACAGGTGTAGCGTTCCATGTGATTGTACAGACAGTCGATTCAAGATAGTTTGCCTTTCATAATGGCCATTATAACTTCATTATAATGTCATTTATATTTATTTTAGACAGAGAAAGGTTAATAAACATGTTATAATTTGTAAATAATAATAATAATTCACCATTAAAACCCCATACTATATTCATTCATGGAGCTCTGCAACACTGTCCTGCACATATTTCAGAACAAAAGCCTTGTGTTAACAAATGAAGGAATTCTGTCCACAGAAAAAAACCCGCTTGAGGGCTTTTATTTTGAAATGAAAGCAGGAAGTTTTGATTAAAACTCCGTACTTTATTCATTCATGGAGCTCTGCAAGTCACTGCATGTTCCACAGCACTGTCCTGCATATATTTTCAGAATAAAAGCCTTGTGTTGACAAATGAAGGAATTCTGTCCACAGAAAAAAAAACGCTTGAGGGCTTTTATTTTGAAATGAAAGTGTTGATTTAAAAATAAGTCTTTACTTTTTTTCCATCTCCGTAACATTTTCTGCAGATATAGACATTGAAACTGTAGTAATGTTGCTGATATGATGATAATATATAGTCAATAGATCACCTTCACTGTCTGTTGTTGCTGTGAACCGCGCAGCTTGCGTAAAAAATAGGCGAGACCTCAAATCTGTAGAAGAGACTCAGCTGACACGCAGCCGAGCCGCGCGTCTCATGGGGGCAGTGTGGCTGCTCTAACCCGTTAACACGGACGCCAAAATTAAAAAACAACGACGTTCCTGCAGTGGCCCAGGCTTTAAACTCTTCTGTGACGGGTATACGAAAACCAATTACTGCTGTATATAACAGACTTGACATAACTGATTCATTACAGATGATTTATTCCAGCAGAATCACACTTAAAAACTTTAATAGCTTCATTCTTCAGGCAGAGAGAGAGAGAGAGCCATTCAGTAATTCCTTGTGAATAAATTATTGACTACAAAAAACAATCTCAACTAAACCAAGATGCTGTTTAATTCTCGTAGAGCAGAACACGAGGCGCTGCACTCATTGGGTATCTCTTTCATCAGACCAGTGCAATGGGATTCTCTGGAGGGTATTATTGGCAGTTCTAAAAGTGGCTTGTATCCATATGTGTTCAGTCCAGTTCAGAAAACATGCAATGCTCTTAAGAGTTGCTCTTATAAACACTGATCACAGCCACCCACACTGGCAGCACTTGTTGCCTGGGTTTGGCTGCTTTTATTCATTTCCTGCTTCCTCATAAATCTGTGCTGTTTATTAGGTTTCAACTGTCAACTGTCAGGAGCAAATAAAAGCTTCTAACGTGACTGTCTGTGATCATTTTAGCTTTCACCATTCTGGACTCATTCTTTGTGTCAGATCAATGATCTATCACCAGTAATGGCAGACTACATTATATCAGCCCGATTATGGTCCGACACGGCCGTCGTAGGGTGTCGACTCGGATCAGGAACGATAAATGAGTCGTGTGCGACAATCAATCGTTTTATCTCGTGTAATGCGTCATAATACACGACAACCGACGCCGCGTCTGGGACACCTCACGACGTTACGACAGAAAGTCTAGCATGTTCAAATTTTTTATTTTTTTGCTTTCCACGACGTGTTCCGTCACAGCTGTGAATTTGACCGGCTGAGCACAGACGCACACAGCTGCTAACAGAAGCACATGGCTGCTGTTTTCCCCTGGAGCCTCGTGGGCCTCTTTACATGGTCGGGCCCGGGGGGGAATGGATTCATTAGGTTTTCTAGTTTCATAAGATGGCGGTATCTTCATTGTACCTTTTTAAAACTGAACCCGATAAAACGTCTGAAAGATCGGGATTTTTTAGAGGTTAATTAAAAATCGAAAGTTAATGCGTTAAAGAAATTAGTGGCGTTAAAATGAATTTGCGTTAACACGTTATTAAGGCGTTATTAAGGCGTTAATATCGCGTTGTTATGGCGTTAACTTTGACAGCCCTAATTTGACTATGACTGAATAACGTTCAGTAAACCATTGTTAATATCTTCTTTAATATCACCTTATTTGGTCAGTTTTTATGTAGAATACTAGGCAAGTTTACTTAATATGTTTTTAGCCTTTTCTCTGACCGGTTAAAACAACAATGGATTCATTAGGTTTTCTACTTTCATATGATACCAGTATCTTCACTTTAGCTTTAAAAGTGAGCCCGCTATAACCTCTGAAAGATCGATTGCTTTAATACGTTAAAGAAATTAGTGGTGTTAAAAGGAATCTGTGTTAATGCATTATTATCCAAGGGAGCGACCGTTCATAAGAACATCAGGAGCCGGGAGGAGAAGCTGTTTATGAAGTGCACTCAGGAGAACTTTGTAGAACATACCTCATGAAAATTTACAGGAATAATTTGACATTTTGTGAAATATGCTTGTTCACTTACTTGCTGAGTGTTAGACAAGAAGATCAATACCACCCCCGTATCTGTACACGGAATATGAAGCAGCAGCAGATTAGCTTAGTTTAACATAAAGGCTGGAAGCAGGGGGAAACAGCTAGTCGGGCTCTGCGATCAAGTCGCTACTGGTGACTCCGCTCCAAAGCATCTCACAACAGAGGCTATGTGACGGTGGTATGGCAGCTTTCCAGTGTGTCTCTCGTCCACCCTCAAACCTTGAGCATAAATTGTGGCTAGGCAGCCTAATAGCAGAGAACATGGTGGCTGAGGATGAGGCGGAGAGCAAGCGAGAGTGCTGCTGAACACGAGGTTAAAGGTTAAAGGTTTTCTGTCTGCGGTGTTATTAACAGTTGCTGGATGGAGCAGCTCCTTTCTCCTTACATGCCTCCACGCCAGGAATGCCGGGAATGGACCGCGATTCTGAACGGAGAAGGTGATACTTAGGCGAGTTAAATGCGCCGTTGAAGCTGTTGCGTCTGAAAGTGCTTCACACTGTCTCAGTAGTTCTCAAGCCTTCCCTGGTTAGTGGTACCTAAAGCATGTCATTAGGATCATTGTAGGGATGTCACGATATCAGAAATCTAGTAGTCGATTGAAAAATGTATATTAATTTATATACAAATTTATATATAAATCACAAAGTACATTTGTGAATCCTTCTGTGTGCATTCATTAATATTAAGACTGATCTGACACTTATTTCCTCCCTGACCTCGTGTTGAGTCACTTCTTATCCAGGTTATGTTTATGACCTTTAACCTGTGAATGTCTGCACCGTTTCTAAAGAATTTCAGTGAACTTTTTCCAGCCTCACTGGCTTTAACAAGGTCCACTGGGAGTCGGGCCGTATGTACTGTCTACTCTGTGTGTGTGTGTGTGTGTGTGTGTGTTCAGTACCTTGTTCAGGATTTGGTGCAGTGGGCAGGAATACAATAATAAGAATGATGGTATGGGATTTGTGAGCAGTCTGTTACCGTTTAATGGGCTTTGAGTGTATTAGTGTGTTGACTGTCATTCTGTAATTGCTTTAGTATCTGCCTTTTGCAATCAGTAATAATGGTGTTTTATCTTTGCCCCACCCTGACCAAGTCAATTAGATTATTTTGGGATAATAAAGATAAACTTAGAAGTGTCATCAGGGTCCACTGGCACTTTTTTTTCCACTTTTTGAGACCTGCTTTACAAACCTTCTCTGCACCAGTGTGACTGAATGATCATGAAGTAAGTTGAGTGAGTAGTAGTAGTGTGAGAGGGAGTACAGAGAATAGCTTATTGCAAAACTTTACTTCCCTACGTCTCGACTCTGAGTCCCCGGCCCTTAAGTCCAATTATCTGGATGCCGAGACATTGTTTCAGCGTTTGCTAGATGCTGTCATCTCACAGCTGCCGTAGACGGTTCTATCCTCCCCAAAACAGACGTCTTCTACTCTCTCAATTCTCTCTGTTGTCTACACAAGTTTATTAGACTCGCATAGATGTCTGCGTTCAGGATATTGTGCGTGTGTGTGTGTGTGTGTAGAGTGTGTGTGCATCACTAGTCAATTTGTGAAATAATGCCATGCAACTGTGTTTCGTTTCTATCCCTGTCCTCCGCTCCTCTCAGCCTCTCTTTGGAAACAGTCTTTGAAGTTGATGAGATGTCTGTGTGGAGAGACGTCTCATCAGCTTCAAGTTGTTCTATGAAGGCAATAATATACCTTCATCAAATCTTCTAATCTTCTGTCCGGGTTCATTTCCTCTGTTGGTTTCGTCATGCATGCTGACCACATTATAATAAAAAGGTCCTGAGTTGGGCCCTACAGCCTACAGCGCAATCTTGGTCACTGAACCTACCGAGACTACGACTCCCATACTAAACTCCAAAAAGGCAGAATGGCAGGCTCACTTCATATCTTCTGTCACAATAGGGCTGCAACTCACGATTATTGTCACGAGTAATTGATTCATCATTTAGCCTAAAAGGTGTCCAAAAAGTTGTGATGTATACTAGGGGTGGAAAAAAAACAATTCACCTACTGTATGTATCGCGATTTAATTTTTTCCGATTTTGAAATTGATTTTTTTAATACCAGAATCGATATATTTGCTTCATTTGAGTCTATGTGGAGGTAGAAGGAAGTTACCGCTTTTATTGTTGTAGTCTATGACATCATATCCGTTCCGTATCCTTCAACCAAAACAAACCGCAGCGAGCCGAAGCAAAAAAGTATAAAACGTTGGAGGGTCTGCGTGGATACGACCTTTAAATCCAGCATGGTAAACACTACACATCCAGTAAAGTATGGAAACACTGGGTTTCACACATTGCAGGAAAAGCAGAGCTAGACATCACGGCTAAAGCTGCATGCTAACTCTGTCATGGACAGGAAACGTTATCGTATCGCGGTAACGTGCGGTCAAGCCAGCTGTCCCTATCATCTCCGTGGTCAAATGGGCCGACGCTACGACTGTAGATCACCCATATACTGACATTTATGTTAAATGCATTCAAACGGCCCGATGGAGCTGACCATGGATGGAGAAAGAGAACGGAGCTGACGGGAGAGCTAGAGACCACCTTGGAGAAGTTAGAGGACAAGTGGGACTACGTTCGGTTTTCAAAATAAAGTGTTAACAAAGGGAACTGTCTTTACAAAATACATCCATGGAAATAAAATTGATTGGATTATATTCACCAGAAGTATAAAACATTTCATGTCCCTTATAAATTAAAAAGAAAATACCACTAATTTGTGAGGGACCAGGTCTTTATTCTTTGATTTTTGGGTTGCTGGAAAAAATTTAATAAACAATGACTGATATATTTGACTTCAGGACGTCTCTGACTACACACATGTTGAAAATCAAACATTCTTACCGTATTAATTTAGATATTTTCCAAAGTAAAAGTCTCTAGAAGTGCATGATATAACTTTTGCCGATGGTCTAGTGTTATAAAAGTTAACAATACTTAAAAATCGCAATACATATCGAATCGGCATCCAAGCATCGTGATAGTATTGAATCGGGAGATGGGTATATCGTCCCAACACAACTTCCTGAAGCCCAAGGTGACGTCTTCAGATTCCTTATTCCGTCTAACCAGCAGTCTGACTTTTCTAAGATATCCCAGTCACAATGATATATCAAGAGAAAAGCAGCAAATCCTCACATTTGAGAAGCTGGAAATAAGGAATGTTTGCTTGATAAATGCAGATTGATTTTCTGTCAATTGACAAATAGCCACAGTAAAATAAGACTTGGTTTGACATCAAACTAAGTAGAGCTGAACTATTACGTGGTTAGTCGATCGAAAGAAAATTAATCGGCAACTGTTTAGATAACCGATAAGTTGTTTGAATCATTCTATATGAATTGATGGTTGGAGAAAACAAGTCATTTCAAGACGTCACTATGGGGTCACTTTTTCCCATTTTGACATTTTATAGACGATTAAATGACTAATCAACAGAATAATCACCAGATCAATGTGTGTCTTGTTTCATAGGGGCCTGAGGCCTGGACGTCACCTGGAGGAAGACGATATTGTGCCTGAACTGGCTAACATCCATCCCAGAGAACGACCCGACTGGGAGGAGACCATCAGTGCCATGGTGAGAACTATGGGGGAACTAGGGATGTTCGCGATTAGATGACTAGTCGATTAAACGTTGCTACCCTCGCTAGTCGGCACCAGGATTTTTTAAATTATTGCATCAATCTTTTTTCATTAAGTTGTGACTTTTGGACCGAGGACTGCGATAGTTAGTGTTACAGAGGCGATTGAGGGATCATTATATGTCTGCCACTCAGAAATTGTATCTGCCACTTTTGAAATCTCTGCGCTAAATGAAGGAATAACATTTTAGATCCGATGTCATTCAATCTTTGATATATTTTACATAAAAAACATTATATGCATGGTGTTCGAATCACACCGAAGCTTCCGGGGGAGCCCTATATTTTGGAAGGGAGGTTATTGTACAGAGTACTGTAATGTACTTTGCTAATGTCATTTATCTATAGTGGTTATTTGCATAAAAACACAAAATTCAAATGATCATGATTATTTAAAAATTTGTTTTGGTTAAAAAAAATCGTGGCAAGCTGCTTAGAGCTAGTTAGGAAGTTAAACGGGTCATAAAAAAGTGAAAACATCTTCTACAAATAACTAGATTTATTCAAATTTCTCACCAAAAAACTTAAATTTACGAGTTTACATTTGAACACATGACATCATCATAGTCATTTTTACTGAGCAGAGCTTGAACGCCTCATAATAATAACTCGATGGAACCTCCGTTAACGTTAGTAGGTCCGTTATTTAACCAAGCAGGACTGTGCTGCCCACCGGCTGCTAACAGGTAACATTAGTAAAACTCCTCTGCTGATTTCAACACAGATTTGTTGTTCACAGTGTTGCATTATCTGGGAAAAATAGGGTGTGTCCCCTCAGCTTTAGTAGCGTCATGCTTTTGAGCGCTCTTTTTTTCTTTCCGCCATGGCTCTGGTCCAAAACAAACTGAAACATGATATAGCATGCGTTTGCGTCATTGTGCATGCTTAACTGTCGAAAAGCAGCAATAAGAGGAATCGATAGTCACGGAGGCATGAGATGCCAAGGAATCGGACAACTATGAACCGGTTCTCAACAGGAACAGATTCTCTATTCCCATTCCCAGCGTTTCCCTGCCTGCCAAAGTGGCGGATGTCATAATGATTTTACCCGCCACTGCCACCCGTTGGCGGCGGGTGTTCATTTCAGACCCTGGCACTGCATCACTCGCTCTGTTTGTGTGTTTGAGAGAGAGAGGTGGAAGGTAATAAAACTATCACACTAAGATGCATGATTGAAACGTCATCAACACGCCCTCTCTATTAACACATGGGCTCCATCAGGAGCTCACAAAGCCTTTTTAAAGTCCGGTCCGACTGATTCAGACATTTGTGTTCTCACATACAGCTCCTCCGTGTAATGTCTAGATCATCTCAGGGTTGCAGTGTGCCACCGCACCGCCGTGATCAGCTTGTTTGCTGCCTGTCATGTTCTTATCAGCGTCTGTTTTCACCTCAGTGGATTGAGTAGTAGCTCCTATCGAAACTCTTCTATCCCTGAAACACTATCACACGTTCGTGATTAATGCAGGTGACTGTCGGCGTCCTAAAGCTACCCCGCTCCAGACTCTTTACATAGATAGTCATCTGCGTGTGTACTCCTGTGTCATCTGTTTATTTCAGCCCGTCTCTTCACGGCTGGATTCCATTCACCAGACAGCATCATTCATTATTTCCTTCCCTCCCATCTTCGGTTCGGGTCTCGCTCCTTGCATCAACAGCACGGTGAAAATGAGGCCGTCTCCATGGTAACGTGCTGAGCCACCCGTGGTCGGCGCGTGGTTGGAGCCCTATCGCAAGTGCTCACTTCGATCGGGCAACAGAGAGAGACAGAGAAACAACAATCTCACCAGGCCTAATGAATATTGATCACAGAGGCGGGGCTTTTAATACTGCACGTCTGCTATTCTTTGTTCAATATTTGATAGGAGAGGGACTCTGTGCTGGAGTGGCGTGCATTATGCATGTCTCCGGTGGTTTCGAGGAGGTGATGAGAACGCTAAGCAACTTAGTGTAAGCTGTCACACCAACGCCCTGTTGCACTGTGTAGGATAGATCATACTCTGTGTCGACTGCGGCGCGAGGCATAAAGGAACAAAACAGTCCCAAATCCCTGCAACATCATGATAAAGGGAACAGTAAAATCTCTTTCAACGATTATAGATTTGCCACGACATCAAGCATTTAGATCACGGACTGGGAATAGGCTTGAACGAGTTCAAAGCTTTCGCATTCATTTAAAACATCTGAGTCACACAGTCAAGGAATGCGCCTGTGGCTGGTTTTGGTCGTGCACGCACGCACGCACACATGCACGCACACAAATTTAACAGAAAGCATTAAAGATGCTCAAGTTGGATATTTGTGAAGCTATGGCAGTTCTGAGCTTGTAAAGCCCTATACACACTGTATATTAGGGCTGTAGCTAATGATTATTTCATCATTGATTAATTTGCAGATTATTTTTTTTGATTAATCTATTATTGAAAAATGATAAGAAATGTGTTTTCTTTTTTAGTCTAATAAATAATGTCAAGAAAGTAAATATTGTAACACCTATTCTCCTATTCACCTTCCTAATTCAAGTTGCTCTCTTTCACCAAACTAAGACAGACTTAGTTGTCTTGTTAACTCATCGTAAAACACAAACTTCATTCAAACTTGACAGAGACGAAGTAAAACTCACCACCGGTTAGTCTTTCCACTGTTCGACAATCAGCAACTCTGGTTTGGTTGAAATAAACCCCTTAATCCACTGAGTTAGGGGTGAGAATATGTTGACTCTACACACTGTTTTTACCCGCTGTGCTCGTTGTTTTAGCGCTGTGCCAACTTCCTGCTGAGCAGCGGCTAGTCCTTCGGAGCCAGACCATTAAATTAGCAAAAATAAAAAGACAAAAAACAACCGGCATCGTACTCCGCTATTCACCGATAGCTGATATATATCCGTGCAATCGCCCAACCCTGCATCGCAGTTTACCAGAGTCCTTCAAATGTCTTGTTTTGCCTGACCAGCAGTCCGATACTCAAAGATATACAGTTTATTATAACATAAAACAGGATAAAGCTGAGAAGCTGCAACCAGAGAATGTTCTTAAATGATTCATCGATTATCAAAATAACTGCCGGTTATTTTTCTGTCGATCAACTAATCGATGAACTCGTTGCAGCTCTGCAGTATATGAGCGGTTAAAGCGACTGCCGTGTCCAAACAACTGCTGTCCCGTGTCTGCCTCTGTCAGCCACGTCCAGCCAACACCTCTCACCTTGGGTAGAGGTGCTGTAGACGGCTGTCCACGACCTCATCTGCATACCACCTCTGCTGTCGCTGACCATCTGGCTGTGAAGACACAAGCTGAACACAGGAAACTTTCACAGCTCTGGCCCATCTTGACTTAATCATATTCACACCTCACTTGGCCAGCGTCTCTTTCTTCTACCTTCGATTACTTTCCCACAGATCTGTTTTGTATATATTCATTTTAACTTGTTTTGTCTCCCAGTATCCTCCAGCAACCTGCTGTCAGATTACTGAAATGAAATTTCCACAACGAATATATCTACTGATAAAATCTGCTTGCACCAAAATAGACTCCCAAGGCTCTGTTAGTGTTTTGTTGACCACAGCTGCATTTGATTTTCACTCTAACTTAAGATAAATGAAGCAAATGCGTGGCTTTGTTAATCCTCTAAAACCCGCGGGATCGCTCTCTGTCAGAGGCTGTAGCAGGCTCAGTTTCAGAAAGTAGTGAAGGTACATCATATAGGTTTCATATGAAACTAGAAAACCTAAGGGATCTGTTGGTAACATGTCGGAAAGGAGGCTAAATAACGCTCCAAAGTTGGGCTAAATTTTGGCGAGGAAAAACTGTCATGGCCATTTTCAAAGGGGTCCCTTGACCTCTGACCTCCAGATATGTGAATGTAAATGGGTTCTATGGGTACCCACGAGTCTCCCCTTTACAGACATGCCCACTTTATGATAATCACATGCAGTTTGGGGCAAAAACCATTCAGTATGTTTTATTTTCGCCTATTCTAAAATGGTGAATTTGGATATTTCTGCATACTGGGGTCACTAAACAGTCTTGAATTACATAAATTGGGTATCATTGTAAACCTGAGACTCTTGTCTGAGACAGACAGACGACCAATCAAAGTCTCCCGTCATGGGCTAGTTTATTAAAGCCTGAAAACAGAGCCATGAGGAGGTGCAGAAGTCTAGTTTTCTCTCAGAACACTTGAATTACAATATGCTGAAAGGTTATTATTTGATTTTTGCCCAATGATGCCAAAAATATACTGCCTACTGAAGCTTTAAAAGCCTGTTGAAAAATGGTCCAACGATACAACAGTGTTAGAGGTTTGTATGCAGCAGCTGGATCGCTGATGTTCGTGTGTGTTTTGTGCGTTTCAGGCGAGGAGTGCAGAGATCCCTGAGCTGAGAACGGAGCCCCTCATGCGCTCAAGCAGCAGCAGCACGGCCAGCATGAAGGTCAAGAATGTCAAGAAGTGAGCAGACACACGCACACGCATACACTCAAACGCACCTGCCTCTGCCCATCTCCTCCACACCTCTCCTTCCCTCTGTTCATCTCTATTTATCGCTCTTAACTGTCTTTTTATCGCCTCTGTTTCCTGCTCGAGTTCCTTCCATTCCCTGAGTCTATTTCTGTGTCTTCCTCCTCCTTTCACTCCCTCTGTTTGCACCGCGCTCTCCTCCTAATACCAGTCATGCACACTTCGAGGTGTTATCGTGAGCAGAGGATGAAGTGCCAACCAAACTGTGTATGTCATGTTTTCAGACTTTGCTTCACCAAGGGCCACTTCCCGAAACTGGCAGAGTGCGCCCACTTCCACTACGAAAACGTGGACTTTGGCACAATTCAGGTAAAGACCTTAAAGCTTTTTCTCCTTAATTCACGTCACCACATTAATGTAATCACATATAGAATCCCAAATGATGAAGAATGCAGCCGGGTCTGGACTGATCACCCTCAGAGCTGTATAAAATCAGAGCACCATGGATGTCAATCATGGCGTAGACGAAGCTTTGAACTTAAAGACTTAAAGACGCTCTCTCTAGTTATTCCCCTGCAGTGTCGGGGTGAGGAATGGAAAGATGATGTTCATAAAGACAGAAGTGTGACACGTCTCTTCAAATTGACGTCAAGCAGAATTCATCCATTTTGCTGTTGATATCACGAAGACGGTTGATGATTTGCATTTGTTTGATATCTTCTTGAATGCCCAATAGGCTGCAGCATGACCTCATTTACTCTAGCTTCACACACCTCCGCTGACTGAGGCTTCTTTGTGTACAACTGGTTGAAGTTAATTGTAGCTCCAACTAGGACTAGGCCAGGTCTACCTGGCTTTTGATTCATATTTATATTGTTAAAATTACATTCTGGTAGTCGGTGTTACACGCTGTTACACGCTGTAACACGCTGTAACACGCTGTAACACGCTGTAACACGCTGTAACACGCTGTAACACGCTGTTACACGCTGTAACACGCTGTTATATGCTGTTCGGGCATACACCGTTGACATTAGTTGCCCACCGCCCCCCCAGCCAATAGGAACGCTCTCTCTCACTGAAATGACCTGCGTTTGATAAAAGTCTCCCGTCACGGGCTAGATTTTGTAAAGCCTGAAAACAGAGCCATGAGGAGGAGCAGAAGTCTATTTATCTCTCAGAACACTTACGATATGCTGAAAGGTTATTATGGCGTTTTTGCCCAACGGTAAAGATCAAAGTAAGCGCTCTGCATATATCTTCATTTTTTTCCTGTAAAACTTCCGTTGAAATCTGTAACACCGGGATTGTCACAAGTTTATTAACGGGAGAATTTCCTCACCTAGACATCCCTAATTCTGACATCAAAAGCCTTTACTGTCAGTGACTGTCTGGTTGCGGAGACACAAGCTCAGTACAGGAAACATTCCCTGCCTGCCAAAGTGGCGGATGTCATAATGATTTTACCCGCCACTGCCACCCGTTGGCGGCGGGTGTTCATTTCAGACCCTGGCACTGCATCACTCGCTCTGTTTGTGTGTTTGAGAGAGAGAGGTGGAAGGTAATAAAACTATCACACTAAGATGCATGATTGAAACGTCATCAACACGCCCTCTCTATTAACACATGGGCTCCATCAGGAGCTCACAAAGTCTTTTTAAAGTCCGGTCCGACTGATTCAGACATTTGTGTTCTCACATACAGCTCCTCCGTGTAATGTCTAGATCATCTCATGCAAAAAGGATCTGTGAGATAATTGCACCAGAGTTTTTTAATTCCTTTCCCATAAATGTGTTTTGTATAATATATTTTAACCGATTGACAGCCCTAAAATTAACCCAATAATGGCTTCTGTCCAACTACGTCATAGTGATACTTAGTGGAAAAAAAACAACCGTATCTAGGCTTCTGCTACTCTGATGTTGACCACATGTTTTTGTCTCTGTAAGTGCAATACTAAGTTGCTGGAGTACTTCAGGATTCACAGTGCTGTTGCTGTGCTCTATGTGCATAAAGGGTGTGAAGATGGAACGGTTTAGTGGTTTTAAAACAGATGTTGTTCTTTAGCTTTCACTCCTTGCCACCAAATTTAGCAGAAATTTGCCATTTCATCATGAAGATTGCACCTTTCTTTGTCATTATGTTAAGAAACCAGTAGGGGTCAGTAGTCAGCTGCAGGAGGGCAGAGAGAGTTTGTTAAAAAGCTTCCTACTATCTACTTCAGCTGCAGGTTATTTGTTGATGTAACTCAGGTTACACCACAGAGACCATCTATTCATTCACTGCATGTATAAAGGAAAGCCTTCAGCTAAAAGGAATTGTCTGTAGTCAGTGGATTGGTTCTTTTGTTTTCCCAGCTGTGTGTGTGCTGGCTGGTCGTACTGGCAGAGAGCAGGACGGCAGTCTTACCCCTTTGTGGTTTTCATATTGCGTTTCAAGTAGCCTCGTCTCTATGGTTTTAGTATTCAGCACGGCTCCTGAACCTCGAGCAGAAACTCACGTCTCCTTTGTTTGTTAAGGGATTAATTATTCTGTATTTGTTCGCAGCGTCAATCAGTTCATTTTGTGTATAATCTTTCCTCGGCCAAACATGTTTGCTTGTTTAATGAAGTGGTCACAAATGTATTCTGTTTATTTGGCTCAAATGATTCTGACATGATTTAAATACATTTTGATGAATGGAAACGTTGCTGCTTAGTTAAAGGTACTATGTTAATTGATAACATTGATAACATTCAGCCACTAGATGTCTCCGTTCCATTGCATTCACTTCACAACAAATGGTTGCCAGTTCGTTGCACGAGCTGCATATTTCATGGTCCAGTGGAATGACCATGAACACGTGCCTTGCTCAAGGGCACCTCTCCAGCTACCAGTCTACAGTCCGTTCGGGAACTTGAACCAGCGACCTGATCCGGTTCCCAAGCCATGTCCCTACAGACTGAGCTGCTTCTTCCCTAGCACATAAAACTCAAAACTCAAAATTAAACTCAACCAAAACCAGCTCGGTTAGTCTCTCCAACAATCGCCAGCTCTGGTTCAGTCACCGGTCTGCGTGTGCTGCCGGCGCCGCGGTGCCGATGAGCCGGCCGGTAAAGTCTCACTTTGTGTGGCATCACGTGACCCAGGCATTATCAATCCACCTGATGAGGGCGGCTTTCCTCGCGCACATTCGTTTATCATTTGTTTTCAGGTCATGATATCAATGTGCACGCAGCACCAGCTTCAGGCATCCAGCAGGAAAGCATACACATGTTGTCATGTATGAAATGACCCAAAATGAACACTGTAAGAAGACTATGATTCTGTCCCAAGCTTTATTGAATCATAACTTCATTGATTGCTGTTCAACTGGTAACTGGACGCAACTGTCACTAATGCTAAGATGCTAACGTAACTTCAGGGATTGAAGCTTTTATTTTTCTCATTTTAACAATGAATCTGGTGACAACACATTAGTTAAGGTTGTACGGACTATGGCTTTTGGTAGTTGTTGTTGGTTTTGTTTAAATATGCCGGAGACACCAGTGTCATTTATCCATTTTTTCCACACTAACTGTGGAACTGGATCCCTGATGACACAGAGATAACAGCGTTGTTATACTACTGGCTCACAAGCCTCGTTAGAAGTGGGAAATGAACGTCAGATATCGTCCACAGATATAAACTAAAACATTCATTTTGGACCCGTCAACATTTTTAAAATGATTAATTCACAGTCGTAATAATTCTTTATTCGGCACCTTTCTAAAAGCTCTGTGGGTGTATTTTTATTTTGAAAATGATTCATCTACATAAAAATGTGATCAATATAACATCTAAGCATTCAGAAAGTGTTTCCTCAAATCTGCTTTTTGTGTTCATCATGGCGGTTGGTTGACTGATGTGTCTGCAATGCCGCTTGGACATATTCACTAACATATTATGTGTAGTGCTGCCAACTGTCATCTGTTATCGTTGAAATCACCTCAGTTAACCTGGGGAAGTTCAGCAATGTGTTTTGTGTTAAAACTCCTCCAGCTTGCATCAAGCTTTGCAGAGTGAGTGAGTGTGTGTGTGTGTGCAGCAGGCTGGAATAAGGAAGGGTTAGGACTTGGGCTCAGGTTGGCGTTAGGCCTTCTGCTGGGAGACATATTCTTTCATTTCCATCATAAAAAACCTTGCCAAGGGAGAATTTGAGTCAGGCGAGGTTTTGTTGTGGAAACATTAGAATCTCATCGTCCCAGAAGGCCAAAGAGGACGGTGCCTGCATCGAGAGCAGCACTTGCGTGGCAGTTTTCGTCTGATGATTTCTGGTATTTCAGCGACTATTCGCCACTTGTTTTGGCAAAGGGGGGATGGATTTTGTTCAGCTGCTTAGTCATCGACACAAATGGGATTCATTTCACAATTTTAGATTTTATTATTCACCTAGTGTTGCTGGTGAGAAAGACATTTATTTGATTTTTATATTTTCTTTGTGTTTCATTAGCTCTAATAATTAATGCAGATCCAACAAAGCCAAAAGGTACAGTCAAGTTTCCATCCAAATGTAAATCCACCCATTTCCATCCACTACAGTTATGCGATTATTAGGAGTTGTATCATCGAGATAAGCAGTAGATGGCACCAATTCTCCAGTAGGAAAACCATCATACCGATGCAGAAGAAGAGGGTGCAACAAGATGACGTAATTAAAAGAGCAAACCTCAAATGGTGAAAATAACGGTGTGTAGAATAATGAGGAGACTGTTTTAATCTGCTGCTATGTTTCGTCTCTTCATTGGAGCAGAAGCTTCAGTCGACGTCACATGCTTTACGTACGTCATTTATTCGCTAAATTCAAAATTTGCTTTTATCGATACACCAACCAATTTCAATATTTTGTCAATGTAGAAAGGTAACTGGCAGCTCTGCATCTGATAAGAGTTTCAGTGAGAATGTAAAACATGCATCCAGCCCAAACATTTACAGTATAATTTACCTGTAGCTGTAGACGTCCGACAGATAACAGACCGGGATCCCGTCAGCTCAGCAGAGCACGCTGCTAAATCTAGCAGGAGTTCCTCCGTCAATGGGCCGACTCACCGTGAACACAGGCATGTTATTTTATGGTGATTTTCGCTAAAGTGTTTACAAATGACATGTTAATTAAATAGCATACAGGCACTCGCTGTGCATGAGTCAGCACAGCCACTTTGCATCGCACACACACTTATGTGTATTTTGCGGGTGTGTGTGAGTACGCAGGGTTACTTCAGGGGAATAGAGAGAGGCAGTATTACATGTAATTGGGTCGTATGCTTCAGTAATTTCAGATTCAGATCTCTAGAAAGTCGGGGCGGGAAAAAAAATCTATTCACACATGTATCTTTTTTTTTTTTTTACGATTTTGAAATAGATGCTTTAATGCCAGAATCGATATATTTACTTAATTTGAGTCTATGCAGAGGTAGAAGGAAGTTACAGCTTTTATTGTTGTAGTCAGAGTAACGTGACATCATATCTGTTTCGTATCCGTCAAAAACAAACCGCAGCGAGCCGGAACGAGAAAACCGAAAACGGCCGTATCCACACTTTCGGCGTGGATACGAAAGTGGTAAACACTACACATCCAGTAAAGTATAGAAACACTTTGGGTTTCACACATTGACAGGAAAAGCAGAGCTAGACATCACGGCTAAAGCTGCACGCTAACTCTGTCACGGACAGGAAACGCTATCGTATCGCGGTAATGTGCGGTCCAGCCGGCCGTCGCTCTCATCTCCGTGGTCAAATGCGGCAGACGCTAAACGCATTCAAACGGCCCGATGGAGCTGAACCACGGATGTATAAAGAAAACGGAGCTGACAGGAGAGCTACGGAGATCTAGGATTGCGTCACATGACTGTCTCGCTCGAGAATACTTCAGTGTGTACAGTCGGCTGGTAAAATCATACTTGATCGTTCATTTAGTATGCAGTATGCAGTACATACTGATTGAGTATGTAGGAGGCAGTACGCCAGGAACACAGCCTTAGTCTTGTAATACTGAAACAAACAAACCGTTTCTTTCCAGAACTCTGTTAACACGACAGCGAGAGCAGACGGCAGTCTGGAGAGGAGTTTAGGAACCGACAACTTCGGGGTTTACCGTACTCGGTGGTTCCAAAATATAAAGCTGGAATATAACTTTACTTACTGCTTTGACATTCTCAGCCTGACCCTTATGCAACTGTGTATTTCCATATCAAGTTTCTAATCAGTAAGGAGGATTTGGGGCCTCTTGCATGAAAAGGATATGATGACAATAGCTGATGGGTCTGTAGTTTCCATTCTCCGACTCCTCCACGATGGATAGAGCCTCTTTAAAGAATAAAACAATGGATGTTGTATTGTCAGACGCAACTGTTCAGTCAGGCTGCCAGCCCAGTGTAAGACTTATCTTTGTGCCAGTGGGAGACAACAAGCTGCTGGTAATCTGAAGTTTCTGCCCTTCAGAAACAGGGTTTTCTGTTGATGGAGGCGACAGTACAGTCGTACAGTAGTCTTAGCAAACAGTTCCTTATTTCTGTCATCATTCTTTGCTATTACGTTAAATAGATTTTGTGACACATACGGTCACCAACGGAGCTTAGGAACACCGTGGCATTGAGCAACACCACCCCTTACTGCTGCACCACCATCAGGCTGAGACATTCAAGATGAGCCGGGTCTGTGCAGAATCGATCGGCGCACAATGCATGTCGGTTACGTTTGTGTCCGACTTGATGCCGACTTGCTCTGACGTCATGCACACGTGGGCAGCGATAACTTCACGAGATTGAGGCGGCCGCAGTTTGTAGAGCCAGGCGCCGCAGTTGCTCTCCACCGACTGCAAAACCCAGGGCATGATGGGAAACGCCTGGCTCCCGCCTGATCAAAGAGCTGATTGGCTCTTAGCTTTGACAACAAACACTTTGTGTAATTGTGATATTTAACACTAGATTGTAGGTTATTAGTCTCATGTTGTGCAATGAAGGTTTCATCTGTGAACAAACACATCTTGTGTGGTTGATAAAAATAATTATAATAATGCAGGTTATTTATATAGCGCTTATCAAAACGAGTGCTCATTATGTGCTTTACAAGGCAGACATACAAATAATAAAGGATAGAATCCAACGCCAGATAAACGCACATTTCCACAATGATTCACAGACAAATATAAATAAATCCCAACGTGGTCTGAAAACTACAAGCGGCCTACAGATCGGATCCAACAGGATGCAACTTTTCCTGTAAATTCTTTGAAGGCCTCTGTAAACTGTCCAACTTGACCGCAGCTTTAAGTTTCCGCCCCCCGCTGCTGCTGCCGCCTGATCTCGTCTACTTTCCAGGCGAGGTGCAGTTCATCTCCAACCATTTATATCCAATTAATGTCCCTTTTTGTTGTTGACTGGATCATTCTCTGTATTATGTAAAATTAGCCTGAGGGAAGGTATTTAGGATATGATGGAACTGCTGTGCACAAAACAATATCATGTGCAACTGAAGTAACTTTGAACGCCAGTGAACTTGTTGACCTTTTCCACATGCTGTTTATTTGGAGCTGCAGCTTCAGTGTGTTGTTGAAAGGAGATGGCCGTTTGCCTTAACAAGCATGTGTGTTTAATACAGTAGCCACTTACTTGAAACCTCACTTATTCTTCCTTTTAAGTATGTTTCAGTACAAATACTGTACATACCGTTATCCTCTCCGTGGCCTCTGCTCCACTTGCTGTCTCTCTTGAATGGCCTCCAGCTTCCCTCTTTCCACTCTGTTCCCCTCAGCCCTCTCCCAGCCCTGCAGGCCACTGACTACACCATCCAGTCTGCAGCCAGACACCAGGAAAACAACTTTATTGACTTCAACACTACTATCCCCGCTGTGCCAGTCCTGCTCTGCCGTATGGTTTATCTACAACCTAGCATTTGGTCCCGTCTTGTCGTACATACACACCGCACTGAGGTTCGAGCTCTTACACATTTTACTATTAATGGAGAGTTCAAAACCACTCGACATGGGTGCTGTCCAAAAACTACGGCACAGTTTTCAACTGCTGTTTGGTGTACGTTGATTAACGGTGTACGAAGTCATTCAGAGAATGTTAAAGGGGAACTCCGCTCAACTTATCGTTACTTTACTGTGATGTTTGACCTTCACCGTACAGATTGATGTACGCCCAGAATTAGTTTTCACATTCATCTGCTGAAGGAGGAAAGTTTCTCTGTGCTCACCTCAAATCTCAGTTTAACACCCGACGACCAGCAGACACACATAGTTTTTCCAAGTATTTGTATATGTCTGGAGGTTTTTTTTTAAAGACGGAATATGTTGGCCACATTACCTTCACCTCTTTAAACAAAGAGCCAGTTATGAATGCATATCCCTGCAGAAGTGGTGCTTTACATTAGCGCTGCAGTGACTCGTTACATTAATCGAGTCAATAAACATATCAAACTATTGTAAATTGATTATCTTTGAGTTTTGGACTGTTGTTCAGACAAAACAAGCAACTAAAAGACTCTAAAGAGAAGTTGTGATTGGTTCATAATACTTAAACATTTCGTACATTAAACGATTCATTGAGAATTTATTTAAAGGTTCTCTATACGGAGTAATGTCTACCTGAGCAGATAATGAAGTCTCTCCCTCTGTGTGTGTGTTGGGGTATCTGTAATAATATCTGTCTGTCCGTCTGTCCGTCTGTCCGTCCGTCCGTCCCTCCGTCCCTCCGTCCCTCCGTCCGTCCGTCCGTCCCCCACATGTTCCTGAACGGTTTCAGGCTCATCCAGCAGCATTTAGTGTATCATCGAGCTGATGGCCACTATCTTTTTTATTTTCCTGCAATTTGTTTTCCAGACTTGCGTCTGTGTTTCTAAGGTCACGGCCAGACAGACAGACATTTCAACACCAGAGCTCTCTCTCCTCACTCACAGCCCGAGGCTAGACATGTAGTGAATGAGTACGCAGGGAATATTATGCACCAAAGAAATTGACATAAATACAATTTTTAAACAAGAATTTGACTACCATACAAACTGCATTATGCAAGTTGTGTCTCAGATATAGATGAATGATGAACACGGGGTGTGATTAGTGGCCTGAGACGTTATATATATATCTGGGTGTGTGAGAAAGACAAAGACGGAGAGCGGTGGCGTATCCAGCCTCCAACAATAATCCCGGCAATCAATCTGAGTTTAACAGCTGTGAAGGAGTCACCCCCCCCCCCCCAACCTCTCTCATCTGGACAACAGTTACAAAGGCTGTGTTTTTAGTGAGCGGGAGAATGAGAGCAGTATGCTGCATGTATGCATGCGCTCATGCGTGTGATAAAGATTGACGCCCCTCTCAGCCGTTGAGGCCGGCTCACTGTGTGCTGCTGATGTGTCTCGGCTGCTTCTACCTTCACACTCTGACGTGAACGAAACAGTCTGGTGGGGGGGAGAGCTGCTCATCATTTTGTCTGATGCTCTTACCCATCCATCTATCCTTCCCTCCATCCATCTCTCCATCACTTACCCGTCTGCAGCCGCCCCGCTAGCTGAGCATCGTGACACAATATGCTCCCACTGCCCACTCACTCCTTTCACTCACAAAGGGCCAAGAGATGCATAGAGATGAATTCCCTCCCCCCCCCAGTGGGACCCAATCCATCAACTGCAGCGCTACACTGAAGACAGCGACTGGGCAGCACACAGCCAGGCAGGCTGCCCTTTAAAGGCACAGGGTTGACTACCAGCAGGATCCAGACATTATTCAACATCAAGCATGGATTAGTTTTAAACTGTATGAACTGTTCAGGCACACATGTCAGTCTCAGAGCCGCGATGTGAAACCCCTTCTGTCACATGTTCATTCAGACGAGCTCTTTCCACTCCTTGTGAGCAGAGGATGATGTAACGATTGGACTCATTCTGCCCTCGACGGAGGAAACAAAAGACCAGCCGGAGCATGCACACACACACACACACACACACACACACACGCACGCACACACACACACACGCACACACACACGCACACACACAACCTCTTTCTCTGTGTCTCTCGTGGCCGTTATTGGAGGATAAGAAGAAGGGTTGAAGATGTGATTGTCCTCAAAGCCAGAATGCACATTATAAAGTGTTACATGTTCCACTTAATTCAATCAATCAATCAATCAATCAATCAAACTTTATTTATATAGCACCTTTCAAACAAGTCAAATGAAATTCAAAGTGCTGTACAGACAAAAATGTAGAATGTTAAAAATGGATTTAGAGACTAATGCACTCCGAAACAACCAAGATAAAAGTTCATTTAATAAGAAAGCAATACAAGATGGGTATTTAAGATAATAAAAGATAAATAAAATACAAGAAAATAACAATAAAAATAAATAAATAAAATAAAATAAAAATAAATTAAAAATAAAAATAAAATAATGAAATTTTAATAAAATAAAATAAAATAAAAGATAATAATGATCAGCAATAAAAGGTTGATTAAACAAAATTAAGGGAAACAACAAAACCATAAAATTATAAAACACTACAAAAAAGCCATAATAAATAGATGGGTTTTTAAGTTTACATTTGAAAAATATCAAGTGTTCTGAGAGACTTCTGCTCCTCCTCATGGCTCTGACACTTTGACCAATCACAGGTCATTTCAGAGAGAGAGAGCGTTCCTATTGGCTGTGCTCCGGCTGGTGGGCGGTGCTTGGTATTTCCTCAACTTGATCTCATGTTACAGCTAAACAGTACACTACAAGATGATTCTGAGAACATCTGAGGAGAGAAATAGGCATTACAGTAACAGATTATTGATTCATATTTGATCAGCGCTGCCTAGTTTGACCGTTTGATCGGAGTTCGCGAGGGATTGACAGCCGGCTCTCATAGACGGCAGCTGGACGGCAGACTCCAGATCAGCTCTGACTGCTTGTTTTCCTCTGGTCTGTGAAATCTTGCATTAGGAGCATCGGAGGACACCGGAGGAACATGATTTTTTTCAGATTACCTGTCTCATGCACTACTGTCAGGATATAGCAACCGTGCTGCATTTCTACCCACTTTAAGAATGAGAGACGATTCAGGATTGGGGGGGTCTTAAAAGTCGTTAAATTTGTACTTCCAAACTGTGCAGATCACTTCACTAAACCGACATTCAGCCAGTCAGCAAGAAACATTCCCGACCCGAACTCTGTCCCACATACTCTCTCTTGTTACGGCATCTGCAGCTCGACTAGACTGATTTATTTCTCTTTCCACCTTCACACTTGACTAACCGGCCTCTCCTCTCCTACCTGACCTGGGGGGCCTCCAGCGGGGATATGCCTAGGACGTGGGAACATTTCAAACTGCTGTGCTGGCTGCTGGAGTAACTGCCTCCCTCCAGGAGCGCTGAAAGCATGTTCGGAACGCCTCACCCCTTTCTGGCCTCCTGGAAATGAAGTCGGAATAGAAGAGACAAAATTGTGATATCCTCTCGAGACCAGGATGTTTTCTAGTCATTCTGTCCATTTAGCTTCATACATCACAACCTGTGTTTTTAGATAGTACTCTTTCTCTAAATCAGGGGCAACCTTCGGCAGCTTAACCAACGGCACACTTAGTGTGCAAGAGAGAGTTTTTTGGAAATGTTGAAGTGCCCTTTGATCCGCATTCCAAATGACCTCATTCACATCCATTGGCAGTTATGAGGCCTGGTATTTACGGTAGTTTTATTGATTTGTTTTTCCCCATCCGCATTCTGCGAAGACCCACCCTACTCTGCCTCTGATTGGCTCGTACTTGTTGCCTTCTTCTGCACAGTTTGTTAAGTTTATTGTAGGGCAGTCAAAGTTAACGTGATAATAATGCATCAGGGCAAGTTCATCTTAACACCTCTACTTTCTTTAACATATTTACACAACTTGCAATTTTTAGGTTGTATCGGGCTCAGTTTTAAAGCTAGAGTGAAGATACTGGTATCATATGAAACTAGAAAACCTAAAGAATCAATTGGTACCACCCATCTCATACTATCTTGTCGTGAAAGAGGGTAAATAACGCTCCAAACTTACGCTAAAAAAAGGAGGAAAAACTGGCATGTCCATTTTCAAAGGGGTCCCTTGACCTCTGACCTCAAGATCAGTGAATGTAAATGGGTTCTATGGGTACCCACGAGTCTCCCCTTTACAGACATGCCCACTTTATGATAATCACATGCAGTTTGGGGCAAGTCATAGTCAAGTCAGCACACTGACACACTGACAGCTGTTGTTGCCTGTTGGGCAAACAAAAGTTTATTGCTGATGAACAAGATTGGTGGGAGGTGGTAGGGTTAATGAGTTCAACTCAGATGTGGATGTTTTCATAAGGATGGCAGCCTTCCTGTATAGTGCTCTCATATATAATTACAATATCTTAATTATGGGAGAACATGTTTTAAGTGTTGCTATACACGTCGCCTACATGGATGGAATTTAATGAGACATCCGTTGGAGATTTAAATTTTGATTTGGTGTCATAATTAAACTTAATAAGCTTAAAGTTGATATGGCACACTTGATTAACAAGAAAACTTCATAACAAGAAGGTTGCCGACCCCCTGCTCTGCATTATGGAACGGTTAGTTTGTGATTGTAATGAGCTAACAGCGAGGAGAGCTCACAGCGAGGAGAGGTAACAGCAGTGTGCACAGTGGCCTAAATTAGTAGTATGCACATATTGACTCTCGACACTAAGGTGGAAATCAATTTTTCGTCCCGCTCCGTTGTCTTTCACCTGAGGGTTATGCTCTGTTAGGTCACCGCCCTTCAGCTTGTACGTCTGTGTGTGTAAAGAGTGTGTGTGAGTGCGTCTACACCACAGTAAACAATCCTTCTCATAATGGGATTTGTTTGGTGAAGCTGCTCCAAGTCATGATCTCATCCCCTTACAGCAATCTGTCTCTCTGTGTGTTTAAATCCCATTGCACTCCTCAGTCCCTCACTACATTCATTCTTATAGCTTTAGTAATGATTTTAGATGGAGCTCCTTCACACTTCTTCCTTTTTAGCTGTGAAGTACTGCAGTAAAAGCCCACGGGGAGTCCTGCACTCCAAACCCCTGTAGTTCTGCAGTCTGACAGCATGAACATAGTGTCATGGGAGACCAGACATTATTTTTAATCGCAACATTACTCTCCCATTTTCTGCAGACTTCCATCGCCGCTTTAGTGAAAATAAAACATTAATGAGAGGCTTCAACCTTTCTTCATAATAATCCCTCACCAAGGACGATATCGTTGAGTCAAATCCTCACGTTCTCTTGTCTGACTAACTGTTGGTCCAACGTAGGCTAAATTAGAAAACACAAATTTACAAATTATTGAACACAGTTTAGTAGTCTTATAGTAGTCTTCTTTTGAGACCAGAGTCTCTTGGTGCAGGAATAGCAAAATGATTTCTTGCTTTGTTGTGGTGGTCAAAGGTGCAGTCATCTCATCCACCAGCCTCGAAGAAGTTGCATCAAGCTGTTTCGTTTTTCTTGGGTTTGAAAAGTTATCGTAGATCTCGTGGGGAAATGTTTCGACAGCACAGAGGAGCACTGTTTAAAGAATCATATATTATAAAAAAAAAAGCATCATCATTAACTGATAGTCTGCACATAAATGTCTGAAGAGTTCCTTCAGCAGTTCTGCTGGTACAGTACTGGTGTTATTCTTATTAGCCACACTAGCAGCTAATCAAGGGATGGCAACGTCAGTCTGTCTGTTGGTCCGTCGGTCCACCACGTTGGTCCTGAATGAAAGATCTCAATCAGCACCCAAGTATGGTGATGGTACGGAATCAGGATCTGGGTGTATCATCCCAGCTCTACTAATTCGATGATTGTTTTTTTCATTGGAGGCTGAAACTTTGGTTACATTTCCTGGAAAGCGTCTGACCCCCCCCTCCCCACATGTGATATGTGATAAATCAGTCCAGCCTGTCACTGGCATAGCAGAGCGGAGAGAGCTGAATGAACTGGGTCATCATTGGATTATCATTTGATATTCATGAAGCAGTCTTGTAGAGGAGAACGATGTGATGCTCAGTCCGACCAGACATCCCAGCTAACTGAGGAACGGCTCGTCTTGAACACTTGCTTTTTTCAGGAACGCTGGGACTCTTTTAGCTCAGTGGTGACGGTTAACACATTGACACATTGCCACACTTCTGCTGTAAATGTTTGCTATCAGGTGCGGTTAGAGGAACATTTTTGATGTTTTGATCCGAGTCACTTCAGGAATGAAGGTCGCAGCGATAAAAGTAAGTGAATTAGTTTAAAGCTGAAGTTTAATTGAAGAGTGTGGATGGTTTCTTCTTTTTGGTGTTAGATCACAGAGAAACAAACACTTTGCATCTTGTTCAGTGATTTAGTGAGCGCTCGCTGCAGGTCCCATGCAGCTCCTCCGTATCCTTGTGGCCTCTCTTGGCTCCCACATGTCCTCCTCAGTGAGGCTGGCTGTTTGCTTGGATTTCCATTCTCCTCTCCAGCAATAGGTCTTTTTAATCCATCTCATGTGTGGATGGCACATATGAAGTCATCACAGCTGATGCAACCTGCACTTTTCTTTCCTTGTTTTTTTGTTTGAGGTATTTGGCTGCAACCTGAGAGCAGGTCGTTTAGCAGAGGGGAGGTTAAGGTTGTATTTTTGGTGACTCTATTTCTACTTTTGCAAGTGTGGTAGACTGCCAGCTACCACACTTATTTATTGTGGGGTGAATTTTTAAATGTGCAGTTGAAGTAGTCATATTGAATGTGCTCTGAGGTCCTTGATGTCCTTTGACTCTATTCATCGTCTACTTGCAAGAACAGCAGAATTCCTCAGCTGAGCGATTTAAATAAAATGCCACAGTGCAAAAAGGACAGCAGAGAGAAAGAGGACTGCACATGTGGAAGGAAAGAAAATCACTCTCCCGCAAGTGCACCCCCTCCTCTTTTACCTCCTGCCCTCTCCCTCTCCTCTACTTCTTTTTGCTCCCTCCATCCCTGCTCTTTGTCCTGGGAAACGTACCAACCAGAGAGGAGGAAGAGGAGGAGAGGAGGGGGGAGGGGTGAGCCAGCATGTCAGGGAATAGGGAGAGAATAGCATGTGGCGGAGGGACAGAGAAAGCAGACCGTGAGGTCGGCAAGACAGAGAGAAGCTGTTTTTTGTCTTTCTTTGGGGGGGATCTGGTCTTTCCCTTTCAGTATTTCCTGCTGCTGATACATTTGGGTGTTGAAGTTCTGTTGGGTGAAAGCCATCAGAGAAAGGAAAGAAGACGAGAAGATCAGGATGGTAGGATGGGAGAGAGGGCAAAATGGAGGAGATGAAAGCGGTCCCATTGAGGACTCCACCAAATAGCCACCTCCTCTCGTCTAACACCACCACCACCACCACCACCACCACCGCCGCCGCCGCCGCTGCTGCTGCTAATGTTGTTGCCTCCCGCCCCCTGTCTCTGGTTCCCACACAGGGAGAGCTTACACTGTGAGTGAAAGAAAGTGGAGAGCTGACATTTACGTCCTGCTGAGGGGGAACAGGACTCCGCAAGAAGGGATGTACATTCTCTCACACACTTGCTCAGAGAAATAGAGCGGGGGGACAGGTGTTGGAGTATTAACGAGGGGGCAAAACCTCTGAGTGTGAAGCTGCACGGCATGAAGGGAAGGGAAGGGAAGAGTAGCAACTAAAAGGAGGAGTGAAAACCAGACTTTAAACTGCTGTGAGTACAAAGTGTCTTTCTGTCTTTTTGACTGTGTCATTTGGTTGTTTTCTTTCATTTCTTCTGCTGCTTCTCTGCAGATATCAGAGCAATGCTTCCTTCTTGTCCTTGTGTGCCTGCAGGACTCATCAACATTGTGCTTGTGTCCAAAATATGGCTCTTGGATTTAGCTTTTTTGCTCTGCAGAAACCTTTGTTAGAGGGACAGTGCAACTTGTCTTCTGTCTCTCTTTGGAAAATGACCACCATGGATGAGACTTCTCTTGCATTTGGGAATATATTGAGCCTCTTTTTATGATGTAAACAAGAAGAAAGCACAGACCACCTTTGTATGTGGTTTATTTCCCAATATGACCAACTTGAGGACAGGGAGAATATGTTTAAATCCAGTGATCTTTGTCAGGGTAGTTGTATTGCCTTTCCATTGTTACCACAATGAACTGAACTTGAACCCAGTTCTCCCAGAATAGCTAATTCCTTAGTTAGCATTTTATTTTTGTGAAAGACAACCTGTTCTCATTTTAATATCCGGGTTCGTACGGTTATGAAAATCCAGTTTGCCCAGGACTGGCTTGCTGAGATTGCAGCCCCCCTCTTTTGCTGTTGAGCTTTGCTGGAGCCACAGGGACAACGTGTGCAGTGCAGGTCAGATTGAAATCAAATTATAATGTGGTGTGTTGCATGCATTGCAGAAAAACAGGCCTAGAATTGTAGACAACCTGTCTAGCAGGCCTCTCAGGGTCTGGCACTGGATCTCATCACAAGTTGTAATTTGGATAAACTTCTGGCTAAAAGCAGAAGCACTTGCTGGAATGGTGAAACCGGTGGAGCAGTATCTCGTCTTTGTATCTAGTGTCTTATACTCTTAAAATAATGGTAACGCAAGTACTAACTGTAGAATAGTTTAAAAAGTAGTAGTTTTTTTGTTGTATATTATTTTTATTGACAATTTCTTTTTGACACACCTGCAATCGACACTCACATTTACAGTGAGTAGTACAAATAACTAAGAGAAAATGATCTAAACCGCACGTCAAGGACAAAAAAAGCATACATATAATTACAAAAAACAACGTTTGTTGTACAGTTCTGTCGTTATGCAGCTGGGAGACAATTACAGTATGCTTCCTCACTAACTTGCTTATTCAGTAAATGCAGATGTA
Organism: Sebastes fasciatus; assembly: GCF_043250625.1. Taxonomy (NCBI): domain Eukaryota; kingdom Metazoa; phylum Chordata; class Actinopteri; order Perciformes; family Sebastidae; genus Sebastes; species Sebastes fasciatus. Next base: position 29,315,671 of record NC_133810.1, on the reverse strand, counting down.
CAGTAGACAGTTTAGGACTTGAGACTCACAATGCAAAATGCAACTGCAAAATCCCTCAAAAGAGTGGAGCTGTCCATGTTGGTACTCTGGTCATACGTACACTGTGTGAATTCTATCAGGTGTAGACTACTGAGCTCATCAATTTAAAGGCCGGCTGAACTTTGTTAATCTGCAGGGAGTAAATGAATGTCATGTCACCCTCTGGTGGTTGTGTTGAAGGATTATTGTATGTGGAAGTGCTGAGGGAATGACTATACAGTAGATAAAAGAGTTTGTCTGAGAAATTCTGCAGAGAATTTGTCCCTCTTTGGAAGTGTTGTGAGGTCTCAGATCTCACTCTGTGTTGTTGTTGACTGATATCTCAAACACTGTTCCCAACCCAAAGGGCTCGGAGTTTGATTCTTACCACAGTTTTTCTGATGTTTTGGATGCTAACACTTACTTACCTCATAACGTTTTTACTAGCCTATATACTGGTTGTACATTTTAGGTCTCTTTCATATATGATTGCTTTATTAGTGTTAAAGGGATAGTTCGGATTACAGCTTTGTTTTTTGTTTTTATTAGGGCTGTCAAAGTTAATGCGATAATAACACGTTAACGCAAATTCGCTTTAACGCCACTAATTTTTTTTAACCCATTAACCCAACTTGTAGGTTGTAGCTCAGTTTTAAAGCTAAAGTGAAGATACTGGTATCATATGAAACTAGAAAACCTGATGAATCCATCGGTACCAACTGTGTCATACTACCCCAAGAGTCTCCCCTTTACAGACATGCCCACTTTATGATAATCACATGCAGTTTGGGGCAAGTCATAGTCAAGTCAGCACACTGACACACTGACAGCTGTTGTTGCCTGTTGGGCTGCAGTTTGACATGTTATGATTTGAGCATATTGTTTTATGTTAAATGCAGTACCTGTGAGGGTTTCTGGATCAATATCTGTCATTGTTTTGTGTTGTTGATTGATTTACAATAATAAATATATACATACATTTACATAAAGTAGAATATTTATCCACTCCCATGTTGATAAGAGGATTAAATACTTGACAAATCTCCCTTTAAGGTACATTTTGAACAGATAAAAAATGTAGCAAGACGTACTTTAGCCACCTAAAGAACATCAATATCAGTTTAAGTGTACACTACATTTTCACCATTTTACTCGCCGTCAGACCGATGGGGAACTGAAGCAGTTATCTGTGCTCTACTCAAAGCCACCAGACTCCATTGACAAAACCTGTAATTTGACCTCGCAGGTACCGCTGCCTCGATCGGTCACTTTGTTATCGTGTGACATTGGTCAATCCGAACTAACCCGTAACACAAACTAACTAACCGATCGAGGCAGCAAGCAAACTTCCATTCTGCGAGGTAAAAGTACTGTTTTTGTTAAAGGAGTCTGGTGGCTTTGAAGAGAGCGTGGATGGATATAACGGCTTCAGATCCCAGTCGGAAAGGGCTCGCTGACGTCGAGGTAAAGGGTTGAAAACATTCAAAATACATCGTTACGTTCTGCTGCTGCAGTACGTTGCCTTGCTCCCGTGCTGGTAAACTGGGGGCGTTACTGTAGGTAATACACTGACTATGGAGAAGTGCCTCATCACAAACCCCACTTCAAAAAATCTGAACTATCCTTTAAGCTTATCTTCCAGTTCCCCTATATTTGTACTGCTGAGCTGCAGTCACAAGCTCCCGTTTAATGCCGGTAGTGTAAGAGCACGAGAAGAGTCAGTGAACTGCTTGGTCTCTTTTGTCTTTGACACATTGAGTTGTAGGAAAGACTGATCACACCAACTGGGCCATGACTCTGTTCGTCATCAAGCAAACAGCTGACAATTACCGAACGTAGGAACGTACCTATCTTTATGATTACTCTGACAGTCCTCTATATACAAGACTAATATTAGCAGGGGAAGGACGCAGAGTGAGAGTCTACAGACGTGCTCGCTGCTCTGTGAGCACTTACTGTAGTCACAGTAGTATGCTAACATCCAGATGTTTAGCAGGTATAATGTGCTAATTGTCACTAAACACAAAGTCCAGATGAGGCTGATTGGAATGTCATTGTTATGCAGGTATTTGGTATATTGATATATGATGATGATGATGACACTAGATGAAAAGTTAACAGACCACCAAAGTTATTACAAATCATCCTGAGGGGATTATGAACATCTGAATCAAATTTCATGGCAGTCCATCCAATAGTTGTTGAGACATTTCAGTGTAGACATAAAGAGAAGTTAAAAGTCACTCAACATGTCAAACAGGGTTTTGTAATGCTGCTCTTCCAGCACAGCAATGCTTTGTCTGTTTTATGTTTGTTGAAACAGCAGTGATCCCAGTCAATCCAAACTATTGCTCTTGTCTCCTTAGTCACAGTTGGTCATTGGGCAGCGGTTCCTTTTTTCCTAAAACCGTTAAACTCTTCCAGTGAAATGCTGAAATGCCTGCCCCTACGGGCTCACATCTAAAGTTTGTTCTTGCTGCTTCCGCTGGCTTCTCTGTCAAGAGAACGGCTTCTGCTCGTACATCGAGTGCAATAACATTTGCGGGTTGCTCAGTGCTGGAACCGAACAACAGAGAGGTAATTAGGTCATTTGCTGTCACACTAGTTTGAGCCTCTGAAAGGAGACACAGAAAAGGGCATTGTTGTTCTGTGAGGGTTGCTCCTCCATTAACTACTGTCTTTAAACCAAGCCCTCTTTCATGGAAACAAAACACTTCCATGTGTTGTTCTCTCCTCACCGGCACCATGACATCGCTTAGACAATATCTGTTAAGTGGACTATGGGAGCACATAAATGAATACCCCCAGTCTCACTTTATATGCTCGCTGCTGGGAGAGCAGGGCAAATGTTTCTGTAGTTTCTGAACAATCAGATGCAGATTTAACCAAATAAAATCGAAAAATAAAATCAATGCAGCTGCGAGAGAGAGAGAGAGAGAGGAGACTGAGACGTACGAAACATGAACTAACCTGAGGAGCGCTGACAAAACCGAGAGCAACACGATTGTCCATAATTAATCGTGATTAATCGCACATTTTTTATCTGTTCAAAATGTACCTTAAAGGGAGATTTGTCAAGTATTTAATACTCTTATCAACATGGGAGTGGACAAATATGCTGCTTTATGCAAATGCATGTACATATTTATTATTGGAAATCAAATAATAACACAAAACAATGACAGATATTGTCCAGAAACCCTCACAGGTACTGCATTTAGCATAAAACAATATGCTCCAATCATAACATGGCAAACTGCAGCCCAACAGGCAACAACAGCTGTCAGTGTGTCAGTGTGCTGACTTGACTATGACTTGCCCCAAACTGCATGTGATTATCATAAAGTGGGCATGTCTGTAAAGGGGAGACTCGTGGGTACCCATAGAACCCATTTACATTCACACATCTGGAGGTCAGAGGTCAAGGGACCCCTTTGAAAATGGCCATGACAGTTTTTCCTTGACAATATTTTGCTTAGGATCATGAATAGAAGTTTTGTGTGTGTTGTGATAACGGACCTGTCAAAGGGTTTGTGAAGCTGAAGATGTAGAAGTCCGTTTATCTGATTCTCCCTGTTTTCTTGAAATGACCAAAGCTCTCTTTCTCTCTGTCTTCCAGTTGTCCCTCGGGGATGAACAGTGCGAAGTGACGCGGAACGGCTATGAGTCGAAGGAGCTGGTGTACTTAGTTCATATCTACTGCCAGGTAAGACTCTACTGGGTTTGATGAGATACAGATACTGTACATGCCTAACCTCCCACAGCACGCACACACCTACATATCATTACATACAGACTCCCACACAGACTCCACTTCAAGTGCACAAACACAAACACACACCGACGAAATGTATTCATGCTTTCAACTTCTCCTCTAAAAACTTGTCAGAAGTGATTTTCCAGTACAAGCCGTTCACACGTCCAGCGCCGTCGTCCCTGTGTGAGAGCGCTGGCTCAAATTCAGACATTTCTGAAACACCTAAAAATTCAAGTTATGTGGGACTTTGGATCTGGATTGAAAAGAGCTGTGGCTGTGGATGCCAGGATGGGTGAGGTGGGGGGGGCTTCAGAGTGTGAATTCTTCAACCCTGAGCTTTTACAAAGTACTCAACACGTTTCCAGCACATACTTTAGGATATTATCGGCTGAGTTTTTTGGTATTTAACTGCTTATGTTGATCTCCTGGATGATAGGTTGGATGTTTCTGCGTTATTATTGGAAAATTCAATCATTGATTGCTGCAGTTATTGCCGGCAGCATGTGTGATTAGGGCTGTGTATTGCCAAGAATCTGGTGATATGATATGTATCATGATGCACGGGGTAACCATTCAATATTAACCATTAACCAGTCTTCCCCTTGCGCGCCTCCAACCTCTGCAAAATGCTTGCTTTTAGACGTGAACACATTACCACCCCCGTACTTTACTCGCTCCATTGGCTTCCAGTTCGCTTTAGAATCGATTTCAAGCTCTTGATGTTTGTTTTTTAAAGCCATTAACGGCCTCGCCCCGCCTTATTTGTCCGAGATTTTAACTCTCCGCGAGCATAACAGGGCTTTGCGGTCAACTTTTTTTAGAAGTCCCGAGGTCGAGGTATAAGCTGTGGGGTGATGGTGCTTTTGCTGTCGCTGCTCCTAAACTATGGAACAAGTTACCCTCTGATATACACACCGTCACTGACCTAGTGCTTTTTAAATCTAAGCTCAAGACTTATTTATTTAGATTGGCTTTTAATACCTAGTAGCGCTGTGACAGTTTCCCTATGCCTTTTGATATGTTATGTTTTTATTCCTGCTATTTCCTGATGTTAATGTGAAGCACTTTTTGTACCTTTTTATTGTCGTAAAGGGCTATACAAATATACGTTGATTGAATATATTTCGATATATTGTTATACTGTGTAAGCAAGGTGATATATTGCGTTTTTCTTTTTTTCCATTTAATTTTAGGAAAACTGTGATAGTGTAAAGACCACACCAGAAATACAGCATTTTAGAAGAGGCAAAAACAACAAATGTATATTACATCCAAAAAAAACCTACATGTTTTTTTACCCCAAACTGCATGTGATCATCATAAAGTGGGCATGTCTGTAAAGGGGAGACTCGTGGGTAACCATAGAACCCATTTACATTCACACATCTGGAGGTCAGAGGTCAAGGGACCCCTTTGAAAATGGCCATGCCAGTTTTTCCTCGCCAAAATTTAGCGTAAGTTTGGAGCGTTATTTAACCTCCTTCATGACAAGCTAGTATGACATGGTTGGTACCGATGGATTCATTAGGTTTTCTAGTTTCATATGATATCAGTATCTTCACTCTAGCTTTAAAACTGAGTCCGCTACAACCTCCGAATTTTTAAGAGGTTAATAAAAAATCAATACAGTGTTTTGGAGAATCGATATAGTCATCAATACACACAAGTATCGCACAACACGGCGAAACTTGTGTGTATTGATCTTACACCCCTATGTGTGATGTTCTTCTTATAGCCGGCTGTGCATTCCTTGCTTAGTGTCGTTTCAAAGCTCCTGTCAACATTGAAGTTAAAATTCCCTTTATAAGAAGAGATCTCAGAGTAACTAATTATTTATGATTACATCATATAGTTTTGCAACAAATTTGATTAACCCAAAACTGGGCACGGCCTTAAAGTAGAACACACACATGCACACCAGCTGCTCAGCTGCTCAGAAGCTCTGCCCCGGCCGCCTCCAGTGACATTTTTGATTCTGGTTTCATGCATTTCCCTCCACAGATCATGTTCCATTTGCACGACCTTGGCAATGCCACACAAGTATGTGGCTGTGTACTTGGAAAATTCCTACTTCTTACAGCCATCGGAAAACTGCTAAATCTACACTAGGTCTATTTGAAAACTGGCAAAAAGTCGGCCTTGAGATCTGAGCTTTAAACCCAGAAAGTAGCACAGCACAGATTGGTTCAATTCCACAGAAAGGGGGGTAACTTGAAGCACTGTCTGAAAGTGGGGCAGGACAGCATAAAGACTTCCCTGAACCCCCCCCCCACCCTCCTGTCTCTACCAGCCAGCACTATAAAACAGCACTAGAATCAGTGGGCTGAGTGGTGCACTGCAGTCCCAGTCGCACAAGCCCTGGCCTCGGTACAGACGCATCTTTCTAGGCCAAATCAAAGCGAAAGACTTTTTTTCCACCGCTAGTCTCTCGGTGGGTTTTGAGGTTTGGATCCTCGTCTTACTGGATGAAACAGAAACAACAAATCCATGGACGAACTCTTAAAGAAGAGTTACATTTAATGTGGTGATTGAGGGTCTCTAGGTTTGCACTGTTTGGCATTGAATCACTACATTTATAAGCCCATGTTCTTTTATTTGTAAAGACATTTTCAGTATCAAAGTATACGAGTCCACGGGAGACTTGATTGCCTTTTTTTTTATTTTTGAGACAGTGCCATTGTATTAGAGAGGCATGAAAAGAAGAGTGTCTGTGGGGACAAAAACAGAAGAGACAAAAAGGAGAACAGAAGAGTCACAGCTGTGTTTGGTTGATAAATAGTGAGCTTGTCTTTATGCTGATACAGAGGCCGGTGGCTCTTCTTGTCACGTTATCCACAAAGTTCAACTACTGGCAACAAAATAGTTGGTGTCAGTGTTTGACCACACCAGACACCCGTTTTGTCTGGAGTTTTCTTTTTGGAAAATGTTGCATATTATACCTTTTTAAAGAGTTGCTGTTGTGCAGCCTGCTCTGAGGCCCTGTTCACACCTGGCATTACCATGCGTCCTCAGTGATCAATCACAAGTAGAGCGCTCTAAGTACAGGTGTCAACGCATTCGAGATGCATTGAGATCGGATCTTTCAGACCACATTCAGAGGTGGTCTGGGCCACATATGGCCACATTCTTTTAGCAGTGTGTACGTGAATGTGTCCTGGGCCACATTAAGGACCGTCTACTCTAATCTGATGTCCCGCTGGGATCACCGGGATCACCGCGCTCCCTTAGGGGGATAAACAGGCAGACAGGGGCACTTGTCAGCATGGAAACGGCCTCTGTGCTCTACAGTATCCTGTCGGTACATCTGTATTTTATTAAACTATATCTTATTTATAGGCTACATATCTACAGACTATCAGACTGGGAACAGGAGGTGCGTTATTATCATACTACTTATCATACTGCAGAGCTAACACCTGCTCGCTCTCTCTCCTCCCCGGCTCTCTGAAGCTTCGTACCTGCTGTTGTCTGGCAAAAGCAGCGGTGCCGGTGGCGCGGAGGTCCCCGGGGACCGCCAGTCCAATAACCTTATATTTTGATATATATAAAATGTACCTGAATTCACAATATTACTACTGACATTCCTGTAGTATTACATCACAACGTCTGCTGTAGTAGCCGTGTGTTCACTGCGTGTTTATTAACATATAGAGCGGGGAAGTGAGATCAGATCACAAGTGGCCACATGTGGAGACGCATCTTAATACCAGGCGTGAACAGGCGTACTTAAAGCTAGACTGGATCACTGAGCACGCATCTTAATACCAGGTCTGAACAGGGCCAAAGATACTCAAATGTCGGATGCTCCCAGCAGCACCTGAACGCACCACAAGAGTCTTTAAAACAATCCCACGCAGATTCAGCTGGTTGATTATTGTATTGTACAGACATGAATGGAGACTAATTACAGCCTGGAAGTTAGGAACATGCATTCATTAAACTTAGAGTTCTTTAGAAACTGCAGAAATGTGAAGTAAACAGAATGAGGTACGGGTAATGGGCATCCTCTCTCTACCGTTTCACACACCTGGAGTGTCCTGAGATATTGTGTACACTGTCACTGCCAACTGTAAGGTGCCTGTCGCGGTTATACAGTGATTCTTTTGATATTTTTTATTATCTGTTATGTTTCTATTGTATTCTATGGAGCTTTTTTTTTCATCAATTGCTCCTGTTTGGTCTGGTTGTTGCAGCTATTCAAACATTTGATTGTGTTCTCTCTCTCTCTCTGTTTCCTCGCCGGTTACACTCGTGTGTTTTCGTTGTCGTTCTGAAGGGTCGAAGTTGGATTGTGAAACGCAGCTATGAAGATTTCCGTGTCCTGGACAAGCACCTGCACCTCTGCATCTATGACCGACGCTTCTCACAGCTGCCTGAGCTGCCTCGATTGGACAGTCTGACTGACCAGTCGGAGGTAAACGTTGAAAACACACACATCTAACACACACACACACACACACACACACACACACACACACACACACACACACACACACACACACACACACACACACACACACACACACCTAGTGTAACCCAAACTCCCTCTGCACCCCCCCCATCCTCTCTACAACCCCTCTGAGACGTGGTGGGGTGTACGCAGACGATCGTCTTTACAAAATAAAAGCACCTGCCTTAACTAACAGGTTCTATTACCGGTGTTATCCTTTCAAAATAAAATCACCCTTATAACGTAATAGGATCAAATTGGCATTAATAAACACCCATAGAAAATGAACAAACTTGAAAACAACATACTATACAAATATACCGCACCATGCCAAGGTCATTTACATATCGTGTGTCTCAAAGAACCATCCAGTACTTAGTCAGCCCCTAAGCTGAATGAATGGTAGCATTTGCTGCCCACATACTTTTAAAACACAAGATAACAAGGTATCTAGATGAAACCTGTTACTGTGCTCTGATATTCAATATGATCTACGTGGCTTTTGTCTTTGGGAAAGGTAATATTTAGCCAGCTATTCCCTCGTCAGCCCGCCTGTGAAATGTATCCCGAGCAAGACGAAACCTTTATGGTCCGATTGGGGCTCTAAAAGGAATGCAGAGGTTAGGTATCAAACCAAACTGGTAAAACCAGTTCATCACAGAGGGGCATTGTGTGTGTGGACGCTTTCAGAATAATAGCTTTTACAAAGCTGCCTGCAGTACTTCATCACACTTCCACCAGTAGCTGTGTTTTATAGGATTCATTGCTCCAACAAAATGTTCTCTGGGTTTTTATTTGCCACCAGTTTTAATGTACAGCATGAGACTGACCACGAAGCCCCGATAGTGAACAGTGATGTAACTGCAGGTTTAGACAAGAACAGTTCAGCTATTAAAGCCTGAACTTCCCCATTCTTCTCTGTAAAGTTAAGTGTCATCATGAACTCAAATGTGCAGCAGGAACTATAAAACTAAATTCCCCTTGTAATGTGAAGTCATAGCTGCAAATGTCATTTCAAGTGGTTTACTACCATGCAGCACTCTTCAGCTGTGTGTAATTAGCTGCCTTTGTCACTCAGGAAACACACACTCTAACACAAGGAGCTGATGGCTTTAATGGTAATTATTAACACCCACTGGAGCAGCTCCGTCTAGTATTCAGTGTGTTAGTAGTGAACGGCACCATCTGAAGTAAATGTGATGACTCTAACTGGCCTGTGTGTGTGTGTGTGTGTTTTCTGCCATGTTAGTCAGTCTCCCAGATGTTGTTGGCTTACCTCTCCCGGCTCTCGGCCATCGCTGACAACAAGATCAACTGTGGGCCCGCCCTCACGTGGATGGAGGTGAGACTGCACTGTCCTGTGTCTTTGAGGAGCACACCGAGGGGACGGATTCACTCAAAGGGTTGTGCGGCTTTTGCGGCAGCTAAACCTGCACAAATATGACAAAGACAAACTGTGTAATTCTGAAAGAACCAGCAGAGGGTGAAATGCATCCCTAAACTGCACCGCCAAGCAAATCGATGCTCCTGTTCTATTTGCACGTATTTAAATGACATTTGTTGAAATGAAGTGTAAGTCTTCTCTGTGTGTGTGTGTGTGTGTGTGTGTGTGTACTAGGTTGACAATAAGGGAAATCATCTGTTGGTTCATGAGGAGTCGTCGATCAACGTGCCAGCAATCGCTGCTGCCCACGTCATCAAGCGTTACATCGCCCAGGCCTCAGACGAGCTGTCTTTTGAGGTGACAACAACAACAGTTCTCACACACACACTCACACACACACACACACACACACACACACACACACACACTCTGTCACTCGCAAATATTTCAATTAGTGCTGTCAATCGATTCAAATATTTAGTTACAATTAATCATATGATTGTCCATAGTTAATCACGATTAATTGATTTTTAAAGCCTGAAAACAGCCATGAGGAGGAGCAGAAGTCTGGTTTTCTCTCAGAACACTTGAATTAAAATATGCTGAAAGGTTGTTATGGAGTTTTTGCCCAATGATGCTAAAAACCTTCTGCCTCTTGAAGCTTTAACAACACAAAACAATGACAGATATTGTCCAGAAACCCTCACAGGTACTGCATTTAGCATAAAACAATATGCTCAAATCATAACATGGCAATCTGCAGCCCAACAGGCAACAACAGCTGTCAGTGTGTCAGTGTGCTGACTTGACTATGACTTGCCCCAAACTGCATGTGATTATCATAAAGTGGGCATGTCTGTAAAGGGGAGACTCGTGGGTACCCATAGAACCCATTTTCATTCACACATCTGGAGGTCAGAGGTCAAGGGACCCCTTTGAAAATGGACATGACAGTTTTTCCATCACCAAAATGTAGTATAAGTTTGGAGCGTCATTTAACCTCCTTCATGACGAGCTAGTATGACATGGTTGGTAAAAATGGATTCTTTAGGTTTTCTAGTTTCAGTATTTTCACTCTAGATTTAAAACTGAGCCGCTACAAACTAATCCTTTAATGCCTTAAAGAAATTAGTGGCGTTAAAATGAATTTGCGTTATCATTGCGTTAACTTTGACAGCCCTAATTGCAATTGAAAGTTAATGCCTCGCTATATAATGCCTTCAATCACTGATGTCTTCTATCGACTAGACGTAAAGGGACAATAAGACACATCTTCTATCTATCCTCCCTCTGCAGGTCGGGGACATCGTGTCTGTGATTGACATGCCCCCTAAAGAAGACACCACATGGTGGAGAGGCAAGCATGGCTTTCAGGTACGCAGCTCACTAAACATCTGTCTTTTCCTTTGGCCGTAAACTTTCCATTAGATTTGTTCTTGAGGTATTTCAAGGACAAGGAGAGAATGTTGCTTTGTAAAGCAGATTTCAAATACTCTGAGTTTGTCGAGAGACAAAGCAAGATACGGATCCTCTTTCATGTGAAGCCTTTGAGCAGATTACAGGGTGTGTGTGTGTGTGTGTGTGTGTGACGGCGCCTGTAACGCTGGACTCATTCATATTCCTGCACAGTCTTCTTCAGTACGATCCGATAACACTCCTAATCCTCCCAGTTTCAGATGATGAAAATATTACTTACGATAAATAAACACATATTGAAGTGTGCATATTAGCTTTACGTTTCTTATGTCAGCCCGGTTGTCTTTAAATTCAGAACCAGATTAGAATTAAATATTTTGATTACAACCAGGCTAAATGTTGTAGTAATGTTTACAACAGCAAAGTCACCATATAAACTCATTAATATCTCTGGAAACAATCTAAAATGTTAATAAAATAAATCATATTCCTGATCGTATCACTGCTGCAGGTAGAGAGGAGGAGTGCTTTGTCTCAGCCAGCAGATGAGTTTACAAGAATTTTAAGATACGTTGGCAAAAACACACACAATTAGAAATAAATAAAGAGCATAAAATAATAAAATAAAATTTAAAAAAGAGGTGGTTCAAGCTGCTTACGAATTCAAGATGAAATTTCATTGATGCGGTGTATCCAAAAATAATGACAATGACTGTAGGTCTGCAAGTTACATGTGAGGAGATTTAAAGCTGAGATTGAGCGAAGTCCACGAAGGACGCAACATTTTCTCTCAGATTTGTCGGCAGAGCCACGAAGCAGAAACCTGAGTCTCTCTAGTTTTAAGTGTTGTATGACCGTGTTCATTTCGGCAGCTATTTTAGATTTAGTCTTAGTCTTAAATCGAAAATGCTTATTAGTGTTAGTCACATTTTAGTAAATTTTAGAACCAGCCTGAGCGCTAACAACAATACAAAGGTCACAATCTTCTGATTAGCTCCTGTAAGAGGACTACCCGTCTCCTGGGACAATGAATATTGCAATCAAAAGAATCAGGTTCTATCACCTGCCCAAAAAGCTCTGATAGAGTATGAAACAGATTTACGATGGTTATATAATTTAGGACAGAGCTGGAACATGTGTGCCAGAGTAGCAGGGAGCCGTCTACACTGATCAGTTCAGTTCTATTTCAGATGAGTTGTCAGGTTGCTGGAGACCACGGCCCTCCTCGTCAGGCAGAGGGTGAATACAGGGATATTCAGACAGACAGGATGAGAACAATGATGTGTTAAAGCATGTAAACATGGTCTGTTAGAAACCCCAAATACATGTATGAACCTGGAGCAGGATATGTCCCCTTTAAGAGCAGCAGGTACACAGATACACTTAATATGAACCTCATGTGTGATGTCACAGTGCTTGTTCTGATAACAGAATCACATTATTAATGTGACAACCGCACCTCTGCATAGATGTGTGTGTGTGCTCTCTCGCTCTCTCTCTCTCTCTCTCTCTCTCTCTCTCTCTCTCTCTCTCTCTCTCTCTCTCTCTCTCTCTCTCTCTCTCTCTCTCTCTCTCTGTCTGATTATACTTCCTCCCACCTCACCCTGCCTGTCTCACTCCCGAACTCTCTCCAGGTTGGCTTCTTTCCCAGCGAGTGTGTGGAGCTCATAAATGATAAAGTGCCGCAGTCCATGACCAACACGGTGCCAAAACCAGGTACTACTCCTCCTCCTCCTCCTCCTCCTTCTTCTAAACCATTCACAGACAATGTGCTGGAAGCAAGTCATCACTGATGGCAGTTAATGTCTCACTGATATGGTGGTCATGTCTGTGACGGTGGATGTGGCTCGGGGTGCGTGCGTGCGTTCGTGTGTGTTTTACACCTTGCTCACAAATATTATGACTGGTCTGACAGACTTGTGCATGGAATTGATTCTGTATTAAAAGCAAGAGCTCATGTATTAGTTTATGTTGAGATCAGCTGTTCTAGCGGCAGAGCATCGTGAAACACTTCATTCAAACTTCACAGAAACAAAACAAAACTCACCAAAACCGTCGTTAGTCTTTCCGACAATCACCAACTCTGGTTTGGTCGAAATAAACTCTTATATCACCGAATGTGACATGAAAATATGCCTCTCTACATGTTGTTTACCCCCCGCTGTCTCTCTCTCTCTCTCTCCGCCCGCTGAGCAGCTGAGCGACTCTTCTTTTTCGGAGGCGGACCATTAAACCAGCTAAATAAAATAACAAACATCGCCCGACTTCATCGCCTACTATTGTTTATATTTCCCCCCGCTTTATCACCACGGCCGTGCAGTTCATAGGATGAGATCGGTGGATGCTGCGCGCAGAGACAGATTTCCGAGGAGACCCTTTCACAACTACTCACTGACTGCTAACGTTACTCGCGGTAAATAGCGGTCCACTTCCGTGTTTCGGTACGGTTGGCTTTCACACCTGATGCGAACCGTGCCCGAGTACGGTACGGAGCGTTCACACTAATCAAATAAACTGGACTTTGGGGTGAAGTGTACTCGGATCCGGGCCCGGGTCCCTGCTGTGAAATCACCCTGAGTCAACGACAGTCAGCGTCCTGTTGCTCACGCTCGCACTCCCGACACACACGAGACTGAACGTGATTGGAAGGTCTCATATCTCAGGTTACAACCTGTTCACACATTGGCAATAAAAAATGATTTATACGTGTAAAAACGTACAAACAGTCCCTTTTAAATTTATGAGCATCATACAGTGAAAGGAAACCCATAATTCTCCCACGTCATCCCTTGGAACAACCGGCTTATCGTGTTATATTGACTCGGCACTATTCAAATCCAGTGCAAATACGTATGCTAATCTATCGCTGTCCAGAGCAAACAGAGAAGCTCTTTGGCACGCTCCGGAGAGTGTCAAAGACAAATGTATAACATAAACCCTCCCGGGATGAAAGAGAACAGCTGCAATACAGACTTCAGATCAACTTTGCCTTCACTTCTTCACACATCGCAGCACCCCCACAAAAAATAGCAGTTCACATCACATTGCTATGACCGAGCCTTTTGATCAAACCTCTTGGATGAATCCACGTCCACGTCTTCCAAATCCAAAGACTGATCAAACCAGTATGACTCACTGTCACAACCACCCGGCTGGCTTTGGGATGGGCGAGTGGAGCCGGGGTTCCTAACCAGCATAACAGCCTCTGAGACTTCGGGGTCTGCTCTAAGTGATGACACAGCAAAGAAAACCCCCACAAGATCCACAGTTATGAGGGAAGGGATATCATTATAGGTACAGGGTTTCGGGTGCTGTTGGACGCCCGTGTCGTCTGATGTGCCAATCAAGTTTCAAACCCAAGTTGTTTGAGCCTTTCTTTCAGACTGTGTGGCCGATCAGAAATGCATCTTGCGCTGTAGAGTTAACTGTTGCAGTGCACGCACAGCACACGACTTAATCTGCCTGCCCACTCCCCGGCTCCTGAGCAATGATTCAATGCTTGTTGCTGTTTTTTCTGTTTGTTTTTTGCACGTGTCCTAATCTGTCAATCATGCATTTTCTTTCTTTTTGGAGGGTATCCGCAGGTCAAGTATATTATTTAGATATCCTCAATACAGTTATCTTTGTGATTAGTTATGTTCTTTAGCAATCAGAAATCTGTTGTAATAATCTACATTTCAAAGTCTAATAGTTTGTTTTCTATAACCTGCAGATGCCCTGTTGTCAGTAATGTTAACTTTAAATGAGCAGATCCTGGATCAACAGAACAAACAACTCACCGTATCGGTGTTTAAGCTGCCTGCTTGTTCTCGTTCACTGCAACGCGTCATGAATGTTGTTGTTGGATGTGCAGTAGTATTATAGCATGTGTCTTGATTTGTTGCATCTGACTGTGACTCCTCTGCCTCAGCCTCCCCCTGCTCTGGCCTGCAGCCTGCTTCTTGGAGTCTCTTCCCTCCCTGTGCGTGTTGGTATACACACTTCATCCACCTGTTCACTCACTTCACCTTCACTCACTCACACACTCACTCACACACACAAAAGACATTTACACATTTGCACTTGTACAGTATGACATATTGTTCATTTGAGTTTCAATTAAAGTTCCTTAAGACTTCAGTCTTAGTTGATTTGACGACACCTGTGGTTCCTAGTAGTAACAGTTAGGGGCGGGAAAACAATTCACCTATGTTTCATGTTTTTGTTTTTTTAAGATTTTGAAAGTGATGGTTTAATACCAGAATCGATATGTTTGCTTCATTTGAGTCTATGTGGAGGTAGAAGGAAGTTACCGCTTTTATTGTTGTAGTCAGAGTAACGTGGCGTCATATCCGTTCTGTATCCGTCAACCGAAACAAACCGCAGCGAGCCAAAATGAGAAAGTATAAAACGGCGGAGGGTCTGCGTGGATACGACCTGCAGCACCCTCACATGTTAAATCCAGCGTGGTAAACACTACACATCCAGTAAAGGATGGAAACACTTTGGGTTTCACACATTACCAGGAAAAGCAGAGCTAGACATCACGGCTAAAGCATCATGCTAACTCAAAACGTTATCGTATCGCGGTAACGTGTGGTCGAGCCGGCCGTCGCTTTCATCTCCGTGGTCAAATGGGCCGACGCTACAACTGTAGAGCACCTATATGCTGATATTTATGTTCTCTGCATTGAAACGGCCCCGATGGAGCTGACCATGGATGGATAAAGAGAACGGAGCTGACGGGAGAGCTAGAGACCACCTTGGAGAAGTTAGAGGAAGTAGACACGTGGGACTACGTCCGGTTTTCAAAATAAGGTGTTAACAAAGGGAACTGTATATACAAAATACAGATATGGAAATAAGATTGATTGGATTATATTCACCAGAAGTATAAAACATTACATGTCCCTTATAGATTAAAAAGAAAATACCACTAATATAAACACTGATACGGTGTCAACCATGAGGCTGATATCAGTCAGATCAGATTACAAACGGGAATGCTGGATTACGTACTGCATCGTTTCCCTGGCGTAGGTAGACAGCAGGAGTGGCGGATCCTGCCACTAATAATGAACGTAAATACACTGAATGGCTATTGCTGAAAAAGTGCCAACCATAACTAGTATCAAAAACGGGGTTTGATTTCATGGAAGTCTTAAGGATTATAACTTCATCATTAAAGAAGACTTGTTTTAATGATGAATACAAAGTTTCTTTAATTGAGTATACTTCATTACTGAACCTTTTTCTTTTATCTGCACACTGTCTCACACGTATCATTTCTATGCAAAGTTACTGACCTCACATTCCCAAAGTACACAGCTGCTCTGTTCTCTAACTTAACGTGCTTCTCTCTCTCTGCCGATTCTCTCATGTCTCCATCCATCCATCCATCCATCCATCCGTCTGTGGGTCCATCTGTGCATCGGCTGCATGCAGACTTGGAGATGGAGAGTGTAATACAGGACAGTGCATGGGTGGCCGACCCGCTAAACCACTACAACCTAAGTTCAGGTAGACAAAAAAATCCTTTGGTGTGCTGCCCCCGCCACCCCTTAACCAAAAACTAACTCCACAACCCGAGTGATGTATTTGCACTGTGTGACTCTGATATGACTACCTGTGACGGGATATAGCTTCACTCTTCTCACAGGAAACGTGTGAACGCTTTGGTGTTAAAGGCCCAGACACACCAACCCGACATCAAAGAACTAGTGGTGAAGAAGGCCGACCTTTGAGTCGCCTTTGTCCCGGCCAAAACGTTGCACTCGAACATGCTGCAAAGACTACAGCCGGCGGCCAACTACCACGCACATTCTGCGACTGCGTGAGAGGAAATAACAGCAGGCGGCGGTAGTCTGTATCCGTCATTCAAAAAGGGAAACCAGAAGACCGAGGACGGCGGATATACAAGCCGTTGTTATGATGCATACATGAAACAAAGCGGCGTCTGGCGACCATTTTCGCACCGCTCTCACTCACCGCTTAGCTTCATTCCAGATGTTCATGTCGCTGTGAAAATATCCGTATGTTGGAATGATGAGATGAAGATGGAAGATGAGAAGAGTCCACTTGACTTTACTCGTCGGCTTGCTTTCCTCACTTCCGTTTCTCTTCTCATGCACTATTTCACTTTATCTGAGCAGCCAATCAGAGTGATTTCTCTCACCGACGGGCGCCGCCGCTGATTCAACATGACGAATCGGACGAAAAGCTCCGACACGGGCAGACTAGAACCGACGGTGCGGGACACACCGCAAAAACTAGTCCTACAGACGCTCACCGACGACCCCGAACTGTCCGTCGGCTTGGTGTGTCAGGACCTTTACATTACAAGGAGGACCTAATAGATGGCCCTGTCTATGACCTTCAACCTACTTATCCACATTGTATCTGCACTCTGTTGGTGGACCAATAAGACTTTGGTCTGTGTATGCAGACGATGGCCCTATTTCCCTCTTATGTCCGTTACTTAAAGTCCTGCAGATTGTTCTTGTTGTATTTTGTTTCTATGTTTCAGGTTGTTATCATCATCATTTATATTATTATATGATTTGCATGGCTTCTGTCTGCAAAAGAAAACAAATACTGTATATAAAAGTTTTGGGATTAGATGTAGTGGTGCAAAAATGAAACCCCACTTTTCAAAAGATCTTATCCCTCCAGCCGTCTGTTCTTTTTCTGTTTCACCCCCTCAAGGTGTATGCAAATGAGTTCAGGGGTGAGCCAGGTTACTACAGCGTTTGTGGAAGCTGCTGAATGTACCCTATGTCTGGACGGGGGCCAGCTGTGTTTGTGTGTGTCTGTTTGGTCGGAGCTGAAAGGCCACGGCACCCCTGCCGTGGCGCTGGGTCTCGACCGGCCTTGATTTATTTAATCCTTTTACAATGAAGGGGGCCTGTAAAACCCATCCATTGAGCGTTAAGCTTTGTCCTGCAACAGTAAGAATCTCTGTCTCCCTCTCCATGGTGACTGAAAGAGCACATTCCTTCAGGGAGCCACACAGCATTGGAAAAATATGTTTGCTCTGCCTTGTTCCACTCTGCTCACCACTAACCTTTACTGTTTTTCAGTAAAACTATGGAAATTGCTAACATGCTGCGCTGCTCCAGATCAAATGGCGACAATAGGAGCTCGGCGTTAGTAGTACTTCGTTGGTTCATGTGCTTGTGTTGTGTCGCGGTGGAATCTGAGGAGAGAGACTTCTCTCTGTACAGTAAAAAATAGACTCTTTTGTTGACATCAATATGAGAATAAAGAGTTGTGAGCTTTGGACAAAGAATGACAGTCAGCCTTCTTTCCTCCCCAGACAGCCCGATAGATCTAGCAGTTATTGACCCAGATGTAGAGCCCCCTCTGTTCCCCTTCTCATTGCAGGCCTTCGTCATGTCTGGGGACCAGTGATTTGGGCAGCTGTGAGCACGCATGAGCCAAGACAGCTGGTTATGTGAATGAGAGAGGACGGGAAATGGGAGAGAAAATGTGTGAGACAGAGTGAGATTTGTCCTCCTGTTCCCGAGGATCTCGGATCATTTCCTGGAGCTCCGGTTCTGGGCTGTGAAAGTATGCGAGGTTCCTTGTGTAACGTGCTGCTCTGTAAGCTTCAATAGGAGGCTGTTGTTGTTGTAGACCGCTCCTTTGTTTGGGGGGAGGCTGCTTTTCATTACATACTAACAACTCCGGCTGTGTTGTAAACTCAGTGAGTGTGTAAAGCACAAAGATCATTTTTATTACACCTTTAGTTGACTTTATCTGTTCAAAATGTACCTTTTCATTCACATATCTGGAGGTCAGAGGTCAAGGGACCCCTTTGAAAATGGACATGACAGTTTTTCCTTGCCAAAATTTAACGTACGTTTGGAGTGTTATTTAACCTCCTTTGTGACAAGCTAGCATGACATCGTTGGTACCGATGGATGCATTAGGTTTTCTAGTTTCATATGATACCAGTATCTTCACTCTAGCTTTAAAACTGAGCCGCTACAACCTACAATTGTGTCGTTGCAAAGCTTCAAAGCTTACAGATATTTAACCAGCAGATTTAGAGCCATACTGATGTTTCAGACAGCGTGGCGTTCTGCTCTACATGCATACACACATACTGCTATATATATATACACGTTGAACTTGCAGCTGCAAAATACACCTCCTCATTCTTTCCACATCCCAGGAGGCACATAGATTATTCAGATCCATGCAAAATAGCAGCTGCATGATACTTGATCTGACACAAAGCTCCCATCCTGTTATATGGTAGTTTATGACATCACTACTTGCTGTCTAGGTGACTGGTGTTTTTCAGCACGTTGCTAATAGTCTTCAGTCCTAAAGGAGTACTCCACCTGCTGCTTTCTGTCTCTGACAACTAAACTGCCTCCCACGGTTCTACCAATGCCTCGCATGTAACAGTAAAAAATTAATTAGAGAAGAGGAAACTCGCTCTGTTTCACTCCGTACTGTCAGAAGTAACCTTTCCACCTAGTTCCTGCTCTGTAAGTGATACTGTAGGACACTGCTGCTGTGTTACATACACATGGAAGATGCATCGTGGTGGAAGAAGTATTCAGATTTTTTACTTGAGTTAAAAGCACCAAATTAAAATACTCTATTACGAGTGCATTCAAAATCTTACTTAAGTAAAAGTACAGAAGTATAATCAGCAATGTGTACTTCCATCCATCCATTATCTGTAACCGCTCAGCAGCAACTGTTTATAGCTGCTGGAGGTGGAGCCAGTTTGAACCACTTTACATACAGTTGGCTGGTTTAGTCCAGTGGTTACCCACCTGGGGGTCGGGGCCCCCCAAAGGGTTACAAGATCAATCTTGAGATGATTAATGAGGTGGGAAAGAAGAAAAAAAGGAAGTTCTGCTACACAAATCTGTATTTATTATTTTAACTAGCTTTTTTTGTGAACTACTGGATGATTTTACCTCTTTGGGCCTCCGTAGAAGTACAAGTAGGCCTACCTTAAAACTGTTCAGTACTTTTAATACATGTACTTAATTACTTTCCACCACTGAAGATGGAAAATATCAGAACCTACATGCAAAGAGGAAGTTCAGGATCAGCCCAAAGAAACCTGTTAAAAGTGATCACATGCATCTGACTCCAGTCTTGTGATTCACAACCAACAACAAATTAGTCTGACTTGATTTTGACTGTCTGCTTAGGGACTAAGCTAGTTAAGGAATTAATAAGATAATGCTTTCAGGGGGCCAAAGGGCCCCTCAGAGGGAGAGAGTCCTATACATACTGTATGTTGTCTTCACAGAGGAGAAGCAGGGATGCTGTTTGTTAGGATCATGTGTTTGCACGGTGCAGAGGGGTGTTTTCCACCATGTAAACCAATATCGTGCTGCCTTCAAATGCTGTCGGCAATATTAGAATCAGGCACATGTGCGAGTCACAGAGGGGTTAAGAGAGCATGAACGCTGTGTGAGCACCAACAGGGATTTGTACGTACTAAAACAACAGTAACATTCTTATTGCACGTTGAGTCCACTTCCTGTAATACTGCAGCGCAAAGTAGCTCCAAGCTGTTTCATTTTATATGATTGTTTTATTAAGCAACACATTGTGTAGTTATGTCTAGAGAGGAGCAGTAAAATACAGCGAGGCTGTCCAGTATTTACAGCACAGAAGGAACTCTTTATGAGTTTTGGGGGAGTGGAGTGTTTTTCAGGACTCTATAAATGGCATCACGTGTTTTTATTTGATTGGGCTCACCTACTCCGTCATATTGATTTATGATAATAATAATAATCTTTATTTGTATAGCACCTTTCTAAACATAGTGACAAAGTGCTTGCACAGATACAATGAAATACAGACAAAATAACAAAACATAAAGAGCAAATAATGAGAAAACTAAAACCCGTAACCAGCGGTATCAAAACAATAACTTTCAACACGTATGCCAAAGGAGGACAATATAAGGTGTGGAAAAGGAGCACCAAGCTGTTGCCTTATGGAGTTGAAAAAAACTTTTTTTATAAAAAGAGATTTGGTTATAGAGCTGGCTAACCTGAGGTCCTGAGGTTGGCTGTTCCAGAGTCTAGGGGCGTTGATGGCAAAGACCCTGTCTCCCTTAGTGACCAGCCTAGACCTGGATACAACCAGTAAGACCAAGTCAGAGGACCTCAGGTTACAAGGTGGCACGTACGGAGTAAGGAGCTCAGTGAGGTAGCTTGGTGCCAAACCATGCAGAGCTTTTAAAAGTTAACAATAAAATCAAGTAGAGGGCGTTGCAGTAATCCAAACGGGAGCAGATGAGAGCGTCATGAGAGGATCAAAATTATTTTATTTTAGAAATATTTCTGAGGTGCAGGAAGCAAGATTGCACCGCCCGTTGTTATTTGAGCCTCAAATCAAAGTCTTGTGTCAAATAAAACACCCAACTGGTTTAATATTTACTGAGTGGGAATGTAGTTGGAGAACCTCAGATTTGTCAGAGTTCAACTGAAGGAAGTTCTGGGATTGTATATTCTCTTTAATATACAATTTGCTTCAATAACACCCACAGCTTTTGTTAGACCGGGATTAACAACCGGTAATTCCCATTTTTCAGTGAGCACCTGAAGGCAGCGTGTGTGTGTGTGTGTGTGTGTGTGTGTGTTCTAGCTGACTGAGCAGAGAGGGAGGAGGAAGAGGAGGAGGAAAGCCACTTCTCTACTCGTTGAGTCTAAACTTTAAACTTGTATTATCTTTCTCAGTTGGTCAAAGGGACCTCATTGAGCTCTACAGGTTTCAGGTTTCAGGTCTCAGTGTTGTTTTCTCCAGGTATTTACGGTTAGAAAGGAAAAGATAAGCAGATAACTTAGTTGTACTTTGGACCTATTTCTAAACTGTGTCATAAAGCCTCAGCCGGTCTGCGTTATGGAGCCAAGGTAAGAAAATACATTTGAATTTGTAGTTGATTTTTCTATATTGGCTCCAGTATCCTCTCATTAATGTGATAAACTACTGCTTTACTCTCTCAAAGAAGAACAGTGAACAGTTATTATCCTCATAGAGAGGAGGAGACTAAAGCACTCTGAATGATGGAAGGTTTTTCTGTGGAAAATATTACTCCTTCCTCAAATGACCCCTCCTTTTTTCCATTAGAGAACAATATAACTAAGGAAAAACATAACTTATGGATAATATTTACCTCTTCAACCAAAGTATTTATATTTTACAACTAATGCGAGAAGTTTCAACGTTTTCTTTATTTTGTGTCATTTGTCAATTAAAACCAAAGCAGTCGGTTCCTTCAACAATGCTCATAAGATAAGTACATAAAAGGGTGAATCACACAAGTAAACGTAAATTAGTCATTTAGATGCTGACAGTATTTCAGATGGAAAACTGAATGTAAACAGGATGTAATAATGAGAAGTACTAAAACTATATACACAGAGGTGTAGACAGGAATGTAGTATGTATAGAGAAGTAGTAAATATGTATAAACAGTATATATACTGTATAATATATACACAGAGGTGTAACAGTTTGTGAAACAAGAATATGGTCGGCTGTTCAGGAATGACCACGTTTTAGGAAAGTTTGACTTTGGAATAATGAGTTTATTTATCAAAGAAAGAGGTTAAACATTAGACATCTGTAGTCTGACGCTCCGCTCAGTGGTTTGGAAGTCTCTCTCGGTACTGATGCTGATATTTGCTGATCTTTCTCTGGTGTGTTTCCCAGTTCTACCATCACTGGGTGAGACCACGCAGGGCCCGGCTCCCTCTGCTCGGGTTGTGTTCAGTGGTGCGTTCAGAGATTGAACAACAGGGCATTTTTTGGCTGCTATCACCAACCACACACACACACACACACACACACACACACACACACACACACACACACACACACACTTACAGCCCTCATGTCCGGACAGAGGTCACCGTTACTCATCACACTGCTCCGTTGTTGACACACTAAACTGCCGTCCAGAAACGCCAACAGGAGATGGTTATCATTCAGATGTGTCAACAGGGGTTAACAGTGTTACTGTAGCTTCTGTGACTCAGTTTGACAAGTAATGCAGACGTTATCTCTGTTGGACAAATATCCCTCTTTCAATGACCAGTGATCAGGAAGTGAGATTAATAATAGTCACTAGTCACGGCTGGTTTAGTTCCTTAAAGGAACAGTGTGTAACATTTCGGGGGAATTATTAGCAGAAATGAAATATAATATTCATAACTATGTTTTCATTAGTGTATAATCACCTGAAACTAAGAATGGTTGTGTTTTCGTTAGCGTAGAATGAGCCGTTTGAGCCTCCATGTTTCTACAGTAGCCCAGAACGGATAAACCAAACTCTGGCTTTAGAGAGAGCCACCTGACACGCTTGTGAAACTGCAGTAACGTGAGCTGCAGAGTGTTAAACCGTGGTACCGCCAGCCTCCATCTAACTGCTGTTGCTCTTAAAGAAGTGTTATTATGGCTTGGACGACCTCTGAGCGAGGCGAACAGTGTTTACCACGGTTTTGCACTCGCCGGCTCACATTACCTCAGTCTTGGAAAGGGAGGAGTGAGCGAAGGGTTACTCAGTTGGTTGCAATCTGCAACCACACCACTAATGCCCGGTTCAGACTACACGATATCAGCACGATTATAGCCCAACACGGCCGTCGTAGGGTGTCGACTCAGATCGGGAACGATAAATGAGTGTCGTGTGCGACAATCGATTGTGTCACCTCACGACGTCTTGACAGAAAGTCGAGCATGTTTGATTTATTTATTTTTTGCTTTTCACGACGTGTACACGACGATATTAAGACGGCGGTGCCGGGAGGGCGTGTGTTGTCGGAACAGGGGACGACGTGTAGTCTGTCATGTGTTGCGGCCAAGTCACGACGAGAATGTATGACTCTCAATCGTCTAATCTGACATAGTGACCATCGTGACCATCGTAACCGTCAAAAATATTGTGTAATCTCATCCGGGCATAAATGAAAACACATCTGGTCCGTTTAGAAAAGCTTTTGGAGCGTCCACAGATATCATTCCAGGATGATGTAATCATATCCAACACATTCACAAGTTGTTGTTTTATGAAACTACAACAGTGAAGAGGAGGGCAGTTTGAATTTCCCGCTCTCTATCTACATGGGCGTGGGTGTCTGTTGAGTCTCTGCTGGCTGAAGAGAAAAGGCTGAGCTGAGCTGTGATGGGAGCGTTGTGAAGCCACAAGGAGCCGCGGTCACGTGGTTGTGTGTATTCAGGGTACACTGACACGCTCAGTATCAGATATCTCAGACTTAGAGCTCTATAATGTCACAGCTCTACTTGAGGGAGCGACGGGACTCTGTTGTGTTGCTATGAAGTCGAGGTTTTCCTCCGATCTGCGTCCTTTGAAAAGCTCCTCGCTCACTGAGTGGAATGAGGCGGTGTTTTTTTTTGGGTTGGAGCAGAGAAACAGAGCGTGATGTTTGCCATTACGTCTGTAATTGTTCCTGCTGTAATGCTTGGCCTCTTTTCTCCTCACCCCCGGCTTGTCATGTCCCAGCCTCTCGCTGAGCTCTCACACACAGTCACAGAGTCAGTTAACTGAAACCTGTCAGTGTTCCTCCTCAGGCATCATGACCATCCTTCAATGTTTAGCTTTGTCCTCTCTGGATTTTATCTGTTATCTAAGCAAATGCTATTAATGGGCTGTTGGCTCTCATTTC
The DNA here is from genome assembly GCF_043250625.1 of Sebastes fasciatus. Classification (NCBI taxonomy): domain Eukaryota; kingdom Metazoa; phylum Chordata; class Actinopteri; order Perciformes; family Sebastidae; genus Sebastes; species Sebastes fasciatus. Next base: position 29,290,997 of record NC_133810.1, on the reverse strand, counting down.
CCTAGCTTTTAACATCTGGGTCAAAAATATACCATCAGATTTTATGATGTTTGCAAATATACAGAAATATTATACTTTAATGTCATCTTTTTTTGTGTTAAAGAGGCACTCAGATCAGTTTACCAGGTATGGTTAGTACTACTAAAGTCAAGGTGTTTCAGACACATTCTTTTAGAAATGTGTCCCCTGTAAGACTTCCAACTTTGTGAAAGTGCAAATCATTGGAATACCCCTTTAAAGGAACAGTGTGTAACATGTCGGGCGATCTATTAACAGAAATGGAATATAATATTCCTAACTATATTTGAATTAGTGTGTAATCACCTGAAACTAAGAATGGTTGTGTTTTTGTTATCTTAGAATGAGTCCTTCATATCTACATAGGGAGCGGCTGCGTGATTCACGCGGCGGCTGCGTGATTCACGCGGCGAGTGTTCAGACCAGCTGTGTTTCTGCTGCTGCTGCTGTCAGCCCTTTCTTTCTACATAGTCATAAGTTCATAACGGCCATTACATTTCATCATAGATGTCATTTATATTTATTTTAGGCAGAGAAAGATTAAGAAACGTGTGGTAATTTGTAAATAATAGTAATAATACACAATTAAAACCCTGTACGTTATTCATTCATGGAGCTCTGCAAGTCACTGCATGTTCTACAACACTGTCCTGCAAATATTTCAGAATAAAAGCCTTGTGTTAACAAATGAAGGAATTCTGTCCACAGAAAAAAAACACTTGAGGGCTTTTATTTTGAAATGAAAGCAGGAAGTGTTGATTTAAAAATAAATCTTTACTTTTTTACATGTCCGTGACATATTCTACAGATGTCTAGACATTAAAACTAGTAATGTTGCTGGTATGATGTTAATATACAGTTACCACGGTTTTGCACTCGGCGGCTCAGGTTACCTCAGTCTTGGAAAGGGAGAAGTGAGCGGAGGGCTACTCAGTTGGTTGCAATCTGCAACCACACCACTAGATGCTGCCAAGTCCTACACACTGTCCCTTTAAGTGCGAGTCGGCGTGATGACGTTTAGTAGTCTCATTTAGCCACTTGTTAGCAAACGCCTTTTTTAAAGACACATAAAGGCTTCAACATTCATGAGTTGGGGTATTTATTGATGTATTTTATGTCGTAGAACAAAACGTTAAAATCTCTTCAACTTGTGTTAACCACAGATCTTATTTCAGACATCTAACTAAAAACACATTCAATCAACCCGCTGACTTCCAGACGAGGGAACAGGAAGCGCTACAATGCTCAAACTCATTTCCGGGTTTTAGGACTCATTCCTGTAGCGCTCTATAAATCTTGTAATTAATGTTACGGAATTGATCAGACCCACAAACCTTAAATTGAAAGCCTTTTACCCAGATGGAGTTCAACGGTGTGTGTCAGAGGCCGTTTCAGTGCTGAGCATGCTCTAAGAGCTGCCGGCCCTCAGACTCCCATCTGCCCCGACAGAGAGCAGATGGGAGTCTCCGTCCGTCCTCTGGAGAGTCATGCTTGTCATTGCACTCCCCTTCCTCACGTCTTACAGTCAGTCTGGTTCCCTCAATAAAAATGACGTGTCACTTTTAGCCAACACAGTTGCACATTCAACCCTCCCCCCCTCCTCCTCCTCATGATACTGAAGAAGGGCCTCAACAGTGAGTAAACAAAGCTGCCTCAGCGGTTTTATCTGCAGAAGAGATTTCTCCCTGAGGGGGGGAAACGTAGCTCCACTCCCTGAAATGAAACTATGGGTCTTGTTTGCGGATGCTGGCGAAGAGGCCGACTGTCGATACTGAATTGATTGTGCTGCTTCAGTAAAATAGAGAACAATAGAGACTCAAAAGTTTGTTCAGACATTATTTACTAGGAGGAGAGGTAGAGTTAAATCTCTGTGTTGGCGAGGATTTGTTTACTTTGAGATACGAGTGTGAGTTATTATCTTTAACAATCGTGTGTTTAACAGTGAAGTGGTGTTAACCCAAACAATGTCATGTTTTTTACACAGCAACTCATTCAATGACACTTCAAACCGCACTGCACCGGTACAGCGTCGTACTCCAACACTGTCGTACTCATGATGGAGTCCTTTGTCAAACCCAGGTGCCACAAGCATTACCCACAGTGCAACAACACATAGTTAACAGGCTCGTTGGAGATGAGCCAGGCCTGCGCAGAATCGATCGGCGCACAATGCATGCCAGTTAGATTCGTTTCCGAATTGATCCCGACTTGCTCTGATGTCATGGGCACTAGGGGTGTAAGAAAATATCAAGCCCAAGTTGCTCCCCGGGCGCTTACAGCCGCCCACTGCTCCTAAAATACTTAGGATGGGTTAAATGCAGAGGTCAAATTTCATGTACAGGTATGTACCTGTATGTATATGACAAATAAAGGTTTCTTCTTCCTCTAAGATGAACAGCGAGCCGATCATTGCGATGCCGCACTCAGGTCTCTCATCGCCCTGAAGGGGGATTCTTTCACAACAACGATCGGCTCGCTGTACATTATCCCGCTTATTACACAGCTACTTACTGAAGAAATCAATATTTAGACACCAAAACGGTCCTCAGAGCTGCTCCCATAGCAACCGTCTATTATTATAGAGAAATTACAGACCGCAGAACGCCACAATTGACCAATCAGAATCGAGTATTCAACACAGCCGTGTAATTAGTAGTGCTATGATGTTGATGAATACAAATGCAGTTCTGAATGCATATAAAGTAAAAATATTTTGTATTCAGATTTTATGCATATGGTGTGTTCTTTATAATATGGCAGTTAGATATATCGTATCGTATCGTCAGATTCTTACCAACACACAGCCCTAATGGGCACGGGGGCAACGATAACCTCACGAGATCAAGGTGGCCGTAGTTTTTAGAGCCGGGCGTCGCAGTTGCTCTCCACCGACTGCAAAACCAAGGGCATGATGGGAAACACCTGGCCGTCGCCTGATCAAAGAGCTGATTGGCTCTTAGTTTTGACAACAAACACCATGTGTTTGTTGTCAAAACTTTCTGTGTAATTGTAATATTTAACATTAGATTGTAGGTTATTAGTCTACTTACAGATCGGATCTATCAGGATGTCACTTTTCCTGCAAATTCTTTTAAGGCCGCTGTAAACTGTCCAACTTGACCGCAGCATTTAGTCTCCGCCCCCCCTGCTGCTGCTGCTGCTGCCTGATCTCGTCTACTTTCCAGGCGAGGCGCAGTTCATCTCCAACGGGCCTAGTTCTTCACGCACCGTCACTGTGTGCATATGATTTTGTTAATATGCTGCCAAAACAATGAGAAAGTGTTAAATGTATTCAACTACAAGGTGACCATCAGCTCATTAGTTTCACTCCGGTCTTGATGTCTGCATTCTAAATGTGCTCGATGGAGTGTTAATTAAGTGTGCTGCACGCAGTTTACTCCACAGTGTACATTAAGCATGCGAAACAGGCAGCCTCATTAATTTTTACCTAATGGTCTCTGGGCTTTAGAGCCAAGTCTGGGTTAGCTCTAAGTTTTAATATTCACAACAGCACAGCACATCTGTGTGTGCTGGGTGATGCTGTGCAAGTCTCTATAAATGAATCATAGTATATCATGCTGTGAGGAAAGACACCGCCTTGACACTTTTATTGTATTGTTGTTGTTATCTTCCAACCGCTGTCTTTGTTTCTGGAGATGGAGTTTGGTAAGCAGCCGGCCTACTTTCAGCTGTGTGGTGATCACAGCCGAGCTCAGCGCGGTGTCTCTCCAAAGATTAGTTATTGATTTGATTGAATCCTAAATGCTTTCTTCTTTAAATTGCAACCTCTGTGAGAGAAGTGGAAGGATGTGTGATCGTGACTGTGTTTATAATCAGTTAAAGGAATGTGCCCTGGAATATGAATTAAAAGAATACTGATGCAACGCAGCAGTTTTTCCACTTGAAACCCCGGAGCACCTCAGACAGGAGATGTTGGTGTGATCACTAAAGAGTTAGTGAAGTTCCAGATGTGGCTGATCGTAGATCGGATGGATGTTTTTAATACTGTCCTCCTCAGTAGTAAACCTTTCAGCAGGTCTTCCTGGGTTGTTGTTGTTGTTGTCTTCTTGATCGCCTGTCAGTTTAACTGTTTCAGAGCGTGGACCAAGTGGCTGCGGAGGGTCTCCGGGATTCAGAAAGGATCGTCATGTTGTGCTGCGGACCGTAGAGTAAAGTCATAATAGGAAGAGTTGTTGGTCAGAGTCAGAGTGAAGTGTCCACAGAGGATCAAACTAGTGACAGGAACTGAGGGCAGACCACAGACACCGGCATCAGAGAGACTAAAAAGATGAGAGGATTGGGACGTATGTTTTATTCTGTGAGATGTGTTAGGTCTGAGTTGAAAGCTTTACAGAGCAGTGTAGGAAAACCAGAGAGAGAAGGGCAACTGATGCTGCTTTAAGAGTTTTAAAGTGTTTGCCTGGGAAAGATCCTGTAAACATCAGGATGAGTAGGACCCTCGTCTTCACTGTTTAATAATACACCTGAATATTCATCTTAGTAAGTGCAATAGTTTGTTTTTAACGCTGCAGTTTTGATCAGTAATCTCCAGGGAGCTGCAGTATTTCTATATAACCTCTACCCTGACGTTGGATTGATCAGTCATGCATGTTAGATGCAGGTCAGTCAGTGGAAAACTATTTTAGTGACAGTTTTATAGTATTTTTCAGATTTTTTGCGTCTGTTTATAGGGCTGTCAATTGATTAAAATATTGAATTGCATGATTGGCCGTAGTTAATCACCATCAATCGCTAAATTAATCACACTTTTTTTTATCTTTTCAAAATGTTCCTTAAAGGGAGATTTGTCAAGTATTTAATCCTCTTATCAACATGGGAGTGGGCAAATATGTTGCTTTATGCAAATGTGTGTATATATTTATTGTAAATCAATTAACAACACAAAACAATGACAGATATTGTCCAGAAACCCTCACAGGTACTGCATTTAGCATAAAACTATATGCTCAAATCATAACATGGCAAACTGCAGCCCAACAGGCAACAACAGCTGTCAGTGTGTCAGTGTGCTGACTTGACTATGACTTGCCCCAAACTGCATGTGATTATCATAAAGTGGGCATGTCTGTAAAGGGGAGACTCGTGGGTACCCATAGAACCCATTTACATTCACATATCTGGAGGTCAGAGGTCAAGGGACCCCTTTGAACATGGACAGGACATGACATGGTTGGTACAGATTGATTCATCAGGTTTTCTAGTTTCATATGATAACAGTATCTCTTCTATCTAGCTTTAAAACTGAGCCGCTACAACCTAAAAATCAAAAGTTGCGTTCATGTGTTAAAGAAATGATTGCCGTTAAAACAGGTTTGCATTAACTTGTTAACTTTGACAGCCCTTCTGTATAATCACGACTGATAGACGGTGTAAACTGAGCTCACTTAAAGGAAAGTCGATGCTCTCATCAGACGTTTCATCTGTGTAGTCGAGTCAAGGGAAGTGACCCGAGAGTGGAAAAACACTCCGCTGCTGTCGTCTCACCAGCGTGTGATTTTCAGTGAAGGTTTTTTTTGAACAAATGTCTGGAGTGGAAGTCAGCTCCATTCATTCCACATGTCTCTGAAGCAGAGAAAACAACTGGTGTGTAGTTTAAGAAGCTTACGAGCCTTTCCCAGACGTAGTATCTGATTAGTGCGGTTTGGGGGTTTTAAGTAGGTCTGCTCCTTTCTGTGTCTTGTTTTGGGGGGCGGCGGAGGATCCTGGTGTTGGATGTGGTGGATTCCTTTTGTAGTTGCCTGGGAGGTGGTATTTATGAACGAAGCCTTGGCCTCAAGGAAACTACACATGCATAAAGGAGAGGTTTGCATTAGAATGAAGCTGAAATACACAATGGGTCTGAGCCTGAGCAGCTTGTGTGGGGTTTCACTCTAGCGCCTATAGATAGACCTCGTGCGAAATCTGAGCCGATGTCAAACCCACACTTACTGTCGAGTAGTAAAGACGTCTAAGATGTGTCCTTCCTTCCTTCCTTCCCTCGTTCCTCAGTTTCTAAGAAGCACGGCAAGCTGATCACCTTCTTGCGCTCCTTCATGAAGTCCAGGCCGACCAAACAGAAGCTGAAGCAGAGAGGCATCCTGCGGGAGAGGGTGTTCGGCTGCGACCTGGGAGAACACCTCCTCAACTCAGGACATGACGGTGAGAAACGAGCAGACACACCCGACAGCAGCAGGATTTCCTGGATCCATTTAGGCTTGTTTTCTTAACACTGAAGTTTTGAGATTGCATTAAATGTCTTCCTGCAGTTTAAATGAACAGTTAGTCATTTTGATAGATGTAATTATTATAAACAGCAAGTCGTGGTTTTATTGGGGGTTATTATGTGCAGGGTTTTTTCTTTGCCCGGTGCCGTGATTTCCTGGAGTCTCTGCACCTCACAGTGCCGACGAAACTCCCGGTAGTGGCTGCGCCCAGACAAGAAATATTTAAAATCATTTCTCAGGTACTCGGTTATCTTATTTTTAATAATTACATTTAGAGTTTCATTAAATAAGAGTGAATTATCGAGCTTCCAGTAAGCAGGAGTCCTTTTAATTACTCTATTTGATGACATATTCAAAACCAATAGAACAGAATATACGTCATCATTTACAGCAACAATGAAATCTCCACCCAAAATAGAGAATCTTTCTAAAAAAGAGCATCTATATTACAAACAAGCCCTTGTTTTCTTTATCAGTGTTATAGCCATAAACATTATAAACTAATGGTTATTGTAAGAAAGAACCGTAAGAATGTCGTGTCCATATGGGTCAGCTTCAGTGAGGATGATCTTCTGTATCCGAGATACCCATTGTGATTTCCAAAAGTTATAGGGTCCCATTTAGGGCGTGTCCGACTCCACTTTTGGCGCATAATCTGGGCGCAAAGTGAGGCACAAGGGGTTCTATTTAGTCTCTTAATTAATTGTGTGTAACAAGCAGAGTGTATGTGTGTTGTGAACAGCAGCAGCTCTGCCAGCCCTTTCTGCTTTTAATTAAGATATTTGCTGGGCTAAACTCCGTACCTGCATTTATCTGCTGTAGCTCCATTGATTTTATGAGCTGTCAGCAGCACGGTGTCCGGGAGGGGAGCTGACGTGACGGTCTCGATGACAGAGATGGAGGATAATGGTGAGGTGTCCTCATTGCACTGTGACGTCAGCTCCGACCAGCGTGATGATGATGCTCCTCTGCTGCTGAAGCTGGATCAATAACTTCATTTCACTTCGTGTTGACACCAACTTTTGAAAAGCCATTTATTCAAGTTAATGGATCATATTCTCTGGTCGTCATCGTAGCAGCACGTTAGCTCACAGTGATCACGCTCTCCGATCACAGATCGGCGGTGAGCGTTCTGCATTGATGTGAGTCAACCCTTGACCTCCGTACACCCTGCCTTACCTGGACATGGAGAGATAAACTGTGACACTCTGCCGGGTCAAACGGTCAACGTGTTCTGAAAGTTAACTGTGGTCTTATGGAGAAAGAGAAACACAGTTTATGATTCTGAGCGGTGAAACTCTGCTTCGTTACAGACAAATCCGGGTTGTAGGAGGAAGTAGCCAAGCCACCATTCCTGCGGTGGCACCACACTAGTAAACCCACATTTAACACAAGGATTTCCCTTTTTAAGCACTTTGTCTAAGACACCTTGTAAAGTTGGTTCGATGTGGAAAAAATAGTCATCAAATGGCCACTAACTTCTTTAACGCATTAACTTGTAGTTTTTAGGTTGTGTTTTAAAGCTAGAGTGAAGATACTGGCATCATATGAAACTACAGAAACCTAATGAATCCATCAGTACCAACCGTCATACCAGCTTCTCAGGAAGGAGGTTAAATAACGCTCCAAACTAAGGCTACATTTTGGCGAGAGATCCCTTTGTCTTTAGCCCTGACAACTCCTGCTGGCATGCCGCTCCAAACATGAGGATTATAGCGGTCAATCGATATTTAATCTTGATTAATTGCATGCAAATATGCTGCTTACAACATCACAACATAACATGGCAAACTGCAGCCCAACAGGCAACAACAGCTGTCAGTGTGCTGACTTGACTATGACTTGCCCCAAACTGCATGTGATTATCATCAAGTGGGCATGTCTGTAAAGGGGAGACTCGTGGGTACCCATAGAACCCATTTACATTCACGTATCTGGAGGTCAGAGGTCAAGGGACCCTTTGAAAATGGACATGACAGTTTTTCCCTTGCCAAAATGTTGCGTTTATTTAACCTCCCTCTTGACAAGCTAGTATGACATGGTTGGTACCAATGGATTCATTAAGTGTTTTAGTTTCATATGATGTCAGTATCTTCACTCTAGCTTTAAAACTGAGTTAACTACAACCTAAAAATCACAAGTTGTGTTAATGCGATAAAGAAATTAGTGGCGTTTAAAATTAATGTTATCATGCATTAACTTTGACAGCCCTAGTTTTCAGTTCTTGCTGCACTAAAAGTGATGCTTTAAAGGAACAGAATCAGCACTTTAATCACTTTAATACTGTTGTTTTAACTTGAATTTAAGAGGATTAATTCTTGTTGTGACTCCACATTCAAATCCATGTTGTGTATCTTTAGTGATAGGAGGACCTCGTAACTAAATCTTCCCACTTGTAGAACTTGGAGAGGATTTAACCACCCTCACTGTCCTCTCCTCTGCTGCACAATGCGGTTTCCTCAAATCTCGCCCTGTTTTTCTCTTTCGCTATGTGTGGAATTTGTCTGAACAGCTGCTTCGGCGGAGTGTCCCCACTCTCTGTCATCCTCTGAATGATGTGTGAGCTGTGGGAGGACTGGGAGCCTCCTTATACACATACACACCAACCTTATCTACAGATAAACAGCATGTCTGTATGATTCATGGTTGCTGAAGGAGAATTAAGAAGCTCTGGCTTTTTATGAGGTTTTTCTTTTTGTTGTCTGTCCATCCATCTCTGACACACAATCGCTGGCATTGTGGAGGCTGACGCATTCACATAAACAAAACATTTTTTTTAAACTATTGCTTCATCCAGATGTAGAGAATAGGTTAAAGGGCAACCAAATAAAGAAACACAGTATTGTTAAAGCTCTTCAGGATATATCGGTTTCCTCTTTACACGGTTCAAATGTTTCCACCCTCAGATCGAAAGCACTAGAAAGTTAGTTATTCACACTCTGAGGCTGCAGCCTCTTGTCCATAAAGCCCCGCGGCTCCAGCCCGACCGCTCTGTACTCACTCATCGTATCCTTGACCTTGAAGCGCTCAGTGAAGACTACACGAATATCGACTGACCTGTTACGTGATGACGCTGTGTTTTTCTGCCCGCAGTGCCCCAGGTCCTCAAGAGCTGCACCGACTTCCTCGAGAAGCACGGCGTGACGGACGGCATCTACCGCCTCTCTGGAATCGCCTCCAACATCCAGAAATTGCGGTAGGACACTCGCTGCCCTGCTTATCACAGTTCATGCTCCTTCCACAGAAACGCCCTCCGTCATCGGAGGAGCTCACAGATCTAATCCTCCCACGGCCTTCATCTAAAGGCTGTTAACGGGAATTCCATCCAGGGGTTATTGCATCTGTAAAAGAAGAATAAAACAGGATGACGTGCAGCGTAGCAGTTGTTCCTCATCAACACTTTTTTTACTATCTGATGTTGTCGTACCACGATAAGAACTTGCACTTTGGTAATCAGAGCTTTTACAACAGTTGTGGCTGTAAAAGGCAACACATGTGTTGAGGAGGACATTTTAGGAGTTCTTGTTTTGTTCTGCTACGCTGTGAGGTGTGTAAGGATGATATACAGGATAGGATGTGGCGATGGCACTGATTGATCGTCATCGAAATAGTTTGATTGGTGGTTTCTATAAAGCCCCGTTTCCACCGCAGGAACTTTCCCTCGAACTAAGAACCTTTTGAGGAACCCATTGGGTTTCGACCACAGGGTCTAAATTAAGTTCCGGGGACATTTTACGGGGCTGCTGCTTCAACTGCTTCAACTTGTGTACCGCTTCATTCATTCAGACAAGCATGGGCTGACGGAACCTTTTAGTTCCTTGAAAAGTAGTTCCAGGGACTAAAAGCCACTGGTTTAGGCACATATCAATAATTCTCTCCTCTAAAACACGACCGAATGTGTGTCTTGTATCCATCCATCAAACAACAGCTGTCATTTATTGATGCTTTTTTCTTCTTCAGAAGTTAATCCGTTGCCTCTGCCCTGTTTCTCTTTAATCAGACACGAGTTTGACTCTGAGCAGATCCCCGACCTGACCAAAGATGTGTACATCCAGGACATCCACTGTGTCGGCTCGCTGTGTAAGCTCTACTTCAGAGAGCTGCCCAACCCGCTGCTCACCTACCAGCTCTACGAGAAGTTCTCTGTAAGTAAAATGCCTTAGCAGGACTAAGCGCTTCCCACACACCAGTTTCTTACACCAATATCCGTACACACACACACACACTGCTTGAAGTGGAAAACAATAAGTTCAAGTTTAACTGTGTCAGTCATAACCAGCTGTGATTTTATTGCTATTATTATACTTGGACTATGCATCTCCTATAGTAGGCCATTCAAACTGGAACATTATATTGTTAAGGTGCTGGGTTTGTATTAGGGCTGTCACTAATTTCTTTATTGCATTAACACAACTTGTGATTTTTAGGTTGTAGTGAGCTCAGTTTTAAAGCTAGAGTTAAGATACTGTAATCATATGAAACTAGAAAAACCTAAAGAATCCATCTGTACCAACCATGTCGTACCAGCTTGTAGTGAAGGAGGTTAAATAACGCTCCAAACTTGCGCTAATCCTGTTTCATTAATTATATTTGTTCACAACTAAAACAAAAGTTATGACGGACAGTTCACTAATTATTTTACAAAAAGGACGTGAACATTGTATTGCTAAATTACCTCGCCATTATGAGTCTCCCAGAGAACCTGATACGGAGAGGGCAGGAAAGAGAACCGGCAGCTTCAACATTGAGAAGTTCCGGTACGCAAGAAAAAGTCCCGGTACGCCAAGGAGTAAAATGTGGAAGTGGCGGTACTGCGTATACAAGTCTTAAACTACGACAGAACTTGACCTTTTAACCTCTTTTTGAGTTTCTGTGCTTAGGAAGCCCAAAAGGAAACTGACCTCTATAGCAAAGAAAGGAAATTCCTCCAATTTATCTGAAAGGAATTCTGCAAATCCCTGTTTCAGTTATGAGTCACAGACACCCCTGAAATAATAGCATTGTACTCGACACACCCTATCATTACAAGTCTGTGTGACTTGGAATAAAAAGCGTCCCTGAAGATGAAGTAAATGTTTGCTGGTTGTTATGGCAGCCTGGGAGAGAGAGGATGAGGGGGGGGGCTGTGGCTGCAGACTGACTCCCCTCCGTGCTCCACGTCGCAGTGTGAACCCGGGATGACAAATGAATGAGCTTAATGTTGTTGATACACTGACACATCCCACTCTTTATCTCCCTCCGAAGGATGCTGTATCAGCAGCGACGGACGAAGAGCGACTCATCAAAATCCATGATGTCATCCAGCAGCTTCCTCCACCGCATTACAGGTCAGTGTAGAGGCACGCCGCCTCCCTTTGGCCGGCTCAGGAACTGCCAGAATACAGATGCACACACATCGTGTTGTGCATTCACATCCGTTGTGTGTCTGTTAGTGTTAAAATGAAGGTTTTCTTCTAGTGCCACACTGTACTGAGTGAATCATTTAACAGGTCCCAGCTGGTCTTTGCATTGATGATGATGAATTGAGTTTTCCATCCTTTGTGAAAGCATACACATGCACATTTCTAAGTGACATTCCTCCGGGAGTTGAGCACATAGTGAAATATTGATGCTCTGAAGAAGAAGCTCTATCATGGCCATTAGTCTGCACATCACTAGCAGGGAGCCAATTAAATCTGAATAAATTAATATTGGATTCCTAGGACCCTGGAGTTCCTCATGAGACACCTCTCCCGCCTGGCAGCATTCAGCTACATCACCAACATGCACAGCAAGAACTTGGCCATCGTCTGGGCGCCCAACCTGTTGAGGTGAGACGTCGTACCGCTCCTTTACAACGTTCTCTGTTTGTCATAAAAGCCGTCTGTTATTTGAGTGTGTTTTTTTATAGCAGTAGTATAACTGCACAGAGTACATCTCAAGATTATTGTAATGATGTTTTGCGGCGATCAACATTCATTTATTAAGGCATCGCCAACGCTCAGGTTCAGGAGAGGTCGTAAAATAATTATTAGACATGTGCATAAAACAAAGGTTTGTAAAACAAGAGATGAATGTGTACCAACTTGGCAAAATTACAATCCAATCATATGTGAAATTGCGTTGAAGTCTATGATATCTTCAGTTTTCTACACCTCAAAAGGGGGCGTGGCCTTGACTATTTGCAAAGTACCTGTATGTGGCGGTCTGACGTTTATGTAGTCATAGCTTATGTAGGTTTTTTTATACTACTGATTTGTCAAACTCAGACTGTGGGACAGAAAGTAGCGTGTCTCCTGCTTTAAATGATGCAACTACTTCAACATATTCAGGTGGACTCGTCACAGAATATGTTTTATTCATCACCTTAGAATGTTACATCTGTTTAAAGTGCTCTACTAAGTCCAACACAATTCTTCAGGTCAAAACAGATTGAATCTGCGTGCTTCAGCGGCACAGCGGCCTTCATGGAAGTCCGAATCCAGTCGGTGGTGGTGGAGTTCATCCTCAACCACGTGGACGTTCTCTTCAGCACTAAACTCAGCTCACTAATACGAGAGGGAGCAGGTACGTACAGGTGTCAGTCGGATATACACGACCTCTGCTCACGTTGTCGTTCCACTGCTGCTTCTACTCTCTCAATAAACACCGTTCTACATCACCAGGTCACAACTCGTTGTCACGGCCCAAATCCCTGCTGGTTTCGTCACCCTCCACTAAACTCCTGACTCTGGAGGAGGCCCAGGCCCGGACCCAGGCTCAGATCAACTCTCCGGTCACTGAAGACAGCAAGTACATCGAGGTGGGCGAAGGTCCGGCTGCCCTGCAGGGGAAGTTCCACACCGTCATCGAGTTTCCCACTGAGAGGTTCGTTAACTCCTCTTGCTGATATGTCATTTGATAACTATGTCTTCAAAAAGACCAGTTAATAAATAAAATCTAAATTAGACAAACACAGACACAGACATTTATCTCACAGTTTATCTCTGCCGTAGATTCTGTTGCAAAAGACATTTATTTTAAAGGGACTCCGTTGCTTGTTAACAGTGGCCGTTAAGTCAGCAACAGTCAGCCTCCTGTTGCTCGCACTACGTAGTAGCGATGCCCGGGAGCGAGCATCGCTCAAAACAGTGAGGGGACACATGAGACTGAACGTGATTAATGGTAAATGGACTTGCATTTATATAGTGCTTTTATATAAGTGTAAAAACGTACATACAGCCTCTTTAATGTCAGTCAGGCTTAGATAATAATGCTGGAATGTGTCTCCATCTGCTGTTTGCTGGTAAGACTGCAGGCAGAGTCATTATCCTCCTGCAGCAGGTTTCCAGCATCTCAGTATCTCACAGGACCGTGGCGGTCTCCAGTTTCAATAAACCAACGAACCAATAACCAAATAGTCAAATAATGGGCTCCATCCCTACAGATAAATGTGATTTAATCTGTCATTGAGTTGTGTTTTGTGTATGTGAGTTAGTGAAACTAACTTTTCTTCCCCTGCTTGTCCATCATCATTTGTTAATCACAGGAAGAGGCCTCCTATTAAATCCAAGAAGTCTCCGGTGGGTAGTTGGCGTTCTTTCTTCAACTTGGGAAAGTCTTCCTCCATGTCCAAGCGCAAGCTGCACCGCAACCCCAGTGAGCCCAATGAACTGAAGGCCATGGCTCTCGCTGGTGAGTCCTTCCTCCACAACTGGAATGAAAATAGTCCAATTTTCACTTTATAGTTGTGAAACGAGGAGCGCTCATATGACTAAAGAAGGATGAATGCTTTGTTTCAGGAGGACGAGGAGACACGACGACATTAAGATCAGCCAAGAGTGAAGAGTCACTGAGTTCTCTGCACAATGTTGAAGGTAATCAAGTTTAATCAAGTCAGTAATATATAACATATTTATTAGGGCTTTCAATCGATTCAAATATTTATTTATTTATTTATTTATTTATGTTCAAGTTAATCACACATTTTTTATCTGTTCAAAATGTACCTTAAAGAGAGATTTGTCAAGTTCTGCAAAACTTCAACTTTAAGCCCCTTTTCCTCTCCGGCGTGGCGACACGTTTCTGAATACATTCCTTTCCTCCTTCAGGAGAGTCCAAGGTGTACCGTCCTCGGCGGCCGCGCTCCAGCAGCGATGCCCTGTCAGCCTCCTTTAACGGCGAGCTGCTGGACAGCCGGCAGCACTGCAACTCCTACGACAACCTGGACGCCACAGAGGACAGCGACGGAGACGACGGGCCCATCTGCGTGCCCGCCCTCATCTCACCTCCTCGCTCGGCAGGGGAAGATGTGGATCTCAGCCCGCCGGACATCGGCATGGCCTCTTTGGACTTTGACCCCATGTCTTTCCAGTGCAGTCTCCCTGACACCTCTTACGCCTTCCCCCTAGATAACTCACCCGCTGGGGCCGAGGGTTCCACGTTAAAGAGGAGCCCCGGTGGCGTCTGTGGCAAGACCAACGGCTCTGACCTCCTCTCTGCCGCCTTCCTGGGCAGCCTGATGGCCCCCATGTTGTCCACAGACTTCAACCTGGCTGCTGGAGAGAAGAAGAAGGTGGGGAGCAAGAAACTGGTCACGTCTTATTCTTACACTGATAAACCCACACAGGCTGTGTCACCTATTAAATGTGGAAAGGCCACAAGTTTGACACCATTTGCCACTTCAGAGCTTTTCTCTACGGAGCTGCCTGACAAGAGTACAGCTGGACAGGTCATCTCTCCACAGCCATTATCTCCTCCTTCAAGAGCCAAGGACTCTCCTCCCCTGATGGGCAGCGTGCTGCTGAGGGCGGCCGAGCCGTCGCTAAGTGAAGCTTTCCAAATGGAGCTGCACTCTAAGCTGGCGGCCTTCGACAGCGTGGACAGTCGGGAGCTGAAGGGAGAGGACGGCGTGCAGCAGGCGCCTTCTGCCAGCAGTCAAGAGCACCACGGTAGGGAGCAGAAAATGACCTCTTTGAAGTGAAGTGTTTGGTAGGGCTAGGGGGGAAATATCCATACACATGAGTATCGCAATATTATGTTGTGCGATACTGTATACTAATCCGACGGCGGACCCAGCGGCGATTCTGTCTTTTGGAGGTTTAGCGATGTAGTTGTACCTCAATTTGAAAGCTAAAGTGAAGATACTTGTATCACATGAAACTAGAAAACCTAAAGAAGTCCAATTATATTCATGTGTAATGATGTTAGTTCCCATAGAAGCCATTTCATATAGTGAATCTTTTGTTTTGTTTTCCTAAAATTAGGTTGAAAAAACCCCCCCTGCAATATACCGCCTTGCTTACAGTATGGCAGTATATCGAATCGTTCCTCCTGTATCATGAGACGTATCGTATCGCCAGATTCTTGCCAACACACAGGTCTTGTGTTTGGCATGTTTCTGACTAGTCACTGTTTAGTTTACACTGTGTAGATTAAGAATAAGGTGATAACATGAATTATATGACTGCTTCTTCTAGGTGTAGTTTCTCAGGTTTGCACGGATTTCATCTTAAATAAATCTTTTCACATGATGGCTAAGCACTACGCTTAGATTTCCCCCCCTTTTCCACTCTTGAAGCTTTAAACCTGAAACCTTAAAACCAGCCTGCCTGCTTTCATTTCTTTTCTTCACCTCCTGCTCTCTTGCTTATTCATTCTTCAACTATAGGTCCCTTAAATTAGTGTTTTTGTGTCCCCGCTAGGAGTCGTAGCTCCGGACTCTTCAAAGGACCTCACCCCTCGCTCCCTCAGCTCTACAGCTCCCACTGCTGCCCTTCCTCCTCCTCCTCCCCCTCCTAAAAATGCTGCCCGCATGTTGGCCCTGGCCCTCGCCGAGTCTGCCCAGCAGGTCTCCATTCAGGCTCAGACCCGGTCCTCTGAGCCCTCCACGCCGGTGTCTCCTCTGCAGCCGCAGGAGGCGTCTGACTCCCAGGGTCCGCCATATCCACCGATCCCACTTTTCCAGACTTCCTTCTACTCCTCCGAGGGAGCAGGGAGAAGAAGTTCCCTGCCACCAAACGGCACCGCTCGGACCGTCACTTCATCCTCGTCTTATCCCCCCACATCCAGTCCTACGGTCAAACGGCCTCTAGATTTACTGATTACCACGCCGTCAGACGGCACCAAGTCCTCTACGACTCCACCAGGAACAGACTCCAGCCCACCAGACACTCCTTTTTACAAGTTCGCCCCACACCCCAGTTCAACCAGCTTGACTTCTCCAACCAGGAAAAGTCCAGAAAGGCAGCAGCCTGTCCCGGTCCCGGTCCCGGTCCGTAGCAGCTCATCCAGCACCGCTCCAGCCACCTTCCCCAAAGATACTGGAGTCTCACCTCAGATTGTTCCTGAGGTAAGTGTCATATCACTTTCATGTGTAGCCTAGTACTTATAAATGATTAAAGGTCCTTGTATTGTGATATTGAGGGGCAGTAAGCATGATCCAACTACATCAATAATTCATACGCAGCATAACATGAGCAAGTAGCCATGAAGGAAGAGTTTTGAGGATTACTGTGAGCGACCGATACCACTCTCATCTCTGTCCATTCGATATGAAGCTACAGCCAGCAGACGGGTAGATTAGCTTTGTTTTTTAGGCTGTTTAACTTCCTAACACACGAGCTCTGAGCAGCCTCTAATGTATCATTAAAACTACTAATGCTAAAGATTTTTTTTTTATTCAAAGCAAACATTTAAATAAAAATACATTTATCATTTATTTCCTAATCATTTGTATTGTGTGTTTTTATGCAAACAACCACTATAGATGACAATAACAAAGTAAAAGGAGAGCTTTTCGTAGCACAACCGGACCTGGAAGGTGGATTTTGTTTCCCGCTCCCAGTCTTAACGCTAACACAAGTGTCTCTTGGCTCCACCGACATATTTAACATACAGACATAGAGAAGTGGTATCAATCTTCTCATCTGAGTTTTCCAAAATGTCGAACTGTTCCTTTAACTTAACTCTTTGGATTAATTGGGTCCCAATTTCATGATGAGGAATGACCTGTGCTCTTCCACCAAAGGAAATTTCACTGACAGTGTTTGGCCACTGGCACTTATTTTAGTGTTGTATCATATTACACTTACAAGTCCTGCAAAGTCCCTAAGAGAAACGTAAGACATAAAACAAACAGACATTAAGAATTCATGCCATGCCGCTGCTGGTGTGGAACTACCCGTTAGCCAGACTGGTGACAGCATGATCATCAACTTAGAGCTTTCCTCAGTAAATAACAGTCTGTTCTGTTGTGTTTTGTCTCAGGTCAAACCAGAGGAGACCACACCTCCCCCAATCCTTCCAAAACCATCAGAAAAGCCACCTCCAAAAATTCAAAAGCCCAAGAGGTCGGCCATCTCGCTGTCCCAGCATCAAACACAAACTCCACAGCAGAGCCAAGCTCCGATACAGCCTCCTCTTCCAGCACAGCCTCATCCACAACCTCATCCACAGTCTCATCTGCCCTCGCAGCCTCCTCTTCCAACTCAGCCTCATCCACAGCCTCATCCACAGTCTCATCTGCCCTCACAGCCTCCTCTTCCAACTCAGCCTCATCCACAGCCTCATCCACAGTCTCATCTGCCCTCGCAGCCTCCTCTTCCAACTCAGCCTCATCCACAACCTCATCCACAGTCTCATCTGCCCTCACAGCCTCCTCTTCCAACTCAGCCTCATCCACAGCCTCATCCACAGTCTCATCTGCCCTCACAGCCTCCTCTTCCAACTCAGCCTCATCCACAGCCTCATCCACAGTCTCATCTGCCCTCACAGCCTCCTCTTCCAACTCAGCCTCATCCACAGTCTCATCTGCCCTCACAGCCTCCTCTTCCAACTCAGCCTCATCCACAGCCTCATCCACAGCCTCATCCACAGTCTCATCTGCCCTCACAGCCTCCTCTTCCAACTCAGCCTCATCCAAAGCCTCATCCACAGTCTCACCTGCCCTCACAGCCTCCTCTTCCAACACAGCCTCATTCACAGTCTCTTCAGCCCTCACAGCCTCCTCTTCCAACACAGCCACATCCACAGTCTCATCTGCCCTCGCAGTCTCGCACGCAGCCTCAGACACAGGTCCAAACCCAACCTCAGCTCCCATCGAAGGCCAGCGCGAGAGTGGCCCCCACCTCTGCTGAGCCTGTTGAGAAGCCTTGGGAGGCCATAAAGCCGGTACAGCCCTGTATGGAGTCTGCAAAGTACCACGACGCGTACGGACCCACACCCCCGGCCCCTCCTGTCCGCACCATAGAGAGCAAACTGGCCACAGCAGCACTCAGCCAAAGTGAAGCCCCCTACCATGTCCTGGGTGAAGGCCCTGTGCCTGGCCATCTGGAGGACGCTCTGCCTCACCATCCTTCTTCTCCTCGTAAATCTTCCACACACCAGCCGGTCTACCTGTACCACGCTAAAGGAGAACCAGTCTTAATTGAGCCTCCGGGAGCCGCATACTACCACCAGAGGCCCGTTGCACTCGGCCCACAGCCCCCAGTGTCACACCACTACCGGCCAGACAGCGTCCCCCCACACCTCTCCTACGTGTCCAAATCGGAGCCTCAGATACTTTACAGTGCCCGACTGGACAACCGATACAGCACTTTAGGCCCCAGGTCCTACCACCACTCTATGAAGTCCAGAGGAAACCCCCGCAGTGTGTACGTGTCTCCGGGTCCAGGGCACCAGGGTTATAACCATGACAGAAACCAAGGCTACCCCACCATCCGCAGAGTGCACTCCCTCCATGTTCCTTCCACTATCCGCTCAGTGCCCATTCAAAGGACTGAAGTCCCTCCAGATGACGATATCTTCTTCTACCATCGGCCTGTGTATCCGTGCAAAGCCTACCAGCAGCCCCCACAGCAGCAGCCCCCGCAGCAGCAGCCCCCGCAGCAGTCCTCACAAACCGACTACCACGTCACCCAGCTGCAGCCTTACTTTGAGAACGGACGGGTTCAGTACCGCTACAGTCCATACTCTGGTTCGAGCCCTTTGGAGTCGCCTTTCTATGACATCGACCCTTACGGCACCCTCCGAGTCCGGCACGTCCACTCCCACGGCAGCCGCGATCCGGGAGCCGCCGCTGGCCGACCGGGTGGAAAGGCCACCGGGTACCACTACCTTGCTCGCCACGTTCTCCCACCTGGGAAGGAACACAGCTTTGTGAGCAGGGACATGCCCCCCGGTCACGGGACCAAGGAAGCGGCTGCTTACCTCACCTGGGACCCCGAGGAGTCAGAAAGGCTCCGCATGCACTCCATCCGTAGGGAGAGCAGGGCCAGACAGAAGATTAAAGGCCCCGTCCTCTCTCAGTACGACAATGTCGGCTCTTTTGCACCAGCAGATATGTCTGGCTATGAAACCCTGCACCTGCGCAGTAAATCTGACCCAGGTAAAGCTGTACTGCTTGCGGCCGAGAGCAAAGACGGGCGCTACCTCCCCAGACACATGGTGTCAGACCTTGACGTCCTCGTGTATATGGAGACTGACAAGCATGTCCAGGGTAGCGCAGCGGGCGACAAGTCGGACGGGCACGCCAAGCAAAGCGGCGCGCGGAAATGCCAATCCTCTCACTCCCTTCCAGCTACTCTGAGCCACGGTCTGTCCCATCAGCAGGAGAGCGGCCGTCACGAGGCCAAGTGCGAGACCGGAGACGACAAGATGGGCGGAGACGGCAGCAGGTCCAAACACTGGCAGCAGGAACATCCCAACATGAGGAACTTCCAACCACGTTACGAGTGTCCTGATTCTGAGCAAAGTAAAGTGAGAACATCAAGCGGCTACCACGGTGCAGACGACCAGCCGTCGGCCACCAGGGAACAGCTCGCCCGCTCTAAACTGGAACGCTCACACAGCAGCCGAGAGCAGCAGCACTACAGCCACGGCAACCCCGAACTGGACTACTCCTATCAGAATCACCCCCCTAAAGCAGCGCAGTCCCACTACGATAACCTGGACGATTACCACCCAGTACCTCAGCCTCAGGCCCCTGTTCAAAAACGTGGAGGCTCCAGCTCCGGCTCCTATCCCGGCCCGGGATTCACAGTGAGCAACAGAGCGTACTCCACAGCACTGGGCCAGGGAGCCTATATCCCGACTGACCTGGCCATGCAGAGGCCAGAGACAGAGATACGTACAGAATGAAGCATTTAGGGGCGGGGGGGGATGTGTGAAATTATCTTTAGCTGTGTAGAAGAAAGACTCTAATGAGCTACGGTTGCAGCCTCTGCAGGACAGTGGACTGTCGTATAACCAATATTTTTGCTCCTCTGTATTTTTAATGAATTGTAAAGAAGACTTTTTACAGAAAGTCCTGAATGTACCTGAAGTTACTGTCCAAGGGGTCATATTATTGTGATTGATTGAGACAGTAGCGAGTCATAAATGTATATGATATGAAAGATGTAAGGTACTTTTAACAGGAACACAAAAATGTAAAATATATATATACATATATATATATATATATATATATATATATATATATATATGAATAGAATCACTAGTAAAAAAGGGATTTTAGTTGTTTTTTTTAGGTGTGGCGCTGGGTATGAGCATCAACTGGGATTAAGGTTTGCATTTTAGAAATGCATGCACTCTATCTCTTACAGAACAGTTCTGTGTACTTCACTATCCATTGCGTTCTTTCTGGATGTTACAGCACAAGTTATTGAAGGAGGATACATGGTAGGCGACCGCGCCCTCCCTCTGCTAATATGTACACAAGAAGGCGGAACGGTGAGTCCGCGGTTCCCTCGAAGAATCCAGCCGGGCGTGTGAGGTTTGACAAGGAGCTGCAGTGGGTTACTTTCAGTTAATATAGTGGTTATCAATGTTCTTTTCTGTGTGACTGTGCCATTTTTATGTAACTTTGCTATAAACACATTTCAATGACTTCTGATGGGATGTTTTGGTACTTGTTTGTTCTTCATTGGAAGAGGGACCAAATGATTCGGCGCAGTTGTTGCACATATGGGATAGAAGGAAGGGGAAGATGGATGAATGCCTGTTGTACCTTTTTCAGATGTGTAAGAGGTTATTTTTATTATTTTATTTCCATCACCTTCACGGTACTTTTCATGAACTGGACTAACTGAATAAAGCTGAAAACAATGTCCTCTCAAACAACGTGGTGAAGAACATGTTGCCGCTGCTTTGAGGTTAAAAAAAAATGATGATGAGCCTTAAATTTTGTTCCAACAGACCATATTTTGTTTACCATTGTCATCATAATGCACAAACGTTGTGATATCTAGATTTGAGATGACGGTTCAGGGTTGACAGGTACTGGGGGTTATTTAGTTTTGTATCGCCTCATTGGTTCTGAATTTAAAACAATGTTTTTTTTAAAGATATCTGGGCTGGAAATCGATGTATAGTACGTTCATCTGGTATTATACTACATGCCCTTTTGGTTCCCCATAATGTATGGATTACAATATGTTTCAAATCTGTCTAAATCCAGGTTGTACTCTAACTGTTTGACTTCTATATCTCTCGCAGGTTTTGCTCCTCTTGCCTTATCTAAAGCCTCACCCTGTTCAGATGGGGAACTGCAGTAAGGCACTGTGTACTTGAATGTGAAAACACTCTTGTCTCAAACTAGAGGTATATCTACAGTTAGATATGAAATAAATAAAACTGTTCAGGAATAGCTATAATCCATGTCTTTTAATATGTGCGTGATGTTACTAATACACTGCTTGGTTCAGTCTGAGTAGTTTAGGAGACGGTATAACATCGTGGCGGTGTGTTTCACAGTCAGCTGTAAAGCATAAAAGTCATTTCTTTGTCCTTCTGAGTCAAAGATATTTCAGAGTTTATCCTAAATCATTACCGACTGGTCACAGTAGACTGACGTACTGCTTTTAGAACATGATGAAGTGCTCAACATGTTAACTTAAAGGTTCCCTATGGTCTGCATTTCTGCAGCCTTTGCCTGAGGGAATTACCCACAATTCATAGCATTGTGAGGTTAAACACAGGGTCACCACGGTTACCAGGGGAAGCCCAGAGGCGTAAAAAAAAAAGGTAAACAAGAAGGACGGCACATGGGAATTCAGGCAGGCATTTACACAGAACCATTAACATTAAAGATTTAAGATGGTACATAAAACAAACACATGAAATCAGAGGAATAAAACCATTAGACGATATTACACACCGGGTTCAAACAACCATGTCTTCGCAAAGTGCTGTCCCGTTCATTTTTATACCATTTTCAAGCCCTCGCAGCCTCTCACACTCAACCGTTTACCAGATGACGTCAGTGAAGTCCCCGAGGGTTCACGGTGTAAGGACACTGAGATCGGGCCAATGAGTGGCTTCCTGTTTGGTTGCCTCATACGTGCATGTGGGTGGCGCAATACACAGTCCTGCCAATGGTTTCACACTATTCCACTGAGCCAAAGGTGGCGGTAATGTGCCAAGCAATGCGCCAGCCAAGGCAGTGGAAGAAGACTGCGATATGGATGTAAACACTGCAGGATTTAAAATACTTCTTTAAAAAAAAAAATCAGCTTTGCAAATGTTTTATGAGGAAGGAAACGCATTCAACACGTTTGTTAAGACATCAGTGATTCACACAGAATGTTCTACAGGACACCTTTAAAGATCCTCTGCCCAGACTGGAAACGTCTTTCTGTGTATAAACAAGGTTTATAGATTGTGGACTCAAACAACGTCTATGAACCAGTTCGATCGAGATTCCGTCTTAAACATAACACTGAAACAGCCCTCATCAAAATCACGTCCTCTGACTCTGGTCTCAGCAATACCTTTGAAGAGGTAGAAACTGCCATTCATGCTTTCATCACATCCAACAGCGACCTCCATGGGCACTCACAAAGTCCTCAATGAACTGACAGTATGTACAAAACTCTGCTGACCTGCTCTAGAGACCCTCATGACCCTCACTGGCCCCCTGGCAAAACATCTATACCTACGAGGCCCTTAATAACTTAACTCTTCCCTTCCTTGCTGAGTCATTCTTTCTTTCTTCTGGTGCAGAAAAAAATCTGCAAACACATGTTATTACAGTGTGGATACAGCATTAAGATAATAGAGAGAAGAGTTCCCATATTTCAGCCAGAAGAAGAAGAAGAAGAAAATCTCCACTCGTGATTTTCATTCAACAGTTTTTTTTTTTACTTGCTGCATTATCAACTACCAAAATGACCTGGTTGGTGTAATGATGTTCACTTCAGCTGGCATCCTACAGGTTGAATCCTTACTCAGGAAGGAATTTTGATTTCTTTGCCATAAAAGAGTTGTAAAAAATGTCACAGTATAGTATGTCATAAAAAGAAAAAAGAAAAAAAATCTAAATTATATGGCATACTACACTATTATATTTATTATGACCTACTATACTATGACATTTTTATGACTTTTTTCATGACATACTATGTTATTTTTTATGGCATACTACAGTATGTTATTATTTTTATGGGATACCAACATGCTATGACTTTTTAATGACATTCTCTTTCTCTTTTTATTTATATATATATCTATATATACTGTATAGATATATATATCTATATATTTATATAGATATATATATATTATTTTTTATATTATTAATATAATAATAAATAATAATAGATGTTACTTTGCTATTATTGTTGCGTTGTATTAAAAACGTTTGAAGAAATGATATAATATATTATTAATTATATTATATAATTAATTTTATAATAATAAATAATAGGTGTTACTTTTTCTATTGTCGCATTGTATTAAAAACTTTGAGGAAATGATAATATTATAATATATTATTAATTATATTATTAATTTTATAATAATAAATAATAGGTGTTACTTTTCTATTATTGTCGCATTGTATTAAAAACGTTTGAGGAAATGATAATAATATAATATATTATTAATTATATTATTAATTTATAATAATAAATAATAATAGGTGTTACTTTTCTATTATTGTCGCATTGTATTTAAAACGTTTGAGGAAATTATAATATTGTAATAAATAATTTATAATATATAATTTTATAATAATAAATAATAATAGGTGTTACTTTTTCTATTGTCGCATTGTATTAAAAACGTTTGAGGAAATTATAATAATATTATAATATATTATTAATTATATTATATTATTAATTTTATAATAATAGGTGTTGCTTTTCTATTGTCACATTGTATTAAAAATGTTTGAGGAAATGATAATAATAACATAATATATTATTAATTATATAATATTATTAATTTTATAATAAATAATAATAGGTGTTACTTTTCTATTTTTGTCGCATTGTATTAAAAACTTTGAGGAAATGATATAATATATTATTAATTATTATATTATTAATTTTATAATAATAAATAATAATAGGTGTTACTTTTCTATTATTGTCGCATTGTATTAAAAACGTTTGAGGAAATGATAATAATAATAATAATATATATTATTAATTATATTATATTATGAATTTTATAATAATAGGTGTTGCTTTTCTATTATTGTCACATTGTATTAAAAACGTTTGAGGAAATTATAATAATATTATAATATAATATATTATTAATTATATTATATTATTAATTGTATAATAATAAATAATAGGTGTTACTTTTTTATTATTGTCGCATTGTATTTAAAACGTTTGAGGAAATTATAATAATAATAATATAATATATTATTAATTATATTATATTATGAATTTTATAATAATAGGTGTTGCTTTTCTTTTATTGTCACATTGTATTCAAAACGTTTGAGGAAATTATAATAATAATATAATATATTATTTCCATCCATCCATCTGCAACCGCTTATCCCGTTAGGGGTCGCGGGGGGGCTGGAGCCGATCCCAGCCGACATTGGGCGAAGGCAGGGTACACCCTGGACAGGTCGCCAGTCCATCGCAGGGCTGACACATAGAGACATACAACCATTCACGCTCACACTCACACCTACGGGCAATTTAGAGTCCACAATTAACCTAAGCTGCATGTCTTTGGACTGTGGGAGGAAACCGGAGTACCCGGAGAAAACCCACGCTAACACGGGGAGAACATGCAAACTCCACACAGAAGGGTCCCAAGCCGGATTCGAACCTGCAACCCTCTAGCTGTGAGGCGCCAGTGCTAAACCACTGCACCACCATTGCACCATATATTATTTATAATATATAATTTTATAATATAATAATAATATATAATTTATAAAATAATATATAATTTTAAATAATAATAGGTGTTACTTTTCTATTATTGTCGCATTGTATTAAAAACGTTTGAGGAAATGATAATAATAATATTATAATATATTATTTATTATATTATATTATTAATTTTAAAATAACAAATAATAATACGTGTTACTTTTTTATTATTGTCGCATTGTATTAAAAATGTTTGAGGAAATAATAATATAATATATTATAAATTTCATAATGATAAATAATAATAGGTGTTACTTTTCTATTATTGTTGCATTGTATTAAAAACGTTTGAGGAAATTATAATAATATAATATAATATATTATTAATTATATTATATTATTAATTGTATAATAATAAATAATAGGTGTTACTTTTTTATTATTGTCGCATTGTATTAAAAACGTTTGAGGAAATTATAATATTATAATATATTATTTATAATATATAATTTTATAATAATAAATAATAATAGGTGTTCATTTTCTCTTATTGTCGCATTGTATTAAAAACGTTTGAGGAAATTATAATAATATTATAATATATTATTAATTATATTATATTATTAATTTTATAATAATAGGTGTTGCTTTTCTATTATTGTCACATTGTATTAAAAATGTTTGAGGAAATGATAATAATAACATAATATATTATTAATTATATAATATTAATTTTATAATAAATAATAATAGGTGTTACTTTTCTATTTTTGTCGCATTGTATTAAAAACGTTTGAGGAAATGGTAATATAACATATTATTAATCATATTATTAATTGTATAATAATAAATAATAGGTGTTACTTTTCTATTATTGTCGCATTGTATTCAAAATGTTTGAGGAAATGATAATAATAATATAATATATTATATTATTAATTTTATAATAATAAATTATAATAGGTGTTACTTTTCTATTATTGTCGCGTTGTATTAAAAACGTTTGAGGAAATTAAAATAATATTATAATATATTATGAATTTTATAATAATAAATAATAATAGGTGTTACTTTTCTATTATTGTCGCATTGTATTAAAAACGTTTGAGGAAATTATAATATTATATTATATTATTAATTTTATAATAATAAATAATAATAGGTGTTACTTTTCTATTATTGTCGCATTGTATTAAAAACGTTTGAGGAAATAATATATTATATAAATATATTATTATATACTATAATAATAATATTAATTATATTGTATTATTAATTTTATAATAATAAATAGTAATAGGTGTTACTTTTCTATTATTGTCACATTGTATTAAAAACGTTTGAGGAAATTATAATAATATTATAATATAATATATTATTAATTATATTATATTATTAATTGTATAATAATAAATAATAGGTGTTACTTTTTTATTATTGTCGCATTGTATTTAAAACGTTTGAGGAAATTATAATATAATATATTATCTATCATATAATTTTATAATAATAAATAATAATAGGTGTTACTTTTCTATTATTGTCGCATTGTATTTTAAACGTTTGAGGAAATTATAATAATAATATAATATATTATTTATAATATATAATTTTATAATAATAAATAATAATAGGTGTTACTTTTTTATTATTGTCGCATTATATTAAAAACGTTTGAGGAAATTATAATAATATTATAATATATTATTTATAATATATAATTTTATAATAATAAATAATAATAGGTGTTGCTTTTCTCTTATTGTCGCATTATATTAAAAACTAACAACATTCTGAGAAATGAAGTTTGTCTCCAATGTTTACAAACGTTGACAGATGCATTCTGGGAGACAGATGATTGACACGGCCGCCATTTTGGCTCCAGCTCTGCCTGCTTCCATTGTGTGAGATAGTAAATATCTGACACTGCCAGACAACCACAACTCAACTTGTGAAGCAACAAACCGCTAAATTCACCCTCGGTAAGTTAAATATTTTTCACAATTTTTAATTAATACATCACTATTAACCCTTTTGTAAAGAAAAAGACACAGATAAAGTTGTTTTTGTGCTGAAATAGCGTTTTATTTCGACGCTGTAGAGAGGAGAAGAAGCAGAGAGAAACACGGCTCTGGACTTCCTCTGCAGAAATATCCTGCTTCACTTTCAGATTTTATACTTCGCTGTTTCGCAGTTAATACACCATGTATTCCCACGCTTTTACTCTTGTTTGATAGCTACACTTGTTTCCAACATTTTGTTGGTAGTCTTTTGCGCACACGTTGTTTGTTTTGTAGGTTAAATATGAAAGTTTACGTGTATATCAGTAGGTTCATTTTTG
This sequence comes from Sebastes fasciatus, assembly GCF_043250625.1. Classification (NCBI taxonomy): domain Eukaryota; kingdom Metazoa; phylum Chordata; class Actinopteri; order Perciformes; family Sebastidae; genus Sebastes; species Sebastes fasciatus. The sequence goes on along the minus strand of NC_133810.1, from coordinate 29,263,332 downwards.
AGTCTGCGGCCATAATCTTGCGGAATGAGGCGGGACTAAAGCTAAGCCCCGCCCCTTAAATCCAGCAGACTCGAACGCCATTGGTTAAAAAAATGCAACACAGACGCAGCTGATTGGTGCATTTCAGAATGCTGAGCTGTGATTGGTGCGCTCAGGGAGCCCAGAGTGTGTTGATTGGCTGGAGAAAAGTTTTCCCAGGCGGCCCAGTCTGACTGACCCACTCTGAGAGGGACTTGTAGTGGTTCAAACTAAAACTTAAAACATAACATCATACTTTACTGCAGATATTTGGATGTAAATAGTGATGATAATAATCCTGCATTTAATATCATGCATCACTAAAATAAAATAAAATAATCCTTTATATAATCCCACACAAGAGAAACAAGAGGCATCAGTAAAAAAAACAGAACAAAATATAATAAAAACATAATAAATAAAAAGTAAAAAAATATATAAATGTATATATTTATAATAAAATAGTATATTCCATATTTGACATTTTTTAATCCCCTGGTCTCTACTGTATATCTCCTATATTTTATTATCCAGCACTATCACTTTTTGCACTATATTCACTTTTTTAATAGTCCTGTATCTCAGTTGTTATCCCAGTTTTAAGACTTTGTTTTCATCTCCTGGTATTTTTTTTATCTGGTGTATTTTTTGTACTTTGTACTATATTAACTTTTTTATGTTTTGCACTATGGAACTGTGATGCTGGAAACTTGAATGTCCATCAGGATCAATAAAGTTACTATCTCTATATATATATATATTTGATGACAGATAAGACTCTGGGGGCAAGGGGCTATATTTTTGGGGTATTATGGAAAAATGTTGTTTTTGTTTTTTTCAAACCCCCCAAAAAAATAAAGAAGAATTTTTTTTAACAATAAAATTGATGATAATAGCAAAATATTTTATTCATAAATGTAAATTTAACAATAACAAACCTTGTTTTTGTGTTTTTCATGTAGGATGTTAAACTATATGTAAAACTAATTTCTAATTTGAATAACAAAAAGGCTATTAAGACTATTTCTGTTTGTTTCTTAATATTTTTGTTTAGTGTTTTGTACTCCTGGCTGTTTTGTTTTAATTGTATACTGTTCCCATTATACAGATTTTATTATTTATTATTAATTCAATTCAATTTATTTTTATATAGCTTCAAATCATAACAGAAGTTATCTCGACACGCTTTTCTATATAGAGCAGGTCTAGACCGTACTCTATAGTTTAGAGACCCAACAAGAGATCCCCCACGAGCATAAAAACCAATGCTTCCTCTTCCGTGCACTGCTCATTGTTTACAGTCCGATTAGCAACTTGAGACTGGAGTTGGAGTTCAGAGGCGAAGTGTGCGACCGTATTTTTTCACAAGTAGCCGTTTTACAAGCTATTTTAAACCAATACAAAGCTAAATCATCGTCAGACCAGTGCTTGAAGTGGAAAAAAATAAGTGCCAGTACTCTCTTATTCAAGCATTGTTTGTATCATAGTGTTAATAGTTAAAGTGCTTTCCTGTGTTATTTGTAGCCTACAGCATCACTCTATAATATATCATAGGGTGTCTATATAGGCTGACTGTTGGTTTAGAAGGAACATTTGTCCAGAGGGCCTATGATAACACTGATATTGAAACTCCACAGTGAAGTGAGTAGAAATGTATGTATAAATAACACTAAAGGTATTACTGTCAATAGCGTGTGCAACAGCAGCTCTAAAACATGATAAGGACAGAGAGAAACTATAGGATGAACAACACAAAGGATGCTGTTATATTTTTGATATTCCCTTCAGGTGATTCGTCGTAATGGCTCGTACCAAGCAGACCGCTCGTAAGTCCACCGGAGGAAAGGCTCCTCGTAAGCAGCTGGCCACCAAGGCTGCTCGCAAGAGTGCGCCCTCTACTGGTGGCGTCAAGAAGCCCCATCGTTACAGGTAACGCTTTGATTTCCCTCCAAATCATGACATCATTGAAACCATCTCTTATCAAGATGAGAGTGAAAAATATCTTGCTGAACATTTGGTGTTAAAAAAAATCTTTAAGTTTTATATACCATTTCATTTTTAACTGGAAAATCTTAAATTCAGCTTTATGTTTTCTTTGCACGTTGGATGTAATGAAAATATCATCAAACAAAGACAAATGCTCTCCCCTCGTCGAGTACTTCCTTGTTTTATGAATGAAGTGTTACACAAGTTGAAGCAGCGGCGTTGTGTGTGTTTGAACAATCAGCGACGGTCATCCCTGGAAACCCCACTCCGAGTTCCTGCACTTTCAGAAAGTAGTACCCCCGACCAGGGCCTTTTTGGGGGGTAAAATGTCCCTGGAACTTAATTTAGATCCTGGTTCCTGCAGTCGTAACGTTATGAGTTCCTCAAAAGGTTACGAGTCCCTGGGGAAAGTTCCTGCGGGCAAAAAGGGGCTTAAGTGTCACATAGAGGCCGTATTTGTTCAGAGGATAAATCCTGTTTAGCTTGTAGCAGGTTAAATGAACTAGAGCTCCGTTGTGTGTTTCAGGCCCGGCACTGTGGCTTTGAGAGAGATCCGTCGGTACCAGAAGTCCACTGAGCTGCTGATCCGTAAGCTGCCCTTCCAGCGCCTGGTGAGGGAGATCGCTCAGGACTTCAAGACTGACCTGCGTTTCCAGAGCGCCGCCATCGGAGCCCTTCAGGTGTGTGTGTCCATCAGTGTTAATTCCAAATTGTAAAACAAACACACTTCTCCTGCTAACATGTGTCGTCCCTCCCTCTGCCTGCAGGAGGCCAGTGAGGCGTACCTGGTGGGTCTGTTTGAGGACACCAACCTGTGTGCCATCCATGCCAAGCGTGTCACCATCATGCCCAAAGACATCCAGCTGGCACGCCGCATCCGCGGAGAGCGCGCTTAGACGGCCTCCCTAATGTTTCTGTCCTGTTTTTCTTTACCTGTCCCCGCCCTCGCTCCTTTATTCTCCCCAATCCATCCTCCTCCACCCGTCCCTGTCCCCCCCCCCTCCCGCCTGCCCTGCTTCTCAGTAGACTTTAGAGTAATCTTGATCGTGAAGAGATAGAAATATGTTGAAGTCTGGTCTTTCATAGGTTTTTTGTCTTCACCAAATGTTTTTAGGGTACCTTTTTTCGTGCATGTAAAAGGTTTAGCAGATCAGACTCACATGTGCACACATACTTAAAACATGCGTCACTGAGTTTGGGAAAACCCCCCCCTTCTTGAGCACCCCTGGATCCCTCCAGGGTGGGAGGATAGCGGCCGTGATTAGTGTGGCAAACGGAGCTGAAGCAGAGGGACGTGGCCGAGGGGCTAGTCTGCTTAAGGGGAGCTGCAACTTCCACAGCAGGGTGCTATTAAAGCTAGTCCTGAGGCCTCGGCCCGTCTGAACACCCTCCTCTCCCCTCCCGCCCAGTCCGTCCCTCTACACCCCGACTCAGCCAGGCGGCTCGCCGTACCTCTTCACCTCTGTAATGTGCACTGGGAGGGGACGGCGGTCTGTTGGTCTGTCTGTGTGGACGTGTGAGCTCTGATCTTTCTAACCACTCGTACTCAACAAACAAGAATCTTTTTGGTTGCTTAAGAATATTGATTATCGTTGTGGATATGGTGTCTATTTTTTTTACGCATATAATTCATAGATGAGCATCTCTTCTCTTTACCACTTCCAAAATCATCAAATTAAAAGATAAAAAAAGCAATTAATTATCAACATGGTTATCAGTTGTTTTTTGCAGTGATCTGATTAGCTATAGAAAATCAGGAAGGGCTTCTCTGTTTCTACTGGCAGCCACACGGGGGCGATGGTTCACCATCTCCTCCTCTGTAGATCAGTCATCACACATTATGCTTCTCTCTCTCTCTCTCTCTTCATCTCCACAGATAGGCTTTAGACTAAGTTTCACTCTGCATGTTTAGGGTCTGTGTGTCTCTGTAGATCTGAACATATAATCTGTCCCTTTCTCAAATTTGTGATACACAATATAACCTCATATTTGTTTTCTTTTATATTTTTCTTATTCCTCAAGATTTTCAGACGTATAAATAAACTGATCTTTGTATTTTCCAAATTTCTCATATTATGGTGGTAATAAATAGGTGTTAAAACAAACTGCTGCGAGTTGGTGTGATTTATTTGCTTTACAGTGTTTCACTGAGGCATTGATTTTGTGTCTCTTCGTAGTCATTCTGTGTCTCTTTGTAGTTTTGAGTCTCCTTATAGTCTTTTTTAGTCTCTAGTTTTGAGTCTCTATAGTTATGTTTTGTCTCTAGTCATTTTGTGTCTCTTTGTAGTTGTTTTGTGTCTCTTTTTAATTGTTTTGTGTCTCTTTGTAGTTGTTTTGAGTCTTCTAGTAGTTGTTTTGTGTCTATTTGTAGTTGTTTTTTGTCTATTTGTAGTCAGTTTGTGTCTATTTGTAGTCGTTTTGTGTCTCCCTGTAGTTGTTTTGAGTCTCTTTTTAGTCGTTTTGTGTCTCTTTGTAGTCGTTTTGTGTCTCTGTAGTCGTTATGAGTCTATTTTTTAGTCGTTTTGAGAAACTGCCCTTTCAGTAATCCATCCCTGGGTCAGTCTTCGCCCTCTAGTGGATGTATTTCACATACCCTGACTGACCAGAGCAAGCTCTTATCAAACCTGTATACGTTTTTGACCTGTAACAATTACTGTCAACCAACGCTTGGGACTGTTCCTAAAACGTTTCTTTCTTAAATTTCTCGTTTTAAACAGTGCTTGTAAATTCCAGTGATGTAATACAACTGGAGTATTATAGTAATACTGTGGTATTATAGTTATTTTGAAGTAATTTACTTGAGTATTTCCAATTTATGCTACTTTATATTTCCACTCCACTACATTTTGGAGTCCAATATTGTAGTTCAACTAATAAATGATTATGTATTATTATGAGTTAAACTACCAGTCAGTACATAAAGTAGTTCAATCAGCCCTACCTTTATTAGTGGTGCTTACACATGAATGCATCCTCCAGTTATATAATATATAATATTCTACATAATGAGTACTTAATACTTTTGTACTTTTGGTACACGTAAGAGAGTATTTCTACACTGTGGTATTGATACTTTTAAGTAAGTAAAGGATCTTCTTCCACCACTTGTGGAAGGAAGCGGGGCCTGAAGGTTTCCTCCTCAGACCGCGTGCCGTGTTTTTGTTTTGCGGCGGTCACCTTCCTCAAGGTCTGCCCGGTGGCGTCCATCCCCCATCACATCTGCTCCTCCCTGGGATTACAGCACAAATGTCTGTCTGAAACTCTCAGTGCTGAGGGGGAAGATTACAAGTGCACTGCACCCTCCAAGAGAGGTTAACCAATCAGGATGGCCAGACGCAGGGATTAACCAATCACACTGGGGAGAAGGAGGGCAGAGGGATTAAACCAGCACAGAGTGGGATTAGGTCGGTGTTGAGTGCAGAAAAATGCTTTGAAATGTCTCTCGCATCTCTCCGTGCAGTGGATCTGAATTTATAATCAAAATGTTGTGACATTTTACATGTTTGAGGACGTATGATTTACATAGCAACAAAAAAATAGAATTATATTTGATCATTTATATCAGAATAACAGGAGAAAGGAGTGATACCTGATCCAGCCTTGTATATTGATTTAAAACAATAAAACCTTATGTTAGATGTGTTGTGGCTCCTGCTGTAAAATGACAATTCAATTTAGCTTTAAAAAGATGACAAATGATGTCATGGGAATCAATGAGAGGGTAGTCGATGTTTGTTAGGTAACAGACAATCTTCTTCCTTCACAACACACACACCTCGATAAAACATTTTCACATATTTGATGTCGTAGCTGAATTTGCGTGGCTGTAATCAGGTCATGTGGGGATTACCAAATAGTCGGAGGAGTTGGGGAGATTGGTGGGGCTGAAAGACGGGGAACCACTGAGCTGATAAAATATCTAGATATATCTCAGAGATGGAACAATTCATTAAAAACAACTGTGGTCAAAATGTTTTATTAAACGGCATTGATTCATATGTTTCGGAACGTGGTGCAACAGGAGACGTGGGAAGATACAGACGAGCTGAGAGGAAAACAGGCAGAGGTAGAGACGAGAGAATAAAGAAAGGTGGAGAAAGATGGAGGGAGAAGACGAGGAGAGAGACAGGAAAGGAAGAGAAGGCCGAGATGGGTGAGACGGGTGAGAGACAGAGGGGATAGGGCAATAATCCTAACTAATTCACTTAGGGCATTGCTGAAGGGAGGATAAGAGGATTGGGACACTCCCAGAATCAGATAAGCTAAAATAACCAAGATGGACCAGTGAGAGCCGTGACGGGTCCAGACCTGAACCACTACGTGGGCCCTTTACATCCACTGGGTCCAGTCTCCATCCGGACCTCCAGCTGTGGATCAATGTAGAACTCTAAACAGACTACGACCATGCAAACACAAATTCATTTCAATGATTGTCAGTACACAGAGTGTAAAGAATAGATCACTTTAATATGTCACACAGCTAAAAACAGAAGATCTAAATTTTTCCATCAAACAGTTGGGGGATGATAACACTAAAGGCTAACACTGCAATACGCAACACACATGCTGAAAAATATCTAAACCAAATGACATGTTTATATGTAGCATAAATTAATAATAATAAATAGCATAAAACAATGAGACCCTGAAGGAGGAGGTGACCTATCGGACTCCAGAGCTCCGTCCTGTCGTAGCAGCTCTCCTTTCACTATGACAATGCAAGTTTAAAAATGAAACACATGTCGTGTGTCTGTCACGTTAAAAGAAGAGATGGCTCGGTGGGTTTCCACACATACAGCTCCAGTATTTCCCTACAAACTCTTTAAAGGCTTTTGTTCCCTTATTTAACGCAGCATGAAGAAGACAACAGATCGGATTTGCAGTCAGGCAGCATTGATGACAGTCACTGGTCACTTCATTTCCAAACTCATTCACATAAAATGCTTTTCTACAGAGGTCACCTTTAGAAAATAAAACAAAAATCTTACAAACAAGCAACTGAAAATGAAAGATAACAAGTCCTCTGGCAGAACTGCTTCACACTATCTCACATGAACACCACCCTCTCTCGCTTTTCTAGAGGACCTGGAACTTCCAGGAGTTTTGGTCCTTGTGGTCCAGGCAGTCCATTGTGGTGAAGCCCAGTTTCCAGGCCTGCTGGTCCTTGTAGTCCAGGCAGTCAACAGAGGTGAAGCCCAGGGAGGAGGCCGTGCTGTAGCCCTGCGAGGACAGCGAGGCCGGGGACTGGCTTAGGGAGCCCCCCATCGAGGGCACGGTGATGGGGCTGAGGGCGCCCACGGTGCCTGACAGCTGCGAGTGCATGGGGGACAGGTAGGCGCTGCAGTCCAGGCCGGTGAAGTAGGAGGTGGTGCTGGCGTAGCCTTGGGTGTAGGCCGACGGCTGGCCGTAGCTCATGGGGTAAGGTGATGGCCGCTGCATGCAGGGGGCCGAGGAGGAGGCCAGAGGGTCGGGCAAGGGCGAGATTGCTGGGCTCCAGATGGACACGGCCGAGTTTCCAGTGCTGGAGCTCGGCACCAGGCTGGGGCCTGACTGGACAGAGGACGGGCTGTAGGAGCCAGATTGGTTAGGAAGAGGATCAGGGGCGTTGGGTTCCTGCACTGGAGAGGCCTTCTTTTTGGGAGGACGGGGCTTGGACTGGCCACTGCTCTGTTGCTGCTGCTGACGGCACTTGGCACGGCGGTTTTTAAACCAAACCTGGAGGCACAGAGAAGAAGATGCAACATGAAAACATCCGTCAGACATGCAAACATCTGGAGTTAAATAGTTAGAGGTGTGGGGTACTGAGGTGAGAAGAGTGACTTATGTAACTAAGGTGTTACTACAAATGCATATGCATACTTCTCACTGTAAGTAACCCACAAACACTGAACAGTACGGCCTCCATCTGGGCTGCAGCATCCAGTACCTGCACACGTGACTCCGGCAGGTTGATCTTGAGGGCCACCTCCTCCCTCATGAAGATGTCTGGGTAGCGGGTCTTGGAGAACAACGCCTCCAGGATGTCTAGCTGTGTCCGGGTGAAGGTGGTGCGCTCCCTGCGTTGCTTCCGGGGAGTGGCTGCAAACCCAGAGAGAGAGATAGAGAAGAGAGGGGATTATTAATCTGGCAGCAGCAGAGAGAGAGTTGACCTGAATTATGAGCACAACTCAGGCTCATGACATGTTTAAAAGGCAACATGACATGTGATTATGTGCGTGAGGATGACAACAAATACAAATATTAATGGAAACTTCACAGTACATCATGATGCTGTTCATAATCCTGACTTGTTTTCTACAATCTGCTTGTGACCGATATGAAGACAAAGTGTATTTGCTCCTTATATCACTGATTCTTTCAAGAGTTGACAAACAGTTTATTCATTTAACTATAATTTGTGCAGTAAAAGTCATATATATATACATATATATATATATATATATACATATATATATATATATATATACATATATATATATATATATATCTGCCCTCAAAGGCACACAGACATTTGTTTAAGAAAAAGTATAGTGAGGAAATATTAGATGTAATCACAGGAATTTTTCATATATTTGAGAGTCAGCGACGTTTCCACAGTGACTTCATTGTATCTGCGTATTAATAAATCTATCTGTGGTAACACATTATATCTACGGCAGAAGAGTCATGTAGAAATTATAAGATTAAGTTTCAAGTTAAAAGTTTATTTGTCATATGCATTTAAAAATACAGTGTACAGTGAAATGCATTTTACCCTGATGGCTGTCTCTCAGCCCTTAAAATCTATAAATAGTACACTAAATAAATACTACAATAAATAAGACAATACCTGAGAATAAAATTATAAAACAACCTATCCATTAACTTTTCTTTAAATCAACAATCTACTACATCTATTACATATTTTTCTTTGGTTAAATTCGTGTAGTAATGATACATTTATAGTATATTTTACTATTTAATCATAAATATCCAAACTTTTGTTAATATTCCTATGAAATAAACTGCTTATCCTTGTTTTACGCAGCAGCTTTACGCACAGCCTGCGCGTCTTTACGCATCATTTTGGGTGGAATACACTCAAAATTACTAGAAACAGCAAGACACAAATGCATAAAAGAAAAACACAAAAAAAAAACGTTTAAAAAATAGATTTGTTACTTACATGGATAAGCGATGGTTGTGTGCAGCACATCCATTCCGGGGCCAGGCAGATTTAACCCGTTCATGGTGTAATGAGGTTGCTTTATGTAGGACATCATCCTTGCAGCAGGCTTTTAAGTCCTGCAGCTGACTTGTCTGTCTGTCGGAGATGCAACAACTGAGGCCAACCTCAGAGCTCCAACAAATCGGTGCGTCGGATCCAACCTGCAGAACTTCTCCACAGAAACACTCAAAGTGATTCTTTTTTTCTTTTTCTTTTTCTTTTTTTCTTCTACCTGCAGTTTCAGCTGTTCCTGTCTGTCAGCTTAGCAGCAGCAGATGACACTACCGTGCACTGAGCATCCGAACTGCTTCTGCAAGTCGGATTTCTCACCGTTAGTCATCACACAGGTGAAGTGGTGAACAGGTGGTGCCTCTGCGCGTTGGAGAGGTCGAGAGGACTGACTTTCTTTACCGGCACACGCTGCTAATTAGAGGGAAGCAAGAAGTGGCTTCAGCAAACCACTCCCACCATGCACGCACACACGCACAAACATGCACACACGCACACACACACACACACACACACACACACACACACACAAGGTAAACCAAAGCAACAGGCTACATCATAAGACAAACCAAAGTTACACAAAGTTTATTCTCATAAATTCGAAATGATTTTCTGATTCTCGTCTTTGATCATCACTCATTTGGATTAAATACATACATACAAGCTTTACAAGAAAGTAACCTAGTTCAAGTATAAATACTAATACTAATACTACTACTAATATCTACTACTACTACTACTACTACTACTATTCATAATATTAATAAGAAGAAGAAGAAAAAAAATACTCAAAAAAATTAAATCCACATTTTATGACTAAAATAGTTTTGCAAAGAAATATTTCCCTTTTTATATAATTGTTTCAGTGAAAATAAACAGCAAGTAATACAAAGTAATATTGCACAATATATTGAAAGCAACATGCTGGGAAGGTCCATTAAAAATAATAAGTTATATTACAATTATAAAAGGAAATACTTTGTACAAGGCATATTAAGAACATAAAGAAATATTACTTTCAATATAATGCACAACAGCCTATGACTTTCTATTTTAGTTTTCTTATATAAGTATTTTATCTTACTTTTGTACTTTTATTGTTATTCTATTAGGCACTGGTGTTAATATTACTTCTTATACACTTTTATATTTTTACTATTGTTTCGATTCTTACGTTGTTGTCTACTTTTATATTTTAGATTACTTATTTTACTATTTTATCTTATTTTTATTGTTATTTTACTAGGCACTGGTGTTAATATTACTTCATTTATTACTCTTGTTTTGATTCTTATGATGTTGTTATCTACTTTTCTATTTTAGTTTACTTATTTTACTCTTATTGCTAGTCTATTTTGCACTGATGTTAATATTACTTCTTATACACTTAATATTTATTACTCTGTTGAGATTTTTATTGTTATAATTTTGAGCAATACCGTGAGAAAACAATGTCCTTCGGATTAATAAAGTTCTATCTTTATCCTAAGGATTTCTATTTCAGAAATATTACAATGTTCTCCTTTCAATTCTCATTTTATCCCTCAAAGCCTGCTGTCCTCCTGCTGATCAATTAACCTGCTGCTGCAGTTGCAGTTCATACATTCACACATAATTGACAGATTACATTTATCTCCAAAACAGCTGCATGCACACACACAAACACACCCTCACACACACACACACACGCACACACACACACACACAAACACACAGATTCACAAAACTGACAAAGCTCATTTGATTTATCATAATATGCTTTATCTGAAAAGTAAGTATCTTATCTCCAGATAAAGGGAGGAAAGACGGAGCAATCCGTTCAGTGGTGGAGCAGGAAAGGAGGCTGGAGGGAACTGTAACCACACGGAGGAAACGTGTGGTCCATGTGTCGACTGGGAGAAAAGAAAGACAAGAAAACTGCAGAAGATGGAGAATGTGGCAACAGGAGAACTGAAGGAGAGAGAGCAGCATGGACGGAGGATTCAGAGCTAGATGGCTGGCACCGCATGGAAACCTATAAATGGACACTACTAACTAGTTACTACTACTAAACAGGAGTTGTTTTTTGTGGACTACAGTGTTGCCACTGAGAGAATATTGCTCAGGATTGAGTCCGAGATATACACATGCACATGTATTGTGACTAAACTGTGCATGTGCATGCATTGTTCTCCTGCTGCATTGAAATATTGTTGACTTATTATTATTATGAGGCATTGCGATTACTGGACAAAATGTGGATTCTGAGGTGGGATCTTTAAAAACAAAAAAGTGAGATCTTTTGATGATACTGATGATGGTGATGCAATCTAGTGGAACCGCTTGTAGCTGCAACAGCAAATAGGGAAGTAGGGAAGAGGAGTGAGCTGGTATAATCCCTCCCCTCCCCTCTAAAGATGGACTCACAGAGACACGCAAGCGTTTTTATTTCAAGACAGAACAGAGTTTGTGTTCAACGTACTGAGGAAGACAGAAATAAAAGAGAGAACAGGTGGATGTAACCGATGGGAAGGAGGAGAGGCGAGGGGGGGTATAGGTACACGGAGGGAGGGAGGGGGAGTGAGAGGGATGGAGGAGAAGCAGGTGAAGGGGCAGAGGGTGGAGGAAGCTCTGGTTCGTTCTCGTCCCCACTGACACACTGCTGCAGTTAATCCAGATTAGAGTGTCTAAAACAGGTCGGCTAAATCTGCAGGCCAGCCAGCAATACAGAGGCTGCTGTCAGCCCCAATCAGTCACCCTGCACACCCACACACACACTCTCACACACACACACACACACACACACACACACACACACACTGTAATAATCTCCTCTGTGCAAACTAGGTGCCACCAGCAGCTCGGCTGGCCGCCACTAACCCCCCTCCCCAGTCCTGTTAGGACACATAGTCCCAGTTGGAGCACCATACTGTTATAGACCACAGCACCATGATGTTCAACAATCAGCTGTGGTTTCAACATCCCTCTGATGTCCTTCTGGTTAATGAGACAGTCCAACAATGAAACAGATAGCTGATGTCGGTCCACTCTGAGATTCTTCAACCTGCTGAGTCACCATAAAGCCCAATAGAGTGCTCCAGGGATGACGTATTGTTGTAGGCCAACCAGGAAGTGATCATCTCCCTCTGGTTCCCTCCACTAACAGCCAATGGGATTGTTCCATCGGGTTTTTGGATTATTGCAGAAAATAAGCTCTGTGGCGAACAAACGTTTATGATATTTACACGTTTTGTTCAGCAAGATAATCTCTGCTAATGAACACCACTTTATGATTTTTTGAAGTGTGAAAGGACGAGTCGGCGTGATGACATTTAGTCGTCTCATTTAGACTTTTTTAAGACACATAAAGGCTTCAACATTCATGACTTGGATATTTACTGACGTATTTTATGTCTTATAGAACAAAACGTTAACGAGGCCTTAAAGCTGCAGTAGGGGAGCTTGGAGCAAATATGATTAAAAAAAGTTATTTTTATAAAACGGTCGCTATACCGTGACAGTAGTACATGAAACAGGTAACCTGACAAAAAGCATGTGCCTCTGCGTCCTCCAGTGTCCTCCGGTGCTTCTAACGGCATCTGCAAGATTTTACATACCGGAGGAAAACAAGCAGTAAGAGCTGATCTGAGGTCTGCTGTCCAGCTGCCGTCTATGAGAGCCGGCTGTCAATCACTCGCGAACTCCGACCAAACGGTCAAACTAGGCAGCTCTGATCAAATATGAATCAATATTATGTTACGTTAATGCCCATTTCTCGCCTCAAATGTTTTCAGAATCATCTTGTAGTGCACGGTTTAGCTGTAAAATGAGTTTGTGACGCCGTCGCCATTGTGAAATCTGGTGAAGGAACGCCAAGTTTCGGTCACATGAACGGAGCACAGCCAATAGGAACGCTCGCTCTCTCAATGAAATGACCTGTGATTGGTCAAAGTCTCCCGTCAGCGCCATGAGGAGGAGCAGAAGTTTAGTTTTCTCTCAGAACACTTGAATTACAATATGCTGAAATGTTATTATGGGATTTTTGCCCAATGATGCCAAAAATATTCTGCCACTGATTGAAGGATTTTGATGAGTGTTGTGCTGTAATCCAAGATGTTTTCTTCAGTTCTATGGTTTATGATGGCCCTCACCTGATACCCCTCCATAGCTCTTTGTTCTATTGTCTCTTTTTTGAGATTTTTGTTTTTTCTTATAGATCTGGGGATCTCTGATTTATGATGGCTCAAGCCTGATCCTTCTCAAAGCCCCAATCATGAAAATGTATGATATTACTATTAGGTGCTTCGTGATTATATATATGTGTTATATCTCTATTCACTGTGTTCCACCTCTTTTGTGTATTTTGTATTATAAAACAAATATGGCATCTATTTGTATGCCTCACAGTTCTCTACTAGAACTACACTTCCCAAGAGGTGGAGCTTCTACCACCAGGGTGTGCACATGCACTGCATACTGACAATGATTAGAATGGGATTGGTTATTTCTACCAGCCTGTCCTTTGTTGAATCATATATGCTCTGATGAAGGTCTGACAGACCGAAAGCTCAGAATAAAATGGAATACTGCAGAGATCTACTGTAAGTGTGCGAATATCTTTTCTATCATCCCGTAGAACAAAACGTTAAAATCTCTTCAGCTTGTGTTTACCACTGACCTTATTTCAGACATCTAACTAAAAACCTGTTTTACTCCAAGCTATTATGAGGGTCTGTGCTGTCCTTTAGAGAGACACATAACAGACTGCATGACTTTAATCTCGTCACCAGGTACAATGGCACCTGGCAGTGGGGGGGACATATAAAACAGCAAGTGGACATTTTGTCCTCGAAGTTGATGTGTTGCAAGCAAGAAAAAATGGGCAAGCCTGATAATGTAAAGATGTGAGCGACTTTGATAAAGGGCCAAATTGGGAAATACACGTAAAATAAAATGTTTTTGAAGATGATACCAAACCTAGCTTTAGATGACACTCCTTTTTTTTGGTAAGGGATCACAAGCCAAAAGTGTATCTTATAAGATCATGTTTCTGTTTGTAAAATCTTGATCTGAAAAGCAACCAGTATCTATATTTTAAATCAATGTTGCAGAGTAAAACCTAAACTATTCCCCCCTGAAATGTAATGCAGTAAAAGTAAAATGGAAATAATCCAGTAAAGTACCTTAAAATTGTGCTTAAAGAACAATATTTGAATAAATCTATGTTAGCAAACTCCCTTATTGCTATTTATATCATTTTTCCCAGTATTTTTATTATTGTTTTTAACGTTTATGACCACAAGCCTCACCATCAGACGTCCCTCTGGGATGCAATGCATGCTGGATGTCTGCAGATAAGTGAGATTCTTTCCCAGGTGTATTATGAGAGAGAACAGAAGGCATAATGTGGATGAGAACGTGTGGCCAAAGGCAGAAGAAGACAGGGTTGCCCACGGGCACTGTTGTATTTCCATACATCGGTAGCTATCTTCAACATGTATGCATTATGAATATGAGTTGTATTGCATTACTGGATCCAGTAATTACTAAAGCAATTCTGGAACATTTTGTACTCTGCAAAAACGGAAAAAAGTAAAGCCTGTTGAAGCATAATCACAAATTATTTGCACATTTTTTATCTGTTCCAGATTTTTCAAGTATTTAATTCTCTTATCAACATGGGAGTGGACAAATATGCTGCTTTATGCAAATGTATGTATATATTTATTATTGGAAATCAATTAACAACACAAAACAATGACAGATATTGTCAGAAACCCTCACAGGTATTGCATTTAACATAAAACAATATGCTCAGATCATAACATGACAAACTGCAGCCCAACAGGCAGCAACAGCTGTCAGTGTGTCAGTGTGCTGACTTGACTATGACTTGCCCCAAACTGCATGTGATTATCATAAAGTGGGCATGTCTGTAAAGGGGAGACTCGTGGGTACCCATAGAACCCATTTACATTCACTGATCTGGAGGTCAGAGGTCAAGGGACCCCTTTGAAAATGGACATGACAGTTTTTCCTTTTTTGCGTGCATTTTTATTGTTATTTAACCTCCTTCCTGACAAGCTAGTATGACATGGTTGGTACCGATGGATTCATCAGGTTTTATAGTTTCATATGATGGGTTAAAGAAATTTGTGGCGTTAAAACAAATTTGTGGAAAAGTGTTATTATCACGTTAAATATGACAGCCCTATTTTAAATAAATAAAAGACAATAGTAGTAGCGTTGAATTGCTGCCGGCTGTCAGTGTTCTAGGTCAGTGTTTCTGTTGGGAGACAAATGTTGATCCTGGATGTTAGAATAACATGTCGGCAAAGAGAAATGTGTTTCACCAGGTGTAAAACACGGTAACATATTAAAGTACAGCCATAATACGTTCATGTGTGTGTGCAATGAGTCAGGAGTTGCAGAGTGAGGTGAGGTGTGTCAGTGTGGAGGATGAGTGATTACAGTGGACAGTAATCCTGCAGATGGATTAGCAGGTGGTATTAGGAGGGGGTGGGGGGTAGCACACTGCCACCTCTGAAACCGTCTCAATATGGAGCAGCAGCAGCTCGCGGAGCCTGACCTCCGTCTGCTTCACCCCCGTAACAACGCTGGACATTGTAAAACACACCACCGATGAATAGGTGTCACCGAGCCTGCAGTGTTGATAATGCAACTGCAGTTGTTGTTGAATTTATAAAAAATAAAAAGTGTGTCAGAAGTTTTCTGCCTGTGTCAACGCTATCCTTGTGCTATTTCACTCTCACTGTCACTTCTGCAATAAGTATATCTATATTTATAGAAAATGAGCTGCTATAGAAACATTTGCTCCAACGTAATTAGAAAATTTCCCCTGCAGGTGGCATCCTTGTTTAAAGAGAATTTATTGATTTACAATATCAAACCTTAAAAAATGCCAAGTCTATGTCCCTTCTCAGGTTAGGTTAAGGGTTATTCTCTCCTTCTCTGTGTAACCTTTGTAGAAATACAAGCTGGAGGTGAAGAGTGAGTGTTCACTGACATCTGGTGGACGTGTCTTTAACGTGACTGTATACTGGAGATGCTGCTGAATAGGCGGCCCTAATGAAAACACAACGGTATGTTTGCCCTTCATTTAAATACGTACAATCATTTTAACACCTACAGTATTATCTGTATACTATCATGTCTGACTAAGTGTGTTATTCATTTTTATCACAATAGACATAATGTTTTTTTATTTGGATAAAACATAACTGGGTCATAAATGTCTTTCTGTAAATAAAATGCACCAAATAATAAGAGCATTAGAGGAGATCAAAAGTACTCCTCTACCACAGTGAAGAAATACGGTCACTGTCAGGTAAAAGTCCTGCTGTATTGGCATCAAAATATACTTAAAGTATTCAAATTGCAGAATGGGCCATTTCAGAATAATGTATATGATATCATTGAATTATGATTATTAATGCATTAATGTGTACATTACTGTTGCAGCTGGTAAAGATGTGGCTTATTTTGTTACTGTATCTGCTGTTAGATTTCACCAAGGGATCTGTCACAGCCCAAACTGATTTTTCGTTGTTGTTATGGTTATGTAAATATAAATATAATTTAATTTAGTTATATTGTTTGTAGGCACGTCATTACAGGGGTTGTATTGTTTGGTTGTAGTTTAATTTGTTTTGTTTTAATTGCATGGTATAGCGCTGTGAAAGATTAAACGCTGACAGATATGGTTTGATACATGAAGAGCATACATTTATTTTATTTCAATAAAATATTGAATTCATATTGTTGGAATTCAGGGCCGGCTTAAGGCATAGGCCATATAGGCATTCGCCTAAAGGGCACCACCTTCTGGATGCCCTCTGAAAAAAAATAAAAAACTGGGAAATGCACATATTGTAATCAATCAGAGACTGTGGAACATGGACTGATACACTGCAGGAATTACAGTATCCAGAGGAATCACCTTTCACAAAACATCAGGACTTTTCATTGTCAGGTCTATTGGGGAATACAGCAGATAACATATACTGTGAAATTATTCAGTTTTTAAGAGAAACTGATTTAGTTAAACGAATCTAGAGTTTTCCTCATTATTATTATTATTATTAGTTTTTTTTAAGTCAGAGTAGTACGTAGAAAAATAAAAGTCATGGTATACTATGTTGAAAAGAAGTCATATGTCGAAATTCTTTTAAAAAGTTATAATATAGTATGTCGGAAAAAAGTCAGAATATTGTATGTCAACAAAAACTCACAGTATAGTATGTGGGAAAAAAGTCATAGTATGTTGATTGAAAAGTCATAGTATGGCATGTCAAAAAAAATTGGAAAAAGTCATATTATAGTATGTCAAAAAACATTAAAAAAAAGTTATATTATAGTATGTTGGAAAAAAATTTAAAAAGTCATTATAGTATGTCGAAAAACATAAAAAAAGTCATATCATAGTATGTCGGAAAAAAAATAAAAGAGATAGTAGGCCTATGTCGAAAAAATAAGTCACAGTATAGTTTGTCGAAAAAAGTCATAAAAAGTCATAGTATTGTATTTTGAAGTAAACAAAAAAAGGTCCTAGTATAGTATGTCCAAAAAAGTAAAAAAATATATATATATATATATATTTGTATTATTTTTATTTTATTTTATTTTATTTTACTTCTTTTTTTTAATTTTGTTTCTGCACAATCTCCTGCTCCACACTCCAGTCCAGATGGTGGAGGTAATGCACCTCTAAGATGGTTTGCAGAAGAAGAAGAACCTCCTCCTCCCAACCCGGATGTTTTGCTTCATGACAATCTGGTTCCCGTTTGGTTCTCTAATAAACCATCCATGATTTAGCCAAACTAGTCGATTTACAACCAGCCAGAAATATACCAGACACTTTGAAATTGTCTTCCAGATTAAATCACATGTGTTATCACTGAATGAAGCGTTAATCTCCTGTGTTTTGCAGCAGAACAGCCATGATCAGAGTTACTTCTTGACATTACAGTGTAGTGTTCCTGCTGCAGGATGCTCAGAGAGTCGTTTCCCTTCTCGGAGGACAGCTTCAGCCGCTTCCCGTCGCAGAGCAACGTGTACGGGCTGTGTGAGGCCGGCCAGCAGCAGCTGTTAGCGGCTACTCTCAAAGGGAAGGTGGTGTGTTTCAGGTACCAGGAGCTGCAGCACAAGATCAGACCTGTAGCCAAGGAGGTCCAGTTCACCTACATCCCAGGTACACACAGTTCACCTACATCACAGGTACTGTTAGTTAACATGAGGTCCAGTTCACCTGCATCCCAGGTACTGTTAGTTAACATGAGGTCCAGTTCACCTGCATCCCAGGTACTGTTAGTTAACATGAGGTCCAGTTCACCTGCATCCCAGGTACTGTTAGTTCACCTACATCCCAGGTACTGTTAGTTAACATGAGGTCCAGTTCACCTGCATCCCAGGTACTGTTAGTTCACCTACATCCCAGGTACTGTTAGTTAACATGAGGTCCAGTTCACCTGCATCCCAGGTACTGTTAGTTAACATGAGGTCCAGTTCACCTACATCCCAGGTACTCACAGTTCACCTACATCCCAGGTACTCACAGTTCACCTACATCCCAGGTACTCACCTGAAAACCATGCTGCTTTATACTGACAGCTGCAGTCCCATTTTACAGATTTATGAAGCTTATGCACTTTTTCTTTTGCATTGTTTACTACCCAACACTGACAGGAGTCATTTCTCTACATCTAGATCATATATATTAGATCATTATATATAAACAATATATCAATACTGATCTGGAGGTCAGTTACCATGGCAACGGTTGAATCTTCGAAGCTTCGAAGCATTCAGGTCAGCCCTAATTATATTATATATTATTACACCAGTCATGTTGATCAGTTAGCTTTGATTCCTTTAACTGTAGTGCTTTTGGCTGTATGGCCTACTATATGTATATAGCCAATGGCTTTAACCCTTATTAAAATCATTATAATTCACTATTGTTTTTAGTTTTGTCGATATCGTAATTAATAATTACTATTATTATCATTATTTTTTACTTTCTTGTATACTTGGAAATGTAGTTTCTTTGTTTACTTAGTTTTTTGTGTTTATTTGTAATTCTTTCACTTACAATTACTGACGGATGCACTGCCATATATATATATATATATATATATATGTGCAGTGGTGGAGAAGTATTCAGAGTCTTTACTCAACCCTCTTGAGACCAGCGATCCCGACCAACTTTACTGGCTTTACGAGGCTCCAGCAAGTTCAGTTTTAGAGCTAGAGTGAAGGTACAGATATCATATGAAACAAGAAAACCTCATCATGCTGGCTTGTTGGGAAGGAGGTTAAATACCGCTCCAAAGTTGGGCCAAATTTTGGCGAGGAAAAACTGGTATGGCCATTTTCAAAGAAGTCCCTTGACCTCTGACCTCCAGATATGTGAATGTAAATGGGTTCTATGTCTCCACGAGTCTCCCCTTTACAGACATGCCCACTTTGTGATAATCACATGCAGTTTGGGGCAAAATAAAATGCTTACTGGGGTCCCTAAACAGTCTTTGAATTACATAAACTGGATATCACTGTAAAGCTGAGACTCTTGAGGATCCAATGAACCCAACTGTATTATAATGTGTGATGATGGTAGTCCCCATAGTAGCCTAGAACAACCTGACCTACAGTGCTGAGCAGCATCTCAAATTAATCTTCAGGTTCCCAGCTTTCAGATGATGTACACCACTTCTATGTGACATCTACTGTTGACCTGCTATCTCCCCCTAAAGACCTCATGTATACCACTAAAAAAGACAAAAAACGGTCTTTTGTGGGTCTCAGAGGATTAAAGGTCCCATATCGTGCTTGGACCACAGGAAGACTAGCTGGTGCCATCGGTATTAGCTAATGGGGATCCTTTTTAAATTAATAAATAAATAAATACCGCTGTGGGGCTGTTCCTCTCTTGCAGGAAACACACATAATGTAATGTTTGGAAGTCTTTTTCCAGATGTGCTGAACAGTGACAGCTCCCGTCCTCCTCTCTAGTCCTAAACTGTGTCATGCTAAAGTCAAAATATTCCACATGATGAAGAGGGAATGTGAAGCGCACCAATTCATGAGTGGCCAATTTAATTTTATTGTATTTAATTTCCTCCTCATAAATTAAATATAGGGCAAGAACTGAACGTTATGATAGCACTTACAGATTCAGCCTCTTCATAAATGCAGTAAATAAAAAAGACAAAGAGATAATGTGCATTGAACTTGGTCTATTTTGGATTAGTGTATTCATTTATTGGGATAGTAACTATAATTATTGAAACAACTGATCAACTCATCACAAATTAATTTGACCGTTATCTATTATTATTTTCAACAAGTCATGGCCCAATCAGTATTTGAAGTATTAAGTATGCTAATCAGAATTCTTTTTAATAACGACGTTTTTGTAACTTTAGTCCTGAAGCTTGTTTTCTTCCGTACATGTCGGTTGTTGGTTGATGCCGTCTTCTTCCTCTAGTCGATGCAGAGATCGTATCAATTGATGCCTTCAACAAGTCTCCACCGAAGCGAGGCCTGGTGGTGGGCATCACATTCGTAAAGGTATTTGCACATATTGAAGTGGACAAGTCATAGCATGTGTATACTTTACTATAAGGGGTTGTAATACTTTCTACAATTATAGAAGCACTGTTAATAATGTCTGAACTCCTGCAGGACTCTGGTGATAAAGCCACGCCCTTCCTGAACATCTACTGTGACTATGAGCCTGGATCAGAGTTCAATCTAGAGTCTATTGCACGTGAGTGAAGCAGCATCCTGTTTATGTATTTATGACTGAAATGGCATGCCATAGTCCTGAAGTATACAGCGCTTACTCTGACAGATGTTTTTCATGCTGATGTTCGTGTGTGTCTCTCAACAGAGAGTTGCCTGAATCTGGAGTTGCAGTTCACGCCCTTCCACCTGTACCACACAGAGTAAGTTTGCTGGTGCTGCTGCAGAGCTGTGATACACTGGCAACCAACAGCATTTAACTTTGGGGTTCACCCTGGCTTATCAGTCTCACAAAGATAGCTCAAGTTCACACCTCAGTTTGCATGGTAACTAACTCGTATATGCATACTGTCTTAAACGGCAGTAAAAAGTAAGTAGACAATCTAAAACAATATAAAAGAAAATAGTTATAATAAAGACAATGATTATAAAAAATAATCAAATACATAATAAATAGATATAGGCAGTCTGCATGTGCAATATCATTAAACACATAATGCATCCCAAAGTGCAATTATGCAGTCAAAGGTTAAAGTGCATCTAGTCCATGTAGTTATGGAAGGGGATAAGTTAAAACATACAGTACTGCTTTTAGTATTTGATAAATGTATTATTTTCACTTTTTATACATTAGTGCTGCACTTAACTTTGACCGTACTAAATCATTACTTTTATTGCTGCAAGGAATTGATTTTGCAGTGATGTCAATAATTTTACCACATCTCATGTAATATGCAGCTCTGAATCTGTTTCATCCTTGTATTCATGAGTGGATTTTAGTGTCGTCATATTGTCAGTCAGCAGCTTCTGTACCGACGCCGTCTGACAGGGAAAACCTGACCGTGTATCTGGATGGTAAAGTTCAGCGATCTTTTCTCTCTCCGTCAGAGTGCAGTGTGACGATGGAGGCAGAGAGACGGTGTTTCTGCTCAGCGGTCACGATCAGAGGATCCACCTGTACAAGGAGGTCAGATCAGAGACCGGGGAGCCTCTGGGAGTGTGTGTGTGTGGGGGGGTATTAAACCAACGTTTTGTTTAGGTATTTTACAAGTAAATATGGCAAAAGACCAGAACACTAGAATTATCTTATCTCTAGTGTGTAAAGCAGAAAACACAAGATTCATTTCTCAAAACAATCAAAGCTGTTGTAATGCTTTCGAGCACATCACATGATCTTCTTCAATAGGCAGAGTTTTCCCAGTTTTTGTAGAAATGCAGATGTTTGTGATGTTTAAGTACTCCCCGTCTACGTTAGAAAAACAACAAGATTCATTGTTCTGTCAAAGAGAAGACTTTTGGGTTAAAAGGGATGAAAGCTACAGGAAGGCTTTTTTTCCGAGCAAAAGAGATAAAACAAGATGGTGATGAGTTTTGCATATCTGTAGGAGACTTTGATTCATCATTCAGCCTGACTCTCCTGTCTCCAACAGAACGCCTCCCTCCACCAGTTTGAGGAGCAGCCGGTGGAGAGACTCTTCCCTGAACTGCAACAACTGCCCAGCAAGTTAGTCTGAGGTCCCTTTGGCTCTATTAGCTCTGTATGTGTTATCACCAGCCGCGACCGCAACAGACACGCTGCTGTTGTTTTCACCTTTTGAGTCATCACCGCTAAATGTGGTCCTGAAGACGCCTACTGTAGCGGGAACTACCACAGAGGAGGTTTTCAGGTGTTTATACACTGATCAGCCGTAACATTAAGACCACTGACCGCTCATTGATGCACATGGGGAGCGAAGGCTGGCCCGTGTTGTCCGATCCAATAGAAGAGCTACTGGAGCTCAAACTGCTGAAAAGTTAATGCTGGTTCTGATAGAAAGGTGTCAGAACACACAGTGAGGAGCAGTTTGTTGCGTATGGGGCTGCGTAGCCGCAGACCGGTCAGGGTGCACCGTGCTGACCTGTGTCCACCGACCAAAAGTGCCTACAATGGGCACGTGAGCATCAGAACTGGTCCACGGAGCGATGGAAGAAGGTGGCCCGGTCTGATGAATCACGTTTTCTTTTACATCATGTGGACGGCAACGAGTCGGAGGTGTTGACTCGGCCTCCAAATTCTCCAGATCTCAATCCAATGGAGCATCTGTGGGATGTGCTGGACAAACAAGTCCGATCCACGGAGGCCCCACCTCGCAACTTACAGGACTTAAAGGTTCTGCTACTGATGGCTTGGAGCCAGATACCACAGCAGACCTTCAGAGGTCTAGTGGAGTCCATGCCTCCACGGGTCAGGAGGACCTACTCAATATTAGGCAGGTGGTCATAATGTTATGGCTGATCGGTGAAAGCTGAATGCAAAAAAGTGGTGTTTCAGTTCTGTCCCTGTCAAAAAGCAAATACCTAAATGTAGCTGAATGTATGTATGATCCATAACCCTCTGTGTGTATTGCTTGTGTTTCCCCTCCCTCCACGCAGTGTGCTGTGGTTGGATATGTTGAGTATCGCTGGTGGCCGGCGACTCTCAGCGTTTGGCTGTCAGAATGGCTGCGTTGGACTGGCTCTGGTCAACCAGACAGGACCAGGTGAGAGAGACCAAACGCAGAACAATCACTGTCCTCATATTGCTCACACCGTAATTATGAGCATCCGAGTTCGAAAAAAAGTTTAGCCTCCTAGTTGTAATTCAATTAAGTTGGGAGGTATCAGGAATCTACAATATATCCCACGTCAAGAAAAGAACTACAAACCTGTGACAAAATGGCTGCAAAGTCTCCATCACTGAATAAAACCCAATATTAACACTAATGTTATTGATTCAGCTCATTTAAAATGAGTTAAACATGTGTATCTGGTTTACTAATACGTAACACGGCTAAAGTAGCACATTTTGGCTGTTTAAACAGTGTGAATACAAGGCTAGCAGGGGGGGCAACCATCTTGGAGTACTGTTTGAACAATGAGAAGTTGTACTTTGTGCTATGCCCTCTAACAGGCTTTGCTATTGGTTAACCCCATCGAACCCCAGCAGGAGCACACTATAAAGCAACCACTGCTCATCTGCCTCTTTTACTCGGCCACCTTGAGTACAGACAGAACTCAGCGAGACATCTGTCCCCCTCTGGTGTCTCTGAGTTGTCCCTCATAGTAGTCCTCTCCAAGTTGTTACCCGTTTCAGCCTGCTCGGCAGTGGCTAACTATCTGTGGTACCGTACCACGAGGAAGATGACCGGCGCGTCTCTATGGGAGTTTCCCGCTGCATCTTCAACGACACGCATCTCCTGCTAACTGCTAGGCTGGCTCCTGTCACTCAGGCTGCACTACCTGCCTAGTTAGCTCTAGCTGCAGCATGACTTGTATGACTTGCAAAGTAAATGGAATATTACAAAGTAAATAGAATATTACAAAGTAAATGGAATGTTACAAAGTAAATGGAATATTACAAAGTAAATGGAATGTTACAAAGTAAATGGAATATTACAAAGTAAATGGAATATTACAAAGTAAATAGAATATTACAAAGTAAATGGAATATTACAAAGTAAATGGAATATTACAAAGTAAATAGAATATTACAAAGTAAATGGAATATTACAAAGTAAATGGAATATTACAAAGTAAATGGAATATTACAAAGTAAATAGAATGTTACAAAGTAAATGGAATATTACAAAGTGAATAGAATGTTACAAAGTAAATGGAATATTACAAAGTAAATGGAATATTACAAAGTAAATAGAATATTACAAAGTAAATGGAATATTACAAAGTAAATGGAATATTACAAAGTAAATAGAATGTTACAAAGTAAATGGAATATTACAAAGTAAATGGAATATTACAAAGTAAATGGAATATTACAAAGTAAATAGAATGTTACAAAGTAAATGGAATATTACAAAGTAAATAGAATGTTACAAAGTGAATGAATGAATGAATAAATGAAAGACTTTATTTCGAACATATAATAAATAAAAACAGATACAAAATAATAACAAACAAAACAAGAGTTATAGTGTCCGAAAAGGAGTAGGTAGAAGAAAAACTTATATTACCCTACCCCTTTCTCACTTCTCCTCTATTAACTCATATATCATAGAATGATAATATAATATAATATAAAAACTATCTCAGATTTATTTACATCCCAAGTGAATAGAATGTTACAAAGTAAATGGAATATTACAAAGTAAATGGAATATTACAAAGTAAATGGAATATTACAAAGTAAATAGAATGTTACAAAGTAAATGGAATATTACAAAGTAAATGGAATATTACAAAGTAAATGGAATATTACAAAGTAAATAGAATGTTACAAAGTAAATGGAATATTACAAAGTAAATGGAATATTACAAAGTAAATGGAATATTACAAAGTAAATGGAATATTACAAAGTAAATAGAATGTTACAAAGTAAATGGAATATTACAAAGTAAATAGAATGTTACAAAGTGAATGAATGAATGAATGAATGAAAGACTTTATTTCGAACATATAATAAATAAAAACAGATACAAAATAATAACAAACAAAACAAGAGTTATAGTGTACAAAGTAAATGGAATATTACAAAGTAAATAGAATATTACAAAGTGAATAGAATAGTACAAAGTAAATGGAATATTACAAAGTAAATGGAATATTACAAAGTAAATGGAATATTACAAAGTAAATGGAATATTACAAAGTAAATAGAATATTACAAAGTAAATGGAATATTACAAAGTAAATGGAATATTACAAAGTAAATGGAATATTACAAAGTAAATAGAATGTTACAAAGTAAATGGAATATTACAAAGTAAATAGAATGTTACAAAGTAAATGGAATATTACAAAGTAAATGGAATATTACAAAGTAAATGGAATATTACAAAGTAAATGGAATGTTACAAAGTGAATAGAATAGTACAAAGTAAATAGAATATTACAAAGTAAATGGAATATTACAAAGTGAATAGAATAGTACAAAGTAAATAGAATAGTACAAAGTACCATGAGGAAGATGTCTTCAATGACACACATCTCCTGCTAACTGCTAGGCTGGCTCCTGTCACTCAGGCTGCACTACCTGCCTAGTTAGTTCTAGCTGCAGGATGACTTGCTATCTAGTTTAGCACTAGCTAGCTAACACCACCTCCACTCGCTGGCTCACTCGACAGTGGTCAAAGTAATGTATGTTCAGAGTGGACATAAGAAGCATGTTTTACTGTACTACACTGAAGCTCAGGCTGTCTTTCAGCTGTAATACTGTACATACAGTATGTTGATCAGAGGCTCCCCAGCTGATGATGGGGTTGCTTCTTCTCTCCCTGACTGAGGTGGCTGAAGTGGCTGAATGAGGGGGAGACTGTCGGATGCTTGTAGTCTCCCCTGTCTTTATCTCCCGTTCTCTCCCTCATTTCACCAGTAAAGGGCAACCTAGAGGTCAAGTTTTCAAGTCAAGAAAGATTTCTATCTTTTGTATAATGTCCAACTTGGTTCTGTATTAAATGACTACAAGATGCAGCAGTCATGATATTACTGTAGGACTATTCCCAGGTGTGCTATCTATTTTTATCAGAGGTTTTGCAGAGCTGGCGGTTCCAGTTCGACAGTCCGATCTCTTCAGTGCTGCTGTTCCCTCTGAGCTGCCAAACTGAGCCCAACGGTGAGAAAAGTATGTTACTGCTCTGTTTTAGTTTCACATCTTCAGTGTTCCTGTCCGTCTCTGTGGATAAGTCTGGTAAAAATCCAGGATTTTGATTGTCTGTGTCTTTTTCTTTGTTCAGGTGTGGAAAAGGAAGGCTACAACCTCCTGGTAACCAGTACTATAGAGATGGCAGTTGTCTACAGGTCAGAATACAGAAGAGATCAGGGGAGTAATCATCATCTCTGTGGTTGAGAGAGTTGCTCTCGACTGAGCTCAGAACATGTGTGTTATTTGTGTTTTCTCAGAGACGTCCAGGAGCGAGGCTTGTCTCGCTCGGTGTGCCTCTCAGAGAGTGACCAGTGGGACGCGGTGCTCTGTGCTCTGGTCATTGACCTGGACTTTGACGGGCAGAAGGAGGTGCTACTGGGAACATACGGGCAGGTGAGAGCTCCTCCTAACCCAGTACAGTGTGTGTGTTCATGATGATGAAGGAACATGTCACCCAGTGACACAGTGTTTGTCACTGATGTGTTTTGTACTCGTTTATGGACAATAATGGAGCTCTATGGCACAGAGGAAGAAGATATATCAGGCTTTCATACACACACTAACACATACTCATGCTATTTTCAAATGGTAAAGAGTTAACAACTCATCTTCCTAAGATCTCAACTGCTCAAGGGGTTGAAATAGAATAGCACATTGAAAACCTTGTTTCCATGCTGAAACTTAAATCAAGTGCCTTTTTTAGAAATAAATCTCCTTTTTTTTTTAACCGTTATTGGATTACTGTGATCTGTTCCACTTTATCATCGTCTCTCCCGTGGAAACACCTCCACCTCGGACACTACTAAAATTTCTTCAGTATTTTTTTTTTGACGATGGTATCTCTGCCTTTCGTCCTTGCAGGAACTTCTCTGTTACAAATTCCAGCCGTCAGGGAGAGGACAAGATGGACAGTTTCGGTTACAGTGGAGGAGGAGCTTCAAGAGTCCTTTGCTGTCCATCATCTACTTAGACTTGACCGGGGACGGTCTGAGAGAGCTGGCTGTCCTCACACTAAAGGGACTGCACATCTTACAGGTATGTAGCAGAGAGCTGCGTTACAGTAATCTAAGATACATCAGACCGGCAACGCGTCATCCAGAGTCTCATGACCACGCCCCATTTTGGGGGAAACCAATCCGGTGTCCCTTATAGACGGTAACAGAGGAAACAGAAGAAGTTGAAACATGTCTCCAAACTTCTACTTTAAACAAACCGCTGATAGTTATATGTGTAGTTGGTTGCACCAACAATAAATCCAAAAATCTGTTCTCCTGCCATGTCCTAAAAAACCAAACCATGCTCTTGAACTGGAGAAAAGCTATTTTATTTCTAATGGAGTAGTGACTTGAAGCATAAGGTAGTTGCTGACCTCTACTGGCCACCAGGAGAAATTACAGCAGAACTGATTTTACAGTCTCTTCTGCTCCTTTTGTTTGTGGTGGCCTGTAATTGTCAAAAACGACCCATTTCCACATAAGAACTAAGCTTGAAAAGTGAAAGAGATCCAACACAAATATCAAATAAAGACCAAATACTTTAATAAAATGCTTTTCTCGATTATATTATTAAATGAGTTTTTTCAGACATTATGTGAAGCCTCTTGAAGCATCATTCTCTGAGCGGTTGAAGTTGGCCAACAACTCTAACAAACCACAAAGAGAAATGATTCCTGCTGTTAAACAATAAACATCTCACTTCATGCACCGTCAGCGTTGTCGCCCTCACACATCCAACGCCAGCTCAACACAAAGCACTCATCACCGCTTTCACTTCCTCAAATCTCAGACAGAAAATGGTGCAAGTTCAAATATAGAGCTAAAATATAAACTAAGGCTGTCAATGATTAAAATATTTAATCACAGATTAATCACACATTCTTTATCAGTTCAAAATGTACCTTAAAGGGAGATTTGTCTAGTATTTAATACTCTTATCAACATGGGAGTGGACAAATATGCTGCTTTATGCAAATGTATGTATATATTTATTAATGGAAATCAATCAACAACACAAAACAATGACAGATATTGTCCAGAAACCCTCACAGGTACTGCATTTAGCATAAACAATATGCTCAAATCATAACATGGCAAACTGCAGCCCAACAGGCAACAACAGCTCTTGTTTGGAGCGTTATTTAACCTCCTTCATGACAAGCTAGTATGACATGGTTGGTACCGATGGATTCATTAGGTTTTCTAGTTTCATATGATACCAGAAATTAGTGGTGTTAAAACCAATTTGCGTAACTTTGACAGCCGTAGTCTATACATATTGTATATCTCATTTAATGTTGTGTTGTCTTTTCAGCATACTCTTACCGGCACTGCTGATTTGGTCCTGGAGCGGCTCGCCCTGAGGTTGTCGGCACTCACAGCTGGCTCTGAGCCGGAGTCAGCCAAAGCACAAGACGCTGAGGAGAAAGATGCTCCAGCTAAGAGAGAGGAGTGTACTGCTCAGACACCATCAACTTAAGAGAAACTGTGTGCAGGTCCTGATGGTTCACACTGAAGCCTTTACCTTATTTACAGGTGGAACATGAAGGATTTTCTCAGGTTGTGTATTCCTGAACATGACAGACACCAACATCACATTAACCACCCAAAACAGACTGAATTCACTGAATGTAGGTGATGATAAAGGAAACTGATCGTACACTCTCTACAACACATTATCACCCCATCCGTCATTTACAGATAATAAATCACATTTAGATCTACACACTTTCACTGTTGTTGTTGTGTGATGGCTATTTATCGCCTGTGTTCTTCCTTTTCTTACTTTTTCAGTGCTTTTGCACATCTGTCTGTGTATCTGGAGTTCCTACTAACACATAAACTGTGAAATAAGACGACCCAGTCAGTTTATTGTGGGCTGTCTAGATCAGAAAACATGTGATTCAACAAGCCGTTCAGATGAGGCTCCCCTTCCTATGTCACATGTAGACTCATTGAATATTCACGTTGGTTATAAAACCCTCTAACAGCGAGCCGGTATCAATGCTGACTTTTCCGGCAACTGCCCTCCTGCAAACGTAAACTGCTCAAACTAAGATAGACATTTAATTCTGATATACAAACATTAACAGGGATCAAATGTCTGGAAGACGTGTTCATTTGATGATAAAGTGTTAACGTTACAAACCAAACAGCTCATAAACATCAGAGTTAAAAACGAGAAGATGTTAACAAAAAAGAAATGCCACCACAGAAGCATGGGAGTAAGTTTTATTCTTTATTTTTACTTTCTCTGTATATTGCATATTCTTTTTATTCTTAATGCTGTGAACCGTAGCACATCCCTTCTGCTTGATACAAAACCGCGGTTAGGAAACGTTCAGGTAGAGAAAGACAGGGAAGTTCGTCCCAAAGCTTGTGGTTGTATTTCTACCCTCCACCTTAAAGAAGGTGTGATTACAAACATGGTGCATGTCCACACCCTCCGTCCTTTCCTTGGTTTTCTTAAAGAGACAAGCGCTAAAACGTAGCGTTTCAGACCCGAGGGTGAATACAGGTGTATGCAGGTAGACCGGATGAGAAAAATAATGTGTTTTTTTTAACATTAAAGAATGTAAACATGTTCTAGTAGAAACCCCAAATTACAACTGTGAACCTGAAAATGAACATATGTCCTCTTTAATGGTGAATTTCAGAATGTTACTTTTAACAACACAGATCCAGATGGAGCTGGATTAGTTCGCTCCTTTCTAGTGCAAAACTTCCTTTTTAGTTGAAGACTCTGTGTGTCTCAGAATAGCAACACCATTTTTCATTTCTGTATTAAAGGGACTGTTTGTAACTTTTTACAAGTATAAAAAGCGCGCTCGCTTGTGGCTACACTGTTCAGACTGCTCTTCTGCCTGCTTGCCTTCACTCACACACCGCGCTCTTTTTCGCTCTACTCTCACGTTCATGCGTACACACTACACACTGCAGAGGAGTCAGTTTAGCTCTGAGAATATCTAGTGAACGTTTGTGCAGAAATAACTGCTGCAGCTCCTCCAGACCAACAGAGGTTTTTCCGTGTTTTGTGAAGTGACGGGGCTCCGCAGAGAGAAACGTTATGGCCTCCGTCAGTGTGCCAGTGTCTCCCTGCCAGCGCAGTCGGGAGACGATAACGTTTCTCTTCCTGCTTCAGCCCCGGCACCGACCCGCTTTTCCTGCTTCAGCCTCCGGGGCTGAAGCAGGAAAAGCCAAATCTAGGATCAGCATTGATTCATGGAGAGACCTCTGTCTGGTCAGCTAACATTACTGCCAAGCAGCTGAAATATAGAGTGATATTGTGGTTTTAGCTGACGTGTGTCGCCTCACTGTGTTGAGCAATGCTCGTTCATGTCTATGTAGAGCGAGCACAAGCTCTAGCCTACACTGACTTTATAAATAAATAAAAAATAAATAAAATAAATGAATATAATGAAATAGATTTGAATACTCTTATATAATCCTAAAGGTCCCACTGCTGTTCTCATTCTACCTGAGGTGAGTAAAAATAAAAAAACATTTAGGTAAAACTATAAAAATGAATTCAAATATTTGTAAGAATGGTAAAGCAGTGGCTTCACTTCAGATGGATCTTTTGGTTTATTGGCCTCATCTGTCGGCCGGTCAGTGGCACTGTAGTCCTCTGTAGTCCTCTCTGGAGCTCTGTAGTCCTCTGTAGTCTCTGGAGCACCGTGTGGAGCTCTCCAACTCTGTTCCTCCCCTCTTCTCTTCTCTTCTCTTCTCTTCTCTTCACTACAGAGGCAACAATAACAACAGCTGCACTTATCACACAGAGAAACATGATGACTTCAGACTGCTCCGGTGTTGTTTCCTCGAAGCTGTTGCACTTGTCTTACCGGCTGCTCGCCTCTTCACACTGTTGTTGAGCTTTATTTTATTTCTAAGGCGCGTTGGTTGTTTTTGCGCGTCAACAATAAGGAAAGGAGCGCATGTTGTTGGAGCGACACGGCGGTGGAGCGGTAAATGAGCGCGTTTCTCTCATCGGGGGATTTTTATATTTAGATCTGTGAGAGAAGGACGAGCAGGGCGCAGTGTGAGAGAGAGGGAATAACGCAGATCTCTGTACAGCTCCAGGGCTGGTGGTGGGGAAAGAAAGATGATGATGGCTGGTGGTGGTGAAGCAGCCGTGGACCATAACGGGATCTACTCCAACACCTCCAACCTCCTCAGCATGCAGCAGTCCTCCATGGAGGCGGAGAACCAGGACTCCCGAAAACGGCCGCTGGAGACTCCGGAGGAGGAGGCCGGCTGCACCAAGCGCACCAACACCGGAGGTAAGACCACATCCACAGCTCATGCACCGTGTTTACCTCCACATGGGAGTCAAATATCTGTTGTTGAAGAAGCACTTGCATGCACTGGTGGATTAATAACAGCAGAAGTCTGCACTGCATGCAGAGAAACTCCATGCAGCAGGTCTGGGCTGCATGTTATAGGCTCTGTAAGGCACTTTGAAGCACTGCCTGTGTTTATGACTTCATAGACTGCAGGAGAGCTGAGATCCAGAGCTCATCCACCGTGTCTTCCTCCACATGGGAGTCAAATCTGTTGTTGAAGAAGCACTTGCATGCACTGGTGGGATTATAACAGCAGAAGTCTGCACTGCATGCAGAGAAACTCCATGCAGGTTTGGGCTGCATGTTATAGGCTCTGTAAGGCACTTTGAAGCACTGACTGGGTTTAGGACGTCATAGACTGCAGGAGAGCTGGTAAGATGGAGATCCAGAGCTCATCCACCGTGTCTTACTCCACATGAGAGTCAAATCTGTTGTTGAAGAAGCACTTGCATGCACTGATGGAATTATAACAGCAGAAGTCTGCATTGCATGCAGAGAAACTCCATGCAGCAGGTCTGGGCTGCATGTTCAAGGCTCTGTAATGCAGCACCTGTGCAGTTGGCACTTTGAAGCACTGCCTGTGTTTATGACTTCATAGACTGCAGGAGAGCTGGTGAGATGATCCAGAGCTCATCCACCGTGTCTTCCTCCACATAGGAGTCAAATCTGTTGTTGTAGAAGCACTTGCATGCACTGGTGGATTTATAACTGCAGAAGTCTGTCAGTATCACCACCAATGCATGCAGAGAAACTCCATGCAGCAGGTCTGGGCTGCATGTTATAGGCTCTGTAATGCAGCACCTGTGCAGTTGGCACTTTGAAGCACTGCCTGTGTTTATGACTTCATAGACTGCAGGAGAGCTGAACTGAGTGAGTGGCCTCCTCAGGTCAGCTCTCAATCTGAACCCAATCACCTCTCTGCTGCTCCACATCTGGAGTCATGTCTTTCCTTCAGTGGAGAAGTGATGATTTGTTGTGTAGAGACTTTGAAGTGTCAACCCTCTGTGTATCATTGTGTTGTTGTGGCTGTAGTCTAAGACAGGGATTCCCTGATGCTTTCTAGGCCAAACATAAATCTGCATTTTTCCTGAGCAACACTATGTGAGGAGGCCTTTTGGTGACAGATAAAAGGAGGAGAAACAGAGAGAACATATGAGCATGACATCCTGTGATTCAGTCATGAAGCCACACATCTTACCTGTGAGTCCTGTAACCCTGAACACAAGGTATCTGTGTATCTGATCCTGAACAGTTCAGTGTTGATTCATGACAAGAAGGAGCAAATCTGTTAATGATGAACTGTAGAGTGTTTGTTTGTGTCAGTGCTGTCGAGAGTTAAAGCTATAGGGATGCACCGATCTGACTTTTTCAGTCCTGATACCGATAGCGATATCCGGGCTTTGGGTATCGTCCGATACCGAGTACCGATCCGATACCAGTGTTTAATATAATAAGCTGTATGCCTCACTGTGTGGAGGGATCATTCTGTTATGTGTACGGTAACATCAGGCTTTGATTTAAACATTGCTTTCTTAACTTTGTAAAACAAAATGTAACAAATAAATACGTAGATATAAATTAACTTTTTTATTATTAAAATAATAAATCGTACACCAGCATCCTGATGAAAAATCATCAAAATTAACAGTTCAAGTGTAAAACCTTTTTAATGCAGCAACACATAATTGAATTGAATAGATCGGCTCCACTGTCACCGATACCCGATCCAGCTATCTGAGTCGGTATCAGCCCGATATCCGATCCGGTATCTGATTGGTTCAGCTTATTATTACAGTCCTGCGACACAGATACAGATACCGGGGCTAGTGTGTGTGTGTGTGCGTGTGTGTGTGTGTGTGTTTTAAATACAAATGTTGAGGTGATCTATAAGCAGGAAACCCATCCGGTGAAAATCATACAACCCTCGTAGCCTAGATTCAAAGTCCAGTTATTTATAGGTTGCGGGTAAATCTCATCATCTGTTTGGTATTTTTGTTAGCCTGTTGTGACGTTTGCCCTGCCAGCTTTTAGACACACTATATGATGGTAGAATTACTATTCAAGCATACATTAAAAAGTGCTCAACGAGCGGAGCTGGGCCTCGTAGATGTGGACAGATTATTCTTTGGGATATAAGCAGATTGGATATGGAACATCAGGGAATGGTGAGAATAGTGAGAGCTACGCGGTGGAGGGGAAAGACTACAGAAACACTGCGGCGCCATTTTAGCTAATTGATCCTGATTTCTTTTTTCTGGAGGAGAAATAGTGGCGGAAAATTAAGAATTAACAAGGAGGTATGCGTGCACACGTGCTTCATCAGTGAGATGTCGGCGTGCAGTCGTGGGGATGACGGCTGATTCAGTCTGCCAGCTACTGTATACATCTTATTTCACATTGCTATGGTCTGCAGCTCAAGGGGACCACACTGTTAATTAGACATCCGTGGAGACACGTCACCATATGTTACTGAAATTTGCTTTGTCTGTCTTTGCATCCCAGACACCCCACCATTCGATGATAGCAGCATTATATCCTATTTCTAACGGCACGTCTGTACTGCACCTCAGAAATGTAATTTCAGCAAGGCGCGTGAGGACCCCTTGTGCCACCAGACCGTGTTTTAGAGCCGACTCAGCCCCCATATGTCCTCCATTAGCACCCCTAAAGCCGCCGTAGAACAGAGAAATCACACGGTGTTCCTGCTGCTAGC
Organism: Sebastes fasciatus; assembly: GCF_043250625.1. Lineage (NCBI taxonomy): Eukaryota > Metazoa > Chordata > Actinopteri > Perciformes > Sebastidae > Sebastes > Sebastes fasciatus. The sequence goes on along the minus strand of NC_133810.1, from coordinate 29,228,701 downwards.
AGAGTTGACACCATTCAGCTGTGGCACAGAGACTCCACCGTGATCTTCCCCATCCAATATCCAGGTGATATGAATGGCTAGACGGTGTGAAATTGCATTCTGAGAATCTTAATAAACACTAAAAATACATAATTCACACAGGCAGCTCTGACTTTTTTTTTTTTTTTTTTACTGCTGTCATTTCTGTAATGGTAACCATTTTACCAGCCTGACTCCATGTTCTGTATCACAGCCACGCTGCTGCTGCTGCTGCTGCAGCTGCACAATTAATGGTGTCCTGATGATGGTCGAACTCTGAGGAGGCTGCCTTGTTCTCTCAGAGGTAAAGGTGTTCCAGATGGTTCCCTAAACACCATCGTATCTCTGCAGAATAGCCAGTCACTTCATCATGGAGTATTGATGCCCTCATTTTGTGCCATTCTGGAAAAAAAAGGTGGACACAATTCATAATGAAGTATTTGGTGTGTAAAATACTTCATGTCACCTCAACAACCTACATGTACGGTGAACATTTTAAAATACATGTTAAGATTCAGGAACTGTATGAACTTAACATATCACAAGAATAACACATTTTTAGGACCTTTAGGAGCAGATTTATGGTTGATTTCTTTTTAAACATACATAATTCGTAACGGAAAATTTGTTTGTATGTGGTTCCTCATTTTAATGCCGACCTGAAAGTGTGAAAAATGAATAAAACTGTTGCCTTACTTCCCCTTAAAATCTCAGTGCAGTAATGGCAATACATACTAAAAAGCCCATGGTAACTGGGTAAACACATTTAAGAACCGTTGGTTTATATGATCACTGAAATGAGTATTTCCCACATGTACATTTTATATGAAGCTAGGGTAGAGTATAGGTCTAAATGAGATTTAAAAACCACTAATAACCCTTTAGCGCTAATGTATAGTTTGACCTGAACAGTTGAGCTAAGCAGCGTCTGTGTTCACTCATGTTATGTTAAAACTAGACAACCTAATGAATCCATCGGTACCAACCACGTCATACTAGCTTGTCACGTAGGAGGTTAAATAACGCTCCAAAGTTACGCTATATATTTTGTCGAGGTAAAGCTGGCATGGCCATTTTCAAAGGGGTCCCATGTCCTCTGACCTCCAGATCAGTGAATGTAAATGGGTTCTATGGGTACCCACGAGTCTCCCCTTTACAGACATGCCCACTTTATGATAATCACATGCAGTTTGGGGCAAGTCATAGTCAAGTCAGCACACTGACACACTGACAGCTGTTGTTGCCTGTTGGGCTGCAGTTTGCCATGTTATGATTTGAGCATAGTTTTAAAGCTAAATGCAGTACCTGTGAGGGTTTCTGGACAATATCTGTCATTATTTTGTGTTGTTAATTGATCTCCAATAATAAATATATACATACATTTGCATAAAGCAGCATATTTGTCCACTCCCATGTTGATGAGAGTATTAAATACTTGACAAATCTCCCTTTAAGGTTCATTTTGAACATGTGCGATTAATTTGCGATTATTAATTTCAATTAAATATTTGAATCGATTAACAGCCCTGATATAAATATATTTAAGGGATTTTATTCTTAAATCATTTGGTACAAGTTAGCGTAGCATTGTCTCTAATGTGTTAGCTCACTACAATTAGATGTACAGAGGTGAAACGGCAGCCAATCTTGCGGTCATTTCTGATGAGTATCTGTGGCTAATGTGGACCGCAGCACAAACCAAAGCTCTCTGTACACGTTCACATGAAATGCACATTAAGACCATTTGCAATGACTCCTACACAAAACAGATGTTTCCTAGATATCTTGTCCCCCCTGTGCTTTATGTAATGTGTTTTAGCATCACCACCCATTCCATGTGGTCTTCATGCATCACATGTAACACTGCAAACCCACAGCGTGTCTGGCAGCACTGGTAGACAGCCTGATAATCCTCAGCCGTCCCTGTAATCACCAACCCCTCGACTACGTCTGATATTGATCACGTTATTCCTACCGAACTGATCATTAACATGACTGGCAGTTACAACAAAGAGAAGAAAGCCTGTGCTCTTTCAAAGCTGAGCCCCTCGTTGTGCATTAAGAGCTGTGGACACTGAATGAGGGAAATTACTCCTCTTTTATCAGCATTGCCCTTCTCTCCTCAGTATGAACATCTTTCATTCATTTCGCTCTCTAATTACCCATACTCTGAGCCCATGTTGCTGGCAAGCATGTGCCTTCCAAAAGGTTGTGTGACTGAGGGATTAGGTATGATCTCGTAATGTTACTAATGGAAAGGTTGGCACAGGAATGTGCTGTATTTTTTTTTAAATATTTTGGTGGGAAGGACACAGGTGCCCTTGCAGAGCGATGTGACGTGAGCGGACTGTGAATTTGCCAGGTGGCAGTGAAAGAGAGAATGAGAGAGCGATAGAAATGAAGACAGAGCAAAGCGGAGAGATAGATAGACCGTGAGAGGGAGTGGAGTCTACAGGGAGGCTGTGTCTATATACTAGAGCATCTCTCAGTGAATGAGATTGCTAGAATTTTCTGGAAGCCATTCGTTCCAAAACCAAACGGGCCACGGTGTTAGGGTTTGATTTGTGGATGAAACTAATCAGCAGCCAGGGAAAAAAAAAAAAAAAAGGAGTTCCCTTTTTTTACAGGTTCCCTGGAAAGCACTATGAAATGAAGCTGGACCCCCCGCGTCCACACACAGACACTCACACACATGCACATTGCCGTTTTTACACACATTCAGTCACTTAAGATACCTCTTGGCGTAAGATTTATAGGCGTAGTGATTGGCTTCATCACCCCCCTCCACCATTCTGCGGCACTGCCATTTGCAATGGTTGATGAGCCCCTCCGCCCTCTCAAACATGGCCGTCTAAGGGATTGGGGGTGGGGGAAAGGAGGAAAGAAGGGTGGGTGGCGTAAGGCACGCTGTCTCAGATCACTCCTCCTCCGCCTCCTTCATCATCTGCTTATGTTATCGGTACACCTCTTCAGCCACTGTTGAAGGTCACTCTACATGCTTCCCCATTCACCGCCGAAGCTCGCTCCTCGAGCCACTTCACCTTTGTCACTTTCCACTAAAAAAAGTGAGTGAATGGACTGCCATACTTTATAGTGCTGCGTCAAAAGAGGCGGAGTAGAGGAGAAAATTCAATTTTTCGGGGACCGGCATCGGGGGGTGGGGACATGACGTGTTGGAGGGAGGAGGCTACCCATTGGCCGAGCGAGGTGTCAGTCCTGCGTGCTGCTGCAGACGGACAGGCCACTCGATGAATATGGATGAGAGCAGTGAAAAGGGTGATGCGGCAGGGAAGACCCCCCCCCTTCAAACCGATGCAGGCTTGAACAATGCGTGCCGTCTTTCACTGAAAACACTGAGAGCCTGCATTAGCATTTTCTCAGACAATTGAGGCTCTGGCCAGCTGCAGGCATGGCTCGGATGCTGCGGTGAAATCTCTTTTTCTGCACCCACTGATGAATTAGACCGCGGTGAAAAAGTCGACTGGCCGCATTCCTCAACACTACCATTGCACCTATGCCTAGGCTAACGTTCAGATCCCCTTTAGAGATTGTGCCCCGGCATTGATGGCGATCTGACAGAGGACTTGAGAAGCAGCAGATCTCAGAATGGGTAAGCCTCAAACTCTTTTTGTCTGACTTGTTGAATTTATCCGTCATGCTAGACTACGTGCAATTTCATACACCGACGGCTCATTTGTCCATTATTGCTCGTTTTTGTTCCATCGTCCTTGCTGCCTGTCAGCAGCAGGTTAGTCCATTGAAATGCAGAATGGGTACTTGGAGGGGTAGTGAGAAGGAGGGAGGACGGTCACAAGGCATTTCCTCCTGACCCACCCCCCTTGAGTGACTTAACTAAACACATTTGGCTCAGCGTCCGTGTCTCTCCTCCAAGCCATCCTTCCAGTATTGGAGGCAGGGGTTTGAACTCACACCCCACTGGCTCAGCTTCCCAATGTGCCCCACTGCTCCCGTTCCCTGGCGGATTGCAGCAACAGATTGCCATGTTTACTCTACCACATGACGCCATTAAAACCTGTTACTGTGATCTCAGACACTAGGACAGAATTAATTATTGACTAATGACAGCAAACGTGGCTGTGAGGGCGACGGAGGGAATCTTAGTGGCTTCCTCCCCTGCTGGCTTTACTCTGGTTGAAGATGAGTAGAAAGTTACGCAGTGGGTTTTTGGCTTGTCTGTCAACAACAGGTCCTTGGATGTTTGCATTCTGCAATCAGCATCATTCAAATTATATTCCTTGTGTGGCTGTGGCATCAGATATCTTGTGACAGGAGTGAGGGCTCAGAAGCTTTACGGCGACCGTGTCAGACAGGCATGATCTTTATTTTCCCACCAAGGTCATTTTATTGTTATTCGTTGTGAGAAAAGAGGAGAGCTGACTGCAATATAGCATGAAATCTAAAGATCAGACAATGGCCAGAGATGAACACAGCTGGTTACGTGATGTCTAGGTTTAGCTCCTATTTCTTCTTTAGGATGTTCTCAGAAAAAAATCCCATATTGACCAGCACCTGACGTATTTACTAGCGTCCGATGGTGATGTCTGTGCTTTCAGGTAAATGTATGTATGATATGTTCTGGGATTGGCTCCACAACTAATTAATCTAAATCAAAAGTGAAATCCCATTAACAATCATGTCATTGTCTGCATACTTGTCAGAGCCATTGATTATGGGTGATGTGCACGAAAAACAAGCCTGTGTCTGAATGGAACATGAGTGGCATATTAATGCAATAAGGAGAAGAGCTCCTTGTAGACTGTGAAATTCCTTAATGTCACAGTGCCATGTTCATTCACATCTGAATCTAATGAGTGCATTACTGAGGCAACAGGTTGGTGTCAGTGCAGGGCGGTCCACCTCCATCCATCCGTCTTCCCTCCCCACCATGCCGGTCAAGCCCCCCACATTGTGCACCCTCCACAAAACACATGATGCAGTGACACGGTGACTGACCGTGTGGCTTTGGCATCTGCAATCGAAAAATCTGTATCATACTACGCTTGAAAACGTTGCGTCCTATGAAAGATGGTCAGTGCTTTTTTACATTTCTGCCCCGCTCGAGTGACGTCACCCTTGAGGCAGCTGGAAAGGATCGAGCATGACGTCATTGCATCGAAATCAGCATGCAGAGGGGATTATTTGTACCAGTGCTAACAACGCACCTGTACAAAGTGTTTACCATGATGTCATCGATATGATATTAGGAATTCAGTGGGGAAACGCAGCCCGCCCACATCTATAAATATAATATTTTTGATGCATTGTTGGCAGGTTCTTTAATTATATCGAGGTCCAAGCTCAATATGTGGCTGATTGCTTTTTACTAGATTAGCGCACTCAGTGTGATTTTCTTGGACTGACACTTTGCCCACTTTGGTGCTGATTAATTGTTAATTAGCATGGTATAGAAACTGCAAGGCAGAAACATGTTTGACAGTCCGTCAGTTTGAAAAATTTGCAGCCAATCAGTGACTGCAACGAGCCACTGTAAGCCACAGAAGCCCCTTCCAAAATGGAGAAGATTTAGACCATCTTGGCGTTGTACCCTCTGAACAAATCTGTGGGATTGGTTCCCATATGTTCGTCTCACGTCTGTTAATTACGAAGGATCACTCCGTATTGGCATTCATGAACCGCACAGATAATGACTTCATGTGTGTGCACGTAGTCCTATGTGTGTGTAACTTTCTTTCCACGAATATACGCGGCTACTTTTTTTGCAGTCGTTCTGGACCGTTAATTCTACATTCCTTCTCTTCCCGGTGTAAAGAATGATTAGCAACACTGGACCTGGCTTTGTATTCATTCAGAGGTTTTTCTAAAACTCCTTGAAAACAGTTAAAATTAGACCTCTGCAAACTGGAAAGGAGGTCATCATTTACTCTACAAGAAATCTGGGACAGGACACAGAACATGTCACAGTCTGATAAAATGTGAATGCACTGAAAGCTACAAGGAGCTCAAAAGGCTTCTTCCAGATACCTTCCTTCCACCAGAGGAACACATGATTATATCATTGCCTTTCCTCATGTATGTCAAAGCTATGTATCCCCATTTTGTGCTTTTCCGATTATGGGTAGGGGGCTGGTAAATGATGATGTGCAGAGCTATTTTACGAGATGTGACCCTTTCCCACTTTGTGTGTCTCTCCCCCAGAGGAGGGTGAGTACTTCCTGAAGGTGCTGATCCCCAGCTATGCAGCCGGCTCTATAATTGGCAAGGGCGGCCAGACCATCGTACAACTGCAGAAAGAGACGGGTGCCACCATTAAGCTGTCCAAATCCAAAGACTTCTACCCAGGTAAGAATGAACGCTCGGTAATTAGAATCAATGAGCATAAAAGCTTATATATATATATATTTAGATAGGAGAGGAGTGGTCTGACTCATTACCAAGCTGAAGGACTGATGCTTTGGTGCAAGAGAGCTTCTGATATGTCCTCTTCGTTTGGCAAAGTAATTTGCGATCTATTTTAATCACCAACCGATCGTAAACACTTTGAACTTGATTACCCTTGTGTCCTTGAGGGACTAAACATGCGTGGAGGCGACGTTAAGGCTGTGAGACGCAGCATTTAAAGCTGCAGCAGGCAGAATACTTTTGGCATCGTTGGGCAAAAATTCCATAATAACCTTTCAGCATATTGTAATTCAAGTGTTCTGAGAGAGTTCTGCACCTCCTCATGGCTCTGTTTTCAGGCTTTAGAAAAATCTAGCTTGTTAGCTCCGGCTGGTGGGCGGTGCTTGGTATTTCCTCAGCAGATCTCAACATGGCTGCCGGGTCACAAACTTTTGTCATTTCTCAGCTAAACGGTACACTACAAGATGATTCTGAGAACATCTGAGGAGAGAAATAGGCATTACAGTAACAGAATATTGATTCATATTTGATCAGCGCTGCCTAGTTTGACCGTTTGATCAGAGTTGGCGAGTGATTGTCTCATAGATGGCAGCTGGACGGCAGACTCCAGATCAGCTCTGATTGGTTGTCTTCCTCCGGTCTGTGAAATCTTGCAGATGCCATTAGGAGCACCGGAGGACACAGATTACCTGTCTCATGCTCTACTGTCAGGACTTTTTATAATCATATTTGCTCCATTTCTACCCACTGCTGCTTTAAGTCTGCAGTCAGTTGCTTGGCTAGCAGGTTGCACCCTTCATTGCAGGGTTTGTTTGATTGTACGTACCATATTCACGGTTTCGGTGCATTCATTCATTCTTTTCTGGTTAAATTGCATGGGGGGCAGCCATTTTATTTCCCCCTAAAAAAAACGAGCACAAGCGTCTGCGACGCAGCGGACACGCAGCACATACATACAGTAGAAACCATTAATTGTGCCGGTGAGAGCCTCGCTCGAAAATGGCAACAGGAGAGGGATGCTCGTGCAGCTCGGTGACCCCTATCACACGGAGGTCAGAGCTGAACCATCTTATCCTCCTAACACAATCGCCTGAGTCACAGAGGAGTCTGGGTTGTTTGTCCTTCATGCCTCAGAGGAGGCTTCAACCTGCTGAAAAATAACAGGTGCTGAGCGTCTCGCTGCTTATTAGGTCCAGATGTTTTCTGTGATAACTGATGCAAGCAAATAATTCCCGTGTAGTAGTATACTCGTTACTGTAGACATGTTTAGAACAATACCTCTTTAGATAGGAAATTGGCAGCAGTGCACATGACCTAATATCAGTAGCACAAAATACGCACGTGAGAAATACGGCAGATGTTTTTTAAATTATAGGTTCCACAGTCAGTCGTCTTGCATTAAGCAACTACCACTTGTAATGTCTACCTCCATTATTGAATCTGTCCTGTGACCTCTGTAATTTCAGTCTTTAGATTAGTTAGAGCACAAAATATTACGATACCTACAGGAAAAAATGCACAACATGGTTTGAAGTTGTTCTATCGGGAGATATATGTGATATATTGGACTGACAGAATTGTGGCAAAGAAGCAGCACTACGGGGGGGAGAGGAAAAGAAGGATGTGCGAGCAAATATATTCCCTGTACTATTTCTTCCGCCGTGTTCCTGTCTGCCACAATGAGAGGACGCGCGTTCACGGTGCACGGTTTCTAAATTCTCCACATACGAGGCCAACTATGTTTAAGGGTATGAAGCATGGCTACTTCATTGGCATAGCAACAAATGAAAGGAGTGATATGTATCCTTATTTCTCTCTTTGGATTGCAGATGTGTTCATAGGCCACCACCTGCTCTGCCCATCCCCCTACTCATTATCGTGATGAGTGAGAAGAGGAGTTCAGGGAGAGGGTGCTGGCAAGGATTTGATTGGGTGGTTGTTCAGGCCCACACAAGTAAAATGAAACGACTGCTACTGTACACTGCACAATAGCTGAGAGTGAGAGAAGTCAGTAGAGGTTAAAGCTTAAAAAAAGTCTCGCTGTATTAAGTACGGGCAACTTGGTGAAGTTTGGAGCAGCAACATATACAGTAATACAAAATCCTGCCCTGAATATTAGAGGCAAGCAATTTGGCGTTTGTCAAACTTATCAGCTACGTCGGTTTTACCTTCCTTTTATTGTTGGATCAGCTGCAGTTTGGGCTAATATAGCATGCTAATGCCATTACACACAGTTCACGCCCTCACCTCTCATCCTGCGGCAGCCTGAGCACACTCCAACTACAGCACAATCGCACACTAGAGAAATCAAGGGGGACAACAAACCGATGCAGCCATTTTCTTCTGCAATCCTTCCTGCGACGGCTCAGTCTGAATCTCACACCCACCTCATATCTCCCATCCGTCAGTGTAAGACATGATGAGACCATGAATTCAAAAGGTCTTGATGGGGACTGTACAACTAGGCCCTGCTGTGGCGGACTGAGATGGATGAGCGGAGATAGTGAAGGGTGTGGATGATGCATGATTGTATGACAGGGGGGCAGGCCCAGAAATAGCCTGTTTCAATCTCTCTGTGGACATGACCCCTCTCCCAGCTGTAGTCAAGCTGCTCCAACACACGCCAAGTTTCCTCTTTCCTCTTCTCCGCTCACTGTTTCTCTCAGATTTGGTTCCTGCTAGTTTGGAGAGTTCAGGCCAGATAAGATGACATCATACTTCTCTAAACATTGTGTTTGCCTGCTTGCCTCCTAACATCGGGGGCAATTTTTTGTTTTTAATATTTGGTCTTGAACCCATCTGAACTGTTGCATGGCGAGATTTACTCGAGCCCCCATAAACGCAGCACGCTGTGCGTTCACCCACTCGCACCGCGCGTTCAGCACATACACACACCTACTCACACCTACTTACACACATCCGCATATTTAAGCAGCTGCAGAAAGAGCCGTGGGAGTTCACGATTTGCACATAAAGTTAGAAACAAAACTTAAAACCCTTTGCTGGATGCAGCTGGCCTCTGGCCAAGTACATGTATTGGGTTACTTAGTACAGCACGAACGGATTTTGTTGTGATGTCATAGAAACACTGGGTGTATGTTTTCCATTATGTGATCATTAAAATATCAATCACAATGTGTGACCTCATACTGGAAAACACCACTGTTCCATTTCCTCCAGAAAGTAGCAGACAAAGAAACTACAGCAAATGCACAGTTTGCTAATTTTCAACTGTTTCTCCATATGCAGTACAGTATATATACATACTGTACATATATATATATATATATATATATATATATATATATATATATATACATATTGAATATATATATATATACATACTGTACTCACTAACGCTCCCTACAGGACAGCTCTGTCTGGGATGACATCATGGGCGGGGATTTCAAACTAATGGAAACTGCAGCCTTTTTCTTTCTACAGATTCGTGTCTGTGTCTCATCTTAGTGACCAACGGCACCAGGAACAGTTGTCACGCCGTAGTACTCTAGAAGTATTGTTCTGCTTTATGGTGCTAGTGTTGCATTGGAGAGCAAGTCTCTCGGTCTGCAAGCACAATATTGGATGCGTCAATACCAGGGCTGTCAATCAATTAAGATATTTAATCACGATTAATCGCATGATTGTCCATAGTTAATCGTGATTAATCGCAAATGAATCACACATTTACATTTTGAACACATTTATGTGTTCAAAGTGTACCTTAAAGGGAGATTTCTCAACATGGGAGTGGGAAAATATGCTGCTTTATGCAAATGTATGTATATATTTATTATTGGAAATCAATTAACAACACAAAACAATGACAGATATTGTCCAGAAACCCTCACAGGTACTGCATTTAGCATAAAACAATATGCTCAAATCATAACATGGCAAACTGCAGCCCAACAGGCAACAACAGCTGTCAGTGTGCTGACTTGACTATGACTTGCCCCAAACTGCATGTGATTATCATAAAGTGGGCATGTCTGTAAAGGGGAGACTCGTGGGTACCCATAGAACCCATTTACATTCACATATCATAGAAAAACCTTCACGTTTTCCAAATGTTGGCATCAACTCGGTTCTCATGACGTTCCTAACCAGGGTTATCTCAGCTTGGGGTTATAGACTATACATTTCTATTAAAAGCCTGCATTACAAACTGCACATACCGGTCAGGGGCAGTCGTTGTCTGTCATTCTGACTGACAGGGTTGTAAAAATTCCGTCATAATCTAATTTATTAAAGCCCGTCGTTTTTGTATTTTCATTTTTAATGAGATTTAATAAGACATATGCATATTTTAGAGGTGGAGTCTGTGATTCTAATCCAACACACTTTTTTGTCAAAGTCAGTGATTCTTCTCACAGTCCGCAATCTGTCCATTCTGTGTGTGCAGTGTTGATGATGCACAGCCCCGGCTCTGTAACTAGGAAACAAATTAAGTGGATCGGACCGAGCCACGAGGACTGCCCTACCCAGTGTCATGTTGATTGAGGTTTTTCGAATGAACATGAGAATGTCCGTTAAGTGCAAACCGTCCTTTGTGTGAGAGGGCAAACAGTTTATGACCGCAGTGAAAATTTTGTTTTTGAAAGGCTAAACGCCAACATGGACTGAAGCAGAATATTTCGTTAGATAAAAACATGTTGTTATGGCAACGATTAAGTTACATTGATCTTTTTTCAATAGAAAAAATGCCACTATTTTTTCAATAATTGATATTGACTACAGAACAAGCTTATAGATTATGCATTTATACCGACCGAGCGGCCAACACACATGAAGCAGATGAATCCTTTTTTTCCTGTAGTCTTTGCCTCGGACAGACAACTTCTCATTTTCGTTTTGATCTAAAGGCTGAACCCACGTTCTGCTGCCATACCGGAGACTGAATTACCAGATTCTCTGAACGCAACATGTGCTCCTTCTGCACCAGCGGCACAGCTGCATCGGCACCGCTCCGTGACCCGGTCACAGACCGCTCTAAGTCCAGTCCGTCAACAGGACGGATGGCCTTTAGATTTTCCGGCAATTTTTGAAAAGGTTCAGTCAATGACGGAAAATATATCATAATGCACAATGCATTATGATATATAATAATGCAATAATGCCTCTGGTCCGTTTTTAGACTTGACCCCTTACTACAGACTAAAAGTTAAGATGTCTCAGCCTCAATTCTTGCAAGTCCCCAAACTTTATGGAAGTGCAATACTAAATCCCTTCAAATCATGGTCATGTCCCCCAAACTAGTGCAGCATTGCTGTTAATGGTGACTAGTTATTAGCAGCTATGCTAACCTCTAGTTTGGGGGAGATATTATATTCCTATGTTAGCCACTTTTAGCAGCCATAAGTTTTGAAATGATAGCCTGCGCTATTAAATCGCTAGGCATTTGCAAACACAGTCATCTAATAAGGGAATGAAAGTGAGGCAGTTATGAGGAGTCAGGGGTCTTTTCTTGCCCGATAATGAGTCTCTGTGCTGCCAGACATTTTCTTTGTAGGCTTCTTTTGCCAACGTCAGCTGAGTATTGAGTAATGCAGTACACTGCAAATTAATCATATTTTGTGTGTTTGCAATGGCTTGTTGGTTGCAACCAAACAAAATGCCCGATTTGCTTTTAATTACTGCAAGATGTGTTGCAATTCCATACAACACTAATGTTACCAGGTATACACTAGCACTAATCTTGACAGTGCACTTTTTTGGCATTGTGTCAACAAGAAATTAATGTGCTTGATGCCAAGACACGCACCTCTTGGCATCAATAACTATGACTTTGAAATATTACAGTCAATGTCATATTTGAGAAGTTCACAGCAGGCGAGTAAAAACTGTTTTTCAATGGTTTGTACAATTTGTATTCATTTTATTAGCGTTGTGTAGCTCCTCCTTTTTAAGTTGTGCGTCACGGTACATGCCGGTACATCAACGCTACAATCAAAGATCAATTCTGTTCTGCAAATGTTGTCATTTGATAGTTAGAATTATCTAGCACAGCAAGATGTCCTCACATGAAACTGGTTTACAGTGTCACATGACCACCAGTTGTTTTCCAGTTCACACCTCGTTTTAGTCGTGTCTGCAACTCTCAAGCCTCTCTACCATTTGATTTGATTTGTATTTGTATTTCTGATACATACTTGCCTAAATAGTCCATTTTAGTGGTTGAATATGTGATAAAGGAGAAGTCTGGTGCTATTCTCTATTTGTCTTATTGTTGAAAAATCCCGTGTAAAGACCCAAACCAATTATGAATGTATCTACTAATAAGTATTGTGCATAAAGCCTGATATGTCTTATTATATCCTCGTTGCCATAGAGCTCCATTGTTGTCCAAAACTACTAAGAACACTCCGATGAGCCACACTGACATGTTCCTTCATTACCATGAAGACACACTCTGTAGTTTATCCCACTTACACCGACCTGCTGCCCCAGATACTCACTAAAGCACAGAATGTGTATTAATCCACCGCTGAAAATAGTCCCCAACAAATACAAATTTCCTCCTGTTTGAGTCATCTTTGCTTAAAAACTACAGTGCTCAGCTGTTGTAGGAAATGACTGAGCTTGAAACTATATATCTGTGACCTGTTTTTAAAGATTTAGTAGGAGCCAATGGGCTTGGGGCTGAGAGCCACCGACAGGCTGGGGAAAGTAGTGAGCAATGAACTAATGCGTTGTTGGTTTTGGTCTTTTTCAATGAGATTTGTTGACATATAATCACAAAAATGTAGGTTATCGTCAGCCTTACCCGTTACCACCCTTAAAGGAACAGTGTGTAGCATTTAGAAGGATCTATAATATTAATCAGTATGTTTTCTTTACTGTATAATCATCTGAAAATACGAATCCTTGTGTTTTCGTTACTTTAAAATGAGACGTTTATATCTACATATGGAGCGGGTCCTCTTCACGGAGCCGGCCGCCATGTTTCTACAGTAACCCAGAACATCCATCCATCCATTTTCTTTCCGCTTATCCGGGGTTGGGTCGCGGGGGCAGCAGGCTATGCAGGGAATTCAAGACGTCCCTCTCTTAAGCGACGTTTTCCAGCTCTTCCTGGGTGACCCCGAGGCATTCCCAGGCCAGACAAGATATATAATCTCTCCAGCGTGTTCTGGGTCTACCCCGGGGCCTCTGATCAGTTGAACGTGCCTGGAAAACCTCCAAAGGGAGGCGTCCAGGAGGCATCCTGATCAGATGCCCGAACCACCTCAGCTGGCCCTTTAGAGGTGAAGGAGTAGCGTCTCTACTCCGGATGTCTGAGCTCCTCACCCTCTCTCTAAGGCTGAGCCCAGCCACCCTACGGAGGAAGCTCATTTCGGCCGCTTGTATCCGCGATCTCATTCTTTCGGTCACTACCCAAAGCTCATGACCATAGGCGAGGGTCGAACGTAGATTGACCGGTAAATTGAGAGCTTTGCCTTCCAGCTCAGCTCTCTCTTCACAACAGTCCGGTACAGCGCCCGCATAACTGCAGACGCCACACCGAACACGCTCCATTTTACCCCTCACTCACGAACAAGACCCTGAGATACTTGAACTCCCTTGCTTGGGGCAAAGACTCACCCGGAGGATGCAATCCACCGGTTTCCGGCAGAGAACCACGGCCTCAGACTTGGAGGTACTGACTCATCCCGACCGCTTCACACTCGACTGAAGGTCAGCCCAGAACAGACAAACCAAACACTGACTCTAGAGAGGGCATTCGCGTTTTCACATCGGCCACCGTAGATCTCCTTCTGCTTGGCACACGGGAGAAGTTTTAAAGCCTGAAAACAGAGCCAAGAGGAGGTGTCCAGTTTGCTCTCAGAACACTTGAATTACAATATGCTGAAAGGTTATTATGGAAATTTTGCCCGATGATGCCAAAAACATTCTGCCTACCATCGCTGTAAGTCCGACTGCGGAAGACCCTGGTGTATTTAACACAACACAGACATCAGATCATACTGCAGATTATTGCAGTCCTAAATGATGCTATATATTATCCCTTATGTATCCTGTTTCTGCCTACATTTATAATTCACTTGTAAAAAGTTGGCTGCTTTATATTAGGATCAGGTTCATGACGGTCACTCTGCCAAATACCAGAAAAAGTCTATAATGAGCATGGTGTGTTTGTTGTGAACTTCTGGTCAGCGTGTCACGTCATGTAAAAGTTGTCCAAGGAGACTGTTTCTGATTTACTGGATATAAACAGCATGCTACAAAAGTCTCAATATTGATATCACTGTTTACATTTGAGAAAAGCATGATGAATATATACAGCACTGGGATTTCCAACAAAACGATTCCAGCTCAATTTGTAGTGTGAATAATTAAAATCTGCTGATGTGATGACAGTAATTATGGGTGATACTTTTATGTGTGGCATGCTAACAGTCTGAATAAATCAGACAAAGGATTTGGATGAGCTGTGAGGCAGAGGCAGGTTCTCACCACAGAGACAGAAGTATTGAAACTTTCTTACTTCAGGATCCAGCTGCAGTCATTGGTCTCTCGGGTAAAAGCTCTCAGGGGCACTGACACATTTCTCTCCCCTCCTGCCAACAAGAGGACGAGCAACTCAAAGCTTACTTTTATTATGAAATTTGTCACCCTCTTGGCTAAAGATGATGCAATTTAGGAAGTGAAAACAATCGTATATGCAAGGTTTTTCAAAGTTAGAGCGATACTAACGCAAATTTGTTTTAACACCACTAATTTCTTTAACGCATTAGCGCAACTTGTGATTTTTATGTTGTAGCGGCTCAGTTTTAAGCTAGAGTGAAGAAACTGGTATCATATGAAACTATAAAACCTGATGAATCCATCGATAACAACCATGTCATACTAGCTTGTCATGAAGGAGGATAAATAACGCTCCAAACTTACGCTAAATGTTGGCGATGTAAAAACTGGCATGCCCATTTTCAAAGGGGTCCCTTGACCTCTGACCTCAAGATATGTGAATAAAAATGGGTTCTATGGGTACCCACGAGTCTCCCCTGGATTAGAATCACAGACTCCACCTCTAAAATATGCATATGTCTTATTAAATCTCATTAAAAATGAAAATACAAAAATGACGGGCATTAATAAATTAGATTATGACGGATTTTTTTCAACCCTGTCAGTCAGAATGACAGACAACGACTGCCCCTGACCGGTAAATGCAGTTTGTAATGCAGGCTTTTAATAGAAATGTATAGTCTATATCTGGTTAGGGACGTCATGAGAACCGAGTTGATGCAAACATTTGGAAACGTGAAGGTTTTTCTATGATATGTGAATGTAAATGGGTTCTATGGGTACCCACGAGTCTCCCCTTTACAGACATGCCCACTTTATGATAATCACATGCAGTTTGGGGCAAGTCATAGTCAAGTCAGCACACTGACACACTGACAGCTGTTGTTGCCTGTTGGGCTGCAGTTTGCCATGTTATGATTGGAGCATATTGTTTTATGCTAAATGCAGTACCTGTGAGGGTTTCTGGACAATATCTGTCATTGTTTTGTGTTAGTAATTGATGATAAGAGTATTAAATACTTGACAAATCTCCCTTTAAGGTACATTTAATCTACGATTAATCGTGGACAATCATGCAATTAATTGCGATTCAATATTTTGATCGATTGACAGCCCTAGTATATAAATAATAATAATAATAATACATATTATATAATATATAAGTGTTCAATAATCTTCATGTCCTCTTCATGGTGTCTCATCTGAGACTAAATTTGTAGTCATACATCACGGTCTCTGTTTATTATATCTTGTCTGTTTCATTTTAAAAACTACTGGCCACGGATTTAATTATATATCTTAGTGATAATATTGTATGATGAATACATGTGCCGACAGGTCAAGTGCCTCCTGAACTCACAGGCTTCAGTCTGTCAAGAGCTTTCATTTATAAACCTGCTTGTTTGTCTTTCAGCAGGATTTGTATTTTGGTTTAATTTGGTCACTTTTAGTACAAATAAGGGGTAAAATGTTCAAGACCTGTATCTCCAACAGCTTTATTTGACTGCTCCTCGTGCATTATGTAGCACTTAATGCCTAATATCAGGAACTTAACTAGGAAACTATGGAAATAAGGTCAACTGCAGGTTAGATGCCCTTTCCCCCATTTATCTCCTACTGCTTTTCCTGGTATGCTTAAACTGACCTATTGACTATTTACATCCATTTTTAAACATGTCTATGGCATAAAGCCAATCAGGTCTGACTTCCCTGGGTTCATTTTGACAAAGGTCAGCAAAGCCCTGATTGTTTGATGGATCTAAAGATTATCTTTAAAGATTTTACTGTGGTGTGACGTATGTTAATAAGAGTGTTTTTTTACATGTGGGAAAGAACGATAGAAAGAATGCCTAATGCATGAGCTAATGCTAAACGTGAAGCATAAAGTAGTAGTAAGATGGAGCTCAGAAATGGAGAACCAACTGGTTGATTAGTGTTTATTTAACGTGTCTCCATGACTTCATCCATCCATCCATCCTTTATGAATTTTCAGTACAAATAAAAACTAACATCACTAATTCTTCCTGCCCGTCGGCCGCTATGTTTGTTTACACTAAAGTCACGTTTGATTGCGAGATATTTTACGGACTCTTGTTGTTCATGAATGAATCTGTTAGTGTGGTGGCCGTTTCTCTCCACACACTATAGGAACAAAACTGTTAAATGTAACACATGTCGTTCTGTGTGGTCTCTCTCACATTTTCAACATCTGTTAAGATCTGAAAAATCTTTTAATGTGGGCCAACGTCAAATGTCTGCAATCATTTCCTATATTCACTTCAACCAAAGAACAGTGAAATGTTAAAGCGGTAGGAAGGTTGATACAAAAGGGAGAGTGTTTTAAAAATCGTGCAAGCAAGTATAAAGGACTCGCTGTTGCATCACCTGTTTCCACGGCTCGGCCCCTTTACCATGGCAACGGAATGCCGGTTGGGTCGTCAATGTGGGTGTAGAAAGAAGAAGCCGAGAGGAGGAACAAGCGTGTGTTTAGTCTATTAGAGCTGCAAGGCAGGGACGGGTTCAGTATTAACAGCCCTGAAAGAGTTACATCACTGAAGAGGAATCCTTCTCCCCCCCCCCTGTGGCTCGCTAACCAAGCACCGTTCTTTCTTTCAGCTGTTTCTCTGTTGATTGTGTAAATGAAGGAAGCGAGGAATAGCTTAGTAATTGGGTCTCTTTGTGAAATGTCAAGGAACATTTTTCATTGCCAAGACATCTTAATATAAATGTAGATTTTAGTCCATCCCCCCCAGCAAATCCCTTAAATCTGCTCGCCGAGTACCACTCGGAGCACATTACAGTAACTGATCACTTGTGTTTGTTCTCCTTTCTCATCGCAGGAACAACAGAACGCGTCTGTCTGATACAGGGTACAGTCGAAGCCCTCAATGGCGTCCACAACTTCATCGCGGAGAAAGTCCGCGAGATGCCCCAGAGCGCCCAGAAACCCGAACCAGTCAGCATACTGCAGCCACAGACCACCGTCAACCCCGACCGTGTCAAACAGGTGAGAAACAGTCTGGTCAATAAGGTCATGAGGATGTGTGGTCGCTATGTGGTATAGGAACAGTTCACTTCCAGGACCAGGCGTACTTGTTCTCTGGGCCATGACCCACAGTCTGGTGGGGTCAGGAAAATGTGAGAGTATGTGGTTATTTTTACCTCCAGTCTTTCATAGCAAGACAGAGCCATGTGGCAGCTGCAGCCTAAACCCCTGGGATTAACAAATCGCTGAGTAAAGCGGGGGCTGGTATAGTACTCTGACTCAGAGAGAGATATCCCTCTTTCTGTCAACCATTTATGCTGTTAAATCTTTCCCTTGTTACCTTTTATTGCTACTTCAATCTTTCTATATCTCCTCAGGCTAAATTGATCGTGCCCAATAGCACGGCTGGGCTGATCATTGGTAAGGGCGGAGCCACAGTGAAAGCGGTGATGGAGCAGTCGGGGGCTTGGGTCCAGCTCTCCCAGAAACCAGAGGGCATCAACCTGCAAGAGCGGGTGGTGACCATCAGCGGGGAGCCCGAACAGAACCGCAAGGCTGTGGAAATCATAGTACAGAAGATCCAGGAGGACCCTCAGAGCAGCAGCTGCCTCAACATCAGCTATTCCAACGTCTCGGGCCCAGTGGCCAACTCCAACCCCACCGGCTCCCCATACGCTAACACGGCCGAGGTGATGCCCAATGCAGCCGCGGCAGCTGCCACCGCCTCCAGCCTTCTGGGCCAGGCCGGCTTGACAGGAATGGGCGCCTTCCCTGCCACCATGTCCAGCTTCTCTGGCAACGATCTGCTGGCCATCACCTCAGCCCTCAACACGCTGGCCAGCTACGGCTACAACACTAACACCCTCGGTCTGGGACTCAACCCTGCGGCTGCTTCTGGGGTCCTCGCTGCAGTAGCAGCTAGTGCTAACCCGGCTGCTGCTGCTGCAGCTAACCTACTGGCCTCCTACGCCAGCGATGCCTCCGGCGGTGGTGGCCATCCTGCTGCAGGCCTCGGGGGCTTCTCCCTGGGTTCTCTAGCAGCTGCTACAGGGGCTTCCAACGGTTACCTAAATGCTTCATCCCCACTGATGGCCTCCTCCCTATTGGCAGCAGAGAAGCTGGGCGATGGGGCCAAGGACGTGGTTGAGATCGCTGTGCCCGAGAATCTGGTCGGTGCCATTTTGGGGAAAGGAGGGAAAACGCTGGTAGAGTACCAGGAGCTAACAGGAGCCCGCATCCAGATCTCCAAAAAGGGAGAGTTCATTCCTGGTACTCGGAACCGTAAAGTTACCATAACAGGGTCGCCAGCCGCTACGCAAGCAGCGCAGTATCTGATCAGCCAGCGGATCACTTACGAGCAGGGCGTGCGCGCTACCAACCCACAAAAGGTGGGCTAAAAGGAAAAAGAAGAGGAAAGAAGGAAAGGATGAAGACAGAGATAGAAGGGAATTGAGAGGGTCACGATGAATAGAAAAAAGAAACGTCCAAATATCTGTTCAATATTTCCGTATCAAATGAAAGAATCACAAAGGAGGAGGTGGGGGAGACAACCAAGATAAGTGTGTGTGATATGTGAATGTGTTTTTAGGACTGACGTCCTGATGTTTTTTAAAAGTTTGTGTCGAGTCCTTTTGACGATGGTGATCAGAGTAAGCTGAACTGGTCCACTGCCAAGCTGCAGATTCAAGGGTGAGACCGCAGGGTTTCATCCTCCTCCAAAACCTCATAGCTGTTTTCCTTTTCTTTTTTTTTGTTGTTTGGGTTTTGTCGGTTTTTAATTTCAGTTGCAAACCTCAGCTCCCGGTGAGTTGAGCGAGTCAGATGAAGTTCCAGCCAGCCGATAGAGCTGTTTTACAAACCTTGCTCTTTGTGTACGATGCACAAGGCGTTGTTAACAGGGGAGAGGTTTTATGACAAGCACCTGAGGTCACCTCAGTCTATGGGGAAGCAATCTGAGTATAAGTTCTTTAAAGAAGTCATATCTCTGTTGAAATATGTTGAATTCTGGCTCATATCATAATTGAAGTTTCTAAATTTGGGTATTTTATATTTGCATCCTTTATTTATTGACATGGTCTCATTCAAACACAAATAGATTATTTAAACCTGTGAATGCAGGTTGATCTGAATGTAAAAACAACATTAGCCTATCGCTATTTTTTATTTACAGGGATCAAATATCGTGTTGCAGTGAAAGAAATGTATAACTTCAAAACCCAGTCTGAACTTCACTGTTGCTGTCTGCAAGTATAGTTCAGGGGTTAAATAATCAATGTGAGAGGATAGAGGAGACACACAGGAATGTATGAATATATTTTACATGAACACACATAGATGACGCTCCCACAAACACTGACACGTATTTGCATATTCAGTCACAGCTACAAACACACAGAAAATATGTTGTTTAACCCTTTCTTGGTGCTATAGGATTAGATTCTTTATATGTCCTTTACCATGAAAACAGAATCTCTCTGGCGACTCGTCACTTGATTGAAAACGCTGATGTGTCGTCCAGCCATTAGTAGCCCATTGGATCTGACCCAGCCTCTCACCTAATGAAAAAGGATTGATTTCAGCCTTCAGTCATGATGAAAAGCAATCCAGTCTTAGTAGAAGTCCATCCTCGCCAATGCAGGTCTTTTTTTTTGTTCTTCTAAAAGATTGGCCACGCTTTACATCTTACCTGACAATACGTTTGCCTTATTTGTAACTCCCAAGAATTAACTTAAAGCTCAGACTACCTTGAAGCAGTGTCGGTCGGCAAAGGGAACAAAGCACTACAAAAGCATTTTGATAAGGAAAGCTGTATGAACCAATATCTGTGAACAAATTGCCTTTACATTAAGGGTACCAAATAGTCACACACCAATGAAAGGGAAGTAGAATGACACTTGAAAAGAAGGTTCGGACTCACTTTTACCGGGAGCCATCCTTCCCAATTTGCATTAAAGACAAAAAAAAACAAGCGATACTTCAGTTCATCCAGGCAGCCGGTTATTGTTCCCAAAACACGTTAACGCTCGCTAACTGCGGGCGCAGCACGTAATAAAACATCATGAAATGTTTTGGCATCGTTGTCTTTTATGGGCAATTGTTTGTCTAATGCAGGGAGGCTAATTGTCTAGAGCATTTCCGAGCACTCGAAGATTACCTTGGCTTCCTTCTGTGCTGCTATCCATGGTGTTCATCCTGAGTACACTGGGTCTCTGAAGACTGCACTGTGAGACATTAAGAACACAATGTAAAGCATGTCTGTCCCCGCTGGGATGTGAGTATACTTTAATGTGCACATCTATGTCACATAAACAAGACCTACCAATACTGACAGAAGGGATATACAGTATATATCCACAAGAGCATTTGTACTCCAGCGTCTTGTGATGTTTCTGTTTACCAGTACCAACGCACTGCACTTCAATTAGCGGACGTTTTTTCTGATCAGCGAACCACAAATTATTCCCACCACACTTTCCCGCTCTGTATTCTCCAGTCCTATTACGTCCACTTCCCCCCCGACTCTAAAGAACATCTTTCAATTGTCCCCATCAACCCCGAGCTCTATGATCAGCTTCCTGAATGCACGGCTGTGAGGGTTGGTGCTGAGTAGCGTCCGAGCAAATCCAGAACCACTCCCGTTTTTTGGGGGGGAAACTTAAACGAATAGCCTTTTCATTTTCATGATTCATGTTTGAAAGTAAATGGATTTCAAACAACTGTCTGAACATTTGCAGCAGTGAGCCTTTCTTCCTAACTGAAATCTCTCCTTTCACACTGCGTGTCTGGAAGGCTTCACAGTCATCCATAAGTGTAATCTGGCCACTAATGAAACCATAGCGTAAGGTAACCTTTTACTGCCCAAGATTTAAGCATATAATAAGATACAAGCACAAAACAAAAGGGGGTGTTTTATCAATGCAACTGGACTGCTTGACTGCAGGGAGCTCTCCTTCAGAGCTCTCTGATCATTACATTGTGCCAAATACTATTTCTCTCTCTCTGCCCCCTCATTAACTTTCCTCTTTCTCTCAACATTTTTATTCCCCTGCATGTTGCTGTTTCTCACCGTTCTGAGGTTCCTCCTGTGTCCTATGATATCCCCCCCCGTCTGTGCTTCTTCCTTCACTGTGCTCTCCCCCTCTTTCTCCTTCCTCCTGTCTTGTCTTCTCACGGGTGGCGTGTCGGGTGTGCTGGCGGTGGGAGTTATGCACTATAGGTCATAAGGGTATGAAAATATTGTCCCAGGCCGTAGAGTTCACAAGGCTAAAATGCACAGAAAACACCTGCCTCGAAAACTGTCACCCACAAGACCAACCAGCAACGTTAGCTCAAAGTATCAAATTCCCTCAATATAAGAAGAACAAGTAGGAGCGTTTAGACCGTGAACTATGGCCTTTTAAGGGAAGAGAAAGTGTTGTTTTTTCTTCCAAAAGAAGGCAAATTCTTGCTTGAATAGATATTCATACGTAGGCTGAACAAGCCACTAAACCACGCGCAGTTAAGGACAGAATGCATAAGATAGCGAGAGTAAGGTGGGAACTTGTTTGTGACCTCAAGCCGAAACAATGACATCCTTTATGCATATCCTCTTATCTGAAAATGACTAGAATTCATTTCTGTGGAATACAATATGTCATGTCATATGATCTATATGTACTTTATTGTAGCTATTCTAGTTTGTAGTCCAAATGCAGTCCAGCGTTGTCGATACAATGTGAACTATGTTATATTTGTGTGGATGATGAGAGTGCCAACTAAGCCTGATTAAGATTAGCTTCGCGATTTGTTTGTGCATTATGATGACTCATCATCAGCCGGTGGTGTCCATATTTCTGTCATTGATGATTTAGTTTGACAGTAAGAAAATGTAAAGAATATTGGAAGCAATATAGTAGCATGTTGTCCTGTTTTGTGTTTTATGTCTGTTGTATGAACCTTTGAAATTACTAAGATTTTGAATGAATAGGTTTACATGTACTTTTTGTAAGTTATGAAAATGCTGCTATTTGATAAGTAAACTATACAAAATATTTTAGTTGAAAAGATGTCTGGTCTGTTGATTAGAAACATGCTCTAAAAGGATGGAGCATAAAACGAGGTGTATAGAATACTATACAGTATTGGTAAGATAGTAAAAGTAATAATAGACTCCATAGTACAACCTGTGCCAAACTAGACCTCCGCAGCTTCTGAAATTGTAGATGTGCGATCAAATGTTAGATATCAATAACTTGTTTAGAAGTGCTGATCAAGTGCCAATCAAACACTGTCTTTTAAGTTAAGAAAAGATAATCAAATACATTACTTAAGAAAACAAAGGACAAAGAACTTTTTTGTGCATTGTTTTTATCCCATAGGTACATAGAGTAAGAGTTAAAGATTGTGATTTTTATGGATCCATGTTGTTTTACACTCCATGCATCCCTTGTGTGTTTGTTTGACCTGTGGCTTAAGTACTGCTGTCTCACAAATGTCTCTATAGGCCAGCATGGACTAAGCATAACATGTTATAAGCATTCATAACATACCATTAACAATCAAAAATGTGTTTGTGGAGTTAGGTGTTATCTTTTTGCACGTCTTCTATTGCATGGTATCAAAATAAATTATGGAGGAAAAAAAAAATTACAAAAATTTAGCGAGATGTCTCTCGCAACATTCAAAGACATAACGCTGCATGCAGTCAAATGTAAAGCACTTAAGTTTACTCGCCTCATGTTAAAAAAAAAAAAAAGAGTTGTTTTTTTATGTTGTGAGTTGGGAGGGAGCTCATTATTGTCATGTTGGCCCGAGAAAAAAAAAGACACACTTACACTTACACACACACACACACATCTCAGATCTCATCAATCAGAGTTCATGTCTCTCTACACGTCACCAGAGAAGATGTTTTGATTTTTAGGTGCAGTGAGGAGTATTGAAAATGTGAAACAAGCAAACGTGAAAATGTTATTCAGTGCATTGGCTCCTTGTGTTTTGCTTTTTTAAGATATCGGGCATGTATTTCTTTTACAAACAGGTTGAACCTCATAGAACCTGTCCCATAATGTTTCTAGAGCTTGAAAGCCCAGATCTAATCTATGAATGTACCCATCTACTCTTTTTTTCTGTCGAATGTTATATCAGTCTTTTAATGTAAATTCAGGGCAGGAATGTCAATTACATGTAGAGTTAATATCTATGTCAATAACAGATTTCAGCTATAGTCAGGTAGGCCTTGCACGGCCATAGTCATGAACCAGATATGTTTTAACACAACTTCCGATTCGCTGTCAACATTATCTTGTTTGTTTGGTGTTGCATAAATGCACTTTACTGATCAGTGGGTCATATTGGGTGTGAAATGAAATCACGTTGGCTTACAACAGTATTATTCTTTTGCCATTCTTTGTTGCTCTGATGTTTTATTTTATTATTATTTATTAATTCCCTGATCCTGTTGGGTCTCATGAATGATGGAAAGGGCTGGAGTCTCAGACAACATAGAAAAATAGCACCTGCTTCCTCACTCGAAGGCTTCTCCTTCACATTCCCTTCAGCAGAGGTTTGTGTCAATCACTGAGTGCTTTGTTTTTAAAACGAACATGTGATCTTGTCCTTTTTCGCATCCTCTTTTGCTACAAATTACAGACTGGTTTTCATTGGGATTGAAGCACTGGGCTGAAGGGATGCACGCTCAAAGTCTGGCTGGTGTAACAGTCAGATCTGAGAGACTTAATCGGCACCAGCAAAATGAAGATTGCCTCTGCCACCTCAACAGGCTACACATCACAGAGGAGACCTATTAGACTTTGAGTGGTAAAGGCCTAGTTACATGAATGATATCTCTCTCATTATTTTTCTGTCACAAATTCCCCCTCGCATTTACTGCTTCACATCTGAATGCCAAACAAATTACAGTATCATTCCAAAAGTTGTTCTGTTTGTTTTTATTTTCCTGGACGTTCATCCGCCCCCACGGAGCCCTTTTCACGAGAAGGCTAGGACTGGTTTTAAACACTACAAACTGGCTAAGACTGCTCCTCTCTTAAAACCTCTTCTCCCCGAGTGTCACTCTCTCAGCCTACGCGACATCACGATTTGTGTTCCATCACACTGAGCACCTGCTACTGTGTCCGCCCTTTATACGGATAAGGTATTTCTGAGCCCTTTCGTCTGAGAAAATACAGGATTCTTTGCCAACCTGACATGAGGCCATTTTTTGTCTTTGACCCTCTGAACCTCCCATGAACTTAGTTGACCTTCTCCATCCCTGAGAACTCATTCATGTATGTGTTGGATATTTTACACCACTTTTATCTGTCAAACTCTGCGAGACTGTTCTTCTGTTTTCTGGTTATCTGGACAATTCTGCAGGGTTGAACGCTTGCTTAAGTGTAAACTGAAGACAGCATGCCGGTACCTTGCAACCATTTTCACTTCACATTGTACATTTTCTTTTCTGGGTTCGGTTTTACTTCGTTTAACCTCTGTTCTTTCCATCTCAGAAAAAAAATGGACTGACAGCATAAGATCAAATAATCCAACCTAAGAAAAGTGATGTTTTGTTGATTGGGTACATTTCTCTTTGATATTAATGACGACGGTTCTGTCTTTCGTTTGTGACGAGGAGAATCTGTGAAAGTCCACAGTGTTAACTACCTAAAGGGCTTTCTAGGACAGCATTTATATGTCTTTTAAAAATGAAAAAGTCCTCTGAATACATTCAGAAAAGAGAGGAAAGTGTCTTCTTGTGCCATTTTAAAAAAAAAAAAAGTGTGAAAGCTTTTTTTTGGCAAATATTTGTCAGCAAGAGTGCCAAATAATTCCATACTGAGCCAAAAGGCAGCCAGCCTACATATCTAAATGTTAGATCACTGGAATGGTAACGTCCCATCTCCGCTCCCCTTGAAAAACATCACCCTAATTGTACAACGTTTGAGCTCATGTACCATTATTGTTATGCTGCCAGTCTGTTTTCTGCTTTTGTCAGAGAAACATCTCAGAAGCAGTATATTTTCTAAATGATACACTGTTGGTAAAAAAAGACAACAGCTACTATGTGAGGAAATGAGAGGATTTTAAAAGTGTCATTGTTTTTATTATTAGTTTATTTGAACATTATTCATTAATAGATTTAACGGTAATGACTATTTAATGTAACTGTAGTACTGTGTTTGTAAAAGAAATTCAGTGAGTTGTGTTTTATGACTCGTGGACTACCAGTGAAGTCAGCATTTCAGTGTTAATAATTGAATTGTTTTTTAAAGATTATTTTTGCGACGGCAACAAAGAGTCATTATAAATGTTCATTTTAACATCACTTGTCTTCTGTTCCTTTTATTCGCCACCTTGTCCCTCTGCGCTGTCTCACTAGAGTGAAAGGTCGAGTGTTTATATAATTGCAACCAACACGTTCTATGAATAGATCGATTGCTGGAGTGTTGAGCACATTTTAATGTGAACGAGGGCTCTGTTTACACGGACAGTCACAATCCTCATATAATGAGGAATCAACCCAATAGAACAGGAGTAGAACAGACATTGAACTGTTGCCGAGGTCATTTGATTAGTATAAAAGAAAATGTTTGCCGTTATGGCGACAACGTCCCGTCAGTGTGGCCGTAAAGTGTGTTGCTCTGCCGCTAAGCCGGCAGCGCAGGTGAATCGACGTCTGTTAAGGCCAATTCAAACGTTCTTTCTTACTTACTTGTAAAAGGTAGACGGTGTTGTGTCGAATACTGTTTCCCCGTCGATACGTGTTTGCTCCTACCTAAACCTGAACCGACACTCATCCCTAACCCTAACCACCGAGCGCGGTGCTATAGAGAGGTGAAGTCCCGCCCCTTCCGGTGGATCAACATGGGACCTTATTTCGGAAAAAATATGAACAGTAGTCCTGTTTGAATTGTGACATGAATCACACATAAACATAATTCTGCAAGTCCATAAAGTCTCAGTTTGTTGTAAAACTGTAGAAGTATCAGACTGTGAAATTACGTAATTAGAAAGACGACACAGCCAACAGTGTGGTAGAGACGTCTCTCTCTCTGAAGCTACGATGCCTGTGTGTTTCTCTTCCCGGCTGATAAAAAGACCAGGAGTCGCTAGACGCCGATGCTGTTGTTTAACACATCACCCCGGTATAAGTGAGCCCGGAAGTTAGCTGCAAGTTAGCTGCGACAGTTGCAATGGCAACGGTATGCGATGGTGCACATAATAATAGCCGCCGCTCTGACTATCCTGCTATGTTGATTTGGATAAGAATGTCCGTTCTACTCTTATTCAATTTCTATGATTTGTTTACTGAGATTACAGTGTTAGATAATTAACACTTAATTTAATGACTCATAGAGTGCTGCAGGAATGAGTCCTAAAACCCAGAAATGAGTTCGCATTTTAGCACTTCCGGTTCCCTTGTCTCAGAAGTCAATGGGTTTTTGGTTAGATGCTGGAAATAAGGTCTCTGGTGGACACAAGCTTAACGATTTGAACGTTTAGTTCTACGACATAGTAGTTCTACGACAAATGTTACGACACTTCAGGAGTTATTTTAAGCCAAACCACGATCTTTTCCTAAACCTATCTAAGTAGTTTTTGTCACATAAGTTACGCCACTTCCGGTGTTATTTAAACCCTAACTAAGTAGTTTTGTTGCCTAAGCCTAACCAAGTCAATATTTTCCTAAACCTAACTAAATAGTTTCATTTTGAAAAGGCTGGAAATTGACACATGCGTCACATGTTGCTGGACATTTGTAGGAAAACGCACAAAAAATACATGTTGAAAGTTGCGCTGAGTGTCACGAAAAAAAGGGGAAATTCGTGTCAATGTACAGGAAATCAAATAGATTAAATTTCATGACTATTTCTCAAACTGCCGTGAGACTGTGATGCATGTCACCATCTTAGTTTAATGTGTCAGCATACTGATATTTGACGATTAACAGTGCTAAACACAAGGTTTTGGGACTTTATCAAAGCTAAATAGTTTAACAGGTATTTGGTCATAAATCAAAGTATTGGACAAATTAAATGTTCGTCCTTCATCCTGATGGGAACATGGATTATGTTCCTCAGGATCAATCCAGTAGTTGTTGAGATATTTCAGTCTGGACCAAAGTGGTGTAAATTAGATTTAATTTGAGAATTATCTCTGTTATGTCAGAGGTGGTTAATATGACTGACTAGCTTCTGATATTCAATGTGAGCCAATAATGGTAGAATATATCAGTCTAAGCCATGCACAGCTGCAGAAACAGTGATCATCCATACAGTGTTAATGAGATGATTAGTGCATGCCATTACTTTAGTTGGAATATGACTTGAGACAGGTTGACGCTGGTTTTGGTGCACAAACCAATGAAAAACACTCTTAAATGGGCGCCTGGGTTAGCTCAGTTGGTAGAGCGGGCACCCATGTAAGAAGGCTTGGTCCTGACCGCGGGGGCCCGGGTTCGAATCCGGCCTGTGGCCCTTTCCGCATCCACTCTCTCTCTCCCCCCTTTCCAAGACTCTATCCACTGTCCTCTCAATAAAATGGAAAATGCCCCCAAAAAAATAACTTTAAAAAAAAAACAACACTCGTAAATCATAAACTATACTCTATATCATTGAATGCAAACTCTATATGAGCTTTGAGCACAATCCCATTATAGTCAAGGTATAGTGGGTACGATTCAAAGCCCTGCAACATGTCAGACTGCCATGACTTCTATATATGACGTCTATGAGCCATCCAGCACACAGCCATTCCTCCTACGCTGTTTGACATTGTTCATTATCCAGCAAATACGTCCGTAATCTTTTGAGCTCAGCTACACAAGCGAGGAAGGTGACATCACACACACATGTACGGGGCTTTAGCTATACACTATAGCTATCGAGTGACGTTGTGTCCACAGTAGTTCTTCTGGGAATCTGTGCAGAGATTCAGTTTACATTCTATAATTGAAACTGGTATACAATGGTGGATCCTTTAAAGGTGGAGCCCAATGTCGTTCTAGACTTTATATGTTTAAATTTTACCTATTTAGACCAAGAAAAAGAGATGAAATCAAGGGATTCAATATATCCCAGCAAGAATGTTATTCCTGGCATTGTTGCGGTGTGAAAAAGGACCTGACCCATGACAGAAAACAGAATTTATATCATCAATGCACCCGATTCGACTGTTATCAGTCGCTATAAGCACCATAGATGTGGGTCATTAGGGGCCTACAACGCCTACTACGTTGTAAAAGTGAAAGTGAAACTAAAAAGCAACACGTTCTAACATGTAAAACTGAATGAAACATCACGTTGTGAACACAAACAAAAAGGCTTGTTTAGCTTTAGGCAACAAAACTACAACTTGTTTAGCTTTAGGCAACAAAACTACAACTTCTTTAGGTTTAGGCAACAAAACTACAACTTCTTTAAGGTTAGGCAACAAAACTACAACTTGTTTAGCTTTAGGCAACAAAACTACAACTTCTTTAAGGTTAGGCAACAAAACTACAACTTCTTTAGGTTTAGGCAATGAAACTACAACTTCTTTAGGTTTAGGCAACAAAACTACAACTTCTTTAAGGTTAGGCAACAAAACTACAACTTCTTTAGGTTTAGGCAACAAAACTACAACTTCTTTAAGGTTAGGCAACAAAACTACAACTTCTTTAGGTTTAGGCAATGAAACTACAACTTCTTTAGGTTTAGGCAACAAAACTACAACTTCTTTAAGGTTAGGCAACAAAACTACAACTTCTTTAGCTTTAGGCAACAAAAAAAACTGCGTGTTTTGGGTTAAATTAACTACGAACACAAACACATCTACACATTGTTGGTTTAAAACAGGATGTGAGCTCTGGTCTACAGGGTGAAAACTCTGTATTTTATGTCCCATCACACTGTCTATACAGCGCCTGACTTCCGCTTCTGCTCCTGTCATAATTACTACGGTCGTTAGACGTCGCTGTCGTGTTCTTTTATACCTTCTTTCGGTGATCTTCCACGTGAATAGATGATAAAACCTACTAGTGGGTGTAGTAGGCCCCTATTGACCCACATCTATGGGGCTTATAGCGACTGATGACGCCTATTTAATAGCCTGACAACAGTCTAATCAGCTGATCAATGCATATAGACCATTTCAACGCAAATACATTGCTGGGCAACAGCTTGGGTCCATGTTTACTTCATGTCAGCGTATGTCATTCACATACACTGCAACAGGAAATAAACTGGGACACCTTTAGAACGTTTACAACCGTGAAATGTGTTTGCAATTCTTTTGAAATATTGAGCGTTGTTAGTTCAGCAGGTCTCTCCATGAATCAATGCTGATCCTAGTGTTGACTTTTCCTGCCTCAGCCTCCCGACCGCAGCCGGAGGGAACAGGGAAGACACCGGAGTTTTGGTCGTAGACGATAACGTTTCTCTCTGCGGAGCCCCGTCACTTCACAAGACACGGGAAACCTCTGTTGGTCTG
This sequence comes from Sebastes fasciatus, assembly GCF_043250625.1. Lineage (NCBI taxonomy): Eukaryota > Metazoa > Chordata > Actinopteri > Perciformes > Sebastidae > Sebastes > Sebastes fasciatus. The sequence continues at coordinate 29,198,340 of NC_133810.1, read as the reverse complement.
GAGGAGCTGCAGCAGTTATTTCTGCACAAACGTCCACTGCACATTCACTAGGTATTCTCAGAGCTACTAACTGTTCTGCAGTGTGGAGTGTGCGCGCATTCACGTGCCTCCCTTTAAAGGTGCAGTGTGTAGGATTTGGCGGCATCTAGCGAACTGAAAACTCTCCCGAGTGCCAACGTGTGGGAGATCTACGGTGGTTGACGCGAGATATAAACGGTTCATTCTAAGGTATCAAAAACACAATGATTCTTATTTTCAGGTTATTATACACTAAAGAAAACATACTTATTAATATTATATTCCATTTCAATTGTCTGCAGGAGAAAAATGTTTACAACAGTGCGTGTTGAGCTGCAATGCCACCATGTATTTGAATAAAACATGATAATTCAGTCACATCCACTTCTGATAGTTACAGTATTTTCCCTCTTTTCTCTAACTACTCTGGGTTTCCAGAACTTAGAGATAAAGGTTTATTGTTAATTTGATTAAGATACCTAAGATACCTAATTATTGAATTCCTTCCTTTCTGGACGCTTGTGAGGTCCAGTGAAAAAGAGACGGCAGATGGACCTGCCTCGTGGAAAGCTTGCATGTATCTTGCATAACAATTATCAGAATGACTAACTAACTTGCAAACATGGCCCGACACCAAGGCATACAACTGCATGAGCAAGTCATTGGAAATAGTATCCACCCTGAGGTCACTGGTATTTGGGGGATTACATGTTGCCAATTTTAATTTATGAGCTCCTCTCTCCAATCCCCTGCTAATGTCATGCCACTACAGAAATATTTTGAATGCTTAAAATGTCTTGGTGTATCTATGAAAAAACAACAGCATCCACATCTTAATTATCTTATTTTAAAACAATATCTGCCTTTTGTTTAGCACTTGCACAACCAAAAGCACCTCCCTGACATTGTAAAGGCAACACAATCATCTTACATTGCCCTTTGTGCAGCGACGGAGTGAAATCATAATTCAAAAATTTTCCGTACATCTCAACCCATCCGATGTCCCATTTCTACCTTGAATCGAGGTGTAAAACCCTGCAGCAGTATACATTTAAGGCACATTTGATTCCTGCTGTGAGAGAGGGTAGCAATGGGCTTGAATGATAAAATTGCGTTGTCAAGGTAACAAGTTGTTCTGAAGACTGCAAATATGTCGTACTGGGGATGCTCCTATACAATATCTCAACCTGCAGCCTCCGTAGCACCGAACCACATGAGCTCTGCATTTCACTCCCTCAAAGTCAAGCAGGTAACTGCAGATGTAATATGGTTTGCATTCATAATTCAGAGACATTTAATAGCCAGTCTATCTTCATCAATGTTATTGAAATTATTCACTGCAAATCTCATTTGCAAAACCAAATCATTAAAGCTGTCGGAAACCTCGAGGTGGCTCCGTGATTTCTTTCAAATGATGAATGAGGAAAAAGGTGGGGACTGCTTTAGAGAATAGAGATACACTGACTGAGGCACCCTTTAACACGGCTCCTGATGTAACCATGGATACCTCTATTTCGTGGATGGAGTAATTTTAGCTGGAGTGGGATCTGAAGGACAGATATCACTGTTTCTGCACTGCACATCATATATTATCACATCTTAAATATCAGGTTACTCTCCAGATATGTTGAAACACAGCAGTAAACACCACTTGTGAATATCAAGTATAGTTTGACAGATTATACGCTAGCAGGTGAAGGTACAATAATTGAATGTCAATTTGAGGAAAATTGCAGAGCTGAGGTCAGGAAGAAAAAGCTTAATCATAATCATGATCACTGTCCTATGAGGTTTTCTTTTTAAGGGGCAGAAGCTAGACAGATGCTTTTGAATTGAACATGATTTGATGTGTTGTTTATGGACGTGTTGCGTTTGTATTTATGAATCCTATTTCTGTGTGTGGTGAGAGTAGAGGATAGTAGTACTGAGAACAGGAGAAGTGTCTGCACTGTCAAGGCAACCATGATAGTGCTGGCCACGAGGGATTAAGAGGAGATGTAGCTATGATAAAAACAGAACAGCGCTGAGACCAACTCGGACACCGTCTTCAAGTCAAGGAACAAGAGACTCAATTGTCAGAGTGTCAGAGAACACTCGGCCGGATAAATTCACTTTTTCTGGGGTGATTGTTGTCATGATTAAAATGGCAATTTTGGATGCCCACCTACATATCACTATGTCAAAAATAAAATACATACAGACAGACAGAGAGGGCTTCATAGGCCTGACCAAAAGGCAGCAGTGCAGACGGAGTGGTTCACATCAGCAAAGGAAAACAGTGACATCAGCCACAGCTACGTTGAGCTAATCGTAGACAGATTTACATTTATGTAAATTACTTGTACCTACTTTTTGCAAGCTGAATGCAGAATATACAGTAATGTGTGTGTGCTATAACTCAGCTCTGTCAAATACTCTCTGCCTCCACCTGCTGGTTTTATTCAACCCTTACACACACACACACACACACACTCACAGTCATATTAAAATCTGCATGTTCAAACACCGGCAACTGGCATTTTTTTGAGGTGCTACATTGCAGGCAGCATGGTGTGAACAAACAGTTTCTGTCCTTCAGCTCTTCTTGTGGTTCGTGTTCAATCCCTTGTTAGCCAGTTAAACCTGAGGGGGGTGCTGTTCAGTGTCTGTGTAAAGCTGCCCTTCCAGTAGAGACAACATCATGAAGTGCTCCTTTAGTGTACCCTTCCAGTAGAGAAAACCCGATGAAGTGCCCTTTAGGTTTCCTTTCCAGTGGAGGAAATGTGATGAAATGTCCTCTAGGGTGCCCTTCCAGTAGAGAAAACGTGATGAAGTGCCCTCTAGGTTGCCCTTCCAGTAGAGAAAACGTCGTGAAGTGCCCTCTAGGTTGCCCTTCAAGTAGAGAAAACGTCATGAAGTGCCCTCTAGTGTGTCCTTCCAGTGGAGAAAACATCATGAAGTGCCCTTTAGGTTGCCCTTCCAGTAGAGAAAACATCGTGAAGTGCCCTCTAGGTTGCCCTTCAAGTAGAGAAAACGTCATGAAGTGCCCTCTAGGTTGCCCTTCCGGTGGAGAAAACCCGATGAAGTGCCCTCTAGTGTGTCCTTCCAGTGGAGAAAACATCATGAAGTGCCCTTTAGGTTGCCCTTCCAGTAGAGAAAACGTCGTGAAGTGCCCTCTAGGTTGCCCTTCAAGTAGAGAAAACGTCATGAAGTGCCCTCTAGGTTGCCCTTCCAGTGGAGAAAACCCGATGAAGTGCCCTCTAGTGTGTCCTTCCAGTGGAGAAAACATCATGAAGTGCCCTCTAGTGTGTCTTTCCAGTGGAGAAAACGTAATGAAGTGCCCTCTAGGTTGCCCTTCCAGTAGAGAAAACGTTGTGAAGTGCCCTCTAGGTTGTCCTTCCAGTGGAGAAAACATCATGAAGTGCCCTCTAGTGTGTCTTTCCAGTGGAGAAAACGTAATGAAGTGCCCTCTAGGTTGCCCTTCCAGTAGAGAAAACGTCGTGAAGTGCCCTCTAGGTTGCCCTTCCAGTAGAGAAAACGTGATGAAGTGCCCTCTAGGTTGCCCTTCCAGTAGAGAAAACATCATGAAGTGCCCTCTAGGTTGCCCTTCCAGTAGAGAAAACGTGATGAAGTGCCCTCTAGGTTGCCCTTCCAGTAGAGAAAACGTAATGAAGTGCCCTCTAGGTTGCCCTTCCAGTGGAGAAAACGTCATGAAGTGCCCTCTAGTATGTCCTTCCAGTGGAGAAGACGTGATGAAGTGCACTCTAGTTATCTAGTAAAATTCTGCCCTATATGCATGAAAACGTTCTGTGCGCTGGTGCCCGACGTACCGCATGCAGCTGGTGTCCTTTTCCATTTTTTTCGCCCCTGCCCCTCAGGCAGCCTGAGTCCGCCACCGATTACAAGTGTTGGGTAATCACTGCTTATGTGATCCAATTATCAGAGAATAGGATTTTGTCAAAATAAATGAAAACACAACTGTCTCTCCGTTCTCATTAAGCGGTGTTTAATTATGCAATGTGGTGTGCTATCATTTTTAAATATGCCCCAAGTCCACTGGCAAATCTTCAGAGGGATTGTTAGTGGGGTTTTTTAACAGTGCTCCACTTCCTCTATGAAACTGTTTAACCGCCATAAAAAATATTCTTCTCCAAAGAAATCTTTCATTTATAGAAATAAGAAAGTGAAACTGAAGGCTGAATGGCAAAAAAAACATCCTGCTGAAGCTCCAGTGGGGCTCCGCTGTCACTATAATGCAGCTGTTTTCAAACCAGGGGCCCAGGGGCCATGCAGGAGCTACATGGAGGCTCCATAGGGGGGCTGAATGAGGACCACCATCATCCAGTAATGGTTAGCGGAGTGAGAGAATGACTGACCTTCCTGATCAGAGGACTCACTCCCTGTGATAAACCTGAGACAAAACTATTATAAAACCAGGCTCTGTGAGAGAAGCACAGTGGAGAACAACATATACAAATCTATATTTTCTACACACACAAAACATATGATGTAATTCACAATCTACAGCCTAATGACAATATATATATACGTAATTTGTGATATTCTGTATGATGTATAAGTTTGGATAGAATATGCATTTTTTTTTAATTATTATTTTATTTATTTGCACATATATAAAACTGCACAAAATCCAGTTAATGAAAAAAAACAAGAAATGTGTCAGGAGAGGTCAAGAAGCTACAGGCTTATACAAGGGACCTCCCCCCCAACCCCAGGAGAAAAAACAAAACAACAAAAAGGAAGAAGGATCTAAATTAATATAATTTAAAAAATACAACAAAAGTTAAACAACAACAAGAAGCACACATAAATTCCAGAAAAACCTAACCAAACAGTGGAAAACAATCCAATAAAAACAATGAAATACAAAAAACAGTACAGGAAAAAAAGAAAATATCAAAAATATCAAATAATAATTAGACATCATGAAATAAATGTGATGATAATTTCCTTTTTAAATGTTCTAAGGATAACGAGCTCTTGATAACATGTATTTTGGTGTTCCATATTTTTTCCCCTTTATGTGCCATATAACATTTATATCTGTGTGGATCATTTATCTGTGAGGAAGTCAAAGTTTAAATTAACTTACTTAAAAATCCTCTACTATTAGCCTACTCTCCTGTATGTTTTGGAGCTGTTTCCTGAGGGGGAAGGGGCAAAACACTCAACTCATTTTCACTGGAAGTCCAATTTGTTTAGAAAAAACACAACATCTTAGTAGAATACAACTTTATATCTAAACAATACAAGCACAGAAAACTACATTTTATAAAATAGCTTCCCCAGTTCCCCTTCCACAACATATAGTCAAAAGAACATGCTTTAACTGAGTTTGCACCCCTCAAAAATAAATTAATAAATAAAGAAAATAAAAGAAAAATTGTGAAATACAACAAAGATGATAAAGCTGTGAAGAGGTAAATCGTCTATCCCGGAAATGTCGTCTTGTTAAGACGGTATGCAGAGTACTCACAGCATAATTTCATCAGAAATACTGAATGACAAATAATCTTTATATTTTTAACAGTAATAAACTGTACAACGTTAGTTAATCGTGCAATTTAAACTTTTTACGAGCACAATATTAACCTGAGTGGCGTGATTTACCATTAAACTGCTGAACGCAGAGTAAATCCTGAATGAGCGTTATTTTATATAAGTTATTTTGCACTAATCATATAATGGTTGTCTGTGTTTGCAATTAGGTACATTCCTGGAATCTAATTTGCAATGTGCAATATATTGCAATAAAGGAATAAATAAAATAAAGTGCCAAGAGTATATATACTCTTGGCACTTTATTTTATTTATTCCTTTATTCTTTTATCTCGTCTTGTTTTTATTCTTGTATTTATTGTTTTTATTGCGGATATTTTTATTGATCTTGCACCTCCCCACATGCCACCTACTGTGTTCCCTCTATTATTGATGATATTGCAGAATGTGTAGATGTCTCGGTGGACTGCAGAAACTGAATTTCCCTTTGTATGGAAGCTTTTATTGGACCACAGAAGACATTCCACACATGTGTACCATGATATGCAAATATTTCACTATCCACAAAAATACAGGGCAATTTGTAAATACGCATAACTTACTCTGTAAATACGTATTTTAAGGTTTGCATGTAAAGTGATATCTACACATTTATGCATCTATTTCTACACGTGGAATGATATTTGCACATTTTCAGATCGCTTCCTGTGCATTTGTGGGTAAATGAAGCTATCTGTATTTAAAGTTATCACACTGCGCATGTCCAAAACAAACATCAGCGCTACAACCAAACGAAGACGGAAACAACAGTGAGGTTATCCTCTCGCCTCCCTGTTCGTCTCTGCAGCGTCAGTTGACGGACGGACCCTCCTGTTAGCTGTTAGCTGAGTTCAGAGCAGCTCAACTTGAATAACCTCCTATCGACTCTACGCAGAGCTGCTTCCTCACGGTAACGTCGAGTTTTAGATGACCGATTATCACATAAAACGATGTAGATTTAGATAAATGTGTTAATCACGGTGATTAAACCAAGTTTTGCGGAATGTGACAGATAGCTGAAGTGTCAGTTCGCTAGATAGCATATTTTACAGGCTGTCGTAAGTTACATTCCTGCAGAAGTTAAAGCTGAAATGGGGCGTTTTACTGATCTGTTAGAGGGCTTTTAGAGGTGCAAAGATGTCATTATTATTATTAAAGTATGATGCACTAACATAACCTGTCTAATCCGAGCTATTTTCTGCAATCTGGGTGTGGTATTGAATTGTTTTTTTCCATAACAGGAAAACCCTGTTAGAGGGTTAGTGGGTGTGCCACTAAACAAGCCAACAAGCTCAAACAGTGCTGCTGTTAAAACCTGTGCAACTTTGTAATGGTTGAAATTGTATTGTCTGTATATGTTGTGTTTTTTTGCATGCCATCTACTCCTGCTTTCTGATTCTTATTAATAATAGAAATAGACCTCTTGCACAAACTGACACTGCAGTATGTTGTAATTTAGGTCTAGTTAATTGCAAAAGTCAGTTTTGTGGTTTATATTTTCTACCTGCTTTACTGTAGTACAGGGGTCAGCATTGTATTCTCTGTATATGTTGTGTTTTTGTGCGTGCCATCTACTCCTGACACTGCAGGATGTAAAGGAGGACAGTCTGCAGGACAGATAATAATGCACACAGTGCACTTTCATAGACTGAGCTACTGGAGTTACCCTGCACTATACTCATTTTTAACAGTCTCTTCTGCACTATATTCACTTTTAACAGTTTTCTTCATCTTCTTGTATTTTTATATCTGGTATATTATTTTATACTTTGTACTTCTAACTTTTTTACTAACATGTTTTGCACTATGAAACTTGAATTTCCCTCTGGATCAATAAAGTTACTATCTATCTATCAATCTATGTTGCAATTTAGGTCTAGTAAGTTGCTTTAGTCAGTTTTGTGGTTTATATTTTCTGCCTGCATTAGTCTAGCCACAAGTGATCACTGCTTCCATTCATTTCTAATTATTTTATTCCACTTCCGGCATAGAGGAATGCATAAACCATGATCCCACGGTGCTGAAGTCGTTAGTCTAGGAGTGTTTTCATGTAAATCGTCCTTCTAATTCATGTTGCATTTTGCCTTCACAGTTGACAGAAGATGTTTTTCGCCAAAAAACTCATCGGTGGCATCATTGATGTTGTCAGGTGAGAATCTGCACAAAGTCTAACCTGTTTAAGCCACACAAAACAGGTATCTTGTGGCTTAACCTCTGTCTTCGTTTGTGATCCTGTCTTTGCAGCAACATCGACCCAGCCCAGTTTGTGCCCTCTGACCCTGTGAGTGACAGTCATTACATTACCGGCTCTATCTGACCGTCACTGTTCTGCTTACTCTGGATTCTAATGTCTTCTGTGACTCTGTCCCGCAGCCTCCACCACGCCGGCCGCTTGTATATGCTGAGCAACATGAGAACGATGAGGAGAAACAGTTCCGCAGAGTCTTCCAGCAGCTGGCTGGAGAAGTGAGTGCTATGTCCACCTTTAACCACACCTTTAGACGTCTAAAGGGTGTTCAAATGACATTTCTCTAGCATCCATTGGGTGTCTGTACAGGTTTCTGCTGACTTTGTGATGTTCACACTGTTAAATATCTGTCATATAGGACATGGAAGTGAGCCCAACTGAGCTGATGAACATCCTAAACAAAATCGTTGGAAAGCGTAAGACGTGTGCCATATTTAGAGTCTATCTCTTACACATCCCTGTGTGTATTTCTTGCAATTCTTTTTTGGTTCATCATACTGATTCAGTCCTTTACAATATTTACACATTCTTATGTATATCTAAATTATATATACATGATGAATGACTGTTTTTCTTGCATTTCAGGTGGAGACCTGCAGACAGATGGTTTCAGCATTGAGTCTTGTAGGAGCATGGTGGCAGTCATGGATGTATCCTTTCTATCATTAGTAGGCTTTATGTGTTGTGTAATCCAGGTGAAGCTGACAGTGACGGCACAGTAAAAATACACAGAATAGAACAAACACAACAGCTGTCTATGAAAAGGGACTTGTAGTCTCATCAGACTCCATCACACCCACAGCTCATTAAGGCTGTGGACATACGGTACCTAATACTGCCATGATTTGTCCATCCAAACACATTTTCACATTGGGCCGAGCCCTTTGTTCTGCAGCATTGGATGGTGAGGAGTTAAGCACTGATGTCAGATTTTCTAAAAGTAATGCCTAGTTCACACTACACGACTTTAGCCCAGGTTTACCGCTCCCCGACAGTTTTGGAGCTCCCTGACAAAAGCTTGAGCGTCATATGTGTACTGCTCAAAGACGTGAGCCGAGAGGCTCGCCGACGCCTCGCGGACACATTCCAGATATCTTGCATGCTAAATATCTGGACCTGTCTGGGACTCCGGCCACGAGCTACAGCCAATGAGAGCGCGAGACACGGGTTGAGGGAAACCTGGGGGAGGAGGGGTCGGCTGTAACAACAGGAACTTACTGGATGTGTGATGCATTTGCAACCTGAGCAAAGTTGTTACACCTGGAGGAATAAATAGTAAAACAAGGTGGAAACAGGTTATTCTGTAAACACCTGCCAACAACAACATCAGCGCATATGTGTCGTGTATGGTTTCACGTCATTTACCCTGTATTTATTTCTCGCGTGTGTTTTCGTGACAAAACGTAGTTTGGAGACCTCATCGGGGATTCCTCCTGGTGAAAGATCTTGTAGTGTGTGACCTCCTGTCGCCGGTCAGACTCCCGATTACAAGACAGTAAGTTGTGTAGAGTGAACAGTACAGCGGTCTGACGACTTTGAAAGTCGTGTAGTGTGAACTTAGCTTAAGGGGCCATGATCTGATTTGTTGATAATCAATATTAATTGCATATTTAGAAAACATTGTAAAGGAGGCTAAATGGGAGTGATTCATGTCATTTGTAGTGTAAACCCCAACAGCAATGTTGTGAACAAGTCAGTCATTCCATACTGTGAATTCTACACCACATGAATGAGGAAGTCCCGTAAAAATACGCCTTGGGCAAATACAGCATGCTCACAAGTAATGCAACTGTTTGTCCAAGCTGGAGCCAAAGAGGAAGACGTTGTCTGTTGTCCTTAATGCGGTTTCAGAGTGACAGCACTGGGAAACTCGGCTTTCATGAATTCAAACACCTCTGGAACAATATAAAGAAATGGCAGGCGAGTACAGCACGCCCACTACATCTGTCCTACACATCTGTTTCTGCTCTCCACACTTACTTCACTGTGGCCGGTGTTAATCATCTCCAGTAACAGTGAACACAGAAGACACTGTATCTTAAAGTATGTACAGTATCGGCTGTTTATTGAGGTTCTGAAGGAATTTGATTAGAATGTACAGTGTGCTTGTTGTTTTGATTAACAGCCATGTTTTACATAGACATAAATCTGTATGCTGTGTTTACTGACAGGCACACATTAGTAATGTGGAACATATTTTATTTCCTGTCAATGAATCTTAGTAACAGTGACGTGACACATATTTGGAGCTTGTTGCCACCAGAGCAAGAAAAACATCATTCCTTATTGTTTTTAATTGTAAAATAGATACTTAAATCTAGTTGTTACCCCCACATTGACAGAATCTTTTCTTTTACTCTTTCTAGGTTGTGAATCAGTTGACCAGGAAACTTTCATGGCATAAATGATTTACATACTCTTTTTATTGTTATTGTTTAGGGAGTGTACAAATCCTATGATGCAGATGGCTCTGGTGTCATCGGTGCACATGAGCTGCCCGCCGCTTTCGGAGCTGCTGGTAAGTTTGTTGTTTTTTTTATTTCCCTATTGTTATTTATATGTTTTTTTGCACAGCTGCTGAAAAGATTCAGTCAAAACAGAACTTTATTAATATCAGTAATACAGTTTTTTGCAATTTCCAAAACACAAAGACTGGTACTTGTGGCACAATTATTGAAATCACTAAAGCTGGGCATACACTGTACGATTTAGCCCGTTTCTGGCCCGAACTTTGAGCCGCAAATTTCAGCTTTGTCAGGCGTCGTTTTCCGTGCGGTGTACGGGGGGGACTGAGGCCAATTAACTTCTCCCGACCGGCCGTCGGACAGTCGGATGAATTTCTGACATATCAGAAATTTTGGTCGTCCGTCCACAGTCTCTCACACAGTTGAAGCAGAGCCACGAGCCGATTCCCCGTCAGCCCGTAGCCTCTGCTGGCATACCCCTATTATCTTGTCAAGGCCAGTGAACATTAGTTACATAGATAAACTACTTAACCAATATTCCAACGCCTTGATAGATGTGGGCCACCAGTCAAATATCAGTCAAATGCTTCTGAACTTTATAGAAAGCCTCATCTCTGAGCTGTTGTGCAAAGGGTTAATGATTTGAATATCATACCAGTTGTTTGCATATATTTGTGTTAAGGCTATGATGTGTTTTTAATAGTCTGTTCATCTCTTCCTCAGGCTTCCCCCTCAATGACCAGCTGTTCAACATGATAATTCGCCGATACAGCGATGAAAGTGGGAACATGGATTTTGACAACTACATCGGCTGCCTCGTGAGGCTGGATGCCATGTGCCGTAAGTTTGAAAGACTAGTCCGAAAACAAATGGATCTATTTATTGCTTTAGCAGTTTTATCTGTGTGATAAGAATGATTAAGTCTTAAACTGAAGGTGTTGTAGGCTTAACATCTGTTCTGATTCAGGTGCCTTCAAAACCCTGGATAAGGATAACAACGGGACGATCAAAGTCGATGTTAAGGAGGTAAGCTGATCAGTTATTTTAAATATCATTTGATTCAGTTGATAGCAAACCTTCACTGTTAAAAGTCGTCCTTTCTGCTCTTGTGTCTTTCCAGTGGCTTCAGTTGACCATGTACTCTTGAGTCTAGACGACGTCTCTCCTGCGTGTTACACCGACCCACTTTGTTTCTCTACACAGTACATAATATTTTCTCAACCATCCCTACAACTTCCTGTCATTCGGCTCATCCCTTGTGTGTGCAGGTTTCTTTCTGAATGTTAATGCAAGTGTTGTGGATTGTTCACTGTTCCTTTATACTTGCAAGACACAATTTATATTGTATTAGCAACCCAGAAAAGCACAAACCTGCACTCACAACGGTATCCATAGCTGGGGATCAAAACATGATTCAGGTGCATAAAGATGATAGTATGCTGAATTGGTGTCATTTGGACAGCTTGTTTGGCATTTGCTTTTGATCTTCCTCATGCCTGCGAGGAGGCGGGCAAACATCAGGCCGTTATACACAGTGAAATTTGTAAAAAACCTAATGTGAAAGCAGGAAGCTCCCGTTGACATGTGGCTGGTTTCACAATGATGCATGCTGACGTTGGACAAAAATAAAGACTTTGCACCTTCTGACAACTTTATCACCTGCTGGCAAAATCAGGAAAGCCTACCTCACTCGTCCCAGTAAAAAGTCTTCCACAAGGCACACATTTTCTGCTGGAGTCGACAGAGGTTAGCCGTGTGAAGCTGTAGCTTCGTTCACCACCCACATAGCTGTTTCCACCTAGTATATCCTTCTCAGCATTATGCAGGCATGTATAGGTGATTGATGGACATCTCCATGTATCTGCTGTTATTTTTGTTACACCTCTCGCATTCATATTAGTACATGGAGCTTAGTGACCTCACGACTCACCTGTCTTTAACCTGAGCAGAGGACTTCCCAGCACAAAGCATATTTTAAGGTGTTATGGCTGAGTAAACCTCTGAACAGGTTGAACATGGGGGGAATTATAATTACTTGAGCTCACCAAATCCCATTCACTCATAAGAATCACAAGGGTGTGAGTCGTCCCACCCTAACAGGTGCAACAGCACTGACGGTAGAGTTGGAGAAATGGCTTTGAGTCAGTCTGTACACACCTAGTCGGCACCGAGAAGAGGTCTTATTTGGGTAAAATAACACTTTCAGATAGACAAAAACTAGACAGCTTTGTAAAGGTATGTGTGCTCTAACAGTCCTGTTCATGATCCTTGTGAAACCAGCCCCAAGCCCACTGACTGGAGATTCTTGTTCATGAAAACAACAATGTGGGAGAGCTCACCATTTAGTTTAAAGTTTACAGAAAGTCAGGTAGATGATGCACTTGCACCGCAGCCTTTATTTTGCATCAGAGTTGCACTGTACTGTATATGCATACAGTACGTGATATACATTAACATCCCAAGACACAATGTTCTGTTTGGGCAGGCTAGTATTTCTCCATTTTAACATTCAGTGCTGGTAATGCAACTTAGCCATAACACTCCTCTGTACTTCTCACTGTGTACTTCAAAAAATGCCTGCACCCAGATAATGCCAGCACAATGTGTGAATTGATAATATATATAACATATGTTTATGCCACTAATGCATGCAGCCAATAGTAAAGATGCCATTATTAATCGTGTAGTTCTAGCCACATTAAACTGTTACTGAAAATGCTTGGTAGAATATATATACTTGTGCCATATTTGGAATAAAAGGGTATGTTAAATGTGTTGGTCTGGTTCTTGATGCACTTCTAACAGTTGTCACATGCTACTTTTAATCTGTGACTAATAGAATCTTATTCAGGCTGGACTGCACCATTCAGAATTAAAAATAGGACCCAACCAATATTTATATGCTCGAAAAGGGAGTTACAGCCTTTTTATAGATTTTGTATTTGAATGCAGCTCCGTGTGGAAGTATTTTATTTAACATCTATGGTTGTTGTACCACAAGCATAAGAGAGCTGCAGGAGTGAGGGAGCCATTGGATCAGAGACTACACCAGCTATTCTGAACCACTGGGCGTGGGCCGCGGAGGTACTTCACATGGATAGATTAACCTCTTAAGAATCTGACGGCCGCTATTCTGTCTTTCGGAGGTTGTTGTGGGCTCAGTTTTGAAGCTAGAGTTTAGATACTGGTATGATATGGAACTATAAAATCTAAGGAATCCATTGGTCACCATGTCATGCTAGCTTGTCGGGAAGAGCTTGAAAATAACGTTCTAAAGTTACGCAAAATTTTGACAAAGAAAAACGGTCATGGCCATTTTCAAAGGGGTCCCTTGACCTCTGACCTCCAGATATGTGAATGTAAATGGGTTCTAAGGGTACCCACGAGTCTCCCCTTTACAGACATAATGTTCTCGGATGCAGTGACACAAAATTGAGTATTTTTTTGGAACTAAAAAATGATGTTGGAGACAACCCTGCTCCAGTAAACTCCACCGTGTGTGGTGAGGAAATATGACCCTGAATACTTTGGATTCATAATGGCAGGCAGTGATGGGTGTTTGGTCCTTACCGCAAAAGCTCCTTCTAACAAATAAGGTTAAAGAGGTGTCCTTTAAGTTGAATCCACAGATTCTATCCAGTGAAACATTTCTTACAAAAGTTAAAGAGTGACATATAGATGTAAATTGTTCCTTCTGCCAATCACATCCTGAAATTTGCTCTCATTTATTCTAGTCCTGTAAATATACATGTGAATTGTGGAAAGATGTCAATAATTTTATAATTAACATATCTCAGATTTTGCACTGTATTTTAGAAATATTATATTTGGTTGCTACGGTTACAGTGACGAAGACAGTAATGCATTTTTTCCTTATTAATTTAATTTAAATTCTCGCAAAGTTCCACATTCAAAAGTGTAAATTTACCAAAAAAAAGCCTAATTTCTTTGTATTTATGAAAGAAATGTATTTATATTTGTCAATAATTTCTCCCTCACAAAACAAAAAAGGAATGAAAACAATGAATGAATGCAACATCTTTAATGTTTTTAAGTGAAATTATTGTCATACTCTCGCGTGGTCTCTTTTTATTATTATCTACTTATTTATTTATTTTTATTGTGTGTTTTTTTAAATTATTTTATGTTTGTTTTGTTTCATTTCTGTTCTATTATGTTTGTCACAGCTCTTTGTTTATGTTTTCGCTATGCTTCTTTTGTATGTAAATGTTTTTAATGTTTTCTGCTGTTACCATGTATACTGTAATTTAAAAAAAAAAAAAAAAAGGCAGTGATGGGTGAGGATAAGCTGAATATTCGTGTGGGTCATTACACCTGACAGTGGCATAAGATTCAAGATGTTTATTGTCACGCCGGTTATACAGGTACAAACGTGTGAAATACTTTTTGCTGGGAAGCTCAATTAAAATAATAAGTTATATTACATTTACATTACAATTACACAGAAGACATACTTTGTACAAGGGCATATTAAGAATATATACAGGCATATTAAGAATATATATATGAAGAACATATACAGTATAAGATATATTTTTTTATTTTTAATATTTATAGCCCAGTTTGTTATTTATTTGGGAAGGTGGTCCTTGGAAATTGTTTATTAATCAGAAATGGGCCTCAAGTTACAAAAGGTTGTGAACCTCTGGACAACACTACACTAAATTCCACCCACCGTGCGTGTGTGCGTGCACGCTGGTGTATCCGGTTGAAACAAGGCGTGCTCCTTCAAAATAAAAGCACGTTGTCACAATGGGTGAAAAAAAAAGAAAGAAATCACCAGATTAATCATGATTATTGTTATAAACTACAAGTGGAAACCAACAATTAAAGGCCCTGTACTATTTCCACACACTAACACCATCACATTTGTGAGTAATTCTGTTGTGAAGCTGTGTTTAGTGAGCTAACTGCTAGCACACAGCTAACCGGACACGTGTTGTGTAGCGTTAGCTTCAGACCTGCTAGCTTGACAGTAGCTCTCTTCTCCATAAGGAAGTTTATCTCTACGGTTCACCATCAACTTCTTTACACTTGGGGGTATGTTCACCATCTCATTAACTCTTTATTACCTTTAATACAGCCCTATTGAAGTGAGGTAACAGGGAACTAAGAGCTTCTCTAGATGTTTGTGTCTCTAACGCAGCGTTAGCTCCCATGCTAGCTGAGAGAGCTAGCTGGTGTTGTGTAACATCAGAGTTAAAATAGAGATATAAGTGCATGTTTTTCACTTTATTAGGGGAAATGAAAGAGTTGTTAATGTTCTTAGTTAAGTAAATAACCAGGTTAGTTTGGGTATAAAGGTGTAATTTGAGTGTAACTGCGAGCAAAGCTAACTACACAAAGCTAACAAGCTAACGAGGCTGTCTCGTGTGTAAAAGCATCGTCCATTGTCCATTCAGTCTCTCACTGCTAGCTCTGACACTGACACACACTGTGATACCATCACGATAAACCTGCTGCATCTCACTGCTGAACAACATGGGAACAGTTAGACCTACAGTATGTAACTGTGTTAGTGAACATGTTGATGCTGTTCATTCATTATCTATGCAGCTATCACATCAACTCACTGCTCATCTGATTAGCATGAATGAAGTTTTCACTGCATCAATACTACTCAACGTGCACATCCTTTAATCTGAGTCTAAAATATGAACTGCAAAGTGTACTTTATGAATCATTGCATTAGTGACACATGAGCAGATTCATCTTTAATACTCCTGTGTTGTTTTAACTTTGTTGTTGTTGACTCCTCCCTGACAGACATCTGGAGGAGTTGAAGCACTCTTCTGGCAAACAATATATAAAAAAAGCCTTTATTCAATTGGCTATTTCATAATTAGATAAGATAAGATGAACCTTTTATTAATCTTAGTAATTAAAATTAGGGAAATTCAGGTGTCAAAGCAGCAACATCAGCAAACAGGGTGAAACACAGGAGAGGTAAAGGTATACAACAATTATAAAAACAATAAGAGATATAAAAGATACACAGTGAATGGGTGAACATAGTGTGTACAGTACGCCAATAAATAAATGTAATATGTACATATGTGCAGTCTATAAAGTGGTATATAGGATGTATAGTGTAAAGTAAGTGTAAAGTGCAGCAGTGGTTAGAGTCCAAGAGGGTTGCAGATAGTGCATGTTTAAAGGTAGATAGTGCATGTTTAAAGGTAGATAGTGCATGTTTACAGTTCTTAAAGTCCTCATGGTTCTCATATGGGGGTCAGCCTTGGTTGTTGAGCCTGATGGCTACCAGCATGAAGGACTGACCCAGGCGCTTTGTGTTGTGCCGAGGGGGGTTGAGTTTGTGGCTGAAGGTGCTCCTTATCTTGACTAGATCATCATGGAGGAGGTGGGAGGGGTTCTGCAGGATAGCGTCCAGCTTCCTCCTCATCCTCCCCTCTGCCACCACCTCCAGATCATCCAGTTCAGATCCAACCACAGAGCTAGGCTTCCTCATCATGAAATACTAAAAACAATGCTGGTATATGTAAGATTGGGTAACAAACCCACACGTAGCAGCCTTCTTCAGGGTGAAACCCCTCAGCACACAGATTTCCCCTTTTATGAGTACACAGACAATTTGATGATTGCAAACACCTGAGCAAGAAGCCAATAAACTCTCAGGTGACAAAATGTGGTCACTTAGATGGCTCTACAGGACGTCAAGAAAGCAGAGGAAATAATGAAAACAAAATAAGAAAACATAAATATACAGATAACAAGTAATAATATATAACCATTAATGTCAACAGTACCAGACCACATGCATAAGAGCCACTACAGAAACGGACTAACATCTGTTTCTTCGTTTAGTCCTGGATATGTTTTGGCCTTCATTTGGTGGATGTAAAAAGTTTCTCTCTGCAGTAATAATTTTAGTTGATCACCACCCTGAATGTTCTTTTTGATGGTTTCTAGGCCTTCAACCATCTTCAAGACATCTGGAGGAGTTGAAGCCCAGCAGAGACTACAGAGTAGCTGGATACCCATTGACACTGTGTGGGGAGAATGTCTTCACCAATATACTACAACCAAGACAGTGTTACTCGCTTCAAGAAAAGAAAAGCTCGCTTCTCCTTCAGTGAAGTCCACATACTGTTGGATGAAGTGAGGAAGCATCGTATGGTTGTTGTGGGTATGTATGTGTCTCCAAGTGCAATCATGATGTAGATGATTGAGGTTTTGTGTCTGGTTACCTGGGAAATGAATGATTGCACGGTAGCTAGTTAATCAAAAACATCAAATAAACAAAGCTAAGCAGAGGGTATACTAGACATTACAGTAAGACTGTATGAGGCCTGATCACTGACACAATGGCATTTAAGGGAATAATAATAATAATCTTTATTTGTATAGCACCTTTCTAAACATAGTTACAAAGTGCTTGCACAGATACAATGAAATACAGACAAAATAAAAACAACAATAAAAGAACAAAACATAAAGATCAAATAATGAGAAAACTAAAATTCGTAACCAGTGGTATCAAAACAATAAGCACATATGCCAAAAGCTGCAACTTTAACCGGCATAAAATTGTCATTTAAGGGAAGTGCTTAAGGTCATTTTGTGTTTTCCCCCCAAAGGCAAATTCAACCGTGGTGTGCAAACAGACGTGAAGAAGCGCACATGGGCAGAGATTACCGCACGTGTCAATGAGATTGGGGAGTGCCAACGTGAGGTCATCGAGGTCATCAAGAAATGGTCCGATCTAAAGTGCGACACCAAGCGGAAAGTGGCTGCCATGCGGTCGGGGACGGTGCCCCACAGGGGCCTCAACTCTCGTCTCTCTCGAGACCTTAATCAGACTGAGAAAATAGTGCTGCAGATCCTGGAGATGGACGAGGAAGACCACAGCACGGCTGACTTTGGCCCACTGGGAGATGACGATGATGTACCAGAGGAGGAAGAAGAAATGGATGAGGAGGATATGATGGGAATGCAGAGTTCTCCTAATGGTGGGTTGGATATGGCGTCTATGCCCCCACCGACCTCCTACACCATGAGTGAGTGCTAAAAACGAACATTTAGTCAGCGTTTACTCACCTTCACTTCAGTCTAAACATCAGTGAAGTTTATATGTCTATATACACACATGAAGTTATTTAGAACAGATTCACATCACCCTCCTCTTAGAGTATTGTGTGCAACTACAGTGCTCACATTTTGCTCCCAGGATATAAATGTATGGCACATGGGGGACTTTTTTGTTGTTTTACACAAACTGTTCTTTTTAGTAGCTTAATTCAGATGTTCTTGGTGAAAAAAGCAGACAAACTGTTTTATTTAAATGCTTTGAATGTTGCAGGAGAGACTTCACAACCTTCTTTTGATGTGCAGTACGAGGTACCTGCAACAGACGGTGAGTTGTCAAGATTTAGGTACAAATTAAGAAGAATTTTTGCAACATATTTTAGTACTAAGAAAACACTGATGAGCCTTTTTCTTTGACTCAAGATCCTGAACCTACATTTGGAGACTCCGACGACGACCAAAGGGATGAAGTGCTTCCTTCCACTCGCGCTGCAAAACCGACCGAGGATCACCAAGGAAACAACGGCATCCAGAAACAAGGACAACCTCAGACGTCCTCCGGACTGTCGACTTCATCGGCCACGCTTCCATTGCCAGGTCAGCCCTCGCAGAACACGAGAGACAACATGCTACATAATGCATCGCTGAGCCTTCAAGAACAGCACGCCACCAACATCCTGTTGGAGACAGTCTCACGCTCCCTAGAGCTTCTGTCTGAGTCGGTGCAGCAGCTGGCAGAGACTCAGCAGGAGTTTGTGCGCGAGTCGCTGCAGCTCCAGCGAGAGACGGTACAGGTTCTCAGAGACTTCACAGGTGGAGCCATCGCGCTTATGCATGACAAACTGAATGGACGGCCAGCGTTATAGCGACAGAGTGTCAGACAGAGATGTTGTTAAGTTGTATCACTGACTACATACATGGCCTTCAGGTGCAGGAACCTTTAAGTTCCTCTGGACTCCACCGCTGGTTACTGTACTTTTTGATAGTACTCACCAGATTTTCTGTTGTTATATTTTAAAACTGTATTCGTAGAAACGTATCGATGGATTTGCTGTCTGTGAGGTTACATGAAAATGGATTGAGAAAATAACTGATTTTAGCCATAAAGAAAGAACATGTGGAGGTTTTTTTTTTCTTCTTTTTTTTCTACTGAAAGTGAGACTCCTACCACTTTATGTTGTAAAGCATATTTTATTAAGCAAACACCACATTTAAAGCCTTTACATTCTTTTAATGTTGACATGCAAAGAATGAGTCTTTTGATTTTGAAAAGTCAGTCGAATCCATTGTGTGTCCTTGTACAGTATAAGTTGTAGTTGCATCAGTGTCTGGAGATTATCACATGTACTGTAATGGTGAGTGGATTTCCACACCTGACCATTATATGGTCTATATGTCTGAGAGCTAAATAAGGTGTGTTAGATATTTTGAAAATACCTGTAACTGAATAAGTTGTGATGGTCTGATTTTGTTTTTTACATTGCAAACATGAACACTTGAATATGAAAGTTTCAATAATTTCTTTTAAATATGAAATAAACCCCTCATGTATTTAAACAGAACAGAAGTCATTTTCATAGCTGTGCGTCTGCAGAGTGCTCTGCTGGACATTCACAAATCCAGTAGTCAGAATGTATAAATCATCTGGATTCAGGGGCTTTATCGGTTTATAGTCCATATCTTGATGTTTGTTGATAAACTGACCTGACGTCACTGAAGATAATACATTTCAAATCATCTTAGATTTGAAAATATGAACTGCTTCATGGTCATGATTATCCAATAGACTGTTATATACAGTATATCCTTTATTTAACCAGGTAAAAAATACTGAAAAAACAGTCAGTGCAATAAGAATCCGATCCAAACATGTAGTAGCTGGTGGATTACGGAGCGGGAGCCCAAGGGAAGGGATGGTCATTACCCGTCTGAGATAACGACATACTGTACAGGATTAAACCAAACACTCCATAGAACAGTTAAGCACCCAACTGAAATGTGCACGCACTGTAATAAACTGGAAACAGTCAAGCATGTTCTTATAGAGTGCAACAAGTATGACGAAGAAAGAAGGGAGTTGCTATCAGGAGTAAATGATGGAAATATTACATTTGGGAATCTGCTAGGGAAGACATCTAAGAAAGTACACAATCCTCTAGTTAATTACTTAAAGGTACCATATTATAAAAAAGTTAGATTTTCATGTTTTTATATTATAAAGCAGGCTCAAGTCCTATATAAATACTGTGATAGTATCAAAATGCTCTATCCACAGGGAAATACACACAGCCCGTATTCAGAAACTCTTCTTTTGAAACAAGCTGTCAGGATTTCTGTCCATTTGTGATGTCACAAATGTACAATATTTAGACCCTTTACACAGATTTAAACGTAAACAATCTAAATGTGTCCCAGTTTATTCCTGGTTGCAGTGTATGTGAATGTCATCAGCTGACAGGAAGTACACATGGAGCCAAGCTGTTGCCTAGCAACGCAATTCTGTTGCAATTTCGTCGCAATTCCGTTGAAATGCGCTAAAACAGAGCGTTTAAGACAGAGGGTGAATACAGGTATAATCAGACAGACAGTATGAGGAAAATAAAGTTTTATTTTAACATTACAGCATGTAAACATGTTCTAGTAGAAACACAAAATACAAATATGATCCTGAAAATGAGCACGATATGGGACCTTTAAGGGGAACAGGAATAATGGAGATAATTGTATTATTATTAATATTATTATTATTATAAATAATAATAAAGAATACTTTAATTTAGATATTATTTTTAATATTTAATTTGTTTTCCTGCCAATCTACTGCTCCACTCCTCCAGTCCAGTAGGTGGTGGTAATGCACCTTTAAGCTGGTTTTCCAACCGCCAATAAACACTGAAGAAGAAGAAGAAGATGAAGTGAACCGGTTCCGTGGTCCAAATGGACCGAGCTGTCCTCCAGAATCACCCAGAATGTAAGTTACTCTTTGACTTCACACAAGTTAAAACTGGTGTAAAGTGGTGGTATCAGGTAGAGACAGGTAGAGACAGGTAGAGACAGGTAGAGGCAGGTAGAGGCAGGTAGAGACAGGTAGAGACAGGTAGAGGCAGGTAGAGACAGGTAGAGGCAGGTAGAGACAGGTAGAGACTAGTAAAGACAGGTAGAGACTAGTAAAGACAGGTAGAGGCAGGTAGAGAAAGCTAGAGACAGGTAGAGACAGGTAGACATAGGTAGAGACAGGTAGAGGCAGCTAGAGGCAGCTAGAGACAGGTAGACACAGGTAGACATAGGTAGAGACAGGTAGAGGCAGGCAGACACAGGTAGAGACAGGTAGAGGCAGCTAGAGACAGGTAGACACAGGTAGAGACAGGCAGACACAGGTAGAGACAGGTAGAGGCAGCTAGAGGCAGCTAGAGACAGGTAGACACAGGTAGACATAGGTAGAGACAGGTAGCGGCAGGCAGACACAGGTAGAGACAGGTAGAGGCAGCTAGAGACAGGTAGACACAGGTAGAGACAGGTAGAGACAGGTAGAGGCAGCTAGAGACAGGTAGAGACAGGTAGAATAAGACCAGATTTATCTTTTGAGCGTAGTCCTTTATGAAGTGATGAATCTTTGATCATCCTTTACTGAAACATATCTTGACATTGTTGTCAGATGGAGACAAACGTCCAACAGGCTCAGAGGTCCAGACAGTTGTGCAGGTTCATATAATGTGCAGCAGGGGGCTCTGCTGTCCCAGTCTGTCTGGAGAGGCCAGACTGCTGCTGATGAAGCACAAGATGAAGCTCTGTCCAGATGTATTACCAACACTATAAACAGTCAAAATAGTGTTTCAAAGGTGACAGGACATTTTAAGCTTGTACCACATTTTATGTCACTTTTTCAAACAGGCATCCTCTCAGTTTTCCTGTAAATCAGGAGATTTGAGTCAATGAGTGAATCATGTATTCATCATGCTTGAACTAAAACTATTTGTACCCAGTTTGTAGTAATTTTTAGTAATTTGGGCTGTCAAAGTTAACACGATAACGCAAATTCATTTTAACGATTGTTGCAGGCTCAGTTTTAAAGCTAGAGTGACTGGCATCATTTCTAGTTTCATATGATGAAACTAGAAATCCTAATGAATCCGTCAGTACCAGCCATGTCATACTAGCTTGTAGTGAAGGAGGTTAAATAACGCTCCAAACTTACACTAAATTGTGTCAAAGAAAAACTGTCATGTCCATTATCACAGGGGTCCCTTGACCTCTGACCTCCAGATATGTGAATGTAAATGGGTTCTATGGGTACCCACGAGTCTCCCCTTTACAGACATGCCCACTTTATGATAATCACATGCAGTTTGGGGCAAGTCATAGTCAAGTCAGCACACTGACACACTGACAGCTGTTGTTGCCTGTTGGGCTGCAGTTTGCCATGTTATGATTTGAGCATATTGTTTTATGCTAAATGCAGTACCTGTGAGGGTTTCTGGACAATATCTGTCATTGTTTTGTGTTGTTAATTGATTTATAATAATAAATATATACACAAATTTGCATAAAGCAGCATATTTGTCCACTCCCATGTTGATAAGAGTATTAAATACTTGACAAATCTCCCTTTAAGGAACATTTTGAACAGATACAAAATGCGATTAATTTGCGATTAACTATGGACAATAATGCGATTAATCGCGATTAAATATTTTAATCGGATGACCGCCCTAGTATTAATACAACATAATAAGTGGTTGGCTAGTTTTTATTCACAAGAACAAGTTAAAATTGTTGCTTATTGCCGTATTAATGAAGATACTGACATGCTGCTTGGACTGCATTTCATTTTACATTCAATTTAAACAAGGTTCATTTAGCAGCACGCTGCAGCCAATAGTGACGTCTCCTTCTATTGTTCGGCCTGGTCATGTGCTCTCTGTTGAATCTCAACAACTCAAGTGAGCTCCATTATTTAGTTTGGGTTTATTGCACTCCCTGCTGAGTCTTTAGCACGCTGATCGGAATGAAATAACATTTTAGTCCAGATAGTTGAAGTGCTCCAGTCATACAGTAGCATTGCTTTAGACCCGGCGGAGTCCGAATCAGAACCACTATTAGTTTCTCTCTAGTTCCACTTACTGATAGCTTTATTACCTAATATATGATAATAATATTATATAACCTTGGGCAGGTGAGTAAGGTCAATGTAACTAGACTCTGTTATGATCTGAGCAGGTCTACACATCAGTATTTAAATAAGGTAGAATGAAACCGTCATATTCAATTCTATTAAATGTATTTTAAATGCTTGTGATTTTACAGCTGGTACAAAAGATCTTTAACTTTTAGTCTTTGAACCTTTTGGTGCCCTTGGAGCGACCGCAACACACATCAGACATCACAATGGTTTAAATAACTGTATTTATTATAATATAAATAAACAATTGGTCCCTGATATTGTTGGCTTAAAAGTGTTTAGTCAGTTTCACTACGATTTACACATTTATTAATAATAAATAAATGCGGCCGTGCAGATGAAACAGTGTGAGAAAGAGAGTTACGGGGGTGAAGAGTGTATTTCTTTCTTTAATTATTTATTTGTTACGTCAATGCAGAAAATGAGGAAGGGCATCCAGGTTCCCAGAAGGTGGCGCCCTCTGCGACCGCCTATATGACCTACAGTCAGGCCTGTTAATGACTACACAGATTGATTGCTGAGGATTTTCATATTACTAGAAGATGTTGCAGAAATCTCCTGCTTTCAACCACACAAATGGTAAAAAACAATAATAATAAGGTTCATTACTTTGCTGTGGCTCTGCTTAATACACTCCTTTCAGCTGTAAAGAAATGAATACAACTAATCATTCACAACTGTTTGACTGCTTACAGTGAACAAAAACAGTTTAAAATGTGCACCTAAAGATGTTAGGATTAGATTTTAGGATGGGGGTTACCTGATCCATGAAGGTCTATTCTTCATTAAATAGGCTACTCGTGAAAAAGACGCAAGCGTGCACACACACACACACACACACAAAGAGGGAGAGTTAAGTCACATTGCATTGTTCCCCTGCTGCATCAGTTGGCTCAACAGCTGCCGGGGCCGGCTCGGTCCGGCGTGCCGCAGCAGGGAAGGGAGGAGGAGGAGGAGGAGGGCGGGAGGATGCAGCAGGAGTTCAACAGTCTGCTGGGGCCTCCTCCATGGCTGAAGGCAGGGGGCAGCATTAGTGTCTGGCTGGCGGGGGGGCTCTGAATAGGCAGCTGTATTCACATTGTGGTCTGGTCCTTTACCTTCAGTTCTTTACGGAGCCCTTAAACCTGAGACTTAAGCCTCTCTGAAAAGGCATTATTCACTCTGACTACCTATAAAACTGTATTCTACTCCATTCTAAGCCCCGTCTCCTTTCTTTAGAATAAAATACGACTGGGCCTATTTTACTTAGAAAGTGGATATTTACACTAAAGCTGTGCCTGATTAAATTAAATTATTAAATTCCTGTATAGGCAGCATTTCTCTGTACTACTCCACATGAGACATGAGCGTGGTTGAATCCCACGCTACATCAGCAGAATTCATTTTAATGATCAAAAATAGGCTCTAACTCAGATAATATCCAGTACATTAAAACAAATTACAGTATAAGAGCATTTTGACTGAACAAAATATTGTCCAGAAATGCCACTACAGACATAATGTTGCTCCATTCTTCATCTCTCTCGGAGCATGATCATGTAGTTTCGACAGAGTCGGTCGACATCTGGCAAAAAGAGACGTGGATTTAGAGAGGCACAATGTAAAGGGAAGAAATCTATCCATCGATCTGTCCTTCTGCAAGTCTATATGTACGTTTCCGCCCCCTTTCTATTGCCCCAGTTGACCCCTACGCCCTTTCTTTTTTCTTCAGTTTTCACCCCCACCTGTTCTCATTCCCTCGTTCCTCCCAGCTCCCTCTTTCATCTACCATCTGCCACAGAAGCTGCTGCAGGACAGAGTCTGGGCCGGAGAGGAAAGGTATAGGATCTGTCGCTCGGCTCGGACGGGATTAAATCATTATCATTCATCCTTTTTGTGCCCCAACAAAGGAGCAATTATACATCTGCTGTTAAACCAACAGTTCTGTTTTATTTACCTAATCATATCTGTTGATTCGGGGAGGATTTATGACGCTATCGGTAACTCACAGAGATCGATTTGTTTGGCCCATATGTTCAGGCAATAAACAGATATTATTATATTAGAAAACCACCATACAAAATGTTTGTCAATGCACGCTACACTCCCTATGACGCCCAAGTCTATAATGCATTATGAACATACTTATGTGTTCTAATCTGTTTATAGCACTGTATTATAATCACTCACGATTCATAATGCTTTATAACAATAATCACAACACATTATAAAGCATTTAACAATGACTTATAAGGTCATAATACTTCATAACTGCTGGTCACTCACTGACATTTTTTTTACAAAAATCATAGTGTATTATAATTCCCTTTAATAATCATATTTTTGTGTTGACAGCATTGTATTATATATGGAATTTAGTTTGGACCTAATGTTTTAATTTGATCAGGTACAGTTCATTTATATGTTTAAATTGCAGTGATGGAATGTAACTAAGTACATTTACTTAAGTACTTTACTTTATGTACTTTACTTGAGTATTTCCCTTTAATGCTACTTTACTCAACAACATTTCAGAGGGAAATATTGAACTTTTTACAGCTACATTTATTCAACAGCTAGAGTTACTTTGCACACAACACATATATAACAGGGGTTCCCAATGTCTTTTGCACTGTGGACAGTTTTTTGATAATCTCATAACCTCTCAGCCACACAAGTTTCACGTACTGCTGAATGCTGACTGTGGTAATGACACACTGGTTACCTTGAATACTGATGACTTACTTTAGTTCCAAATCACTATAAATCAGTATCAGTCTATTGATGAGCGACGAACCCCCAGTTAGCAGTTAGCTCAGATTCAAGGAGGCACAGATGGCCTGAGGAAACAAATGTCTCAAAGCACTGACTTCACAAAGGAGAAGCCATGAGATACAGTACAGTATTTCTGTCTGCATCATTGCCAGCCAGTGATTTGCCTGAGAATGCCCCTCCAGATACCTCACGCCCCTCTGAGTCAGCCATAAATCAGCACAATGGGGATGTGGCAGAGCTGTGTGCATGTTTAGGTACCCGACAGTACTTCAGCATCTTAATGAGAGCAACCAATCAACCACATGACACACACACACACACACACACACACACACACACACACACACACACACACACACACACACACACACACACACACACACACTAACACTAACAGAACATCACGGCCCACCAGACTCCCGTTCCTCACCTCCTATTGTCCCAGAGTCAGACAGCAGGCCGGGGCTGCAGAAGTGGCCACAACAGGCCGACTTCTCCCCCGAGAGCCTGCAGGGGTCACATTTGCAGCAGCTCCCCCCCCTTCTCTCTTTCTCCAAGTGTCCTTGGGGAGAGGGAGCTCCAAGCTGCCGCAGACCGTAGATGAGGCAGATGCCGGCCACTCAACCTATAGTGGGAGGTCCGGCGGGGGGGTGATATGACTCCTCTTTGGTTCCCATGCCCCGTGGCACACTCATGTCACAGTCCTGCAAGTAATACAGATGACAACAGCAGAGCGGGTGCACTGTCCATCTGCTCTCCTGACACAAAGACACTCGCATCCTCCTCCACGGAGAGATGGTGTTTGGGCCGTGTGTGTGACATGAGGGTTGTAGGATGTGTCTAAATGGGTTTAGCCACATATTGAAAACAAAAAGTTTATGAAATTGGAGAACGGGTGTGATCAGCTGAATGGAAACTATTGTGGGTGGAGGGGAATACATTACATTACAAGACCAACACCTGTTATCTTTTCACATCCCAGATTCGTTTCATTCTTCCCTCGTAAGATTTTTATTATTTGTAATACAGGATGTAGCGAAAATATCAAGACCAAGGGCACCACAGAGCTGGTGTCCAGGTGCTTAGTTCACATATTCAGTGGCTGTAATAACCATTTATTCACCGGCTCTTTATTCAGATCATACGGAGGCTGTAACTTATGTTCCATAAATATATTGTTTTAAGATACTGGAGGGAAGGAGAGCTTCTTTGTACTCAGTTTGTCTTGTGTTTGTGAGAAAGAAGTTCAACCTCAAATAATAGAAAGTACAAATCATGCTGGTGCTTCACCAAAACTAGAGCACATTTAAAAATACACTCAGATACATGTGTACTCCTCCATTACACACAGGAAATATTTCAGCATACATGCCGTATTTTTAGGGAACTCGTTTGGGGTTGATTTACTGTTACCACATTACAGTGGTTCCGGTGCATCATTGGATGACCTGCAGAAATTGTAGTAAAATCAAAACTGTCTTCATGTTGTAAAGGACCCCCCCTGGAACTTCTCTGAGATCCTTTGACCCATGTTTAGAACCACGGCTCTGGACTCCAGGTTTGACATCAGACTTGGTGAGCTGACCCTGAATCACAACAATAAACTCCTCCAGCCTTTTTACTGAGCTGACTGAGTCCTTGTTGTCCTGCAGGGAAGTGTGCCAGGGCATACAAGGGGGCCATCTCAAGCACGCGTCCTCTTTTCTCATTAGAATATCAATAGGACCCTCCCCACTCACCCAGCTACTATCACCATAGTGATTTAGTGTGGGATTAGTAAACACGGCTGCCATCTTGAAAACTCGTTTCAATCTCTACTCAGACAGTCTGGAGCAAACTCGCTTTTTATATATGTGATTATGTGTTGAGATACAGAAGTGCTTAAGGTTCTCTAGAGTCTAGACGATATTCAGAGCATTGATATTGCAGCAAACAAACTATTGTCTGTGTAAAGATGTAGAGGAGTAATGTCTACCTGAGCAGAGAATGAAGTCTCTCTCCCTCTGTGTGTCGTAATCTGAGTTTCTCTGTGCTCTATTGTAGGGATGCACCGATACCACTTTTTTTCAGACTTACATTTGGGTACTCGCCGGTGGGGGTTGGTGGGCGGCACCCCCTGCTGCAGGTGCGACGTGCCCCCAGTGGCACGTAAAAGGCACCAGGGGTCTGCGGCGATGTCTGCAACCCAACCGACCCGTCTTGAAACACGGACAAAGGAGTCTAGCGCACGCCCGAGTCAGAGGGTGCCAGCAAAACCCTGTGGCGCAATGAAAGTGAGGGCCAGCGCGCGCCGGCTGAGGTGGGATCCCGGCCCCGCGGGTGAGGTGGAGCATGAGCGCGTGCGATAGGACCTGAAAAATGGTGACGAGAGGTTAACGTCATGCTGCCGTAAAGTGGTATCAGTGCCGTTGTATCGGAGCCGTTTTGCGAGTACGAGTACACGCACGGGGTACCCCTCCTTATGTGTTACTTTTGGACGGCCCGGGGACGGCGTGTCAACATACGCTTGTTACACGCATAGTGTCCTTTCAAAATAAACTTCCATTTTCACAGAAAGTTAGGTGTAGGCAACACAACCACTGAAGTAGGGTTAGGAAACAGTCCTGATTTCATTGCTCATCTTTGTTTTGTGCAGGAAAAAAGGAGATCAGAAGCTGGGGGAGAAAAATTAAGATTGGACTGCCGAGGTAAGAACTCTGACTCTGCAAAAGGTTCAAGTCCCTGCATGGAAAGCTGGAAAGGTGCCAGTTCACCTCCTGGGTGCATGGGTTAAATGCAGAGACTAAATTTCATCGTGTGCTGTGTACAATACTATGTATGTCAATAAAAGCTGATTTACATTTACAGAATAGTCCCTCTTATGACTCTTATTGGGCTCACATCTGTAGTAAATGAAATAGTGAAAATAAACCTTTATTTTCTAGGGACCACCTGGATCTCCCTCAAGGACCACTGGGGGTCCCCGGACCACTGGTTGAGAACCACTGATGTAAAATACTGCCATCTCTTCTCTCCTATAGTCTTTTTCACCATTTCACATAAAGCTACGTAGGAAAGATGTAGAGAAGGTATGAACACCTTTATGAAGCCTTCAAGATATCATTTTGTGAAGTGTCTCTTTAGTTAATCTGAGAAATCTACAACCTGGATTCAAAGAAATAACAACACCATTGAGGTATGTACCACATACTGTATGATGTGTGCGTGTGTGTGTATGTGTGTGTGTGCTGGGGGTGGATGCTTTGGGGACACAATAGCTGGGTTGGAGCCCCCACACGGTCGACCATGTGCCGTTGATTACCATACAGCTGTTCGCATGAGGTCCAGACAAAAGCAACATGATAGTCCAAACTCTGCAGGAACCCCCCTCCACACACACACACCACACATACACATGCACACACCCTACACACGCGACCATCACCCCTCTGTCCTCCCCCATCACCCTTCTCCAGGCCCAGGCTTCAGAAGAGGCCTGAATAGCCTCACAATGCGTCCTTATCCGGGACCTGCCCCCTCTTTTGTCCCCCCCACACGCGTCAGAGCAATTATAATGTTGGATGTAGCTGAAGAAAAGAAAAGCTATACGCTATTCTTCCTCTGCTTCCTTCTGATCTTTGTTTAGTGTGGAGGGGAGGCAAGCTCCAAAAAGAAAAGAAAAAAAAACTCCAAACAATCATCTCCACATTGGTGTTAAAGTTAACTGTTGATGGAATGCAGGAGGACGTATAGATGGTGTCCTGGCACCAGTGGCGGCTGGTGTTCATGTTTCTAGGTTGTGGTGCGACATCCAATCAATTTCATCAAACATGATGATGTATGATTTAATGCAAAAAAAGTGAAGGTATCAAAAACACATTACGACCTTGCAGTTAAATAATCAACAATTATTTTATTCCAACAGGAGCAGTAAAGAATGCTTAGAAAAACACAACAGTATGACATGTACTCAGTGGTGGAAAGTAACTTAGTACATTTACTCAAGTACTGTAAGTACAATTTTGAGGTACTTGTAATTTACTTGAGTATTTCCATGTTCTGATACTTTCTACTTCTACTACATCTCAAAGGGAAATATTGTACTTTTTACTCCACTACATTGATTTAATAACTTTAGTTACTTTACAGATTCAGATTATTAATTCAAAATATAATCAACGAATAAATGATGATGTATTATTATAGATTCAACTAGCCAGCAGTATATAAAGTCATTAAAATGAGCTCCACCTTTACCAGCTGCAACATTAAAGTGATGAACACATTAATGCATCAATAAGTATAATCCAATAATATACATTATTCTGCATAATGTGTACTTTTATGTTTGGTACTTTAAAGCTGAAGGAGGCGAGATTGGAGCAAATATGATTAAAACAAGTTATTTTTATAAAACGGTTGCTATATCCTGACAGTAGCGCATGAAACAGGTAACCTGAAAAAAATCCATGTTCCTCTGTGTCCTCTGATGCTCCTAATGGCATCTGCAAGATTTCACATACTGGGACGCTCATTGTTTGACAAATCTCCCAAAATCGGAAGTACATATTCTCTTGGCTGACTCACTTATACATTTATTATATTAAAAGTTCTTCATCATTAAAAGTTGGATGTCTTGTCACAGGTGTGCTGTGAGTTGAGTGGTGCTTTATCCAGTGTCGATTCAGTTCCATCACATTATAGCTCACACTTTCCTGGGTAAGATTCATGCAGTAATGCTAAACATATCTGTCCTGCACCATCTCCTCATGCATATTCCTCTGCAGGACTTAGTCCAGGTGTAGTGTGGGTAGTCTAAATCCCCAGACAGATGCTCTGAGCCCTGTGTCAGGCTGCTCCCCTGAGGTTCTGCTCTGCTCCTCCTATTTACGCGTGACGCGCAGCATCAGAGGCTATAAAACCCACTGAGCGTCTTTTACGCACCAGAGACAAAACAAGAGGAGTGCAGAGTATAGGACGTAGGAGAAGACTATCATTAGGAGACAAGGATTTAGGAGACACCGACGGGATTTTGCAAAGTGATGCAACTTATTTTTGAGTTTTTCTTCAACATCTTTTTGGGAATATCTTGGGAACATCCACTTAGAAGCTGAAAGCAAACTTGTGAGAGGAAATGGCACGTTTACACCTGAGATGCCTCTTGGCTTTGACCTTATTGCACGTAGTAAGTTGACTTCTGTTTGTGCAAACAAAATAACAACCTCCAAATGTCTTTACGCACAGCCTGTCTGATGATATCATGCTTTTCTTTTTCTCTCCTTGCAGGTTTGGACCTCTGGTGTGTTTGAGCTGAAGATTAACTCCTTCCACACTGCGCAGCGCATCTGCAGGAGACACAGAGACTGTCACATCTTCTTCAGGATCTGTCTGAAACACCCGGAGGATGTGATCTCTGCAGAGCCACCGTGCACCTTTGGCACCGGACACACCAACGTGATCAGAGCTGATCACACCTCCATCTCCAGCAGCGCGCCCATCAGGGTGCCTTTCCACTTCAAGTGGCCGGTAAATACACAGTTTAAACACAGTTTGGATTCATTTCTCAATGTCAGATGAGTGCGTAAAATGCTCCACTGTTATTGGAAACACTAAATGCGTATTTTTTCTTTCTGTTCTAGGGAACGTTTTCTTTGATCATTGAAGCCTGGAACGCTGAATCTCCCACTGAATACACAGGTAGGTTTCTGATTCACTAAATCATTGGACTCAACTGCTTTTATTTGTAGAGCACATTTCAGTAACAGGGCAATTCAAAGTGCTTTACATAAACACTCAAGAACATTAAGACAAAGTGCAAAAGAACATTAAGACATAATTAAAACAGTTATAAAAACATTAAAGATTAGAAAATAAAAACAAATTTAATTTATTATTACTCGTATTTTTGTATTATTATTGTTTGTTTGTTTTTGTTGTGTTTTTTTTAACTCTATTCTTTCTTTTTATTATTATTGTTATTATTATTATTATTTCTTTTCTTAATTTTATTTCAATTTTGAATGTTGAAGTTGTTTTCTGTAGTGCACTTAATGAGTTAAGCTCATCTACTTAAAAATTGGTTTATAAACTATTGTAATTACGAACTGTTAATTGCATATATGAAAACAACCTCGAAAAAAAGTATTAAAAAAAATAAAATAAAAACAAGCTAAAAATAAAAGCTAGGATAGAAGCTAAAATAGAATATAACACACAAGAGTAAAAGCTCTAGTGCAGTATAAGATCATTATCTGGCATTATCAGCAGCAAACAGGAAAGTTTGAAGCTTTGATTTAAAAGAACTCAGAGTTGGAGGTCCTGCAGGTTTTTGGGAGCTTGTTCCAAATATTTGGTGCATAAAAACTGATTGCTGCTTCTGCATGTTTAGTTGTGACTCTGGGGACACTAAGCAGACCTGATCCAGATGACCTGAGAGGTCTGGATGGTTCAGAACAAAGCAGAAGATCAGAAATATATTTTGGCCATAAACCATTTAGTGCTTTGTAAACCAGCAGCAGTATTTTGAAATCAGTTCTCTGAGAGACAGGAAGCTGGTGTAGAGACCTCACAACTGGACTGATATGATCCACTTCCTTGGTCTTAGTGATGTGTAGGTTGTTTGTGACAATCCCATATAGGGCCAATTTTTCAGCCCATTTACTACCCACATGGGCCCCACATACAAATGTTGGCTGGGTAGAAGCTAAACTAGAATATAACACACAAGAGTAAAAGCTCTAGTGCAGTATATAAGATCATTATCTGGTTTAATAAAAGGCAGCAGCAAACAGGAACGTGTGAAGCTTTGATTTAAAAGAACTCAGAGTTGGAGGTCCTGCAGGTTTCTGGGAGTTTGTTCCACACATCTTCCTTGTAAGATAACATTTGTTTAAAGATGTCCTGTCTTTCCCTCCACAGACAACCAGAACAACCTGGTGAGCCGCCTGGCCACCAGGAGGAGACTCTCCATCGGTGAGGACTGGTCTCAGGACGTGCACTTTGGCGAGCAGAGCGAGCTGCGTTACTCCTACCACGTCTTCTGCGACGAGTACTACTTTGGAGACGGCTGTGCTGAATACTGCAGGCCGAGAGACGACACGCTGGGACACTACACCTGCGACGAGGAGGGCAACCGCATCTGCCTGGAGGGCTGGAAGGGAAACTACTGCTCTGAGTGTAAGTGTTTATTCATCAAAGCACCCAAGTGCCCTCGAGCAAGGCACTTAACACCAAAATGCTCCTGAAAGCGCTTTGAGCTACTGTATATAAATGCAAGTCCATATACCACTGGACTTGGATATAATCAGGCAAATAAAAGTACAGAGTACGAAACAGAGTAAAATGCCGAGATAAAAACAAACAGTAGAATAAAGAAATAAAACCCATAAAGTAAAAGGCAAGCCTTCTGGAAACGGTTCTCTCCTCATAGGAGTTTCCTGTCCTGAACTCTCCAAACACAAACTAAATGAAACAACATCTGCGTAAGTAAAGAAATAGAGAGAATAGAGAGGTGGAGACAACCAAAGCTGTTTGTACACAAATCAGTAACACTGAGAGACAACACGACCCAAACCTGTCCTCCTCCCAAGACCTGGAAAATGCTGGTCCAAGTTTTATCAAAACATGTTTTTAATCTTCTCACTCAGGTTGAGTTTTGATCTCCTTCACATACAGGACTCTTTTCAGAGCCTATAGAGTGTGTTTCCTTTATGTGAGTGACGTCCCGTAGAGTTGTGTTTTACCGTCTGTGGTGTTCCATCTGCCTTTTGTTCTCCGTTACAATGAGAGAAAGAGCCGTGGCCCCCGTCACACACACTCATTTCTCAAGGTGATCTGGGTGTGTTTGCGAGTGTGTGTGTGTGTGTGTGTGTGTGTGTGTGTGTGTGTGTGTGTGTGTGTGTGTGTGTGTGTGTGTGTGTGTGTGTGTGTGTGTGTGTGTGTGTGTGTGTGTGTGTGTGTGTGTGTGTAATGGGGAGATAAAAGAAAGCATTTTTCTCCGGCAGTGTGCCTACCAGCTGCGTGGCTTAATACTTAACCAACAGTGAAGTCTGGAGCAGGGCTGGGGTCAGACGGGGGGCCCTGTACGTGTGTGTGTGTGTGTGTGAGATGTGTGTGAAGGCGTGCCCATTGTAATCACACACCCTCCCTTCCCCTCTCCTCTTCAGCCATCTGCTCGGCGGACTGCAGCGAGAAGCACGGCTACTGCGAGGCCCCAGGGGGCTGTACGTGTCGCATGGGCTGGCAGGGCCCCTCCTGTAATGAATGCGTCCGCTACCCAGGCTGCCTCCACGGGACGTGCAGCCAGCCGTGGCAGTGTAACTGTCAGGAGGGCTGGGGGGGCCTCTTCTGCGACCAGGACCTCAACTACTGCACCAACCACAAGCCCTGCACCCACGGGGCCACTTGCACCAACACGGGCCAGGGCAGCTACACCTGCACCTGCCGGCCCGGCTTCGGAGGCACCAACTGTGAGCTGGAAACCAACGAGTGTGACAGCAACCCCTGCAAGAACGGAGGCAGCTGCAATGTGAGTATACAAAACGTGAAAGTCTCTCTCTAGAGCCAGAGTTTGGTTTGTCCGTTCTGGGCTACCGTAGAAACATGGAGGACTCTGTGGAGAGGACCTGCTCCCATGTAGATATAAAGGACTCATTCTTAGATAACGGAAACACAACCATGCTTAGGTACATTCTTATACACTAATGAAAACATAATTTTAAATATGTTAACACTTAATAATAACCATCATTTATAAATGGTGAATTGATAGTTAATTAAATATACTTAATAGTTATTTCAGTTTATTGTTGCACACATAACATATATACTATAAATAAGTATCTGTTAATGATTAAGATATGATTTGTAAACTTTAAAGTAATTGTTTCTAAAACATCTATAAACATTAAAAAGATAGATATTTGTAACACTTTGTAGATGGTTAATAATTGGTTTGTAAACCGTCTATAAACATTATTTAGATAGATAGTTAACACTTTGTCATACTTGGTTTCTGGTCCATCTATCTATTTAATGTTTATAGATGTTTTACAAACGATTTCGTAGAAGTTTACAAATCATTTGGTAATCATTAACAAATACTTAATATAGTATATCAAATGTTATAATGTGTGCAGTAATAAACTGATAATAAATACTTTACTAATGTATTTAGAATGTAATTGTTATTGTCTATACAATATATAATTTATAAACAAATGATGTCATATTACACAATGATAAAATAATTATAGCATTACTAATAATTATCATTTCATTGTTTGTTAACAGTAAAATAAGTATTAACTCAGTTTAATTAACTATCAATTTACCATTTATAAATTATGGTTATTATAAAGTGTCATCAATCCCCCTAAATCCTACACACGGGTCCTTTAAAGGTGCATTAATACTAAAATAATAAAGCAATAAAGAAACACAACTATCACAGATAAGATAAGATAGACAGTATTAGATGAACAGTATTAGATGAACAGTATTCTATAGTAGTAGTAGTATTGCACTCGTAGCAGCAAATCTAAAGTCCAGTCTTCTACTGCAAGCATAGTAGTGCAAAGACTTATAATGCATTAGTTGTGGTTTCACTGATCTCATCTGAATGCATATTGAAAATGAAGAGCCTGCATCACGTCTCATCCTTTATTCCAAATGGAAGAGCTCCAGAAGTAGAAGGCTCTCCACACTTCTTCTTCTCCCCCTCCTTAACGTGAAGGTTTTCCTTCCTCTGTCCTCAGGACCTGGAGAACGACTACTCGTGTACCTGCCCACAGGGATTCTACGGGAAGAACTGCGAGATCATCGCCATGACGTGCGCAGACGGTCCCTGCTTCAACGGCGGCACCTGTGTGGAGGCGATGACCGGAGGCTACACCTGCCGCTGCCCTCCCAGCTACACCGGCTCCAACTGTGAAAAGAAGCTGGACCGCTGCAGCAACAGGCCCTGTCTGAACGGTGAGAGGACAGGAGAGGCCTCCTCTCTGGAGACACCTGGTGGCTGAAGTGCAAACCAGCAGTTTATGGGCTGAATATGAAATAGTTTTTAGGTCTCACTGTCAACACTCACACAGAGAGTGTTAAATGTAATCTCATTAACACTCCCTTAAACAAATGTTCGTCCCTGATCTCTTGGATGCTGAACAGTGTTTCTCTCTCCTGCAGGTGGTGAGTGTCTGGACCTCGGCCAGAGCGTCTTGTGCCGCTGTCAGGCGGGCTTCACCGGTGCCAACTGCCAGGTCAACATTGACGACTGTGCCTCGACCCCCTGCCAGAATGCCGGAACCTGCCAAGACGGCGTGAACGACTACACCTGCTCCTGCACCCTGGGGTACACCGGCAAGAACTGCAGCGTGCGCTCAGATGCCTGTGGCGCCCGCCCATGCCAAAACGGTGGCACTTGCTTCACCCACTTCACCGGGCCGGTGTGCCAGTGCCCTAAAGGCTTTATGGGCCCGAGCTGCGAGTTCACGCTCCAGCCCAGTTTCAAGCCGGCTTTGCGCCAAACCTCCGAGCCCTCCTCCGCCACCCTCACCATCTCCTGCATTCTGGCCGTCTTGGTGCTGGTTCTGGTGGCGGGTATTATCTTCTTGAGGAGGAGAAGGAGACTGCAGGGAAGGAAGCAGCTGAACGACAGCGCAGTGTACAATGATTTAGATACGGTCAACAACCAGGGAGGAAGCGAAAGGGAAGCCTTCCTCAGTCCTAACGGCTTGTTCAAGATCAGCAACGGCACGGCTCGCCTCAGCCTCTCCCTCTGCCCGGACGGAAGATCTGGGTACAGGCACAGTCCTGTGGAGAGCAGCCTGGCCCGAGGCGAGCGCCAGGACTTTATGTGGAGGGACGAGGCCGGCCTGGGCTCTGGGGCAGGGCTGAGATGAAACATGGACGTCCACACAGGGGTAAAGGAATATTAGCACTTGTTGCTCCTCTCTCTTCATTCACAGTGAAGAACGGAGCAAATCCATGAAAACCACTCTGCCTATGCAGAAGATAATGTACCATTAAAAATGTAAGCATAAGAAACAAAATGTTGACAAATGAACTATTCTGATGAAGATGATTTACAAAGATTATTTAAAAAATGTATATGGGGCGAAGCTCTTCCACGTTTTAGACCCAAAGAAACAAATAATACGATCCACTTTTCATAGGACCTACAACACAAACCAAATACAGGAAGTCACAAAACCACCTTTGGAAAAGCTGCCCAAAAAAAAAAAATGTTTTGTTGGGTTATTGTTTTTAATATGTTCACTTTGTATGATTGTTATCATTTTTTTATTTTTGTTTTGCTTTTCAATCTTCCTTTGGACATTATTTCCTTATTGTGCGTACCATCATTTTTATTCTTTATATTATTTATTTATTTGAAAACTTATGTTTATTGCTTCACCTGGATTGTCACAGATGTAGAGATATATTTATATGATGCTGAATGAAGAACCGACGCTTGATGTTTTATGGGCTGTGAAGGCTGTGTGAAATATCCCAAAGATATTCAGTGCAGGGATATAAAAGAAAATGTGCTTTATCACACAAAGTCAGCCGTTACTGTAATTTATATTTATATACTACTGATCACACTGCTCTTTTCGTGTGCCATTTTGTGTTCATGCCAAAGTTTTGTTATGTTACCTTCATATTATTTAATTTCATCATGTTGTTGTTGTGATGTGGAATAAAAGATTTGCGTTGATGTGATTCTGGATTTAAGTCTCTGTTACTATACCATGACTTTCTTTCATTACGTTTTTCCACATACTATACTTCTAATACTACTTCTAATGACAAAGTCAAATATACGAAGAGAACAGTCTCAAGTGCGATTCATGAAAAAAAAGTTATAGTATGTCGAAAAATTTCTGAATACGTCAAATACAAACAGAAACATTGTATCTGGGCAGATAGCTCAGTGTGGTAGATAACTGGTTGGAATGCTGAAGGTTGTGGGTTCGATCCTTATATGACATGATGAGTTTTGAGGTCTTACTTCAAATAAAGAAGTCACATACAATAGCAAACACCACATCAGTGTATCTGCTCAGATAGCTCAGTGTGGTAGATAACTGCTCGTAGTATCCGGTTGGAATACTGGAGGTTGTGGGTTCAATCCTTATGTGACACAGTCTGTTTTCAGGTCTAACTTCTAATGACCAAGTCAAATATACGAAGAGAACAGTCCTTACTGCGTGTGGCATTGGTGGCTGGGTTGCTGAGTTCTGGTTCGGGCTGCGGCAGATCGGGGTTCAATCCCTACCCTCATCAGTGTCCGGTGCCCGACAGTGGTGTGAGACGAGCGTCTCCTCCCAGGGTTTACCAGAGATACAACTGGGGGGTTATGCAATAGAAAACAGATATTTCATCAAACTTTAACTATATTTTTAGCAGTGGCCTGTATGGTATGGTCCTATTTAAGGCCGAGACCTTGGGGCTGCCGAGGAGATGTTGACAGGACCCTCTACTAGATGTATCAGAAAGGTAGACAAATACCACAGGTAGAAACACTACATAAAGAGTTAAAATTTCAGTCTTCTATTGCATAACCCCCCAGTTGTATCTCTGGTAAACCCTGGGAGGAGACGCTCGTCTCTCTCCACTGTCGGGCACCGGACACTGATGAGGGTAGGGATTGAACCCCGCTCTGCCGCAGCCCGATCCAGGAACTCAGCAACCCAGCCACCAATGCCACACGCACTGAGTACTGTTCTCTTCGTATATTTGACTTCGTCATTAGAAGTTAGACCTGAAAACAGACTGTACCACATAAGGATCGAACCCGCAACCTCCAGTATTCTAACCAGTTATCTACCACACTGAGCTATCCAACCAGATACTCTGATGTGCTGTTTGTGTTTGTTTTTGACTTCTTCATTTGAAGTTAGCTCTCAAAATTCGATGTGTAGCATAAGGATTGAACCCACTACCTCAAGTATTCTAACCAGTTATCTACCATACTGTGCTATCTCTCTGGATACTCTGATGTGCTGTTTGTTATTGTATTCTTCATTTGAAGTTAGCTCTCAAAACTCACTGTCACATGAAATTTTTCGACTTTATGACTTTTTTCATTACATTTTTCGACGTATTTTTCGACTATGACATTTTCTTTCATGACATTCATGACATACTAAATAATTAGATATTAAATAATAATTAGCATTTTGGAATAAAGAAAACAAAACCAAACAAAAAGAAAAGTCATGAGACTTGTGTGAAGTGACGTGAGTTCAGGTAGGCTAAATACTGGGTCACCAGGGCAGCTCTCAATTAGAGATTATTGTCTGAGGGAGAACAGTGACTTCTAGTTCTGTTTTTAACCACATCTCTGTTTAATCAGCTGATGCATACTTAGGCCTACAGCTCAGCTGCCTGAGGATCACAGGCATTTTGACATCTTGGCAGATGAAGGGGCGGTGGTTAGATCTATGCAGGTATCAGTGTCTTTGACCGACAGACTGAACTCTTTGTCTGGGTGGGTTTGTTCTTCGTCACTGAGCTGGATTAGACATTAACGTAAAATCTGCTTCACCTCTACTCTACCTTTTAAATAGGATTTGTGCTCAGGGTCTTTTGAACAGACCCAGTCTGAAGTCCTGAATAACAGGAAGTGGGTTTAAACAGGCCTAAATAGGACTGCATTTTATGTTTTAGGTCAGATGTTTCTGCTATTGGGCCACCTATTTGTTTTGCACAGTCTTACTTTCATTCAGTAGTCCTGTCTGGCCAATAAAACAGCTTTCCTGACTTTCTGAAAGTTGCACTAGAGCAACTACACAAAGTTAAAAACTAAAAGTGAATTCCACAGATTGTGGATGCAGGTAAGATAATGAATTCTAACATTTCTTATCAGATTCTAAATGTCAAATGTAGAATAATTTTAATAAAATGCCAAAACCCGAAGTTCTTGTAAGGCTGAACACGTTCATTTATCTACACCAAAACATACCTAAGCCCTTTCCAGATTCCTGTCATGACAATCCATTATTATATTTAACTTTGCTGCTCACACAATTTACAATTGTTTTACCTCAGTTCTGACAAACGAAGTTTCAACATGCAAAACTCTTAATGCAAAGAGCCAAACTGAC
This sequence comes from Sebastes fasciatus, assembly GCF_043250625.1. NCBI lineage: Eukaryota > Metazoa > Chordata > Actinopteri > Perciformes > Sebastidae > Sebastes > Sebastes fasciatus. The sequence continues at coordinate 29,157,987 of NC_133810.1, read as the reverse complement.
TTGTTAACTTCTCACATTTAAACACAAAATGCTGAACTTTCATACAAAGTTTTTTGCTAAGTTAAAAGTATACCAATGTGTTAATCTGCAAACCACATGTGACAGTGGAGCTGCTTGCATTCACCTGCTTCTGTGCATTTCCACCCCTTTTCCTCTCATAATTAAATGTCCTATTTTCAGAAGCTACATTGATGCAAGAAGCTTTGTGTTTGTAATCATACATGACCAATTATTTCATCTTAATCAGCTGCTCTGATGTGTTCTCTGATGTCGTTTCTACATCGTTTCTGTCCTCTTAAGCTGCATGATCTAAATCTCTCTTCTCCGTTTCCTCAACCGACCTAAATCCTCTCACCTGAAACATATCCACTTCATTTCTTTCTCACCTGCTCGAGCATGTATGAATACATTTGTAAAGATCTGGCAGCATTTACAATTAATAGAAACTGTATTTTCTCACACAGTGAAGCTCATATACAGACTAGAGTATAGTTCAAAGATTAAGACTTACAGCAGGGTTGTGCTCTTAGAAACCTACAGGAGACAATCCACTTTCAATCTGCAGCCTGCGTCTGAGCCGGACTGTAACACACAACAGATTGTGAGGCAAAATGAAGCCAAAACTGTGTTGATTTTACTTTGCTATACATCTCAGCCTTCATTATTTCTCATCAATATAATTAAAATAGATTAGACAAGGCAAATAGGACAATTATCTATGAAGAATGGTATCAATTAAGGATCAAGGTTCATATTTTCTTGCTGTTTTTTTATATGAAGTCCTTGAAACCAAGCATGAATTATGTGTTGAACAGTTGAAAAGATGCCACTGAATTAGCACATCAACAGTAATCACTCCTGCTGCTACTAATAGCTTCTTCCGAGTTGCTCCCTCCAATAAAGTCAGGGTGTAATCCTCACTAGCTAATGAACAACCAAGTAGGATTTCAGGTGCAGAGTAAACCTCGACCTGATGCCCCAACCTGTACCACCACACTGTAAGAACGAGGGCGACGAAGGGAGGGACTTGAAAGAAAGAAAAGTGTGTTCAAGACCCAGACAGGACAGAGATGATTTCTATTTGTTCTGGTTGATGGAAGAAAACGGATTAAAGGAAAATATATGTTGGATGCTACTCAATTGGATTTAATTTATTGCCATCAATTCCTCATTTGACTCCCTGTTACAGTAAAAAGGTACGGTGAGTGCTGATATCAATATTAATTGTGTAACTATGATGTAAAATACATATTTAAATACATAAAATAAGTATTTTGTGTCAAGTGTTTTTTTCATCTCATAATTAAATAATCAGCAGCTACATTGATGCAACCAGCTTTGTGTTTGTAATTATAAATTAACAATGATTTAACAGCTGCTCTGATGTAGTTTCTCTGCTGTTTGACAGTTTCTGTCCTCTTTAGCTACATGATCTAAATCCCTCTTCTCTGTTTTCTATAAACACCCTAAATCCTCTCAACTGAAACATATCCACATCACTTCTTTCTCACCTGCTCTCGAGCATGCATTGATCTTCTCTAAAGATCTGGATGCTTGTGCAGCATCTGCAATGAATAGAAACAGTTTTGTTGTCACACGGTGAAAGCTCATACAGACATAGATTAGTTCAAAGATTATGTAAAGACTTGCAACAGTGTTGCGCTATTAGACACCAACAGGAGACAATCCAATTTCAATCTGCAGCCTGCGTCTAAACCGGACTGTAACACTCAACAGATTGTGTGGCAAAATGAAGTCAAAATTGTTGTGATTTTACTTTGCTATGCATGTCAGCATTCACTATTCTCATAAGTATGATTCAAAACATATAATATATGTAATAAAGTAGTTAAAATTAGCACAATCTTAAACATCTACAGTAGTAAAACGCACCATAGACATTAATGCAGCAGCAATTTTAATCTAAAAACATCATATATAATGGTTAAACACTGACAGGGACCATAATGCATAATGAGTACTTTTATTTTTGATACTAGTTTGCTGATACTAATAGAACTGAGCCTAATACTTACATACTTTTACTTGGACCAACAATAACATTTTATCTGCAATACGATCCTGGCTTTTGTTGCAACAGTGTTCTACTTGTTGAAACGCATATAGAAACAAGTCTAAAAATGTAGGATGAGGTCAGTCATCGGTCTTGTAAATCTCTGGTATCAACAGTCAGTGTTAATTGGATTATGTAGAGTCAGGAAAGCGCCACAGCCAACAGTATCACTTTCTGTATTACATGTACCAGGTCAGGATGCAGCGGCTTATACACATGAAATATACACCCAGGAAGACTTAACACGGCGATCCAGTGATCCACTTTACACTTCCTGTCCATTTTGTTGCAGGGAGATGTATTTTTCTACATGTTGCACAGCACATAAAGGGCCCATCATGCAGATATATAATGTTAAATTGCAGACTTTTGAACAATCTATCCATGATCCATGATAAATGTTCTTGTGTTTCAGTCTCTCAGGGTTTTAACAAGCTAAAATGAATTGCCTTTTTGCACCAACATTCAATGATAAAGGAAGAAACAAATGCATAGAGATGTAGATAATTCCTCAAACTGTGCGTTAAATAAACAAGAATCCAACAAAAGCAAGCCGAGGAATAAACATTTCTTCTGTTTACAATATATTTCAGCATTCAAAAATGCTCTTTATAATTCAAATTACAACATCATGCAGGGAGGTAATCTGTTGAATGGAAAAACGTGAGCTAATGCTCTACTTCCTCACGGCTCCCCAAATCCCATGGTTTGCGTGATTGTGTGCACAAGTAGGTGCACACAAGCTTAAATTCCAGGCCTGTCTACAGCATCAGAAATAAAAAGCCAACTTCAGTGACTTTTGTCTTTTGAACAGCAGGGTGCAGTATATCACAACATTAGTCCTTCTCCACCTCAAATATTTTCTTACCTGGAAAAAGTAATTCTATTATTCTCTGGAGCAGTAAGTGCACTGAGACAGCCTCTGTGCATGAGGAAGACCCTGAGGAAATTAGTACATGATCAAACAAAGTAACCCATGGAATGCACTCAATATTGATGACTGATGACAGACATTATAATAATGTCAGCATAATGTTATATTTAACTACAAGAAAAAAATCAATCAGCCCCTTTCATTATATGGCATTTTGTACAAAAATGTGTTTTACTGATTATAAAATGCGATGGAAGTCATAATTGCTGCTAAAAATAATGGAAACAGGACAGGTTTTTTGTTTTTTTTAGCACTCTCATTAACTTCCCTACTGATTCTGTGTGTGCCAGACAAAGGTGCAGCCATGGACATCGGCGGTTTGGAAACGGTGGTGGCAAACTCTGCCTACGTTTCAGCCCGTGGCAGCGTGGACGGATCAGCAGCAGCAGCCATGCGTGACAAGAAGATGCGTGCCAGGCTGAGGCTCCCACACATCAGAGACTGTGAACACATGAAAACATCCGTAGACACAACCTTTGACTTCATGTGTGTCAAACAGCCTGTCGGCAAGCGCCTGTTCCAGCAGTTTCTGGAGAGTGAAGCAACCCACAAAAACGCCGGAGAGCTGTGGAAAGACATCGAAGACTACACCGTATGTAAAGAAGCGGAGCGAGTGCAGAAGGCCCAGAAAATTGTCAATAATTACTACAAGTCAGCTTCAAAGAGTTTTTGCAGCTTCTTGGAGGAGAAGGCCGTCGCTCGAGTTGTAGAAGACTTCAAGAACGTCCGTGGTGACCTGTTTAAAGAGAGCGAGCAGCAGCTGCTTAAACACCTGGAGAAGGCGGCCAAAGATGGCTTCAAGGACAGCATGTACTTCCTGCGTTTTGTTCAGTTCAAATGGCTGGAGAGTCAGCCTTTTGATGAGGAGTGGTTCATGGACTTCAGGGTCCTGGGTAAAGGAGGTTTTGGGGAAGTGTTTGCTTGTCAGGCTAAAGCAACAGGCAAAATGTACGCCAACAAGAAGCTGGAGAAAAAGAGGCTGAAGAAACGCAAAGGCTACGAGGTAAAGCGCTGATGTGGCATCTATATGTCCCACCTATAGTCATTCATAGTGTCAATCAAAAGAGTAACTACAAAGATGCACTCAGTAGAGTGCAGATCTCAGCCAGGAGTGTCTGCAACAACAGCTGCCATAATGTTTGATTGAATGAATACAACCCACAATTGGCTGACCCTCGTCTAGACTGCAAGTGTATCAGACTTGTTTTTATCTAATCTATACTGCACCGGCTCTGTGCAGGAGAGCGTCTCAGCTTCGTAACCGTGGCGTGAATCGCTTATCCAGGCTTCAAGGCTATTTTTTCAACAATATGCGTGTAAACGTGAGGCTGATGCCCAGTAAAAAGGCTTGGAACAACTGTGTCTCTGGCCGCAGAGCAAATAGCAATGCAGTCAGCAGTGCGTGTAGTTCTGTTAGCTGATCTCACCGTCCTAAACAATGAAACTGAGCAGACTGTTTTCCCCCTACTGTGTCTCACTTGTGGCCCCTACCGGCCGGGGTTGGTTAAGAGTAGCGAGTCAGCAGTCGTAAATCAATCAATGGCAGTATCAAAAAGGCAATAAAAGACGTTTTGAGAACGTGTGAGTCACTGCAACCGCGAGAGGTCCTTAAAAGGTCCAGCCATAAATTAACTCCCAACAGGTTATGCAGTTTGGTGCAGCAGTTTGCAAGATTAGCCGTGGACGGACACGACTGATCTCATTATCTCCTGGCGGATATAACAATACAAAGTGAAATCATTCGACTGGCAACCTCACGTGCTAAACTACAGCAGGAAATAAGAAAGAACAGGTTGTGAGAGAAAATAACCAAACAAGTGCAAAGGTTTAGTATTTAGCACAATGGCTCAATGCAAAGAAGCTTGTGACTCTTTTAAAGACGTCACAAAGCAGCTCAGAGACAAAGACGCTGAAGCCACTGCTTCTAAAGAAGATCTTCAAGTTAGTCTACTCAATTAAACATGCTACAGTACATTAAAGGTATTTTCACTTATGGTGATTAGACCTCTGCTCAGGTTGCACCTGCACATAGCTTAATGCACTTGATGTACTAATAAGAGACCTATTTCTCATAGCACAGATGTAACCAATAGCATCAATGATGTCTCTGTTGCATTTGCGTGAGTCAGTAAGCTTGTATGTAAATTACACTTGGACTTGCTATAGAAAGAAAAGCACAGGTGTAACTAATAATTAATTAGTTAATCCTGTTAAGTCTGCAGGATTTCAAACTAACTAAAGGCTCCACCTGATTAAAGCCGCTTCAAGCAGAGGGGAAGAAGTCATCTGCAGAAGTAAGCTACTGAAGTGACTGTTTGGAATGAAAACCTGCAGACTGATGGCTCATCGTGGCACATGGTTGGCCACCCTCGAATCAGCCATGCCAGAGAGACATCATTTAAAATGTGAGGACATCAGAAGAGGTCTAATCAGGCAAAAATACCTGTCTGTGTGGCTGGACAGTGTGTCGGGGCTTTAATTATTCCTAATAGATGACGTTGTACATTCTTGCTTTTGTTGGATTCATCATGTTCTGATGTTTGATTTGTGTTTAGGGAGCAATTGTGGAGAAGCGCATCCTTGCAAAAGTTCACAGCCGCTTCATTGTGACGCTGGCTTACGCCTTCCAGACCAAGACCGACCTCTGCCTAGTCATGACCATCATGAACGGTGGAGATCTCAGGTGATCTATATAAACAGCAAATACAGCGGTATATATACATACACACATTGACCTAAGCAATATGCCTCTAAAACACACACCACATACTGGTTTCTCTACTTAACAACAACAGTGTTTCACTCCTCTCATCGCCACTAATCAGCCTAAAGCAGATAAACCTCACAGCTGACGTACAGACTAGGAGTCTTGTGCAGCTTCTCTTCTCTCTTCTATACGTCTTGATTTCACAGAAATCCTAAAACATCAACCTCCTCTCTTACAGATATCATATGTATAATGTGGATGAAAAGAATCCTGGTTTTAATGAGAAGAGAGCAAGTTTCTATACAGCTCAGGTCATCTGTGGGATGGAGCACCTTCACCAGCACAGGATCATCTACAGAGACCTGAAACCAGAGAACGTGCTACTGGATGATGCAGGTGAGCCATTTCCTCTGCAGCATTTCAAGTCTCTGCATGTATGCCCTGATACTACAGCCCCAAAGACACTCTGTCTCTGTCCACAATTTGCTCTTCAACCATGTGAACATGGCTTTTATTTTAGTTTTTAACAGTAGTTGAAAACACTCTTTCATTCAGTCCCTCAAGACAATTATTATAAAGCAAGACTGATGGGTTAAGAAGCTAACTGGCTTGAGCAAATGACGTTGGCTCACTCTTAACACGAGAAAATCACCATGGTAACCTAAATGCTTTGCCACTAACAAGCTCAGGTGCAGGTTCGGTTCAGAGGATTGGATCAAAACACGCATCAGCCCGCACACCAACTGATCGTCATCACTCTAAAGAATCTAAAAATATCAAATATGAAATAGAATAAGTAAAAAATACTTCTTCTTACATTGAAGTGAGACACTGTAAAGAGCACATATTACAGATCGGGAAAAATGACTTTGCTTTTAACACATACAGTAGCAGGAAGCTAGCGGATAGTAGATTTCAGTAAGAACTAGATGATTGCAATTCCTGTAGAAAATGCGTGTGAATGCTGACAGCTGAAATGAATTGCAAAGCATTGCTGAAAATACAGAAATCTTTTAAAGTGACAATGCGGAATGGACTTCTAGAAAGTAGTACTTGGGTTGAATAAACCTTTGAAACTATAAGTCATTATATAGAAAGTATTTGGGTGGATGAACCTTTAAAACTCTATAGAATGAGCTTTTATTTTGAAACATTAGGTCCATCCCTAGTTTTCTGTTAACATGCAGTGAGAGTTGGGGGCTTTTAATTTGAAACTGTGGACTGATGTTGGAAAAGTTTAATATTTTAAAAAGTATAAAGGGTATAAACAAGTTGAATATAAGCAGGAATGACCTTAAAAGGGCTGAATATTTTGATAGTTGAACGGTTTCTGTAGCTTAAAGTATGCAGAAGTAGTTAAAGTTCAAGAAAAGCACGGAAGAAATATAAGAAAAAGAAGAAGAAGGTGAGGAACAAAGATTAGGATAACAATACTGTGAATGCTGCTGTACAGCATTCACAGTAAATAGCATGCACAGCTGTATATTAGTGGTGATTAATATACTTTAATTACGAAAAGGATTATCCTCAATGATGTAGTCTATTTTGCACTCATATTCCACTAGCACGGTCATACATAATTGTCTATTCAATTGCCATTAGTCCCTGTTGTAATCAAGCCTTTTCCATCAGGACATGTCCGCCTGTCAGATTTGGGTCTGGCTGTTGAACTTCCACCAGGAAAAGACACAACTACTGGATACGCAGGAACTCCAGGTTAGTGAACGAATCCAACATTTTAAGATGAAGTAAAACAAAACTGGCCCAGTGGAGAGGAAATGCTATCATCCCAGTGAAAACATAATCTGTATACCACCATGTAGACCGTGCTTCTCTAAGCAGTCTATCGTGTGTGAAATCATGTTGTCTATGAATATAGGTTTCATGGCTCCAGAGCTGCTCCAGAAGAAGCAGTACGACTACTCGGTGGACTATTTTACGCTGGGAGTCACACTGTTCGAGATGATTGCCGCCAAAGGGCCCTTCAGAGTACGAGGAGAGCAGGTACTAAACTAGATGTGGAGAAAAGACTTTTAATGGGCAAAAATATCTTCAATTCACCTGTTTGCTCTTGTCCGGTGCCAATTCTCTGTTGCCAAATCATACTGTTCTGTTTCCTCAGGTTGAGAACACGGAGGTAGCTCGCAGGATCTTGAACGATCCAGTTGCTTATACACCGAGCTTCAGCAAAGAGTGCAAGGATCTCTGTGAAGGCCTGATGACCAAAGATCCGGCCAAACGCCTCGGGTTCAAAAATAACGAGTGCGAGGAGCTCAAGAATCAGCCCTTCTTCAAAGACATTAACTGGGGCCGTCTGGAAGCAGGTGGGTGAAAATCAGGTTGCGGAGGGAAACTCGAGATACGGATGGCGCAAAAAGTGGTGAAATACAAAAATAATATTTACCATATGCCATATTTTAATTTGTTTCTTCCTCTGTGTTCCATCTAAAAGGTATGCTACCTCCACCATTTGTCCCGGATCCCAGGGCGGTCTACGCCAAAGATATTGACGATGTGGGCGCCTTCAGCACAATGAAAGGCGTGGTCCTGGATAACAAGGACACCGAGTTCTACGATGACTTCTCTTCCGGCAACGTCCCGATCCCCTGGCAGGACGAGATGATCGAGACAGGCGTGTTTGGAGAGATGAACATCTGGGGGGAGAACGGCAAGCTGCCCAATGACCTTGACCCAAACTTCGTGGAAACCAAAGGCGGAGGATGTGTGCTCCTTTAGAAACAGAGCAGAGGGAAGAATATTGTATATTAAACACATTTAGATTCAGTTTGCGCTCATTTGATGCCACTTAATCCTAATCTGAATTATCTCTCATTTGTACAATAATTTGTTATTGTTGTAATAAATGTATTTATGTATTTAAATATTATTATCATGTACCTATATTGTAATATTTATAGTGTTAATGTAAAAGTGGCAGCTTGGTAAAACATCACATATTTGAAATGTTATGTTATTTTTGTTTAGTAATTACAGACAAATTATTTTGTAGAGAAATTACATGCAATGTTTCTATAACATTAATTATATGGACCAAAGAAAAGTATTGACATTGTAACATTATGTAATTATTCTTTATTTATTCATTCATCATTTATTTTATTCATTATATAACAAATAGTATTTAAGTTATTATGATGGCAAATATTGTAGACAGAAGAGTTAAAAGCAATCAATAAAATCTTGCTAAGCGCAAACGTGTGTTGAGTCTCCTCTCCGTGACTTTACCGTCCATATCGCTGCAGAGCGTGTTCACTGGTCACACACAGTACTACCCGTGGTTTCAAAGTAAGAGCGGTACAAATTTGGAGTTTATAAGATTACACAGGAACATGTCCCATTGTTTCCAGCAACAATGAAACAGTCAGACAACATTTTTGTTTTGTAATTTAGGAATCTTTGGACTGCGAATTATGTCGTTAAAAATGCCAACAGGCAAAATAGCCGTGAATCTATAGTGTATCTAAACGACAATAGCGATCAGTGGTGAACTTCATCGCTTATCAAACCTCCTGAATCTATATCTATATCTAATCTATATCGTGTTGTATTTTATGCAGATGTTTTATTGCTTCTAAATCTCTTTAATAGTATATGATGAAAGAATGCTCCGCAGATAAAGCTTCGTTTAAAAAGTTGTCTTGAAGCCAGATTTTCCTGAATACCACTATGGATAGATAATTGGATAGCAACGAGGGGAACTTTGGTGAGATTTAAAAAAGTTATCTTACATTGAAAATGACACAAAAATGGGAACAGGACACCTTTTTGACTATCTTCCATCTATGTTGTTAATATCAACCATTATCTTCGTTATTATGTTAGCATGACCCCTTTAAAGGTCCCATATTTTAAAAAGTGAGATTATCATGTCTTTTATATTATAAAGCAGGTTTAAGTGCTATATAAATACTGTCAAAGTATCAAAACACTCAATCCACGGAGAAATACACACAGCCCGTATTCAGAAACTGTGCTTTTGAAACAAGCCGTTAGGATTTCTGTCCATTTGTGATGTCACAAATATACAATATTTAGACCGTTTCACGGTTTTAAACTTAAACATTCTAAATGTGTCCCAGTTTATTTCCTGTTGCAGTGTAAGCGAATGACAGCTGACAGGATGTAAACAGGGACCCAAACTGTTTCCTAGCAACGCAATTCCGTTGAAATGCACTAAAACGAAGCGTTTCAGACAGAGCGTGAATACAGTTATATTCAGGTAGACAGTATGAGAAAAATAATGTGTTTTTTGAACATTACAGCATGTAAACATGTTCTAGTTGTAACTCAAAATACAAGCATGAACCTGAAAATGAGCATGATATGTCCCCTTTAATATGGCACATTGAAATTGTGTTCTGTGAATTTGAAACGGTTGTGCAAACAACAGTGTTGACTTTGGCATAAAGTATATGTATTTGTACATCAAACCACTTTTTATATCTGTATATAAAAGATCTATTGTAGAAGTTTCTATTTTGTTGAAACAATAACTGAAATCCCCAGCACACTTTATTTAAATTGACTCTTGTCTTTTGGGTTATACCGTTGGGGTAAATTATTAAACCACGGAGCATTTCAGGTCTAACTTTAAAAGTTAATCTTAAATTAACACTGAGAGCAATTCAGCAGTAAAAGTGAGTGTGGGATTATATTTTATTACACACCATTGTCAGTTATACTGTATGTCCCACTTGCAAATGAAGCAGTGAATCCAGAGAATGGTCATTTTACTTTCCAGAAACAATACACCGACCAGCCATAACATTATGACAGCACGTGCACCCTGACCGGTCTGCGGCTACGCAGCCCCATACGCAACAAACTGCTCCTCACTGTGTGTTCTGACACCTTTCTATCAGAACCAGCACTAACTTGTTCAGCAGTTTGAGCTCCAGTAGCTCTTCTATTGGATCGGACAACACGGGCCAGCCTTCGCTCACCACGTGCATCAATGAGCCTCGGGTCTGACCCTGTCGCCGGTTCTTCCTTTGACCACTTTTGTTAGGTCCTGACCACTGCAGACTGGGAACATCCAACAAGAGTTGCAGTTCTGGAGATGCTCTGACCCAGTCGTCTAGACATCACAATTTGGCCCTCGTCAAAGTCGCTCACATCCTTACGCTGGCCCATTTTTTCTGCTTCCAACACAAAGTTCAAAGTTCAAAATGTTCACTTGCTGCCTAATAATCCCACCCACTGCCATATGCCATTGTAACGAGATAATCAATGTTATTCACTTCACCTGTCAGTGGTCTTAATGTTATGGCTGATCAGTGTATATATTTCTATGAAGATTAAAATAGTACAGTGAAAGACATCAATCATCACATTACTATCACCTTGACTTCAGACTTTACATATCAAAACGTTATCATATCGTTATACATATCACAACGTTGTGAAAAGAAATTGTAAACTAAGAGTTTACAGCCATGCACAGTGGTGCTTTGACCTAAATACTAACATGCACACAATGACAATGCTAACACGCTGATGCTGCAGGTATAATGTTTAATGTAGAATGCTGGAAAGTACAGCTAAAAAAAACAAATGTAAACCTTGTGGTAGTGTTCTAGGGGAAAAGGGGATCACTGAAGTCACTAAGGTTCACTCTCACAATGAAAAACAATCCATCCAATAGCTGTTGAGATATTTCAGTCTGGACCAAAGTGGTGGACCGACCAACAGACCGATATCGCCTTGCCGTGACACATAGAGCTGCGATCACATTAATCAATAAGACCAGGTATTGAAACAGTGACGTCACCGAAACTGTATTACATAGAGTACACAAATACTGACTGTTCAAAGTTGTGCAAACGTCACATTATTTGAACAGCTTTAACTGAGAGCACATTACTGAACCCACACATTAATCATAATCTAAACTTAGTTCAGTTCAGGTTTGTTCAGTCACGTGATTTTCTGAATTATCAAAGTCATCCTGATAGCCAAAAAGATAACTTCATTTACTGATCGATATAATTTTGTGCAGCATCACGGTTACATAGTCAATCACATTCACTACAGTGGCTGCTGTTATACTCACTTCCTCCATAAAAGATTTCATATGAATAGTTTGAAAAAAAATTTAAGTTTAAGATTTAAAACGTTGAAGCACGACACCAGTGTTTCTGTGCTTGGAAAAATGTTATATATCAGTGTCTCTGTCTCTCTCTTACCACGGAGTATTAGGGCCACATTGAGGAAAAAATAAATCTGAGATTTCGAGAATAAAGTCATAAGTTTACGAGAAAAAAAGTCGTGCTATTATAAAGTAGTAATTTTACATGTTATTTTAGAGGGTAAATAGTGTGAAAATGAGGAACATGAAGCATCTTGTGAAGTTATACTTTAGTTTAGGTTTCACAAATAACAAAATACTTCATCTTTTGGCTCATCAGCACCACATTATCATCAGTATCAGGACCTTGAAAAGATTGTGCAAGAAACTGTGTTTATTCCGAAGAATATGCCTCTTTTGTGGAGGAGGAAATCACATTTTTTACTCGTAAAGTTATGACTTTATTCTCGTAATATTACGACTTTTTTTCTCATAAATTTATGACTTTATTCTCAAAATCGCAGATTTTTTTCCCCCTCAATGTGGCCCTAATACGCCGTCATACTCTCTTTCTGTCTCACACACAAATAACTACAAGAACAATGAAAGCAGTGTTTTTGAAACAATGTAACATTTATAATTTTACTAGATTACTTACTGCAAACACTGATCTCTAAATCAAACCACAGTGACAAGTTTACTAATCAAGGCAGATTAATAATAATAATATGAATTCACAATTTCCTGTTAAATGTGACAGAATAAACCTTTTTCCAAGATTAAACAAACATCTCTGTGAGAATACAATAGATATTTATGCCCAGGGAATTCCCAGCAGATAAAGATATTAAAAGTTAAAACATTATATAACAAATTGTTATAACTCTTGAAAGCATCTTTCCACTGAACAGACAGCTACAACCAGACTATAGTCTGCTAAAGTAGACGGTGCAGTAACTTAATGTTTAAATCTAAATCACTGAAAAATCATCCTAATCACAATAAAAGCATGCATTTGCTCTTGTTGAAGTGATGTGACCTTAGCGTCAGTGCCATCGCAGCCGGTGTCGGTGGCTGAAAGCCGAGACCTTCAGGTTTGAGTGAACTTTCCCTTTAAGCAGAGAGGTCAACGGGGACACAACTAAATAAATCTATCAGCTGACTGAGGGCAGGGCAAGGAAATAAAATATTAACAGACATAAGATTATGATTTAAAGCCTGAATGTCTATTCAAAACTGTAAGTATACGACAGTACTTTGAACTGTGCTCGATTACTGGTCAGCAAAAGAGAATTCACATTTGATAAGATACCGACTGTAAATGGTGAAGTTTCTCATAAACAAAAGAATAGCTCGACTCAAACATCTCCATTTACTTTTAATAGTCATCTTCACAGAGTACCGAGGAGGTGTATGCAGTGCAGGTGTAAAGACTAGATATACATCAGTACTGCTAGATCTTGCATTTTTGCATTCTTCCATATGTTTCTTGTATGGTATAGAGTCAAGCAATTCATTATAAGGGTGCGTTAGAACTGCCAGGTGACTGCACTGTACTATGTCAACGCAACATTTCATCAGAGTTAAATCTATACGCTCCAGTACAACAAAATGCATTTACAAAGAGCAAGAATTTCAACGCATCCTTTGTCCAGCTGCAGACTCGTTAATGCTTAACCAGTACTAAAATAGTCACTTTCTGCCTTCAATAAATCCCCCACCTTACCCCAGCTTTCAGTGTTTGCTCTGCCCTCTATTCAGTATTTCCCCGTTAGTATTTGCTTAAGGAACTTTAAAATGACCTCTCTAAAATCACAAGCTACCAATTCCTCAAAAGGTGATGCAGGCAGGAGGACAAGATGATGCGAGGAACCCAAAAAAAGAAGAATACCCAGAGAGTAAACCTCCAGTACAATAAGACCATCACTTTATAAGATCATTAAACCTTCCTCTGATTGACTTATGTCATCCCGCACATAGTAATAATACATTTTACAATCATGACAGTGCTTCTTAAAACACTACAACTGAATAAAACAATGAATTGTTCTGTTAACTGCCTCCTGAAGAAGCTTCAAAGGCACGTCAAAGCAATCAGTGCCAAATGATTCCAGCCTTTAGGCTCGTGGATTAAAGCCGTGATAACTGTTTTATTATCTCTGCCTCCACTGCCAATCAAAAGAGGAAAAAAAAAAAAAAAGTTCATTGTATACTTTACATTTCTATGGTAACACGCCAGGCACGTGCAATGTCATCAATTTTGGGCGGGAATAGCAGACTTATAATGTAGCTACAGCCAACAAATCAATGTTCAAATTAGTCCAGGTTTGAGTGCATGAGGGCAAAAAAGAATCAGTTCAGTTCTCACCCTCCCAAAATGCATATCAGATACAGTAGTTGCGAATAGAGCTCCTCACAGAGGTATTATCTATTAGTCTTGGTAATTATTAATAGAAGATTACTTTCAAGATGAAAGAGATCATCGAGGTTATAGCACTTTTCCTAGGTTTTGCAAGCTGGATAATGATTTTCATATCACTACACGATCAGTATTGGAAAGAATCCACGACAGAAGGCAGCGTAATTACGACCTCCACAATCTATGAGAACCTCTGGATGTCTTGTGCGAGTGATTCAACGGGGATCTATAACTGTCGGGACTTTCCATCCCTTTTCGCCCTCCCAGGTAAGTTAAAAGTGTTAATTGTCTAAACGATCTTAGAAAAGTCACTTTTTTGAATCTTCTGTAAAAAAAAATTACAGTTATTCTCAATTAATAACAATTTGCTTTGCCTTTTAATTTTCTGATGATTCAGCTTTAAGTAACAGCTGACTAGGCATTTTCTAACCTACAACGTCAGAGAACTTTATATTTGATTGAGGTACTTTTTCTTCTAAGAAAATGATTATGAGCAATACATATAGAATCAGAGAGCCCAACTTAACAAAAAGAAAAAACAATATACATATGTAATGCAATGCTTGTTCTGTAAATCTACAGAAGCTGTGTAATCCAACACATAGCTCAGTAAACTTTGTGAAGCTTGTTAAGTTTATATAAGAGGAATTTACATCCACTTTATGGACATTTCTAACGACATAGATTGTACTGGATTACGTTATATTTTTAGGTGAGTCAATAAAATGAAATAACCTCATAAACCTCACAGACAGTATTATAGATAAGAGTATCCTTACATTGTACAGGTGCTTCTTTTTACACTATCTTTAATATGTTTAATGCAATGCATATGTTGGACACCCACTGCCATTTTACATGTGGGAATTGCATATTTTATTTAATTAGTTCTTGTGAAATGATCATTCTTGTACAGAACCACTAAAACTATGTCTTTAGAAATGTCCATAAAGTCAACTTTGACTTGAAGCAGTAAAGCCAAACGGTTCTTAGTTCTTGTGTTTAGGTTTAAACCATTTGGAATAGAGTAAAGGAAAGTGTTTTATGCATGTGTGGCCAAAAGGCTGCTTCATCACCATGATGATAAAGGCCTGATAATGAACCAACGCTACATCTGTTAGACTAATTAAGACAAGTCCTTCGGGCTCAGTTGTCAAACAAGCAAACAGATTTATCTCATCTGTGGGGCAACAATCTCATCCGTGGGTCGGTATGCGGTGATGCACCCTCACCCCTCAATGCCACTAAGCTACCCATCATCCCTTGGACTCGGGGTGAAGTGAGGAGCCAAAACGTGACTTGAATCCCATCAATAACGGTTTGATATTATTGACACAGTGTTCAAAGCAAACGTCAAAAGGTGACAAATAGCTTAAAGTCTATAGACGTTAGTATGCAGGCTTGAAGGTTGGACTTCACCTCCCTGTTGTCCCTTAAGTTGGGTAAACATTTGGAGTCTTTGAAAAGGTTCAATAGAATTGAAAATAATAGGGGAATCATAAGTGGGCTATTTGGAATTAATCATTGATTTGTGGGTTTTCTGTAGCATCTTAGCTCGGGGGTTGGTGGGAATCGGTCTGGCACACTGAGACTTTGGGGCCAACAAATCCACACGTTTGCACAGGAAGATAGCTTGGAATCAACGTTTTTGTATTAAGGATACTACACGGGTTGGACAGAAGCAAAAAAAGGGAAGTATGAATGCGATAGTGGAAGTTTGTGCCTTCTTGCTGGGGTTTCTGGCCTGGCTGATGGTAGGGATCGCCCTTCCAAACCGATACTGGAAGGTCTCTTCGGTGGACGGTAACGTTATCACCACATCAACCATCTATGAAAACCTTTGGATGTCCTGTGCAACTGACTCTACGGGAGTTCACAACTGCCGGGATTTTCCATCTTTGCTCGCACTCAATGGTATGTGGCCAACACACAGAAATAGTTTGATTCGTGTTGATTACTTATCTGGCTTAAATGCTTAAATCCACCCACTCAAGGAATCAAGATGTTGAAGACAATGACAAAACTTGACACTTCAAGCACTATAAAAGTTGTGTAGGGAAAAAATACATTGTGATTTATCTCCGATGTTGAAACAGTCAACGATTCACATTGATTTCAGCTGAATCGTTAAACTACTGGCTCAAACCCAACTGTGGAGAAATGACAGTCCTTATTTGACATCATTTGCCTTGATCTAGACAGGATCTCAGTGTACCTTTAAAAAGCCTATCAGAATCTGTAGTAAAGACGGGTAATATAAGATATGATAAGATGAGAGTTTAAGCAAGCACAACCACAGTGAACCCAGACAAATAGATAACAAACTAATAACACTTTAAACTCATTCCTAAGAACTAATAATGTGTCGGAGACGAAATACTTGTATAGATAGTGAAAACTATCTGTTAAAGTTAAGTTAAGTAAAGCACATGAAACATATGAAACTGGATGCCCAGCCTTCGTCTTGAGCCCTGAGGTGACACTTCTTGTCAGGTCCTCATCTTATCACAGGCAGAAACTTTCCAGTTCACTCATACAAATTCTGTTTTGTTAAGATGGGGAATTGGAAATGTTGGTGTAATAGTCAGGAAATAAACCTGTGTGGCTCCCCTTCAGCCAACTGGGAACTCTCTCATTAAAACTACAGCGGTATATACAACTACGACTATGATTCATCTGTTGGAAAATGTTGGATGTTTGGATAGATTGTTGTGGCTGAAGTTGTTTTTTGTACAGGTTTTGCCCTCTAGCCATGTCCGTTAGAGAGTTCTGCCTGTACTCATAGAACCAGGGTTACTACCAGTGAACCTCTAGGGGGCTCACACCTGCATCAACAACAGTCTTGTGATGTTGTTCTCCGTGGCTATAAAGCATGCATTTTTAGCACAATAAGAACATTTTTTATGATTACTTTTACTAACGCAACTTGCTAATATTGTAAATATAGAAATTTATGAGTAACTTTTAACTTGTAACTATTGGTGCTGGAATCACTTTCTTACATTTTGTTAAGAAACAAATATTTTTATTGCATCACAGATAAGACACATCTTTTTTTAGTGAAAAACAAGCAATCTTAAATAAGGTAATCATAAATCATAAGGTCCCCCAGCATGAATAAATACGTTTTTTCTTACATGATAATTCCTGTATTTTGTAAATCAAAATCTATTTTTTAGTTCTCTACCATGATAGTGAGCGAGTCAGCTTTTTCAAATCACTCATGATATTTGCGATAATCCCGATGATGGAAATTCCCCAACTTATGATGTGAGTGTTTCTTTATCACTGCATGACCTCGCCCACAGTTACATTGCTGATCTCCTTATTCGACCTGTTTCGACCTGTTTATCCATCCCCCGCTCCAACTGCAAAACAAAAGGTGATCGGGCCTTTTTTGTATTAGCCCCAACTCTCTGGAATCACCTCCCCCAATCTTTTAGAGCTGCTGAATCTCTGGACTGATTTAAGCGGCTTCTAAAAAACCCATCTCTATAGGCAAGCCTTTCTATAGGCCTCATCCACATATGTGTTTGTCTGTTTTAGTTTGATCTGTTTCTCATTGTTTCTGTGTTTCATATTGTAATTTGTCCTTGTGTTTTCATCATTGTTTGATGTTTCGTTTTGTGTTCAAAGCACTTTGTAACGATGTGTTTTAAAAGGTGCTATATAAATAAAGCTTTACTTTCTTACTTACTTACTTACAATCCGCGATAAAAATCTTATATCGTCCCATTCCTAATTATTTTTTTTATGTTTGCACACAGGGTACATTCAGGCCTCCCGGGCCCTCATGATTGCTGCCATCGTGTTTGGGACGTTTGGGCTCGTGGCTACTCTCATAGGAATGAAGTGCTCAAAAATAGGAGGAGAAAACTATATCCTGAAGGGAAGAATCGCTGCGATCGGAGGAGTGTTCTTTTTGCTACAGGGTAAATGTTTGGTCAGAAGTCACTTCAAATGTGTTGTGCTTAATGAAGAAAGGTCCCTGCTTTTATGGTACTTTAAAGGAAAATGTCCAGTCCCCAGGTGGACACACAATCAAACAACAACACAAAAACAGCTAGAAAGGTAAATCATGTCTGGCACTCCAGTCAGTCACTGTGTACAGAAGACAAGTTATCAGAAAATGAGTCACCGGTTCGAAAGGTTATCGTTACTCTAACGAACCTGCTGATGTGAGAAGAGGTCACACTATGTAAAATACAAAAAGTGATGCAGTGAGCGGACACTGGTGATCTCTTTGTGTCCACAAACAAAACACTCTTGCTATTATTGCAGTTAAATTTGAAAGGCTTTTAAATGTTAGAACTATATTATTTTACATAGTAATCATACTTATACTGGCTATAAAGGAGTAGTCACTCCTTGCAACAAGCAGGTACCTTTGCTTCATATGAATGGCTTCATAAATAATGTAATGATATTGCATGAAATGGTTTTAGGACTTACATTCCTAACATCACTTTATTATCTAAAAACTATTTTTTGACCTTGTTCGTGTTATCTTAAAACATCCAACTTGCCTAAAGTAAACAATGTTTTGTGTTTTGTAGGGACTTGCACCATGATTGCTATATCTTGGTATGCAGCCAACATCACGCAGGAATTCTTTGACCAGTTTTATCCGGGGACAAAGTGAGTCAATATATTCTGCATCAGTGTGCCAATCTGTTGAAAAGAAGCGGAACAATAGCTGAATGACACAAAGTGATGTTGCCGTTAACTGTGGATTCAATACATATAAAAACATATGTTCAATGTTATCGTATCACAGGTATGAGATTGGAGAGGGCCTGTATATCGGCTGGTGTTCAGGCGTACTTGCCATTTGTGGAGGTGCATGTCTGACGTGTGCTTGCAAAATCAACACACCCAAGGAAAAAATGTGAGTATGCGATGCTGAAAACGTTTGATATGAATTGGTGCATATGCTCCTGAAACTGAAACGTGAAACTTTTGTGTTTTAGACCATATCCATACCAACCAACCTCCAGAGGACACGCGGTGTCGACTGTGGTAACGTCTCACACTGTCCCGAGCAACTACGGAAGAAATGCTTATGTCTGAGAGGTGATTTTGTAGAAGGGAAAGCCGGCCGGTTGGAGTCAATTCACCACATTGAATACACTATGAGAGGGCAGCATTTACAATGGAAAACAACACTGTAAAAACTCATGATCAGCAACCTTGATTTGATTTGGAGAGTTATTGGCTTTATCCAATCGAAACCTTTTAGTGATACATATTTGCTGTATATGAATTTGTAATGCTTATGTACTGTGAAAATTGCTTATATATACTTTACTAGCTTACCAAGAGACACTGCAACATAATAAAAACGGTGGCAGTACAAATGGAAAGCATCTGTAACAGTGTTGATCACTGCTATAATCTAGAATTAGTCTACAATCATTACACGCTGGTATTTAACAAGTCAATATAGGATCATTTCTATCCCCAACAGCCTTTAGCAACCACACCTTTATACCTAATTACATTTCCTTTCCTTTATTTTAATAATTGCTACCAGATGACTCGATCATAAGAAAAATATTTGCAAGAAAGCTGATGAATATGTCAAGAAAAATCCGATCCTCTGGCCTTAGGGGATGTACGAGTGTTTGACATTATTTTAAAGGTTTTTGGATAAAAAAATAAAGAAATAAAAGCTCCTGTTTGTCACTCTTACTAGGACTAGGAATACAAAACAATCAGAAATATTTAATCCTCAGAGCATGTTAAATTGTTTTACGATTGTGTTTAAGTCTATAAAGTTTGTGTTATTATATAAAGTGTTGTAATCCTTTGTTATACACATGTATCCTCAAACCTGCCTCAGGTTTTCTGGTCGCACCCCTTCCACACAACCCAACATTTCTTGTGGTTGTTGCTACAAATTCAGAATAATTTGCCTGCAAAAACGTTAAAAACTCAAAAAAACTAAAAAACTAAAACTTCTCCTCTCTGGGAAATTAGATGGCAACTCCAAAACTAATCTGGCTGGTCTTAAAGTAAATAAAGCTCTTAAGTAGAATGATCTAATATCTATCAAAACACTTTTGACTGTGTAAAAGTCATGAAGGAAATTTAACCTGCAACTGTAACCAGTAAATAGCTGATGGTAGACGAGGGCTTTCACCCCCCCACTCACCTCTGAACCAGAAGACTTTGAGTCACAGGGTTGAAACAAATGTAAACATAGCCTTTGTAAGTTTTGTGCATTTTAATCTTTTTTAAGCATGTGTATATTTCAAATGTTTCTTTTGGGTGATTTTACATGTGTTCCTGTGGATTTTTGTATGTTTTATACACAAATAAATATAACTTCCAGAGACTAATTGCAAAGAAAATCATGAAAATGTTTATGAAAGATTATGATTTCCAGCATATTCCAAGAATAGAGATGTTGACTCAATATTAACAAAATATGAAACCAGTCCACACGTTCAAATTACAGGAATTTTAGTTTACAGAACTCGTTTGCACATCATCAGCAGAAAATACTCACATCTGAGATTACAGTCAAGATGAATGTTTAGTCCATTTAGCCTGGCATTCCCTGACTGCCCTGTCAGAGAGTTGGCAAATTCATCTTCAGTTGGTTAAACACGCCACCTACTGGAATGGTATGGTGTCACGTCTGGGATTAGATTTACTCAAAACGCATTGTGTTGCTGGGAAACTGGCCAAAATCTTCACCGAGCATCACCAGATCCTACAAAGATTAAAATCATCTCAGGGCTGCACTGACTAATTTATAAAGACAATCTTTTGTATCTTTATACATTTTGCACTGAGAGGTGACAAAGGTTATGCATCCATGCCTGCATGAAGGAAGTTCAAAGGTACTTTAATGAAATAAAACTATTTAAAATCATACTTATAAATTGTATGTAGGTCTTCGTTAACCCAGAAGGAAGACAAGGTAGTGAGGAACTAGCTACAGTGGAGCTTATTTTGTCACTGTCTTACAAAGGGTCAAGGTTTACCAGCCACATTGTTTCACAGTAAGTTAGATATTTTCCTCGGCAGACTTCTAATCTTTAGGTGCTTCATTTGCTAAATCATCCAGGCTTTGTCCATCAAAGCGCATAAAGTGCCAGCCTTCGCTGTCGGTGAGGTCCTGAGCTCCTTTAGCAGCGTAGAAGTCTCGAGACGGAGTATTCCAGTCCAACACAGAAAACTGCAGCCGCACACACTGCTTCTTCTTCCCCACCTGAGGAAACCAAACAGCCGTGCACTGTTACCTCTTCTTCTTCACACAGGACAGATCAGATGAACATTTGTTTCCCTAGAAAACTGCTTTTAGTGGTCAACAAACACATTCTTACCTCAGCGACTTTGCTCAGTAAACCCTTGCCAATGCCATTTCCTGTAAAGGAAATCAATAAAGGAAATATTTGTACTTGTGGACAAAACTTTTACAGAAAAAGACGTAACAGAAACATTAAGAAATTATGATTCACACATCGAAGCAAGCACACAGAACACATTTTACGAAGTACTTTCCTTCCAGGCTTCGTTGACAACAATTCAACACTTAACTTACCTCTGAATTCTGGCATCACGTACAGGTCCTCCATATATACTGACCGCCCCTTCCATGTACTGTAAGTGTAAAAGTAAAGGGCGTATCCGACAACTGTGATTCCTACATGGAAAAAAAGAAACATGCAATCAGAGAGACAGGAAGGATATCAGAACATTTTTAATCCCTACAAATAAAGTGGAATAATTGTGTCTTGCATAAAAAAAATGGTGAATTGATTTCAAGTCTGTGAATGCTCAGTCACTGTGCAACACATAATAAATCAACAGTGTTGATTTATGAGATGACACTTGAGCTGTCATCATGATTTGTTGGATAATATATGACAATATCTTAACAGCAAGGGCAGAGAGATAAGATGCAGACAGGTTTAAAGCTGACTGACGGGGGAAACTAGGATAGAAAAAGCCTTGATCATCACTTTACCTTCTTTAGATTTATGCTCCTCAGGCACTTCTGCAACGAGGCATTCAAAGAAGGGATTCTGGCAGAAACCGTCCTGCTCCAGCTCTAAAGATAAACCAGACAGATGATATACCCAAATAGCAACATTTCATCTTTACATTAGAGGTAATATCAGCACCCACGTGACAAGACACATCAAAAACGTCAATACTTGAAACATTTAAAGATGCATTACTTTTTCACGACTCTGCTCTTATCGATAATAACAGCTAAGATCCAATCACATGGTAACATTGCTACGAAATAGTCCATTAGGCAAGAAAAAACAGAAATGATTAGCTCTAGCTGTGGATCACATTATTTTACATCTAAATCTGCAAGTTTTTTCCGGACTAAGTTGTTTACTCATAAACATGTTGAAGGCATTTCCTACTTCATAAACGTTTCCAAAGTCATATCCTGAGTGTTTCAAACCTGCATGCAGTCTTCTTCTATTCCTCTTTCATTTGGCGCATTGATTTCCATGTCATATTATACCGCCATCACTTGTTGATGGGTATTATCTTCAGTCAGCAGAAACATCAATCATGTCATCCATGCGCCTCTGTTCCTCTGCCTGCCTGATTACCTTCATTCACACACCGCGCTCGTTCTCGCTCTTTCGCTCCACCTCACATTCATGCGCGCACACTCCACACTGCAGAAGACTTCGTAGCTCTGAGAATATCTAGTGAATGTACAGTGGACGTTTGTGCAGAAATAACTGCTGCAGCTCCTCCAGACCAACAGAGGTTTCCCGTGTCTTGTGAAGTGACGGGGCTCCGCAGAGAGAAACGTTATCGTCTCTGACCAAAACTCCGATGTCTCCCCCTGTTCCCTCCGACCGCAGTCTGGAGGCTGAGGCAGGGAAAGCCAACACTAGGATCAGCATTGATTCATGGAGAGACCTTCGTCTGGTCAGCTAACATTACTGCCAAGCAGCTGAAATATAGAGTGATATTGTGGTTTTAGCTGACGTGTGTCGCCTCACTGTTTTGAGCGATGCTCGTTCAGGTATATGTAGAGTCGAGCACAAGCGCGAGCCTGACGCTGACTTTCGTTGACTTAACGGCCACAGGTGTCGCTGTTAACAAGCTTTTCTGATTCTTACAAACAGTCCCTTTAAGACACTTGTCACACAAAAAGATGCAAATCCAGGACCACTTCTCTTGACTGTCCTGGTGGTAACTTAAGTTACTGTAGAGTCTATAGTAACTTAAGGTTTTTAACAGCAGACACTGGTGTGCCATTGGAGGATAAACACAGGTGATGACTTATTGTTTACATTAATAATGAATGAATAATGAAGTCAACCCACAAGGTAAACTAGTCTCTGTGTATGTTGGCTCACTGGTATGGCTTCCCAGGACACCGAGTGACATAGTTCAAAGTTTCCCCTGGGTTTCTCTCAGCAGTTTTCTATCATTCATTAGCTAGTTAAGTGCAAAATTACCTTGATGAGATATCTTCACTTGGTCGGACATTTTTTCATAAACCGCCAACTCCTGAGAAAAAAGGAGATTTTAAAACGTTATGTGTGAATGTATCGTGTGTCATTTGACATATTTACTAAAGGAAATGTAACAAGCAGGGAATGAAATTAGCACCTGCCAAATACAGGGTCAATGTTGGCTGTTTCAGGTCACCTGCCACCATGGCAGACAGGGGTTCCTTATATTAAGAAATATTATTTTTAAAAAGCAATTCTAAAGCCTAAATTAAATATATGGTAACACTTAATTTTACAGGTCCACAAATGTCATGGTAATTAGGTGATAATTAGCAAGTAATTTTTAAATTTCTTTGGAATTACTGCCAAATTACCTCAATATTTACCTATACATTTATAGAAAATTCCTTTATTATAAACATTATTTAATAATTATATTCTGCTATTTCTCAATAGCTGGTAATTTATTTAATACATTTCAAAGAAAAGAATACAAAGTTAATTGATATGCTTTATTTCCATGTCTGCTGGTAAATAGATAATAATTAGCTGATAACTTCTTTGAACTTTCTTAAAAAAACTCTCTGAATCATTACATTAGCAACCAGGTTACATTTGTGTAGACCATAAGTCACTTCAATGCTTCATGAAGCTGCAATGATTCATGAAGCTGCAATGATTCATGAAGCTGCAATGCTTCATGAAGTTGCAATGCCTCATGAAGTTGCAATGCCTCATGAAGCTGCAATGCTTCATGAAGTTGCAATGCCTCATGAAGTTGCAATGCCTCATGAAGCTGCAATGCTTCATGAAGCTTTAATGATTCATGAAGCTGCAACGCTTCATGAAGTTGCAATGCCTCATGAAGCTGCAATGCTTCATGAAGTTGCAATGCCTCATGAAGCTGCAATGCTTCATGAAGTTGCAATGCCTCATGAAGCTGCAATGCTTCATGAAGTTGCAATGCCTCATGAAGCTGCAATGCCTCATGAAGCTGCAATGCTTCATGAAGCTTTAATGATTCATGAAGCTGCAACGCTTCATGAAGTTGCAATGCCTCATGAAGCTGCAATGCTTCATGAAGTTGCAATGCCTCATGAAGCTGCAATGCCTCATGAAGCTGCAACGCCTCATGAAGCTGCAACGCCTCATGAAGCTGCAACGCTTCATGAAGTTGCAACGCTTCATGAAGTTGCAATGCCTCATGAAGCTGCAATGCCTCATGAAGTTGCAACGCCTCATGAAGCTGCAACGCTTCATGAAGCTGCAACGCTTCATGAAGTTGCAATGCCTCATGAAGCTGCAATGCTTCATGAAGCTTTAATGCTTCATGAAGCTTTAATGCTTCATGGAGCTTCAATGCTTCATGAAGCTTCAATGCTTCATGAAGCTTTAATGCTTCATGAAGCTGCAATGCTTCATGAAAATGCAAAGCTTCATGGAGCTTCAATGCTTCATGAAGTTTCAATGCTTCATGAAGCTGCAATGCTTCATGAAGCTTCATGAAGCTTCATCTCGCCGTCACTAGTTTACATTGTGCAGTTGAGTTTCTAGTTTAGCTTCATTACAACAAACAGAGTACTGAGACTCACCATTATCATTCTGGATATTTCTTTGCAGTCTTCTTTAGTTGAAGACCGGATTTTGAACTTCATGTTTGTTTAATCTGCACACTTTATCCTTTATGAACTGTTTTACTGTTTTCTTCCTCAGAGAGAAAAGTCAAATCTCTGCAACTCTGTCTTTACCCCGGAAGTGGATCCTGTGTTGCAATTCTGCCTTCAAAATAAAAGACAGATCACTGAAAATGTTTTAAACCATGCATGCGCTAAATTATTAATTTAAATCGGTTATTCAAATCCAATTAGGTTTATATTTTTCGCATGGAAATCTACACTAGAAGGAGTAATATACGAGTTTTAGTTTGGGCTTTCCAGCACATGATACGGGGTTTGAAAATCACGCAGTTGTTGTTTCCTGCCGCAATGCACACATTTTTTATTTTTTTATTTTATTGAAGAAAATTAATTTACAAACATTAAGGCATTGTAATCTAAACTGAATACTTCTAACATACAAGGCACAATTGGATAGGAAAGATAACTAAAATTATAAAAAAATATATATAATAGAATATATAATAACACAAATAAAAGAGGGGGTAGAAAATAATTCAAGGAACAAAAAAGAAATGCATAAATAAATAAATAATAATAAGACTGTACTATTCCATAGTAGCTCTAGGGGTCATCATCATAGTTGACTTATGTGTTTAATGTGGTCTTGTACTTTTGCATTTTTCACTTTTAAAACCTTTATCTAATTACTTCTGAAACTCTGGCCTCCAGACTGACAGGATGTAGTGGTGAATTGTAATCAATTACATTTACTCAAGTACTTGTATAGCTTTGAAGTACTTGTGCTTTACTTAAGCATTTCCATTTTATGTTTATTATACTTTTTTACTCCACTACATTGATCTGACAGCCTGGTTACTTTTCATTCACAGGTCCTTTACATACAAAAAATGTAAGCATAGAAAATATCATAATACTATTGTTCTTTTATTTAAGTAACATTTTGAATGCAGGACTTTTACTTGTAATGGAATATTTTGACACAGAACTTTACTCAAGTAAAAGTAATGGGTACTTCTTCCAACACTGAAGGACTGAAGGAGGACTGTTTCTCTTTTTGCTGGCTTTTTGCTGGCTTTTACATCACTCATGGGGTATAAAATAAAACACGCCCAAATAAAGGATTTAATACAAAATCTGATTTATTTTAAGGTAAAAAAAAGAACATGAAATCAATTAGAATATAAGCTGAAACATGACAGATCTCACAGCTGGACCTCCGTTTTCATAGGGCATTAACATATTTACAATGTCTAGTCACATTTGCTCTTTAATCAGTCAAGAGTTCAGATATTCCCCTTCATACCTCGCCAGAGTTTACCCCTTTAAGCTCAGCCCACTGTCTTTATAAGACAGGGCTTTTGTTGGCACTGTTTTATAAAGGTTGCATGTTTATGGCAGAAAACAAAGCAGGCACATTTTTTTCACAGTAAGATATATATTTTCCATGTCAAACTTTTAATCTTTAGGTGCTTGGTTTGCTAATTTGTCCAGGCTTTGTCCGTCAAAACGAATCAAGTGCAATCCTTTGCTGTCGGTGAGGTCCTGAGCTCCTTTAGCAGCGTAGAAGTCTCGAGAGGGAGTATTCCAGTCCAACACAGACAACTGCAGCCGCACACACTGCTTCTTCTTCCCCACCTGAGGAAACCAAACAGCCATGCACTGTTAACCTCTTCTTCACACAGGACAGACGATCTTACATTAAGATCAACAATACTTTCAAACTTAGAGTTGCAATCGAGTTTTAAAAGCTGACCTTTTCATCTTAAGGGCTATTACACCACTGCTATATTAAAAAACAATTACCTCAGCCACTTTGCTCAGTAAACCCTTGCCAATGCCACTTCCTGTAAAAGAAATCAATTAAAGGCAACAGTAATTATTATGATTCACGCAAGTACACAAAACACATTTTACACAATACTTTCTTTCCAGGATTCGTTGACACCAATTCAACACATATTTTACCTCTGAATTCTG
This sequence comes from Sebastes fasciatus, assembly GCF_043250625.1. NCBI lineage: Eukaryota > Metazoa > Chordata > Actinopteri > Perciformes > Sebastidae > Sebastes > Sebastes fasciatus. The sequence goes on along the minus strand of NC_133810.1, from coordinate 29,130,702 downwards.
CCATCACATACAGGTCCTCCATATATGCTGACCGGCCCTTCCATGAGTATGTGTAGAAGTAAAGGGCGTATCCGACAATTGTGAATCCTACACGGACAAAAAGAACCATGATGAGCAACATCCGTTTGAGTAGTCATTGTGATTTGTTGGATAATAAATGGAAATATCTAAACAGCAATGGCACAGACCTTTTATTATGTGCATAAGATGCCGACAGGAAACTACAATAGAAAAGGCCTTGATCAACACTTTACCTTCTTTAGATTTATGCGCCTCAGGCACTTCTGCAACGAGGCATTCAAAGAAGGGATTCTGGCAGAAACCGTCCTGCTCCAGCTCTAAAGATAAACCAGACAGATAATCCACCCAAATAGCAACATTTCATCTTTACATTAGAAATAATATTACAGTTCATCAGCACCCACGTGACAAGACACATCAATACTTGAAACATTTAAAGATGCATTAATTTTTTACGACTCTGCTCTTATTGATAATAACAGCTAAGATCAAATCACATGGTAAAATTACTACGAAATAGTCCATTAGGCAAGAAAAAAATAGAAATGATTAACCTTAGCTGTGGATCACAATTCAAAATGTTACATCTAAATCTGCAAGTTTTATCCAGACTAAGTTGTTTACTCATAAACATGTTGAAGGCATTTCCTACTTCATAAAACTTTGGCACTTGAAAATATTTATAAAAAGAAATTACACCTAATAAGAGCTACTTGTATTGAAAGTAAAATTGAAATTGAATGAGAAAGACATGAGCAGATATAACTGCCCACACATACAACCACATTTTAAAAAAATGTCTCCTGAACTCACCTCCACTCCTTCTTATCAAAGAGGCTGTAATGTCATCACAGTTACTGATTAAGTGCATCCACATGTATTATAGAACTATGTCTGGTTGCAAAGTCTTACACTACTTATTACCTATATAATAATTAATCGTAGACTGCACTTTGTAGCCTCGGCTGTTCAGACACTCACATATAAGGATGACTTCTGTTGACGGTCATGGTGGCATCTCAAGTTACTATATAGACCCTTTTCACAGCAGACATTGATATGTTACTGTAATGCCTATTTCTCTCCTCAGATGATCTCAGAAACATCTTGTAGTGTACTGTTTAGCTGTAAAATGAGAATGTTTTTGACCCGGCAGCCATGTGGAGATCTGTTGAGGAAATACCAAGCACCGGAGCACGGCCAATAGGAACGCTCTCTCAATGAAATGACCTGTGATTGGTCAAAGTCTCCCGTCACGGGCTAGATTTTTTAAAGTCTGAAAACAGAGCCATGAGGAGGAGCAGAAGTCTCTCAGAACACTTGAATTACAAAATGCTGAAAGGTTATTATGGAATTTTTGCCCAATGGTGCCAAAAATATTCTGCCTACTCAAGCCTTCATACATTTGTTTCCAAATTAATTTATTAATCTATGAATATATGAACTAAATTACAAAGTATGTCATTATTTGACATTTTAATGGGCAATAAAAAGAAGAATTATGAAAAGAATTTACAAATTAAATATTAATATATAATTTATGAATTCATTAATATATTTTTAAATGATGTATATATTGACTGTTTTATGGTGTTTTTAGAAATCCCTTTTTAATTTGAACTATTTATTGATGGATTAATATTTCATTTGTAAATTATTTTTATAATTTGTCTTTTTATTGCCATTTAAATTGTCAAATAATTAATTACTTTGTAATCCAGTCTATTTATTCATAGATTAATTTGTAAATAAATATGTTAATGCTTCTTTTTATTGTACAATTTATTATTCATTAAGTGCAGAATTACCTTCATGAGTTATCTTCACTTGGTCGGGTGCTTTTTCATAAATTGCCAACTCCTGAAAAGGGGGAAGTTTTAAAACGTTATATGTGAATGAAGGCCTCTGTATCGTGTCATTTAAGGACATGTAACAATTAATATGCACCTTGCATGGTGTATTACATAACAAAACACCATTTAAGAGAGAAGTTATGAAGACTCACCAACATCATTCTGGAGATTTCTTTGCAGTCTTCTTTTGTTGCAGCTCGTATTTTAAAATTCATGTTTGTTTAATTTACCACAGTCCACACTTATTAATCCTGTCTGTGTTCTTCCTCAGAGAGATGTCCAATGATTGACTACAAATACACATGACCCATAGCACTGATAACAACTAACACACAGGAAGTATCTGGTGCAATTTGTCTTCAAAATAAAAGTCAAAACGTGCAAGTTTATTTACTTCTGGAACTCTGACAGGAAGTAGTAGTGAAATGTAACTAATTACATTTACTCAAGTACTTGTACAGCTTTTAAGTACTTGGGCTTTACTTAAGTATTTCCATTTTATGCTTATTATACCTTTTTACTCCACTACATTGATCTGACAGCCTGGTTACTTTTCATTCACAGGTCCTTTACATACAAAAATGTTAGTATAGAAAATATAATATTTGTGTTATTTTATTTAGGTAAAATCTTGAATGCAGGACTTTTGCTTGTAATGGAATATTTTGACACAGAACTTTACTCAAGTAAAAGTAATGGCTACTTCTTCCAACACTGAAGGACTGAGGAAGTCAGTAATAGTGTTTCTCTTTTTGCTGGCTTTTACATCACTCATGGGGTATAAAATAAAACACGCCCAAATAAAGGATTTAATACAAAATCTGATTTATTTTAAGGTAAAAAAAAGAACATGAAATCAATTAGAATATAAGCTGAAACATGACAGATCTCACAGCTGGACCTCAGTTTTCATAGGGCATTAACATATTTACAATGTCTTGTCACATTTGCTCTTTAATCAGTCAAGAGTTCAGATATTCCCCTTCATACCTCGCCAGAGTTTACCCCTTTAAGTTCAGCCCAAACAAACCACTGTGTGTTCAGCTGCAACAACATGGTAAAAAAATCTCCACTGTTTGAACAAGTCTCAGTGTGGCGACTGGGTGCTCGCTCCAGGAGACTCGGACCGGTCTAGCTTCATCGCAGCTTCTAGTGGGTTTGAGGAAATTGAGGTTGGTATCACAGAGGTCTTAGTCTCCAAAGAGGAAGAGGCAGATGAGGGCAGAGATACAACTATGTACTTCTGCATAGGTCGTGGACCCGTCAGTCCAGTGCCACTGCCAGACTCCAGTTTTACCAAAGGCTGCAAGGTCGAAGTGCCGCTGGGAACCGTGCTGGTGACCGATGAGCCGGACTGGGAAGAGCTGAGGGTGATCACCTAGAGGGAAGACAAAAAGATGAAGATTTGTGGATTTTACAGAGAAGGGTTTCAGGAAATGCCCTTAAATTCAAGACCGGTTCATTTTCACACCAATCACATTATTAATTAATAAATAATATAAATGTTTCATGTCTGTATTCAATCTTTTTTATTAGTGCTTCTGTTTTCATAATGTAACACATTAGATAAATGTTGTTATAAAATGTCACTGATTATGATTACATTGTTATTGGAGCTGCTTTATTGAGATGGCAATAAAAACTATATTATATATATATATATATATATATATATATATATATATATATATATATATTAGGGATGTGCATTCCAAGCAAAAATACTATTCGAAAATCCCTGGGTAGTATTCGGTTATTATTCAAATAATACCCTGTGGAGATTTCCTGTAGTGATGCGCTGCAGAGCAACGTTGTGATGAGTGTAAAACTGAATTAAAATCAATAGAAAAGAACCTGCTGAGTTGAGGCGTTTCCTGCACTGGTTGACATGACGATGTACTTTGTTGCCGGGGGAGATGGCTGCGATGGGGTCCCTGGTCGAGGGGACATCAGGGTGAGGGAGCTAGGAACCTTGATGATGCTGGGAGTGCGTGGCCCTGCCGACCCACTAAACCCACTTTGTGAGACAGTGAGGGTGGGACGAGGCTGCAAGAGAAGGATTCATCATTCATAATTGAACAGCTGTGTGCTTCTGTGCTTGTTTACTTACATGTCATTCTGCAATGCTCCACATTAACTCTGATATATGTAATAATATATAATATATAATACATCAATGTTTTATGACATCTTTTTTTTTTTGTTCAAAAACTTCCTTCCAGCTTTCTCACATTTATTTATACTTCACTAAACATACTATATTTACATAATGCATTACATAAAGTATTAAACGTACCTGTGTGATTGTTAATGTGGTTCTGTTGACTTGTTGAGCTTGCAGTGCTGCTTGAGTCCTGGCCTTCATTACATGGGAGCAAAGCATGGGTCCGAGGTAACCATAGTCTGTCCGATACTGCTCCACGTTGTCAGGCTGTGGTCGGATCTTGGCAATAACACTTGCACAGTGTTTCTTTGAAAACAAAACACATTTTGTATCCATGAAACGTAAGTACCGGTCTGATGACAAATATATCAATCTGTGTGAAGTTCTCTACTTTTCGGTGCATAATAATCACAAACGTATTACCAGTAAGAGGCTTTGAACGTGGTCAGCTCCTATCTTATCAATATTTGAGACCACCGGTCCTTCCATCACTGTTTTGATGCGAACACCCTCTATAGTAAGCCGAGGAAGGATCAACGTCTTAATCACCTGCATGGGGAAAAAAAAATAAATAAGGAGGTTGGTGCCGATTGAAAAGAGTAAAAATGATGAAGACTTGAGGAAACAGAATCACACTCACATCAGGTCCTAGTTCAGCAAGTCCGGCGATGCAGCCGTAACGTGTCGTCCACTGGGTTTTGTCATCCAACCAACTCTGAGGAAACATGTCAGTCTAGTTTAGTATGTGAAGTGTTTTAAACAGTGGTGTAAATTCAAGGAGGGTAACGTTTATCTATAACGAGAGATAACCCAAAACAATGCATCTGTGGCTAGAAAAATATTCATAATAATCAATAACATCCTTGAGTGAGGAGGATATATCTGGTACCTGACTGTGTTAACAAAACTTGTCTTTATATCAAACTTTTTGGGAACAAAATATAAAACACAAAAACCCACCTTAGTAAAAGTCTTGGTTATACGAGACTGGATGTTGTTGGTCGTAGTACTGAAGGTTTTACAACTTTGGGCCATGAGGCGAGCAGCAAAGTCTCGTAAAGCCCAGTGGTTGTCCACATCTGGTCGCAAACACAGCTGCTTGCTCACAATACATGTCACCACAGCTGGGATGAGCTCATGCAGCTGCAAGTACAGATAGAAAATGATATCATTAGAATAAAAGTATACGTTGAGATTATACCGTTCAAAACAAAAATAATACAACACTTTGTTTGTTTTCTGCACTCACGTATTTCTCCAAATACAGGGTGGGGTTGTCCATTAGAGCTTTGACCATCCGCATTAGATAAATCAGTAGAGCCAAGTTGTTTTGCACCACGTTCACACGAACCTTTGAGGAGAGCATAAAGTCAGTACTTTCAGCAGAGGTATGTTTGGGTATTTGATATGAGGTGAGAAGCGGGAAAAGATGCTCACTCCTTCAGAAATAAATGTGCTGAATCTTGGAAGCATCTGATACAGTCCAGGATCCGTAGCAATACTCTGTAAAGCTTCCTAAATGAGACAAAAGTGACATGACAAACAAGGTTAAAACTACTATTTCATCATTTTGGCAGAATTCCGTAATTGCACATACATTTCTTTACTTTATAGCCGATAAATGAAACTCACACTGTAATTTCTTGTCAAAACGAATCAAGAAAAGAATACTACGTTGTTACTCAGCATGTATAAAATAAACCATATATACTGAAAGACAGACAAGCAGGACTTACAGCTCTCTTAGCTTCACAGGAGCCAACACACGCTTCTGTGATTTCCTTGTAGTAGAGCTGCTGTTCCACAGACAACTCATGAGTACTGCGAGGCTTCAACCTTATTAGACCCTTATCCTTTCCTGAAAGAGACACATATAAACATGGAATGAAGGAGACAAACATAATCATAAAGGATTAGGGAGGGGAGAAGGAAGCGAGGTAGAGGGACAGGAGAAGATAACTGAACAAAGTTGAATTTGAATACAACAAACGATACTGACCTTTGCCATCAGCACCCATCCCCTGACTCTTGCCTGGAATCGTACCTTCCTCCTCCTGACCAGGTTTGACGACTTTGAGGGGCTCTGTCGATTCAACCTTTTGTTGCTCTTTTGGTGCTGAAATGCAATAAATAAAAACAATTTTTAAGTTTTTCCTCCAGATATTTGTTTGTCTTTTAAGAGAAGAAAATGCAAACAGGGCTCACCTGGTGGTGGATTTTCTGGAATAGAAGGCTGCACCCCTTCAATGCTTAACCAATGGGCTGTGGGTTAACAAACAAGCATGATGTATGAGCTTACAGTCAAAACAAGACAATATCCTGGAGTATAATGACATGTAATACTGATTATCTGGGTACCTTTGAGAGACACATCTAGTGGAACTCTGGGGAGCGGTGTGTTAATAATGTCACTGAGGTCGACTTCCTTTTCCTCATAGAAATGAAGCTCTCTTCCACCACCACTTGCAAAGCGAAAAGGGATAAACTCTTGCGCCTGGAACCCATACAGGGGCTGTAACGAGAGGAATTTACTTAGAACGCAGAAGTTCAAAAGAAATCAGAGCAAAAGACGCACGTCCTGCTTTCCTTCGAACACCATCCATCAAGAGGTTTAATTAAGCAATAAAAGTTATGCAAGTTCTCCCTTACCTCCACGTTTTTTAGTTTGAGAGCATTATCTATGTCGCTGGTGGTTAATTTGCGTCTCTTCCCATGATGCATGAATTTGAGAGCATCCTATGTAAAAGGGAGAAAAGAGAGAGATCAAACAGAATTCAATTATAAAGCTCATATATCAGATATGACAAAGACAATTAAGCATGTGGTTTCGAAGCAATTTACGGACCCACAAACAACATATCTGCTAAGACCATCCGTGATTTACCTGTGCAATTTCTTTTATTCTGTAGCTGACTTCTTCACTTAGGGCTGCGCAGCTTTCCTCCTGCAACTGCCCCACTCCCACAGACTCTGCCATGGCCTTCATGGACTCTGTGGGCAGGACGACGGAACACTGCTTCTGCCGACGTTCCTCTGCCATGGCTGACAAAGTACACAGCGGTCTGTGAATATCAACCCTCACATGTACACACAAAAAATTCAAACAGAAGTGTTCCACTTATTCAGGAGACACTAGTTTTGCAGCCTTTTAAATGGCTCACTGTCTTATTGCAGCTCTAGCTCCCTAAAGAGGCCAATCCCATCACTCAGGAAGTTACATGTTTCCATTGCTGAGATGTTGGACAATGTGCATACAACAACTGTGTGTTTCAATGCAGCTTCATGGGATGATGTCAAAAAGAAAGTCAATGTTGAAAACAAAAGCCTTATGACATCTTTCCAGCTAGTGTTTGCAAAAAGAGCTTGTGGGAAACTCAATACACAAAGTGCAAGAGGCTCTATTGAAACCAAAATTACACTTTCATTAAACAAATGTTATTTATGCCATAAGCCAAACAACACTTTAACATAGTAACACGAATGCAACAGGACAACAACCGCAAACATACACAGAAACTAGTCATTTCTACAGCAGATGCCTCAACCACATATCCACATAAAGGGCATTACGTTACTTACAATCTCTGTTATTAGTGCCAGAAATCCTGATTACATTCACTTTGATTCAATGATGCATCTTGTTTACAATGCAACATGGAAAACTCCATAAGGGATGAATACTTTTTAAAGCTTTTATACTTCATGTGTGTAAACAAACACACTGAGATATTTCTTGTCCTAATTGTTTGTTATCACTATTATGTAGTCATATTATTTCTTTATATTAATCTTGTCTCTAGGTGGAGGCTTCAGATAAGCCCAGTGGGTTTTTATTATATATATATATATATATATATATATATATATATATATATATATATGTTTTTATTATATATATATATTATTCATTTATTTTTTTTGTTATGTTGTATAGTCTTAAATTGTGCAAAACAAATAAACAAAAAAAACACCACTCTGACGGAATAACAACCAACTAGCTACACACAACGCTCAAACAACATCTAAAGTATACTCCAGTGCAACAACTTCATATCAACATATACAACGAAAATGAATTTCTTTATATTAATCTTGTCTCTAGGTGGAGGCTTCAGATAAGCCCAGTGGGTTTATTGCCTCTTCCTTTTTAATATTTTTTTTCCCTTTTCAATTTGTTTTTGCACAATTTAAGGCATAACAAAAAAATAAATGAATAATATATATATAATAAAAACCCACTGGGCTTATCTGAAGCCTCCACCTAGAGACAAGATTAATATAAAGAAATAATATGACTACATAATAGTGATAAACAATTAAGACAAGATATATATAACAATAACAATACAGTATATTATTCTTTTTTTTTTTATGTTGTATAGTCTTAAATTGTGCAAAACAAATAAACAAAATATATTATTTCTTTATATTAATCTTGTCTCTAGGTGGACACTTCAGTGTTTTTTTTTGTCTCTTCCTGCACTGTATATTATTCATTTATTTTTTTTATGTTGTGTAGTCTTAAATTGTGCAAAACAAATAAACAAAATATATTATTTCTTTATATTAATCTTGTCTCTAGGTGGACGCTTCAGTGTTTTTTTTTGTCTCTTCCTGCACTGTATATTATTCATTTATTTTTTTTATGTTGTATAGTCTTAAATTGTGCAAAACAAATAAACAAAATATATTATTTCTTTATATTAATCTTGTCTCTAGGTGGACGCTTCAGTGTTTTTTTTTGTCTCTTCCTGCACTGTATATTATTCATTTTTTTTTTTTTATGTTGTAGTCTTAAATTGTGCAAAACAAATAAACAAAATATATTATTTCTTTATATTAATCTTGTCTCTAGGTGGACGCTTCAGTGTTTTTTTTTTGTCTCTTCCTGCACTGTATATTATTCATTTATTTTTTTTATGTTGTATAGTCTTAAATTGTGCAAAACAAATAAACAAAATATATTATTTCTTTATATTAATCTTGTCTCTAGGTGGACGCTTCAGTGTTTTTTTTTGTCTCTTCCTGCACTGTATATTATTCATTTATTTGTTTGTTATGTTGTGTAGTCTTAAATTGTGAAAAACAAGTAAACAAATAAACAAAATATATTATTTCTTTATATTAATCTTGTCTCTAGGTGGACGCTTCAGTGTTTTTTTTTGTCTCTTCCTGCACTGTATATTATTCATTTATTTTTTTAATGTTGCATAGTCTTAAATTGTGCAAAACAAATAAACAAAATATATTATTTCTTTATATTAATCTTGTCTCTAGGTGGACGCTTCAGTGTTTTTTTTTTTGTCTCTTCCTGCACTGTATATTATTCATTTATTTTTTTTATGTTGTATAGTCTTAAATTGTGCAAAACAAATAAACAAAATATATTATTTCTTTATATTAATCTTGTCTCTAGGTGGACGCTTCAGTGTTTTTTTTTGTCTCTTCCTGCACTGTATATTATTAATTTTTTTTTGTTATGTTGTATAGTCTTAAATTGTGCAAAACAAATAAACTAAATATATTATTTCTTTATATTAATCTTGTCTCTAGGTGGACGCTTCAGTGTTTTTTTTTGTCTCTTCCTGCACTGTATATTATTAATTTTTTTTTTGTTATGTTGTATAGTCTTAAATTGTGCAAAGCAAATAAACAAAATATATTATTTCTTTATATTAATCTTGTCTCTAGGTGGACGCTTCAGTGTTTTTTTTTGTCTCTTCCTGCACTGTATATTATTCATTTATTTTTTTTATGTTGTATAGTCTTAAATTGTGCAAAACAAATAAACAAAATATATTATTTCTTTATATTAATCTTGTCTCTAGGTGGACGCTTCAGTGTTTTTTTTTTTGTCTCTTCCTGCACTGTATATTATTCATTTATTTTTTTTATGTTGTATAGTCTTAAATTGTGCAAAACAAATAAACAAAATATATTATTTCTTTATATTAATCTTGTCTCTAGGTGGACGCTTCAGTGTTTTTTTTTGTCTCTTCCTGCACTGTATATTATTAATTTTTTTTTTGTTATGTTGTATAGTCTTAAATTGTGCAAAACAAATAAACTAAATATATTATTTCTTTATATTAATCTTGTCTCTAGGTGGACGCTTCAGTGTTTTTTTTTGTCTCTTCCTGCACTGTATATTATTAATTTTTTTTTTGTTATGTTGTAGTCTTAAATTGTGCAAAGCAAATAAACAAAATATATTATTTCTTTATATTAATCTTGTCTCTAGGTGGACGCTTCAGTGTTTTTTTTTGTCTCTTCCTGCACTGTATATTATTCATTTATTTTTTTTATGTTGTATAGTCTTAAATTGTGCAAAACAAATAAACAAAATATATTATTTCTTTATATTAATCTTGTCTCTAGGTGGACGCTTCAGTGTTTTTTTTTTTGTCTCTTCCTGCACTGTATATTATTCATTTATTTTTTTTATGTTGTATAGTCTTAAATTGTGCAAAACAAATAAACAAAATATATTATTTCTTTATATTAATCTTGTCTCTAGGTGGACGCTTCAGTGTTTTTTTTTGTCTCTTCCTGCACTGTATATTATTCATTTATTTTTTTTATGTTGTATAGTCTTAAATTGTGCAAAACAAATAAACAAAATATATTATTTCTTTATATTAATCTTGTCTCTAGGTGGACGCTTCAGTGTTTTTTTTTGTCTCTTCCTGCACTGTATATTATTCATTTATTTTTTTTATGTTGTATAGTCTTAAATTGTGCAAAACAAATAAACAAAATATATTATTTCTTTATATTAATCTTGTCTCTAGGTGGACGCTTCAGTGTTTTTTTTTGTCTCTTCCTGCACTGTATATTATTCATTTATTTGTTTGTTATGTTGTGTAGTCTTAAATTGTGAAAAACAAGTAAACAAATAAACAAAATATATTATTTCTTTATATTAATCTTGTCTCTAGGTGGACGCTTCAGTGTTTTTTTTTGTCTCTTCCTGCACTGTATATTATTAATTTATTTTTGTTATGTTGTATAGTCTTAAATTGTGCAAAACAAATAAACAAAATATATTATTTCTTTATATTAATCTTGTCTAGGTGGACGCTTCAGTGTTTTTTTTGTCTCTTCCTGCACTGTATATTATTAATTTATTTTTTTTATGTTGTATAGTCTTAAATTGTGCAAAACAAATAAACAAAATATATTATTTCTTTATATTAATCTTGTCTCTAGGTGGACGCTTCAGTGTTTTTTTTTGTCTCTTCCTGCACTGTATATTATTCATTTATTTGTTTGTTATGTTGTGTAGTCTTAAATTGTGAAAAACAAGTAAACAAATAAACAAAATATATTATTTCTTTATATTAATCTTGTCTCTAGGTGGACGCTTCAGTGTTTTTTTTTTGTCTCTTCCTGCACTGTATATTATTCATTTATTTTTTTAATGTTGTATAGTCTTAAATTGTGCAAAACAAATAAACAAAACAAAAAAATTTGTGTAAACAAACACACTGAGCTGAGTGATTAAATGATGCATCTTGTTGACAATGCAACATGGAAAAACCCATAAGGGATTAATACTATTTAAAGGTTTTACACTTCATGTGTGTAAACAAACACAGAGCTGCACTTAAAGCGGGTTAACCACTCTGACTGAATAACAACCAACTAGCTACACACAAACCACATCTAAAGTATACTAATACCAGTGCAATAACTTCATATCAACATGCACAGAGTTAGTTTAAAGCCTCTTAACTCCTGCAGAGTTGTTTAATATGAACTGTGTGTTAGCTTCATGCTAGCCGCTTAGCTCCGTTGACATGTTACCTGAAGTTGTTTTCTTCCTTTTCTGTTTAATCAGGAACTTAGACGATTAAAAACAGGTCAATGTTGACATTTGCAACAGTAGTTATCCCGCAAAGCTAGTTCTTCTGTGTGAATATCCATCTTTCAGTGTAAATAACTTAATAACTTAATTCACGTTTTGCAGCTGAACCTCTTTTTTAGCGCTTATGCTCCTTCGCCATTTTGAATCACGTTTCCGGTTGTGATCTCGCGAGAGTTCAGTTGAGGGCTCACATAACCGTTTATTGATCAGCAACTTATCACAATTACAAGTTAAAGAACGTGTATTTTAAAATAACGAACGCCACAGTTAAATATTTTGACATAATAGGTGAATTAATAGACAGTTTCCCGAACAGAAAATACCCCTTTTACACCATTAATATATAATATAAACCCAGGGGGCCGGAACCAATGTTGTCCTCGAGTTTCCCTGGGTGACTTTATCTTGTAGCACCGGAGACAAATGTCATAAGCGTGGAGAAGGGCATTTGCAAGAAGTAATCATGTATAGATTAATATTCCGGACTGTGTTCACGGCTCGTAACTCTTCAGTTAGTGTATACGAGTCGTGTGTGTTACCAGCTAAATGTCACAAGGCTGCACTTCCGGTGTTCAGGTGAGTTTTTAGCTGTTAGTGAACATTATGTGAGTGTTTAGTTAACATCTGCTACTTATATGGGTTGTTTAGTGATGTATGTTTTTAGTTAAGACAACCTTTTGTACATTGCCAGTGACAACACACTACATGAAACTGTTTTATCTCCATAAAAGCTGTATAAAGGACACTAATGTTAGCTGTTAGCTTATTTGACCTGCAGTAATGGGGAGGAGCCTCACTGGCAGGTCGTTTCCATGGTAACGACCTGCAGTAATGGGGAGGAGCCTCACTGGCAGGTCGTTTCCATGGTAACGTCTATATGAGGTCACAACTGCAAAACTATGAAGCTGGAGAAAGATGGTCCCATCCAGCACCTTGCACTCAGGAGACCTTCACATCTCTCTGACAGACAGGGATTTATTCATTTAAAGGTCCCATATCGTGCTCATTTTCAGGTTCATATTGGTATTTTATGTTTCTACTAGAACATGTTTACATGCTGTAATGTTAAAGGGACTGTTTGTAAGAATCAGAAATGCTTGTTAACAGCGACACCTGTGGCTGTTAAGTCAACGAAAGTCAGCGTCGGGCTTGTGCTCGCTCTAAACAGGCGTGAACGAGCATCGCTCAACACGGTGAGGAGACACACGTCAATGTTAGCTGACCAAACGAAGGTCTCTCCATGAATCACTGCTGATCCTAGTGTTGGCGTTTCCTGCCTCAGCCTCCAGACTGCGGTCGGAGGGAACGGGAGACACCGGAGTTTTGGTCGGAGACGATAACGTTTCTCTCTGCGGAGCCCCGTCACTTCACAAGACACGGGAAACCTCTGTTGGTCTGGAGGAGCTGCAGCAGTTATTTCTGCACAAACGTCCCCTGTATATTCACTAGATATTCTCAGAGCTATGAAGTCTTCTGCAGTGTGGAGTGTGCGTGCATGCACTTTGCAGTTTTGGTGCTTCCGTATAGTTTGTGTTGGAGTCTGAGTCTGAACAACGTAGCCACACACGCGAGCGCACATGGGACACCGACCCGGGTGATTTATACGTGTAAGAAGTTACAAACAGTCCACTTTATTTTCCTCATACGGTCTGCCTGAATATACCTGTATGTACTCTCTGTCTGAAACGCTCCGTTTTAGTGCATTGCAACGGAATTGCAGTGAAATTGCGTTGCTAGGTAAAAGCTTGGGTCCATGTTTACTTCCTGTTTAACTGTATTTATAAAGCATATAAACCTGTTTTATAACATAAAAGACTTGAAAATCTCACTTTTTACAATATGGGACCTTTAAAAGCTACCGTGGTCTCTACTTCCCACCATGTACAGGTGTTTCATAAATCTCTGACCGCAGAGAGCCAGCAACACATAAGGTCACCAATTTCTTACGGCTGTCGTAAGAAAATGTGACCCCCCACTGTACCTTTTATTTTGCTTTTCTTTTAGAGTTTTGAGAATATATCTTTAAATTAAAAATATTAAACTACATTTATGTTTGTAAACAATTTAGTTTTGTGTGTTTTCTGTCACATATTTGCTTCATTTATTGTTCAGATACAGTGGGGTCACATTTTATGGAAACAACATCATACTTTTTTATGTTCGCTCAATATTTCACTGGGTGAAAACAGACGAAGTTAAGAAGAAGATTTTCTACTTTGGTTGGCGAAAAAGTATTCAAAACAAGATAAATGTATTCATCAATATGTGATGTGAGGTCTAAAGACCCAAACAATGACGTGTCTGTTGCTGCAATTGGTAATGAAGTGTTTTTCAGTGTTTTATTATCATCAAAAATATCATATTGCAAAAAGATCCCTGCTATATCATGATGATTTTAAGACGGTATTGCCCACCCCTAATAATAATTGTTTTAGTATTGAATTTGTTGTATGTTATCATTATTCAAACTCCTGTGATCCCTTCTGATTCAGACCCCTATGATGATTAACTCTTTCTTCTCTTAACATAGGTTTGGAGGTGGAGTCAAAGCCCTCGGCACAAGTTCGGTCCGGCTGTGTGAAAAGAAGGATGATGTTGCCCCCGTTAATCAAGATGAGAAAACAAATGCAGATAAAGAGGCTGAGCCAACAGAAACTCCAACTCTGGTCACACAGGAAGCTGAAGATGACGGCAAAGTCATCAAGATGACCGAACAGAGGGAGGAGGAGCCAGTGGTGTTAAAGACAGATGATGGAAGTACCGCGCAGCAGCAGGTGGATGTTAAAATTGAACAGGTGGTGGCAGTGCCAAAACAAGTGAAGACTGATGCAGCTAAGAGCGGGAAAGAGAGTCTCCTCGACCTTCTTGGAGCCATGAAGGTGGAAGTAACTAATAAGAGGAAGCTGAAAAACTTGAAAGTGAAGACAAGTTATGAGCCGACACCCAAGTCGAAGCCAGCAGATATGGAGAGCACCATCAGTATGTTTCAGAAGGCTACAGTGGAGGCTTCATCACAGAGGTGAGAGGGGGATTGAAGTCAATCATCAGGTTGCATTGCCTTGTTGAAAAGCAGCTTTCTTTCAGTTTTATGCTGTATCACAACATAAGCAAAGAAATGTTGACTTTTGGTCTCTCTTCATCTATTGTGTTTTTTTAGTGAGACACTGGATCCTGAACTGGTTGCAGCTGCGTCTGCTGCTGCCTCCACTCTGCCTGACCGCAGCCAGGCCGAGTCCGAGCTGCTCAAGCAGCTGAGGCAGCACGAGACCGTCACTGAGGCTCAGAAGAAAGGAGACACGAACAACCTCGGGTGTGTGTCTACTAGTATATGAATATTAATGGGATGAATATTTAAATGACATTGTAATATTGTTTTCTGCTTTTTCATTCTGTATAATCGATAATAAAAACTCACATGAAACCCACAATATTTTCTCAGAGTAATCCTCGCTGACATGAAGGTACGGAGGCTTCCCAACCGACAGAACACTCGGCCGTCGAATCAGATCCGGTTTGACGACGACGGGCGAGGATACACACATGAAAGAGGAATCACTACAGAGCTGGACGGCGTTCGGAGAAGGTAAATACTTTCGTCATGTTCGTACCCTGAGAGGTTTTGAGATGGATCGTGTGTTTAATGTGTGTTTTATTTTTTTAGGAAGAACTTGTTCTCAGGGAAAAGACTCAACATCTTCTCCTCCAGTCCTGATCAAGATGGAGCTGAGTCAGCAGTTGGTAATAAAGAATTTAGACTTCTATTATTTATTGACTTGTTTGCTTACGGCGGATGATTTATGGTGTTATTTGTGTAGATTATTTTAACTGTTGTACTGAAAATCAAGCTTCATTCATGCTTATTGTCATGCAGGCGGTCTCTCAATTTGAATCGCAAAATTGCCCACAATGCTGCTTTAATATTTTCAGCACGGCCAACTCTATGGGACATGGACTTTGCTAATCAGCTGTCTCTGTCGATCAACCAAACACCCCGCAACGGGCTTGAGGAAATGATCCAGTGGACCAAAGAGGGGAGACTGTGGCAGTACCCGATCAACAATGAAATTGGTGAGGAACGAATGCTGTATTCTAGCTAAATGTACAAAGAAGGACAAAATGACACACTGACAGAGTCTTCTTGCTCAATGTTAGGCCTGGAGGAGGAAGCCAGCGTCCCGTTCCATGAGCACATCTTCTTAGAGAAACACTTGGAGGAGGGTTTCCCCCGTCAGGGACCAGTGCGTCACTTCATGGAGCTTGTGGTGGCCGGTCTGTCCAAAAACCCCTACCAGACAGTCCAGCAGAAGCAGGAACACATTTCCTGGTTCAGAGACTACTTCCACCAGAAAGAGGAAGTCCTCAAGGAGGCGGATGTTTACCTCAACTGAGCTTAAGACAGTTGCATACGTTGTCAACATCTGTTGAATGTGGACACATAAAAGTAAGATCCATTGACTCAAGAGGGGCGACTATGATCATCTTTACCTGAACAGGTTGGATGTCTAAACTCTTCCAGGAGGCCTGTTAGAGCGGAGAGGCATCAAGTCTGTGTCCTGGTGTCAAACATTGAACAGCATCTACTGTTTCTAACACGTTGATCAGACTGTAGAACTACTTTTGAAATGTTGCTTGTATAAAGTATGCAAACATATAAAGCAGCAAAAGTACAGTCATGGCTTTTTGCTTATTTCATTTTGTACCAGTTACCCACAAATACTGTGCCACTGATCATTTCTTCCTTTATTTGCATAATCCAATGCTAATACAGATGTTTAACTGACTGTAATGTGTTAATAGTGTGGTGACACAAGTACATGAAAAGACATTAAGTGATGTACAAACATTGTTGTGTTGAATTATATCTGGTTAACTTGACTCAAATATTGATAAAAAAAGGAAGTTTTGTATCAAGGCACGTTTGGAGATTACGTTGCATTAAAAAACAGCAACAGTGGACTCTTTAGTTTTAATGGATTCATTGTTAAAGACCTTCACATCCAAAGAAAACAGGTTGTTGAAAATATTTTTGTATTCTTTTTGCGTCAAAGGTCACACCAACACCTGCGATCGTGACTAATGGCGTTTTCCCTGGCAGGTTGTAAAACAAGTACAACTTATGTGCAGCATCTGAACCTCAGATCAGGTTTACAGTAGGAGCGTGTAATAAGACCTTGAACCTTTTGCCCTTTGCAGGGGAAGTGCTTTTAAAATTGTTAACAATGTGCCACGCAGATTCCATCTGGTCTAAAAACACCCTCTGTAATCTATTGTCTGAGAAAGTGTGGAAAATGAGAGCTGGACACTTTAGAGTGCCTCATTTCCACATTTTGTTCACTTTTCCTCAGACACATGATTGGCATGATAAGATTTTGGCAACACTTCCCTACTTGTATGTGTTATGAAGTACAAAAAGTGTTTTGTGTGGAAAGACACCTGGCTCTGCTCAGACATGTCTTATATGCAAATAACCCACTAGATGGCACTACTGACAGCTGTGGTCATATAGTGTGAGGATTTCTAACAATTTTAAAACACGGCTTGGACCCTAGATCTTCTAGGGATGCACCGATACAATACTGGATCGGGTATCGGGACGATACTGACTCAAATAGGTGGATCGGATATCAGTGACAATGGAGCTGATCTATTCTATTCAATTCTATGTTTATATACTATATACATTATATACTGAAATTTTAATTCCTGTTTACCAGTTTCTTCCTGCATTAATCAGGTTCACACTAAATAAATCCTGTTAATTCTGAAGATTTTTTGCCAAGTTGCTGATGTACGATTTATTATTTACAATTCAGTAAATCTAAATCTATGTATTTATTGGACACATTTTATTTTACAAAGTTAGGAAAGCGATGTTTAAGACAAGCTTAATGTTGCCTTACACATAACAGAATGATCCGAGTCACTTCCACACAGTGAGGCATACAGATTATTAATTAAACACTGGTATCGGATCGGTACTCGATATCGGCCGATACCCAAAGCCTAGCTATTGGTATCGGTATCGGGGCTGAAAAAGTTGGATCGGTGCATCCCTAAAGATATTTCAACAACAAAAAGCTACATCTGCAATGCAGTAAAATGTGTATTAACTAGTATGATAAAACAGGATATGATTCTATGATTAAAGTGTTAAAACATTTTGTGAAGTAATGGCATTGATATCAAAAAAGTAACAAGCCAAAAACACCAACTGATGGCTGTTAATGGAAATAAGACCATTTGTGGGGAAACACCCAACTACTCGATACAAACATGTCACTCTTTTCTAGAAATATCTCACCTTTAAAGAGATTTTACTGTGAAAAACCACAAGGCACAAAGTGTGCTATTCTGAAAGAAACAGTTCTCTGTGGTGGTCAGGTGGGTTCTCTGTATCTGTCAAAGCACTAGAGGGAGTCTGGATGTTCCTCTGCCTCTATGGTGCGTTTAGGTGCCTTCAAAATGTGTCAGAATTACAAGAGAAGCAAATTACCCAAGAGTTGAATGAGATGTAGTAGCAGAAAAGCAGATGATTGATCATTTTTATTACATGGTTGTAAATCTGGTGTTAATAACAGGGTTCCTATACGCGGTATGGAATTTGATTTTAGTAATTTCCAGGTCTGGATAACTATGGAAAACAGAAAAGAGTATGGGAAAATATGTGTTTCCAGACTATTACCTATATTCTGTTTTTTAAAATATAAAATTATAAATTTCTAAAAATACATTGATACACACAGAGGGTTTTTCATAGCGTTTGGAGCAGACCGAGCAGCCAAGATGTTAACTGCTCTGTGAGCGAGCTTGATGTCGTCAAAAGCAAGGTAAGAATTATGGCGTGCGACGCAAAGTCAGTGGACTTTAGTTGTCTTTTCTAGTTTCATGGTGAATTGTAAATGAAAATCCCTTGTGTTACTGTATTGGTTGAAGATATACAGTTATTTAAATTTGCATGACAAAAACTGAATAACATTGCATTGTTTTAGCACTACAGCTTGAATAAGATGCTGTGCATTGAACTTGTCTGGGTTTGGTGTTAATTGATTTGAGCTACAGTACCTAGCTACAGTCTCCTGAGACTTTGGCCAATCACAGGTCATTTCAGAGAGAGAGAGCGTTCCTATTGGCTGTGCTCTGGCTGGTGGGTGGTGCTTGGTATTTCCTCAACTGATCTCAACATGGTTCCCAGGTCACAAACGTTCTAATTGTACAGCTAAACAGTACACTACAAGATGTTTATGAAAACATTTTATGTGAGAAATAGGCATTACAGTAACAGAATATTGATTCATATTTGATCAGCGCTGCCTAGTTTGACCGTTTGATCGGAGTTTGCGAGTGATTGACAGCTGCTCAGAGACAGCAAGGCTTAAGCTCGGCTCTGACTGGTTGTTTATATCCGGTCTGTGAAATCTTGCTGATGCCATTAGGAGCACTGGAGGACACATGTTTTTTTTTCAGGTTGTCTCATGCACTACGGTAAGGATATAGTGACCGTTTAAAAATATTTTTTTTATTCATATTTGCTCACTGCAGCTTTAACTTAGCCACTACAGACTTTAATTTTTGTCTAGATGGCTGTCATGCAGGACACCACGTTAGCATCTCACAGTAACTCATGGCAGTAACTCATCTGCACAGCTCCTAATAAGTCTAAGAAGCCATGAAGAGTATAATTTCTGCTGATTAATGATTGCCCAATTAATTGTGAAAGCTCAACTTTAAATTCTAAAGAAATAAATTGCACATATAATGCATTTTTTATTTAAAGGTCCCATATTGTAAAATGTGAGATTTTCATGTCTTTTATATTATAAAGCAGGTTTAAGTGCTATATAAATACTGGTAAACTATCAAAACGCTCAATATACGGAGAAATACACACAGCCCGTATTCAGAAATTGTGCGTTTGAAACAAGCCATTTGGATTTCTGTCCATTTGTGATGTCACAAATATACATCATTAACGTAAAAAAAAATTTTTAAACGTGCAAAATACAAGTATGAACCTGAAAATGAGCACGACACGGGACCTTTAAGTTGCGCTCCATTTAGGCATGATTTCCAGCCACTTGAATGCACCGTCTAGTTGTAGGTTACAGCCCAGAAGACGGATCCTGTGAGTGGGCCCTGAAGGCAGCATTAGGCTGAATGACTGTCATGCTGACTGAGCGGCAGACTTGAGAGCTGCAGCCAGGCGGTGCAGGATGCTGTGAACTTCACTGAAGAACCTTCAACCAAACAACTCTCTGACTTCATTTCATTTTTCATTTTTCAATCATTTGTCTGGCTTGGAACTGAAATCTTTGAAACACTTTTTTTACCTGTTGATTTTTTTTCCATTCATATTTATATGTTTATGTGAGTGTAACAGTGAGACAGTGACAGTGAGACTCAGACATGGCCGAGGTTCCTCCACCACCGCAGCAGCCGGTGGTTGAAATCGACCCGGAATTCGAGCCTCTCTCCCGGCCGCGCTCCTGCACCTGGCCGCTGCACCGGCCGGAGCTCACCGACCCGGCCGGCTCCAACACATCATCCCCGGCTCCGTCGGTGCAGCAGGAGCCCGGAGCAAACACCGAGTTCATCAGCAACCTCGGCTTACTGGAGGAGGACTATGAAGAGTATGCAGAGCAGAAACCACCTGTGCATTGCAATGATTTTCAAGAGGGTTTGCATCCACATGCACATCCTCACCACCACCAGCATCATCATCCTCTGCAGCTGCAGCCTCAGCAACAGGTGCCTCCTCCAGGTGTTGCACCGCTGGTTAGCTCCAGCTCCAGCCAGAGGAAGAGCAGCTCATCCCGGAGGAACGCCTGGGGCAACATGTCCTATGCTGACCTGATCACCAAGGCCATAGACAACTCACCTGAGAAGAGGCTGACTCTGTCTCAGATCTACGACTGGATGGTGAAGAACGTGCCTTACTTCAAGGATAAAGGAGACAGCAACAGCTCTGCAGGCTGGAAGGTGAGTGGATGCATGAGGAGGATGAACCTGAGATGGTTTGATGCTTCAGATGTGACCTTTAACTCCTTTAAAACTAGAGAAAAGTGTAATTCAAAAGACTGAGAAACCAGCAGGCAAACATTATGATGGCACATTTTCATCAGTGTTTGATGCACATTTTGTTATTATAGAGAGCAAATTTCTCTAAATGCATGTTTGTTTCTGCCTTTTTTCAGTCGTTTTGTCCATTAAATAGTATACAAATTAATTTCCTCTGCAGTCAAAGGTCACTTAAATCACTCTAATCTCAACACAGCAGTTTAAAAACACCCTTTTCTGCTGAATACTGTTGTATTATAGGAAGTACTGCATATAGGGGACATTTTTCAAGACTTTTTGACTTGTCACAGTAGGAAAAATCACAGTGTAAATATTAAAATGGCTGGCTAGGATGGCTGTATTCCATTTGTTATGTTATTGTGTTTTTCCTACTCTACTCTACTGGTTTGATGGTTGAGATGTGACCATTAACTCCTTTAAAACTAGAGAAAAGTGTAATTCAATGCAGCACATCTGCACAGTATCAAAAGACTGAGAAACCAGCAGGCAAACATGATGGCACATTTTACACTTTTTATTATTATAGTGAGCAGAGAGAGAGCAAAGTTTTATTAATGCATGTTTGTTTTTATGCCTTTTTTTCAGTCGTTTGTCCATTAAGTAGTATGCAAATTAATTTCAAGATTCAAGATTCAAGCCCTTTATTGTCATTGTGTAGTACAACAAAATTAGATTATGACAATCCCCATAGGTGCTAATGAAAAGATAATACAATAAAAAAGAAATAGTGCAATATAAATATAAAAACATGTAAAAGATAATACAATTTCCCCTGCAGTCCTGCTTAAAGGTCACTTAAATCACTCTAATCTCAGTTTAAAAACATCATATTCAGCTGAATATTGTTGTATTTTAGGACATACTGTATATAGGGGGCATTTTTCCAGACATTTTGACTTGTCACAGTAGGAAACAATCACAGTGTAAATATTAAAATGTCTGGCTAGGATGGATGAATTCCATTTGTTATGTTGTTGGTTTTTTTTATGTGTTTTTCCTATCCTCCCCAGACAGCAAAATACCTGGTGTGACATCACTCTTTGCAATGTGGTCAGTCAGTTCAACATGACTGAGAGAGACA
Organism: Sebastes fasciatus; assembly: GCF_043250625.1. Taxonomy (NCBI): domain Eukaryota; kingdom Metazoa; phylum Chordata; class Actinopteri; order Perciformes; family Sebastidae; genus Sebastes; species Sebastes fasciatus. Next base: position 29,108,641 of record NC_133810.1, on the reverse strand, counting down.
GAGAGAGAGAGAGAGAGAGAGAGAGAGAGAGAGAGAGAGAGAGAGAAGGGGAGAGAGAGAGAGAGAGAGAGAGAGAGAGAGAGAGAGAGAGAGTAGGGGAGAGAGAGAGAGAGAGAGAGCACCTTCTGCGTTAGAGATCTGCAGATACATGTTGGTTTTAAGCTCTATATACTTTTTGTTTCAGGCCAATATTGAGTGCACATTCATCAGAAATTATTAATAAATAGGAAAACAATATTTTTCCCAGAGAGTAAACATTTTTTGTGTTTTGTAAAAAGGTTATAAAGAAGTAGTTTTTTTTTAAGTTATTTTTTTGGGGGCATTTTCCATTTTTATGACAGGACAGTGGATAGAGTCGTGAAAGGGGGGAGAGAGAGAGTGGATGCGGAAAGGGCCACAGGCCAGATTCGAACCCGGGCCACCGCGGTCAGGACCAAGCCTTAATGCATGGACGCCCGCTCTACCAACTGAGCTAACCCAGGCGCCCAAGAAGTAGTTTTTTGCAAGATCTGTTAACATGGTTTCAACCAGTTACTCTTGAGTTTGGCTGCTGAACTGAACTGGCATCTCAGTAAGCTTTGAAGTTTTTGGAGTGGTTTCCTCCGTCAGTGGCAGCACACGCCTCTCTGCTGTGTCAGTGAGGAAACGCACAGCTCTCAGTCTGACTGTAAACATCCCATACATGAGCCTGAGAATAATTCTCACTGTACAGTCTGCAACACTGCAAAAACAAAGGACATGTTTCGCACAGAGAGGAGAAATTCTTCAGCAATCTTAAGCTTCATTATACACCTGTCAACACCTCTCAACAGATTCCAGATCTACCTTTTCCTATTCCTGAGCAAACCTTTTAGTGGGAACAGCCTATCCACTATAACTACTGACTCATAGTCTATGCAGCGTCTCCACAGTCATGGAAAACCCGGTACAAAGCTGTGCTTTCTGGCCTGGAAATGTATTGGAAATATTTAGCACAAGGGGGAAAAGCAGTAGCCTAATGCCTGTACAAACACGCTAATCCGGGTCTTAATATTGTCTCGCCGGGTGAGGAAGTTACTCAGCCGTGGTGGATAGAAATGAACTGTGGGCAAAAAAGCAGACAGAAAGTAAAATAGACGCTATTTAAAACCTGCACAGTCCAATTCATATGTCATCCTTGCAGCCCTTCCTGTAGCTCCTGCGTTCTCGTGAGATGTAATTTTGAAGTTATGTCAGGAAATGCCTTTGTGAACCTCAATCAAATATAGTTTCCATTGTTTAACACCCTCTCGTGAAAAGCCCGATCGCAGCTTCCATTATGACTTATGCCTCTGCTAAACCTCCCTTTCCTCCTTTTCTTAGTCTTTCTGCAGTTCTTCAACTACACTCATACAGTAGGTGTAGTGAACCACTGGTGCGGTGGTTGGTGGGAACGTAGTCAGGTTTTAAGCAGCGTGGAGTAAACTGTTTGGAGCTCCACTCCGACAATAACAGGAGGCGACACAAACAGCTCAATCAGTGTTGGGGAGTGTGTCGGAGGGGAAGGGGCTCGGGAGAAGGGAATGCTGGGAACGACGTCAAACATCCTCCATTCCTGAGCTCTGTGCTCATATCTTTGTGTCCCGGTCTTCTAGAGTTTCCTCAGCGGATGCTACAGCTCGGAGAAAGGGATCGCTACGCTGCTCTTTATCCAATCACTTCCTTCTCTCGGGCCTTCTGTTGAAGGTGTTTGTTCAAAATGGAGCTCAGAGAGTTTTCATAGTCCGGGAGTCCTTTCTGCACCAAGATCTGGAAACAACGGCCGGTTCTTTACTATTTCTTATTGATTTTAGAATCTACAGTTTTTGATAAATGTCTATAAACTAACAATAGCTACAACAATCAATCCATAAGTTCAATCAAACTCAGCCAACATCTCAGTGTCTTTGACTCGTTATGCTGTAGTTTTCTACTGTACTTCACTCTGCTGACCTTAAAGCTGGAGACACACCAAGCTGACATCAAAGAACTTGTGGCAAGGCAGGCCTCACACCTCATGTCGCCTTCATCTTGGCCAAAAATTTGCGCTTGAACACCGCAAAGGCTACAGCCGACGGCCAGTTAGCACGTACGTTCTGTGCCTGTGTGAGATTAAATAACTCTCCACACCAGCAGTCTGTGGTAGTCTGTATTTGTCATTCAAAAACTGAAACCAAAAGACAGAGGACTGTAGAAGCCGTTGTTATATTAAAAAGGCGTTTGCCGACACCACTCTCTCTCACACCACTTAGCTTCATTCCAGACGGCCATGTTGTTGTGAAAATATCTGTGTGTCGGAATGATCAGATGAGATGAAGATGAAAAATGTGTTCTTCTTCTTGACTTTACTTGTTGGCTTGCTTGCCTCACTTCCTTTTCTCTTCTCATGCACTGATTCGTTGAAGCTGAACAGTCAATCAGAGTGATTTCTCTCACGGACGAGTGTCGCTGGCGCAGAAAAATCTCAGACATGGGCAGACTGGAGCTGATGGTGCAGGACACACTGAAAAAATGTGATGCTCGAAAACTCACGAAACTTGGCTTTAAAAGTGCTACATTTCAAATTTCATCTAAGCAGCCTCGTGGTACGTTTCATCTATATTTACGAATTTGGTAGGCACACATATAACATGTAGACTTTTAAAAAAGCTATTCAACAAAGCAGCAAATGAACTCAATAACAATCGCACCAGCCTGTTTATCTTTGATATCACCACTTCAACCTCTGCGATCCTAAATGTTGGCACGCTTCGCCGGGCCTTGGAACCACCGGCTAATAGTTATTTTTACACTTTCCTGTTAAAAAAACACGACGGTCCCCCCCCACAATGAACTATGATGCATTTCCTGCAGAGTGGATGGAAAACAGTGCCATGTGTTAACATCCCCGCCTTGCAAAACACGAGGGTCAGGGCTGGAAAAAGAGGAGGAACCAATAGGAGAGAGACATGTACATGGATCGTGTTTTCTTCGTCTGATTCTATGTGGACTCATTTTATTCCATTTCAGCGTTCCCCGCCGCCCGCTAAAAGAAATCATCAGCCTGCTTGTTATTCTGTTTTGTGTCGTATCCTGGCCCTCGTATTGACTTTAGAATCCACATGCATGATTGTAATGACAGATAGAGATAAGCCAGAGACCTCATGGTGGGTGGAGGGCGTTGAGTTTGAAGCTCGGTGATTATACAGCTCCACCTAGAAGGTGGGTGGAGGGCAGGACGAGGGCGACGCTGCTGCTGCAGCGAGAGCTTCCTGTCTCCCTCATGTCATGGAGGACTTTTTTTTTGTTTTCCCTCTAAAAAATTGTGTGGTGATCATGATGCCTTTACCACAAGAGAGGGGCCCCTGCCAACTGGGAGGACTGGTTCCCCTGGGATACTGGCGGCTCTATGAGTGGCAGTGTGCAGCATGCGAGGTACTTTACCATCTATTACTGGTACTGCCACTGTTTTTCTCAGTGAACTGTGACCTCAAATAATGGAACAGGAAGTAGCACCCCGGAGTTTAACTGGCGCAGAGTTTCTGAGGTGTTCAGTTCAAAACATGAAAGCATTTTATCAACAGCTACTTGAACTTTTTAAAGGTTATGAAGTGCGTAATAGCCGTTGGTTTGTAGTAGGGCTGTCAAAGTTAACGCGATAATAATGCGTTAACGCAAATTTGTTTTAACGGCACTTGTGATTTTACGGTTGTAGCGGCTCAGTTTTAAAGATTGAGTGAAGATACTGGTATCATATGAAACCAGAAAACCTGATGAATCCATCGGTACCAACCAAATTTTGGCAAGGAAAAACTGTGACCTTGACCTCTGACCTCCAGATATGTGAATGTAAATGGGTTCTATGGGTACCAACGAGTCTCCCCTTTACAGACATGCCCACTTTATGATAATCACATGCAGTTTGGGGTCAAGTCATAGTCAAGTCAGCACACTGACACACTGACAGCTGTTGTTGCCTGTTGGGCTGCAGTTTGCCATGTTATGATTTGAGCATATTTGTTATGCTAAATGCAGTACCTGTGAGGGTTTCTGGTCATTGTTTTGTGTTGTTAATTGATTTCCAATAATAAATATATACATACATTTGCATGAAGCAGCATATTTGTCCATTCCCATGTTGATAAGAGGATTAAATACTTGATAAATCTCAATTTAACATCCCTCAGATCAAATGACAGCTGATGAAAGTGCCCGTTAGAGGTATGATTGTAGACGATGGTGCAACTAAGGGGCCCGTTTAGAGTTTTTATGTTGTAAAGTTTGAAAAGGTTTATAAAATCAGAGAAAGGAAATTCTAGAGATTTAGCTTTAGTTTCCATTTTTTTGTTGAGTAAAGAGTCATTTTTTGAATTGTTGGTTTATGAACTCAGTTTGGTGACGCCTGAAAAAAAATGAGGGCAAAAAAACCTGAATAGCTGCCAGCTATTTGTCTTGGGATCACAAGGTTAAAAAGGGAGGCCTTCCCTTAACTTAAGAGGCCCACTGAAAGCTTCAAGTAACCCCATGAAGAAAGGGAGGCTTGGGGCCGGGGCTTTCAAAGAGGAGCGACCGTGGCTGGAGGGAAGGAGGGGAGCAGTCAGCTGACTGGCTGGCTGGCTGTGAGCGGAGGCCCGTGTACAGTCCGCTGCTGTCTACACATGTGTGAGCCTGTGGAATCTGTGGCATGTGGCTCTCCGCATTGTCTTCCAGTCCTGCACAGGATAATCATCCCCCCTCCATATTATGTTCACAAAGAGAGAACCTGGCCTCAAATCCATTATGCAAAATATAAAGGACGTGGGTGCCGAGGGAGGCGAAGAAATATGTGAAGAAAGAGAAACGGGATCAGAAGTAATTGAGCTTAGTGTCCAATCCTGTAAAAAAACAGTTGGCCTTTTTACCCTGTAAAGTGTGCAAAGAATGTGTGTCACTCTCAGAGAAAGATTAGAGATCAAGTTTCTAATCGGCTTAGTATTTCTGGATATTTAGTATGATTTCATTATCTTTGATTAATAGCGCATCACGTGAGGATGTCTAACTGTCCGTCACTCTCATTCGCCCCCCTCCTTGTTTATCTAAAGTTGAACTCTTGACACAAAGCTCCCCGTTCCTTTTCACGGTCCCACTTTGAAGCCATTGCAGAAGTAGGTCACTCAGTTTGATGCTCAGCGTTAATGAAGCAGCCTGCATTGTGCCCGCGGCCACCAAGAGGCGACACGGTCTCCACACTGAGCCGGAGGGCTCTTCTTCTTCTTCTGCAGCAACAGCAGCGCTCACCTTTTTACCGCCCTGTAACAGAAAACTTCAGGTCCCACGCTCATTCTTCAACTTCCTGGGTCAGAGGAGAACGAGGAGAGGCGGGGGGGGGGAGGAGTGCACAGGAAGACACTGTCAGGAAGTGGCTTGTCCTTTTACTGTAATCTCTGCAAGCGCTGTTCTCTCTTATTCTCTTATTTACACCACATATCTGACGGCTTTGTGGTGGTAGTAATACTGTATGACAGCAGTTAGTTATTAAAGATAACAGCTCTGATTAATTGTCAGCCATCTGCAATTGTACAATTTGCACCCAGCGAGAGTCATCATACAGTATAAGATAATAATTTACATAATTAGATATTCAAGTTTCTGTTTTACGTTACGTTAGGTTATGTGTGAAGAGATGTGATGCATATCAGTGGAACATCTGATTCATTATTTTATCTGATTGTATTCATTTGACATATTTTGACACATATCACTATAAAAAATAATCATCATATTGTGATACTGATTTCAGACATATCGCCCACATATGACTATTAGGAAGCCAATCTGTGCATTGACTTTTTGAGCTATATATAATCAGCTAGTTAGCAGAAGTCCCAGGACCAACAAACTCATCAAGAAGTGTAGCCGACCGCAGCTGAACTCTTTGTAGTCAATGGCAGCCAAAGAGATTAGCATACTTCCTTATTTCACTGTTAATGTGATTTTGATTTATGGCCAATTGTTCCACATGTTTCCTCATTCACTACAACTTTTGTTTAAAAAGCTTTTGGCAGAAGCAAACCAAAAACAATGCTTTGAGGGTCAATGAGGTCAATGACGCTCTGATTCGAAGTAAGAAAATAAAAAAACAACACTAGATCACTGCAGAATAAATAAAAATTTAATAATATATAGCTTAAAGTGATTTTTTAAAAGAAGAAATAACACATTCTTACACTTGCTAGTGAACTGCTACAGCCTTAGCTACTTGGTCTGGTATAATACCAGTGGCTAATATGAGCTAATGTTAGATAACTTTAAAGGGGAACTTTTCAAAATTCATACATATTATTCCTATGGTCTAAAACAGTCCAAAAAATATTAGTAAACATGAACAACTCTCTCCGAAATCCCCCAAAACTAGAGTGCTAATACTCAAACTTGTGATGTCATCAAGTATAAAGTGCCCCGTAGACAATGAATGGGGAGAGATGTTCTAGATGACACAGGGGAGTATATGGAAACATTTTCTGTTTCAAAAGTGAGAACACTACGATAGAATAAAGCTCATTTGGGTATAAGAAAGAAAACAAACATTCTGTGGTTTCACAAAATCAGTCTCCCATTCATCGTCTACGGAGCAGCTCCAGACTTTATACCCGATGACATCACAAATTCACGAGTTTGAGACTTACTTCTCTGGTTTCTGGCTTTTAGAGAGAGAGAAGCTCATGATCACAATTATTGATTGAACTTTCCTCGGCCATGGAAATAACATATTGGAATTCTTAATTTAGGTGGTGTTCCCCTTTAAGTAGACCTTTCTGCATAACTGATATTACACAATTAGTTTGCTGACTTCTTTCTTTTTTTCATGTCACTGAACATTTTAATAACCTTGGTGTTTTCTTTTGTGGTATAACAATTGAAATGTTAATCTGTGACATGCTACCGTAGCAGAAGCAGTTAGGTTATGACGTTAGCAAACTGATATAGTGATATCTAAAGTGTGCAAACATTAGCTAACATCAGCCACCATAAGCTCGTGGTCATACCAGACCAAGGAAGGGTGTAGCAGCAAAACCTCAAAGGATGTGTTTTATTTACAAATTTTCACATAAGAAAGTTACACTTTAACATTTTAGTGATAACTGCAGCTGCATGAAGCCACTATATGTATGCAAATTTAAAGTGATTCTCCTTTTCCCTCCAGTTTTAATCACTAACTAAATATCAGACCACACCATTGACATAAAACCGTGTTACGGATTTGAACCGCAGCTGGTCCCCAGCAGTCGGTCTCCAGGGGGGATCCTCTGTCCTGTCTGTGGTTGCGTCTGGCGCCGTATGTAAAACGTTTGGACCAGTTACAAGTGAGGCCACTTTCTCTGTGGCTGCACCTGTCCCTGCAACCGGGCCTTGTTTGTTTACTTCTCCTGCGACCGTTACTGCGAGCCTCATGCTTCACTACACCAGAAACAGCTGCTGTGTCAGTTCGATTGTTTTGAAGTCCAGGAGGAGGAGTCGCTTCACACTGAGGCAGTTTGTCTTCATGATATTGATCACAGATGATTTAGAGATCATTGGGTACACTTGAAGAATAGTAAGATGGTGGATGATTCTCTATAATCTAACGCAGATCTTCTGAGTGTATCTGAACTGGGTTTGCAGCAGGTGAACTTGCTTTGTGCTGCACTGCATTTACAGCATGCCGTTCAACTTGTTGCATTTCTGAGGGCAAACTGAAAATAGATTTTGTCAGAAGCAAAAAGATCTTTCTCATGTCAGGCATCCTTGCACCAGCTGACCTACATGTAGGACCAGTGTGATGTTAAAACTCTTCAGCATTAAGCCAGTTTGTGTCAGATGCAGCAAGAAATCTTGTTCCCTCACAGAGCTTTATATAAGCTTAATATATTATAATATATATTTTCTTAGCACATAAGATTCATGAAAGGCTAATAGCAAGAAACGAAAAAATATTTTTGGTAGCTACAAAGCTAGGAATGATGCAGAATTAATTTTGAAAATAAATTTAGTTATTTTATTTAATTATTCAATTTGATTAATATTATTTATTTATTTATTTATTTTTTCCCTTCTTCTTTTTCATATCGTGGTATGCATGGGGAATAGGTTGAAGTGGGGTTTATGCGTGATAATCACAGACCATTGCTAACACTACTGCCAACAATTTATGTTATTAATATCTGTGCAAAAACCAATAAAGAGATTTGACAAAAATATATATATACAGTATATATTTTAAGCGCTCAAGCACAATGCTAGATATTTTGTCCTCAAGTCAAGAGCGGCAAATTGGCATTATATTACAATATTTATGTAATAAAATATACTGTCTGTAATGCATCTTAACTCTTCTACAAGCTTGTGTTGGATAACCGCTCTAATTATTCAATAGATCTCTTCTCGTAGACATTTACGTCACTTACAGGCCTCCGTAATCTGTGCCTGGGAACTTCCCTGGTTGCCATGAAAGGTCAATGAAGAGCATATAGATTTCTAAATGCCCCACTTTCACACAAACTGCCATGCAGCTACAGGTGGACATATTTTACTACTTCAAAGTCGGTTAAAGACTGGGGGCCGTGACAATATGTTTCATAAAGAAGTTTAGCAACAATGACGCATATAGGCCACCTTGGGTCGGGCTTTCAGAGACATAATGTGTGAATGGGGCACCTCTTGAATTAGTGAGGCAGGGGATGTCTTTTGTTCTCTTTGGGCTGAGGTGAGGTCTGTCTCAGACAAGGATTATCCCCCGGCGGAGGGGAGAATTACTCTTCCCAGGGCCCAGTCATGCAGCCCGTGATCTATTGTGGGCGCTAATCAGAGGCTGCAGACATTTGCATATCACTATAGTGATCTCAGCCGTGTGCGAGCAAGACGTGTCAGTTTGGTTAGTGGAGTAGAAGTTGGTTCACAGACCGATCTGTGCAGCACACTGCTCAGATCTCAGGTACTCCGCTAATGACTCATTTCCTGTATTCGGTTACAGATTGAGATCTTGTAAAAAGAGAAAAAAAGGAGAGAAAAGGGTCATGAATCAAGTGAACACGAGTCAGATTGAGCATTTTGAGGCCATGCAGTGAGCGTTAACTCCAGTCTGCATGTGCAGGATGTCCTCCGACACAGGAAGCCTTATTTAAAAGTCAGTGGAAGAGAAGGGAGGAGTCCGGTTCAGGAGGGAGGAGGGGGGGTTCTGTTGTGGTGAGTCAGAACACAGACCGTCCGACCCAGCAGCACGTCACTCTCTCTGTATTCCCGCTCCATCCAACCTGTTTGCACGTCTCTGTCAGCGCCGGGCTGAGGAGCTCGTGTTCAGCACACAGTGAACTCATTGACCTCAAGCTCTGCCGGCAAAAACATCTCCCTCTGTCGCCCTCCCCATCCTCGCTTCGAACTCTGTAACCTCCCCCCCGCTTTCTTTTTCAGTAAAAAATTTACCATTCATGCACAGCCTCCACTCTTAAGGATCAGGCTTCACAAGGCCACTGCTGATGTATAGTTTGAGGTTAAACTTGCTGTGGTTCAGCGCATTCGTAAGGGAACAGTCATCCAAAACAATACTCACAATGTTCTCAAGTTTATACAATTATTTGAAGTGTCATTCTGGCCTACATCCTGGTTATGCTGCTATTGGAAATGTATTTATTTGTATCCCTTTATAGAGCCATCCTGAAATAAATCATATTGATATGCTATAATACGAGTTCTGATGATTAATTTGCACTCCCGATCCGAGGCCAGCATTTTACGTCTAGGCTGTATACAGTACGTCTGTGTCCTGTGTGACCGTCTCTCTGTTCCACAACCATCGTTGTTTTTCTTCCTGAGAGAATTACCGCAGGAGGCGCCTCTGCGTCCTTTTTAGAGTTCATAACATAGCATTAGAGAGAACGGACTGAATGAGGCTTTAGGTGTATACATGTTAGCACAAGGACAAACGTGACCACGTACAAAAAAAGTGAGCAAGTTGGTTAAACCCAAAGCAATACAGCCGGTCTTATTCAGGAGTTTTTTTTTAATCTTCTGCTGGTGGAAGGGTGGGAAGGTGGGAAGGTGGGATAGGGCCGTGCAGATCAAACATGGTGTAAATCACAGGAAACACGATTATGGCTCTACAGTGAGGACGCAGCAGGATGACCACCCTAATAAAATCTAATATAGAACTTTTCAAAGCAAACGTTCAATTCGTAGCAAGGATAATAAAAGCTTAACAACATAAAGTTTAAATACTTTAATGTGATAAATTTAACATCATACGAGAAAAGGCTTAGTCTGCAAATCGTGCACGAGACTCATATAAGTCATGTGAAAATAGCGTCAGTATAGTTTTATGTGCTCATCCAGATGATTTAATCAGGCTAATAATAGTCACTAAAATGCTAACTTTAAATAAACTTTGCTCAGCTGGTGGTGGCACTAGTATATACGAGGGCTGTCAATCGATTGAAATATTTAATCGCATGATTGCCCATAGTTAATCGTGATTAATCACACATTGATCGCTAATTTTTCATCTGTTCAAAATGTACCCTAAAGGAAGATTTGTCAAGTATTTAATACTCTTATCAACATGGGAGTGGGCAAATATGTTGCTTTATGCAAATGTATGTTTATATTTATTATTTGAAATCAAATTACGACAAAAATCAATGACAGATATTGATCCAGAAACCCTCACAGGTACTGCATTTAGCATAAATAATATGCTCAAATCATAACATGACAAACTGCAGCCCAACAGGTAACAACAGCTGTCAGTGTGTCAGTGTGCTGACTTGACTATGACTTGCCCCAAACTACATGTGATTATCATAAAGTGGGCATGTCTGTAAAGGGGAGACTCATGAGTACCCATAGAACCCATTTACATTCACACATCTGGAGGTCAGAGGTCAAGGGACCCCTTTGAAAATGGCCATGCCAGTTTTTCTTCGCCAAAATTTAGCGTAAGTTTGTAGAGTTATTTATCCTCCTTCGTGACAAGCTAGTATGACATGGTTGGTACCAATGGATTCCTTCATTTTTTAGTTTCATATGATACCAGTATCTTCACCCGTTGTTGAGCATTTAGTCTGTTTGATGCCGTCTTATATTCAGTAACAGATACTGTATTCTGGCTGTACTGACTGACATCTGTCTTGCAACGGTACCAAATATTTATTTAGAGTGAAATAAATGACACCACGTATCCCATCCATCCATTCCTCGCTCCCTCCTGCCAAAGTAACTAATGTCTTTTGCTGGAGAGCGTGAAGAGGGAGGAGTGGAAAAAGGCTCAGTAGACATAATAATATTGTTGACGTAGGATATGGACATATGCATACTTCCTGTTCATCTGCTGGCTTTGACATCACACTCGACAACCAGCTTCTTCTCCATTCAGTATGAAAAATGACAAACATTTCCTCTGCAGCGGTGCACCTTCTCATTTAATTCCCACTGAAAAGCAACCGGTTGCTTCTTTTTGCTCCAATATTGATCAACTTATTTTGCATTGTAGCCTCAACGTAACAGTGAGTCCGCAGATAACTTACAGATGATTCACTTTTTCTTTCCCCATGCAGAACTCCATCAGACACAACCTGTCCCTGCACAGCCGCTTTGTGCGCATACAAAACGAGGGAACGGGAAAAAGCTCCTGGTGGATGCTGAACCCAGAGGGGGGAAAGAGCGGAAAGTCACCTCGACGCAGAGCCGCGTCCATGGACAACAACAGTAAGTTTGCCAAGAGCAGAGGAAGGGCCTCAAAGAAAAAGGTACAGTCCCCCTTTTTATTAACATTATACTCTCATAAAATCAATCTGTGTCGAGTTTGGCCATCTATTTTTCTCACAATTCTGCTGAATCTAGGTTAAAGGAACAGTTTGGCATTTTAGAAAATACAGTTATTTGCAGGTTATTCGTTATTTTAAGCTCACCGGTTGCTAGTGGTAGCTTCAGTTATGAGAGTGGAGTCAATGTTCTCTGAGCGAATAAGCATTTTTGATGTAAGTTAATAAAACACTGGTCATTTTTATGGCAGCCTGTGTGAGTTTTTACTGTTTTTCTGTCCTCAGATGGCTCTACAGGAAGGGGCTGAGGGAGGAGCAGGCAGCCCCGGTTCCCAGTACTCTAACTGGCTGGGAAGCCCAAACTCCCACAGTAACGAGGACTTTGAAGCCTGGAGCTCCTTTAGGACACGCACCAGCTCTGACGCCAGCACCCTGAGCGGTTGCCATTCACCTTTCCCTTCTGAACAGGATGACCTCGTGGAGTCTGACGGCCACATGATGTACCCTGGAGCGGCGGGGACCAAGATAACCTCCACCCTGCCCAGCTTGTCCGAGGTCGCCGGATCCATGCCGGGTCAGCGTGGCTCAGAGAACGTCATGGAGAGTCTGCTGGATAACCTGAACCTGCTGTCCCCTAAACCCTCCCAGCTGGGTTCTGACTCCTCACATCCATCAAATGCTGCCATGCTTCAGAGTAGCCCCTACAGCTCCGCTGGCTTGACCCCGCACCCGCAGAAGGACTACCGTAAGTGCATGTACGGCCCGGTGAGGATGAACTCGCTGCCCCCTGCTCCCATGCAGACGCTTCCAGAGACCAAGCCGGGCTTTAGGGCTTATGAGAACCATTATATCCCTATCTGCCCCGCTGGCCTCCTCAAAGAGCTGCTGACCTCCGATGCAGAGGCCAGTAGGGATGCACAGGTGGGGAGGGGGGGTTGCCTAATGCCGCCTTACAGCCGCCAGAGCCACATGGGGGGTCATAACGGAATAAAAATGATGAATCCTCCTCAGTGTCACCCAGTTCCTCATGTAAATCCACAAGCTATACATAGACACGGTCCTTCAACCTCACAAGACTTGAATAGTTGTAACATGATCCCCCTGACTAGTCTGACTAGTCTTTTAGGGGCCCCTCCTCGAATGACCAGCCTGAGGACATGCACGCAGCTGCCCCGTGGACACCCGGCGCACACTAATGATGTTTCGGCAAGCTACAACGGCTACAGGGAACTCAACTCGGTTCACCCACACGGTCATCACCAAGAGCGCTTGCCCAGCGACCTGGACAACATGTCCATTGAGAGGTTTGAATGTGACATGGAGACTGTCCTCCACGACACCCTCATGGATGGTGGGGCGCTGGACTTTAACTTTGACCCCGCAGCCGGGCCTCATGGGTTTCCTCAGAGGGTGAAGACCACCACACATAGCTGGGTGTCAGGCTAGGACGCACGGTGGACCATAAACAGGTAAGACTGAAGTACTTTGGCAGTAAGTAGACTATAACAAATAATAATGTCTTGTTTCCATGTTCCTCATCCCTGAACATTTTCCGTTCTCCCTCACAGGTTTTTCTCCGCGTCACGCCACCGCTCGCCTTCATTCAGTGGCTGGAAAAATGTAAATCCACAAAAGCCAGCAAAGATGTACATATCTTGAGTTGCAGCTCCTTGTATAACAATGCATATTATTACTTTATATTTAATAGAGTAAACAAAAATAAGTTCATCATTCAGATCCAGAAATAACAACACAACAACCAAAACTGTTTCCAACATGCTTGAAAACATTTTAAGAGAGCTCTGCAGAGAGAACATTATTTAGAGACAAACTAGTCTTGTTTACAATTGCCTGTCAGAAACTGGAAATATGTATATATTTGTTTATTTTTGCTGATTCATGTTCATATAAAGATGTACAGTACAGTATATTACACAAGACAGAACACAGTATCAAGAGTGCCTAACAAAAAGAGATTAAGACATTTCTCAAAATGTATGATTTGTGGCCAACACTGCACAATCACCTTTTGTTTTAAAACTGAACTTTGCAGCAGTCAGTAGGCTCAGCTGACCATACTTGTGGGACTTCAAATCGCAGTGAGGACACAACGACGCAGTTATAAGCTCACACCGCTCTGTAGGTGATGGAAGAAGTTTTAAAATCAGGTCTGTATTTGCTACCAACCAGGGAAAGGAGCCAGTCTTGGAGTCATTTGGGGTCAACACAGCAACATACTGTATATCCAGTGAGATAACAGTATTAATACATATTTGAGTTAACCCATTAAGCAGTGTTTTTGGTCCAGTGTTTAAAATGTCAAGTATGAAACTTGATAAGGAAACTTGACCTGCTAAATGTGATGGTTTATATAGTCTTTAAGGGTTAACTTTGAGAAGATCTTTTAGCATCCAGCCCTTAATGGCAAATGATTACACAGGTGTTAACCTAGTGAGATCATTTTGCTTAAATAATAGATAAACCGGTGTATCATCTGCATAGAGATAGATATTAAGTTTGTTATCTCCTCTAGGTGTCTGTCTGTCTACAGCTAATCTGGCATACTGCTGAACCCATCAGCTTGATATTTTTGATGCTCATTTACGACTGTATGCTCAAGGACCTCTCGTGGTTACAGTGATTCACACTTTTTGAAAAACATTCATTTTATTGACTGTTTTATACCGTCGTTAACTGCTAACTCCTCACTCCTCTTATCCCGATAGCAAAAGGCATTTCCAGCAATTGGCTAGGCTAAAAACAAGCCCCTACCTAGTCTGTTGCAGGCCACATTTTGGCCTTTGTCATGGCTCAAAAACTGCCATATCTCCTCACCATTAGATGTTATTAGAGGCTGTGAGACAAGCTGCATCTCTGACTGAAATTAATTATTCATAAATGTATGAAGGTATCTATTTATGTTTTTATTTTGATTGTAGCTGTTAGATTCTTGCTTTGTATGCTTGTAAAAAATATATGTGCCGATGCTGTGTACAATGTTCATACTGTATTTGAGTTTTCATTACATCAAACTAATATTGAAGAAGGAAATTACAGATGCTTTCGAGATGTCGTCTTCTAAAAAACGTTCACTGAAAGTCCATATTAATCTCAATTCATGAAGAGAAGTGCACTCTGGGAATGCTCCCTGTTATGTTAACGGTGTTTTCATGCAATAAGTGTTAAGTTAAGAGTTGTTAAATGCGGGTGTTTTGGAACACCTATCGAGAATAATGCTCCTCAACATCTTATTTTGCCTTTTTGGACCCAATGTTGCTGTCAGGAGGAAACCTCTCAACTCTAGTATTGGCTTAAATGAAACTCTGTGACGTTAGGACTATTCTACCGCGCTTGACGTTATGAAAAACTTTTCCAAAACCACGTTTGGATAAGCATGGTGATCAAGTTCTAAAATTTTGAAAAAGGGACATTTTGAAGAATTTGGGAGATTTTTACCAAGACTGTTGTCAGGCCATTAAATAGGCGTTATCAGTCGCTATAAGCCCCATAGATGTGGGTCAATAGGGGCCTACTACACCCACTAGTAGGTTTTATCATCTATGCACATGGTAGATCACCAAATTATGACAGGAGTAGAAGCATAAGTCAGGCGCTGTAGTATAGACAATGTGAATCTCCACATAGGATGGAGGTCGGGGACACAAAACACAGGGTTTTTACCCAGGAGACTGGAGTTCGCATCTCGTGTGAAACCAACAATGTGTAGTCGTCTTTATGATAGTTATTTTAACCCAAAATACAGTGTTTTTCCCTAAACCTAACTAAGTGTTTTTATTGTCTAAACCTAAAGAAGTTGTAGTTTTGTTGCTTAAACCTAAAGAAGCCTTTTTGTTTGTGTTCAAAACATGACATTTCATTCAGTTTTACAATATGTTAGAATGTGTTGCTTTTAAGTTTCACTTTCACTTTTACAACGTACTAGGCGTAGTAGGCCCCTACTGACCCACATCTATGGTGCTTACAGCGACTGATAAGGCCTATTTAATGGTCTGATAACAATCGGGTGCAAGATGTGTGATACAGCGGGAGAATCAGTATACGGAGAGACTGATGACGAAATCCCTAAACTGACTGGAAATGGATGATGGCCTTCAAAGTTTAGCTGACAGCACAAGATCTGATGCTATTTACCTCCCAGCAGCTACAGTTTTATGCACCAAAGAGTTGTCTACTCTACCAAACACATTTCAAAGAAAGCGTGCCAATCCACTGTGCCTACATGGTCTCAGAAACTAACTGTATAATGCTGTACATATTATATTCTTTAGTAGTACATTTCTGTATATGAAGGGTTTAACTTGTTAGGATTATACTGAAGTATTATGCTGTGTTGTGTTAGAAATGGTTGTTTACATATCTTCAGTCCAGACCATATCAATAAATATATGAACACTCATACCTCAAAATATTTTACCTCTGAAGTGTTGAAGGGATTTTTTCCTGCCATTTTCCTCAGTGAGTAATGTATTGACCGTTTTGTACATTTGTTTTCTTTTTTATGTATTTGATTAAGTTTGACCTGTTCAGAGTGATGCACCGTCTGCCTTTCTGTATTTCTAATGTTTTTCTTGTGCTTGAGGATTATAGCCATTAGTTTCTAGTAAATATTGTGTGACAGCACAGTAAGTAATTTTAAATTAAACATGTATTTGTGTGAAATTGAAAGATAAAAAAAAAAAAAACATGAATTCATCTGTTCAGACAAAACTCAAGGAGAGGAATTCAGTACACAGAATTTTATTTTATTTTGGTATAAAGCAGCTACTTCTTTAATTATGAAAGCTCATCAGAAAAAAATGTGTGATGGGAGGATTTTAATAATGAGTCAAATTGTTGCCTTGAACAAATGAGATTTTGTTAAACTTAAAGAAGTGCTTTAGTCTGTTACCTTTCATTTAAAAAAAAGAGTATAATGCATTTTTATATGTTGATATTAAACGAATGATGAAACACTTATGTGCGCACACATTTTCAGGAAAAAATGGAATGCAGTCATATTTTATCTTTGATATCCACATCCGGGTATTTGTTTTGAAAGAATGCAGTTATGTATGTAACCCGTTCAGTGCATGAATCACCATGTGCACTTTCAATTAAAGGAAGAAAAACAAAAATGGTATCTGTGTGTCTTTTTTAAAGTAGCATTTAAGGCAATAATGACTGTATTTCTTTTAAAGAAACAGTTGGCAAATTGGAGTAAATATGATTTAAAAAAGTGTTTTTTATAAAACGGTAACTATATCCTGACAGTAGTACATGAGACAGGTAATCTGAAAGAAATCATGTGCCTCTGTGTCCTCCGGTGTCCTCCGGTGTCCTCCGGTGTCCTCCGGTGTCCTCCAGTGTTCCTAACGGCATCTGCAAGATTTCACAGACCGGAGGAAAACAACCAATCAGAGCCGAGCTGGAGCCTTGCTGTCTCTGAGCAGCTGTCAATCACTCGCAAACTCCGATCAAACGGTCAAACTAGGCAGCGCTGATCAAATATGAATCAATATTCTGTTACTGTAATGACTATTTCTCACCTCAAATATTTCCAGAAACATCTTGCAGTGTACTGTTTAGCTGTAAAATGAGAAGGTTTGTGACCCGGCAGCCATGTTGAGATCAAGTTGAGGAAATACCAAGCACCGCCCACCAGCCGGAGCACAGCCAATAGGAACGCTCTCTCTCTCTCTCTGAAATGACCTGTGATTGGTCAAAGTCTCCCATCACGAGCTAGATTTTTTAAAGCCTGAAAACAGAGCCACGAGGAGGTGCAGAAGTCTCTCAGAACACTTGAATTACAATATGCTGAAAGTTTATTATGGACTTTTTGCCCAATGATGCCAAAAATATTCTGCATACCATTGCTTTCAGTGCCCAGTCAAACATTATTTTCAGGGTTCCTACGAATTTTTCGAACATTTTATAGGATGCTTCATCCTTTTTCCTCAGCTCTGATTTTGCTGTAATGCTTTCACTTTCACTATGACGGCTGTGCTATCACATTTACATAACAAGTTAGTTTATGTTGCTGTCCACAAACATCAACTCTTACTTCAGTCAGAGTGTTTAGGAAGATCTTTAATGCATTTTTTAGTGAGTTTGGGGAAGACCAAGACTGTAACTTCTAACTTGACCTCGCGTGACTTGAAGTAAATATGCAACTCCAGCGCATATTAAACAGTGAAGCTGGCTGTGAAGAATGTCATTAAGCACACATGCGGCCCACATGCTCTCATCCACATCCTCAGACGTCACACTAGGTCACACAGGTCATTCAAGGTGGCTTATATTGGGGGTTTTTTTTGGAAGTGAAATGATAGAACAGATACAGCCACGTCAAATATGAATCATAAAGAAACATATCTAGAATATCTCTGTCTATTATTCAGCTGTCCTTAAACAACCTCTAGATAATGAAGATGCTTCCTACAATGTGTGAGACAGCTGTGAGTCACCAATGTAGATGTGTCATCTCTCTGCAGGCTTCAGCAAAGTGTATCATCCAGCTCATTACGGCAGCTGATTTGATCCGTGGTGACTCCTTAAATAGGCGAGCATCATTTACCCTTTCATAGCTTGTGTGTGCGCAGGAGTTTCTGCAATAAAAGCCCACCATTGAGTCATGCTGCTGTTATCCTAAAGGACATCTAGGCATTTAGTTGTAGGAAGTGCAATGAATGAATGAAACAAGTTATTGTGATTGTACCTCGAACACACTGCCTGCCTACAAGGAGTTTCCAGGTTATCGGCCCTGCAGGGCAAGGCCCTCAAATTAAAAGCTCTGTGGTTCCTTCACGATCACTATCAGGGCACATTTTGAATCTGTCCTAATGTGACTCATTCAGTTTCCACAGTTTCTTCACTAACTGGCAGTGAATGACCTGAAATCTGTGATCCTGCAGTCGGGGCCTTAATAACAGACGCTTTATGGCCGTAAATATAAACATTTAGCAGTTAATAGAAATGGAAACCATTAGTTAGAACAGATTAGGGGGTTCTCTTAAGGCCTCAATATGCCTCAAACAACAAGTGTCTTGTAGTCTCGATGCAATGAGTCATACAAAATGGGATAATGGCGGACACTTTTGGACATTCATGGTGTTGCACCACAAAAAAGTGATGGAAGTAGTTGTACGGAGAAAGAAAAAGTTCAAATCCTGCATAGTTTCTCAGCTCTGAGGTGGAGAAGGGGATGTCGGTGAGGTGGTTTGTGGTGGCACATTTTATTACTGTGTGGTTTGTGTCATCTTTTTCACGGGTAGAGTACTCTCAGTGGTCAACATGGTGACTGTTCTCTCATCTTCCTTTCTTCAAGAGTTTTAGTATATCTGCTTAATAAATAGCCAGTTATGAACGTTAACTTACACCGACTGTGGTGGCCTTTATTGAAATGCCTGTGTCTCAGTTCAGTTGTTAAAGCAGCAGTGGGTCGATATATAATTTATAAAACGGTCACTATATCCTAACAGTAGCGCATGAGACAGGTAATCTGAAAAAAAAAGCATGTACATCTGTGTCCTCCGGTGTCCTCCGGCGCTCCTAATGGCATCTGCAAGATTTCACAGACCGGAGGAAAACAACCAGTCAGAGCTGATCTGGAGTCTGCCGTCTCTGAGCAGCTGTCAATCACTCGCAGACTCCGGTCAAACGGTCAAACTAGGCAGCGCTGATCAAATATGAATCAATATTGTGTTACTGTAATGCCTATTTCTCTCCTCAAATGTTTTCAGAAACATCTTGTAGTGCACGGTTTAGCTATAAAATGAGAACGTTTGTGACCCCGACAGCCATGTTGAGATCAAGTTGAGGAAATACCAAGCACCGCCCACCAGCCGGAGCAGCGCCAATAGGAACGCTCCCTCTCTCTGAAATGACCTGTGATTGGTCAAAGTCTCCCGTCACGGGCTACATTTTTTAAAGTCTGAAAACAGAGCCATGAGGAGGTGCAGAAGTCTCTCAGAACACTTGAATTACAATATGCTGAAAGGTTATTATGGAGTTTTTGCCCAATGATGCCAAACACGTTCTGTCTACTGAAGCTTTAATTGTAATAACCCCTATGAGCTACAGTAACATAATGAACATATTGAGAGGAGAACAGCATATTAATATCATATAAATATAAAGCTTCTTGCAGGTTGTAGAGTATATTATTTAAAAAAAACAAAAAAACATTATAGTCTGTGGAGCAAAATAGCGAGACATTTCAGGTATAATCTTAAAACATGAGTAGATGAGCAGATTAATCTGAACATCATGACATCATCAACATGAACATCTGTGTAAATTGAGCATTCAGAACATGACCTGGCTTCAACCCATGACAGCCCACAACTGCAGGAACTTAGACTTCCAGGAAACTGATAAGTTTTCTATGGTAGCAAGTTTGAACAAATTGTAAATCAGTCATCTTCCATGAATCTGTCTCATGTTGCCACCTGAAGCTTTATTTCTCTACTGTAGTACAAAACAAGCCTGTTTTTATTGAGGAAAAGGAATTATTGAAGCATATTTGAATAAAACAAATGGAACAGGACAGAAAGCAGGTCATTAGAGCGTCTCAACATCTATTCACACTTTGGTTTCTGTCAAACGTGACAAACTTGACGCCAGTGATAACAAGTCCGTTTCCTGTATGAAATGAGGCCACATACAGCTACAATAGGAGGCAATGTCTCCAACTTTGTTAGTAGAGTTCATTAAAAAATATCATAATCATTTAGACACCTTTTTGTCAATGTAAGATAATTTATTGTGTAATAGCAGCACCTCTCAAACGCCTTGCTATCATAAGGAATCATGCATTTATGTCATTGTATGTCATATAAAAAGGTATATACTTGCTCTCATGTTGCTGTTCATCCAACGTATTCTCTTAATAGCCAGTTTAACACACACAGCCTGCTTCACACACGATTAATCACACGATGAGAGCCGTTCAACAGCAGGGAGGCGGATCACAAAGCCCATAGCCCTTAAGTGGTTGTTGTTTCCAGAGCCGTCGGGTCACCTCTGCTGCCTGACTGGTCAATAAAGTGTATTAGCAGAAGCTAGGTGGGCGGCTGAGTGGGGTTAAAGGGACACCCGCTGTCATTTATTTGTTTGACTGGGGGCACGTCTTGTCAGCCTCGGTGGTTACAAAACATGCTCTGTATAACATACATGTCACCTTTCAACTTACACTGAGGATCATGTATGGGAAACCTTGCAGAAAAAAAATGTTTTGGGAAACACCCTTTTTTTGTTTTCTTGTTTGCTGCCCTCCATTCACTCAGTGTTTTCTTCCAGAATTGTATTCATTCAACAAGCACTAGTAAACATAATTATTCATAGTATGCATCAATATTCATGAATATGTCACAGCTGCTGTCATGTAAATTGACAACTGTGTGTGTAAAAGTGGTAATTTAAGTGAAAGTTTATACTCATTTTATGTTGGTCTTTGAGTATAAACTATGTCTGTAATTTATTAACGATGCTTTATTTAACAAACTCTGAATGTGTAGATTATTCTATAGCACAACATGAACAACACAATCATGACCGTATGACACAGATGTGGTTTAAATGTGTCCTCCTGTGCTCCCACTCCTGGCTGATGCCCCTAATTGACTCATAGAAAAAACAGCAGAGCCTCCATTAACATCTGCACAGCGTGGAAGATCAACGCTCGTTTAATGCTCCGAGCTGATGGAGATTATTCCTGCCGTGTTTATGTGGCTCGGAGAGAGCTGCACGGATGGCTAATTTATCTGTGTGGCCCAGGCACAAAGCCAGGAAATTAGGTGGTCTGGGCCATTGGAGCTTTGCTAATATAAAACACAATATGCACAGCGTCAGACCTGAGATGCATCCCCGTATCTCCTCAGAGGGAGGCCGGGATAACGGTTAATTCATGATGACATTAACCTGACAGCAGCCGATCAACTCCCATCGTGTGATTCTTGAACAGGAAACGGAGGAAATCAGATTGGTCGTATGGATGGGTGCAAACAACTCCGGCTCAGGGTGACAGAATCATGGGTGCTCACAATTTTACTGCTCCAAATGCTCCTACATAAGGAAACTACAGCGTGTTCGTCAGGCACAATATAACACAATAACAAGTAGAAGTTACTCTTAGTTTATTTCTTCATCTGTTCTGTTTTCATGCCTCATCATAAACCTCTCACGTCATTTCAGAGCCTGCCTCTCTCTCCTGTTTGCAATCACATCATTCCCTTCACCTGGGTCTCCCTGGCCGCCTCCTCACCTGCAGCTCGTTTCCTAATCACTTCCTCAGCCCATATCATTTATATACAAGTCCTAGTTCATCAGTCATTGGCCAGATATTGTCTAGTGTTTTTTCCACCTAGCTTTCCAGCCTTTCTTTGTCTTGCCTGACTTAGTAGTTCACTAGCAAAGACCACGCCACAATAATGTTGTTAACAGGTTTAATGGAAATTCAGGACGTATTGAATGTTCAGAAGGACTGATGGATGGACGTAGAAAGGGGGAGGTGGAGGTGGAAGAAGGATGTCGTCAGTTAGGCTGGTGTCGGAGGTCGTAATGAAGTCCGGACAGAGGGAGACTCAGTGTGGCGGTTCCGTCTGCCGTTTTGTTTGAAGCCTTACAGTTAGATTATTAAGCCAAACTAAAATACAGTGTTGCGTTTGGCAATGCAGGGAAACAGATTGGACCCAAATGCAGACAGGTGAAGAAGCAGCAGGATGAAGTCAGGGATTTATTTTCAAAAAGCTTTCAGTGATCAAAAAGTCCAAATGGCAGTGGGTCCAGCAGACAGATAACAAGGAACTGAATAGCAGTGATGATGATCTGACAACGGAACAAAGGGAGTGGACCGTCCGGTACATGTAGTGACTGACTAATGGGGAAGTGGGAACAGGTGAGCAGAGGTGTGGTCAGAGGTGTGGTCAGAGGTGTGGTCAGTGCAGGGCTAACGAGGGGCAGGTGAAACTAATCAAAGAGGCGGGAAACAGTATTACTGCAGTATGTTACCCGCTTCTAGCTGGCTTAATTCTTAGCTTCTGTGGCTTGTAGACGCCGACAGTAATGTTAATATTGGCGTTGATTAGCAGCGGTGTTCTCATGACTTAACCACTCGAGTACACGACTTCCCATGTTGTAAACACAAGCTCACAAGCTTCATTCGAAGGCACCAGTACTCATCACTTTTTGTTGCTGATGTTAAATATATTTATATCCTTTGAAGTTTCAACACTCGTCACACACTCGACACTTTGTCAGACCCCTCGGTATCGCTTTTTTCCGTCACACTAAACACGTGCTTAACAGTCCTTCGGCGTCACTTTTCAGTCGCGGTAAACACGTGCTTAATGTTACACAAAATTACACAAAACACAAAAACACTTCTTTAGGTTTAAGCAACAAAACCACTTAGGTTAAGGAAAAAAACAGCACGGCTGGGCTTAAAATTATACTACATTTTTACAGTGCCGTTGTGAACACGAGACACAAACGAACAGTTGATTATAATGTTAAAGGGAAACATAACGCACGGGACAAGAACAGCGGTCTCCCGGATGAAACGCGCCCACCCTGAGTGTCTCTTTCACTCTTTATAATACGTCACCACAGCACTTTTACTGTTGCTGTAGATGGGTTTACATTGTAGTTAATTTAAAGCCCGGTGCATCTCCTACCGCTGCGAAAGGCTGCCTTGTGCGGCATTATCGAACGCCGACGGCCGTGACAAAGCGTTTCAATCTTATATGCACATATACATTTGTGAAAGTTTTAAGGTAGAACTTGAGCTTGTATTGTCTAACAGTGGATATAAATGATCATATTTTAGTTAAATAACCCAACAGTAACATCACCTTTAACAATAAACTCAGCTTTGATCATCACACTACCAAACAGAGGCTCTCCGCCATCCGGAAAACGCACAGTCACACCACCAAACCTTCTGTTCCTCCTGTAGCATCATAGAGAACCCAACCTCCTCTACTGGTCCACGTTCTCACCGTCACCAACAGGAACAAACTCCTCACAATCACAAACAATGCCTCCAAAATCTCCATATTCCCAGCCTCCCAGCCCTCATTGACACCGCCGTCACACGCAAAGCACTCACCATAGCACATGACCTCGGCCACCTCCTGAACTCATGCTTCACTCTGCTCCCATCTGGCCACAGATACAGATCTGTACAACAATAACACTCTATGACACACCATATTTGTGTGACTGTATGTGTTTTTGTGATTGATGTTCATTAATTGTTTTTATGTGTGAACAAACTTCTTCAACCCTAAATAGCAGAGGGGTAATCTGCATTATTACTTCACAATTAATATGTTCCATTCATCTAAAAATTACAAGAAGAGCACACTTGTTGTTGTTTTTTCTGGTGCTGACTGTGTTGAAGTTTAGTTGAAGGTTATTTATAAGGACAGGAAGCCAAGCGCAGTATTTATATATTTGTTCCTCTGTACTGAGAGCCCATGTCATTTCCATGCAGAAAACATTTCCAGTGGTTTCTCTGATCTGCACTAAGCTTATTATCACAGGAAGTGACATCACATGCAGCTGCTTCGTGCTATTCTTTTATTTCTCTTTACCGTCAGTGATACTGTTTTGTTTACGCAGCACGGTTTTGAGACAGCAGCCCAAAAATAACTAAAAATGTGATGCCTCTTCTCTCTGAAGGGCCCCGTTTCTTCAACAATTGAAACCTACATCTCCAAGTTAGACATTTATAAACCTACCATGATTACAGTTCTTGAAACTGAAATGAAATTCTGGCTCTTTTTATGAATCTGCTCTAGGAACATACTGTATGTGTGAAAGACAGAGTGAGACTGTGTTCTTATGGCAAACATCAAGCACTGTGCTGCTCGGGGGCTACAACTATGACCGGATGAGTTCTCCTCACCTGATCTGGATTCCTGCTTTAACATCTCGAGGTTTTTGGATTTTAAATGGCATGCTTGTTCATCTTCAAGAAAAGATGTCATACTGTATTTCAGGAATAGGCGTTCCACAGTTTGACCTTTGTGCACTCGTGGAAGAAGTGTTGAGATCTTTTACTTAAGTGAAAAGTATCAATACAACAAATCATGAAGTTATCCTTAAATAAACTTAAAGGTACTATATGTAACTTTCAGAACATCCTTGTTATGACAATCCTTGTTAAGTGAACTGCAGTCGGCATCCTGTTGCTTCAGATTGTGCACTCCGTAAGCGCGAGCGATCATCTTGGGCATCGGCCAAAACAGTCACGTGACATTACATTATAATCATACATCACCGTTACTATCTGTAATGTCCAATCTCCATCCATCCATCCATCCATCCATTTTCTTTCTGCTTATCCGGGGCCGGGTCGTGGGGGCAGCAGGCAAAGCAGGGAATTCAGACGTCCCTCTCCTCAGCGACGTTTTCCAGCTCTTCCTGGGTGACCCCGAGGCGTTCCCAGACCAGACCAGATATATAATCTCTCCAGCACGTTCTGGGTCTACACCGGCGCCTCTTACCAGTTGGACGTACCCAGAAAAACCTCGAAAGGGAGGCGTCCAGGAGGCATCCTGATCAGCTGCCCGAACCACCTCAGCTGGCCTCTTTCGACTTTAAAGTAACTAGTAACTATAGGTGTCAAATAGTGAAATAAAAAGTATACATTTCCTCCTCAAATGTAGCAGATATATATCAAGCATAAAATATAAATAGCTGGTGCAAGTACGTACTGATAGCTCTGTTCAGTTTACAGTAAATGTCCCAGTAAATCATGACAAGGAGGCAGCATACACCCTATCAGAACCCTGGAACTGAATAGAACTCAACTATTTTTCATTATGGATTACACCTGTTTATTTATTAATTAGACCAGTAGATCCTGATGCGTATGGGGGCTCAATTGAATAACCTTAATACCATGAATATATACTGTGTGTTTATAGGGGGTCTGTCAAATGGTATCCCAAAGTAAACAAGGGTTCCCTCTGCAGGACAAGAAGTGGAAGCACCAACATAAAACTGACAAACAGGCTGCAGCAACTGAATGCTTTGCTGACATCTAGTGTCATATGATACACAATCAGAGCTTCAGACCTGCATTGGCTTCAACTTTTAATTTAGTGCATTTCTTACGCTGATTAGGCATATTGTTTTTAGGGCCTTGGAGAGTATATATTTATAGAAATAGTGGCGTGTGCAGAGAAAACACAGGACGCGTTTATTGTGCATAATCTTTATTTGTTACTATAGTTTTGCTATAGCACTTAGCACACCTTTGGTGGCGCAAGAAAATAAAACAAGCTGACTTATCTATTTGAAAAATATAAAGACATCTTTATTACTTTGCAAATAATACTAAGCAGCGTAACATCAGAAAATGATGATGATGATGATGATGATGATGATGTATATAACACAGAAATGCAGTGCAGTCGCAATTATTGTTAAAACTGTGACATCAAAGTTTTAAAAAAATAGCATTCAAATGAAATAAGCAGCATAAAGAGAGCCCTAAATGTGTGTGTGGAAGGCGTGTACACTAGAAACATAAAATATTTAAGTGGAAGCAGCACATAAAGCTACAATATTCGTTCACACTACACATATACTGTGCACATTATCACATGCGTACTTGTACAGGAGGAGAGCGATGTCTAATTTAAACAATTCACATTTGCTGTGCAAAACATTACACTTGTTGTCGCCATATTACATCTTGGCAAAGTCTGTCCAACGAGTACTTGAGCTGCGTAAGAAATTCAGCTGCAGTATGACTCCCACTACGAGGCTGCAGAGCTAACACCTCCGCCTCGTCCGCATCACTGAACAGACTTTGCAAACTAGCAGTTTAAACAGTCAACAAACATCTGCATGTCTTTTTAGGCGGTAGGGCTGATTAGCATCAAAGCACTGACATTAGAGTCTTTTCCCAAAGGTCGTCCCAATCATGTTCAGTATTTGTCTTATTGCTGTACAAGGGGAGTAGAAAAGTATGTTGTTATAGGCGTGCCATAAAAAAGAATAAAACTGTAAAAGAATAAAAAAAGAAATGTGGAAATATATATAACAAAATCTAAAATAATAATTATAAGCATTTTCATTTATTTGTTCTTTTATTTCTGTATTTATTTATTTATATATTTTTAACAATATATATTATTTAATTTTCACATATAAATTACACTATTTGTTGTATATTTAGAAAAATTATGTTTATATTGTTTATATTTTTATACAGTGTCATGTATTTATTTGTATCCCTTTACTTTTCCTTATTCCTTAGTCGTCAATTCCTGCACATATATATTCTATCGTAAATTTTAAAAATAGAGTAATTTATATGCAGAAAATAAATACATATATATTTTTTTAAATACTTAATTAAATATGTACAGAAAAAAATGAACAAATAAATGACAAAATAAATGTAAATGCTTATAATCATTCTTTTATATTTTATTATTCGTCTTTATATTTCCACATTTATTTATTATTTTATTGCTCTTTATATTTCCACATTTATTTTCTTATTCCTAAACAGATTTATTCTTTTTTATGGCACTCCTATGACTCCATAGAAGAGACCCACACACGGGGGTCCAGTAGACAGACGTCTTAATTCTATTTAAAGGTACTGATGGTATCACAGATTAGCATCGCTAGCAGGAAAGGCAGTGTTTGAGCAGTTATCCATTACTATTACTGATTACCATGTCAGCCACTTGAATACCTGTCTAGTTTACATACTATGTCTGTATTTGAGCAAACTGGTGAGACTGTAATCCAAATTAAAATTAAACCAACAGACACTCTTTAATGAGTCTGTAGCCAATCAAAAGGCTCTCTATTGTTTTAGTGTTTGAGAGAAGATCTCCACTTGTAATGCCAGTGTATACAATCAAACCAGAGCAGTAATAATAAGAATAAAATAAGATGCAATATAAATCTATATGAAGCATCTGTTTTTCTTTAACAAAAAAAATACAATAAATCCCACAAAATGAATAGTCACTCGGCCATTAACGATACGATTGTTTATATAGATGAGTCCCAGTTAATCTTATTTACAAGGGAGACCTGATCGACGCAACAGATTAAAAACATTATAATAGAAAATTAACACTGTTGCAATGTCTTTCACTTGATAATGTAGTAATTTATTTACCTTTTTTGTGAAACAATGGTGTTCAAGGTACAGTGGTGAGAATCACATAAAACCTTTCGCACCTCGAAGGTACGTTTTTAAAGAATAGCTCAATAAAACCTTGATTTCATCCAGTCTAATTTAATTAGAGGGGGTTTCATGGCTTTTATTCTCTGCCCTAAAAAATAAAATAAAGTCATATCACAGAGTCAACCAGTGACCATCAAACCAGAGTCACAAATCATGTAAGAAAGGTCCATTGAGTCGTTACCATGTAACAGTGAGAGTTCACGGACTCAGAAGACCCACAGCCATCGGAAGTGACATCACCAGCGACAAAAACCACGGCGCCGATTTGAACATCACACTGATCGCAGAGCAGATTGGAATAATCCCTGTAACAGAGCAGAATGTGATTATAGATGTTGTCCCTGGAGGAAACAAAGAGCCAAAACAACAAGCTGAATATACTCACTGTGATGGACGGCCATGCTGTTCTCCTTCCAGCTGCTGCCCTGGTAAACCCTGCAGGTGTAGGTGAAAGGCTTCTCGTCGTCCATCGGGGCCCAGGTGAGGCGGCACAGATTGGGATAGACCAGGCTGACGTTGCTCCTCCTGCGGTCCTCCGTGGACACGTAGATGACGGCGTTGGGGAAGGTGCTGCCCACCAGGCGGCTGTCCTGCCGGTACTCGCAGTAGGGGCCGGGGACCTGGTAGGTCTGCGGGAACTCGCAGTCCACCCTGACGTTTCGCTCCAGGTAAGTCAGACACGGAAACATCTGAGGCCCGCGAGGCGTGAACAGAAACGTAAACACCGAGCTCACTGGAAGAGACGCAGACAGGATGGGAATCACAAATGCTCTCTTTTTCAATTCATGCTGAGAACACTGTAATATGGGATAAGCACAATGATGACCCCACACATAAAGCCAAAGCTACACAATGACTTATATATATTGATATTTAGTAAAGACATATCTGGCAGCCTTGCATCTATTATGTGCATAGATCTGTTTTGACACCACAGTTAAAAAATATATATTTTTATGTAAAGCTCCGTCAATTTGCAGCAACAAATTATTTATTTTGTTGGTAATTCTGAGTATTTTTCTTGTAAATTTGTGACTTTAATTCCTGAGTTTTTTTTCTTGCTGACTCCAGAACATTACAGAGTAACACCGCTGTTTTTATATAGGGTACTTAATCAAACCCCAAAGTGTTCAATATAGAATAAATAAAAGAGCCACTATGAAACAAATAAACATATGAATAAAAAGTGCAGAACACAGTTTATGAAATAAGTGAAGCAATTATTAAAACTCAACCCATTATTATGAAATTTTGGCATTTTACAGTTCCGCAAATTTCATGGTAGTTAGGTGATAATTAGTAAGTAACCTATTTTAAATTTCTTTGGAATTACTGCAAAATTATCCCAATATTTACCTCAAAATGTATAGAAAATTACTTTATTATAAACATTATTTATTGATTATATGCTAAAATAGCATATAAATATGGCCCTTAGGCTTCAGAAGACACTTCTGATCAGGCATAAATGTCACCATTGTGTGACTTACTGTCTACACAAATGTTACCTGGTAGCTGATGTCAAGGATTTTTTTTTTAAGAAAATTCAAATAAGTTAATTGATAATTATTATCTATTTATCAGCAGACATGAAAATAAAGCAGATCAATTCACTTTGTATTCTTTTCCTGGAAATGTATTAAATAAATTACCAGCTATTGGGAAATAGCGGAATATAATCATTAAATTATGTTTCTAATAAAATCATTTTCAATACATTTTGAGGTAAATATTGTGGTAATTTGGGCAGTACTGATTCATATTGTCATGAAAGTGGTGTTGTCACCGCCCTCTCACCTTACAGCCAATCACTGCATAGCAACTTCTACCAAATGTAGCTCATGTTAGCTAGAACAACAATGTCAAAGTTATTTATCTGAATCAACTGACTACAGGCTGCTGCTGTAAATAACCAACAAGTTCTCATCCCAACTCGTCGCATACTGACGCTTTGTCAGACCCCTCAGCGTCACTCTTTCCTGTTGCAGTAAACACGTCCTTAATGTTGTCAAGTAAACAAGAATATTTCCTTAGGTTCTGTCAATAAAACCACTAAAGTTAGGTTTAAGAATAAGCACCATGGTTGGGCTTTAAACGACTACGTTTGGGACATGAACCAACAGCTGATAACGTGACATACGGGACATGAACACCTTGTGTTTATTGGACCCATCCACCTCCCCTCCCTCCCGCTCAGTGTGTGTCTTTAGTCTTTATTAACTTAAATTGTGGTTATGAAGAAATGAGTCAGACTGTCAGATTAATGTGTTGTTTAACTCCCTGTTTATCTCGGCACCTGTTTGTGTGCACATTTTGACCCTGGCACGAGCAAGACGCAGTGCGTGCCTGAGGGGTTATCTGTAGCCTACAGTGCCTCCTCATTTCACTATAAATAACCTTTTAAGGTGGCAGCTGGCTGGAGAAGATCGCTAGATAACAACCTACTTGCTCTTGGCTATATCGTATGTTATTTCCAGTAAATATCCCAATATAAAACGTGTGTTTTCTGTTTAAAAAATAGGCTACAAATGCAGGAAGATAACAAGTAACCCATCTTTTAAGTGGTTACGTCTCCAGCTGCAGTCTGATCTGGAGCTCACAGCTGATATGTACGTGGTTTGTTTACATGACGTAACAGAAATGCAGATTTAATGGATTCAGTGTGGACAGAGAGCGTCGCATCCAGTTAGGACACGCTGTTAGTTTATAACCTGTTTTTGTGGACATAACAGCATGTGTATGTATGCGTGCGAGCCTGTGCGCATAAAGTGACAGTATGTATACCCCTCTCTGTCAGTTTATTTCTTTCATGAAACATGATAATGTTAAATACACACTTAATAAAGGCTGTATGAGGTGAAAAAAATGCCCCCCCCCGTCAAAGCTGATTGCCTGTCCACTCTAATACTCTGGCGCCGACCCTGACGAAGCGTCGGTATCTGACGCCGTGGGAATGAGAATCTCTTCCTGATGCTGAATCATAAACCACGCTGAACAATTTCACACCATTTATTAGCCGGATATAATTATTTATTATTTACAGGGCTGCATGGTGGTGCAGTGGTTAGCACTGTCACCTCATGGCAAGAGGGTTGCAGGTTCGAACCCGGCTAGGTGCCCTTCTGCACAGAATTTGCATGTTCTCCCCGTGTTCGTGTGGGTTTTCTCCGGGTGCTCCGGTTTCCCCCTGCAGGTTTGGTTAATTGACTCTAAATTGCCCGAGGTGACCGACTCAGCTTTGCGTCCCAGGTCGAGAGGTGGGTCGGACCAGGGTTGATTTCGATGTGAATGGCACGCACCGGGGTTGCTAACAAACGGGGCGGGACAAATCTAATCGGTTGCAAATGAGGGCGCAAAGTCGTGACGCAACTGTCATGGCTCATAAACAAACTGTGGAACAGCAGCAGGAATGATTTCAGAGGTGAACGACGGGCGAGAACAACACGGATGTATAGCGACATTTTGAGGTGCGGCATTGTTTGAATTGACAAAAGGAGGGTTGAACCAGGATCAGATAACCCTTATTGACGCTGGTCATTGGTGTGAAAGGGGTATATGTATCCTTGGATCAGCTCCATCCCTCCCCGCGACACTGAACAGGATAAGCGGTTACAGATAATGGATGATTATTTATTTAATATTGAACACTTTGGGGCTTCGCAGTACTTCTGTGCTTTATATCTTATCAATTTAGGTCTATGCAGATATTTCCTCAATAAATGAACATGAAGAAGTCCAAGGTGGTGATGTCACTGTAATACCGAGCTTTAGGGAAGATGTCATCTACAGTAGATACTCATTTTCCCATCTCCCATTCATTCCCATGTATAAGTATAACTTTACAGCCTAATACATCAGGATTACATCATCCTAATGAAGCTTTACTGGTGTGGTGGAATCGGGTAATGACACCTTTGCTGCAGTATTATTGAATTTCTGTCATGGACAATCTGGATTTGATCCCAAATTGACTTCCATGACAACACAGGCCTTTCATTACATTTCAATACATTTATTTTTTTTGTGCAACTGTGTTAATCTTTTTTAACATAATCACCCATATAGGCCTGTTTATAAATCCAACTTTAAATGGAACTTCTGGCAAACAACGACCTCAAATCACAGCATTATGTTTCTACAGTAGATTTATTAACAGTCTGATAATAATAAATAAGCAAAGACACATACTGTGAGTAGTTTGATGCGTGATGGTGATGCTGCCAAAGAGGAGACAGGCCGTGATGAGCAGGTGCATCTCCATGGCGACTGGTGTCTGTCAATAACCTTCACAGCACCTCTCACTGCCTGGAGGAGTTCAACATGGGACAACATGAAGAAGTTGCACATGCAGAAACCCAAAAAAACATCACTGATTCATGCACAAAGAAAACAAAGTAAACATGCACCATATATTTAGGCCCCTGTGTCCTTTAGCGCAGTGATAGCAGGCCTGGATGTGCAGCTCTGCCTGCAGCCCTAACATGCAGAGAGGAGAGGACTACGCCCATGATGCAACGACTCTGCTCTGCAGCAAACTGCAGATCTGCTCTCACTATAGTGCGCATATTGTGTTCTTACTGCAGATGAAAGACAGACATGCAGATCTTCTGATACACGCAGGACCGATCAGGACATTTCTTTCCCTCACTGACATGTCTAAGCTTCATTTGTCCCCCTCTGCAGCTGAGACAGCCGGTCTTACCTGATGTGATGTCTGGTCCCTGTCCCGAGGTGGAGCTGCGCCGATGTGCCAGTATGCAGAGCAGAGGAGCAGCAGCAGAGCGGAGCAGCTCACTGTTGGACTGAGGATGCAGTTCTAGCTCTGGAGCCTACGTAGTCACTCAAACACGCACACATCCTAAAAAAGAACATGCACAGCACTGATCCAGGAGCAGGGAAATTAATTTCCATTTATTAAAGTTACAGCTCTGCACAAAGATTTAATGCTCATTAGCTCGTCAGGTGTGACTCAATCTTGACCAGGAGGTGAATCCTACTATGTTTTTGGAGTTCATGTTAAAAAAAAGTTGTGGAACTGGAACTTTATTCATAATGCAAATACATTTTCTTTTCATACCCCTACATCACTACTCCCAATCCTCCCATCCCAGATTATTGGTTTTGGGGAGCTGTCACATCTTGGTGCAAAACAAGAGTTCCCTCTGCAGGACAAAAACTGGAACACCACCAGTTCACACCTGGCATTAGGATGCCTCATGCAGTCTCTAGTGACCACTTTGTGATCGGATCTCACTTCCCTGCTCTATATGCAAATAAACACGTAGTGAACACATGGCTGTAATATTACAAGATTGTCAGTAGTAATATCCTACATATTCATGAATTTTATTAACATCAAAATGTAAGGTTATTGTACCGGCCGCTGGCACCGCTGCCTTTGCCAGGCAACGAGAGAGAGAGAGCTCTCTTTGCATGCCTAGTGTGATAGTCTGTAGATTAAGTCGCCTAAGATATGTAAGGGATAATGTACAGCCAGCGGGTCATTGTTGTGAAAGTATCCCCGGCAGGGCGATGCTGGTCTCCAATCGCCGTGAAGGGGATTCTTTCACAACAATGACCCCCTAGCTGTATATTATCCCGCCTATTACACGGCTACTTACTTAAGAATTCAATAATTTGACACAAAAACGGTCCACCAGAGTCCGACATCAGAGCTGCGCCCATAGCAACGGTCGGCAATAAAAGAAATTACAGACCGCAGAACACCATGATTGACCAATCAGAATCGAGTATTCAACACAGCCGTGTAATACATTTTAATAAAAGTTTAATACAGTTGTACCGACGTTTCCATGCTGAGAGGCAGACAAACGCTTGCGTCTGTTTGTCTATTCACATGAAGAGCACAGAGACCCGCGGATCCCAGCGGGACGTCAGTTGAGTAGGCTGTCCTTAATGTGGCCCAGGACATATTTGCGTACACACTGCTAAAAGAATGTGGCTGTATGTGGCCCAGACCACCTCTGAATGTGGTCTGAAAGATCAGATCTCAATGCATCTTTAGTGCGTTCACACCTGAACTTAGAGCGATCCACTTGTGATCCGATCACTCAGGATGCATGTTAATACCGCTCTGAACAGGGCCTTACGTCCACTGTTTTTTCCTGTGGCCTCTGTGTGTTTCAGGTCTACCATAACGCTTTCTCAGTGCCATCACTCACACCTCATCATTGGACAAAGATTCAATAATAAGCATCAGCATGTTGTAATTCAAGTGTTCTGAGAGAAAACTAGACTTCTGCTCCTCCTCATGGCTCTGTTTTCAGGCTTTAAAACATCTAGCCCGTGACGGGAGACTTTGGCAAATCACAGGTCATTTCAGAGAGAGAGAGCGTTCCTATTGGCTGTGCTCCGGCTGGTGGGCGGTGCTTGGTATTTCCTCAGCAGATCTCAACATGGCTGCCGGATCACAAACTTTCTCATTCCACAGCTAAACAGTACACTACAAGATGTTTCTGAAAACATTTGAGGAGAGAATTAGGCATTATAGTAACAGAATATTGATTCATATTTGATCAGCGCTGCCTAGTTTGACTGTTTGATCAGAGTTGGTGAGTGATTGACAGCTGCTCAGAGACAGCAAGGCTCCAGCTCGGCTGTGATTGGTTGTTTTCCTCCGGTCTGTGAAATCTTGCAGATGATTGCAGTAGTCTAGTTTCTGTTGTTTGCTGATTATTCACTATATTATTATTTTTTTTTCTCGTTCTGTTATTTTGTTTTTCAGTCCTTGTATTTCATAATCATGCATGTGCTTTGGCCATGAATGTCATAATAAGTATTGAATTGCATTGACTTGAACTGATTGCACGTGTACAAATGCACTATAGTTTATTTAGCACCTGCTGTAGCAATGTGAATGAATTCAATAGACATGTTCAACATGGGAGATCATGAGAAAGTTGCACATTCAGCCCCAGAATACCTTCACTGAACTAAAGCAGAAAAACACAAGAGTCTTTCAATCCACAAAGTTAACATGCAGACTGAGTGCAAACTACACCACACAGTATGTTACTGTATCAAACTGGTGCAACACTAGCAGGCCTGGATGTGCTGTTCTGTCTGAAGCCCAGTTCAGGCTGCAGATGAGACTACACCCATGCAGTGTCTTTACACTGTATACTGGGTCAGTGGGGCATTTAACACGTTACTGGAAGAAAAAAATGCATCAAAGTATTAATATTATATTAAGCACTAATATCCAATATTTTTTTGGCATTGTTATGTAGTGAAAACATATTTACATATACATATTTAAAGATGAAAAAATAGGATGGAAGCTATTGAAGAAAATGCTGTTGTACTGTATATGGGTCGTACCTGCAGTGTGTTGGCCCCAAAACAGTAAAATGCACCACTGACACCTCCATAATTAAGATAAACTTTAGTCGATATTTAATTTGAATTTGAATCAGTCGAGCAAACATGGAGGAATAGGAAAACCATTATGCAGTAATTTATTGATGGTCCCTAAGCGTTCCAGCTGTTGTGTGTGGGGGCTGGGGAGGTTTACTACGCAGATTAAAGCTGAATGTTAAAGATCCAGCTGTGTGCTGCTGTGTGATCATGTGTCAGAGTCTGACATCACACATGTGTGAACTGTAAATGTATAACGGTATATCAGTACTCTGCTCTTCCAGTGTTGCTGCGTAGCCTGAATGTGGTGAAATAATGAGGTCTGGCAGGCAGAACCAGCACAAGGACAAACTGTGCAAAACAATGCAGTAAAGTTGTACTGCTTGTCCTGCTTGCAGCGTTAGCTACACATTATAATGATGCAAACATGCACGTGTGTTAGGACGCTTGATCGATGATATATCAGTAATTGCTCACCTCTCTGGACCATGCAGTCTGCAGTCAAACTTTCCACAAACTTCGCAGAAAGAAAAGTCTGCAGCAGCATCATGCTTGAGAAAATTTCCTTCAAAATAAAAGCCTTTGTTTTACATTGGGGATGCAATAAAGAAGAACAAACTTTATGTTGAAAATATCTTTCCAACTCTACCAGGTCTACCAGGTGCATGGATTTGTTTGGGAACAAAGAGCACGCCTCATAAACATCCCATTTCCTATTTCCTCTCGACTCAGCTTTCACATCCCCCCGAGACGGCTTCCCCACTCAGAGACGAGACTCTCCCGGTTCCCTCCGCCTCCGCCTCAAGCCGACACCGCTCCACCATCGCTCTCCTCCATCGCTCTCCTCCATCCATCCTTCTACAACACCTCTTCCCCTCATCCCTTCATCCCTTCAGCCCTTCATCCCCTCATCCCTTCATCCCTATCCCCTCATCCCCTCATCCCGCAACCCTCACCCTTCATCCTTCATCCCTCAACCCTTCATCCCTTCATCCCTGGACCCCTCATCCCCTCATCCCTTCATCCCTGGACCCCTCATCCCCTCATCCCTTCATCCTTCATCCCTCGACCCTCTTCCGCTCATCCCCCACCTGCAACCCTTCATCTCTCATCCCCTCATCCCTTCATCTCTTTGTCCATCGACCCTTTTCCCCTCATCGCCCACCTGCATCCCTTCATCCCTCTTCCCCTCATCCCTTCATCCCTCGACCCTCTTCCCCTCATCCCTTCATCCCTCTTCCCCTCATCCCTCAACCATCGACCCTCATCCCTTCATCCCCTCATCCCCTCATCACTCGACCCTCATCCCTCAACCATCGACTCTCATCCCTTCATCCCTTCATCCCTCAACCATCGACCCTCGTCCATTCATCCCTCAACCATCGACGCTCATCCCTTCATCCCTCGACCCTCATCCCTTCATCCCTCAACCACCGAGCCTCATCCCTTCATCCCTCGATCACCATCCCTCATCCCTTCATCCTCCTTCCTAACCCATTCCTCCTTCATCATCATTGCTCCCCTCCATCTCAATACATAATAAACTATTCCAAACCCGTACCATCACTGCTGTGGTCTTTGTTAGTGAACTAGTGGTGACTTAATCACTACTTGGTGCAGTTTGATGGTCTAGTGGTAGTAAGCCTATAGTATTATAGTATAGCATACCTCACTGAGGAGGAATCGGTGACGGCTCTGTGTTTCATCTGCAGTGTATCAACAGCAGCATCAGCAGAGGAGCAGCAGGGATCACAGCTACAGACTCTTTAATGAACAGAGTACAGAGCAAAATGGCAGATATCTCCTGCTTTCATTGTTTTCTGTGGGTTGTGCTGCTTTTCAGAGGCCTCTGCAACACTTCTGTCAGTGTCCTGGGAGACTGCCTCAGTATGGCAGTTGTTCAGCAACTGTCCGGGAAGGACCTTCACAAAATGGATGAGCAGTGTGAAGAGGATACAGTGAGAGGACACAGAGGATGCAATGAGAGGACACAGAGGATACAGTGAGAGGACACAGAGGATACAGTGTGCCCAGCTCTGCTTGTTCTTCATGTTTCTTTTAGACAACACAAACCAATCATTTTACTTCAGTCTTTAATATTTAGATAAACATTTTGCCACATTATAAATCCTCCACACTAAGCCAGCTCAAGCAGTGTCCAGACTGAAACATCTCAACAACTATCGGATGGATTACCATGGAGGCTAATTTAGTACAGGCATTCATGATCCCCAGAGGACTTTGGTGATCCCCTGACTCTTCATCTAGCTCAACCATGAGGTTGACAAGTACACACACATTCATGTCCCCCTCAGGATGAATTATGGTTATCCTCCGACTCTTCATGAAGCGATATCACCTGTTCAAAATTAAAAATGAATAGAGCCTCACAGAGCGGCTGTATAGACTTGACTATAATATATATACTATAATGAAAATACACACTAAAAGACCTCAGATCTCTGGAGTGTGAGAGCCATGTTACTACATACCCCTCCGCTCACTCCTCCCTTTCCAAGACTGCGGTAACGTGAGCTGCCAAGGTCAGAACCGTGGTAATGGCGTTGACCTCGCTCAGAGGCCATCCTTACTGTAATCACAATAGGAGCAACGGAAGTAAGACGGCGGCTGGCTGTACCCAAGCCCCCAGGAAGAGCGCAAGTCATTGATCCCAACTTTTGTAGTGGCCAAACGGCGGTACTACAACTTCTGTGTCCGTCACGTGATGCCACTGGGCCCAAAAATACTTTTTCTAATAGACTTAAATTGGGAAAGAGACACCTGTAACTCAGCGGATAATTTTTTTTAGGTGAATCAACTTCCCAGTACGAAAATTCTAATAGCCCTTATTAAAAAGTAACGTGATGTTGGGATCCCATGAACCGAGTCATGTGACTGAGCGGATGCTACTGTGCATGTTCCATGTGCCCAAAATCCGGGTACTTTTCCAGACGGAAGTCGAGCCATTTTGGCTTCATGCGCCACTGAGCAACTTTCATAGGAATGAACGGGATCCAACACAACTCAAAACACAACAATTATTAGTTTCAGGTTAATGAAAACATAGTTATGATTATTATATTCCATTTCTGCTAATAGATGTTACACACTGTTCCTTTAACAGTCTAATTCTGGTCCATTATAACATATTTAATGTAATATTAAATGATAAGCCTATTGGGACATATCATATCATCCTGCTTGTTATTTTGTTTTCCTTTATGATGTGTTTTTATATATTCAATGTGGCTGTAAACGCAGCATCGATCTTCAATACCTTAGTTGAAATTAATGATCTGCGTATTTGTGTTTAATATGTATATATTCTAATTTATGTTGGCAAAAGTGGCTGAGAAACTGCTGACACGGTTTGTACTCCGCTCACTGAATGAGGAGGAAATGTAGAACAGCTGCTGAGGTGTCTCAGCTAATCAAACCCTCATCACAACATTTTCCCTTTTCTACTTCATTCAGCCTGAATTCAATCTTTTCCGGATGAGGCCGTAGGTTTGTGTATTGATATGTGATCCTCTATCCTGTGGTAAAACAGAGGAGGATAATCAATAATAAAAAAAACCTTACACAATACTGAGAAATGTCCCCAAAGTCCAGTGGAGCAGCATTTTCTCCCCCCTTCTCTCTCCCCTCCCTCTCTGTCCCCCTCCCATCCTCTCTCTCCTCTGTTTCTTCTATAAGCCGACCTCTACTGTATCTACCCCTGGCATCACACTGCAGAGCACTGAGGAAAGCTCAAACTGCATCAGACAAGGTGAGAATGATTCATGTGCTATTATTTGCTGGATCTGAGCTGTGGTAAAATATTGAGCTATGCACAATGCTTGTCTTTCAGTCTGGGTGAAATATTGGGGTTTAACACTGGAGTCAGCACTAAAGCAAATATTTGAATGAAGGCGAGAGGGGCTTTGCATCAAGCAAACAAAATAGAGCTGCTTTATGTTCAGTATTTTCTTAGCGTATTAAATACAAGTAAGCAAACAATCAGCGCGAGAGAGGTTGAGCACAGAAATGTGTCAATGTTGGCAATCCACCAGCGAAGTTTGCAGCGTGAAAACAGTGAGGCTGTATTGTTCTCAGTTGTTCAGTGTTATATGGTACAGTGACTTTTCTAGAAGCGTGGTATTCATTCCTCTGAAATCTGACCCCGCTCTTTACAGCGTAGTCAGCTTTATTTGATTTTTGAAGATATGACAGTAAAACAAAAAGGCTGTTTGGTTCAATAGGGTGGTGTTAGTTTGTTCTGACTGTTTTATTCAATATCTTTTTCTTTTTTCTTTTGCAGGAAAGTTGGGAGAATGTTGTTGCTTGTCACAATTTTACTTTTTGG
The DNA here is from genome assembly GCF_043250625.1 of Sebastes fasciatus. Classification (NCBI taxonomy): domain Eukaryota; kingdom Metazoa; phylum Chordata; class Actinopteri; order Perciformes; family Sebastidae; genus Sebastes; species Sebastes fasciatus. The sequence continues at coordinate 29,068,950 of NC_133810.1, read as the reverse complement.
TAAGATCATTTACACAATGCGAATAAAGGACTCTTTTTCTGATATTTGCATGTCTTTTTCTTTCATTATGAATGAATTATTTCTGAGTGGGTTGAGTTTTTGGTGGTAAATATCTGATCATCTCTCACTACACATAGGATTTGCGTCAGGCCAGAAGGTGATTCAGTTGAACTACTGCTCTTTAAATGAAAACAATCTCAGGATGGACTGCAAATACGCGGTCCCGGCCGAGTCACCGGAACCATTTTGCAAGTACACGAATGGCGAAAGACTCTTCGACACCACCGACCCGGACGAGGAGCAGCACGCCCCCTTCAAGAAGCGCGCCAGAGCCCGCATCTTCCCGGGCAACATCTGCCGCTTTCTGTTTAAAAACCTGCCCAACGGCAAGTCCAACTTCACCTGCACCATCAGACTTCCCGACGTGGGTACGGCGTCCAAAACCTCAGTGGTTGAGAAAAGTAAGCTGCTGTTTACCACAGATGTGCACATCCTGTTATTTCACAAAAAAGACAACATTTGAGTGACTGCCAAAACAAAACAGCTCCTCCTTCCCAACCTGCATCCTTTTTTTCTTCTTGCAGGGCTCCTCCTTCCGTGCTCAGCGTGGAGTGTCCTATTACAAAGCTGCAGTGGCCTACTGCTGACCTTGATGACACTTCCCTTGCTGCTGGAAATTCACTGGCTGTGAACGAGGCGCCAAACTGCTGCATACGTTAACACTGCACCCATTATCATCCGGTGACTGCTGTTAGACTCTCCTCAAGTTGTGTGTATGCACAAAGTGCAATGAGTTGAACTGAGTGAACATACGGTATATATTTGGTATGTCACAGGCCTGCTAACTCTGCATCATGCACTCAATACTAAGCACACGTACTACTGCATACATACACTTTATACTCTCACATATTATTGAAATATGCAGTAGAAATCTGAAATCCAACAGGGTGATGAGTACAAAGCATGAATGTGACTTAATCTTAAACTGAAAGTCTATATTCTGTAATATTTAATATCTACATTCAATCATTTTATCAAATGTAATGAAAGATATTGAGCTTTAGCCTTCAGTCTTAATAACCAGATAGGACGAACTATCTATGAGGGATTTTAAAGAGAGATGCTTAACCAGCTAGCAATTTAAAGTTTTCTCAACTCAAAAGTGATGCAACGCTGCGCTCCGCAATGTGGCATCATTGCTGAGGAGTATCATCACTCTTTAAAGTAGGCAATCTATTTTGCCTGACTGAAATCTGTCCCCTGTGTCTTCTTCTTCTTGGCTGCCAAACGGTGAGGGCAGACAGAGGCGACCTTGCGCCACACAGGCCGACTGTAGAGGAAGATTGTGTTGTATTTGTCGATAAGAACCGGGTGGGGCGACAAAGACAGCTTTGGCAGGGTTTAATCTAACGACAAGCAGAGAAACAAAAACTTTAAAAGTGTGTTTGACTGACTACTAATGGATGCATGAGCAATAAAGTCTCTATTCTACTCCGAGGAGACGACGCGTAAAGAAAAACCAAACTCCGTTTTTATTTTGCCTTTCACTTGTGCCTGATCTCATGATCCATGTTCAGCCGAGGCTTGTTGTCAGTTTAGTCAGATCCACGTGGTTCTATTTATACACTGAATATGCTTTATATGGTGCGATGTTTTCTCTGATAACGGGATGTGGATGATTTTTACCTATGTATTATAGTTGAGTAGGTGTAGCCAAAGCACAATCATTTAATTGCACTGAAAAGCACTGCTGTACTACTGTATAATGACAATAAACTGAAGTGAAACTCAACAGCATCAGAGAAGATCATTAATTGAAGCTAACCAACCAATTGAATGTGTTTGTGCATGAGCTCCAGCATGTCCAGTTGGTATGTGCATTATGCTGAAGGTGCTGTTGTTGTCCTGTAGAGGGCAACACTGGGTCAAATTAGATTATACTTTAAAGTGTGAAAAGAGGAAGGAAATGATTTCAAGGATCTTAAAAATATGCAAATCAGAGTATTGTGTCTGAGCAGGTATTTTAGGGATTAACAGCACATAACAGCAATTCAACTGCACACATCGGCTAAAAGAATGTGCTTGTGTTCTTACAATGTCCTGAAAAGAAGATAGATAGGTATTGTGTTACAGCAGCAGGTTATACAGTAAATATAAAGTAAATATACACATCAAAACTAGAAATATATATCTATAGAATACACAATGTAAATAATATATTAGAATACACTATAAATATATCAGACAACTACAACTATAATAATATAAACATAGAATAACATGCTATATACATTAGCAAAGAGTGCAATTACACACTATATACATAGGCTAGAGTACAGTCATTACAGATGAAAGCTGCAATTACAACAACTATCCTAAAAATATATACAGCTCTGGAAAAAATTAAGAGACCACTTCAAAATTATCAGTTTCTCTAGTTTTACTATTTATTGGTATGTGTTTGAGTAAAACTACTGACAACATTTCTCCCAAATTTCAAATAAAAATATTGTCATTTAGAGCATTTATTTGCAGAAAATGACAACTGGTCAAAATAACAAAAAAGATGCAGTGTTTTCAGATCTCGAATAATGCAAAGAAAACAAGTTCATATTCATTTTTAAACAACACAATACTAATGTTTTAACTTAGGAAGAGTTCAGAAATCAATATTTGGTGGAATAACCTTGATTTACAATCACAACTTTCATGCGTCTTGGCATGCTCTCCACCAGTCTTTCACATTGCTGTTGGGTGACTTTATGCCACTCCTGGTGCAAAAATTCAAGCAGCTTGACTTTGTTTGAGGGCTTGTGACCATCCATCTTCCTCTTGATCACATCCCAGAGGTTTTCAATGGGATTCAGGTCTGGAGATTGGGCTGGCCATGACAGGGTCCTGATCTGGGGGTCCTTCATCCACACCTTCACTGACCTGGCTGTGTGGCATGGAGCATTGTCCTGCTGGAAAAAAAACACTCCTCAGAGTTGGGGAATATGTGGATTAAAATTTTAAAAAATTAAAATTAAATTAAATTTAAAAAAAAAATGTTTGACTTAATAGCTGCCCCTTGCAATAATGACATAGTAAGACAAGAAGAGTGTTGGCTCATTAAACTGTGTGTTGCTGATGAGAGGAGCTGCTGTGATCGGCATCAGGCTGTTTAAGCTTCCCTTAACTCCACCTGATCATGAGGCTGCTGATCAAACTGAGCATGATCAGATTATTTGATTACTCCATTTGATTTTACTTTAATTTAGTGCTGACTATCTGTGAGGTGACGTCACAATTCTTGGGCGGAGCTCATGCTCCGTGATGTCATGTGTGACGTCATTGGCATCCGAAACCGAGTTTACAAGTAGAAGTCCTTTCCGTCTCCTCTGGGTCAGGGGGACGCTCAATGCCCCACTAGGGCGCGTCCACTGGCGGGGTTTAATCCATAGACATAAGCGCTATGTTTTATTACCTGTTTTTTAAGCCAGGCATTGACGGTGACCTGGAGCCTACGTGCATCACCTAGACTCCAGGTCACCAAGGTCAGTGTTGTTTCAGAGTCTTCCTGGCAGAGCCTTTTTTAATTTTTCATTCTTTGTCTTAAATCAAATAAACTGACACACAGATTATATCTGAATATTCTACTATGTGTCACAGCCTCATAACTGTCACTAGTGGTGGAATGTAACTAGGTACATTTACTCAAGTACTAATCAATGCTGAGATGTCAGCAGGATTATTACGAGCAGTTCTCACTTTACGTCACAATTCTTATGTTCAGTGATGTCATGTCGTGATGTCACCTGATTGTTTGCACTCCTGGAATATTTGCACTATCTGTTTTTATCATGTTTATTTTTGTTGATAACTTATTTTGTATATTGTAAATTAGTAGAATTTCAATTTTTTATTCTTATTTTATTCTATCGTTTATATATTCTTCTGTTATTATACTGTTCTGACTTGCACCAACATAACCAAAGCAAATTCCTAGTGTCAGTAGGAGTATTACGAGCAGTTCTCACTTTACGTCACAATTCTTCCGTGATGTCATGTGTGACGTCATTGGCTTCCAAAACCGTAGTTGACATTTCAAATTATTCCAATTGTTTAGCAAACCCCAAAGGTTTTTTGCTTGTTTGTTTTTTATTTTGTTTTGTTTTTATTTTTATTTTCCGTTCCTTACAGTTTATTTTCTGTATAATTTATTATTTATTTTTATATTATTTTTATAATGTAAGGTATTTTTTGCAGAACTGTAATGAAGCATCTAAACACATTATATTGTATTGAACATTTGAAATAAATTATTATTAAATTTTAAAAAAAGAGTTGTGATAAAAATGTACTTCCGCCTCCTGCTTGCCGTAGCTTCTGATGTAATTACAGATATCTGTAACGTCATTTCGCCTAGTCAAAACTCAAATTCAAGATATCCGTAATTAAAATAGGGCTATTTTTTATCATAATAAAGGAATATTGACAGTTGGTCAATTACTTAATAAGAATGGTCATTTATTATCTTATAAATTCAGGGTTCATATGATATACCCTTATAATAGTATTGAAAGTCTAGTTTCCACTGTATACATTGCCAGTAATGTTACAGAATATGTTGTCACAGATTAATAAACATTATAAAATGAACACTAATCATTATTTTGTATTTTTGTTTGAGTAAATATGATTGAAAGAGTGTCACATAATTGTAATTAAAGATATGCCAGTTTCATTTCCGCTGGCATGTCAAGGATGACTAATATTTTGTGATGTGCACAAATCATTAATTTATGAGTCATCATGGAAAATACATTATCAAAGAGTGTATACAGCCCATTTGTGGTCAAACTATAAGCAAGATGTTCCAGTGCAAGTGAAATGTTTGTGTCTGCAGGCATAAATACTTTTCAAACTGTATTAAGAAATCTCATGTACACATTTATATGCCGGTTTAATCACTCTGAGAATGACATAATCTTGAGGTTGTCTAACATCAGATTTAACACTACACGGTACCAATCACAGCTGTGGTATAGTTCCTTAAAAGATAAGATAAGATAAGATATTCCTTTATTAGTCCGGCAGTGGGGAGATGTGCAGTGTACAGCAGCAAAGGGGATAGTGCAAAAAACAAGATGCATCAGCTAACACAGTAAAAAAGAGCTAAACAAAGTGTAACAAAACATGAACCATTTAAATAGAAGGAAGTATAAAAACTGGAGCAGTATATACAGTATTGACAATAAACAGACTATTAACTAAATTGCACAAGTGGAAAATTATATTGCACAGTGAGAATGAATGAATTAAATTCCACCTGTATCAGGTTATTGTCAGTTGTTTGGTGTATATATGTAAGGCATTTATGTATGTATATATTTATATTAATAATAATATTTTTAATATCTTTTAATCATGACTTTTTATAGTGCTTCCTGTATTGTAATATATTATATGTAATGTAATGTATTGTTTTTTTCTTTTTTCTTACCTTGAGTCTGCAATAAAGATTGAATTATATTTGAATTATTGAATATTCCTGAGCAGTTCAATCTCTAGATCTTAATCCTCCTAAACTCCTCACTAGTAGAGGTACATTTTCGATAAGATTTAGAGGAACCAAATTATGGAGTAGCTTTTCACATCAATCAATAAACTGTTCATCTATTAAATGTTTCAAAAGTCGCTTAAAGGGTCATTTAATTGCTGTCTTGTAATAGCTTTCCCCCATGTTGTCCATTTATCTGTTTTTATGTTGTTGTTTTTTCCCACTCACAATGTTGTTTGGTTACGATTACCCAGAAATCATTATAGATATTTAAATCAATTTCCTCCTCACAAACACTAACCATACACTTCCACGCAACACACACACACACACACACACACACACACACACACACACACACACTTGTCTTTTTGGATATATTTACTGTATTGTTATTGTTGTTATTATATATATATTGTCCTAATTGTTTTGTTATCACTATTATGTAGTCATATTATTTCCTTATATTAATCTTGTCTCTATGTGGAGCCTTCAGATAAGCCCAGTGTTTTTTTTGCCTCTTCCTGCACTTTATATTATTCATTTATATTTTTTGTTTTGTTTTGTGCAAAACAAAAACAAAAAGAAATTGAATTGAATTGTAGAATAACCTGAAGGAGTTTTAAAAAATAAATACATGACCATATATTAAATGTGTGTCACTGTGCTGAAGGGTTCAAAGACCTGACCTGTGTAAATAGTATCTCTGGTTAATAAACACTACTGCTTTCCCCCTGCAGTGTAAAAGTGCTTTGTAATAACTTCTAGCTCCAGCAGTCAAACCAGTTTTTCCACTCTGACGTCACCAGGGATCCTATTACCGGAAGTCACCTCTCTTGTTGTCACCTGGGCGGACTCCTCAGGTGAGATTCAGACGGTTATTACACACAGAAACCTCCACACAGGGAGTTAAGAGCTGCTGGAACAGACGCGACTTGTTGTTTATTCGACGTTAAGGAGGATTTTTGCGCACTTCCTGTTCCTTTTTTTTATTCCAGGAGTATTTCAGAAGAAGAGACAGCGAGCTGCAGCAGAGATAAGAGACACTAACAGGTCGACATGGTTGTCAGCAGGCTGGTTTCGGTGGCTTTGTTCCTCCTCGCAGCGACAGGTGAGTGTTTTTTTTTTAAAGTTTAAAGAAAGTCAACGCGTAAAAGTCTTTAATGTTGCACAGGTGAACTCAGCAACAACAATAATAGTCTAATAGTAGTTTACCTACAGTATGTTGTTTCTAAATGTTACATGAACTGTTGCTATCACCTCCTCAGGGCTTTGGCCTGCTCTGCTGGTGTGAGCTCATTGTTTGAGCCAAGTTTCAGGCTATTTCAAATTTTTATTATAATGTACCTTTAATATGAAATCACAGCAATAGAGCAGAATACTTCCCTAAATGTTGTAGCAACTGTAAAATGTGGAAGATACGGAGAGATAAGATGCATTACTTCCTCCTGGCTGCAACAATTGTCTTTGTAATTTGATCATAAATGTAGGAAGAATGAGCCACATGTGGTTCATCATTCCTGTTCCTGTAATTAGTGGCCTTTATATATACTGTGTGTATATATATATATATGTGTGTGTGTGTATATATAAATATATATATATATATGTATATATATATATATATATGTATATGTGTATATATATATATATATATGTATATGTCATATTATAGTAATTTTAACACAAACTGAGGTCACAATAAGATCAATAATGAGCCCACTGAAAGCCCCATAAGAGTTGATTTCCACTGCATCCTATTGAGAAAGTGTGTGCATGAACACAACCCAGGTTTTTAGCTTTCCACTCACTTGTAGCTCTATAATTTTGTGTCTAAACTCAATTTCATACTAAATCTGTGAGATGCTTATGTTCACTAATCCAGCAGATCATATGTGTGATCAAGGTATTTTATTTGTGGGTGGATGGACCGTTATTGGTGAGTAACCTTCAAATTATGTCCTGGTTATTCATAGCGCAGTTTCAACAATACTGACAACATGATGTCATAACTATAAAGTTGCAGCATTACATTTACAATCTTGTTTTGCAATAGTATGAGGATTTTCATGGACATCATGACAGGATCATTTGCTCACTTGGCTCACACACTTTTCAACAACAAACATTTTGCATAAGTGACTAACATAACAAGACTTTGCTTGTACGCCGCAAAAGGCGGAGTGGTTAGACTAGTTGACGGGCCTAGTGTGTTTTGATAAAGTCGTATTTCTTCCAGCTGCCTTCTAGGCTGGGAACTGTTTGTCTTTTGCTCACCAGTTGCGACTGCAGCACAATCTGCTTTTGAAATAGATCCTATACAACGCTTCAAACTTGTTGCACCGAGCAGACAAAATGTACTGCCGTTGTGCTTTTAAATTGAGTTTTCCCTCAACCCTGAAACTGGCAAAGTATGCAAACAAAGAAGTCATGGAGTGCTCTGGTTTCATTTTACACTCGAGGCTTATCTCCAAACCAAAACCGTGACTGTGCTGCCTTATCTCAGCTGAGACCGCCTGAGAGAAACATCTGCAGACCGATTCGAGGAAGTCTGAATGACATTTAAGTAGCTACAATAAAAATGTCATTTGTAAAGTTGAGCTAACAGTATTATGTTAGTACACATATTAATTTAAAGATTTCATCTGGTAGTAAATTTGAGTGATGTGTTCAATGAATGACTTTCGACACAGTTAATGATCAACTGGCTCCTGCTGCTGTTCTCTAGTTGAAGCTTCTCTGTTAAACACAAGCTTGTCACTCAACAAGGTGGTGGTTCAATTGTGTAACTCCCAACACTTAAAGTAAGGGCCGTGTGGTGCAATAGATGCATGTATTATGTGTCAGACAGTCTGCATGCATTAATAATGTAAGTGTCTCTGTTGTAGCTGCACTGCTGTCCCTTAAAAGACTCAGTTTCAGCCAAACCGTCGAGAGTTTCACCGGAAGTTTTCTGGCTCAGCGGACAGGAATGAGACACTTTTTTTCTTTTGACCACACCCTGATGGCTCTGAGTGTTTGTCAGCGGGTGTGATCTCTACTATAATGTCATACTGTTGGCATCTGAGCTTTGAGAGCATTCCTTTATGTACTACTACTAGTGCTAGTGCGAAGTCTTTTAACCCCAATGAAGCCTAGTACAGTTTAGGGCTGCAGGATTTTGAGAAAATATCTAATTCCGATTATTTTTGACTGATTTTGCAATTGCGATATTAGAGGGAATGATATTTTTTACATAATTATTCTCTTTTTTTTTTTTACTGAAAAACATATTAAAATCACTAAAATATAATGTGTAAGCCAGAACATCCCTGCAATACCACAATATTTAATTTAAATAGTATTTTAACACACATTTCACCTCCTGCGATTGGCCAAGTTGCGATTTTAATAAAATTGATTAGTTGTGCAGCCGTAGAACATTTAGATTGTTATCAAATGTGGTTTGCAGGGCCGCTGCTCACTATAATTTTAATATTCATTAATCCGCCCATTATTTTTTCAATTAATCGTTTAATTGTTTAGTTTATAAAGTGTCAGAAATTCATAAAAACTGTCTGTTGCATGTTCTCCCTGGCAAATTAACTCATTCAAAAATTGCTTAATTTACAATTCAGTTGTTATTCATTCAGACATTCAGTTTACTGTGATGGAAGAAGAAATTAGTAAATTATGGGTGCAACTAACGTTTATTTTCATTGTTGATTAATCTGCAGATTATTTTTCTGATTAATCGATTAGTTTGGTTTATAAAATGGTGGAAAATGTCAGTCGGTGTTTCCCAAAGCCCGAGATGACGTCCTCAAATGTCTTGTTTTGTCCACAACTCAAATATATTCAGTTTACTCTCATAGAGGAGTACAGAAACCAGAAAATATTCACATTTAAGAAGCTGGAATCAGAGAATTTTTACACTATTTTTCGTAGAAAAAAGAGCTGTGATCTCAGATGTTATTTTCTGATAAAAAAAAGTTTAGAACTGATGCTAATCTCCATTCAAACTGAATCAGTCTTTGTGTCTGCTGCAGCTTCTTGTGTTCATCTTTATGAATATTACAACACGGGGTGCTTTTATCTTCCCTCTCACCCGGCCTTAACCTCATGTGAGGGAGATCAAAAACACAAGCTTCCAGCTGTTCATCCTCCCAAGACTTCAGTTCCACTTGAAAACTCAGGTTTTCCGCTTGTGGAATACTCATACATCTTTAATCTAAAGTCATTTCACAAATGATATATATTTTCCTACATGGTTGATTTTACAATGTTAAAAGAGAGCGCAGTAACTACAGCATGACTTTGGATGGGTGCTGCTGCTGCACCCACAGAGGAGACTATGCAGTCACTGACTTAATAATCACATCATCAGGACATAGCTGCACTTAAAGGAAGTGAGAATTTAGACTCGGCACCCTTTTTTTTTAAATTGTGGTGACGGCCGTCTGTCACGCAAGTCTGTACAGAGGCAACGGTACATCCTTAAAGCTCAGATAATGACTGAATCAGTAAAGCAGCTAACCTTTCAATGTGTTAAACTGGTCATGTATGCACATTATGTTTGTCTAGTCTAATATCTGTTCACCAATGCAAACTACAGGGATGTGTTTTAGCATGTTATGTAACTTCAAAAAGTGTAATTACGTGTTTTCTTTTAATCTCTGTGTGTCCAGGTGTCGATGGCTTCACAGTCACTTCCAGCAACAAAGATGTGCAGGTGAAAGAGGGTGATGGTGAGTCCTGACAATCAAAAATGATTTGAATGTAGAGGAGCATACATTGTACGTCTTAATTATGTATCCCAAAAGTAACTGTGTTTCCACTCTTTCATTCACTCTGTTCTAAAGAGCGACGGTGGGAAGGTTGGCTTTGTCTCGTTACTCAATAGGAGACTGTCGCTGTGCAGTTATCCTGCTCACTGTCTTTTATTCTCCCTGTGATAGAGAGGGAAGGTTTGCAGTGGAAGTGGCTTTGCTAGATGTGTGTTACTAAAAAAAGGAGCATATAACTGAGCTTTTTCCCCCAACAGGCTTTATGCTTTCAAAATCGTAGCCATAGCCGCAAAGAATAGCTACAGCCCAGCTACGGCACATATATGGGCTCCGTTGGTACTTTGTAACTTGCAAGTAGGGGTGGGTGATAAGGCCAAAATCTTCTATCACGCTATATGTCATTTGATATTATGATACAGTAATTTCTTCTTTTATTTGGAACTGCCTCACATGAGACGACACTTGAGTTAAATACAAAGACTCAAAACAGTAAAACAAGACTCGGTCAACACCGTGTGATTGGCTGGTCAGTCTGGGATCTTGTGGCTAAATTGTTATACAAACATTCAGTGGTCATGTCTTTAATGTTTAATCCAGCGCTACATCCACTAAGGTCCGGTGAGGACACTAGGGCACACGCTGCTCCACTCAACTGGCAGTTCAAGCGGTGACATACTTTATCGTGGAATGCACCTGAAAGCCCTGAATCTCGTTTCATTTTAGAACTAGTTCGCCTAGTTACACAGCTTGGTCCACGTTTCGTGAGCCGGATGCGTCGCGCTGGACGGGCTCATCAGCCAAAAATTCAAAATGGAAGTTTTAAGGTTCCTGAGAACAACAATTTTAAAGTGTTACAGGTTTTAGGGTTAACAGGTGCAAATAAATAGCAGCCTGACTTCAGTCAGTGCAATATAAAAAGTACACTAATTTGTATTTTAGAGTGTACCAAAAGAAAAGACTTGACTCATCTTTCAATTAAAAAAGCTGACAAAACACTTTCAAAGTAAACTACAGTGTGCAAATGTTTGGTAATCATGAATCCAGAGTTCTTCCTCATCTTGGGTTGGTTAGGATGCCTCCTCCTCCTGCTCTGTATTTACAACTTCACTCTCCTCCTCCATGACTGCCCAAATAACGTTACCTTGCCAGGCAGCTGGATTCCCACAGATCACGCAATGTTACGAGATCACGTGATCATTTCTACTGGTGGACACGTTTCTGCCGTCATACCGCCCAACCCCACTCGCAAGGCAGCATTCATATGATTTATTTATAACCTGTGAAACACTAGAGTTTTAAGATAGATATAGTACAACTACAGCATGAATGTTTTTGAACACCTCTGTGTATAAATTGGGTAATTTTAGTTGTTTTTTTTCGTGTCACTGGTTGGATTTTCTCTGGTTATGCTGTATTGTTTCTTGCATCCTTTTTTTTTTTGTTCAGTTTTAACGTGACGAAAGCGACCTAAGAGAGTTTAATCTTCAACATCATGCAGTAAATGTGTAAATGCACAAGATGGATGGGTAATTTCAGAATTGTATTTTTTGTAATAATTCATTTTTAATTTCATGATTTAGGTGAAAACCTTCACAGTGTAGTCATGTGTTTATTTTGGATTGAATGTTAACTCTGTAATTTCAGGGGCCGACCTCACATGCTCGTATTCAGCTGACTTCGGTTCACCCGCCAGAGTCGAGTGGAAATTTAAGGACGCAAAAGGATCATTGGCGTATGTGTTTTATGGTGGGAAACTAACAAGTAAGTAGATTCACAGATTCTTTGTTTGTGTCTTTTTGTAGCATGTTTTCAAATGTCAGTTTATTCCCACAAAGGAAGTTTTTTGTTTTTGTTAGTTCTGTTTGTTTGTCTGTCTCTCTCTTAGTTAGAATGATGTCTCAAAAACTACTTGAAAAGATTTTAATGAAATTTGGTGAAAAGTTGTGTCTAGAAAGAATTGGTCTGCGAGACAGCAGTGTGTCAGCGCTAAAGAAAGGTCTGGCTCCACGCATCGTTCTGTTATAGGGGGAAAACGCTCTGGCTTGTTAGTGTGTCTTTAAACCAATCACAGTCGACTTGGGCGGCGCTAAGCACAGGATGCAGCGATAATGCCCTTGTGTAAATTAGATAGCAGAGATAGTGTAAGGGGAAAAAGGCAGGCTCTGGTGAGACAGACTAAGAAAGAACTGATCAGCGTTAGTAACTCGGCACCAGCAGCAGCGTCACCATTTATATAGCATTTTACTTTACTTTGCTCATAACTCCTGAGCTGTGAGGTGTCTCCTGAATTCCTTCCTTGGCCAACACAGTATCTATCCATGTAGGCATTGCATATGCATATTTATATACATATTTTGAATTATTGATCAAAACACTAAAGGTATTCTTTTTTTATATCTTATAAGTGATGTTCTTGTGGCCTATACTGTACGACATTACATGATATGATATATAACTCCTAAATGCATTTTGCAATTGCAGAATTAGGTGACACGTGCATATCAGCTACAAGTGATCCTGCAAAAATTGATGGCAGTAGCAGATTTTAAATGTCAATAAGTCACTTGCTGATGATCTCCTGTCAAGTCTGTGATGCAGATTCAGACTGAAAAGTTTCCAAACATTTTTGCTATTACAAATTACAAATTCAAAGGAAAATTCAAAAGGAACCTTTTGGCGCAGCAATAATAACTACATTTTAAGCATTTTGTCAGTTCCCATAGGCCTACACATTTGTAATTTCTTAACACATTGTGTAAATGATTATAACAGAAATAAAGGTGCAGATACACACACACTTTACACCATTGTCCCACATTGCGAATGAGATTAGATGAAGAAAACAATGTGTAAAATGCCACGTCAAGCTTTGATGCTCGCATGTGAAAATGGCCAAGGCCTGGTTTAAGTGCAGTCCACATTTACATATTACGTTGGTATTAGAGTAGCGTAATGTAATGTGTGCGTTGCGAGTGTGGTAGAGCGACAGAGAGAGAGAGATGCGCTACAGAGTAGATCAGCTGAAGAAATTAGTGGTAAAATTCTCATGTCATTAAATGTACAGTGTCGCACACACACTCACTCTATTTTCCAACCTCACTTGTGAAATGAATCCGGCGCCTCTGATCAGGATTAGGCATCTTACTGGGGAGACAGGTGGTGGAGCGGAACTGTCCTTGTGGAAAGTATAACTGAAGCTTTAGTGGAGGTGTGTGCTCTCTGAATGCTGTATGTAATGCTGCCATTCTTCTGCAGCGCCATATGCCAGCAAAGTGACAAAGTACGATGATAACCTGCGATTCACCAAAGTGACCCGCAAGGATAATGGCGTGTACGACTGCGAGGTGTCTGGCAATGCCAAATTTGGGGAAGTCAGAGTGAAGCTGACTGTTCTGGGTAAGGATCCTCTGTAATTACGTTCTGCAGACACGTCTTTCCATTTATAATCCACCCAGACTCACATCCCTAACATGAAATGACAACAATAATGTTGTGATGTAAACTTCTTCTTTGTCTGAAGTGTATGTGCTGAATGTTATGTCCCGCAGTGCCTCCATCTAAGCCCTTAGTTAGGGTCCCCACCTCGGTGACGACGGGCAAGCCGGCCGTGCTGACCTGCCATGACACCGAAGGCTCACCTCCGTCCAAATACAGATGGTACAAAGGCAGCACCCTTCTGCCCCTTGATCCCAGCAAGGTTGCTGCCTTCAAAAATTTAACCTACACGCTGAACACAGACAATGGCAACCTGGTCAGTTACAACCTATTACATTGCACCATCTTCACTGTGACAGTTGTGGTCCTCATGGGCTTTAAAATTAAAAATATACCTTGTCCGTCTCTTCAGGAGTTTGCCCCTACAAAAAAGATTGACTCCGGCCAGTACTACTGTGAGGCTTTCAACGGTGCTGGTCCTCCTCAGCGCTCTCAACCCATGCAAATGGATATCCGTAAGTACTCTTCTCTTTCATGTCAAAAGCAAGCTTTAGCCTGAGTTCACGTATTCAAGAGACGGTAATCTGTAAACCAGTTTCAGCCGGTGTAGTGTACCGCATGCCAACACTTAAAGGTCACCTATTATGCAAAATGCACTTTTCCATGTCTTTTAAACATCAATATATGTCCCCAGTGTGTCTACAAGTCACCACAGTATCATAAAAGACCATCCTCTCTCTTTTTCTCTGTTGTAGCCCAAGTAATCCAAACAAAGAAAGAGAGCGAGACACTAGCATGGACTTAACTCTGAACTTTACTGCTTCTCTTCTTCTCTCAATTCTCCTTTCAAAACATGCAGTACAATGTCATGTGATCTACAGCGCCCTCTAGTGGGTAAACAGTAACTGAATACACAACATTCTCCTGCTCCGTTTATCTGGAAATGGGTGTGGAAAATCACTGAGCAGCTTTTCCTTCTCTTCTGATGTCATTAGAGAATTGCAAGCCATGTAAGGGTTTCCTGGTGGTACCAGAGAGAAGTCCAGTTGGCTGACCCCGCCCCACACAGCGTCACTCTCAACCGAACTATGAGCAAAGTAGCTCCTACTGTTAGTCTGCAAGAACCAGCAGAACAGGCTTCATGTACTCCCATCATCTAGATATAACATGTTCTTTCACAAAGGCTTTATGTAATTACACTGTTTAAACAGCTGATATTTATATATTATACATATTTGAGGTCATGCATTTAGAAGAGTACAGGTAGTAAATAGTGACTGTAAGCAACACAACACATTTCTGTTTCACCGTCAAACTTTATTTGAGTAGACAGATGACAATATTAATTATTCACAGCATTTGTAATCATCCCACCTGCAGTTATGTTGACATGGTACAGGAGAAAGTCTTTCAGCTCCGGTAAACTAAGCTCCGGTGGTCTGTAGTCATGGTAACACAGAGACAGCTCCTACTGTAACTAAAACACCATAACTCTGGGAGTTAGAGGGAGAGAGTGACGCTGTGTTGTTGAGGACGTTTGATTGACAGAAAACGCTGACCAATCAGAGCAGTGGGAGGAGACAGACTGTGAATCAGGGTCTGTCAAACAGAGCTCTGAGCTGGTATATTCAGCCTGACAGTATGAGAAGAATAAAGGTTTTTTTGAACATTGCAGCATGTAAACATGTTCTAGTGCAACATTAAAATACATCTATGAACCTGGAAATGAGCATAATAGGTGACCTTTAAAGGATGGTAAACGGGTTTGGCTGCATCGAAGGAGCCAATAGAAACTGTAATGCTCATCATTAAAAATACAACTTTCATTTTCAGTCGCCCTTTGATCATCAGTTTTAGAGTTTCAGTTTTTACCACAGAATGATGTTTGACTATAATTCAGCTAAAAATGTTCACCTTTTAAAATGTGATGTTTTCTTCCAAGGTGACCAAAACACCGGAGGAATTGTTGCTGGCGTAATAGTGGCTCTGCTGTTGGTGGCCTTGCTGGTATTCGGCATTTGGTATGCCAACAAGAAAGGATACCTGCCCAGTGAGTTTTCTACATTATATTAAAATCATATAATTTATTGTGATCATCAGTATTCTAATATTCAGTGTTGACATTACCAGAAACACGGACATCTGAAAGGTAGGGCTGGGACGATTCACCTACCTCCTGATGTATTGCGATTCGATATTATCAATTTTTGTTAACTTTTTAACACTAGACCATGGGGAAACGTTCAATCATACACTTTAGGGACTTTTAATTTGAAAAATATCTAAATTGATACGGTAAAAATGTTTAATTTTTAGCATGTATGTAGTCAGAGATGTCATTGTCAGACATTATTTATTAAGACATTTTCCTCACAAATTAGTGGTATTTTTTTTCCACCCCTACCGAATAGTCAGCTTTTTTTGTAAACTTGTATAAAAAGCAACATTTTGGTTGTAAATTCACTATGAGGCGACATCTTTATACTACTGGCTACAAACTGCAACAATCAAAACATGAGTCAAATCACAAACTTCATAATTACATCATCTACAGTTCATAAAATGCATTCATAAAATGAGCCAAGTTATGTATCTCAAGATCCACACAGAATACCTAACACTGAATAAGTTATGCTTATCATTTTCTGACTGAGACACAATACATACCTATCAATGACAACAACAAAAAAGCCGACTTTTGCATGTCGGTTGCATATTTGTACTATGTACCGAGCACTTTATCCCACTGACGTTGTTTCCTTTCTTCCCCTTACAGAGAAGACAGAAAGGTAAGAAGGTTTTCTTTTTTACTTTCTAGTATCAGATAATCCATAGACTGATTTAACTCTATTTCCTTCAGATTGCATGTATAAACTGGTCTGCCCTCTCAGTGACTATACTCAACATGTTCTTTTTGATTCTCCCTGCAGCAAACCAAAGCCCACCGTGGTCTACCAGCCCACATCCTTGTATGGTGGTGATGATGAGGATGTAAGTATGAGCATTTCTGTTACTCCAAGGCTACGTTCATATTACAGAGCTTAATGCTCAGTTCCGTTTTTTTGACTGTTCACATTCATGTTTGAAGTTTTCCATATCTGACATCAGTGTGAACAGATCTCTGCCCTGAAACGCCTCACACACACTCAATAACGGAGTTACACTAGAGTTGTTGGAGTCTAGTGACGGCCAGACTCCGTTAACATATTGCTCAATTTAATAGATCTCCTAAATCATGACGTATGACTTTTTATGACTCTTACTTACTTACTTACTAACTTTAACAGCTCCTCTGAATCGGGATGCAGACTCGTATTAAACATTGCTTCCCTAACTTTGTAAAACACAATGTAACAAATAAATACATCAATACAATTTTACTGAAATGAATTAGAATAATAAAATCGTACACCTGCAATTTGGTAAAAAAAGATCAGGAATTACAATTCAACTGTGAAGCTTTTTAATACAGCAACAAATTGGTCAAAACTTTAAAATTACAGTATATAATGTATTTGTACACAAGCATAGAATTTAATTAATCTTAATGAACGTAGCCCAAGAGATTTATATCACAGTCAGGTATGTTTGTTTAGTTAAAGACAGTGTATATAGTTTTTTATAATTCAGTGTTTAACACATAAAATGTTCCAGTTCTGATGTTTGATGTGTTTGTTTTCAGGGGGAATTCAAACAGAAGTCATCATTCGTGGTATAGTCTTCAACAACGACAGGAAGATCACCTTGGTTTTAAGCGTCTCTCAGAATGTGATTTTCCTGACCTTTTTAGCGACGTCTTTCTTTTTATTTGCAGTTTTTATAGACCAGTGTGATTGTTGACCTGAACTGTCTGCTCTAGTGTCTCGGGTGCTTCAAGGTTATAAGATTAATGTACGACAGACCTCTTTCATACGTTGATTGGTTCTTTTAATATAACGAGATGTGGCTACTAGTGACCCCTTTTAAGCCTCAGAAATTTTTTCCACTTATGTATGTTTGGAGTGTGTGTTTTTAGGTGCTTCTGATATTCTGCGCCTCCTAATAAAACATAACTGTATATATTTATTTTTTGTTCAAGTTATGCATCTGCATGTAAAGATATCCAATCAAATGGAGTACAGATACTCCCAGGGAAATCCAGGAATATAAATTGATTTATTTTCGAAGGAAAATGGACAAAAAAGCTTGATTAAAAACATATTTTTATTACATTTACTGACCCATCACCTTAATTTCCTCCAGTACACGATCAGTCTGTGTATCTAAGCTGTAACACTGAAGGAGCTTGTAGATCAGAGATGCATCATAGATTGAGAGATGTTTTTTCTTTTTTAACAAACCGCAACTGTTGTAATGTACAATATTCTTTTTCTATTAAAGTTTGTTTTTATTGTAAATAACAAAACTGTTTTTTAACATTTGTAATTGAGAACAATTTAAAAATCAGTTATCTCTCAGCTTCCTGACGTTAACTAGAAACTCTACTATAGCTTGTATGAAATTAATATTTTAAGTCCACATTCTCTTTTAGTTGACTAGTATTATATTTGTCTGGTAGTGTTGTCTGTGAAATACGTTTGTAAACCTCTGAACTGCATTGGCTAAGTGAATTGCTGTTTAACAGGGTGTACACTGACAGCTCCGTAAGCTTCCTGTTGAAGCAAACAGATGTCAGCTAGTACTGCAGATGCTGCAAGTTTTTAAATGATTACCAGCCTGGCATCATGAGTAGCCTTATCATAATGATTAATTACCCAAATGATGGTCCTAATAGTAGTTCTGTCTACCTCCAGACACTGAAGTGACATCCACACATTCTCAGGTCATGTGTTTAACTGGTTTGATAAGGTCAGACATGAGTTTATATAATCTATCAGGTACACTATTTACATCGGGAAACACCACGTTTTTCTACATCGCTTGACTTTTCCATTTGAAGAAAATTTAGAATCAGCTGATGATTGTAACTTTGCCTCGTGTATTGGTTAATAAAATGTTGTTAAAATTGAGTGTACTGTCGTATGTCGACATGGTAATATTCAGCTTCGCATGAACACAGTTAAGCTACAGTCTACAGTGCTTATCTTTGCTACTTCTGGTTTTGGGGAAATGATAAGTTGATTTTACTGACAAGGACACAGGATGCAAATTAGAGATGAAGACTATCAGCTTAGTGTGGTTAATGAAAAAAGCATACAACAAAGGATCCAAGAAAAACAAATTCACACAAACCAAAACCAAGTTAATATTAAATATAATTGCTGAAATTTGGAAGCTTAGAGCCGCTGTTGCAGTGAATTTGTCTTTGCATTTCTAATAATCAAGATATGAATACCTATTCAGCCTTTTAGAGTCCACTTGAGTCCTAATGCTGAACATAATGGGCTGTTGATTGCCTAATCATAAACGTTTTATTACAATATCATTAGCCTAAGCGATGCTTTTCATTTCAACAACAACGCCACTAGTTATAGATAGATAGATAGTAACTTTATTGATCCCGAGGGAAATTCAAGTTTCCAGCATCACAGTTCCATAGTGCAAAACATGTTAGTAAAAAGGCAGTAAAAAAGTTAGTAGTGCAAAGTACAAAAAAATATACCAGATATAAAAATACAAGGAGATGAAGAAAACTGTTAAAACTTGATATAGTGCAGGGTAACAATTGTGATACACGACTATTAAAAAAGTGAATATAGTGCAGAAGAGACTGTTAAAAATGAGTATAGTGCAGGGTAACTCCAGTAGATTAGTCTATGAAAGTGCACTGTGCATTATTATCTGTCCTGCAGACAGTCCTCCCTAGAGAGGTGTTGTACAGATACACAAGTGTTTTTTTTATTTTTTATTACAGTTTCATCAAGATATCTCTTTTCTTCACATGAAAATGTAAATGCAAAGATTAGACAGTTTCCTTATCTTATATGATACACAACACCAAAGCTACTAGTTAAGGGCAATAAGGTCACCACAGACACATTTCAAAAATAAAAAGCATACACTTAAATGTGTAGTAATAAGCCACTTAATTAATTACATTTTAAAAACTACAAATTAAGAAGTTTTTTTTTTAAATATAAAAATATATACATATTTAAAAAGTTTGCCATGTATAGATACATACTGTATGTGTTTCTGCTTTTTTGTTACAGCATCATCAAGCTATCTCTTTTCTTTAACAGTGTCCAGTTCACGTGAATATGTAAATGTAAAGATTAGACAGTTTCCTTATATGATACACAACACCAAAGCTACTAGTTAAGGGCAATAAGGTCACCACAGACACATTTCAAAATAAAATACATTCACTTAAATATGTAGTAATAAGCCACTTAATTAATTACATTTTAAAAACTACAAATTAAGAAGTTTTTTTTAAATATAAAAATTATAAATACATGTTTACAAAAATAAGAACACCCAATAAACACAAAATAAAAAACAAAAATGTGTAGTAATAAGTCACCTAATCAATTAAATTAAAAAAACTAAAAATCAAGAAGTTTTTTTTTTAAGTATAAAAATTATAAATACATGTTTACAAAAATAAGAAATAAGAAAACCCAATAAACACAAAATAAAAAAACAAAAATGTGTAGTAATAAGTCACTTAATTAATTAAATTAAAAAAACTAAAAAAAAAATTTTAAATATAAAAATACATGTTTACAAAAATAAGAAATAAGAAAACCCAATAAACACAAAATAAAAAAACTAAAATGTGTAGTAATAAGTCACTTAATTAATTAAATTAAAAAAACTAAAAAGTTTTTTTTTTTTTTAAATATAAAAATTATAAATACATGTTTACAAAAATAAGAAATAAGAAAACCCAATAAACACAACCACCCCTGAGTTGCTATGGCAACTGAGGATGGCGTTCTGCTCTCCTCGCTTTGCTACTGCGCATGCGCGAACATGTCGACACCCACTTTCTCCAGACCGGAAGTGTGACCAACTTTTTCCACTCATCATCATCCAGCCCTCCTCCCTTTTGACTCCTTTTCACAACACTGCCTCCAACCAACGTGATTAATGTCAGTGTAACACCAGCGCGTGTAAAAAGCGAGAATATCGTGTGTTTTTGACCCGTTTTGTGTGAAAACCGCGCTGACTTCCGGTCCTCTCCTCGGTGTACTGTCCCTTTAACTGAAGGGGGAACCTTTCACAGGTTGGTTCTCCGCTCACTCACTCAGGACCCATTCATAAATAACACATCGTGTTGGAAAAAGGAAGCTCCAGCTATCTGGTATTTTTCATTCAGCGGAGGAGTGAGGAGGAGGAGGTTAACCAGACATGTTCACCTCCAGCTCCATCGGGGACCGTTTATCGGGGGCACGGCTGGAGGAGCAGCAGCAGTGACTTCATGGCTGACCCCGCTGAGCCGTCAGGAGGCAGCTCGCTTCAGCTTGGTTTCTCAGAGTAATGCTCGTTTCCTCGGCTTCCTTCCTCCTTTACCCAAGTATATAACTAGTCCACCACTTCCATATCTCTCTTATTCATCTGTTTTTATAATAATAAGAGGAGCAGAGGAGCTGGCAGACAGACATACCGATGGAGCAGTGAGTGAAGTGATGGCAGCTAAAGAGGACCTGTATGCCAAAGTGACGCCGCGGAGGCAGCGCCAGAGCCGGCCGAGCACCGTCAAGCAACATGGGTCCACTCTGGACGTGCTGCTGTCCATGGGCTTCCCCAAGACCAGGGCGTGAGTACACAGCTGCACACTGTCCCACTGTCTCACACACTAGTATAACGAGGTTAAGTCAGGCTTCCCATGCAGCAGCATCACTCTGCAGACAAAGTTTCATGCAATCAGCTGATCTGAAGCATCTCTGCAGCTGAGAGGAGACTCTACATGTCTGCTCTGCTGTGCATGTTCTTAACACATGTCATGTCCCTTTTAAACTGTAGTTTTTTGCTCTGGTATCCATAGCCATATTGCATGTTCAAAAGCAGGGTTATGCAATTTGATTTAATGTCACTTTGTCTCTTTTTTAGTGTCAAATAACACATTAAAATAAACTGTTCTCTGCAGCTGAGAGGAGACTCTACATGTCTGCTCTGCTATGCATGTTCTTAACACATGTCATGTCTGCAGGACAGATAATAATGCACTACACTCATTTTGAACAGTCTCTTCTGCACTATATTCACTTTTTTAGGTCATAGGAAATAATCCATAGTGCAGGGAAGTCACAGGATATATGAGTTCATGTTCAGGAGAGATCAGGTCCAATATAATTCACATTTAAGTGTATGCATTTTATTTTTTAATGTGTCTGTGGTGACCTTATTGCCCATAACTAGTAGTGTTATTGTTGTGTATCATATAAGGAAACTGTCTAATATTTGCATTTACATTTGCATGTGCACTGGACGCTGTAAAAGAAAAGATATAGCTTGATGATACTGTAATAAAAAAGCAGGAACACGCACAGTATGTATCTATACATGGCACATTTTTTTAGTGTCAAATAACACATTAAAATAAACAGTTATTACATGGTTGTTGTTTTTTGCTACCGGACACTAAATGCAACACATACTGGTGGAGGAAGTATTTAGATCCTTGTAACAATACAACAATACACTTAAGTACAAGTATTTTACTTGAGTAAAAGTATCTATTACCTACCTCTGCAGCTGAGAGGAGACTCTACATGTCTGCTCTGCTGTGCATGTTGTTAACACATGTCATATAGACACCATGACCCCCATTGTCTTGGGAAACTGTTATTACATGGTCTTGCTACAGGATATTAAATGCAACACATACTGGTGGAGGAAGTATTTAGATCCTTGCAGCAATACAACAGTGGAAGTACACTTCATTACAAGTATTTTACTTGAGTAAAAGTATGTATTACCAGCAAAAAAGTACCCATGTGTACATATATGCAGGAGCGGCTGTTACTATTTTATTTATATGAACATGTAAGCTGTATTTTAATGTTGTAGATGGTAAAGTTGGAGCTACTTTTTTAACTATTTTATACATGTAAATCAACTTCTCTTGTCACATATTGTATTGTACACAGCACACAGTGATATTTAGTCTCAGCATTTAACCCATCCTAGTATTAGGAGCAGTTGGCAGCTACTATAGGCAGTTTTGGGGTCTGGTGCCTTGCTCAAGGGCACCTCGGCAGTGCCCAGGAGGTGAACTGGCACCTCTCCAGCTCTCCAGGGACTTTTAATACCGTACCAGATTATACCTTTTAAGATAATTCACATCTTTAGTCCCTCTGCAGGTCAAAACAAAGAAACATACTACAGTCATACAAGAAGGAACATACAAAACGCACAATCGGACTTGAATCAGCGACCCTCCGGTTGCCAAGCCAAGTCCCCATACAGACTGAGCTACTGCCGCCCCAAAAATACGGCCATGTAGTTAAATGCATTGTATAACAATGCATCATATTTTATAGGGTTATTATACTTATTATCTGCAAAGTTACCTGTAACTGCAAATAAATGTAGTCCATAACTAGAAGTAAAACTTGAAAATACTCAAATAAAGCACATAATTAGTGCTTAATACATTTGCTCAAGTAGTGTTAATGTACTGTGTTGCGACAGAAACACAGCTGCATCACTTGTACAGGTACGGTATTAGTGTTTCTGTGGGTGTGTGGACGTGTCCATATGTTGTTTGGACACATTTCCCACTACAATAGACAAATACGCTCAGTGTTTTCTGAGTCACCGGCGTTTCACTTGCCAACTCTCCTCAGTTTTCAATGAAAACCCGATCCTGTGGGCATTCCTGCGTGCTCCTCGACGCGTCTTCTTCTCCTCATTCATCCTTCAGAGAAGAGTTGCCAGGAAACGAGCAGTGCTGGCTTGTGAATGTAGCGTATGGATTATGTAATTATATATATATAAAAAAAAAATGACTGTGTTTTCTGCTTGCTACTAGTGTTTGGAGGCACACACATAACATCTCAGTTTAACCCTTAATGAGTAGATTGTAGGGCTGTGTGTCGGCAAGAATCTGGCGATATGATACGTATCATGAATATGTTACGATACAGAAGCAAAGCAATATATTGCGATTTTAAAAAAAAAATTATTTTAAGAAAACTGTCATAGTGTAAAGAACACACCGCCATATGCATAAAATATGAGTGAAGATTTTTTTTTTTTTTATATGCAATCAGAAAAGTGAGATCTGCATTTGCCTTCATCACAGTCCCTGTAACATCCAACATCATAGCACTACTTTGAGACCACAAATCAACCGAAGCATTTCTCTTTTAATACCAGAAATTATGAGAAATGTAAAATATGAAGGTGCTGCATTGTCAGCGAATGGAAGAGTAGCTTTATGGACATGCAGAATTTAACATTTATGTTGTAAAGCATGCTTTATAAAAACCCATCTTACCCTATTTTCCTCCTGGTGAAGAATCCTGTTGCCTAAATCCTTTTACACTTAAACACAGCCTTTGATATGGATCTCACTGTATGAATTCAACCTAATCTCACATAATCTATAATCATAATGTCTTTTCCCCATTGTTCATGTTGTCACTGACTCCCACATTAAATATCAAACCCGGCGATTTGAGCGGCCTCGCCTCACACAAAAGCTTTTCTCTGCGTGCAGCGTCCCGCGTAACAAAAGAAATCTGAAATAATTCACTTTGAGTCTCCGTCAGCAGCGACGGTAATCTCAGAGCGCCGTGATTAACTCCCAGATCTATTACTTGTTTCAGTATCTGGATTGTTAGGATGTAAAACTGTCTCCTCCATGTAAGCTGGCAGTTATCTGAGTTTGGCTAAGTAGGCCAAAAGTGTTGAACAGTCTTTCTTCTTTTTTAACTAGACAGATACACTATCTCCAAAATTAAGCCTTTTTATCTTCTGCAAAACTCTCTGAGGTCATCCAGGCTTTCTTTGTTCCATCAGACTGCAGCTCTGTCTCCTCCTGCCTAATGAACCACTGCAGACAATATGAGACACTGTCTGTGGTTGGTTATATTTGCAGACTCACATCTATTACTGACAGACTAATACACTTTGATAGAAGCTATAAAATGATAATGAAGCAGAATAACTCTGCAGCATTACCTTCGAGCCTGTCTGGTCTGATGTCGGTGGAGACACAGTAACAATGAGATGAGAAAATACAGATAGTTACGTAATACAGCACCTCGGGGTGTTTAAGTTTGGTGGGTTGGTTTTAAACACAGTAGTTATTGCAGCAGTAATATACAGAATGAAGTGACAGAGAAGGGATGGATATTATTTATACTAATAAGATACAATTTTGATGATTTTGAAGTCACTCTCCCTCTGTGTGTTGTGATCAGAGCTTCTCTGTGCTTTGTTGACATAGCCGGGCTGGATGCACATACTTTTAGTGCATGTTCGCGCATTTGAGCGTATACCTCACTGGACACCGCTATGCACTAACTACGGCGGTTACAGCTGATAACGTCGTCCCTACCGACTCCGCCGCCGTGGAAGCACCCACCCTCCTCACCGTTGCACATCATTTTGTTCAATAAAAAATTATTGAAGAGGGATAAAAATATAGTTCTGTGAGCTAATGAGCCTGCTAACAGTCAGTTAGTGGCAAGCTGGTGAACGTAGTAGAGCATTTAGCAGCTTAAAGAGCCTCAGGAGTTGGTGGAGACCAAAACAGAGCTAAAAGGAGAGTGAATATTGGACCCTCACCAGGTTGAAATAAATGCCAATGTTGCTGCGTACCTGATCGATGTGCAAACAGGCAACACGTTTGCAATAACAAGGTATAATAAGTTAATAAATATGTGTCAGTGTTGTGTTTACAGCTGCCTGTGCCGCCCCCAAGTTTTTACATTTTGTCTAAACACAAGCAGCCGTGCAAGAACTTCGCCTAAATAAAATAATCAGAAATCAATCTAATCAATGAATCATTAGAGAAGAGGACAACTTTGGCCAGATATTGAAGTCAGTTTTTGATACTCAGTCCTACAGACGTATTTTGGTCTGTACCAAAAAAAAAGTGTTCAACACCCAGCAGCGCTCTGATTCTAATTCAATATCCGGAACATCTCCGGCGGTGCAGATTGTCACGTTCTACTCTTTGGTTCAGCAAACCAACCAACCCAGACACATTTTGCAGTAAAACTTCAAAATAAAGGTGTGATTTGCACGTTTTGCCGTCAGGCCCTTCCCTGTATACAGTAGGCTTTGGTGGGAGAGGAAGAAGGAATAAAATCAGTTATCAGTCATAGCTTCAGGGAACAAGGGCTTCATTGTGTTTGAGGAGGTTTTTTTAAGCCAGTAGGGAGCATGAATCATACACACACACACACACACACACACACACACACAGACACACACACACACACACACACACACACACACACACACACACACACACACACACACACACACACACGCACAAAAAGCCCCTCTATTTTAATTGGGAGGATTTTCTGCTGAGTCATTCAGGAATTGACTATTGTAATCAGATATTAGCTGGATGGACGGTGGTCTCTCTCCCTGTTCTGATCGTGTGTGACGGTCGGAAGCAGGTTTTGGAAACGGATCTGAGTTTCATGGCGTTTGTTTTGCCTTCGGTAGCTGCAGAATGCTGCGATTGGACAAAAGTTAAATCATTTCTTGGTTGGACTACAAGTTGCTTTGGAAGTTTTCACTTTCTTTCCTCCTCCATTACCGGGTCTAACCGGAGCCATAGCCAAGAGTTTAGACACTGAGGTCAGCTCTTTTTTTTATTTTCTTACAAGGACATTTCCCTGGAAAAAAACAATTGCTTAAAAACTCAACTTAATAATTAACTCTTGCAGAACTTTGTCTCTATTTTCTCACTAATTAGGACCCAATTACATCGTTTTTTCCCCCCCAAGAAACGTATTTGGGAACCTATTTGGAAATAACAGACCTGTAAAATAAAGCTTTGCAGTCAAATTTCAACAAAAATTCAACATACTGTAAATACAATACAAACACTGAATCCATTACTTGTTTATTTATTGATTTTTGTTAGCCTAAATGTAATCCAGTTAAAATATAGTTCATTTTTAAGCAGGAATTAAGCACCATGTGCAATTTTCTTTATTGTAAAATGTAAACTCGCCCCAAAGTTGCTAACAAATTCACCCAGAAAAAATTGTGAAAACTTGACCTCAGTGTCTTCAATGGCTTAACCTTTTCATAATTATAATAACTCTGTTAAAGTCCAGTGAGAGATCTCCTGTTGTGAGATAAACACAGGCACTGTTATGATGTTATATATATTTGCTTGTAGTCCTCTAATCCTTGGGAACCTGCTTCTATTTAAAGATTACTAATCTTTTTTTTCCTTCAATGTGTAAACGATGTGTTCTCTGACGTTTCTGAAATGTGTCCAGGGGACTTCCTCGTATCATTGGGACCATGGTTAAATATTAATTCTTTGTTGTAGTTTACTTTCCTTAATATTTTCCACTATTTCCTTGTAGTGTGCTCGTGCATGAATCCTCCCTGGCCTCCGAAACCAGTATTGGTTTGTCTATCTACGGTATAGAGAACATACTGTGTGAAGTGTCTGGGTGTTGCTGCACTTATAGAAAAAGGAACCATCTCTAGAGGAGAAACACATCGGGGTGTGTGTGCAGTTTTAAATGTCGTACTTGTGGCCAAAATAAGCGGGCATAGTGGAGGCACACACCTGACAACTTGTCGCTGTGCTGGTTGGCTGAACACAGGAACCTGATTTACAGTTATTGTATTTTTAACAAAGTGGAGAGCTGAATTCTACCACTTGATTTTAGACAAATGATGTGCTAAGTGGTTACAAGAAGCAAGCAACCATATAACACCAGAGCAAACAGACGGCATGTCTGCAGCTCAGCCATGCACGCATGAAGCACAAACCGGCCTCAAAGCAGCTTTTGTAAAAAAAAAATCCATTCGACTGAAATAGAAACACATTTTAATGAATATGTTGCAGGATACAGATTTTCGTATGATCATCTACTCCAGCTTTGTTTCGCTTTGTTACACAGAGGAATAATGTGGCGATTGTGAGCAGGGGAAACAGGAAGTTGATGACCAAAATGTAACAGAACATGGACTGCAGTGACGGAGGCCTTTTTTTTTTTTTTACTCTATCTGGCACTCACAAGATGTAGACGGAGGCATTGAACCAGAAGAGGAGAAGTTTCCCGTAAGGCTACACAGCAACGTCATGTGATATTTTAGACCAATCACAGGTGTTCTTCACAGTGACACTGCTGGTGTGTGGAAACTTCAGCTACTTTGGTCAGAAAGCCTGCGTTTGCAACAACAATATGGTCTCTTCCTACGTAACACTTGAAACAAAATAGCTCTGAAGTCCATGATTGGCTGATTGAAGAGAAGAAACACAGGCACCACTAATACTACTTTTTCTATAGTTGTAAAGGGGTGAATGTTCCTTCAGTGTCACTACGGTCTAGGCAACAGTTACAGGTGGATGCATGATGGCATCATGTCAGTGATGTTTGACTTATTAGTGCAGGTGAAGAGACCGGGGGTTTCTTCCATCGCATGCGGCAAGTCCATCGCAGTAATTATAGATTAAACTGTTGGTTATTTTTCAATGAACTTAGTGATTGTTTAGTTATTAGAGTGTCACAAAATAGTGGAAATGCCCATCAGAGCCCTGCTGATTAGATAATTGATTAATTGAATAATTGTTTCTGCACTAGACTGATCCCATGATGTGGGGCATGTGGGAATGACTTAGCCTGATGACATTTGACACTTAAACACAACCATGTTTTTGCAATTTTTTACATTTTCATTTCAGTTTACGAGGGTCGGTTATCGGTTAAGAACATTTTTCAAAATGAGCATCCCTCATACAGCATGATGTTGAGCCGACTATATTATGGTCCCATTTAGATAGACCATGAAGCAGGGGATGTTTTAGGGCGGGGCTATCTTGTGATTGACAGGTCGCTACCACGGCGTTGTCCGAGTCTTACAACTTTAACCCATTCAGTGTGTTTTCAGTTCATGAATTTTAACTGTGGCTTTTTGTCGTCTAAAAATATCTTTTTGTCATCTTGTGTCACTTCTGGTTGCAAAATAACGAGATGGCAACGGCAAAAATGCCAAACTCGAGGCTTCAAAACGGCAGCCCACAAACCAATTTGTGACATCCACTTCTTATATACTTGTCTATGTTCTGCTTGCAATAGTCACTATATTTTTCCTCACTGGGAGATTTTAAGAGAATTAAAATGCCATGTCATAAATAAATTTACTGTTACGATATTTGCTCCGAATCTAATTGTTTAAATAAATGTTGAATAGATTGTATTTAATCCAATTGGTCATGCAAAAGGGCTATCTCAATTTAAGATTATGCACCCTCATCTTGGTTGATAGTGAACTCTGGTTTATAAAAAAAAAAATCTAAAGAGCAGCTCTGTTTTCTATTCTGTATTGAGGTATCTTCACAGTGCTTATTCCTTACAGATGAAATTGTCTTTAGTCTCTTGACACGTTTCATTGTGTTTCTCAAGCAAAGACTTCAAAACCACTGTGGTTACTGAGCTGTAACACCTCCAGATGAGATAACATTATGTACGGTAAATGTGTTTTTTTTCACCTTGCCTGTCTGCGAAGCCTGTTGTGTGTTAAAGAGGAAGTCTGTGTGCATGTCACCCGTTATCCTACCAGAACCCCTGCCTTAACCAGAACAACTACACACTCCACTCTTATCTATAACATGCAAAAACAAGCATCACGAGAAGAGTTTCTGCGAGGGCCCTGCATTATAATTACTACACATAACTTATGCATACATGTGACACTTTGGTTGCTGCACGTGCAGCTTGCAAGAACAAACTCTGAGCTTGTGCTCAAGACAGCCAAGAGGAAGTCGCCCATTTCCGGAAGTGGCTTGTGACCTTTACTGAGTTGCTCTTGTTGAGACGGTGGTTTGAGGGCGGCTGAAGCGGGGGAATCACATCTCACTTGTTGATATGGAAAAATAAGTTTGTTCTATACTGACTGAGTTCTTGATGTTTCTCTCATTAAAAGAAGGCCTGAAGAGTGCCGCTGTGTGATTCATCACTATTTTGGCGCCGTGCCTTCATACATTCTTAGTGAAACATTTGCTTTGTGCACTTTGACTTGTTTCACTGACGTCACTCCGGCAGCGCTAAAAATAACACAAAACAGCACACTTCTTTTTTTTGGGTTGACAGAAGCATTGATAATCATTTGTTCAATCTGATAAGCTTGACGGACACCTCGCAGAAGAATATTCTAATGAGCAGCCTTTAGTCACACAAAGGGCCCACGTGGTTCACTTAACGGTGTCGATCTCTGACTTGCTCCGTCTGCCCCCGTGGACTTTCTCGGCTCTCTTCTCCAGAAATAATGAAGTGAGAAGAGGAGAAGCCGTTCCAGACACTGGCTGCGGCGCGGCTGGCTTTGTTAATGACGTGGTGCTGAAACGTTGCCCTGTCAGCTTGACAGAAAAGCTTTATGAGTGTGCAGCGCCGAGAGCTGGCCTTGTTAGTGACCCTAAACAAAATGCTGTGGTACCAAAACACTGAAACAATAGCCAGCAGTCACTCCCACCGTTAATGGAGTAGTTTGACATTCTGTGAAATGAGCTTTCTTTCCAAGAGTTAGTTGAGAAGATTGATACCACTCTCATGTCTGTATGGTAAATATGAAATATGAAGATGGGGAGACGACTAGTCTGGCTATGAGCCTGCTAACACCTCTAAATGTGTCTCATTAACAGCACCGCTGTTATCCAGTTAGCTTTTTACATTTCAGTTTGTGTAAATGAACGAGATTCAGTGTGTTGATTAGTCAGCTTTAGAGGGGGATTTCTGAGCTTTAGTGTGAGCATGGCTAGCTGTTTTCCACTGCTTCCAGTCTCAATGCTAAACTAAGATAAACTAAGCTAATCGAGCTCTAGCTAGTAAATACACAGACACGGTATTGATCTTCTCGTCTAACTCTTGGGAAGAAAGCAAATACACGTATATCTCCTAAATGTCAAACTATTCCTTTAACTACTTACGCTGACTTCATCATGTGTCACTTATTAACAGCTCTAAGAAAGAACAGTTGTAAAGATGAATCGATTAGTTGTTAACTATTAAATTAATCGCCAACTATTTGATAATCGATTAAGCAGTTTGAGTAATTTTGATAGATAGATAGATAAACTTTATTGTCCACCTCAGTGGAAATTTGTCAAAATAAACCAAAGTTACATAACACACCATTAAAACAAACAAATACATTTGTATGTACATAAAAAAAGTAAAAATTCTCTGAATCCAGCTTCTTAAATGTGAATATTTTCTGGTTTCTTTACTCCTCTATGACAGTAAACTGAATATCTTTGAGTTGTGGACAAAACAAGACATTTGAGGACATCCTCTTGGGCTTTAGGAAACACTGATCAACACCATCGATCTGACATTTTATAGAGCAATCAACTAATTGATTAATCAAGAAAACAATCAACAGATTAATTGACAGTGAAAGTACTCGTTAGTTGCAGCCCTAGTTGGTTGTGTTATTGCTTTGCTGACATGAAAGCATCAGCCTTTTGTGTATAATATAACAACTTCTTGCACATCTTTTCCTCCTGTCTTTGTGTCCTCATCACACCCTGAAAAGATCTGTTGCAATAAGCTAGATTCAAACTTTTTTTTTTTTGCCTGGGCAGTCAGCTAGTGAAAAGGTTGAAGAGCAGGGCGGTAACGTCTGGTGTTTGGCTCGGCGTGGGCTCACCAGGCTCGAGCGTACATACTGTAGTCGGCCAGACTGGACGCAGGGAAGCACATTTCCTCTGCTGACGGGGCTCTCCTCAGGGTGCAGTCTGGTGTTGGGCAGCAGCAGAGCTCTCAGCGCTGCTGGAGCGATAAGTGGCCGGTGACGAGCGTTCGCCGTCGACTTGTAAACAGGAAACGTTGAATCGCCCATAGAGCTGAGTCAGGGAGGGGCCCTCGGGAGTAGCTGTATGTGTGTGTGTCGAGACGGGGTGACATGTTAACGTCAGCTCTAGATGCTTGTTACTTTTGGCTTTAATTTATGATTTCCTTTTCCCTTCTTGGCCAATATGCAGCCATGAAAGGCATGATATTTATGTCTTATCTTCAAACACAATGTTTACAGGAATCCAAAGTGCTCACACTCATGAGATGCGATGAGAAGTGTGCAGATAGCCTGATATAAAGCGATAACTTTCTCCAGCAGCCTGGAAGATATCCAAGTTTAGCAAAAAAAAAATAGGTCAGCTGTAATAAACAATCCAAAGAATGTTTACTTGTATGAAAAAGCAGAAACGCCGCTGTGTAAACATCGCAACAGGCAGCCAGAACATTTTATCTGGAGTGGAGTTAAATGTGGAAACAGAAACTGAAAACACTCGCCATATGTGGGTGAAAAAAACTGAAAGGCTGTTTCCAATATGGCCTGCAGCCGTGGTACACGTGCAAATGAAGTAAAAGCCTTCATCTAGTAATGGTCACTGTTATTAATGCAAACAGTACTGTGCACTCTCTAATCCTTCGTCTAGCTGTGAACAGGAAATGCAGTTTATAAATAACTCGCTAAGAGCAAAGGAGAGGCCTCGGGGTGAGCTGCAGTTACTGAGGACAGTTTGGCCGTAATGACTGTTTCAAATATGGTGGAACAGATAAGAAAAGACATTTGAAACATGAATATTCAGTTCAACAAAAACAAACTCTAATAAAGACTTATTTAAAAAGTGTCAAACAGCAGATGCTGCAGACGGGGCTACGGTGCAGGAGCCACAACATGGACCAGCTGGCCCGTAAGAGAGAGGGAGAGAGAGAGACGGCGCCTGTGAAACTTCTGCTAGCGCTGCTCCCCGAGGGTGTCGCAGATGTCGGTGTCCCGCTTCTTTTTTTCTTTGCCTGGAGAAATGGAAACAAAACAGAATTGGCACCATATAATCCAAACATGTTATTCTTAACATTCGGTGTGAAAAAGACAACACTTTGCAAGCAGTGGTTGGCAAGTACACACCCAAGGTCGCCCATGCAGTCTGGAATTCAAAATTAGACTTTTCTGTATCTAAAACTATATCTGAAAGATGCACATAGTTTATTTAACTCCCAGACGCCAAGAGAAGTTCCAGACAATCGTGTTCAAAAAAGAAAGGACAAGAAAGAGGTTGAGAAAGCAATCTGAGAAAAAACTAGAACGGCACTCGGAGAGCGCAGACCTCCGCCAACGCGTGACTTTAAAAACAGATCACAGCTCACAGCTGGCGGTACCAAGGGGTGGTCGGCTTATTATGAACACGGTGTGTTTCCGTGTAACGTATCGGCGGATGCCTCTCTCATTCAGCAGCCTTGTTATGCCTGTATAACGTTACACTACGTCTCTCATCCCGTCATCTACCGCTTTCTTCTTTCTCACCGCGGACGGCCAGCAGCTCCCGCCGCACCTCGATGTCTCGCCACACATCCACACACATATCTCTCTGCCGGAAGAAGGAAGAAGGCGGGGTCATGCATCATCAACGCGTAATCGGTTACACTGTGCATGTGTTATATCCCGTAGTCTTAATGCTCAGGCTGATCGGAATTCATGAAAAAATTCCTTAATCCGGATCATGATCCTGATCGCCACCAAAATCGAATGGATTGTTCATTGTGCCACACCCCACCCCTCCAAAAAATGTCATTCAAATCCATCACGGACTTTTGGAGTAATCCTGCTAACAGACAGACAAACCAACAAACCAACGCCGGTGAAAACATAACCTCCTTCCTAGGCTTTCGGCCTTGGCGGAGGTAATAACTGTGATATTGGAGTGTTGATTAGAACCAATAGCTTGTCAGCATTATAATAGTTTGGCTTGTTGATAAATCAGTAGAGCTGAAATCATTAGTCGAGTAATCAATCAACAGAAAACTATTTTCATAATCAATTATTAATTTTTTTTATAGCAAAAATTCTCTGATTCCAGCTTCTAAAATGTGAATATTTGCCGGTGTTCTTGGTCTTCTATTACACTGAATTGAATATATTTGGGTTTGGATTGTTGGTCGGACAAAACAAGTAATTTAAATGCGTCATCTTGGGCTTTGGGAAATGGGTGTGATGGTTATTTTTATACAGAATACTCGACAGATGAATCGACAATGACGGTAATGTTTAGTTGCAGCGTTGCCTTCAGGGTCAGATGGAAAGAGTGGGTCGGCAGCAGTTCTGTCACCAAACCTGGAAGTGAAAGTGTCGCGTTGTGAAAGTAGAAAAAATAGGGTGGGAATATGCTGAGGTTTCAGATTGTACATTTTTTTAGTAGTATTAAATGTGGCATGAACAGTTGATTTCTTATCATCTGTGATAATAACCACTATATGCTGTGTATATGCATGGGTTTAGTTGTTGATTCAGTTATTTGTGAATGTGTAAGTGGGGAAGGGGCCCACTGAGGCTGCTCTACACAAAGGGGTGCAGATTTTCAGACATTGTTAAGCAAGATGGTGCATGTGGTACTTTGTGGTACTTTGTGAAAGAACAATACGGCACGTCTCACCTTTTTTAAAGTGTGTCTGGTGGTGAGCTGCGACTTCCTTCTGGTTCGCCACTTCAGCCCGAGCCAGGCCAGATGTCTTCCTGCTGTCTCGACGTGCCGTGTACGTTAACAAGAAGGACATGTTGTTTTTTTATTTACTACATACTAAAGTTCAAACAGACATCCCAGAACGTGGTTTTAGTTCAGTACTTTACACCGGAAAACATGACTGATATTTAAAATCTAATGATAGAAATCTGATAAATATTGAATCTAACAATATTGAATTTAAATTAAAAAAAAATGAAGAAAAGTGTTTTGTAAAAGTGTGGGAAAGTTGATTACTTAAAGTTAGTTTCTAAGGAATCACAATTTGGAATACCAAAATGTTTAACAGCCAATTTTCTGTATTGGCTTTGCAAAGTGTTTTTTACATCTCATAGTGAGAGCTGCACGGACATTATCACATCTGCAAGAAAGATGAGTTTAAAAACGTCCACCAAAGTTTCACTATCAAAGCACGATGGTGCGAAGATGCATGGAAAAAAAGCACAATCCCCAGTTAAATGTGGGCGTACAACGAGTCGGCTGCAGCGGCTGGCGGTTATTTAGCCGGGCGGGGCTGCAGGTTCACACCAGCAGTGTTATCAAGCTCTATGCAGTCAGCTTTTCTCTTTTCTCACCAAGCAGAAGGATCCTCGAGTCTAGAAAACAACACAAAAAAAGTTTATTCAAACATTTAAATTCAACTTTAACGCTGAATGTACAATAATACCCGTTTTTCATAAACATAATAAAATATTATTTCATGTAATTTTCATGAATCTTAATGTTTTCTGTAGTCCATGTGCACCGTGCGGCTGTATTTTATCAGTACTAAAATATAATAAAATAAATATTGGATCAGACTGGCAGATATTAAAGGATTAGGAGCAACTATCGTCATTTCATTTTATATTTTGACAAATTTTAAGAGACAATACAATGTATTTTTCATATGAATTTAGCCAGGCCACTGTTTATATCTTATTTATTCTATAACCCATTTACTGTCCTGAGGCTTAATATACATTTTGAATGAATACCAGACTTTGCTGTTATTAACCCTCCCGTGTCCTAAAAATGGCGAGCATCCCCACGCTGTGTCTCCTGCTTGATAATGTATTATTATTTATACCTGGAACAGCGTTTTCTAGTAATTCCAGCAGCCTAAAAGCAGATTAAATTCACGTAAAGCTCTCTGTGAGCGTACGACCTTTCTATTATTTCATGTCTCAGGAGTTCACTGTCACAAAAATACCACCGAGATAAGAAGCAAGCAATCTAATGTTCTAGCCCGGATTGGATTTTGGTGAGGTCTCAGTCACATCTGCTTGTAATCCCATCATGCCTTGTGAGAGAAAATCCCCTTCTTTTCCTCCTCCGCACAGTGCCAGGTGGAACATCTGAATAAGACAACTGTCTTAAGCCTCCTACATGCAGCAGTGGTTCCTACTGACGGAATAAAAATGGATCAGTTGGGTAAAATGTTGTAATAGTGGTCTAACATTTGTAGGCCTGATAAGGTGAATGAACTGGAGACTTTAGTCCGAGCTTTGTCTGTGCTTCTTTGTCTTTAATTTGACTTCACCCTGCATATATTTCTGTGTGTGTTCATGTTGTGGTAGCTCTGTGTGAGCCATCTGTTACATCGCTGTAGCCTCAGCGTTCCCATGCTGCTCGCTGTGCTCTGTCAGGGCACACTGCCCCAGGGTTCAGGGACTTTGCCGTTATCTAGGACCCTCTCAGTGGGACAAATTTAAAAATAGCTCATCGAATTGAAGCGCTAGAGTGGCACAATGAACACAGTCAACGTCGGATCACACAGAGAGACGCTGCAACACGTCTATATCGTGCTGTGAACTCAATCAAACTGAGGCTCTACGATGGCACAGAAAACAACACGTCCTGCTTGTTCGTTTCACTTTGATATCAGTTGTAGATTGTTGTTTGCTCTTCATTATATGGGTCGTTCAGAGCAGTGACAGTTAGCGCTGTCTTTAGGGACAGTTACCCTTTAGAGAGAGCATGGCATCATGAAGGTTTTGTTTCACATAAAGCACAAAGAACAACTTAAAGTGTTTTTGTAGTTGAGTTTTAAAGGTCAAATGCTGTAGCAAAAATGTGCATTTCCTGGTGCTTAATAATGAAATGAACCATTTACAACATCACACAAGCATCACTTACTTTAGTTATTTGTCAGGGAGACAATTTTTTTGGATCACAAAAAAGAAATCAACAAAGATAACTATCACTTTGGCAAGAGGCCACTGTGTTATATATATATAGAGCCAACACGCACCGAGGTGTTGCTGGTGTCAATCAGCTATATCTACTTTGCATAGAGAAGCTTTGAAATGAACGAACAGACACCTGACTTACACGCACACATACTTTAAATTACCACCAATTCTTACATCCTCATATATAAACAAATTTAGGAATATTAAAGCTGCAGTCGGTAATTTTGAGCAAATATGATAAAAAAAGTTATTTTTATAAAACGGTCACTATATATCCTGACAGTAGTACATGAGACAGGTAATCTGAACAAAAGCATGTTCCTCTGTCTCCTCCGGTGCTCATAACGGCATCTGCAAGATTTCCCTGCATCCAAAGGAAAACAGCCAATCAGAGCCGAGGAGTCCCTCTGGGCAGCTGTCAATCACTGTAAGGGGGATTATGTTTCTGTAATGGCTATTTCTGCCTCAAATGTTTTTCAGAAACATATTTTAGTATGAGAGAGTTTGTGACCCGGACGGTTTTGGCAAGTGAGCAACCTCCGGTTCTGAAAAGTGAAGCCACTGCTGAAGTGCCTTAAACTTGCATTATTTCTAACAGCCAGCCTCTTGTTGCAATAAGAAGTCTGATTGTATAGAAGTCTATGAGAAAATGAACTTCTCACTTGATTTATTACCTCAGTAAACATTGTAAACATGAGTTTATGGTCTCAATCGCTAGTTTTAAGTCTTCTTCAATACAGCATGATGTTCATTTAGTAAATTATGGTCCCATTTAGAGTCATATAGACCATAAAGCAGGGGATGCTTTAGGGCGGGGCTATCTTGTGATTGACAGGTCGCTACCACGGTGGTGTCCGGTCTGGGAGTTGTCCGTGTTTCGTCTTACAACTTTAACCCTTTCACAGTGTGTTTTCAGTTCCTGAAAGTTAATTATAACATTTTTGGTCGCCTAAAAATGTCTTATTCAGCGTTCGGCTGTACTTAGCTCCACACCCTCGTGTTACTTCTGGTTGCAAATGACCAAGATAGCGACGGACAAAATGCTGAACTCGAGGCTTCAAAACGACAGTCCACAAACTAATGGGTGACGTCGCAGCGACTACGTCCACTTCTTGTATATACAGTCTATGGTTTTGGCTGTAACAGTAAACAGTACACTACAAGATGATTCTTAAAACATTTGAGGAGAGAAGTAGGCATTACAGTAACAGAATATTGATTCATATTTGATCAGCGCTGCCTAGTTTGACCGTTTGATCAGAGTTTGCGAGTTCTGTGAGCGGTGATTGACAGCTGCTTTAGAGACTGCTCGGCTCTGATTGTTTTCTTTTCTTCGGGCAGGGTGAAATCTTGCAATGCCATTTGGAGCACTGGGAGGAGGCAGAGGAACATGATTTTGATTGACCAACTTTAAGTGGAAAGTTTGTGCTAATGTGTGCCGAATCTTTGCAGACAAGGCTGTGTTAAATAAAGTCACGTCCAGATCCTCTGTGTTAGCCCCCTTGAAGCAGAAGAAAGCTGCAGGAATCAGTGAATCCCTTCAGAGGTTTCATAAAAAGACACTAATTAGATTTTGAGCACTCAAGAGTAATCATGCAATCAGCTCTCAGAAAAGAAGTTTTATGAAATGACACAGATAAATCACGTCGTAGTTTTTCTCTTTTAATGTTCATCACACTAAAACACAAGGCATTAGTTCTATATTTCTCCCTGTCGTATTTAGTGGGTGTTAATATTGTGACATTTGGCTGCTGCAGAAATTAATTGTTACCAAGACTGTGATCTGATTTCCTCTATAACACACTCGCTATTTAATCATCGACAGAATCACTTGTAACAGCATCGTGTTCACATTCAGTTTGCGTCTGCCGAGTGGGCTGAACACACTTCATTGATGATAGAACCAGATATTTTGTGATATTTTCATAGCAAAGAATATGTTTCAAATCAGCATGAATGCTTTTTCATTTCAACCTTCTGCTACGAATAATGAACTCCTGCTCTGAATTATTCTTTTACTGCTCTCTCGGGATGTTTGTTCTTTGTTCGTTGTCACGTGGGAGCGCAGCAATCTCCTCCTAATAAACACGGTCCGGAAGAGAAACTATTGATTTGTGTGACTGTGCTTTGATCTCCGTTTCTCTCTCTCTCTCTTTGCAGCTTGAAAGCTCTGGTTTCGACAGGAGGGAAAAACGTCCAGGCGGCTTGTGACTGGTGAGAGACACACACACACTTTCACTCACATGCTCTCCCACAGTCACTGATGCACAACAGCAACTCTTGTAATGATAAATATAACGTGTACTGACCTAACCCCTCGACATATTGATGTGTCACTGTGCTGTTACAGCAGTGCTGCCCTCTGCTGGACATCAGCCGTCCTCTCTCCTACTTCCCTCCCACTTCTCACTTCATCACTTTGGCTCTTCTTGTCTGTCGCTGCAGGCTCTTCTCCCACGTGGACGACCCGTTCTTGGATGACCCTCTGCCCAGAGAGTATGTGTTGTATATGCGACCCAGTGGGCCGCTGCTCCAGCAGCTCTCGCACTTCTGGCAGCAATCCCGCCTCTCCTGTGGCAAGAATAAGGCGCACAACATCTTCCCCCACATCACCCTCTGCCAGTTCTTCATGGTCAGGCATCTGTGTTTATCAATGTTCCCGTTCTGGCTGTTTATAGCTGTTATTACGCATTTGATGACTTCCTGTTTTTCCTGTCTCCGCTCTCAGTGTGCCGACGGCAAGGTGGAGGCTCTTACCGACGCTCTCCAGGCGACCGTGGCCAAGTGGAAGGGTCGCATACCCATGCCCCTCCCGCTGGAGCTCTACACCTCTTCCACCTTTATTGGCCTCTTTGTGGAGGAGCAGATGGCCGAGGTGCTGAAGAGTTTCGCTTCTGATTTTGCAACTGAAGCAACAGCTAAAGCAGGTTTGAGACCCCCTAATGTTCCCATACCCGTTCAAGAATGATGCTGTTTGACAGTACGTAGACGCGTACTGTCAAACAGCATCATTCTGTCAGTGGAGAACCGCCATAGAATGGAAAACAGTACGTCATTGTCGTGAGTATATATATACATCTGTTGAGCACATTTCTCTCTTTGTCCTTGGTCCAGATGTTCACGTCGAGCCTCATAAGAAACAACTTCACGTCACTTTGGCGTACCACTTCCAAGCCAGTCACCTTCCAATTTTGGAGAAGTTGGCCAAAGCGGTGGATGTGTCCTCCGGCTGCGACTGGCTGGCCGTGCTCTTCTCACGGGATATTCGGTTCGCTAATCATGAGGTTTGATATTCGCTTCCTTTGAAAATTAGTACTTACTCTTAGCATATATGTTTCCCACTTGTGTGTTCAGTTTGTTTTTCTGACATTAAAGCACATTAAGTGAAAGAAATGTTGCTATAATCATTCCTAAACAAATAGATGCAAGATCCTCTGTCTAATTGCCGTTAACCATCTGCCCCCTGTAGACACTGCAAGTCATGTACCCGTATGCGCCTCAGAATGACGACGAGCTGGAGCTGGTGCCGGGAGACTTTATCTTCATGTCTCCGGTGGAGCAGAGCAGCGCCAGCGAGGGCTGGGTGTACGGCAGCTCGCTGGGCACGGGGCTGTCGGGCCTGCTGCCTGAGAACTACGTCAACCGGGCTGACGAGTCTGACACCTGGGTCGTCCACGGGTAAGGGAAATAGATTCAACACCACAGAAGTGGCAGATTATCACTGGTTGTCTCTTCGAAGCCACCAAGTCCCTTTTTGCAACCACTTCACAAAGACATCAGTGGGTGTTATCTCAAACTGACAATCCACAAATCCCTGAGCACAAGTGCACACAAATAAAGTGACGCTTCTAAGCTGAGTGGGAAGAGTAAACTAAGGGAAAGAATAGAAAATGAATGAACAATGAATTGTTTCTTTCTCTTCTCTCTACTGTAGATAAACAGTGTCGTATTTAAAGTGCTATGACAATAATGTTGAATTCTCTGTGTTCCTCAGGTCTCACTCTCTGCTCACCTGTGCCTCTCCGTCTAACTCTGGCAGCGTTGTGTCTGGGCTATTATTTGACGGACAGCTGAATGACAGTCTGCTTGACAGTCTCATGGATGCTCCCGGCCTCACTGGCCTCTGTCCTCCCATGCAGGTACAGCACTCTTGTATTATGTGTCTAAGAAGTGAACGTAGTCACCGTGACGTCGCCCGTTGGTTTGTGGACTGCCGTTTTCAAGCCTCAAGGCATTTTGGCCATTGCCATTTTGTTTTTTTGCAACCAGAATTGAAGTGAGAGGGTGGCGCTAAGTACAACCGAACGCTGAATAAGACATTTTTAGACGATCAAAATGTTATAATTAACTTTCATGAACTGAAAACACACTGTGAAAGGGTTAAAGTACTAAGACGAAAACATGGAAAACCAGCATGGTAGCAACCTGTCAATCACAAGGTAGCCCCGCCCTAAAGCATCCCCTGCTTTATGGTCTACTTGACTCTAAATGGGACCATCATTTACTAAATGAACATCATGCTGTAATGAAGAAGACTTGAAACTAGCGATTGAGACCTTAAACTCATGTTTACAATGTTTACTGAGGTAATAAATCAAGAGAGAAGTAGGCTCATTTTCTCATAGACTTCTATGCAATCAGACTTCTTTTTGCAAACAGAGGAGTCGCCCCCTGCTGGCTGTTAGGAAGAATGCAGGTTTAAGACACATTGGCTTCGCTTTTCAGACCCGGAGGTTACTCACTGGTTAATGACAATAATTACTGTGTATGCATCTAGCAGGCGCTTAAGATTTAATCCTCAGCAACTCTCTAATGCTTCACAACTTAAAATGAATCTTTATCTCAGGTATTGAGGCCAAGCAGTCATTCCTCCCTGTCCAAGATGAGACTGTTTGTATGTCGCCATGGGGAGAGGATGGATGTGGTGTTTGGGAAACACTGGATCACACAGTGCTTTGACACCAAAGGTTAGCATGCAGGGGAGATTAATTAATCATTTTTTATACTGTATGCTTCATTAGACACTTTTTTTCGTCTCCGTTCTTCTGTAAGATTCTCCTTTGTGTTTGCGTAGGCCGATACATTCGCTCTAATCTCAACATGCCACCCAGCCTGCCACCTAGAAGCGGAGGTCACCGGGACTACGACAAGGACTGTCCAATTACTGTGTTTGGCTCCACCCAGGCCCGACTCGTAGGTCGGTACATTTTATAAAAAGTTTAGGCTTTAAGGATTGTTGAATAAAGTAGAGATTAGGTTTATATAACATTAAAATGCCTTACAATAGAATCACAGTGTATTTTGGTCCATTTCAGGTGAAGCCCTGTTGGAAAGCCACACAAAGATAGACTTTGTCTACTGCTCTCCGTCTCTTCGCTGCGTCCAGACTGCTCACAACATTCTGCTGGGTAAGACCTC
This sequence comes from Sebastes fasciatus, assembly GCF_043250625.1. Lineage (NCBI taxonomy): Eukaryota > Metazoa > Chordata > Actinopteri > Perciformes > Sebastidae > Sebastes > Sebastes fasciatus. Next base: position 29,026,992 of record NC_133810.1, on the reverse strand, counting down.
ATCAACACTAATATAACCACAGACAAGTTACCCAGCATCTATTCAGGCTCCTCAGCTTGCATGTTATGCAATATGCACACATTTCAAAAAAGTTGCTGCTGCATAATAACGTTGGATTTTTATTAGTGTTAGTTTAGGATCTGAAACCTTCAGTTTGGCTCAGATCGCAATAGGATTTGTCTGGTTACATCACTTTCTCGAGTCTCTCTGGTACCTAGAGGCATCATTAGGAAACAGAACGGAGAGGAAAAGGAAGAGATTTAACAGGAGGTCTAACTTCTTTTCCCCATCACTTACTTTCTTTGAACACAGCAAAACACCTAATGTTTTCTTTTTAGATTTTCTTTTCTTTGTCAAAAACTTCCAAGTCATCTCATGTCAGGGCACATGGGACCAACACAATTATTCTCATTGCATCAAGTCTCACATTTCATGTGAAGATGTATTTATAGATTTTTCTGTTGACAAAACGACATGACAGAGAAGATGTAGAGCTACATCTTCCTTCCTGTCTGACAGTTTCTCTCTGCGCTTCACACTGCATCAGGTCTCCAGCAGGAGGGAAAGACAAAAATCCGTGTGGAGCCTGGATTGTTTGAGTGGACCAAGTGGGTGGCGGGCACATGTTTACCCGTCTGGATCCCCCCAGCTGATCTGGCTGCTGCTAACCTGAGTGTGGACACAACATACAGGTACACAGCGACACCTACGCTACAGCATCTATACACTTTAATCTACAATTTACTATATTCTTTTCTGATTTGTCCCCAGACCTCATATTCCCATAAGCAAGTTGGCGGTGACGGAGACCTACGACACCTACATCAGCAGGAGCTTCCAAGTAACCCGAGAGATTCTGGCAGAGAACAACAACCTGGGTAAAGTGGAGTTATAAACATGCATCCAGGGTTTCAAATCATCTCCACTTCCTTCTACTGTGCAAAAGTGAAGCCAAAATATCCTGGATAGCGGAGCTGCCATTTTGAGATTATGACGAGCCAGAGTCTCGGTTTGGCTCATGTCCCACCTGCTAACATTGAGGGGTGGGATTTATGACCTATACTGCAGCCAGCCACCAGGATGGTGATCGAGATGTTTTGGCTTCACTTTTGCGGAGCTGTTGTGTCTTCCATCTTTGTATACAGTTTCAAATTAATACCAACTTTACTGAGCACCAAATGTTGGCAACCTTCACTGGCTACAATGCCAACTTTATTTTTAAGATGATTACATTTTAATGTCAATGTTTTCCTGTTTTAAATTTAATCTCCAGTGGCCACTGTACACTGAGCATGAGCTAATGGAACCAAAGCTAAACAATGGGATCTGCCTGAAACATGCTGCTGATTTGCTGGCCCTGCACAAAGAAAATGTACCTGAACCTTGAAAGTGAATAGGGTGACACAATAAGCACTTTGTTTTGAGCTTGCTGGCCCTCTGAATCAAAATGTTTAACTTGGATGACGTCCCAATCTCTATATTAAAGGACACTTCAAGCATATCGACGACTGAGTGTCCTTAAACGGTATAGAAAGCTAACAGTGTCTATGGAATGTGCTTCTCTACTTCTTTCACACAGGAAACACGGTCCTGATCGTGGCCCATGCTTCCTCCCTGGAGGCTTGCACTCGCCAGATACAAGGCCTCAGCCCCCAAAACTCCAAGGACTTTGTCCAAGTTGTCCGAAAGGTCAGTTTGCTGCTTCAGCTACAACGCCTCTTTTATTTCTAACCTCTCCCTTTTCTTTGATAATATGCACATCTGTCTTCTCTTTCTGCAGATTCCTTACTTGGGATTTTGTGCATGTGAAGAAATGGGAGAGACCGGGGTGTGGCAGCTGGTCGACCCACCCATCTTGCCTCTGACACATGGACCCAATCACAGTTTCAACTGGAGGGAAATGCTAATGCAAGACTGAAACATTTGCTTCTTGGCTCTTTTATCTTTTGGCAGCCCTGAACTGCTGAAAAAATATTTATTTTTAACCCACTCTTGCCCAACTACCAAAAAAAAACAAAAGTACACGTCTGGCTTCCGTCATAGACATGCAAAAAAAAGATTGCATTCACTGAAGCAAAATGTATTCAGATGCACTGCTCAGGAATGAGAAAATACAGTTTGTGTTTGAGATTACAGCAAAAAGGAGCTACAGATTGGGCGGCAGTTTGTCGCGTTTGCCTCAACGTTTCCACTTCTTTGCCCAAAATGTGGAGGTGCTACGAGAAATGGGGACATTTCTTGATGATTGCTGATGAATCAGGTTTCATGCCACGAGAAGGTGTCACTAAGCTCTGTCTGTGGCGGTGAAGACTTTGTGTTCTGCTGCCTTCTCACACACTGTGACGAGAATTAGATGAGAAAGACTTGTACCACAGAAATATTTTTCCATGTGTCAGAAATTATTATTATTATTTAACTTGTAGCGACGACCCTCCTGTGAAGAAAAGCACAAAAGAAATGTTGACAATCAGACAGAGGAGAACTGATCTTCATTGTTTCTGGTGCTGAGGTGGGTGGTTTATTATGATACCTGTTTTATTCCTGAAATGTCATATCATTATCTTCTAAGTTAACATTTATGTGCACACATGAATCGTTTTTCCTTAATGCAGTCTTTATTACCACCACGGGAGCAACCAAGTCAATATGACTTAAGAAAAATTAATATAATGAAATACAGACTGCTAAAACTTTTGCTTGTTTATCATGACCCTGACTCTGTAAGCCTGATAACCACACTGCTTTTCAGACACTTGGGAGCATTGTATTATTTTTTATGTCAGATGATTTAAGTGCTTTCTTGCCTATACCAATTATTTGTAGTATGACTCAGAAAATCTATTGATACTGAATGAATAAAGCAAGGTTGTGGAGTTATGAAGGCCTATACACATCAGCCGGTGCCATGTGTTCTGTGGAAACATCACTTCTTCATGTTGGTAACCAGTGGGAATTAAGGTAGGTCTTCATTTTTGGCAGAAGTGGGAGAAAGTCACACATGTGCAAGTCCCACCAAGTCTCAAGTCTTAACCTGCAAGTCTCAAGCAAGTCCCAAGTCACTTTGGTGAGAATCAAGCAAGTCAAGTCAAAACACTGCTCAGGTCAAGCACATCACAAGTCAAGTCATACGAAATTCTTATGATCTACCCCAGTTTCCACATTTAAAATCAGTTAAAAGACAGTGGTCATGAAAAGATGATTATAGGTATACTTTACAGGGCTTATGGCGAGTCAAATTAAAATGCTAACCATGGCAAATTAAAAAAAAAGTTGAAGTTGGATGTTGTGGTGGTCGTGTTACTGATTTTTGAGCCTCAGACCTTGCGTAGCGCTGTTCTCTTCTTACTACCGTCATCGACAACATAATCATTGAATCCAAATTTTGTTATTTTTGTACTATGCCCCTCCATGAAAGCTCGCTGCCTCCTGCGTTGGCCTCTGCTGTCTGCTGCGTCCTAGTAGGTTTGCTTGCATTGTACTAGAAATCACCCAATGTTTCAAAAACAAAACTTAACTTCTCAATTTTTAGAAAATGTTTTATATTTAATTAAAAAAGTCAAGTCAAGTCCTTTCGAGTCATCCGTCTCAAGTCTAAGTCAAGTCTCAAGTCATGAATACCAAGTCAAAGTCAAGTCGAGTCTTTTATCAATGTTAGTCAAGCAAGTCTCAAGTCCTCAAATTTGTGACTCGAGTCTGACTCGAGTCAAGTCATGTGACTCGAGTCCCCCACCTCTGATTTTTGGTTCTGTTTTACACAAACAACAGTGCTGCCTGTTCTTGTTAAAATAAAGAAAACACAAGCAGGCATTGTAACGTACAGATACAATTTGTAATAGTTACTGTCTGTCTTGCAGCAGCGTCAATGTGCTTTTGATGCTGAAAACATTCCTACAAAATATGTTTGATTTACTATGATTTTTTTCTTTACTGAGCACCAGTTGCAATATGTGTCCATGTAGAAGAGCACTGTTGAAAAAATTAGGGACATATGAAAAAACACATGTTTTTCAGATCGGCCATCTTGACAGGAAGAAGCACCTTTGGACAGTTTGGACGACCGGAAGTGATGTCATTGCTACTTTACAGTAATGAACTTGAACTGTTTGGGAGAGGAAATAGAGAAGGGTTATGAATACTACACGTTTACTTTTGCGATAAATTAACTAGCTTTAAGTAGTTACAACTCTGGTTACAACAGTGAGCCGTACTTTAAACCACTAGCTATCTAAAAGTCATCCTGCTATCCAGAGTTTCCGTGTCCTGCTAACTCAGGTGAGACATTTGTGTGTTTTCTTCATGAAATGTGTTTGTAGTCTGTTGAAACGTTATTTTTTATATCTGTGGAAAATAATGTTAACATTAATGACGTTAACGTTAGAAGCACCTGAAACTTAAGATAAGTGTCAGCATAAAACCAACACTTAGCTAGCTAGCCAATGAGGTGAGCATTTCTAGCTAATTGAGCCTCATGCTGCAGGTGATGAATACCAGAAGCTGAGTATCACCATAGACATTATAGGCTGTTTTGTGATAATAATGCTCCAATTTTTAGATGCATTTTGTTGACTGGTAGCAGTATAGCACCACACTCCCTTCACTTTATCTAAAAATGTAATTATGGATTTTGAAGATTACATACAGCCATACTTCCAGTAGATATTATTTACATTCATAACCTGCCTAAAGTACAACTCATGTTGAAAGTGGTAGCAGAATCTCTCTTCCAGGGTTTGCAGATTGTTAGACTTAATTAAAAATAATATTCTGAAATATGATCAATTAATTCAGACATTATTATTATGAAGGAACCTTTTATGCACTTAAATGTTGCTAACTGTAAACTCAATATTCCTGCACACCCCTAGGAAATGGTCAAACTTTGTCCTCTGATATTATAAATTATTCTATTTGGTAAGCAGGGTCCTTGGATAAACAGTCTACGCACAGCTGCTGCAGGTGATGAATACAAGAAGCTGTTGCTGATGTGAGCCACTATTTTTCTAATGTGATAATAATGCTCCATTTTTTTAGCTTACAGTTGGAGTATTTTTTATTATTATATTATTAAATTATGAATTTCTTATATAACATACAGCCATACTTCCAGTAGATATTATTTACATTCATAACATGCCTGAAATACAACTCATGTTGAAAGTGTTAAATGTAACATAGCAGAATCTCTCTTCCAGGGTTTGCACATATGTTAGACTTAAAAATTAAAATGATAATCTGTCTTGAATGTATGAGGCATCAATTAATTAAGACATTATGAAGGAACCTTTTATGCACTTAAATGTAAATTAAACTGTAAATTCAATACTACTGAACACCCCTGGGAAATAGTAAAACTTTGTCCTCTGATAGTATAAATTATTCTATTTGGTAAGCAGGGTCCCTGGATAAACAGTCCACACACAATGAACCACATTCGTTACTGTATTTGAATTAGATTTGTTTTAAAATACTGAAAGATTATTAAAATATGTCTCACTCAGGCATACAGTTCTTTCTCCACTAGATGGTGCTATTTGATGACCAATATCAGCAGTCCTTGACAATGAACTACAGGCACACTTGAACTGTGGGCCAGCAATTTCTAAACCCTCTGAAACCCTGTGAAGAGATTTGCTTCTTTATCCAACCTAATAAGGCGTGATGTATGAGACTACTCTGATGAAATAGCATGGGTTGCCATGCTACCACATGGTAGATACAGCATATGTGTAAAGACAGAAGCATCATAAAGTGATTATTGTAGCTAGCCTGGACTATTCCGGAGGTCAGTCCACTAAAATAGTGTAAAGTGTGTAAAATAAGTTAGCTTGGTGCTTACTGGTTATGTTGGTTTCCACTTCATCCATGCATTTCCCTGCAGGGTCAGAGGGCAGCGGCAGCAAAGACCAACATCACTGCAGGCAGCAGGTAGGTGTTCAGTGATGCATTCACTCGTCTACATGTCGTAGTTGAACACTTTGATTAAGATTGGTTGTTGTCTCTGTTTCCACTGTTCTTCAGGAAACATGAAAGTTAGGAAATGTGAGAAAAAGGAATAGCTGTGCATACATATCATATATTAAATAACTTCATGAGCAACTGATATTTTTAATTTGATAGATATGGCATTTTGTTGGCAAGTAGCCATGTTATAAACATGATCAAATTATCCCTTACGTATAGTAATGATAATCAATTACTCAATTAATTTCATATATCAGTTTATTCATTGATTAATTCAATTGTAATTTCTGTTTAAATATTCTTTGAATAAATAAATATATATTTAGAAATTTAAAATAATTTTTCAAATATCTTTTAAAAATTTTGCTCTACAAAAATGTATTTACTAATGTGTCATCATACTCCATTATCTGAGTCTTTGAGCATTAATATGATGTCTGAAAAGCTGTATTTAGAGCTCGAGAATATGTTGTTACCCCACAGGTATGATTTTTTTTTCACCCTAGATCTGTCTTTTTCCTTGTCAGTTTTGAGATATTTGGTTGCATAAGGAAAATGGTACAGGAACATGACTCTGAGCCGTGCATCTACTGTGCAGTATGATCTAGAATAGATAATAACCAAAGTCTCTCAGCTGTGGGAAACAGGCTGAGAGAAAACATGTGGTATTTTTTACTTAAACCTGCATTAACTGATTTCTTTTGGCCACTTGGTGGCAGTGCAACCAGCTGTAGAAACAACACTGGCATATAACACCTTACAGTTGATAAAGTGATTGTTATTGCAAACAGTTGCGTATTTACACATCCAGCTGACACAGAACAACACTAGCATTCATTTGGAGTCCAATATTCACTCTCCCTTAAGCTCTGTTTTGGTCTCCACCATCTCCCGTGGGAAATGTCTGGCTCTTTAGTTGCTTACTTTGACTGTCTGCTGTTTGGTACTGTGCGTTTATCAGAGCTTTTTTGGGCTTCAAACTGCTGCCTGCAGCTGTGGCTGGAAACAATGCTGATGAGAGCGGTGAGAAAGTAAACTAGGCTTTTGTTGCTGTTTTCATTGTCGGTGCAAAACGGAGAAAACAAGCGAGCTGTGCTGAACCAGTGCTGTCCGTGTATCTGAGAAGTCATTTGTAGAAGCATTTTGGATTCAAACCATAGATGGGAAAATCACGGATGAGCATAAGGCTGTGTTGTGCCTTACAGCGTGTCTATACAGAACACGTTTCAGCAGCGTCTTTCCTTCGTCCGTCTCACAGAAGCAACACAATTCTTTTTTAACCAATACAGCTGTCTACACAGGCTGCGCATTGGCTACACGTGCGTACAGTATATGCAACCCAAAGCATATTTTACCGCTTCACATCTGTGTAGAGACGGCGTTACTAACATTACCATGACAACAAAGTCACCTGCTACTAAAGGAAGGCAGTGGGGCGAATGAACAGAGGGTTAGGCAGTAGTGGTTGATTTAAGTGATACTTCTCATTCGTCCAAATTTTTTTTTTTTTTTTTAAAGAATGACAGGACTACTTAATGGCAGTTAAATATAGATATATTTAGAGAACGCTCGAATAATTTCCTATTGAAGGGGTTTTTGTGATTACAGATTTAGCCTTTGAACAACGGAGCTAGTCATCCTGACCACTAATAGGGTTTGACACAGCTGTCACGAGTTAGTGAGGCCACTACATTTTCTTAAGATGGGCTAAACTGACTTCAGAGCACACGGACAGAGGGATGACTCTACTGCAGCAAATCCAGATGTCAGTCAGTCAGTCAGGTACATAGACAGAGATGCCATCTTTAGTTTAGTTTGCCTCAATCAGCAAAGTCTCAACCTAATAAAACTGTCAAGGGGACATTTATTTTTACTAGCTGGAGTTTCATTTAATAACAGAAGTGGTACTAAATAAATGATTGACTTTTTAATATTGGAAAACATTTCAGTTCTGCTTTTACCCCTATAAGCACTATTTGGTCTCCCAGAATATGAGGTGAGTGAGAGCTAGCAGGAGCTGTTTGAGGCCAGCTTTTGCCCAAGGGAGGCATTTAGAAATGTTTCCAAAAGGGCTCCATGGCCCTCCCCCTGCCTCTTTTTATAAAACTGAAATTTCAACACCATCATGATAGGCATTCTTGCCTGCTTTGCTGGGTTCACATAATACTAGCCACTCATGCATAGTTACCGAATGTCGTTTTTAAAGTTCTTAGAGGGTCAGTAATGCATTCGTAATAACACGGCCACAGTTTATCAGGGAATTTCATGTGAAAGATATGATGTTGCCATGCTCAGTGACCTTTGTTTGCACCGAACTACATTTAGCATTTCAGTGTAATCTCTGTGATGATTCAACTCTGTAGCTTTGACGCTAAATTAGTCAGATGAAGCATAAAGTGCTTGTCTAAATTGGGAACAGATAAACAAGGTATTGTGTAATGAAAGGAACACTTTCATCATGCTGCATAACTTAACGCTAAGCATGTAAAGCACCAGTGATTTTGTCTCCCTTCTAGTCTCTGTGTCACTTTACGAAGACAATGGTAAGGAATAGCTGACGACCTGGTTATGGGTTTCTTATCTCTAGAACAGTTGCAAATATTAACTTCGTTTGTACAAATGCTTCTTGTCATTCTGTCAAGAAAGAGGTGCTTTTCTTTCCGTATACTGTGGATAAAAAAAGAAATTCACACTGTGTTGCTTTACTTCAACTTTCTTGTACATAGTTTGTTGCAAGTAAAAAGAAAAGGTTTCTGTATCGCACCTACAACTGCTCAAAAAACAGCAACTTGTGAGTCCTTTTCTGTTCTGTCTTGGAGCTGCTGGGGAGAGAGGGAGGGGAGGTGCAGGGAGGAGGAGGAGGAGGAGGGAGGTGGAGTAAGGTTGGAGTCCCACATAAGGGGAACCACTGGCAAAGGAGCCGTTTCATACTGAGCTGTCTATGCCTCTCTGTTTGTATTCGCCGGGTGTCAGCATGCACCTGTGTGTCTCATTCCAACTGGTTGTTTATCAATGCTGTCATGCTAGCAGCTCGTGCAGCAATCCGCAGGAGAGAAGCAGAACTGGACCTGGTGGACTCAAAATAACAGAAAAAACTCAGAGCAAAGGAGTTGTGTTTGGAGAGTTTCTGCCTCCATCTTGAGACGAAAGCATTCAGAGGAACAAACTTGCCTTGCTGGAATGAAGGACTGTCAACAAGTAGACTTGTGTGGAAAATGGTGAGTTGCTCACAAACAGCTGAAGTTACTCTCGTCTGTGTGTTTTCAGCCAGGATCAATACAAAAGTTTCTACCTTCTTGTACAACTGCTGTAATACCCTTAAGTAAACTGTACAGCACTGTAGCACACTCATACAGTCAAGCTGTTATTTATCTCTTTGTGAAAGTGTGTGCGCACACGCGTGTGTGTGGGGGCGTGTGTTGTGTTTGTTGGATTTTATGATGCGTTGGCTGGTCTGTGGTTCATCTTTGGATTAGACCCAGCTGCTCCGGTTCTCTCAGGGTATGTCTTGTTTTCTTTTGTTCATTTGTTCAGACGTCTCACATGTCCAGAAATAAACACGCGCACACACTTCCACACACAGGAAGCAACAGGACAGCGTGATGTCTCCAGAGCAGGCAGGATTTACTCCTGCTGGTACCCTTACTCCAATTATAATAACATTATACACATGAACAACTCAGTCAGTCTGGAGGGTTGGTGGTAGATTATTTCAGAGAGTTGTGGACGAGTTTACTTTGTTAAAACATACACTTGGTGTTTGTAACAAAAATATTTGATATTTCTGGCCAGTTTGTTGCAGTAGTCTTTCATTGTTTTTGTGTTGTATGAAATTGTTGCTGTTTTTCATTGTTTGTCGTCGGACCTGCCTGTTCTCGCGCGTAATATGCTTTAAGCATGATTAGTAGCCCAAAGGACATGATGGATGCTTGCATGCGTCGTGCTATGCATGTTGAATGCAATATGGAAACGTGTGGTTGTTAGCCAGCCTTCTGACTGCTACAATAGTGTGGCTGCTTGTTTGAGGGCAGTAGTGTTGTTGGCAGATTAGATGGATGTTGACAGAAGAGGGCAAAATTGATCACTCTGGCAGTAATGAACAAAGAAAATGGCAATAATTCAAAGTTTAATGAGTATCATGGGCTTTTCATGTTGTATGAATGTTCACTAGAGTTAATCATGATGTTATTTCAGGTGAGAAAAGTTTCAGGTCACCATTGAGACCCAGTAAGCGTCCAGACATAACAACATTTTGGATCCAATCGGGAAAAACACCTGTGGAGAACCAACCTGAGTCTGCAATTCGATGAGCAGCCTCGTCAGAAAGAGCAGCAACACGTGTTCTTCCCTAGAATTCACAGTTCACATAAACAAGTTTTTGTCCTGCAATTAACACAAATAGAAAATGATCATGAGTAGCACACAAAGTCATTTGGATCGTACCCAACTCGGGCCCTGAGTCAAATATTGATTATAGGAACCAAGTGGACCTGGAAGACCTCTACTCTATATTACAACAGGACAGCACGTTCTTCAAAACATTTAGCCATTATAGCCTTCTGTTCATCATTTGGGTTGCACTGTTCATCCAGGATGTAAAGAAGATGTTGAAATGTTGAAATAAAAAGGCTATAATTGATAAATAACCATATTAATAATAACCACTAGTGGGCAGAAAAACCCCAAACAAGCTGACAGAGACACAACTCTGATATATTATTCGCCTTAAATGGGGAATGTCTTAGAAAACAGTTGCATATTTACACATCCAGCAGACATGGAGCAACATTAGCATTCATTTGGGTCTTGCCTAATGTAACTCAAATATTCACTATCTTTTTTTAGCCACATTGCTGTCTCCACAAACTCCTGAGAAAAATATGAGTCTTTAGTTACCTAGATGATTTTCTGCACCAGATAATCACTAACTTCTTTTGTCTGCTGTTTGGTGCTGAATAGACTTAGCAGAATGATTACATCAAAGTTAATCATGATATATCATTAAATTGACGATTCTGTAGCACAACTAATTGTGTGTATTTTGTATACAACTAACTCATTAACTTCTCAGAGCCATTATATAGTATTTTACATTATATATCAGTACATACCTAAAAGTAGCTGCTGAAAAGTGTATTTTACAGAGAAAAATAAAATGGAATTATCTTAATAATAACTATATACAATGGTTTCATATTATGTACAGTTTAAGGTTCGGCACACGCAGGTTGACCATCAACTCCAGTCGGTGTCTGTTGTTAGTTAGGCCGCTTGGAAATCGACATGCTGTCCGAGGATATCCTGCAGGGAAGCAGATTAAAATAGCTCTCCTATTTTTTCACAGGTCTCTCCGCTGATTACTGTTCTTGGAAATACTGACGGTCATTATGGCACCATATTTAGTTATCTTGCTCACAATGCTGTGGGCTACAAACCTAGGAGAGCTTAACGTGTTGGACAGGCACAGCAGGAGACGTGGGTGAATGCAGTAGGATGATTGAGTTACTTTGCTTTGGAACATAAATGTATTTTTTAAACAAACAGAAATGGAGGTACTGTATAGGAGTAGCCTCAAAATATTTACAAAAAAAGTGGTGGGGGTTATTGGGAAGAGAAAGGCATGTTTCAGGCTCCGCATGCTTCACATTCTTAGCTGCTGACCTCTATGGAAAATAACAACAGCCGGGCTTGAAGGTTACACTGCCGCGGCCAGCGCCTGAGGCTCGTTACTGGTACCGAACTTGACGTTTGAAAGCCTGTTCTGTAATTGTAGAATCTGTTAGGGGAGATATTGCACAATGATGATGAAAACATAGATTTATTTTATTTATTTTGAATACATAACAAATAAGTAAAAAACAAAAGTAAAAAAACAGTAAACATATAGCAAACTCTCAATATACAAATTCTCATAAACAACATAAATAAATATTACAAAAGGAGTAGGAAGAAGTATACGCTTGTATGGTCCTACCTCTTCTCCATAACTCATACGAATTAACTCAATATTTATCATGTATACAACTCATAAACAATTACCACAATGCTATTATTTTCATATCCACCCATTGTCAATCAGATATAACTTAAAGAACTACCTCACGTTCATCCTACCAAATCCTTCCTCATCTTTATTCCTCTAAAAAACAATTTATTTGCACATCTTTTTTAATTGAATTATTTGCTTGAGTTGTATATCCAAACCATTCCACAAATTAACACCACAAATTGAAATACACATACTCTTCATAGTGGTACGAACACCACGATGTTTTTAATTAAACTTTCCTCTCAAATTATAACCCCCCTCTCTGTCTGACAACATTTTTTGTATATTATATATATATATATATATTACCCAGAAGTAGCACAGGCCCAGGATAAATGATGTAACCATTTAATTAAAAAGTTGGCATTCATTTTTTCCCAAATTGCTCAAATTGCAAATTGCAAATTGCAAATTGCTCTGGCCTTCAAGGCCAGAGGTGTTTAAGGATACTTGTGTCCTTTTTAATTGCCCATCTCATGCATGCCAGTAGTGTGGGCTGTTACATTTTACATCAGGAGAGATATATCTTAGAGAATGAATGAAGATATGTTTTATTGTGATTTGTCATCTATATAGGGTGGACCATTGAGGTCACTGTCTCAGGCCAAAATGAAGCTTAGACTGAAGGGGAAAGGATGTGATAGAGGAATGGTTTCCCTACTAGGGATGTCAGGATACCAGAAATCTAGTAGTCGATACCAATACCAGTGAATTTCCACGATTCTCGATACCCAATTCGATACCACGGTATAAAAAACAAAAAGGAAAATTATAAGACTTTATTTCTCAGCTTTAGCTCAATGACTGTAAGATATACTGTATATATATCCTCAGATTGCAAGCAGTAGTTTAAATTCACTATTACTACGAGCTATGGTTACATTACGTTAGCCAAAACACGGAAGCCTTAACGTTTTGCCATTGCAAGCGTTGTATGGAACATACTTGGCTACAAAACAATACCAGCTTTCTCAAACAAACATAATGGCAGCGTGTACTAGGCTATATCAGGATAAAGATGACAAGTGTAACAAGTAGTTGTTAATTTAACATTAACATGAATTGAAACTCACTCACCTTGAATTCTTTGAACAGATCTGGATGTCTGTCTTTGAGGTGCTTTGCTAAGTTGGAAGTATTTCCTTCTTTGGTTTGAAAAGTACGACGGCACCGTTGGCATATTGGCTTTTGCGAATCTATTAATTACTCTTTGATGATCTGCCTCGAACGTAAAGTGCTTCCATACCCAAATCTTGCTATTTGTCTTTGCCTAACTGCGCTATTTGTGCTGTTAGGCATTCTTCTTCTTCCTTCATTTCACAGCAGATGAGAACACTTGTAAGCGTATATGCTGCCCCGATCACATCCCGAAGGATCGCGTCTCCAGTACCTCCGGTACCAATGCGCTTCGGTACTTTAGAAAAAGACTGCCGTCACGTTTTTAAAATTTTGGCATCGACCTGGTACCGAAGTATCGGTTCTCGTGACATCCCTATTCCCTACTGTAACTGGCACGAGGCTTAGGGCTGAAAAGACAGTATCATTGCAGTGATCACACACCATTTCACTAAAGGGTTTAGAGTAATCCCTAAACAAACCAAAGGTCAAAGCATTAGTGACAGTGAGAACCTCTGCTTGGCTGATTGCACATACGTAGAAGAAATATCTCTTCATGAAAATAACCCTGTTCTTCTTTGACAGAAGGATTTTGTGTCTATGCCACTGTCATGATGAAGCCCCCCATGGGATAAAGTTCAGCCCAAATAGTAGCATCAGGTTGCGCTGATATGTGCTCTCATATGTATTTTGATATTTGTTGTCTTGATGTTTGTACATATTTAGAAGAACTACTGGAGCATCACTGGAAGCAAAGAGTAATTTTAGTATCTCCACTATTACTATATACTGAGTATAAATGGGGAGCAGATATTTGAGAGGTAATGCTTCATGTTGTGAACATTTAAGCTCGGTTGTGGTATTTTATGGTGGTTGGTGGTGTGCAAAATATTAGAAGACAAGTCATTTTTTTCCAAATTTTGCAGCTTTGTCATTAAACCAATGTGATTTAAAACGATAACGAAATTCCTTCGAATTCAAGTTTTCATTTTATATAATTGTGCTGTGGACTGTTTGGATGTGAATAATGATTTAAAAAAAAAAAAAGCTCACAAGAACAACCATCACATGGAATAGATACTGCTAAAATGTCTTCAGAAGTTTATAGCTTTAATTTGATGTAATGTGGAGAGCAACTGTAAACTCGTTAACACATTAGTCACATCTGTGTTGATTGCTTGTTTATTATGTAGTGATTTTGCGTTCAGATGTGCCTGAGACCCGACACACATGCAGGTGTCATGAAGCCCTGTGATTTACTGTATGTGTTCCATGTATCAGGATCAATCGGTGTCTGTGCACACAGCGCTCTAGTGTACACGTGAATCTATGGTTACATATGGATTGGTTATATGAGGAGGAGGAATCAGTGTAGTATGGAGCCATATCCTTGTGTCAAGAAGACAGTGGGTAGAGATGACTGGTCTGAACCTGCTCATTTTTTTAAAGTAGGACAGCCCCTCGTAAAAGAAACGACTCTAATAAACCAACTCCTGGTGTGCCTGCCAGACCACCCGCTTGCTGTCGGCTGTAAAATATGACCATGCTGCTTCCCTTTTTCTCTCCTCGCTCACTGCCCTTTTGACCCCTTCTCATCTCTTTTTTTCCTCTCTTTCTCTATCCCCTTAATGTTTTGCTTGTTTCTTCCTTTCCTGTCTGTTCCTATTAGGCCTCTCTCGGCCTTTGTCAACTTTGTTTCACTGTCTTCCCTTCGTCTGGTTACATCATGTGGTAGTTATTAGGGGTGGGAAAAAAATCTATTCACCTATGTATCGCGATTTTTTAATGCCAGAATCGATATATTTTCTTCATTTGAGTCTATGCGGAGGTAGAAGGAAGTTACAGTTTTTATTGTTGTAGTCTGAGTAGCGTGACGTCATATCCACTCCCGTTCCGTCACCAAAACAAACAGCGAGCCGAGACGAAAGAGTAGAAAACGTTGGAGGGTCCGCGTGGATACAACCTGCACCCTCACATGTTAAATCCAGCGTGGTAAACACTACACATCCAGTAAAGTATGGAAACACTTTGGGTTTCACACATTGCAGGAAAAGCAGAACTAGACATCATGGCTAAAACTGCATGCTAACTCTGTCATGGACAGGAAACGTTATTGTATTGCGGTAACATGCGGTCAAGCCAGCCGTCACTCTCATCTCCGTGGTCAAATGGGCCGACGCTACGACTGAAGAGCACCCAGATACTGACATTTATGTTAAATGCATTCAAACGGCCCCAATGGAGCTGACCATGGATGTATAAAGAGAACGGAGCTGACGGTAGAGCTAGAGACGACTTTGGAGAAATTAGCGGAAGTAGACACGAATGACTGTTGTTTTTTGACTTGCTACTCCTGTCGTCTGTCATTCTGCATAGAAAACCAGAGTCCCCAGTTGTGTAGCAAAGTTGCAAACCCTTCACTACAAACATAGTCACATGAAAGAAGGGAAAATTACAGATTAAGTGTGATTAAATCAGCTCTTTCCTTCAGCTCTCTAGTGACCTTTGGTGATCTCCATCTCCGCCCTGCTTCAGAGAAACCAACTTATGTTTTCAGTACTCTTGTATTCATGCTATAAAAGCCTGTACAGAGGAGGTTGAATTGTGTTTCTGTGACAGTAATTTAAAAAATAAATCTTGTCAGGTCCACATTTGGATCACAGGGAAACCTGATACATTTTGATGTGCTGAGTCTGAGCTCAACTGCTTTTCCTGGAAATCACACAAAACATCTTCTCACAGAAAAACTGCGAGCTCATGATGTTGCATGAAGCAGACGCAGATCGCCTTGACAATTGACTGGTTGTCATCTTTTTATGGGGAAGATAGCCGATGGCTCACTGTACTTGAGGAGTGCTTCTATACAGATCTCTTTCTGCTTTGTGGGGGCCTCACCGTGTCAGTCAGTGACCTGGTGGTTGCTTCTAAGAAATCTGGCTATTGACCAGAGAACAGGACCAAAATAAACAACATACTGTGAGGGGATTAAGAGCTTCTAGAATTACAGCCCTCAGAACATATCCAGATGTTGCCTTCCTGCTCCTCCTCAGGTAACACACGTGACTGAGCTGTAGTGTGCAGACGAGCAAAGTGGTGAGAGTGGCTCACGTAGAGCTCCCCTCTGGGTGAAACTCTTAAAATTTTTTTGCCGTCCTGGACTCCAGCTGGTGTGATCAACCTGCTAGAAAGGCAGAGGGTCTCACATTGTGTGCTTTGAAGGAGCAGGGAGGTTTTAACCATTGCTTAAGATCAGATGCTTATTGAATACACAAATCTGAAGCTCTTTTGTAGTAACTAAGAGCAGAGTTATACATAAACCTTACAGGAAAATGAAAAAGGGAAGGGTAAATATAACGTCCAGCGTTCAACCAGACTGACGTGATATTTAAAATTTTGCAAAATATTGCACAACCTCACACACTTGCAGTTGGGGGTGTTTTTTTTTACAATTTTGAAATCGATTTTTAATGACAGAATCAATATATTTGCTTCATTTATGCGGAGGTAGAAGGAAGTTACCACTCTTATTGTTGTAGTCAGAGTAACGTGACGTCATATCCCTACCATTTCCATTGACCAAAACAAACTGCAGCCAGCCAAAACAAGGAAGCACAAAACATTGGAGGGTCTGCGTGGATATGAACTGCACCCTCACATGTTAAATCCAGCGTGGTAAACACTCCACATCCAGTAAAGGATGGAAACACTTTGGGTTTCACACATTGCAGGAAAAGCAGAGCTAGACATCACGGCTAAAGCTGCATGCTAACTCTGTCATGGACAGGTAATGCTATCGTATTGCGGTAACGTGTGGTCAAGCCAGCCGTCGCTCTCATCTCCGTGATCAAATCAGCCGATGCTACGACTGTAGAGCACCCAGATACTGACATTTATGTTAAATGCATTCAAACGGCCCCGATGGAGCTGACCGTGGATGGATAAAGAGAACGGAGCTGACGGGAGAGCTAGAGACGGACTTGGCAAATTCTAGTTTTCAAAATAAGGTGTTGACAAAGGGAACAGTATATACAACATACATATATGGCAATAAGATTGATTGGATTATATTCACCAGAAGTATAAAACATTACATTATAAATGAAAAAGAAAATACTACTTATTTGTGAGGGAAATGTCTTTATTCTTTGATTTTTTAGTTGCTGGAAAAGATTTAATAAATAAAGCCTGACAATGACTGATATATTTGACTTCAGGACATCTTTGACTACATACATGCTGAAAATCAAACATTCTTACTGGATTAATTTAGATATTTTCCAAAGTAAAAGTCCCTAGAAGTGTATGAATCTACTTTTTCATAAGGTCTAGTATTCAAAAATCTGAATAAATCTGAATATCCAATCGCAATTCCTAAAAATCACGATACATATCGAATCGGCACCCAAGTATCGTCCAATGTGTTGTCAAAGACGGTCTTTTTCGAGTGGACATGTGTCGGAGGAAGAGGTGTGGTGAGACCACGCCTCCTTGGGGACCCCCAGATGTAACTTTTGACCAAAGACTGTAAATGCAAATTTGCCATTACCCTCTGCTTTCTTCCAGTCATGTAGCTATGTACCCAGTCTAGGGCACAGCTCCATGTTTGCCAGATGTTGCAGCAGCTGGGCATGGTCCTCCCTATCAAAGGCCTTGGACATGTCAGCCAGCAGCACCTTCACCAGTTTGCTGTTTTACGCCTGTAGCCACTAACCAGGAATGTGTGGCTTTAACAAGGGCAGTTATTGTGCTATACCTAGGGAGGTAGGCATGCTGGTTCTTACATTCAGACATCACTGTTGGCTTCAGTTTATTTATGATGAATCTTTCTTCTATTTTTCCCAAGCAAGTGGTTAATGAGATGGGCCTCCAGTCAGTAGGAGTGCTGGGGTTTGCAGTTTTGGGTATTGGGCACACATATGAAGTCTTCCGTGCAGCTAGAACTGTTCCGAGCAATTAGGAAATGTTCGCAATGTGCGTGAGGAGGACAGGGTCCAGATCTTCAGCATGGTTCTTTAGCAGCCATGATGCCAAAGGCTTTTCGTGGGTCAAGCTCTGTAAGGGCTCGCTTCATGAGGCCTATACTGCACAGGTCCGTCTCTCCAGTAGGCCGTGGTAATGGGAAGATTGATGGCGAGGAGGAGGTGTTACTAGTCCAGGCCTCTGCAAAGTATCTGTTGAGGATGTCGGCTACTCTGTTTTCTTCCACACCATCAAACTGTATTTTCCCCTCAGATCTTTTCTTCCGTCGCAGACCTTTATTAATGAAGTCCCACCACTCCTTTTGGGTTTTCCTTCTTCAGAAGTCGAATTTCATTTTGTAATGTTTTTTTCTTTGCAGCCTTTATGAGTCTTATTTTGACCCTATGAACAATTTTGTTCAGGGTAAGGTATTGCCCACTCAGATAGTACCAATATCTGGTCTGGCCCATGGATTATCTGGTTCTGCCTCATCCATTTTGATTATTTTTGTTTTAGTAAACTGTCCATTGTAAGTCCAACAATGTTATAGGAGTGCAATACTAAATTGGTTAGTCCTCTTTTAATACAGAGAGTTTTGACAAGTGCGGCCTGCGGCAAGCTAGCATGCAATGTCTATGAAAAGCTGCGGTGGCCGCTCCCGAGCTCAGCAAGCTGCCGCCGTTTGATTCTATGGTGAAGTGCGGCCAAACAAAAGTTGGGAAAAGTGTAACTTTTAGCGTTGAAGTGCGGCTAGAGAGGACCAACAGCCAATCAGTGAACAGATCCTATGACACCTGTGAAATGTTGACCTACACCCGGCCACAGAAGAATGTAATTATTCGCCGCTGCCTGAAGTGAATTCGGCGTTAGCGTGAGAGTGATGTACCCTGCAACCGCAACCGAAACAAAAAATACAGCAACATGGACATCCCATTTGAGTCCTGTTTCTTGTCAGTGGTTGAATGAACTTCAAAGATTCACTGGCACTTTAGCTTTGCTTTGAGTTTTGTTTTTCTGCCCTCTCCTGAGAAAAATTGCCTCTTCAGCAACTTACTAAATGTTGAACCAGCTTCATATCTATTTTGGATTTTCTGTAATTTCAGGCTGGTGTAGGCTATATGGGAGTTGCTGCCTATGGTTTTGGGGGTTAGCAAAAATAATGAGCACAGAGCTTCACATTGGGCTCTGGATTTACAGCGGGGTCAGTAGTACTCGCAGCTTAATCACATCACAGGGAGTCATTTAATTTGGTGTTCTTATGAAAAAGCTCATTGCAGGTTTAAAACAAATATAATATTTTCAAATATCCTTCAACACCAATGTCATTTTGTACACATTATTTAGTTTATAGAAAGTAATGTTTCAGATCGTTTTGGATGATCTTTTATTCTGGTAATGTGTTATAGTTCAACAATAGTGGATTTTTTAGGCACATGCTGATATCGATATAGACCAAGATGTGTACTAAGCTGGACATTTTGCAGTTGAAAATAAAGTTGGAATATGGAAACAGTTCTATCAGTGCATGAGAGATGACCATATTTGAGGATAGAAAGCAAACACTGCATTACCCCTGCATTTCCTGTTGCTCTCCATCACCCCTTAGGGATGGCTGCATTCAATAATGATCATTTTGACAACGGCAGTGTAGATGGCACTGAGCCCATACGTAAACAGATGGAGGTGCAAGTGCAAAAAAGTAAGTAAGACGTGGCTAGAGAAATAAGCCCATATAAAGCAGGTGAAATTTAAGTAAAGGAAGTCACTACATATATATACAAATATAGATAGATAGATAGTAACTTTATTAATCCCAAGGGAAATTCAAGTTTCCAGCATCACAGTTCCATAGTGCAAAAACATGTTAGTAAAAAGGCAGTAAAAAAGTTAGTACTGCAAAGTATAAAGTACAAAAAAATATACCAGATATAAAAATACAAGATGAAGAAAACTGTTAAAACTCAATATAGTGCAGAGTAACAGCTGTGATACACGACTATTAAAAAAGTGAATATAGTGCAGAAGAGACTGTTAAAAGTGAGTATAGTGCATTATTATCTGTCCTGCAGACCGTCCTCCTTTGTCCCCCCCCTCCATAGAGAGGTGTTGTACAGTTTGATGGCTCGGGGGACAAAGGATTTCCTGAGTCTGTCTGTGGAGCACTTGGGGAGCAGCAATATGATGCAAATATCAGAAGGGATCTCATATAAAGCAGATAGAAGGCCAATAAAAGAAGAAACTCTTGAATTCAAAACAGATACAAGTGCAAACATATATGGAAGTGCATATAAACATACTAAAACAAGCACAATTTAAGTATGTAATGACAATTAAGTCAAAATAAAACACCATAAAATAGTACTATAAAGAGGAAATATGAAGTGAGTTTTAGGTTGGGTAGGGTTGTTTGAGGGTTGGCTAGGCTACTTGGTGGTAACACTAACTTCAACTGTTGTCGTAACTGAAACAGAGTCAAGTTAATAAGGTAAAAAATGAAGATTGTAGAATATATATTATTTAAATGACAGAGAATCAGATGTTTGCATGTATAGTAATTGAGGGTACAGTTAAACTGAGAGAGAAATGAGTCATAGAGTGAGGCCAATTACTCTTTTTAGATTGGTCTCTAGGGAGACTGTCTGTGTTTGTCTCCTGACAGATAACAAGTTCCATAATGGTCACACCATGCATCCTCTGCACACTCTCTAGTATTTCTAATGCTAATCCCAATTCTGGTCCTAGCCTTTATGTATCCAGAGTTACTACATTCAAACAACAAACTTCACTGACTTGCTGCACACCCGGCACTGGCTCAGAACACGGGTCTAAGGCAAGTAGATAATCAGATTTGACAATGAGGTTCGCCTGCGTAGATCAAAAGAGGTTTGCAGCGTGCACATGAAGAATGGATTGACATCTTTGAAAGTGATGGGGCCAAACCAAATATTGATACTTGCTATGATGTGCAAAGGGTGGCATGTGAGAATAGGCTCGTTGGAGATGAACTGCGCCTCGCCTGGAAAGTAGACGAGATCAAGCGGCATCAGCGGGGGAGACAAAAAGCTGCGGTCAAGTCGGACAGTTTCCAGCCGTTTCCAGCAGCCTTCACTGAATTTACAGGAAGTCACAGAAAAAGTTGATCTGTAGGCCACTTGTAGTTTTCAGACCACGTTTGGATTTGTTTATATTTGTTTGTAAATTATGTCCGCCTTGTAAAGCGCTTTGTAATGAGCACTTGTTTTGATAAGTGTTATATAAATAACCTTCATTATTATAATCATTATTATTATTATTATCAACCACACAAGATGTGTTTAACAGATGAAACCTTCTTTGCACAACATGAGACTAACCCACAATCCAGCGTTAAATATTACAATTACACAGAAAGTTCTGACTTCTCTACAACAAGTGGTGTTTGTTGTCAAAACTAAGAGCCAATCAGCTCTTTGATCAGGAGACAGTCAGGCGTTTCCCATAATGCCCTGGGTCTTGCGGTCAGTGGAGAGCAACTGCGGCGCCTGGCTCTAAAAACTGCGGCCGCCTCGATCTCGTGAGGTTATCATTGCCCCGGCAAGTCGGCATCAAGTCGGCATGCATTGCGCGGCGATTGCCGGTGATAGATTCTGCGCTGAACGAGCCTATTATCTTAAGAGAATGAGATACAGCATCTTTGTGAAACCAGATTTAACCTGAGCCAAAAAGTAAAACGTTTTTTGGATATGTCTGTTTTCAATTTGTTGAATAGGATTGTCGAAGAAAAAATTGCATTTGAACATTTTGGAGACATACAGGACACTACCATTTTCCTCATGAAAACCCCACACAGGGAATGATGATTGTCATCACAACATTATAAAAAAGTTGCAGAGCCAATATCTTTCACCGAAACATTGTGCTACAGATGGACATTCCTCTTACAATCATTGTTGTCATTGTGGGATTGTCAAATTTATCATGGACTAAAGTAACTATCAGTCACCTGGCACAAGTTCAAACTTTGTATGACCTCTGTAAAGTATACTGTCTTTAGGAGTTAATCTTTTTACCATGAACTTCATATCCAATGCTCTAGGCTATGAAATGAGATTTCTCTTGCCTTTTTCCCAACAGTGCCCAACATCCTCCTTTCTATCCTGCTATCCATTCCTCATAGTAAGCTTCAGCATCGTGGGCTGAATCAGCATCATGAGTGGAAAATACAGACCCCTTGGGCCAGAGAAAAGGTATTATATCTGCTTCCAGTACAGTATTCGGGATATCCTTGCTGAGTGTGCATTTTCTTAGGAGGCAAAAAAGACAGAAGTGTACATTTCCAAAGTTTCTCCTAATCTTGGAGAGATTTCTTGGGGCATTCTTGCCCTTTGCCCCCCTTAATGGTGCTGAGACTTTTGATGAAGTAGACCTTGTCAGTGCATTGTTAACCGAATTACACCAATGGCAAACAGGTATTTTCTAGATGTATCCTTTGGTCTGAAAGGACTGTTTGGCTGGCGTTTGGTTTTACCACGTACAAACACTTTTCCGCATCAGTGAGGCGGCCTTTGATGACGTAGACCTTGTCAGTGCTGTAGGGTTTTACGCGCAGCTGAATATCGGTGCATAAAGGTGTACAGCTGCCACAAGGCATTTAGATGAGCAGCCAACACCCAACTCTAAGTGAATGTGTTGATGTCACCAGAGGGCCTGTAATGCGATGAGCACATTCTGCTTTACAGCCCAATAGTGATTCATGCAGGTATAAAAGGCTTCTAATCAGGGGAAGATGGGTATACTTGATTGGTGGTTGAATAATATTTTAAGCACAGAAGTTATGTCACCTATGAACGAGACGAGGCTTGTTTTTGGTGTTATAAAAGTCACAATCATTGTACCTTTGCTAATCCCTGTGCTGGGGACAGAAGCTAACAAGCAATTGACATGTTTTGTTATCAGTGGTATTGTTGTCTAGCGCCACTGTGAGGTTGTTATTTTTTCGTTTTTAGTGAAATATCTCAACTTATATTGTATGGATTGGCATGAAATTTGGTACATGGACACACATGGGCCGTGCAAAACCAGCTTAACTACGACATAGTCTGGATAATTAAAACATGATTCTGCATGATCCCTTATGTTTTCGGCATTTTTGCCTTTATTTGACAGGTGATAGTATAGGAACATACAGGAAACTAGGTGAGAAGGGGGTATGACATGCAACAACTCCAACTCCTGCTGGAATTCATGCCGTTACAGTATACAGTGTGGTATGTGACTTATCCACTCTGCCATCAAGACACCCCTAACCCGGCAGCTGTTATATTAACCTGTGTTTCCTCATGCATACAAAAGCTGTGGAATGTCAGACCTGTATGAAACTCAGGTCAACTGTAGCGTCACAAACTCAGGTCAGGTACGCATTGTTAACCGAACTATACCAATGGCAAACAGGTATTTTCTCGATGTGTCCTTTGGTCTGAAAGGAGTATTCGGGTGGCGTCTGTGTTTGCCACGTACAAACACTTTTCCCCATCAGTGAGGCGGTGGCCTTTGATGAAGTAGACCGTGTCAGTGCTGTAGGGTTTTTACGCGCAGCTGATTATTGGTGCATAAAGGTGTACAGCTTCCACAAGGCATTTAGTTGAGCAGCCAACACCCAACTCTAAAATTGTGTCATGGATGTGTTGATGTCAGTCACTGGCAGACTTGTAATACGATGAGCACATTTTGCTTCACAGCCCAAAAGTGATTCATGCAGCTTTAAAAGGCTTCTAATCAGGGGAAGATGGGTATACTTGATTGGTAATAGAGTGTTATTTTAAGCAGAGAAATGATGTCAACTATGAACAAGATGAGGCTTGTTTTTGGTGTTATAAAATTCACAATCATTGTACCTTTACAGTAACTGAAGATTACTTTAAAAGCTGAAATTGAGAACAAAAAAAAACAAAAAAAAAGTTCAGATATTGTTTTCCTGTTACTCAACATTTGGATTTTATTTACTAGAAAAAGAAACCATTTGACTGCTCTCAACTAAGTCAGGAAAATAATTTTACTTTATTTATTCAATGTTGAGATTCCAATTCAGAAAGTAATAGCTTTTGTGTCTAATGACTAAAGGGCGCTGTGTTTTCTACCAGTCTTAAAAAGAAAGCAAAGCAGAGGAAATCCTGGAGAAATTCTCAAATGCTTTCTACAGTTGCTGCCTCCGGGCAATGTTCGACACTTCAGAATTTGAATTTGATTTATTGATTGCTGTCAGGATGAAAGGAGAATTTCAACTAATAAAACAAAAACAATTTTCAAAAATCTTTACCAACCCTACCTTTAACTTTTCATCTGGTGCCATCATCAGCTCAAAATGTCACTTTGTCCAATACTTTGTTTTGTGAAATACATCAGCCTTAACTGTACTTTGTGTTTGGAGCTAATTGGCAAATGTTAGCATGCAAAAGTAAGATGTTGCACATAAAGTAAGATGGTGAACATGGCAAACATTACACCTGCTAAACATCAGCATTGTTATTGTGAGCATGTAAACATACTGAAATAAGCATTGAGAACAGTTATATCCTCGGGGCGGTCCTCTCTTTTGGTCCCCCTCTCTTTTTCTGCCTTCATCTTTCGTCTGTCCTCTTCCATCGTACTTAAGCTCCTCATTTCTGTATAATTATGGCTGGCCATTAAGGTTAAGTTACTTATAATCGTCCTTGTAATAGTCCACTGGATAACCAGCCATTGCACCCTGTTTTCTTTAATTCACTGAGAGAAAAAATAATACAAACAAATCTTCTCTCATTTACTATTACTTCACTAGCATTCATACTAAATCGACAATGACCGGCCACGGCCTCTCACATGGTTTGGTTTTAAGTTGTTTTGCCAGAGTCCGTTTACCGAATCTCTTCAATAGAGTTAGCAAGAAATCTCCGTCTGTTTTTCTGTATGTATATACTAGGGCTGTCAATCGATTAAGGTAGTTAATCGTGATTAATCGCAAATTAATCGCAAATTAATCGCACATTTTTTATCTGTTCAAAATGTACCATAAAGAGAAATTTGTCAAGTATTTAATACTCTTATCACCATGGGAGTGGGCAAATATGCTTGGTTATGCAAATGTATGTTTATATCTATTATTGGAAATCAATTACCAACACAAAACAATGACAGATATTGTCCAGAAACCCTCACAGGTACTGCATTTAGCATAAAACAATATGCTCCAATCATAACATGGCAAACTGCAGCCCAACAGGCAACAACAGCTGTCAGTGTGTCAGTGTGCTGACTTGACTATGACTTGCGCCAAACTGCATGTGATTATCATAAAGTGGGCATGTTTATAAAGGGGGGAGTTGTGGGTTCTCATAGAACCCGTTTCAGTCACATATCTTGAGGTCAGAGGTCAAGGGACCCCTTTGAAAATGGCCATGACAATTTTGAGTGTTATTTAGCCTCCTTCAGGACAAGTTAGTATGACATGCGTTATTATTGCGTTAACTTTGACAGCCCTGGTATATACTTGTGTGTCCATTGCATATCTTGAGAACCGTTCATCCAATCTACTTAACACTTGGCG
This sequence comes from Sebastes fasciatus, assembly GCF_043250625.1. Classification (NCBI taxonomy): domain Eukaryota; kingdom Metazoa; phylum Chordata; class Actinopteri; order Perciformes; family Sebastidae; genus Sebastes; species Sebastes fasciatus. The sequence continues at coordinate 29,001,346 of NC_133810.1, read as the reverse complement.
GGTGTATTGCTGGGGACCCAAGGACATGCAGTGTCGAAGTTGGTGCAATTTGCGGCACGTTCAGTATTAATAAACTTTGTATAAACAAGCAAACAGCGCTCTGTGCAGCAGCGGGGGGCGGGTGAGCTGAGTCGAGCATGTCGCCCGCAGCGGGCCTTTACAGGCCGCTGACTGCAAGTTAACTTTTCCTGCTGGATGCTGGACATACTAATGTTACAACCGAACACTCTTCACTTCCCTGGAGTCAATGAGCGATGTGCGTTTCTCGTCAGTACTGCAAGCAGGAATACTGGGGGCCAAGCAATCGGCGCGTTCGAACGGGCACATGCTCCTAACGGCCACGCCCTGAACGGGCACCGCACTAGTAGTCTCAATTGCCACAATTATGAGAACAAGACACAGGTTGAAAAACACCAGAATTTCCCTTTAACAGTGCCACAGTGTGCCTGATCATTTACCTCACACTATTTAATTGGCTGCAGCTGTTTCAATTTCCACAGACGATAGGTGCCTCTCGTTTCATTGTGTTCTGTTTGCATTGTGCTGGATGTAAAAGTTCAGCTCAGGTTTCTCTACACATCTTACTGATTTGTTTGACATATCATGTTTTGTGTATCTGCATTCTGCTTTTCCTCCTACACATGTAAACAAACACTCGAGCACACACATGCAAACTGCACCTAACTAGCAGTAAATGGAACAGAGAAGGGCCACCTGGTTCCTGTGTGTTTCAGAGAGCTTTACTTTTAGGGCGAGCCTCACTATGTAGTTAAACAAAAGGGCCTCCGTGTTGGTCCTCTAGATAAACACACTTTCCTGAGAAAACACGGACACGGTTACACTTTAACCTGCCCAGGGAGGCCACAGCTACATCCTCCTGGACAGTTTAGGTCAGACTGGGCTATAGTTCAGACCCGCAGCGAGAATCATGCGCTGCACGTGAAACCATGCTGGCCTGTCAAACAATGGAGCCTTTGACAGCCATACCCCCCTCCCTAGTCCACAGTACAGTCAGAGCACTGTCTCTCTAGGGCTTCGGTGTCACTCCCCATCTCTGTTGTGCTCCCCTGGAGCTGACCAGCTGGCTTCTAGGCTCTGGGATGTGAGAGCAGCAGCACAGAGGAGCTACAGTCAAAGTTCAGCCCAGATTAGCCCTGCAGAGAGGCCAGCAGCATCTCAGCCAAGTCCAAGCTATTCCTGCATAAATAACCTGATGAGCCACTTGAGAGGAGGTTGAACTGGTCCCACCCCAGATAATCTCAGCGCTGGCCCCTCGGTCCTGCTCAGGGATGCTTTTGACTTTGACTTTGGCTGCTCTGTTTGAGCTGGAATTGGTGTGTTTACACACACAATGATGCAGTACAATATCAAATTCATGTATACACAATATGCATAATATGGTGTCTGAAGTATGATCTCACAATGACAAAGGTGTGAATTATAATCTATTCTTAATCGCAATCTAACAGTCAGGACTAGATAAAGAGTTATATGCCCTTTAGGCAAACTGATGTCAATATAATTATATGTGAGCAGAAACTGAGAGGTTTTATTTGGCTAAGAGTGAAACGACTTTTTTACACTTTGTATTTTGCATATACTCGAGTGTACACAAGCAATATATTTTCATGGCGTCTTTACAAATGTATGTAAAATACCAGAATGGCTTTCAATGTAAAGATGCCTTCGGCTTATTGTAGCAACAGTGTTGTATACTTATATACTACTGAAAGGTGAGGCATACTCTGTGTGCATTACAGGTGCTGTCTGCTATGTTTATGGTTGTATTGTGTTCATATAGTCATGTGTTTCCATTTTCCTCAGTATCTCTGTGCACGTAAAACACAAAGGTGAAAGAAGGAAGCCTACAGTATATCACTGTGCCTATGTTACTGGCTAAACAAAGGGTTGACTGTATATACGTAGAGGCAAAAATCCTGTTTCTTTGTCTACTGCGGAGCCGTCGACTGTTGGGATTTATGTACAGTAATGGAGTAGTAATGGAGTAAAAGGCCTGAACACTTTTCAACTTTGGAAACAATGAATAGAGGGTTCTTATCTCCTTGGTAGATGATGAACATAAATACAAGCAATGACTGTTATCTGATGGTGTAGTTATGCAGAGCTGCCACCTCCCCCCGGCACAGCGGCAGTCGTGTAAACAGACAGCGCTCCAGAGGAATGCTGGACTCGGTGACCTCACGCCCCGAGTGCTGTTACAGTGCACTGAGTTCAGCTGAAACAGCCCGCCCCACGTTGCGTCTCCCCAAAGCTCCGCCTCGCCCTACCCCAGCCTGAGGCCCCACAGGGTGGAAAAAAACACACCTCTTTCACCCAACACCACAGCCTCCTCACGTACACGCACATACACAAACATGAACACACACGCACACACACACACACACACACACACACACACACACGCAGACAGACAGACAGACAGACAAGTGCTCAAGTTCTCCCTTTCTTTACCACCCCAGCTGTCAGAGCAGCAAGTTCTTGTAGTTTCGACAGCTTCTCGCTATCGACATTGAAGATCTCTTGCAGATCAATTTCACGTACTTAGCCGTCCTCATTCATTTAATCTTGTTGAGAAAAGAATTATGCGAATTGTAGTTGAAGATTTAATTTTTTGTGAGCTTGTGAAGTATTTGAATTTCAGTATATGGTGGAAAAAAAAACATGTGTCTGGCATTAAGGAGCCCCATTACTCTCACTCATTGTTTCCCCTTGTCAGTCAGTAATTGATATTTGCTAACCTCTTGAAGTGCCGATGCACTGAGCTTGATTGTGGGTTGAAAATCAAAGCGAATGAGTTTTTAAGCACTTTGTTTTTAGCAGAAAAGGGCAAGGTCAGTACGTGTTTTCTGAGAAATGAATCTCTGCCACTGCTTGGAATAAACACCCAGTGGATGTAGTTTGGGAGAGGCGCAGTATAGTGTCAAGCAGACACTGCCCTCTGCTGGAGTGCACACAGCGGAGAGAGGCCAGGTCAAAAGGGATGGATGCCCTAAGAAAGATGTGTGTTTGTGAAGTCACACAGACTCACATTTTACACCTAGAAACAGGCAGGAATGCTAAAATCTAGGACTGATAGAAATTCATCGTACCTCTCTATAGTTGCATGCTAGCTGTAACCCCCATTCACATCTCATGAATAAATCAAGCAAGTCATCATCAGGTGGATTTAAAACATAGCATGAAGTTGCGACTGCTCACCTGTCATGAATTATGAATCTTAAGTGGATTTTATCATTGATTGCAGTGAAAGCACGGCGAACCAGACACTGATAATTATCACTTTGCTGCACCTCCTCACGCAAGGGGCCTTGCACATGTGTGCCTTGCTTGTGCACACAGTTAGACATGTGGATGCACGCACACACGCGCGCATGTGCGCAGACACACATGCACACACAGACACACAATCACAGTTAGCCGTTGTCTGAGGAAACGAGGAGCTGTCTGGTGCCATAGCAACCAATGCGGATATCCCACCCTTCTAGAGCAAGAGAGAGAAAAAACAGAAGTGGCAATGACAGATTGACGAGACCCTAATGAGATCCTAGATACAGGGATGAACCGAGTTTATCCATCTATCTATCTATCTATCTATCTGTCTATCTATTGATCTGTCCATCTATCCATCTATATATCTATCTATCTATCTATCTTATCTATCTATCTATCTACATATATATATCTATCTATCTGTCTATCTGTCTAATTTATCTGTCTGGCAGTTTGTCACAGCGAGACTAAATGGGGAAGTGGAAGCATCAAAGTGTGGCAACGTGGCGACATCAGGGAATTTGAGAAAACAAAATGCAAGACACAGAATAGCGGAGCGTGGGTGAGAAAAGGGGAGAACACGAACTGATGGGGTAGGAGAAATGAAACGAGGCAAGGAGAAAAAGACTTCGACTACTCTCTTGGGCATGTCTGTCTGCCACAGCCTGAAAACACAGACACTGCCGCAGTCTGCATCAGCCTGCCTTTCACCACTGTGACTCCCGTTTGAACTGCAATCTCATATGTAATACTATTATTCTGGCCCATATACCAGGTTACATAACACTCCAAGCCAAATCCTGACCTCAATCTGCAAAACAGCCACTCTCGCTCTGATTAAAAAAAAATAGCCTCCATATCAGCACTGAATTATGTGGAGCATTGGGATGGACATTACAGCAGAGTGTTTGGCGACTATTTGGACAGCTACTTGCTGTACGTATGACCTATTCATCCTTGTTTCTCTCTTCCGTAGATGGCGTTGTGATCTCCTGTCGTGGATGGAAAGCAGAAACCACGATCCCATCGGTAAGTTGAGTCTCACTTCCTGGGCTGGCCTGCAGGTGGAGGTCACACCCACTGCTGTGCGCTCTACACACAATACAACAAGAGCATCAACACCACAAAATTATCCCCACTCCCATTTCACCAGTCCTCTATCTGCCAAGTTTGGTGTGATGTGACAAAGCGACAGATTGTTGATGGCCACTTCACCTTAGTGCCACTCTGTGTGAGTGAGAATCTGTGTGTTTTTGTTTTGTCTGTGTGGTGTTGGTGCTATTTATGTCAATGGTGTGTGACAGAGGACCACGTGAAGTGACTCACAGCACTGGCATGACCTAATTTTTATTTTTTTCTATCACGGTGTCATTGTGAGGTCTTTGTGTGATGCCAGCTAGCTTTTCCGATGCCGTTGAGCTTTGATGTGCTGACCTGAAGTGAGCGTGGAGCTCGTCAGTGAGTCTGTACAGTCAGCGAGGGTTGAATGAGACTTGAGAGAGGCTATGACTTTGACTTATCTGAAAAAAAGTGGATTATAGATTAAACTTAACATGTCTCTTGTGCTATTATGGAATGGTACGACCTCTAGTCGGTGATCATCATAAGGCAAATAACCCTCAATGTAATCCCAAATCACCAGCTTTTTTTAGAAATCCTTTATTCCTCAAAATACTTTATCCTCAAATGACCTAGTTGTACCATTTTTATGCTACTTGCTGGGATGAACTCACACGATACAGTTGAATTTATCACACTGGGTAAACACAGCGCTGCAAAAACTAAGCACAGGTGCATTATCCCTCCACCGCATCCCTGCGGTCGTCCCTCTGTGAATGAAAATATATCAAGGGTAGTGAAAAGCAGCCCATGCTGGTGCTCTGTTACCTGGGATGGCCCCGAGTGCCTCCTCCTCCTCCTCCTCCTCCTCCTCCTCCTCCTCTTTAGGAGTGCAGCCCCACCTGATGCACACATCTGCTTGCCCACTCATCTACGCCATGGCTTTGCGAGGTGGATGGTTGGCGGGGGTGGAGTGGGGGTTTGAGCACCAGCCAATAACACTCCTTATCCTGACAGCATTCAAGCGACTTGACACACGTTTTCAACCAATCACAGAGCACTGCAGCAAAGAAAGCAGCAGTAGTAATATAAAAAAAAAGAAAAGAGTAAATACAGTGAGAATTTATTAAAATCTTTGCTGTGCTGTACTTCTGCACAAGTCACGTTCTGTATATGACCAAAATCACAATATAATAACAAAACTTAAGTGAATCATAAACTAATGCATATAGTTTTGATTATTAGATGTGATAGAGTTATTCATAGTTAATACCATATTCTGAATTTGATAGGAGATGTTCAGGGTCGACATTCTTCTTTATGTCTCTCTAAACAACACACTGTAAGTGTCATTAGGCTTATAATCAGCAGCATTTCACCTACCACCACCCGATCACATTTACATTACACTTGGAAACAATAGCTAATGGGATGACTGCCCCTGTTGCCTTGAAATTACATATTCTTCTGTTCACTGTCGAGGGAAGACGAGGGAAGACTACTACGAGAGGGGATTTTTGGTCTCTGTCTGACTACCGGGTATTTTTCCCCCAACTCATTCACCTCCTAATTTCCATTTTTGTATTGATTGCCCGTCAGCTCACCTTGATCTGAAACAGAATCGTATGATTATGGTTAGCATAATAGATGTGTATGACAGCCATTCATTCAAGGTCAATGTAACAGCAATCTGCCTTCCATTGAGGAGAGGAAGAGTAGTTTTGTCGAGGTATTGTGAAAGGGAGTCGATGTCGTCCTGCTATACAATGGCGCCATAAACCTCAATGTATCTCATTAGGGATATATTCTCATGGCCTCAAATATGTGGAGAGCATTGTTGTTGCTGTATGGCACTCCAAACTCAGCCTCTTGTCGTAGTATCAATCCGGGATGTGGCTTGTCAGCTTTAGTGTCTGTCAGTCGCAGCATAAAAAAGCCTATTACCTCGTCTGACACAGCTTGGCAGTATACTGTCTTAACGGCTGCAGACACATGCCAGACAGCAGTGGCCAGCCAGCAGAGGACCTCTCTATCAGGGCGCACTTTACTGTACATGTCACTATCCCTTCGGTGCCGTTATTTCTGTGTAAAGAGTGAATGAGAAGAGAATATCCCCTGTGAGCTAAGATCGGTGGTGTTTGTCTCAGGTTTTCACCTCGCAGTGCATGATTTGTGTCGGAGTGATTGTTTTTCTTTGTTGGTGTTGACGGCATACAATGACAAAAACCAGATAGTCAAGTTCATGTTTCACCAACATTACATATGATGTGTACAATAGAATATTATGCTGTCGCATTGGTATCTGTTTCCATCTGTTGATGGTAGGGCTGGGCGATATGGAGAAAATCTAATATCACAATATTTTTTTACCAAATACCTCGATATCAATATTGCAACGATATTGTAGGATTGACTATTGGTGCTTTTAATAAATATTTACACAATGAGATTTTTGATAAATAATGTGGATATAATGACTTAGTGGGTAAAGGCAAAAGAACAGCTAGAACAGTCTGGTAAGTTCAGAAAATGACATCACTTTACTGTAATACAGCCTTTAAAACCAGGAAAAGACAACACTTTTATCATTTTATGATATTACGATATCAAAAATCTAAGACAATATCTAGTCTCATATCACAATATCAATATAGATGATCCGAGTAGATACTGGAGCTTTTGGTTCTACCTGTGAAATAAGCTAACGAATGATAAAATACAGAATTCCTAAAGCTACATTACTCACGGGGCAAGTTCACAAAGAATGATTGTGGCCGCTGATAGCACCATGAATTGCGCATCACTTGCAAGTTGCAACCGCTACCTGCCCCGTCTCAAGGTCCGATCACAAAATATATTGCGTTATCATATTACAGTGCAAACATGCCCATAAAGTCTTGCTGAGGGCAATTTGCCCCTTTTTTTGCGTCCAAGTGGCAAATTATAAATGTTGCCTTAGCGCTAAGAACACAGTAGACGGAGAGAAAAAGGAGCTACAGGTCCTGACCGACGAGGTGCAGAGGCATTCCTCAAGAATTTTAAATGTAACAGAGAGAAAGCTTATTTTGGATTTAATAGCCCGGTCTGTCAGTGCTGTTGGTGACACTCCTTATAAATGCTCTTTAGTTACCACCAACTCTCTGAAGACGCTGATAATTTCACTGTAATCGTGTGTGGCTATTAGCACTGATCTTTGTAAATTGGACTATTTTTGCAATGAGGCTCATTTACATAGAAAGGGGCCAATTTTGCCCCATGCATATATTACCAAATTTAAAAACATGTAAATGGCATGGGAGCACCGAGGAGCTATTTGCTTTGCAGTGCAGTTAGGGCTCCATTTCACCTTTTTACGGGTGCTTTGAGAAGTGTTTTATTTTTGTCTTATTTGTGCAGTTTTACAGGCCTTCAAAAAAAAATTTAATCCTTGAATTTGCCCCTCAATATTTCAAAATAGGGTGCTCAGATTCATTCTCAGTCATGTGATGGCAAAACAATTATATTTAGTACTGACCTCATTAACGTAACGTAGTTGATATATTTTCTGTCCCATTCGTTGTAGATATTTCCAATACTTGGTAAAAGATTTCAATGGACTTTGGTGGAAAGTTCAGCTGTGGGTCAAATAATTAGTTTTTGTTGGATTTTTTAAATACATTTCTTAACATTGAGATATTTGGTATTTTTTAACATTCAACTGCTAAGCTAGATGAAAAAAGTCTTGTTTCTCACAATGTTTATTTTGATGCAGATCTTCATCCATCCTCATCCACGCAGATTAAACATTTATAAACCTTTCGTTTTATTGAAATAAAACAATAATTGAATTGTGCAGACCGGGCAGAGATTTGTTCCGTCTGAGAACTTTGTAGTTTTTACAATAAATGATCAGGTCTAGCACCGTCAGCACCTTTTAATCTATAATAAAACAATGTTCCAGCTCATGTAAGATGTCAAAATATAAGACAATCCACTGGACTGTTTATTGAAGTCTTCGGTTCAGAACAGAAGAAGCCAGTTGGATTACCGTCCTGGTGAAATGTCCTCAACTTCTTTGTAGTCTCAGTAGTCTAACCTTTGAGGTAGGGTCCAACGGAAGTGCTGGACTTAGTGTGTATTTGCAATATGACTGGACAAATAAACGTATTCATGTTTGAAGAAGTTGAAAGGAAAAGTGAGTGTTGTGAAGCAGGTGCCATTGAACTGATTACACACCTGCATTATGTTTGGAGGTAAAGGTATAAGTAATACCATAAAAAATATGATATAATGTCTGCAATCCTCAGACCGATTGATTCACGTTGTAGAGAAGTCCACTGTAAATATGGTCGTTTCTGTCTCTGCCCAGCAACAGGAATCCATTATTCTGCACTGTTCTGTCTGTTTGCAAAACCCTTTCACAGATCTCATATGATCAACTGTAAATGGAAGGTTTTTTAAAATTAAATTTCAATGTCTTGTTTTGTATCATGGAATGAATCCTTTTAACTCAGATTTTTGTTTGTGTTGTGATTGTTTTTTTTATCCTAGTAAAAACTAGATTACACATGTGTAACTGCTAGTTAAAACAGTTAAAGGGCGTTCTTTATGGTGGGGCGTGTAAAATCTTTGTGACGCACATCGTACACATTTAACAACAACAAAACATATTTCTATGCTTTTACAATACCGTGACCGAATGCCATTCTGTCTGTCTTGCGCATTAGCTGGTAAATGACCTTCAGTCTTTGAAAATGTGCATCATGTTACTGTCCTTTCCGTCTGGGTTTGACGCAGTAATATTGTGTTATTATTGTTTTCTATGTGTTTTTCAAAGCGCCGCTGGGATGGCAGCCACATAACTGAGATTCTTACTGTTTTTTTACTGGGCATGACAGGAATGTGTCTGAATTCTCGTCCCACTGCCTAAACTGACCTGAAAGAGACAAAGAAGAAAAGCAGCCACATATTCCCTCTCACCAAAGTTAAACTGAAACATAGAATAATAATCAGACTATTACATTTAACCTCACTATTTGAATCATTGAATGAATGATTGGAGGCTAACTGAAACTGTATTGATGATGCCTATACAGCTGTGAGATCCACCAAAATAATGCCAGTACTGAATTAAGATATAAAACTAGATATTGTTTCAGATTTTGGTTGTTATGATTTGTATTTAATTGATCTTTATTATTTTGACTTGAACTGAATAATGATGTGGCTTAAATTACTTATTTTTCTGCTCTTAAAGGCTGACTTTAATCCTTGTATCACCTGTCTTTGTGTCCAGGCGTTTATGAAAACACCACGTCAGTGTTGGGGTACTGATGAAAAATTCAGAAGATCCTCGATATATTTTTTTTAAAAATACTGCTCGCTCTGCGGCTGAGTCTGATAGTCGACTGCGTCATTATGCGGGTCGGCGTGTAATGAGGGTTTCAGTAATGTGATTGGTAGATGTGTCGGAGCTGACGAGAGACACTGCAGACCCATAGTCCCTCTGCCCACCGTCTGTATCCGTCCCTCCCTCTCAGCCTCACAGCTATAGTTCATGACTCACAACATAATGTGTGTGTTCTGTTTTGTGTGTGTGTCTGCATGCACTGGAAAGGCTGAGGAGTTGCTACAGTACAGCGTAGACTTGGGTGGATCTGTGCATCACACCTTCACCACTGCACACGACTATGACAAATAGATATATGGTTGATAGCTCCCGGTTGTGTGTGTGTGTGTGTGTGTGTGTGTGGTCGAGGAAATGATTCAGGGTGAGTTCGCTGGTGGAAATGTGGTTGATGACCAGTTTGTTTCATGTGCTCACCACAATTGAAAGTGCAACTGAGTCACCAGACAAACACAGACACAATAGTGCAGGAAACCACAGTGATGTCTACACACCCTAGTGCCTTAAACACACACGCATACACACACTTGAGTTACTTGATTGCTAAAACTGAGGATTTTTGCTTGCTCATAATGGCTTTCCACTATTCTGAATCATACGCCTCAAGTGGTTGTATTGGAAAGACCCACCCAGCAGAGTTGTCTGATTTATTGCTTTTGGAACAAAAGCAGTTGTTCTATAGAGAGACACACACAGTGTTGACTCATTCTTCTGAACTACTGACCCACAGTTGAGGAAGAGTACAGTGACACTAATTGTGCTCCTTTTGGAAGGGAAATAATCCGAGTAGAATAAGGCCGGCCGGCCGTAGCAAGCAGAAGCCTGCAGATATGACAGAGCAGAAATCGTTGGAGGGTCTGCGTGGATATGACCTGCATTCTCCCATTTTAAATCCAGAGTGGTAAACACTACACACCATACAGGAAAAGCAGAGCTAGACATCACTAAAGCTGCATGTTAACTCTGTCATGGACAGGAAACGTTATCGTATTGCGGTAACATGCGGTCAAGCCGGCCGTCACTCTCATCTCCGTGGTTAAATGGGCCGACGCTACAACTGTAGAGCACCCATATACTGACATTTATGTTAAATGCATTCAAACAGCCCCGATGGAGCTGACCATGGATGTATAAAGAGAACGGAGCTGACGGGAGAGCTAGAGACGGACTTGGCGAAGTCCGGTTTTCAAAATAAGGTGTTAACAAAGGGAACTGTATATACAACATACATCCATGGAAATAAGATTGATTGGATTATATTCACCAGAAGAATAAAACATTACATGTCCCTTATAAATTGAAAAGAAATTACCACTAATTTGTGAGGGAAATGTCTTTATTCTTTTTCGTTTTGGGGCTCTGGAAATGACAATGACTGATAGATTTGACTTAAGGACATCTCAGACTACATACATGATGAAAATCAAACATTTTTATTGCATTCATTTAGATATTTTCCAAAGTAAAAGTCCCTATAAGTGTATGATTCAACATTTCCCCATGGTCTAGGGTTAAAAAAGTTAACAAAAATCCCAATAAATTGTAATATCGAATCGCAATATTTGTAGAATCGCAATACTCTGCACCCAGGTATCGTTATAGTATCGAATCGGGAGATAGGTGAATCGTCCCAGCCCTAATAAACACTGTCATTTTGTGCTGTATGCATCGGCTGCTTTTACCCATTCTGTAAAAGCTCTTGTTTTTACAGACACATGCTGAAACTTGGTGGAATAGTGTGCAAACTTTTCCACCATGTCAGTTACTGTTCGTTAGAGCCCAGTTATTTTTCCACATTTGTACAGTATATCTTGTCACTTGCATTAGTGGCAGTCTTTTTTTTACAGTCAAAAACTTTCACAGGATAACTTTCACAAACTGCAGATTCTGCAGTGTGTATTGTTGTGGAATATCAGAGTCTACTTTGAGCCAAACAGAATTGCCCCTTAGCTTTGTTAAACTGATTATAAATCAAATCAAATCTCCTTATCCAGTATTTGTAAACATTACAAAAGCAAATGAACCGCTGAATTACATTACGACTGCTTTAAAACTCCATAATTTCCCCCACGCAACAAAGAAAACTGCCAACTAGAGGGAAAAAAACAACTACTTACCACAAATCACAATGAGAAAAGACGAAGGAGACAGATGTTATGCCCTGTCTGGAGGTGGTCGAGCAGCAATATGAAAGAGACCCATCTTCCCAAACAGCCACCGGGACAGATTGCAGAAAATAAAGACTTTGGTGTTGATTTATAATGTGATAATAAAAAAAAAAGAAGGTGTGGAGCCAGGATTGGCTTCAGGGTGGTCAAGGCCAACACAAGAAACAAAGCAAATCAAACTGGGAAGGTAACATATACCCCAACAAAATCAAACAAAGACGATCAAAGAAAGCAAATTCATTAACCTTCCCAACTCGAATAGATAAACAAGAGGAAACTAAAAAACCCTACAGACACCTGAAAGACAAGCCCATACTGAAGAGAGTACATCTTAGAAATTACAAGTGGAACTCACACAAGCGTGGCTGGTTGGAAAGAGAGGAAGATGACTTTTGCTGCAGACGCCATCTTGGCTCCTTATGTAGTTGACTGTCATCTGGGAGCTAAAATCACCTGCAGGACACATCATCAAGTTGACTAATTGCCTCTGCAGTCTGTTAATGCGTCTGTTTGCATAAAACACACACACACACATAAGCACACTTGTCATCAGATCTTATATGTAACCAGGGTCTGAAATTAGCAACCGCCATATGCGAGTAAATTGTTGGCAATTTAAAAAATGGGTGTCCTGATGATTTCACCCGCCACTTTGGCAGGCAGGGAAAACACTAGTGATGGGAATACCGTAGTTGTCCGCTTTCTTGGCATCTCATGACTATCGATTCCTCTGTATTGATGCTTTCCGACAGTTACGCATGCACAATGATGCATACGAACGCCGTATCATGTTTCAGTTTGTTTTGGACTGGAGCCGTGACGGAGAGAAAAAAAAGCACTCAAAAGCATGGTGCTACTAAACCTGAGGGACGCACCCTAGTTTTCCCTGATAATGCGACATTGTAACAACAAACCTGTGCTGAAATCAGCAGGAGGAGAGTTAGTAACGTTACCTGTTAGCAGCAGGTGGGCAGCACAGTCTGCACAGAGCTACTAACGTTAACGGAGGTGCCATTGAGTTATTATTATGAGGCGTTCACGGTCTGCTCAGCAAAATTATCATTCTGTGAAGGTAAAATACAACGTTATCATGATGTGTTCAAATGTTATCTCGTAAAATTACGTTTTTGGCGAGAAACTTGAATAAATCCAGTTGATTGTAGGAGATGTTTTCGCAGCAATATAAAATAGATAATAGAGAGGGAATTATGACCTGTTTGACTTCCTAACAACTTACCAAGATGTTTTTTAACCAAAGCAAATATTTAAATAATCCAGAATCATTTGAATTGTGTGTTTTTATGCAAATAACCACTGTAGATGACAATAACACAGTACCCTCCCTCCCCCCAAAAATAGGGCTCCCCCAGAAGCTACGGTGTAATTCAAACACTGTAATTTATCGGGTATATAATTTTTTTTATGTGAAATATATCGAACATTGAATGACATCAGATCTAAAATGTTATTCCTTTATTTAGCGCAGAGATTTCAAAAGTGGCAGACAAAAAAAAAAGTTAATTTCAGACCCTGTACTGTATGTAACACACCACAACAATGTAAAATACACTGTACAAAATGTAAGGGAGATTTTCCTTTCGTGTTGTTGGCCTTTTTGCCCGGTATATAGTTTGATAATCATCTTCTGTTCTGCTTCAATTACTACATCTCCTTGATAATGGTTATAGATTCAGGGGATAATGGCCTTAACTGCACTTCATCAAGAATCACAAGCTCTGACATTTATACTCTTTTAGAGTTATAAACAAAAAAGCAAACGCCATTAATCATTAAATAAAACAATGCTGGTAAGGGATGATTTAGAACCTGCCACTGATATTTGATCATGATGCAGGTAGCCAGAGTCACTAACATCCTTGCTTGAGTTTAGCTTCCAGTCAGCAAACTGTTACTGCCTGAGAAAGGCTAATTGCAAAAGTTAATTGCCACTTGTTTGTTGTACAAGACTAGACTGTCTCCGACTCTCATTCTTTCAGGCTAATTACTGCCGTCTCGTAGGTTCAGACCGTCGGCTCTCCTATTCCCCTTCTACAGCAGACGTGCGTAACAGTCTGGTTATGTCTGTGTAATGTTTGGCATTTTCCAAACCAGAGTGCTCCACTAGTTGTTTATTAAAATAACCCGGTGACTCAGCTTCCAGAGAGTGATGTCCAAAATGAAAAAGAGTAACTTGTTAGAGGTGAAAGGCGTCACCGCAGACTGTAGACGCTATGAGGATGCAGTGTCTGTGACGTCACCCACATGTTTCTGAAAGGGTGGTATTCGAGCCTGGGTTTGGGTTTGCCAATCCAAATTTGGGCACAGGGGTGGCAGCCTGCTCTGATGAGCAAGAGTAAACTACCACGGCTGACTGTGAGAGGCTGAGAGGCCTGCCAGTCAATACTTTCTAAAACCCCACTCCCCTATATAAGGTATATATATAGTCCAGTCTAGATATGCTGTAGGTAGATGTATGTATTTCAGCCCACAGTAACCTTCATTAAAATTTGTAAAGCATTTAATATACATGACAGCTAGAGATGCACCGATAGTGAAATTCTGTTTATTTTGTTTTTGATGTTATTTAATCCCTTTTTGTGCCAGAGAAACAAAAATGTCTTTGTTATATAAAAAGAATATCTGAACTATTCAAAGGCATTCAGCATTTCATTACACTGTCTTTGAATGAACACAAATTCAACCATATAAATTTAAGAAAGAGGCTTTAATATAACCTTGTTTTACATGAAAAAGACTAATTATTTAAAAAATCATTGCTTCAAATGCCTTTTCAGCTGCTATACAGCTACCTACTCAATGAGAAGAATGTTTTAGTACTTGCATAGCCCAACACAAATAATAGCTTTGTGAAACATAAATTAAATGTAAATGTAAAAGCGATTAGAAACATAAAACAGTGTTTCACACGTAAACTTTACATGGACGGGCCGCTCATATATTAATGGCCACACAAGTATATTTGGCAGCCCATTTTAGCTTTTTTATTTTTAAGTTTTTTAGAAGAAGAAGAAGACATACTTTATTGATCCCCAAGGGGAAATAAATAGTTTTCACTCTGTTCTTATTTTACACGTTACACATTACAGGCCCGCTATACATACACACATGCACAAACAGAACCTATACACATGCGCTAATGGAGAGGTGTCAGAGCGAGGTAGCTGCCCATAGACATGCCCCCCCGGGCAGTTGGGAGTTTGGTGCTTTGCTCAATGGCACCTCTGCAGTGCCCAGATGGCGAACTGGCACCTCTCCAAAGCCAAGTCCCTACGACGCCCGTCGTGCTGCTGCACTCCGCTGACCCGGGACTGGATCCCGGTATGGGCAGCGCACTGCTGCATGGACTGCACGGCATGGAGGACGTTCCCACTGTGACGTACTGGGTGCTGCATCACCCCTTGTTGGACTGACACACGAGGTTCATTCCGATCGCAAATAACAAACACAGCAGATAAACATCGGCCACCACCATCGGCGAATGTCATCTTATTTGCTGATAGGCCGATGGCAGTCAACTAGGCAAATATCGGATACCGATGTTCGGCCGATAAATCGGTGCATCCCTAGTGACAGCTCAACAACTCTGCATTAAGAAAATATAACCTGCGTCACACCTTTCCCATGATGGTTTCCTATGATATCTTAGATTGGTTTCTATAGGATCATTTACTGTAAACATAATATTTGTAGAGAGAGTTCCCGTGCATCTGTTTTAGCGGGATGGTTTAGACGGGATTCATACAACCTCTGTTCCTCTCCTGCATGAACAAACAAACAAACAGAATCAAAAATGGTTTAACCCTCAAGTCTATTTAATATTTAACATTTCGTGAAAAATATTCATGACTGAAATTTGGTCTTTGTATTTTCAAAGAAAGTGAGTTTTCTTGCTGTGTTGACCAGCCTCTACTTTGGTTTCACCACTGAGCAGAGTTGGTGGCTGATTGATGTTTTTACCTGTAACCATGATTTTATGTCACATTTTATTATTTTCACAGTGTGATTCGATGCAATCACATAATACTGGGTTGCAACATCCTAATAGGAACGACAATATATAATTATGGTGTTGAATGTAGTTATTTTGTTGTCTTTGTTTCATTATTATTATATTTTGGTAGTTGCCCAAATTGCCCTTAATTGTTTGCTGCTCAGTCGCACGAGCTTTCAGGTCGATTCACTGATACTTTTATGCAAATCAAGTTGTTGCAAAACTATGCCCCCTAAAATAGCACTTGAACAGACCAATCCCAATTCAATCACAGTTGAAGCATACTTTGCACACAGATGGAATGGCCTCTCCTTCACATGCTTGGCTTGTTGGCTGCTTCGCCTGCTTGAGGTCCTGCAGCAATAATCACAGTCAAATGGAGCAAACTGCAGTCTTTTGAATGACATGCACCTTTTAAAAAAAACTTTCTTGTGCTCCAATGACTGACAGAGCTGACACAAAGTGCACAAGTTCTTGTTGAATTGAATATATTGCATCTTACCTGTCATTATTAGATACAGGTGCAGACACAGTGTCAAATTCACATTGACAAAAACGAATTTGATTATTTTTGTATGGGTTTCCAGTTCATTTCTTTTAATGACAGAATCAATATTTTTGTTTCATTTGAGTCTATGTGGAGGTAAAAGGAAGGGACCACTTTTATTGTTGTAGTCTGAGTAACGTGACGTTACATCCGTTCTGTATCTGTCTGACCGCGATGAGCCAAGACGAGAAAGCAGAAAACGGTGGAGGGTCCGTGGAGATACGACCTGCACCCTCACATTTCCAAGGTGGTAAACACTACACATCCAGTAAAGTATGGAAACACTTTGGGTTTCACACATTGCAGGAAAAGCAGAGCAGACACATCTGACTACATTCTTACCGTATTAATTTAGATATTTTCCAAAGTAAAAGTCCCTAGAAGTGTATGATTCAACTTTTTCTCATGGTCTAGTGTTAAAAACAATTAACAAAAATCATAATATCGAATCGCAATACTTGTAGAATAGCAACAGATATTGAATTGGGAGAGAGGTGTATCGCCCCAGCCCTAGTTTCCAGGATAAGATTTTATCATTCTGCGCAGTAATATTGTTAATTTAAAAACAAACAGATCAAACAACTTCTTTTGAGATGCTTTTGTAGACTATCCCTTGTCAGCTGAAGTCTATCTATTAGGCCAGCCTCTCTGTAACGCTGGCATGTGTCTTGCGGCCAAGCACACCATTAACTGGGGAATTAGAAACCCTGAGAAGTTGTTAATCACCACAGTCATTCACATTCCACATAGATTCTACTCTGCTCAGGACCTCTGTGAGCCGGGATGGGGCATGGTCTGGGGGAAGCTGGGCCAATGCTATTGGACCCAATGGTCTTTAATTAGAGGGAGAGCTTGGCAGGGCCTGATGGAGGAGAAAGGCTCTCAGGATGTGAGTCCAGGGTGAGCGGGTTCACACACAAAACACTGGCTTTTCATCACCGCATGACTCACTCAGTTTGTGTGTAAAGTGCGGTGTGTGTGTGGATGCGTGCGCGTGTGTGTGTGCGTACGGCAGAGAAAGTGAGAAAATGTGTGTGTGTGCGCGCTCGTACTGTATGCTTGTGTGTGC
The DNA here is from genome assembly GCF_043250625.1 of Sebastes fasciatus. Lineage (NCBI taxonomy): Eukaryota > Metazoa > Chordata > Actinopteri > Perciformes > Sebastidae > Sebastes > Sebastes fasciatus. The sequence continues at coordinate 28,983,814 of NC_133810.1, read as the reverse complement.
GCGCTCATGGCGGCGCGTGCGTGCGTGCGTTTCTTACCTCACTGCTCAGGCATTCCAGTAGAGAAAGTGGTGTGAAGAGAAAGAGTGGCTCTCACAGTGTGGGTATTCATGGATCTGGCCCCCGTGGGCCGGTCCGGGCTCCAGTGTTCACAGACAAAGCCTCTCCAGCAGGACCCAGACACACTCACACAGAAAAGGGGAGCAACAGAAGGAGAGGAACGCAGGAGAGGGGGAGACAAGGTAGCAAGGGGAGAGAAAATGGAGAAGGGGGCGGGAGGGGGCAAATGGGAGAAGGTCTGTGTGGCGGCTCCCATTCCCCCAAGAATGCAGGTGTGATGGGCTGTCATCTAAAACTGGACCGACCCAAACCGGCTCTGCCTGGTCCTTGACCTTGTCTTTACAAATATTACGTCCCGAATTCCAGGGTTATAACGGAGATGCTTTATAGCGCCTCTCATTTGTACCGTAACTTCACTTTAAGAAGTTGTCACACAGGAAGACACTTGCACTCCCTGCACTCACCACCACCTTTATTCGGCTTTTTTTTTTTTCTTTCTCCTTGCTGCCGGCGGAGTCCATAAATCTATCCGACTCTCCTCCCGGGGAACGGGCTCCTCCCTCTCTTTTCACATCGGCCAATCCCGTCTCTCTCTTCCAGCGCTCTCTACTCCCTCTAGCATTAAGCCAGCAGCTTTAGCTCCTAGGATTCCATGAGAGTTTCTTCCACTTGGCCGTCCTGTCACTGTTCCCCCTGCCTGGCCCCTTCCCTAGATCGGGTAGCCTGGTTCACTGTGTCCTTAAACAACCCGTGTGCATGTACAGGAAAGGGGCCCCAAAGTGGGGAGGCCCATATCTATCCCTTCGTTTTTACAGAGACAGACTCGCGCTGGAAAATCCCTACACTGACTTTATTGATGAACTCCAAGGTGCAATTACCACAGTCATCATCAAGAGTAATATTAATGTTGTATATTGAATAATATAGATTGATAGATATATACACAGATATACATTCTGTATATAAAATGTGCATAAAGCTGTACAGTATGTGTCATAGTTAATTAGCATGTGTACAATGATAGACAGGAAGCATTTAAAAAATGAACAACAAACATACCTATTGTAAAGCATCTTCTGATGTTATTATTTGGGATATATTGACATACAGCTTTGGTGATTCTGCCAATATTTATAGTAATCTCATCTTGCCTTCACACACTGACATGTACCGTAAGCTATGCAGGTTATCAAAATTCCTTGGTGTTTGAATAACGGCGCCAGCTCAATAAAGAGACCAGCTCCTGTCGATTTAGTGCGTCAAGCATTCTTCATAGTTGTTCAGAGGCTGTTCATATTGTCGTTCTTTGATGCTGGAGGATTTTCCTGAATGCTATTTGTCAGAATATTTCTCCTTTTTGCACAGTTTAAGAGTAGCGTAGAGTAAGAGTACAGCATTCTGAAATGTTTTCACTAATTCAAAACCATCTGTGATATATTGTAAAAAAAAAAAAATCATCAGGTTTGGCATGAAACTGATTTGCAGATGTTTTAGGGTGCACTTCAAGTCTTGCACTGATTTGTTTTAGCCTACTCTTTGGTTCTTAATGCATGCATGCATGAAGCTGGATATTATCAGAATGGCAGCATAGCTATTTAAAAAGGTGCATTCAGAAAAATTGTACTTAGCATGGTATTTTATACTCGTTATATTGTGTTTATAGTTGAATATGCCATGAAATAGGTTAGCCTGTTTTAAATAATCTTCCCAGTATAGTTGTGCTTCATTGACCAAACATGAAGTGGATTTAATATAATGATGGAATATAGTGTTTATTTATTTTCTACAGTTGGATGGTGCTTATGAAAGCCTATGTTGAGCAGCTACAGTAATAGCAGTGGTGTGAATGAGCTGCAGTAAGTAGTGTAAAATATTGCATGGCTATGCCCATATTAAGAGATGCATTGTATAAATTCAGGAAAACCTGAAACACAAATCACTCGTCCGTCATCGTTGGACGACTGTCAACTGCAGATGAACCGTCGCATGTCTTTAGAACAATGTCTTCACAATACAGAAACTTCCACGGTCCGCCTTTTACACTAACTGGATCATGAATGAATGGCTGTTGAATATGGGGATATGGAAGGCACAGTAGACACACTGTCATATGGCTTTATGATCCCTTTGACTCCTGATCCCCTCAAATCCCTGGCGACCGAGAGGCCACGACCTCGGCATCTGCCGGCAGTGGCAGAAGGAGAGGCAAGCTACGACTGTGTCTGAGTCACACCTAGACAGATGCTGTGTAAGATGAAGTCTCCGCGGTGAACCCGCCCCTACACTCACTGCCACTGACTGAAAGTCTCATAGGGCAAGATGAGTCATTAGACATCGATCCGGACTTCTTTGGCTCCGAGCTACACAAACTGATTTGGAGCAGACATTTGGGAACACCCTGCAAGGACTCTGTTTGGTCTCAAAATGTGTGTCTCTGTGTAAAATACGAAAGTTTAAGTCTAAAGCCAAACTTTTACATTTTAAAGTGTTTGCTCAGTGATAAGGGAACATGGTCACTTAACTCTCTCTTGTGATTCCAGATGAGATTTTGTGGATGATTTTATTGCTGCTGGCATTTGACTTTACTAAAAATGTACTGTAATTGATGCTGCAGGTGGAAGTAGAGGCCAAATAAAAGGATTGCACTCATACCTAACAGGACTCAAAATGAAAAGAACTGGAAGTTGCACTGCAAATGCAACATTGCAGTGATGAGTGTTACCGTAAACCCAAATTCAGGCTTTAAAACGTCTCTTCAGAAATCGATCGGTGACTTCACAGGCACTGTGTTTGCTTTACGGTCTATAAGTTTATCAAGACACATGTCCAATAACAATTTAAATCAAACAACCATGGGTTACTGATTATTTGGAAAAATGTAGGCAATAATAATAATTAATTCTATATTAATTAGGGCAATAACGTGTAAACACAAATTTGTTTTAACGAAAACGCAATCGATCTTTCGGAGGTTGTAGCGGGTTGTCGCGAAGGAGGTTAAATAACGCTCCAAATTTATTCTAAATTTTTGGTGAGGAAAGCTGACATGGCCATTTTCAAAAGGGTCCCTTGACCTCTGACTTCAAGATATGTGAATGTAAATGGGTTCTATGGGTACCCACAAGTCTCCCCTTTGCAGACATGCCCACTTTATGCAGTTTGGGGCAAGTCATAGTCAAGTCAGCACACTGACACACTGACAGCTGTTGTTGCCTGTTGGGCTGCAGTTTGCCATGTTATGATTTCAGCATATTGTTTATGCTAAATGCAGTACCTGTGAGGGTTTCTGGACAATATCTGTCATTGTTTTGTGTTGTTCATTAATTTCCAATAATAAATATATACATACATTTGTATAAAGCAGCATATTTGACCACTCCCATGTTGATAAGAGTATTAAATACTTGATAAATCTCCCTTTAAGGTACATTTTGAACAGATAAAAAAATTTGATTAATTTACGATTAATCACAATTAACTATTTTAATGGATTGAAGGCCCTAATATAAATGTATTTTTCCTCTAACTATTTTCCTTTTGAACACTTAATATCACAGTTATTCTTGCGTTATTGGTTATTGTAAAGACAAGAGTGAAATTGAGCCGCCTTAATGTTTAGGAGTTCTAAATTATACCTTACTTTTTATTAAGAAAGTTTAAAGTTTCTTCTTTTCTTACATATGTCTACAGCCAATAAGTAATAGTGTAAAACTTAAGCATTCAGTGTCCTCACACATAATTTGTTTACCTTTATGTTTTATTTTTATTTTTTTACTTTTATGTTTTATATATTTTCTAAAGTTTTGACAAATCATAATTTATGGTGTCAGTGGAAACGATCTCTTTTTTTGCAGAATAGTTTGATTTCTGCTCGTTCACGACTCATCTCTTTATTCTTGAAAAACATGTTTTTATCCACATCCAATAGAATTGATATGATTTTGGAAATCTTCTGAGAAAAATTCAATTGATGATTGAATTATTCATCTTGATAGGATCCATATTTAATCTCCAGACACACAGATTTAATAGATAGCTGACGATAAGTGTAGAAATTATTATTGTTGGCATGTTTTGCTTGGTTTCTTGCTCATCTTTATCTTTTAATATAATTCTGGTGTTGTAGCTGCATTGACTCGTGCACCGTATGAGAGCACAGTAGTTAAATATAGTGCGTATTTTTAGTCTTGAACAAAGCTTTCCATGTACTATTTATGCGAGCGAGTATTTGTTTGTGCTCTTAATGTGTGCAGCGGTGCGTGAATGCGAGCTAAGTTTGATGCCCGTAAGTGAAGCTGTTTGCCTCTCTCCTTCCTGTGTGTTCTGAAATCTCCTTTGCTGCAGACAGTCTGGGGTGCAGAGATGGTGGAGGGTGTGGGGTGTGGGGGAGGTAGGCAGCGGACATGGCGGCAGGCCAGAATCAATTGGCAGTGTAATGAGATGGCCTGGTGCCAGGTAACCATGGAGCTACCCTCTTTGCCTGTCTACCAGTGCAGAGTTCAAAATTAAACTGAATGAATGAGAGAGAGAGGAGGGAGGGGAAGGAGGGCAGGGAAATAAGGGTCTGAAATGGCAGGAGTGGAGGGTGAGAGAAAGAAAGAAATGGCAAGAGAGGAGGGTGGCTGATGAGGCACTGTGGGCTATTTCAAAGCACTGCTGTACAATTTAACTTGAGCCCTTATTTCAGAGAAGGAAGATGGAGGGGGTAAACTCACGATCCACCCAGGATTTTTGTCCTCTGGAATATCTTGAAATACAGTTTCTGCATTTTGCTGCTGTGCACTGCCAGCATCCAAGTAAAGAACAAGGGATCTGCACAAAGAAAGAAAGAAAATGTGACCTCCCTGAGTTTTTCTTCCTTGTCGAGCTGCTTCTTTTGCTCGGCCTCACGGCATTAGTCGCTTTAATTCGCCTGTAAATCTCATTTCTTCATCCCCTCCTATAGACCCGCACACTCTTCCTCCTGTCATGGAAGATGTGTTAATATTGAGCATTTGGCTGCATTCTTAAAGTGATTAGTACAAGCCAGTGGATCCTGCAGATGAATAGAAATTAAGTAATTAACAGTAATTAGATCTTTTTCTCCTTCTTACAGCTTTACCCCTGCTATGTCATTGTGCTCGCTCCTTTCTCAGCTCCTTCTGCAAAGAAGCAGTGTGCCACCCATAATGGATGGTTTTACTTTGTGCTTTGTCTCTGTCGGATGAATACAATTTACTGCTGTGTTGTCAAACACTGCAGTACAGTCAGGATTAGTAATACTTAAAAAGTTCTATCAATACTTTATATTAACATTATAATAATGTTGAGAGGGAAAATATTTCAAAAGTTAGGTAAACTTTAATTTACACTAATTTAAGCGTGTTAAGAGACCTATAATCGGCAATTAAATCCAAAACTATCGAGGAAAATTAAACATATGAAGGAAAACTTTTCTTTTTGCACAAAAGCCAATAAACCCAGCTTTCTTTTCTCTATTAATTAAAAAAAAGACAAGTAAGAAGAGCATGCTGTGGGTAACGTTTTATCAACAGTGGCAAAGATTTAGTTGTTTTCTGACTCAAAGCCAGCGTCTTCGCTGTCTTTAGAAACTGGTCAAACCTGGCTCAAACAGGGCACAGCCGGCCACTCATCGCAGGCTGGCCGGACCCGGCTGAACCGAGCCAGCAGTTTGTTTTGTGCAGTTTTTTTCCCCCGTAATGGCGAAAGTAAATGTTAAGCATGGCTGAACATACAGGTTATATAAGGTGCGTGTTGTTTGAGTAGGGATCGGAGTGCTACTTATCCCAATGTGACCTTTGCTTTGAATAGGACGCCGTCTTACGTTTTTCTAATTAGTGGTATAGCTGGAAGGAGAGCGTGATATACTACTAGTCTGTCTGTACAGTAAAACGCATGTTCAGCAGCGGGTCTCATGGCCTGTGAAAAATGCTCAGGCACTCCCTGCCGAAATGGCCCAGACTTTGAGAGTTTCGAGTGCACGTTGAGAGGGAGATGAGACAGTGGGCCAAGATGTCTGTGGTGTGGATTAATGGGGAGGACTGGAGAAAGGGTGCCGCAGTTGTGCGTGAGCAGAATATTTGATGGGGGAAAGCGAGAGGAGGGAACAGTGAGGGACAAGCAAACTGCAAGAGATGGGTGAGATGAAAGGGGGGAAAAGATAAAAATGGACTGAAACAAAGATGTTTGAGCGCGAATGAAAATGTACAGTAATAAATACCGCCGCTGTCTCGCGTCTCCCACTGTTGCTTTATCCTGCTCTCTTATCTCTACAGTGTAGTCTTTAAACATTCATTCTGTTGCACCGGGCTGAACACGGGGATGCAATCTACACGGAGGCCTTCGCAGACAGTGGAAATACACACCACAGTCAAGTTCAGTGATAAGATATCTTTAAATACAACACATGTAGGGAACAAAACGAGGGAGAGGATGAACAAAGCAAGTCAATATTGAGTGAGTACACAAGTATGCTTCATAAAGTATGCAAGGCCTTCGGTTACATTCAGTTTTACTTACTTACACGATTACTTTAAGTCCCTGTGAGACATTCTTTGTCTAATCACTTCTTATTTTGTGAACGACACATTTCTGCTCCTCTAGCAAAGTCTATGGGAGACAGATGGGTACATCGACTGTCCTTATGTCTGCTTTCGGTTGTAGTGAGCGGCAACATTTTGGTAGACAAAATTCCTTTTGTTAGACGAAATGCTCCAATGGCTTTACATTTTACACCGATACTTTGATTTTTTATTACAGCTTTTACCTACATCCAGCCTTTATGTGTCTGAAATCTCAGCGCCGGTGGATTTCAGAGGTGTTGCTTTAGGTTTTAAGTTAAAGTTCCTCAGATAATACAACAGACAGGCTGGACTGTGGGCGGTTTTCTCATGTTTTGACTTCTGTCCCCTCCCCCTTGGGATGCTAAATGTTGCTTGTAGGTACTCAGAAAAGGATTTTAATGTTATTTAAAAATGCCAATAGACAAGAAGCACGTTTGAAAGAGGAACATTACTGGACATGGTTGTACTTGGGAAATCACCAGCTGCCCAGAAGTCACTAAGTCGGTCCCAATGACTAGCCTGAATGGTGACATGTAGAGGTATTTGTTGAAACTTCCTGCAACACTCTGACTCATCTGTGAATCACAGCAGAAACACAAATAGTTATGAGAGGAGAGTAAATTATTGTTGCTGGTCGAAGCCCTTTCTGGAATCTTCCAAATATTAATATGAGAATAATATACTAGTTCTTGCTTTGAGAATTTAAATTGCCTAAACATATTATTAGGGCTGTCAAAGTTATAATAAAGTTAAATAGCGCGTTAATGCAAGTTTGGTCATTGCATGGTCATTTACAAAGGGGTCCCTTGACCTCTGACCTCCAGATCAGTGAATGTAAATGGGTTCTATGGGTACCCACGAGTCTCCCCTTTACAGACATGCCCACTTTATGATAATCACATGCAGTTTGGGGCAAGTCATAGTCAAGTCAGCACACTGACACACTGACAGCTGTTGTTGCCTGTTGGGCTGCAGTTTGCCATGTTATGATTTGAGCATATTGTTTTATTCTAAATGCAGTACCTGTGAGGGTTTCTGGACAATATCTGTCATTGTTTTGTGTTGTTAATTGATTTACAATAATATAAATATATACATACATTTTCATAAAGTAGCATATTTGCCCACTCCCATGTTGATAAGAGTATTAAATACTTGACAAATCTCCCTTTATGGTACATTTTGAACAGATAAAAAAATGTGTGATTAATTTGCGATTAAATATTTTATTTTATTATAAGTATTATACTTAATAGTATTTGATAGATTAATGTTCACATGCAAATGAAGACTCCAATCCACTATTGTATTGAAGATTTAAAAGTAGTGGTAGTTACTCTTCAAGCTCAAGTGTACTTGTTATTCCAAATATAAAAATTAAATGAACATTTTTGCTTCTTTATGATGAGAGCGTAAAAACCAACTCCAAAAAGTACACGAGTGAATCAAAATCCTGAGTGCTGTAAAAGGTCTGGCTAATAAATAGACTTTGCGATACAGAAGTATGAAGGTATTTGCAGTTATTTTATTGGGTTTATATATACTGGAGTCTGGTGACGAGATTAAAGTCATGCAGTCTGTTATGTGTCTCTCTAAAGGACAGCACAGACCCTCATAAGGGCATGGAGTAAAACCAGTAAATGGGGACAACCAAAGTCAAATTTAGTGTGAGGACTCCTGGATGTGCTGTTGTAATACCCCGTTAATAATGTTGAACAATGTTTAAACACCATTTTATAACCAGAAATACAATGTTGTAGCTACAGTATATCATCTGATATTACTTTAAAAAGTCATCCTGTACTAATAAAGGACAATTCCTCACACATCTCTGAGACGAAACGGCGTGGGTGGATTCGGTAACACAGCCTTCCTTTATTAAAGGTGGCTCTCTGATGCAAAATTTGAGGGCAAAATTGAAGCAAAGAGGTTTCCACGACACCGATGGGAGGAGTTAACGTCTCATGTCTCTGCCAGCAACTGCGCCTGTGACACTGCAATAATAGAGCTTTCAGTAAATCACTAAGTAAATTATTAAGTTTAGTAGCTGCAGCTTGTACAGGCACAAGATGGACAATAACGACGACACATATAGTAGGAAGATAAAACAATTAAATACAATATTAATCCATGTTAGGTCTGAATTCTTCTGTATTTTCTGCCCTTGCATTATATTATATTTAAAAAATGTAATTTTTTTTCACCATTGTTGGCAGCCCACTTTCTCTTCCCCACGTTCCCACGCTCTGAGAGTGGCTTTAAGGGGTTACCTTGTTAGAGGTTTGGGGTTATGCCCATGTCGGCCGCTCTGTTTTCTTCAACCTTCTGTTTTGGAGAGGCCCTTTTCTGTGGCGGCCCTGTGACAGGGTTCTTGGCAATATCCTGAAAGTCAAATGTGTTCATTTAGATTCAAGTGGTGACCATGGAGCAGACAGCAGCCCATTGGCATGCTGTGGCAAAACTAGTATCCAGGGCGCCTAATGTCCTGGACTAAACATTTGTCCCTTTTCATGACACTAACATGCTGATATACACGGGTGAATCTATGTGTGAAGGGGATTCTTGTGTTTCTAAAATATGACTTCTTGTGCAATTTGTAGCTGCATATAAATTGCCGACAAATTAGCTTATTGTTCTTCCAGATGTCAGAAGTCAGGGTCAGATAGGGTTATCATTAGGGCTGTCTATTGTGAATGATTATTTGCTATTAATTGCAATTAATCACACATTTTTTATCTGTTCAAAATGTACCTTAAAGGGAGATTTGTCAAGTATTTAATACTCTTATCAACATGGGAGTGGACAAAAATGCTGCTTTATGCAAATGTATGTATATATTTATTATTGGAAATCAATTAACAACACAAAACAATGACAGATATTGTCCAGAAACCCTCACAGGTACTGCATTTAGCATAAAACAATATGCTCCAATCATAACTTGGCAAACTGCAGCCCAACAGGCAACAACAGCTGTCAGTGTGTCAGTGTGCTGACTTGACTATGACTTGCCCCAAAACTGCATGTGATTATCATAAAGTGGGCATGTCTGTAAAGGGGAGACTCGTGGGTACCCATTGAACCCATTTTCATTCACATATCTGGAGGTCAGAGGTCAAGGGACCCCTTTGAAAATGGCCATGACAGTTTTTCCTCGCCAAAGGTTTGAGCATTATTCAGCCTCCTTCTCGACAAGCTAGTATGACGTGGTTGGTACCGATGGATTTCTTTTTTTTGTAGTTTCATGTGATGCCAGTATCTTCACTCTAACTTTAAAATTGAGCCCGCTTCAACCTCCGAAAGATCGATTGCGTTACTGCGTTAAAGAATTGAGTGTCTTGTTGGTATTGCACTAGTACGGGGCTTTATGTAAATACAGTCCAGAACAGCTACTTCAAAAATCTGAAATAATGCCTCCAATGTTGGTGCAGGTTACCTCACTGGTGGGTTCATTCCTCAGATGTAGGATGGAAATATTTTGTAAATGAGTAATGTTTCGTGTGAAAACAGTGGAAACCCACATCTGTATATTCTACGGGGAACAAGAACTGCACTGTATAAAACAGAAAGCCTATTGCTCTGAAGGAAGAACAACAGGATCAAGTGTACGGAAATGAATTTCCCCCACCTTTTTTTTTAATGGGAAAAACCAGTATGGGCTCACATAAAAGAATCATACCCGGTTGCATCATTTCTGTATTTAATAGGGAAGTTAGAAAATAAAATCCATCGCCCTTTTGAATGTTGCCAGTTGTCTTTTAGCCTATTGTTATGAATCTAGCATTAGAGCTGAAGCATTACATTTCCCTATGCAGTGTTCAGTCCTTATAATCAATGATGTGTCAACTTAGCAATAGTACATGTTCTGAGGTCTGCCTAGATTTCTTCTTCTTCTCCTTCTATACAAGGTTGAATTTTACGTTCTATGCCGTCTTTGGCCTTATATTGAATCTGCGGAGCTTTTCAGTGGAGCAAAGAAACAATGAAGAGAGTCGGCTCGCGGATAGAACCTTGAGACACTCGAGTTGAAATGCTCTGATGAGGTTATAGTACTATTGACTGCAGCAGTGTGGCTATTGAACTACGTACTGTACTGTTGTGATGGCAAACGTGGTGCCGAGGTTAAGCACTGCAAGAAAGAGAAGTCCATTCAAGTAAATCAACGTTCGTGATAAACTTTCTTTATGATTTTGACAGTCGTTTATATACCTGAATATGTATTTAAATATAAAGTCCAAAGTGAGGACATTATGTACGGAAAAACTAAGGGAGTGAAAAAAAGGAAAATGTGGATGTTGGCATGCAATGCTAAAAATAATAACCATGGACACACAACGATAAAAGCAACAATTATTTATATGTATTTTTTTTTTCTTTTTATAAATAGAAAATATACAGTGATCAAACTTAATCATCACTTGTCCTGTAAGGCTTAAATAAGAAGGTAAAACCCAGAGCGACACATTAACCCAGACACCAGTGTGCAGCATCAGGATGTGGGCATGTGGGAGACACACAATAAGCCATATCAGCCTTACTCGTTTACAGTCGGAGCCTTCCCCTGCGTGGTGGGCCGAGTAGAGTTTCTTATGGACTGACAACACAGCTGTACGCCATTCGTCCGGTCTGAAAGACGGCTAATGGGACAAAAGGGCATGAGTGAGGAGAGGGAAACGAGGGAGAGATGCTCGATGAATCGCCCAGCCCTCCCCTGAGCAGGACGGGGAGCACCACTCTTCCTCGTTGCTGCTTTTCTCCCGGCCCTCAGCCATTTTGGAGAGAGGAAAAAAGTGGCTGCTTTCTCTCTCCCTCTCTCACTACGTGGCATAGCTTTGGAAAGGCTGCTGTGTTGTAGCAGCAGAGAAGACACGCTTTGCAGCTCGCACTTGGGAGATAATATGTTTGTAGAGGAAAAAATTCTGACGCGAAACAACCTTCTTCCATCTTGACTTTTTCTTTTTTTTTTTATGAATTTTTTGTTACCCTTGCATTCAGCTGCTAAGCCTCTCTCCTCTTTGCTGTGCACTTTCACTCACGCTGTGTCCTTTTCTTTAATAACTTGCGCTCTAGTCTTGTTGGCCGGTCCTTTCCCCTTGTCTCTTTTAAGTTATATCTCTTCTCATCTCTCAATTTGATTTTATGCAACAGAGTTTAAGACAAAAGGATATGTCCAAATTTTGGCAGCACTAAGGAGAGACAGAGCTGCAGCCAAGGATCCTGCTGGGATCCAAAAAAGCCAAGCAGAATGAAGCACCAAAAAAAAAAAAAAAAAAAAAAAGAAAACACCACCCTTTCCTTTGCTTGGTCACAAATTCCACTTTCTCTGTAGCCAGCCCTGCGCTGCCACTCCTCCTCATCCACATCTTACTGCATTCAACCTTTTGCCATTTCTCTCTTGCCGTACCTTTTTTTAAAGGCGATTTGAGGTTTTTGTACCCCGGAAAATGGGCACTGGACAACGGGATAGGAGGGCGTAACGGGGACAGAACGAGGGGATGTTCTCTTCTTACTTTTGCTTGTTATTTCGCTCTTTTTTTTTACTGTTACTGTTTTCGAATCATTGTTGTAGTGCTTGTAGTATTTAGTCTTTTATGCATTCTAAAGGTATGCTTGGATTACCACGTGTTTGTAAGTGTGTGGTTTTTAGGAATGTGTGTGCATGGGTATCTTCACTGTCAACGTTAGACTTTGTGCTTTGTCAGTTTTTAATGATTTGCATATCTGTTTTTATAGGTTTCAGCATTGGCCTTCACTTCTCCTCAAGCCTGACTCCATCTGATTCCAGAGGATGTCTGACCATCAGTGGTATGTTTGCGATTTATAATACTTCTAGTTCTCTTTCTGTCAGCTTGGTTCAGTGTTGTTTCTGATCTGCACCATATGATGCGTACCTGGTGGTTTGCTCACAGTACATGTTTTTATGGTGTTCATGGCTGGTAGCAAGGTCAAGAGGAACGGTGTTATTGCTCAGTATGGAAATGCATATTTCATCAAATAATTGCACAGACTGTGTTTATAAACTACAACTGGCATCATGTATTGTATTCTGTACGATCGCGATTTAATACGAGTCTTATTTTTTAATTTAAAATATTTTCAGAGAGATTTTGGATTTGTTGTCTGTTGGCGATTTTAGAGGTCCTTTTTCTAGCAGCACAAATGGTCTAGTAACGGCCTTGACATTTTATTCATATTGTGGTATTTCATTAAAAACTCAAACAGCCTGAAATGACATATTTATTCATATTCATTTTATACATTTTTTTTATGTCCACATACAAAACAACACATGTTTTTTTATTCTGTCTGACATTTCCAAAATAAATGTTGACCTCAGAAGAATGTGTGATCAGTAGGTTACACAAACATCACGTCCATCTCACAGTCATGTGCTCTGGCCTTTTCACTGTACCGGGGTTTCATTTTCAAAGCTCTCCTCTATGAGGTACACAAACAGGAAATGTGTTTTATTGCCACATTGAAAATGTCTCATTAAATAGACTATAAAACATGAATTTATTTTGCTCTCGGGCAAGGATTTATTCCTTAAATATTATACAAATAAAAGTAAAAATAGATTAAACTATTAAATCTCTAACATAGAATGGAAGATGGAGACATACTGTGTTGTTCATAGTGGCTCATGTGCTTGAACGCCCACTGAGTGGGGTGGTATGCTGAATGAGGTGGAGTTTACAGGATGAGATAGTAGACTGACTTACTGTTTTCATGTTTCGTGGGTTTCGTCTTCCTTATTTGCTTTTGAAGGAGTAACGTCAGCTGCCACAAACCCGTAGATCCGAACTTGTGGTGACTGGCTGCACAAGCTCGTATCTATAGGTATGTGTCTTCCTGACAAATACAGCACCTGACCTCTGTCTGTAAGCAAAACAACTAGCTTAATGTCATTATCTTCAAAGCACATTGTAACCGGATAATCACAAAGATGGGAATTGTCAGACTTAGTTGCAGTCTTGGCTATACAGTAAGTCATTTATAACACCAAACACCACTGACCCAGTCAGTCACGACAGGATATTCTCTACCAACACCCCCACGTGTTCCATCTTTACACAGTGACCCCACCCATAGTAGGAGGGTTGGACTACATGAGGCAATTACATGACATTATAAAAATGCCTGAATTAGGCCAGTGGGTCAGAGCGGCAAATCAATGAACAGGACTGCTTCACAGCAATATTACAGGATGTTTGCATACAACTGATTATATGTTATTGATGGATTAGCAAGAAACACACGTTCCCATCTGGTTATTTTAAATTTTCTTAAAAATTACCGTAATAATAATAAACTATATCATGGTGCAGTTTGCTACCACAATATGCTGTAAAATGACATTTAGCATGATTGATTTGATCCATTTCGCCCACCTGCAGTTTCCTCCAGTGCTCCGCAGGTTGAGGTAGTAGGTTGTATAGTTAAGAGTGACACCACAGGAGATAACTGTACAGCCTCCTAGCTTTCCCTGAGGAAACACACTCAGGACTCTGATGGATTATTTTACTGAACACCAACTTTTGTGCGATGTTAGACTGGGGCGCTGAGTTTTTCGGATGGTTGTAAATACTTTGTCTTTTATATCAGGTGGTTTGTATCTGGCACTTTAAATATTTATTCTGACTCTTCACAATTTCTTTTGTTTCATACAATGTTTCTCATATTTTTTTATAGGGCGTAGGAAGAGATAAAAATATGTGTTGCACAAATCAGCATGAACATGGCAAAAAAATTACATTTCGTGGCAGGAAGACAGAATTAAAACAATCACAGAGCAGGGGGACAGTAAGAGGGGAAAACGCACCAACGTGCTCCTGCAGCAAGGTCTGTGGGCCGCTCTAATGAAAGAGATGCCACTGAAGGGAAACACCATACAGCCGCAGGGGGAAGAACACGGTCGTGGCAGCCAATTATGTACAAAGTTCAGTTTCACTTAACCAAAACGATATATTTCCTCCGCGCAGCTATGTGGTTAAAGACACTGCTGTGATCAAAACAGCCAGTAACAACTTCCACTGCTTCGAACCAAGAAAACCACCGACCCCTGAAACCATCCAGGTCCCTGACAGCAATGTAAAATACGTTGATTTATTGCTTCGTTGAAATGAATTTCTTGAGCTTTTGTCACAAGCTGTGTGACTTTAAGGAGCTCTTCAAGCCATATTTTAGCTTTATTTTATAAAACTCCCACTTTAAGATGTTTCTAATTTCAGTTATGGGCTCCTATCAACAGACGCTCCCGCCGAATGTAACATACAAATTAAATCAGTGTTAAGCAAAAAAAAAAATAGTTGTGAAAATCAATTATTCCTGCTCCATCTTTATTTGAGCTGCCATAAAAGTATGTTCCTTATGCAGTGTTTAGTCTGAACTAATGTAATAAATAAAAGTGGAGAGATGGTATCCCCGTAGTGCGGAGTGCTGCTGTGTGCAGCAGATGTGTAGAGCATGGAGCGGTGCGATGATGAAAGACTGTTTCCACTTAAACTCTTCGCTCTCCGTCCCAAGGCCACCGAGTTCGACGGAGGTGGAGTAAGGAGCTCTGTGGGCCAGAATGAAGCAGGGGCCCTTAGTACGGGGCAGCTCCTGCAGTACGAGAGAGTCAGTTACAGTACAGTACATACAGCACGACTCGGCTCTGTTGCTTTTTTCCTCACTGCTTCCTCTGTTTTTTCCTACTACGAGCAAAGTGTTTTTCATTTGTATCCCCTGTCTGTGTGAGACGTTTTCTTGTGGCCATGGAGTAGTCGTGTGTTACAGTATACAGCAGGAGGCATACTGTACAGGAGCTCTCCCTAATGACCCCCCCCCCAGCACACACACACCACCACGCCCTCCACTCCTTGTGGAATCTAAGTGTAGGTTTTTGTCTTCATTGAAAATGTCTATAAATAGTCTCGTTTAGCTGTTCTAATGTTAGTTTTGTGTGTGGTTGACTCCGAGTGTCGGTGACAGGAAGTGAAAGCAAATAAAGGCGCTTTTTTAAAACTGAGATTCTATGAATCGCTGCAATGAAGTGCATGTGATGTGTTCGGAGAACGCAGCATGTGATGCCTGAGACCCAGAGAGATGCATTTGTTTTAAAAAAAAAAAAAAAAAAACTGCTGGAATAGAGTCAAAAATGATTTCTAATGAGTCAGAAAGAAAGTGTAGAAATGTAGATGAAGTGAGAGCTTTGTGTTTGTGACGTTCTAATTGACCTTGAAATGAAAGAGAATACACTCTCAGAGAAACCAGCAGAGGGAAAGAGGGTGATAGTGTGGGACCACAAAGGCCATTTTTCTGCTGTCACTGATCTCAGCCCATTGTGCGTTGTCCGTCAGAGGAACCTCGCTCTGGTAATTCCCTCTTCTCCCCATCGGTCTCGCTTTCCTACCATCTTGTCTCTTGTCCTTTTTCACAAGCCTTTTTCTGCTGCTTTTACAGCAGCTAATACTGATAAAGTATAAGACTACCACACCGCCAGGCTTCCAGTTACATTTCCTTTACCGCTCCCTGAACTGCGTTTTCTCTCTCTTACTCCCCCCTTTTCTCTTTCGATCTTGTTCCCACCCTCCTTTTTCTCCATGAAACGCACGCTGTAATACCCAGTCACTCTCACAGACACAGAGGGAGAAAGAGACAGGAACAGAATACCGGACTTGCCGACTGGAATTTTTTTTTTCTCTTTAATGAAAAGGAGCTTGAAAAGAGACATTGTAAGATAAAAAATGTGATTGCCTATCTTTGCCTTCTTTCTTTCTTTCTTTCTGTCCTCTGCTACTGTACGCTCTTGTTCTCTTTACCACTTTCTCCCTCCCTCTCTACCTTTCCTTATCGCTCCTTCCCTGCGTATAGCAGGCCTTCAGAGTCTAAGTGATTTCAGCTGTGGGAGGAAATGAATGGATGATATTTATTTCTCTTTTCCCCGCTCTGCTGCTGCTGTTTCGATGCCGTATGTAGCAGACAGAGGGGCAGGCAGAGGCTCTACAGTTTCTCTGCCCTGGGGACTTGAGCCTGCAATCCATGAAGCATGCGAGGCAGAGGAGGGAAAGAAAATACAGAGACACAGACAGAGAGGTGTGATATAGCGAGACTAAAGCGCCGAGCAAGAGCAGAAAGAAAATGTGAGACAGATGGAGCCAGACAGACAGACAGACAGACCGACAGACAGACAGGGGAAGAAAGAGATGGGTAGTAGTGTCACATGGAGAAAGAGAGGGGTGAGTAGCAGCGGGCAGAGGCACTATAGCAACAGGCGTTACACATTTTTTCCTATTATTCACTATACTGTGGCTGTTTTGGCGCTCTGTGTCTGAGCTTATTTCCATAGCTTTTAAACATAACAGCAAAAACTCAGATGATAACAAGAACTTCCGTTTGTTTTTTTGTTTTTAAATCTGATGTAAAGCTGTGATTTAGATGGAAAACTGGCTGAGATTGTGGGCACATGTCTACTTTGTTGGATTGTATGTTGCATGCATGTGTGTCTGAGTGCGGTGCATTTATTTAAGTAATCTATCTTACCTTAACTCACCTTACATTAATACTGCTTTTGTTCGACTCTTTCCTTCCTGCCTTTTTTTTCTCATTCTGTTCCTCATTTGTCATTCTTGCCTGCTCTCCTGCACTAGTAAGCATGTAGCGGTGCAGGCCCATTGATCTGCTCCTTTTTCCCTCGTGCATGCCATTTTTCTACCGGTGCACGCAGCAATGCATCGTCTCATCTTCTTGCATTCTTATTCTGTAAAGGCATTTAAAGAATAGATTTTGCTTTTATTCCTTAAGTTGTTGCTTTATGTCTTCTTTTCCTCCGTAGTTTCTAAATTTACCGCAGTGTCAGTCATGCCTATTGCTTTTCTATTTAAACCCATCTTTGCTATATTCACCTACTTTAACCCTTTAACCTCACTCCTGCCCTCCCTTCCATCTCTCTCTCCATATCTCTCTCTCTCTCTCCTTCTCTCTCTCTCTCTCTCTCGCTGCACATGGTACAGTCTTGCATGTCTGAGCAGCAGACGGCTAGACAGCAGCAATCTGCTACAGCAGCCTCATGTGCTAGTCCGAATGATCCATTCAACAAAGCCTGAGCTAGCAGCACTAAAATCTCTTCCTCTACTTCTCTCTCCAGCGTTCTTTCTTTCTTTTTTTTCTCACAGATCTCTCTCTCTTTCCATTCTGTCTGGCCACATCCTCCCCTCCTCTGTTCCTCTGCTAGGCTGACCGGCGCAGACACACAGCGAGGACTGCGGCAGCCTCTGCCACCACGGTCAGCTGGGTGAGTTTCCTTCTCTCCTTCCTTGCATCTCTTCTCATCGCCCTTCCCCAACCTCCCATTTCCTCCTCCTCTTCATCTCGCGGGCAGTCAGATCTCATTCTGTCTACCTGACGAATGAGCTTTTCCCTCCATACAGCCAGAGCCGTGTGATTGACAGGTGCGGTCTCAGAGGACTGATAAGCCTGCCGTGTCTGGAGATGGGATATCTCATAGGGAGAATGTAAGTTGTAAGGAGCTTTGGCTTTTTTTCTAGTGATGAGGGGGGATTTTTTTTTATCTGGCAGTCCGTTTTCTGTCTCTGCTGCTCTCCTTGTCGTCACACTGGTACGGCTGCGCGTGTGCACGGTGCAGCATTTTGGCATTTTAAGTGAAGAATCAAAGATGTTGTGCCATCGATTATCATACCGTGATCTGGCTGAGCTCGGCTTTGGCAGCGACAGGGAGGCCAAAATATGCTGAGGCAGAGCCATTCTTATGAACGTCATGTGATAATAAAATGCTGTCTATCTGGGTGTGTATGGCCATTCAGTGGGGACTACAGAACGTGTGTGTTTCACTTGCAATAAGATGATATGATATGAGTGTGTGATTATGTGTGACGTGCTTGTGATTTACGGCGTGTATCGGTATTTGACTCGTGTGCAGAATACCATGATACTTATTGTCTTATAGAGTATTAAAGTGTCATGGATGAACTAATGCATGTGCCGGGGGTGCATGCTGAACCCCGACTAACCGAGACCAGACTGGACTTAGTGGCAAAAACTGAGACTTAGGAAACAGCACAGCACAAAGCCAGCGAGAGAGGAAGCTGCCATTGTCTGCTCCAGTCTCAGCCACGGCGCTCGTGCAGCAGATGATCAACTGTGTGTCGCACAGGAAAGGCCAGACAAAAAAAAAAAAAAGCAATCTGTACCTCTCTCATTCCCTGAGACCCTAACTTGTGACGTTTTGCTGTGATGTGCACGGGTTGGGTTCTTGGGAGCTGCGAGGGGCACTCACACATCTCTGTAACCTAAAACAAAAAAAACAAAAAAAGGAAAAGACTAACATGGCGGAAAGACACAAAGCGCAGCGAAGAAGGGACGGGTTTTTTAAGCTAGGCACGGTGACAGGGAATGTTCATATGATCCACCCACGCAGCGAAAAATAAGAGATAGAGGGGAACGAAAAGGAAGAACATTGGGTTTCTTTCAGGATATGAAGGGGTTTAGACCCAGAGGCAGGCACAGCGTGTGTGGCGTCGGGCGGGGGGGAGAGGGGGAGATGGATAGAGGAATGTGGGTATGAAGGACATGTGACTGGGATGGAGGGATGTCCAGACAAGGTGGGGTGATACGGCGAAACGCTGTCACATTTACACTAGCCTCGTTCTTTTTGGGCAGGTACAATGAATGAATGAGGAATTTGTGACTAAGGTTACACCCACAGTGACTAATGTTACACATGCTAACAGCACAAGGACCTCACTCAGTCTGTAGAAACAGACTGTACTGTGTGTACAGACACACAGTCATACACTGACAATATAGCAGTGAACATGTACTCATTTATATGCAGCACATATAATATCACTTGGGCTGCAAAGTGCAAATCACCCGTTGAATATAATGGGATTCAGTGCTTTACTTTATTATATATTATATAACAGACAAAAGACACAAATTCATCTTGACTCTTCCTGTTTCCTACGGGCTCCTCGTGCCTTATCTTGAGAGCAGCACAAAGTACTGGTGAGGGCGTGACACTGAAAGCTCGGTACACTTGTGTTTGACCTCATGAAAATGATCGTCTTTCTTTTTTTCTATACCTGGTGCACCTATCCGTGTGTGCGCCTTTGTCACGCGTGAATGGAAGATACTTAATAGGGAAACTCAATGCATGGCTGAGTGAGACGTGTAGGATGCTTGTGCATGTGTGCAGCAGGGTGCCACCCCCCATGGGCGCCAAGTCATTAAAGTGTGGATGAAAGCGGGATTGTGGCGCGATGCAAAATTACAGTAAAAAAGCTGTTATGGTGCGTTTTAATGGATGTCATGGGAGGTTTTTGATGCAGTACTGTACTGCGTGGGGCCACTTCAGGTCTTCAGCTGCTGTGTGTATCATGCTAAGGACTGTCGTCTCGGTGCTCACAGTTCTCCTAAAACTAGCGTTCAGTGTGTTGAAATGTGTCTGGAGGCAAACGCCTGTTTCTATAATTGGTCGGTGATCTGTGATCACAGTAACAGCTTCATTTCCAGCTTTCCCCTCCCTTCGTCCACACCTACAGTATGTAACCCTTTACATGTCTCCTTCCTCTTCTTCTTCTTCTTCTTCCTCTTCTTCTTCTTCTTCTTCTTCTTGTTCTTCAGCCACTCTGAAGTCGCTCTCAGTCTTTCTGCAGCATTTGAACAGCGATACTGTTTGATGTTTTGTCCTCATTCTTTCATTAGTTTGGATGGGATGTGATGCAGCGATCGTGTGTTTGAAGGACAGGTAGCTTTGAGCTCTGATTCTATTTTGGGCTTTGATTCGAAGGCATTTTTAGCCGTGTCAGATGAACGGTTGAAGAAACAGCTGCCATATTTGGTACGATCCCGACATGCTCGAGGAATGTAGGGATTCATTAAATAGGTATTTTTACTGTGTGGTCAAACACTCCTAATGAGCATTGACTTCTGTAAATGTGCAACTCATTCGCATTGTCACGCACTTCATATCTTATTGTGAGTTTCGCTCCCCGGCCTGGTTTCAGTTTACTATGTGAGAATGCAGCTGTAAGCAAGGTTGCCTCAGAATGACTCCAGCAGCATGTAATGCAGGTTATAGACATTTTTTATTACAACAGTAAACAAGCAAATCATCTCTAAACAGAGGACAAAAACCTACTCTGCACAGGAGAATCTGACTGATTTCTACAGGATGTCTGACCTTTCATTGCCATGGTCGGATACACTTCACTGCTGAGGTCTCCAGCTCCATGTTATCATGTGCATATTGACATGTTTTAGCTGTAGGGGTTTGGTGTGCATATCGTGTTATTCAATCTTTTTGAGATATGCATCTTAGATTGAATCAGTTAGAAAAGGCATTTATTGTCAGCGGAAGTACATTATCTCTAAGGATGCACCGATTCGACTTTTTCCGTCCCGATACAAATAGCGATACCCGGGCTTTGGGTATCGGCCGATACCGAGTACCAGATCCGATACCAGTGTTAAATTAATATGCTGTTTGCCTCACTGTGTGGAAGTGACTGGGATCGTTCATTTATGTGTAAGACAACAACAGGCTGTACTCAAACATCGCTTTCCTAACTTTATAAAACAAAATGTAACGATTAAATACATGCATATACATTTATTTTATTGTTAAAATAAAGAATTGCACACCAGCAACTTGGTAAAAAATCTTCAAAATTAACAAAAATTTCAATTCAACGTCATTTTTTATTTTTAATGTAGCAACAAATTGGTCAACAAGAATTCAAATTCCAGTATATAATGTATATAGTATATCAACATAAAATCGAACTGAATAGATCGGCCTCATTGTCACCGATATCCGATCCAGCTATTTGAGTCAGCATCAGCCTGACATCCGATCCGGTATCGGTATCGGTGCATCCCTAATTATCTCAACACTTCTCATTTTTTGCATTCAGGTATTTGGTGTTAAAATATAAATGTGATGTGATGTCGTCTGAGTTCAGCGGGGTTTCCTACGTGGAGCAGCAGGTCTGCGTCAGTAGGTCATGGTGTCAGTGTTTGCCTTGTTCAGCTAAAACATGCAGAGGAAGAGTAAATCCAGACAGACAGTGAGGAAGAGGAAAAGAAACATACTGGATATTTGTAGATGTCTGTTTGGTTTTTGAAATGTCATCCTCTGCTCTGAACAAAAAAAAAAAAATAATGATTGTGAGGAAATTGAAAGCAGCTAACTTCCTTGTGTGCAGCACTCACACTGTACTTCATCACTGTGTGTGTACGTGTGTGTGTGTGTGTGTGTACAGTACATGCACACGCCACATTATTAAGACCTCCCACCACAGCCTTGCCCCCCGGCCTCTGCTCGATTCTTTTCCAACTTGTAAAATGGCCGACCGTTTAGAGGACTGTAGATCCTTCAGTGTCTCTCACTGACAACTTGCTTTGTGTTTTACAGTATTACTGTGTACAGGTGTAGAGCTCACAGCTGGACCTGCAGTGACGGATATTGATTAACATGGAAACAAAGTCTTAATACAATAATCTTTTGACTGACATTAAGCAGATGTTATACTTCCATTTTCTGAAGGACAGTTCAGTATGTGTTCTTTAGAGCTGAGCAGTGTACAGTATGTACAGTTCTTTATTGCTGTCGGCCAGTTGTGAACTCACCAAGTAATGAGGTAATGTGAGGTCGCTGCGACGTAGGCTTCATTTAATTAAAAACAGGTTTAGTGACGTCTCACGATAGCTTTTGTAAATCTGTTCAAAATTTGATCAGAAAACACGACACGTCAGATAACATGAACTAAATACGTTTGAATGCACTAAATGAAGAGACTGTAAATCACACATCAGTGATTTTCTTCTGCCTCAACATTTAAGCATGCAGCTTTTTTATTATGTTTCATGTCTAAATGCATGAATAAACACATCTGTTCTGTGAGTGTACAGCATATGTCAGCGAGTATGGTTTTGTCAGCTTTATGTCCTCGCTCATCTGTCGTTTCCAGCCCTTCCCCTGCGCTGTGATCTCACTCTCGGAGTCCTGAGATGCCCTCTGATCGCTGGATGAGAGGATGCACTCACACGTTTCAATCCAGCTCTGGTCTTTTTTCTGTCTGCTGCTCGTTACAGTAGCTGCTGTTGCTCCAGCGGCAGCAGCAGCAGCAGCAGCAGGTGTGTCTACCTCCTGTGCCACCTCCCCACCCCCCTCCTTCCTGTTCCCTTATCACTGCAGTACGGCAGCTCTGTCTGGGAGGCAGCCATTCCATTGTTCTCGCGCCCCCTTCACCTAAAGGTGCTCTTGTGAGTGTAGGCGCCGCTCTGCCCGCCAAGCCCGTGAACGGGACTGGTTCCAAATCACTGTGATACTTGGCACCTACGTGCCCTGAGCATGTTAACACTCACGGCTTCTCTGTCTCCCTTTTCTCCCTGGACAGAGCTTGCTACACTCTCTGCTGCAGACCGCCGCCATCTTGTTACTGCTTGTGCTGCAGGTCTGCCCGCCTCTGCTGCACTCAAAACCAAATCGTCGAACCCAGCCTCTAGTGTTTGCCAGCGCCTCTCTCTCTCTCTCTCTCTCTCTCTCTCTCTCCTGCCACTGTGGTTTCGTTCTGTGCCAATCCTGCCTTTTCGTAGCTTTATCTTCACCACACTTTGGCAGCTAATGGACGACTCTTATCGCTGCACAGAGGCAGACACACCTGGAACTTTGAGGTGTGCTTTATACCTGAATGGTCACAGAGTGGAGGCGCTCTCATCACAATACTTATTAGAACAAAAAGAAATGTATGTCATTGGTAAGATATATTTAAATGCAGACTGTGTATGAATGACCAAAACCTTACCGTAACTGTCCCCTTACTGTAATCTGAACTATATAACTCATCGTGACCAACACAATTACACAAAGCACTAGCCAACCACAACCTATCCAAATTGATTAGTTGTCAATTATTAACTTAATCGCCGACTATTTTGATAAACGATTAATCAGTTCAAGTATGTTTTTAAGAAAAAAAAAGTCTAAATTCTCTGATTCCAGCTTCTTAAATGTGAATATGTTCTGGTTCCTTTACTCCTCTATGACAGTAAACTGAATATCTTTGAGTTTTGGACAAAACAAGACATTTGAGGACGTCATCTTTGGGCAACTCTGATCAAATTTTATTGATAATCGTTAGTTGCAGGCCTAGTTATATTACTAATTTACTAATCTTCTTTTTTTGCAAGTTATGATTGTTGTTTTTTTAAAGGAAAATATGCATCAAAATCTATCACTGATTCTGCAGGCATTTCTGTTTATGGAGCCCAGTGTGTGCTGAGAACATGAGCACATACTGTATATATGCTATCTTTGTGTCTCAGAGAGGGAGAGGAAGAGGGAGGGCTTTTGGTGCAACTGTGCTGTTTGACCATATGTGCACAGAGCAGATTATAAAATGACTGAAAATCACACATTTCCTCCAAACACCATTGACACAGAACATGTACTGAACATTATTAGATCGTATAGATAAATCATTTTCCAAACAGCGCCTTGAATTATTCATAAATGTCTACATTCCAGATGTACTCATGTATGGCTCATAAATAATATTTTTATATTTTTAGGCTATATTGTGACATACAATATACTGTATATCTCCATATATTCATATTTTCTCTAAAATAACTGTTTTATTTAACAGTTTAAATGAAGTCTTTGGAAATGTGTTCTTATTTTGACTAATTATTCACAATTTAAACTAATTTTTTCTCTGAAATACAGTTTGCAGGTGGTAGTTTTATTGAATTATTATTAATTTAATTTATTATTTAATATTTATTAATTTTGTTTTATTGCTTTATTTATTGTTGATAGACTGACTGACTTATTTATTATTTATTTATTATAATTATTTATTATTTTGAAGTCAGTTCTTGGTCGCTTTTATTTTGAAGCCCGTTCTCACACGCTCTTACCGTAATGTCTAGTAAATACACCGCAAAACAACGTGGGGGATAGTTTGACCGTGCTATTCGAAGTGGAGGCCGGCGTCTTCTATCACCTTTTCTGACCTCATCATCACGTATAAACTCGCTTTGGCGCTTCACTTCTTTCGCTCTTTCCAGGCTCTTTCTCTTCCCTGCTTCCCTTTAGATACAAAAACACACGCCCTATACGCACATCCATGCTCATACGCCACACACACTTCCAGGAGTGTGTGTCTGTGAGAGGGAGAGAGCAGCTTAAAAAAATTACGTGATAATTAATATTTGTACTTGATGTTCGCGATGTAGTCATTTATTACATCCCACGTAGAACAAGCTGCAATACATCGAGTATATCCGTTATATCGCCCACCCCTACTACACGGTGCTTCATACTTTTGCCAACAGAATCAGATTATGGGTGACATACTGTACAAACATATTAATATAAGAGTACAAATTTCAGCGTACAGTATGGAAACGGTACTGTATTAATGTATTGAGCTGTGCTTTGGTTGAAAAACAAGTGGATGCGAGTAGGCGGAGGCCAGAGCGCTACAGCAGCGAGTTCAGAAGGTCTTCGATCCTCTCAGACACTCTGCCAAGAACAGACTATATAATACTAATGAAATCATAAAGAGTATGAAGAAAACAAACTGTCCCTCAAGAATACATCCCTACATCTGATGTTGCCAGTGTTACTTCTATCTCTGGACATACATGCACTGTGTATATGCCGGAGGACGCCCTGTTCCGGGGTTAAACCGTCGTCAGCTTTTATCTGACGTTTTCAGGTCATGGTGCTCTGTCCCACCAGCTGAGTCAACCACAGAGCTCTTCAATCATAGCTGTGCAAATCGTCGTCATATTTAGTATGAACGTGATGTGGTTCAAGTGAAAAGAGTAAAAAATGGCCAGAATTTAAGTCATTCCTGATATTAGTATCAACTACATGCCTAAAATATACACCGATCAGCCATAACATTAGGTCAGCACGGGCACCCTGACCGGTCTGCGGCTACGCAGCCCTGTACGCAACAAACTGCTCCTCACTGTGTGTTCTGACACCTTTCTATCAGAACCAGCATTAACTTGTTCAGCAGTTTGAGCTCCAGTAGCTCTTCTATTGGATCGGACAACACGGGCCAGTCTTCGCTCCCCACGTGCATCAATGAGCCTCGGGTCTGACCCTGTCACAGGTTCACCGGTTTTCCTTCCTTGGACCACTTTTGGTAGGTCCTGACCACTGCAGACCGGGAACATCCCGCAAGAGCTGCAGTTCTGGAGATGCTCTGACCCAGTCGTCTAACCAGCACTATCTGGCCCTTGTCAAAGTCGCTCACATCCTTACGCTGGACCATTTTTTCTGCTTCCAACACAAATGTTAGGTCTTAATGTTATGGCTGATTGATGTATATACGTAAATGTTTTCAGTCAGTCTTCAAACTTACAAGCTACTAACAAATGAAATGCTGATAATCATTGATATGCTTCCTATTAGGACTGTAAAAGTTAACGCGATAATAACTCATCAATGCAAATTCATTTAGTCACGTTGAGGCTAAATAACGCCAGGTCCCTTGACCTCTGACCTCCAGATATGTGAATGTAAATGGGTTCTATGGGTACCCACGAGTCTCCCCTTTACAGACATGCCCACTTTATGATAATCACATGCAGTTTGGGGCAAGTCATTGTCAAGTCAGCACACTGACACACTGACAGCTGTTGTTGCCATGTTATGATTTGAGCATATTGTTTTATGCTAAATGCAGTACCTGTGAGGGTTTCTGGACAATATTTGTCATTGTTATGTGTTGGTAATATTTCCAATAATAAATATATATACATACATTTGCATAAAGCCTATTTGCCCACTCCTATGTTGATAAGAGTATTAAATAAATGACAAATCTCCCTTTAAGGTAAATTTTGAACAGATAGAAAATGTGCGTTTAATTATGCGATTAATCACGATTAAATATTTTAATCGATTGACTTCCTATAAAAGTTCAGTTTAAACCCTTATTCTATACTACCATCAGCAAGTATTTGTCATTATTAACAGATGATAAACAGTTATACTTTACTGACAAGTTAAATTATGTTGGACATTTTTCTTTTCGAGGACAAACAATTGAGGCAGAACGCGTAACAATAAAGCACATGATGGTAAGACAGATGCTGTTTGACTAATAGAAGAGTTAACAAATAGCAGTCAAATACAGCAACACAACAAATCAGTCACAGTCAACCAAAATGAACATTTTAATATTCACAGGCGTTAACCTTTGATTGCTTTGTACTGTATTTTGTTTAGATATGTCTAAATGGGCAGAGATGAAGGCAACATGTTTGGAAAACACCATAAGATCTATTTGCGGTGCCTTTATTTTAACATCACCTTTTTTTTTTTTTAGGAATGACAATGTCTTTTTGTTGGTTGATCCGCCTACTTCGGTCCAGACTGAAATATCTCAGCAATTTTTTGATGAACTTTTTTCACAGATCTCCACGGTGCCCAGAGGATGAATCCTAACGTCTTTGGTGTTTCCCTAACTTTTCACCTAACGCCACCAGCAGGTAATTTTTTCCACTTATCCAGTGAAACTCTCCTCATCTATTAGATGGACTTTTATACACACCTTCATGGTCCCCAGATGATGTACCCTTATGACCCCTAGCACCACCATCAGGCTGACATTGGTGGCTTTGTGGTGAATGTCTCAACAACTACTGAATGAATTGAAATTTGGTGCAGACATTTATATCCTTTTGGTGTTCCCTTAACTTTTTTAAGTCATGACATTCCCATCAGCCTCAGCTGTACTTTGTGTTTAGTGCTAATCAGCAAATATCTGCATGCTAACATGCTTAGCTGAGATGGTGAATAGGGGTGTAACGATACGATTTTACAACGATGCAACACGATACGATTTCCATGGTTCCGATACGATTCAAGGACGATATTGCCTCATCTAGAGCGATACGATACGATACGATACGATACGATACGATACGATACGATTCAATGATTTGAAATCGATACAGAAATTATTTTGCCAAAAATTCAATCAGTGTGATGTGAAATAAATATGTGATACTGGACAGAGCAGGTCAGGATTACTCAAAGTTTTTCTTGTAAGGGAATCGGGATAAATTAATTATGGATATAAACAAGTAAACAACGATTAATGGCAAATACATACAGCTTTTATTTGAAAATAATAAAAAGTGCAACTTCAGGACCTGCTGCTTCAGTTCACAAGATACAAGGCAGTGCAATATTTAACAAAAAATAAAATAAACCAACTTCTATTCAAGTTAAATGAACAGTGGTTTAACCTGCTGCTTCTGTCCTCATTTTCAATATAAACGGTAGATCAATAATACAGAGATCAACCGCTGATAGTGATCAAACAGCTTGGGACAGAATCATACCTATACAAACGCTGTTTAAATAATCTGCTTATATTAATCAGGTAGTCCACCTACAGTGTTCATTTGGGGTCTTTTCATACATGAAAACATCTGGAAAAACATTTTAAAACTACGTTAGACTAGCGTTAGTTGAATTTCTGTTTTGTTTTTTACTTTACTCCTGTGATAATTTGCCTCGTCCGGAGTTTAACGTTTAACATTTCTTTACTAATAAAAGTGCTAAAAACACTTTCATATAACGTTTGTCGTTCTTAAATACAAGGTGCAAATCCTTAGTATCGATACGGTTGATTTTTGCGTTTCAAATCGATTTTATATCGATATACGTCTCCCGTGAAGGACAAGGTGCTGAGTACCTATCGATGTAGTTGGATCGTAGAAATATAAATCGATACATCGATGTAGTAGATGAATCGTTACACCCCTAATGGTGAACATTAGGAATAAATTATAATCTTAGCAGCTATCTGACAAGTTCAGTACAGCAAGCCTTTAATTATCAAATTGTAGTTGCGATCTTGCTGAAACTGTTGACGTGCTGCGTTGCTGTTATATTGTCACGAACAAGAGAATAAGAGTGTAGTGATTTATCTTCACGGCAGCAGAGGAGACATACTGAAGATTGCATGACATGGTGCAGTTTGCACGTGGAATGTAGAAAGATTTCAGGCACTCGTGATGAAGGCCAGATGTTTGAGTTATGCATATAGGAAGTCAGTTGTCTACAGTTGCAACCGGGTATGACAGTGATGCGGCCGGGCACCAGCGCTGGTATCTACTGTATAATCACATTTAAGAAGGAACTCTCACATATTACGGCTCGCATGTAACCAATACATGTGCTTGGTTTGGTCTTCAAGGGGAACGTCACATAAACAGAGGTGCATAAATATAAATAGAATCGGTATATGAGTGAGGAAGTAAGAGGAGTTTGCTCGTGAATTCCCTGATTACACTTTGCATAGCAACTAATCCCGTTTCTCATAAAGCAATACTTACTAAACCTTAACAGAGTCAGAGTGGTTGATCACCATGAAACTGAAATAAAAGTGAGCTATCATACAACCGCTGTTGGGCGAGAACGTCACCAAATGTAACTCCTATTAATGTTATTAATTATTACATTGGATGAATGATTCAACAGCTGTTGGGTCTTTAAAACTCTTCAAACTTCTTCGTCACAAAAGTGGAAAAACGAGGGGAAAAAGAACGATAATTGTTTTGACAGACAAAGTTTTCACACAAAGACGGTGACAGGTTTTTTGCAGGACAAATTATTGAGGTGTAAATGTATAAATGTATACACATCAGCCAGCGGTACATACGTACGTACTGCTCCTCCTACTGTAGCCCTTTTTCCCTCGTTCCTTCTCCCTGCTTTTTTTCTCCTCGTCTTACACACAGTTACACACACCCCCAGCCTGTCTGTCCACACACACACACACACACACACACACACACACACACACACACACACACACACACACACACACACACACACACCGTCTTTTGTTTGGATTCAGACGGCATTGAAGGCAGATCCTGTGGCCCTTCTGAGGAGAATGTTAATATGCCCGCTCTGGTCTCTCTGGGGACTCGGAGAATGGACTCTGGCTGCTAATGCACTGTCACACTAACCCCGCTCACTCTTCTCACACAGTTAGCAACAGCAGCCTTAGTACTGCCTGCACTGAAATGTATTTCATTTCACCCACAACTTACTGAATCATCAAGAGTTGCTTTTACATAACATGCAATCAGCGTCATGCCAGGTGGGCTATTTGTTGTGTGCACTTAAACTTATTTCACTTTGTGTCATTAGCACTATTTACCCTGTTTTGGTCTATAGGAGTTTTGTCAGTATGTACGTACAGAAGCTGATGAGGCAGCATTTCAGTATACTTTCCTCCATCCAACCGAATCTAAAAGACATATTTATGTCATACGTTTCTGTTGACAAATTACCGCACATGGCAGATTGTTCCCCCTCAATGAATTAAGGATGATATTAACACAAACATACAATATTAATCTACATTTAGGGTTTAGCCAAGTAAGACTATCTTAAAG
Organism: Sebastes fasciatus; assembly: GCF_043250625.1. Classification (NCBI taxonomy): domain Eukaryota; kingdom Metazoa; phylum Chordata; class Actinopteri; order Perciformes; family Sebastidae; genus Sebastes; species Sebastes fasciatus. Next base: position 28,953,745 of record NC_133810.1, on the reverse strand, counting down.
CTCGGCGTCAGATTTATGCAATTTAAACAATTTGGAGAAAATCTGGAATATTTTGCTTGTTGTTCAGTGCAAAAAACCTTTGACCAAGTTAACTAGAGTAGAACTGCAATGATTAATCAATTAATGGATTAGTTGCAGACTATTAAATTAATGGCCAACTATTTTGATAATCAGTTTGAGTTATTTTTTAAAGAAAAAAAGTCAAAATTCTCTGATTCCAGTGTCTTAAATGTGAATATGTTCTAGTGTCTTTTCTCCTCTATGACAGCAAACTGAATATCTTTGAGTTGTGGACAAAACAAGACTTTTGTGGATGTCATCTTGTGCTATTTTTCACAATTTTCTGACATTTTATAGACCAAGCAACTAATCAATTAATCAAGAAAATAATCAGCAGATTAATCTGCAATGAAAGTAATCGTTAGTGACAGCCCTAGTTGAAGGCACATTTGCCAAACCAAACCGGTCAGTGTATCATCTATTCATTCAGTTATTTCATTCAGACTGGAAAATGGAATTAAAAAAAAAAACTGATAAAGATTTCCCTTCTCTACTTTTTGCTGTTATCCCAAAAAAATTTTTTTCCCCTCTTTAAACGGGTTATGGTTCATGTTCTTGTATCTCATGAACAGAAAGTTGAAGTTGAGGCTGCGTATCAGAAAGACATTCAACTCTCTCACACCATAATCAGTCGTGCAATAACAGCCAGGTGATCTTAGAGGTATTAAACAAGCTGCTTTGATGATTAGTGGATATTCTTTGTTAATATTTTAGTCTTTAGACATTGTACTAATTTAACAAAATGTTAACAGGAATAACTGTTAACTCTGTGAACTGTAAGACGAGGATTTTTAGAATATTGTTTCACAAATGAAGCCTGTTTGACTTAAATATGCACATCTATTATATTGTACTGTACATCTGTAGCTGTAGGGCACAGCTATTTACATAAACATAAGTTCATTCCCAGATAATGTTCTCGAGTGGAGCGCAAAAGATTTGACTAAAAAGTCTCTATACAGTCGAAGTCGACAGTCTTCCTCAGCAGGACGCACCGCTGTTTTACTTCCCAATAACTGTCAATCACACATGAACTAAGAGCACTAGCCATAGGAAATACTGCACTTGCTTTTAACGCCTACTGTATGTTTTAACATGCAGTCGCCTGTGGTCACATTAATAAACTGTTGTTACTGTAAGTGTCAATGGACTTTCCTGCTCTACGTTTTTCTTTCACTCATTCATTCCTTTTTCCGTCTGTTTCCCAGCTGTGAGCCGGGAAAATGCAGCGCACTGTCCTCCCCTCTCCCCACCCCGTCTCGCTCCCCGTCAACTGAAGTCCTTTCATGATGAATGGCAAGGTACGATAATAGCCTTCAGGTTGCCATAGAAATGAGACAGGGGCCCTGTGTGTGATTTTTTCCTTTTTTTTCCCTCCAAGCATAAATGACAGAGGACTCTGAGGCAAACTCTTTTTCCCCAACCTCACAGGCGGCTCCGCACTTTTCCTCCTCTCACATCTTTTCCTAATCAGCACGTCTACTTCCTTCTACCTAATCTGATGTGATGCATTCATATCAGAATCATATGAGTTGAAAGTGATTAAGCTCCCATGAGTTTAACAGAAAACAGAAGAAGAGTTTCAGTCCTCCACTATGTGTCTATTCACATATCACCAGCACCACGACCCGTCCAGACAGTTTTAATACTCCGAGGTGATCTGTGGCCGATCCGCACACACTTAGGTCGCGAGCACCCGGGCAACTTTTCAAAAACTGGTCTGATGCTGAAGAACGATCCAAGACTTTGGGGGAGCAGATGGGAGCTTTTTCGCCGCACGAGGCGTCCGCCCAACTCAGGTCTCCTCCCCAGCATCGAGCGTCTCGGTGCAGCTGCTGGCGTGGCCGTTGAAACCGAGCTCTTGTGATCTCAGTTCCCCGCCAACAGCTGCTCCTCAAGCTAAACAAAGTATTGATCCAGTCTGTCATTTTCACACTCGTGTGTCTGGAGGTTGGTGACGATCTCTGATGTGTTTGTGTCATGTTTGTGGTGTCAAGGAGTGATGAGTTAGAACCGCCAGTGCATGTGCATGTGCCACCAGTATGTGCACTTCTGTATACAGTATGTGTGCATATACTTAGTGTGGTGGATCAGGCAGATGATTTATAAAGAGCAGACTTCTGATTGGACATAAGCTTCATAAATCATCAAATGGCAGCTTGGAACATCAACAGCAAATATGACTACATGTGCATAATATTCATGACCTACAGTCCGTGCAGCATGACATACAGTAGGGCCGAGTAAAGCAAGCCTCCAATTATACACTGTTTACGATATATTTTGTCAAAATTATGCAAGTGAAACTATTCATATATAAATCAGGAGACAGAAAATTAAACTTTTTTTATGGCACTGTGAATTGAATACATTTGGATTAGATATTTTGGTCAGACAAAACCAAGGATTTGAGCTCCTGGGAACCTGTGACGGGCATTTTCCATTCATTTACACACATTTAATAGACTAAACGATTAATCTGTCAATTGAAAAAAACGTCGGTAATAAAAACAATCCTAAATTGTAGGCCTAAAATGTACCATGGGGCGATAACAAATCACATGGTAGTAAAGAGTAACTGTTGTGGTGAGTTACAGTAGACTATAGATACCTTCAGTCAACCGACAACCATATATATATAATAAATAAATAGATTTGTTATGCATTAGAATAATGAGAAACATCTCAACAAAAATGAAAAAGCATAATAAAATAAATTGATATTTAAGACTTCAGTTGACTGAAATAAATTGTCAGTTGTTGCAGCGCAGACAGCCTCCTTTACAATCACAGAGAGAGTTCTGTATCACATTAAATATTCATAATGAAATAAGCAACAATCAAAGTAAAAAAAAAAGCATCCTTAGGTATTATTTATTCAAAATGTAATCTAATCTGCTTCATCAGTCGTGTGTGGTTTTTTTTCTTTTTATCAGATAAGCAAACAAATAAAAACACCATCACTACTTAGTCATCACCGGGGAAACTGTAAATAAATGAAATACAAGCAAATTAAGAAACACATTTAATTATTTGACAATGCATGAAGAAATAAGAAAGAAAAAAAAGAAATGCTGCAAGACGTACAGAACAAAACAGAACTCTGGTACAACAGAAATGTCCACAGAACAGTAAAACTGACTTTAGTGATTAGTAAAAGATTAATCCAATTTCTGTATAACTGATCCATATCGAACTGCCATGTTGGCCAGGTCGCTCTTGTAAAAGAGGTATTTCAAGAGACATCCTGGTTAGAAATAGGTAAAATAAATAGAATGATATAACAAATCTTGCAATCAGAATGTTAAAACTAAAATCAACATTGTTTGCTTAATTTCCAACAGCATATCGTGAACACCAGGCGTTGGGGTCCCCTGGAAACTCCCTTAGTGTTATAACTCAGTTCTGTTTTGTTCTGTACCAACTGGAGAGTTTTCTGTATTTGCAGTGCATTTTCTTTATGCTGTGTATGTGTGTTTTCAAATTGGTGAATGTGTTTCTTAATTTTCTGTGTTTTCAATTTGATTCGCTGCAGTTGAGCTTCTTGTAGGGCGTCGATTCGATGCAGAAGTGTAAACCAGCCTGTAGTTAAAGTGCTGTATGTACAGTTGGAGTTCAGTTAGTGCTGTAGTGGACGACTGGCCAGTGCATCATTTATGAAATGTGTTTTAAAAAAATATTATTTTTTTTAAACACATTTCATAAATTATATATATATATATATATATATATATATTAGGGGTGTAACGATACATTTTTACAACGATACGATATGATTTCCATGGTTCCGCTACAATTCAAGGACGATATTTGGCTCATCTAGAGCTATACGATACGATACGATACGATACGATACGATACGATACGATACGATACGATACGATACGATATGATTCAATGATTTGAAATCAATATGATCGAATGAAAAAACGTCAGCGCACGGGGAAAGCACCTGTGGGTGAAGCCTCGTCAAGTTTGATTGATTGATAGCGCCTGAAACTCTGCCGATCCGTCTCCCTCCATGCCACTGCCGGTTGACAGAGTGAGGAGTCCAGTGTGCCGTTCGTCTGCATGCACGCCATGGATGCGTACTCGCGAAGCAGAGAGGCAGCAAGCTGGCGCGTGTCTGGAGAGTGAACCGGAGTAACGTTTAACATTTCATTACTAATAAAAGTGCTAAAAAAACACTTTCATACAACGTTTGTCATCCTTAAATACAAGGTGCAAATCCATAGTATCGATACAATCGATTTTTGCGCTTCAGATAGATTTTATATCAATATACGTCTCCCGTGAAGGACAACTTGCCGAGTACCTATCGATGTAGTTGGATCGTAGGACTATAAATCGATACATCGATGTAGTAGATGAATCGTTACACCCCTAATATATATATATATATATATATATATATATATATATATATATATATATATATGCTGTTCAACTGTATGCATTGTTGTGCATTTAGATCAAAATATCATGAAAACAGTTTCATCTTGGCATTTTATATTTTTTATTATGTGTCCTGATACACCACCACATAAGACACAACGAGAGGTTATCATGTTATTACAACAACCACATTTTAATGACCTTTCTTCAAATGTCTGTTGTTCATTTATGACCCTGATTGATTCCTCTCTGTGGAGCGCTCACAGCTGCAGAAACCTGTCGTCCAGATGATTCTCCTGTCACATCTGCCATTGATATATAAACTGTATATCAGCTCTTCTTCAGCGCTGGCAGGTTTAGAGAAGCATGCTTCTTTCCTTTCCTTCTATAGTTAACCTTTCAGCTTGTTTGTTTGTAGTACCCACAGGGTTTGGTCCTGTAATCGATCCAATGGAAGCTTTAAACCCGTCCGTCATTCTGTATTTTAATTTGGTAATTTGTTTGTTCAATAGCAGTCTGATTATCTTGTATATTGTTCAGTGCTGTCAAAGTTGACGCGATAATAACACGTTAACGCAAATTAATTTTATAAGAGTATTAAATACTTAACAAATCTCCCTTTAAGGTACATCTTGAACAGATAAAAATGTGTGATTAATCATTGACAATCATGCAATTAATCGTGATCAAATATTTTAATCGAATGACAGCCCTAATATTGTTTCATTAAATAAGGAAATATTTGTATTCAAAACCAGATAAAATAAGCAACATCATTCATCAGGTGCTGAAAAGTGTCCTTGGGTGTTGTCTCGCTCCAAAGTGAAGCGGTTGAGATGTATCATCTCGTTCCCAATGTCACTTTTTGTAACCACAAATTAATTTTCCGTAGAGTGATTAAATGTCAGTTTCATGATGATCTTTGAGATGTAGTTCATTTTAACTGGACTATTTCCTGATGAACTCTCTCCTGAAACACCCCCCCCAGAAAGGACTTAAATGTTCACAGTTCCTCTTTAACTTTAAAGCCCCTCGTCTGAAGATAGATCATTTTGTTAATGAGTTTTTGAGATCTTAACGTGTTCACATTTGTAGTCCTTTCTGACGAGTCTTATCCTGATCAATCTTGTGAAACTCTCCTCCCGTGCGTGTCGGCAGTGGATGTGATCAGTGAGCATCAAACTGCTTTTCAAACTGGAATTTTCAACAATCAAATAAAACTGCTTCTGAGAACATTTGAGGCGGATAACAGGCCTTTATATTAGCGTATTGAATCAGTATTTTTAAAATAATTAAACTGACTTTACTGTATTGTAATAACACAAAGTAAAAATAACAGAATGCGAGCAAACATGTTAGAAACCAGAACACGCAGGATGTTTACTGCAGCAGCTGTTCGCCAGAAAACAACCACACGTTTGCCACATAATTGATTTGTGTTTGAAAATATATGATTTGCTGTAAACCTGCCACGACAACACTGCGGGTAGCCACATCAGTTTGGCTGTGGGTCTATTGTTTGTGAGGCTGGCTGTACAGGAGTTGTAGTAAATGTAGCTGTACGCAGTATATAGATCTACTCTCGCTATAAAACAACTTCTACTGTGGCCTTCCTCAGCAGAACGGCACAGCCTGCTATCATCGTCTTATTCAGACTCAACCAAGGTTGCAATATCTCTCAGATTAAGGACCTGGTTCATCCTTTTGATAATTTTATCACCTCTTTGTTTATTCTGGTATGTGCTTTTTGTTCTCATGCCCCTGAGTGCCAGGGAATTTACCGCTAGTTAGATGCAAATAAATGAGATAGAAGAATTCAGTCTCACAGTGCAAACGTCCAGTTTGATTCACCTGGACTATTTGATTCAGTTTGTGAGTTACTGTAACAAAAGAACGCAGTACGTTTTAACACACGGGCAGCTATACCCTTGAAAGCTGTTGCATGTACAGTAATTATAGGGTGTATTGTTAAATTGGGACACCTGGAACATTGGGACAGTTAAGCTTTGCAGTGAATATCTTTTTGAGGAATACACTCGCTGACAAGACATCTGATAAGGAAGAAAAGGTCACGTGGATATGACGTCATATAGGTGGGTGTGGCATTTCGTGCAGTGACACTTGATTCCAGACTCACAATGATTTTGAAATGACGTTCAGCGTTCTGACGTAAAAATGGTTAAGCTTATAAAAATCTAAAAACAAATACTCGCTTTTTCATTCCAATATATTTTGTAATGGGCATCAAAATGACTATGAATTAAAGGAACAGTATGTAACAATTAGGGGGATCTATTGGCAGAAATATAATATAATATTAATAAGTATGTTTTCTTTAGTGTATAATCACCTGATAATAAGAATCATTGTGTTTTCATTAGCTTAGAATGAGCCCTTCATATCTACATAGGGACCGGGTCTGCTTTCCATGGAGTCCGCCGTAGCCGTAGCTCAGAACGGACAAACCAAACTCTGTTAACTTTTCCTGCTTCGGGCCAGACTCAATAACGTTATTCGCTCCCGTTGCCGCCGCTCTCTCTCTCTTGCTTCACCCCTCACTTCCCACGTACACAGACACATTCTATACGCACTGGTTCTGTTCCAAATGACCTACGCTGCTCCTACAACAAATGTAGCTCTAGAGTGGACCATTCACGTTTCTGCGTCGGCCACCGTAGCTCTCCAACACGCTTTGCACACGGGAGGGACTTCATTTGGTTGCAATCTCCTCACCTCACCACCAGAGCCTCCACACTGGACCTTTAACTCTATACTCCTTTCACCCTCTTGACAAATGAACATAGTGATAGTGTCCCTGTTTCTGCCAAAATGGACACTGGTCTTAGTCATTTTGATAGAAAAAATTTTTTTTGAGGATCACGAAATACTTGACAGAAATACATTTTCTAAGCTGGATCAAATATAATTCTTAAATATGTTATCAACTAGCTTGCTGGGACTAAGCTAAGAAGAGTAAGCATAGCCGTGTTTTAACTAGCCTACTTCAAAAATATCATGGATGTATAAAGAGAACTGGATACGGAGGAGGGCGGGATAGCGTTTCCTTTATTAATAATAATAATAATAATAATAATGAATTTAATTTATGTAGCACACTTTAAAATACAGTGAAATCTCAAGGTGCTTCACAACAAGGGCAAAACAATCACAGACAACGTTAAGACAATTTACACAAGAAACATCTATGATTAAAAGTGTCAAAATAGGACAAATTAAATTATAGAGAAATGACTTCCTGTTGTTAAAAGCGACTAAAAATACAATGAAATCCTAGTGATTATAAAACCCTAGGTGAAAGCTAAAAGGAAGAGGTGAGTTTTAAGATTAGATTTAAAAACAGCAGGTGAGTCTGAGGCCCTGATTGTTCCTGGGAGCTGGTTCCACAGACGTGGCCTCGGCAACGAGAAGGCACGATCCCTCATAGTTGTCAGCTTAGTCCGTGGCAGGGTGAGGAGCTTAGAGTTGAGGAGCTCCTGCAGGTAGGTGGGACCGGTAGTTTATTGCCTTGAAGACCAGGAGGAGTATCTTGAAGATGATCCGTTGGTTTATTGGAAGCCGGTGAAGGAGGACTGGGGTGATGTGCTGTGATTTAGGAGTTCTGGTGAGGATCCGGGCGGCACTGTTTTGGACATATTGTAGTCTGTGGATAGTTTTGTTTGGGAGGCCTGCGAGGAGAGAGTTGCAATAGTCGATGCCGCCTCCAAGCCCTCGGTCCAGCCGCGGTCTGGCTCTCATTCAACAGAGGAATTAGTGCAATTTACAACTTCTTGGGACCTAATGATTTAAATAAGGACTATTCAAGTGTTCGTACTGGGAAGATGATTTACCTAAAAAAAAAATTATCTAGGTCTCTTTCCCAATGTAAGTCTCAGGGAAAAAGACAGAAGTTGAAACTCCACCATTTATAAAATTTGCTTCAAAGCCCAGCGCACTTCCTGGACGCTTTGAAAATATTTCAACACCATTAAAAGCTCAGGCTATCTGTTTCACATGATAATCTCAATTGTGTTGTATTTCCATGATATGGTTCTTTGAAGACATTAACATGTTGAAATTACTCTTCTTTAATTTCTCTGTTTTGTTTTTTTTGTCTCCCATTTTGCCAGTGTTTATAAAAAGCTGGTCTCTGTTTTAGATGGAGTCATCGATTCTGTCTTTGATTATTCTTTATTTTTTCCTCTGTATTTTGTAGTTAATGATTATATAATTGTATCAAGTTGGGAGCGAAGGCATCGGGACGATTCAGTAAATTACACTCACCCTCGTCACTTTACTTGAATATTCATAAAGCGCGTCAAATGGTCATCCTGTCATGTATTTTGCTATTAATGCTGTTATTGAATCAGATGAGCGTCGGCTAAGAAACGTTGTGATTATGTGTGTCTGTGTTGATGAAGACCTAAAGCTGCTTAAGCTTCAAAGGGGCTTAAACTGTCTGTTGTGACTGCCCAGCTTGAAGCTCTGCATCTTAAGAACTGGATCAGGTGTTCAGTCCATTTATTTTATAAACTGCTGTCATATGCATGTTGGATTTTTGTCTCATGATTTCTGATTTCTTTAAATTGCTTCATACGATGTGTGTATGAGCTAAATAATAGCTGTAATACATCCTGTAAGTCAGTCGTATTTCTGTACCTTTGACCCACAGAGATCCTCCGCGTGTCTCACCTCAGTATTTCTTGCCAGGAGTTGCATCTGTCTTAACCGAGACAGACGTCTTCTTTTAAAGACGACAAGTTTGATAAAGGTCATCCCGTTATTAAAACATCTGTTTGAAGTCAGAACATGAGAGGTGGGCACAGCTTCACACCTACACGCCGAGCACATATTTTAGAGGGGAGTCACGAAAAGTGTCACAGCGACCTTGATCATCAGCGGCGTCTGTGCATTTCAGATTTTTTCACTTTTTGTGTACAGACTTTGAGATTGAAGGACAGACATTCATCGTTAAATTAAAAGTTTATTAACTGTCACTGTCACATTTATAGTTGCAGCAGGTAGAAGTGGAGCAAATATTAATTTAATAATAATAATACATTTATTTATATAGCAATTCTCAAAACAGATGTTACAAAGTGCTTCACAAGACAATACAAGCAGATAAATAAAGTAAAAAATATGATAACCGCTAAAACATCACAGAACATATCAATAATAATAAAAGTGGTAAAATGGACAAGTTGATAAAAACAAATATATATACATAAATGTGTATAAATGTACACATGTATCCACAAACAGATGTATACATACATATATTTATACCCAGTTTTATACTTATAGGAATGCTATCCTAACAAAAAGTTAGATGATCGTATCTCTGTAGGAAGTGTATTCCAGAGTTTGGGAGCCCTGACAGCAAAAGCCTGATTGCCTCTCGTCACAAAATTGGAGCTGGGAACAGCAAGAAGTAGCTGATCAGATGATCTCAGACCTCGTACGGGCGCATAGGGTGTTAAGAGATCCATTATGTATTCTGGGGTCAGACCAAGTTGTGCTTTAAAAGTGAGTAATACAATTTTAAAATTGATTCTAAATTGTAGGGGAAGCCAGTGCCATGATGCTAGGACCGGTGTAATGTGCTCCCTTTTATTAATTTTATTTTGTTTAAAACAGTTATTTTTATGAAACGGTCGCTATATTCTGACAGTAGTGCATGATACAGGTAATCAGAAAAAAAATCATGTTCCTCCGGTGTCCTCTGGTGCTCCTGATGGCATCTGCAAGATTTCACAGACCGGAGGAAAACAAGCAGTCAGAGCCGAGCTGGAGCCTTGCCGTCTCTGAGCAGCTGTCAATCACTCGCCAACTCCGACCAAACGGTCAAACTAGGCAGCGCTGATCAAATATGAATCAATATTCTGTTACTGTAATGACTATTTCTCTCCTCAAATGTTCTCAGAATCATCTTGTAGTGCACTGTTTAGCTGTAACATGAGAAAGTTTGTGACCCGGCAGCCATGGTGGGGATTAGTCTAGGAAATACCAAGCACCGCCCACCAGGCGGAGCACAGCCAATAGGAACACTCTCTCTCTGAAATGACCTGTGATTGGCCAAAGTCTCCCGTCACGGGCTGGATTTTTTAAAGTCTGAAAACAGAGCCATGAGGAGGTACAAAAGTCTCTCAGAACACTTGAATTATATGCTGAAAGGTTATTATGGAATTTTTGCCCGATGATGCCAAAAATATTCTGCCTACTGCCGCTTTAATGTGCCCCACGAAGCTGGCAGGTGAATCAGGTTCGCTATTGGTATTCAACTTGTATGGATGAAATCTGTCCTTTGGCCTCCCCGTCTGCCGCCTGTCACTCTCCACGTGTAGCTCGCTGGCTGGCTAACATTAAGACGTCCACGCCGAGGAGCGTCCATCTTTCTCTGTCACGGACCTGTTTTTTTCGCAGGTCTCTGTGGCCGCTGCAACCGAAGGCCCTTTTGGCCAAAGTCCACGTGGCACAAAAAGGCAGCGGCATTCCTGATGTCTGTGGCTAATCTGTGGTGTCAGCTTGTGTTAACGCCGCACCGCCAAATTTGAGGGCACACGGGGCCGGGGAATATTAAAAACTCCCATCAGCAGCATTCCTCCAGAGGAGGGGCGGGTCTGATGAGAGCAAGGGTCACCTAAGGTTGAACGCCGGTTGTGTGTTCGAGCCGCTCGTACTGTAACGGTCTGATCCGCCGGACAGGAGGTGGGGCCGCGGCAGGACGGAGGGAACACACTTCAAAGGGAGAGCGCTCTTTCCTTGTCTATCCTCATTGAAACCGGGCTAAATGAGCTTTGTGGGGGCTTTTGTTCCCGCTGTTAGACAATTCAGAGACTGGACGGAAGATGCCGAAAAGGACAGGAGGTCATGTGGGTAGTTAATTATCTGCTTCTCAACCTGCCAGACGCTTTCTGCATGCCACCCCAATTGACCTATAATGACCATGAGATATTGTTCTGCTAAATTTGAGAAGTCTAGCAAGTGTAAGGTCAGACTGTTCCTACAATTGCCACATGTCAAATTTCACACAGTCATGAGACGGAGACTCGAGTGCGAGCATTTCTCTTCACATACAAAGACTAGTTTGCGATGCTCAGCAGCTCACACAATGAACCATGACATAAAACACGACTGATAAAAAAGACGATGTTTTTGGTTTAGCTGACCCGTACTGTACCTGAGCTCACCACGAGCAACACGATAGGCGGAAAATTCTACATATTTCTGGTCGTCTCAGGCTGCTGTGCAGACATGTAACATGTGCTCTGCTCTCCCCAACTCCCAGAGGGGCAGGGACAGGAATTCGGGGTCAGAGGTCGCACAGCCTCGTGCACGTGCACCGCCGTAGCCTGGCAACAGGTGCTGTGCAAGAGCCACGGCCGAGTCATTTTAAGATTGCAGCAAAGCTCAATTTTCTATTCGACATGGCATTTCCACGTTTTACCACCTTTCATGTGTTGTTTTTGTCACCTCTGTTTTTAGAAGAATACTTAAAATATGATTTTTTTTATGATTTTTGTTGAGACTGTTTGATGTTAAACGAGCCGAGCTGCGAGTGCAACATCTGCGCGGAAAGAGAAGCTCATAGCTGAGAGGTTGGTAGTGTCTCGGGGAAATGATAGCTCTCTGCCAAGGTATTCCTTCTCCCTCCTGAGAGGCCCCGCCATTCAGCACGGCGAGGTCAACAAGTACAGACCATTACCCACAATGCCCCTGAACGGAGGAGAAGAAAAAAAGGAAAAACTTAAATATGCAGGGCTGTTCCTTTAAGATAGTAAGACAGGAGCAGGCTGAATACAGACGGAGCTGCAGCCAAGATGGAGAGAAGGAGGGAGAGGGGAGGAAACGGGGACAGAGAACAGACATCTTCTAGTGATGTCGGAAAAAAAGGGATAAACTTGTGTTGCCCTGCCTGCTTCTGCAGCAAAGCTGTGAAGTTGAAATTATTCATATTGTAAAATTATGGGTGTCAGTTTACTGATTGCACCGCTCGGAGAAAAAAGGAGTCTTGTTGCTAGGAGAGGAGAGATTCAGCCTTCTCTTATTGGCCGCTAGGATGCGTAAGACGGTCCAATGAGAGCCGTCTCCCTAACAGCGGTGCAATAGTAGAGCTACCCCCACATGCAGACCTGATTAATATGTCAGACATGTTTTATGGGTTAACGTGAATCAGGCTGCATGTATTGAAGAGACTGCAGCAGGGATTTAGTGTGTGGATATATATGTGTGTGTGTGAGTCCATACAGTATGTGTGCCAGGGGAACATGCCACACTGACATATCACACACTACTTTGAGGTCAAGCGATGCTCTCGATTCTAGCAAAAATGTTAACGCACACACACGTACACTGACTGTAGTAATGAAGTAACTGAAAACAGACTAGTGTAGAGTGGAAATAGGAAATAGGATTCCTCACATGTACATGATTATCAGGAGAATGCAGCGCACAAAAGAGAAACAGAAGTGAAAAACTTCACTCTGTTACTTGAAAGAGGAGCCGCAGTATAGATATAAAACACACCGTACGGTTGTTAACATGCCGTGGATCTCAAAACAAATCTGTCAGGGAAGTTTGATACGTGTTTTACCGTGTCAGGATTAGGAACTACATTTCAGGGTGGCAAGTCTCGATGCTGTGATCGCTCGAGTCTCTGACATGGTTCGTTTTATCGCCACTAATTTCTTTAACGCATTAACACGATCGAACTTTCATAGATTGTAGCGGGCTCGGTTTTAAAGCTAGATACTGACATCATATGAAACTAGAAAACCTAAAGAATCCATTAGTACCAACCATGTCATAATAGCTTGTCGCAAAGGAGGCTTAATAATGCTCCAAAGTTAGGATACATTTTGGCGAGGAAAAACTGTCATGGACATTTTCAAAGGGGTCGCTTGACCACGAATTAATGCAACTTGCAAATTTTTGATTGTAGCGGGCTCAGTTTCAAAGCTAGAGTGAAGATACTGGCATCATATGAAACTACAAAACCTAAAGAATCCATTGGTACCAACCATGTCATACTAGCTTGTCACAAAGGAGGCTAAATAATGCTCCAAAGTTCAGCTTAATTTTGGTGAGGAAAAACTGCCTGTTGGGCTGCAGTTTGACATGTTATGATTGGATATTTTTTATGCTAAATGCAGTACCTCTGAAGGTTTCTGGACAATATCTGTCATTGTTTTGCGTTATTATTTGATTTCCAATAATAAATATATACATACATTTGCATAAAGCAGCATATTTGTCCACTCCCATGAAGATAAGAGTATTTAATACTTGACAAATCTCCCTTTAAGTTACATTTTGAACAGATAAAAAATGTGTGATAATCATGCGATTAATTGCAATCAAATATTTTAATCAATTGGCAGCCCTAATATTGTTTCATTAAATAAGGAAATCTTTTTTATTCAAAAGCAGATAAAATAAGCAACATTATTCATCAGGTGCTGAAAAGTGTCCTTGGGTGTTGTCTCGCTACAAGGTGAAACGGTTGAGATGTATCATCTCGTTCCCAATGTCACTTTTTGTAACCAAAAATTCATTTTCCGTAGAGTGATTAAATGCCAAATTTCATGATGGCTGGTGGCGGTGGTGTCTTTGAGTCAGATTTAGTTAATTTTGACGGGACTATTTCCTGATGATTTTGCAGGAAACTCCAAAAAAAGACTTAACTGTTATCAGTTCCTCTTTAACTTTAAAGCCCCTCTTCTGAAGATAGATCATTTTGTTAATGAGTTTTTTGATAGCTTGATATGTAGGCTGTCAAAGTTAACATGATAACTCGCAAATATCTTAAACGCTTTAACGCAACTTGCAATTTTTCGGTTGCAGCAGACTCAATTTTAAAGCTAAAAGCTAAACCATGTCATACTAGCTGGTCGCCAAGTAACGCTCCAAACTTGCGCTCAATTTTGTCGAGGAAAAACTGGCATGGCCATTTTTAAAGGGGTCCCTTGACCTCTGACCTCCAGATATGTGAATGAAAATGGGTACCCACGAGTCTCCCCTTTACAGACATGCCCACTTTATGATAATCACATGAGGTTTGCGACAAGTCATTTATTTTTTATGCTAAATGCAGTACCTGTGAGAGTTTCTGCACAATATGTGTCATTGTTTTGTGTTGTTAATTGATTTCCAATAATAAATATATACATACATATACATACAACACTCCCATGTTGATAAGAGTATTAAATACTTGACAAATCTCCCTTTAAGGTACATTTTGAACAGAGATTAATCGCAATTAACTATGGACAATCATGCGATTAATCACGATTAAATATTTGTATCGTTTGACAGCCCTAATATAATCTGTCTTCAGTGGGTCCCGGTGACTGCGGCAGTGCAGATGTTCTCATCTGTGTCTGACTGACTTCAAACGTCTCTTGAATTTACACAACGGCAGCAGCTTTCAGAGCTATTCATATCACAAAAGGAGAAACAGTGCTAAAAATAAATGTTGTGCATCTTATGTCACAGCTGATCACAAACTACCATCCTGCTCGGAACAAAATCACAATTCCTGACCTGAGACACGACTGACTGCTTCAATAGACGTTACAAACCTGCCGCCACGGAGCCGCTCCCTGCAGCTCAGTCAGTCTGTGCTAAATAAGAAAATTAAACCAAACGTTGAGTGATCGATAAGCGCCAACGGAACATGTTTATACTGGTTTTTAACCACACTGAGTTCCAATTCAGGGTTTTGTCTAACGCTTGTTGAAAAACAAATACAGATATCTTAGTGCATATTTAAAATTGTTAATAACGGAGATTTGTTTGCTACAGGGAAGATATGTGTCTGCACTTCTCTGTGCAGAATAAATCAAAAGAAGCAGCTGGTGGATTCCTGTTCACTGAGCTGTAATAACTGAGCTGGATCAATGTGAAATCTCTGATTTATCGTTATAATTATTTTTGATAGCTCTATTTTGTCTCGTCATGCCACATTCCTCCTGTTGGATATACAAAGTATATTAAGTATACTAATGTATTGATTGTGCAGCCGCCCCGTAGAGAAGAATGCAGGAGCCAGTGATGAGCACTCGTAGTGGAACTCTTTGAAAGTTTCAGACACACATTGTTCACGAAATGCATTTTGATTTTTTTAGAAATCAACCTTTGTTCTAACATAATGTACCATCTTGCAGTCCTACGTGTAGCTGTAACCATCAATAATGCATGTTCTGTACTCCAAAAAGCATCCCTGAAAACTTTCAAAACTTAAATTGGCCAGAAGAGAAGCGGTTAGATTTAGAGGTTTTTCTCTTAAGAGTTTGGTTCCTGTTGCTTTAACCGGCTGTCAGGAACACACAGAGAGATTTTTTTTTTTCTTCTCCCTTTTGTTCACTCCTCTATGGAAATGCGCATCTGTTCTCCGACCACACACGCAGCGTAAAAAGTGAATTGGGAAGCTGCAGTTAGTTCTGCTTTAATCCATTGATTCAGTTTTGATCTACTCCAACTCTTTTTATTTTTTGTTTTTTAGTCTCTTACTTTTTCTCCTTTTTTTCACTTGAATATCACAAATCTAGTTTTTTCTTGCATCTTGTCTTTTGTTTTTTTTTACCCCCACTCTGTCTCAAGTGCCCTATAAATGCAGTTGTTAAGGTCACAGACTTGGAAATAACTCCTCTGATGTTCAATGCCAGGCTCCTCCAGTGTTTGCAGTACATTTTTCAAGTGGCAGGGATGGGCTGGCGGTTACAGACCGCCCGATTGTGAGAAGGTCACAGGTTTGATCCCTCTTATATAGCCAGTGTGCCCATGTTGAGCCCGCCTCCTTCAGAGACTGTTGTATGAGCCAGAAAGTGGACCCGTTAACATTCACAATCATGCAGCCGAGAGCTGAATGAGCTGCCGTTCACGAGGGTTTACAATGCAGAGAGTGCAACACAGTCACTGGAGGGAGAAGTCGCATTGTCGCTGCTCACAAACCCAAGGACTTCCTGTTGTCCTGTTGCACACAAACAAGACAAAGCAAATTGTGCAACAGTTTTTTTTCTTTCCTTGACATTTTTATTAACAAATCGTGGTCAGGTAGTGAGTTCAGTTCCTGACTCTGCAGATTCAGAGTCAGACTGACGGCGGCTGAAATGGGGTCTCGTGCTGACCTCTAGTGGATGAAGGGTGGATTTCTTACAACAGAAACAAATAGCCATTCAGCACACATTTGTATTAAACACAGGTTTAAAATAATCAGCTTATGGTTGTTGTTTTTTGCATTATGTATGTTAGCCAAACAGTAATTTAGATGATTTCATGCCTTCAGGGGATATTCACCACCCAGTAAAGTGGTTTATAGAACCTTAAAGCTGCTCTATACGATATTCAGAGCATTAAAATAGCAGCAAACAACTGTTGCTATGTAAACACAAGGGCTGTCAATCGATTAATATATTTAATTAATCGCATGATTGTCCATAGTTTATCTCGAGTAATCGCAAATTAATCACACATTTTGTATCTGTTCAAAATGTACCTTAAAGGGAGATTTGTCAAGTATTTAATACTCTTATCAACATGGGAGTGGACAAATATGCTGCTTTATGTAAATGTATGTATATGTTTGATATTGAAAATCAATTAACAACACAAAACAATGCAAATATTGTCCAGAAACCCTCACAGGTACTGCATTTAGCATGAAAAATATGCTCAAATCATAACATGGCAAACTGCAGCCCAACAGGCAACAACAGCTGTCAGTGTGTTAGTAATAATAATAATAATAATAATACATTTTATTTAGTGGCGCCTTTCTGGACACCCAAGGACACCTTACAAAAATCTGTTAAAACATAGACAGATAAAAAACAATATAAAAACAACAGGATGGGTGATGATGAGTTCTAGAGAGAGTAGGCCAGTTTAAACAGGTGGGTTTTCAGGAGGGATTTGAAAGATGTGATATTGTCAGACTGCCGGATGTGTGGGGGGAGTGAGTTCCATAACCTGGGAGCAGAGCAGCTGAATGCCCTGGCTCCCATGGTGCTGAGGCGTGAGGTGGGGGTGGTCAGAAGTCCGGCTGATGATGAACGGAGGGAACGGGAGGGAGTGTACTCCTGGAGGAGGTCTGTGAGGTAGGTGGGGGCGAGGTTATGGAGGGCTTTGTAGGTGAGCAGAAGGTTTTTGTAGTCAATCCGGGATTTAACAGGGAGCCAGTGCAGCTGGATGAGGATGGGGGTGATGTGGTCGGAGGATTTGGTGCGGGTGATGATCCGGGCGGAAACAGCTGTTTTTATACCTTAGTCTATTTCTGAACATTATCTTTTAGATTCAGTCAATCCACAGTTTTGTAAAGACACTTGACAGTTCAGATGGAGGTACAAATTTTATTGGCAAAGAAAGTGTATAAAAGTCATCCAAACTGTAGAAAAACATTGTTCGAGTAACAAAAGTTGGTCCGGTTGTCGGAGCATCATGCAACCTGAAAATCACAGTAATGAAAATACACTCTTGAGTACCAGTTTCTGGGTTGATATAAAAGGACTATTATTAAAAGGGGACCTGTGTGTTATATAGTTTTTTGTGCATTTAAAAGGTCTGCAAAATTACAAAGCCCAAAGTCCACGCCAAAGGGAGTGAAACCTGGTTTATACTCGCTTGAGAAAACCATGGCGCGGGCCTCCATAGATGGCGTGCGCACTACGAGCATGCACAGAGGTGAAAAAAAGCAAAAAGTGAACGAGTGGTACCAGAAATGAAAGTAGGCTGCCTGGCAACAGCAGTAAACACTAAACACCGACGTACGTACCGCCAGATGTTGCATTTGTGTACTGTAATTAGTACTGTCGGTTACCTCCCAGTCAAAATGGCTTTCTGTCTCTCGGTGCTTCCCCTCGGGTCGCCGCTCTTTCCATGAAACCTTTTTTATTTTAGCTTTTACAAAACGATCTCTCATATTCTTTCAAGGCAAAAAGCCTCTTCTTTCCCCAGTGTGTTGCCTGTTTTATGTATTAAGTATTTAATGTCATGTGACGTCACTGTGGTCTCTCAATGAAACGTTGTAGAGATGCAGGTGAACTTTCCTCAAAGGCGTCCATGTCCATGTTGTAGTTACAAAAATACAGATATGCGCAACAAACCACCGCGACGACTTGCAGAGCCTTCACGCACCACACCAGAATTTTCTGGCGGGCTCACCTCGCGCCCAGCTTCACTACGGCGACCATAAACCAGGCTTTACTCTCCCCCACAGAAACACTGCCTGAATCGCCTTGATTGAAGTGCATTTTTCTTCTGTAACGTGGTGATGTCACCAAGTAACACATTTGCATGATACCTGCCTAGTGGCTAGTTTTGCACGCCCTCGAACAAAGCTAGTTAGAGCGGAGCTGGAGCAGAGTCCGAAGAGTTTGGCTCAGTTGACCAATCACATTACAATCATCTACTGTTGGATGTTACTACTAACCAGAAATCAGTTTAGAAAAGTACCACAATATGTAGTAACAGAACGCTGCATCTATCTTCATAAAGTGCAGCAGTAACTCAGTACCATCAGGAATATAGTGGTTCTAATATTGCATTTGGCATTCTTGGTATCGTATTCATTTCAGAAACACTTTGATTGGGACAGGAGCAGCTTCATGCAGAGGCGCTGAAGGTACCATGGAAGCCATAAGCCATGTTGACGGGCACGCTGGCTCTCGCCAGCTCTTCAAATGTCTTTGCATCCAAAACCAAGAGGAATGCTCCTTTATCCTGGAGAGAAAAGTTTGGTGGAATTACAATCAAAAAGGACTAAAACTATTTATGAAGCAATTAAAATGGGACTGTTCAATGGCATGTTGTTCTTTATATATAAAAAAAGAATGGATAAATAAATGAGTCATTTAAAAAAAAAAATCAATGTAGGAAATTGAATTTGCCGTATTAGAAAATATTTTGAATCGGCTCTGCACACTCTCAAAGTCTGTCAGACTCTCAGTGCTGATTGACAGACTATAACAAACTGCTGCCGGTCACGACACAATGTTGTTTTAATTTTAGCTTTAATTCTCCTTCGATATTAGATTTGCTTTTTGTCTGCATTTCATGCCCTTTGCTCTGTCTGTTATTTGATTATTTGTCTTTTATTGTGAAGCACTTTGAAAGGCTGCTCTCGACATGTGCTTTATAAATAAGCTTACTTGACATGCTTTACAGAAACAGCATAGTTAAGAGAAGAGAGGAAGTTAATAAGACATGCTGTTGGGAAGGAGCACAACAGCTCGAGATGCCCTCACGCTCTTCTACATGCCTCTTCAAATGGAAAAATTAGGATTTAAGTTTAAGTTTGTAATATGCAGAACTAACTCAAGACGTCTGCTCACATTGTATTTCACATTAAAGTTAAGTTGACACACTGAAATGAAGCGAGCTCAGGGTCTCCTTGCTAACTGGCCTGCTGCCTGGTGGTAACTAAAACTCAAGAATGCAACTGTTGCGCTAAAGTGGCCCGTTATTAAACTGATGTAACTCAGGAATGACCAGCACTTTTACTACTAAACCTCTGACAAAATATTTAAGTTCTCGTCTTGTGTGCTCTCCTACAGTTCCTGTACATCTTCACAAACGACGTCTTACCTGTGAGGGGGTGAGAACCACAGAGAGGATGACGCCGTCGTCCTCGTCCACGGCATTAGGTGACGGCACAAACGCCGGCTCTGACGGGAAGGAACCCTTCTGGTACCAAACCTGAGGTCACACACACACAGGTATATCACATTCACAAATAGAAGCTTTCAGTATTTAACCTTTACGATTTACTCATTTTAAGAGTAGTTAGTGCAGATTATTATACTTCAATTAAACAATTATGTAACCGTGTTACAGACGCGCCGGTCCAGAGGATAGCATGTCAGTGTCACGTTTTACCTCGCCGATGCGTGACTATTACACACCTGTGTGAAGGTGCAGTGGCCTACCAGCAGGGGGCAACAAAACCACTCACTTAGTTTCAGAAAAAATGTCATGGATGGCCTTAAAATAAGTACAACATGTACGGAAACAACGTGACATCACTACGGAAAAACGTCGCAAATGTCAATGTACAAAACATTTTCAGTACAGACTACATGTCACGCCTAAAGCAAGAAGAGCGTTCTTATTACAGTACACGCTTTTTTTGCCTTACGCATTATCGTGTTATTTACACACCTTTTCGTGCGACCGGACTGCACACACACACACACACACACACACCAACCTTGAGCTTCTTGTCCTTCAGGTCCATCTTGAGCAGAGAGTCTCCCACCAGGTGTCTGAAGCCACAGCCGTAGAAGTAACGGTATGGTCGCGTGTTGTATTTCGCGTAGTTGATCTGAGGGAACTCCAGGCCGCCGTACTCGTGGAGGTCATCTCCGTGGAGATCCTCGCTTTGGCAGAACACCTGTTGACACAGTGCGGATCAACGGTCTACTGTCATTTATAATCAACAGAGCTTTTACTACGGTCCTCCATGAGTTCACATTGGATTTGTTCTAACACACTTCATCACACCATTACGAGGTGGAAATGGCGACTGTAGTTGTATCTCTGGGACTGTGTTCACTGTGACACATTTTAAATAAGTCAATCATTGTAGAAACCATTTAGAAGAATATGAAGAATTGAATTGCTTTGTCTTCCTCCATATATACAGGCTACCTATGAAAATAAATCACAGACTTCAGTATTATATTTCTATATTAAGCAATCCCATTACTGTTACATATTTAGTGGTTACTTCATGGCACGTAGGTAGGTTTATTTTTCCCCATTCTACAACAGATTTCAGTGCCTACTGTAGTATTACTGTGTTTTTACTTAAAGGAGCAATATGTAGCACTGACAGCTAGCTTTTTAAAATGGGTACTGCAGTCCAAATTCAAAACACCGGAGCCGTGGCTAGTCCGGTGTGGCTGATAGCAGTTAGAGTGTGCTAGCATCACGGCGTTTTCAGGTCGGGTAGAATCTAACATTAGCGTTATCTCTGTTGAGCCAGTTCGTTTGCTTGCTTCCATGGCTGCAGAAGGCTGTGTTAGCGTGCCTATTTGTTTGATATGTGGCAACGGGGTGTCTGAATGGACCATGGACGGGATCACACCGGCCAAAACAAATACAGACGTTCCAGACCGGAATGGAAATTTCAAATGAGAAAATGCTGGCTGTAGCATCGTTGTCGGAGATGCCAGTATATCTCAACTGTTTCCTTAATCTCTGACGACATATCATGGTCATTTTATGATTTATTACAGTAAATATATTACACATTGGTCTTTTAAGTAAGACTTGTAACAGTGTGTTGTAGTTTGTGCAGCACAATATGAGCCGTCAGGACACATGAACACACTCACCTTATTTTCGCTGACTTTGACACACGTTGCCGCACTGGAGGGCCGCTTGTTCAGGTTCTGGTTTAGTGGCGTTTCAGCGGTCACGTCAAGGGGCAGAACGAAACGCCGAGGGAACACCCTGCACATGGTGTTGTAAACCTGGGAATGACATCATACAGGAAGAGTGCAGTATGGGTACAATTTAGAGATTCCTTTCTTACAGTATGTCTTGTTGTCAGTACACTTGAAAACATGATTGATTATTTGATAAACTATGGACAGACTTTCAAGCTGACAGACAAGCTTTCTTCCTGAAGTACTTTGCAATAATTTATTGCAAAGGAAGAAAATTAACAAATGATGCCCTGAGGAGTTATTTATTACTCAAGAGGAGTATGAGATTATCTCTTATGTAATTATATACTGACCTCATCTAATGCCTCTCCCGACTTGCGTAAGTTCTGGATGAGGTAGTTGTTGATGGCTTGGCCGTCGTCTGAGCAGCACATGTCCAGCATCAAGAATCCATCTTCCTCGAAGGCGTTGATCTGATGGAAGGTGGAGATGGCCTTGGTGTGGTACTTCACTTGGCTCACCTGCGGTACACGATACACGATTAGATGATGATTTATTTCCCCCCACCAGAATTATCCATCGAGTTTCCTACATTAAACAGTCACATCTCACCTTGCCCGTACGCTTGTCGACGAGATGGAAGACGGTCTCCTTAGTAGGATCCCAGTAGATGCCGTCGCTCAGAGCCTTCCCCCTCAGCTTGCACGTGACTATCTTCAGCAGGTCCATCTTAATTGGCTGCTCGATGAACACCACGTAGTTCTCAGACATGGCTGGGAGAGGGAGAAGGGTGTTACTGGGCTCCGTAGCATGAACGATACAGACACCACTATTGAATGATATATCGGCTACTGTCGGCTTACCAAAGCTGTGGTAGTAGGAGGGATGGGACTTGTCTTCAGGCACAATAGAGCAGAGTACTTGGGCTCCTTCTAGGGTGTCTTTGCCATCGGTCTTCTTGGGAGGCACTTTGATGATGTTGTACAGGGATCCTGGAATTTTTTATATTTTGAAAGAGGACATGTTATGCTTATTTTCAGGTGCATACTTATATTTTGGGTTTCTACTAGAACATGTTTACATGCTTTAATGTTCAAAAAAACGCTTTACTTTTCTCATGCCGGCTGTGCTGCAGCACCTCTTTTCACCGTCTATCTGAGCTCTTGTTGATTTACAGTATGTAAACCTTAATGTGGACGATGGGACTAACCGTGACTTCCATAGGAGTTGCCCATATTGTAGGCGGTACCGTCAGGGTCATAGTGTGGGTGGGCAGTGGCTCCATTTACAGCAATGAACTTGCTCCAGTCTACCTACAAAACATAGCGGAGAAAGACGGCGAGAGGATGATTATGTCTGATATAACTGGACTACAAGACAGAATACAGATATGTGTATACTGTATGTATCCATATTAACATCTGTTACTCCATGACGATCGTGATGGTACCTTTTCCAATGTTTCTAAGGTCTCTGGGTTCACTCTATGCATGAAATTAGTCTCCGTGCTGACGTAGTAGTCTCCCTTGTATTTCACGAAGCTCACACTGGCATTGTCCGTGGGCACTGTAACAGAGAGATAACAGGATTATTGGCCTAGGAAGGAAAAACTTGTTGCTGCTTTCAGTCACACCGAGAAGTCCGGCAGGAATGTGAAACACTTGGTACAGAAAATGTCCCCTCTGGTTCCCTGCGGCAGCACATGTTATGTAACCTTTCGTTAACACAGTACTCTAGAGGCTGCCCCCCCTGGCCTCAGGACATGTTGAGCAAAAACAGAGTTTGTAAAAACACCTGACGTAGATTTTTCCTCTGGCTCTCTTGTTCCTTCTTAAGTTCATTTATACCTCAAAGTAATTTAGAAAGAAAGTGAAGCAACATTCTTGTGTAACACTACAGTTGATCGGCACAAGCCGTCTCCTTTGTCACATTATCCGTTTATATTTTACTCTTCCTTGCCCTTCTGATTCAGTCTACTCACCCATCATCTCAAAGCGAGACAGGAACCGCTGGAAGAAGTTCTTACAGGGGTCGGGCATGGCGAGGGTACCGAATTCGGACATCACGATGCGGTCCTTTTCACTGTTGTTTTTGTAGGCGTCGCTGTGCAGGAAGCGACTCATGTACGTCACCTGACCTTTGGTGATCTTGAACTGGTGCAGCATGGCCATCCCGTCAAACCAGTGGTTGTAACTGTGATGAAAAACACACTTAAAGCTTCAGTAGGCAGAAAGGCTTTGGGCAAAAATTCCATAATAACCTTTCAGCATATTGTAATTCAAGTGCTCTGAGAGAAAACTAGACTTCTGCACCTCCTCTTGGCTCTGTTTTCAGGCTTTAAAAAAATCTAGCCCGTGACGGAAGACTTTGGCCAATCACAGGTCATTTCAGAAAGAGAGCGTTCCTATTGGTTGTTCATTCAACGGCAGCTGTCAATCACTCGCAAACTCCAATCAAACGGTCAAACTAGGCAGCGCTGATCAAATATGAATCAATATTCTGTTACTGTAATGCCTATTTCTCTCCTCAACTGTTTTCAGAAACATCTTGTAGTGTACTGTTTAGCTGTAAAATGAGACAGTTTGCTCCGGCTGATGGGCGGTGCTTGATATTTTCTCAACTAATCTCAACATGGCTGCTGGGTCAAAAACTGTGTGAGTGATTGACAGCTGCTCAGAGACGGCAAGGCTCCAGCTCAGCTCTGATTGGTTGTTTTCCTCCGGTCTGTGAAATCTTGCAGATGCCATTAGGAGCACCGGAGGACACAGAGGAACATGATTTTTTTCAGATTACCTGTCTCATGCACTACTGTCAGGATATATTGATATAACTTTTTTAATCATATGCTCTAATTCTACCCACTGCTGCTTTAATCACATCTATCTGGAAACTCTTTTGTGTGTGTTGTGCAGCAGCAGCGCGTTGAGGTGCTTCCAACTCACTGTGTATTTCCAAACTCGAACTTTCCAGGGCCGTTGCGAAGGAGGTTTCCATTGATCCAAGAAGGAATGGTGCCTTTGACGTAAGTGGAGATCGGCTCGGGGGTCTCTTCTACGGAGCGGACCAGAGGTTCGATTGTCTCCAGTCCCTTCAGCGCCGAGGCGAGACACTCCTTGGCCTTCTCGTTGGCAACAGGCTTGGCATGATCTGTAGGAACCACACATACACACAATATCATGCCAAGCCACCAGGCTTAGCATGATACATGATGCTGGCTATCATTTGACTGCCAAACTATTATGTAACAATGATAATTGGTGCCTGGGCGGATAACACATGATGCATGTGACCGCACTCTACAACCAAACAAGTTAGTCTTCTTTCCGTCCCTCCCTCCACCAGCAAACAAGCTGAACTCCCTGAACTTCAACTTAACTGATTTTGTGCCTGTCTGGATACCAGACTGTTCTGCCTATTGTACTGTAGTCATGATTATCATCTCTTATTTTGAAGAGACACAAAGGTCAGTTTTGAAATGTCTGTGCAGATCGTGAACACACTCTGTCCTAGCTGACATTGGTCAACTAGGTCAACACAGTAACTTTGTGTTGTTTGTCTAAAAGCTATTCAACACAGAAGACTACTACTCCCTCCCCTTATTCAATTTGAGCGAAAGGTCCTGTGAATTTTCTTCCTACTTTCAAAATAGAAGCTGTATTGTCTGCATTATCTTAAAAATCTCAATCCATTATTAACAAAAAAAAAATAAAATTATAATTTATAATTTAATTTATAATCTGTTATTAAAAGTACTACATAGAGGATGAAACACTGATGAAAAGGCTGTTGGTACGGTAACTTAAATTATTTAGTTAAATTTGGTAAAAGAAGAAGGTGTGCACACAAAGTGTAGCCTGCAATAGCAACTGCCCAATGTCAAGAACACCCCCTATCCCACTCAAGAATGTGTTTTACTCGCTTTACTTCACTGCCATTCTGCACAGTGAAGCAAAGTGACAATTAGTTGAAACCGAGGCAAAGTGGAGGAAGTCTTGCATCACCCTGAAGGGGTTTATTTCACAACCATGACCCGCTAGCTGTACATCATCCCGCTTATTACACGGCTACTTACTGAAGAAATCAATACTTTGACACGAAAATGAGAACTGCACCCATAGCAACGGTCTGTTATACATAGCAACGGTCTTCTATAAAGAAATAACAGAACGCTGTGATTGACCAATCAGAATCGAGTATTCAACAAAAGGGGAACACCCCCTAAATTAAGAATTCCAATACGATATTTCCATGGCCTAGGGAATTTCAAACAATATTTGTGAACATGAGCTACTCTTTCTCAAAGCCAGAAAACAGATAAGTAAGTCTCAAACGTGTGAATTTGTGATGTCATCGGTTATAAAGTCTGGAGCTGCTCCATAGACGATGAATGGGAGACTGATTTTGTGGACCCACAGAATGTATGTTTTCTTTTTTTATACCCAAATGAGCTTTATTCTATTGTGGTGTTGACAGTTGCCCATCATTATGACTACTCAGGTGTAACTCATTCATACTGTGCAATATTTTTCAGGTGGAATTTCATTTCATTCTCATTCTGCAATATAATTTTTCCACTTGTGCATTTTTGTTAATAGTCTGTTTATTGTCAATACTGTATATATTGCTCCTATTTTTATATTTCCTTATAGTTAATTGTTCTTATTTTGTTTCACTTTGTTTAGCTCTTTTTTACTGTGCTAGCTGATGCTTCTTGTTTTTTGCACTATCCCCTTTGCTGCTGTACATTGTAAATTCCCCCACTGTGGGACTAATAAAGAAATATCTTATCTGATCTTATCTTATCTTCCCCTGGGTGCTCTCAGTGTCATCTAGAACATCTCTCCCTATTCATTGTCGATGGAGCAGCTCCACAGTTTATACGCTATGACATTATAAGTTTGAGTTTTAGCACTCTAGTTTTGGGATTTGGGAGAGTTGTTCATGTTTACTAATATTTTTGGACCATAGGTATCACCTGTAGGAATTTTGAAAATGGGCTTAGCTCCCCTTTAATATTTTTTTTTTTGTGGAAAAATTAAGGGAGAGTATTTCTCTAGGTCGTAAAATATGTTTGGAGTGGAAGCTCTTAACAATATGAGTTGGAACCATAATAATAATAGTTTGTTTTATTGATGCATGCAGTTTTGGCCTTGAACACTGGGTGGAGCATTGATGTGGAAGTGCTCTCAGTTTAATGAGAATCAGGTGGGAAGCAAACAGCTTTTTGACCGTAAAAGGTGTTGGCTTGGACTCAATCTGCAGAGATCATAAAAATATGCAGATATGTGCATTATTGTGACTTATAGATATTGGTATTTTTCTTGTTAAAAGCCACTACAGTATGCATTGCTTATATAGGCTGTATATACATTGCGATTTACAAAATATTGCTATTGCATATGCTACATTTACTTTGCAACAGAAATATTACTGCAGTTTTGTGCCTATTTGAAAGAGCAGCAGTAGACTGAGAGGATGCAACCGGACACCACATCGCACCGCACCGAGGCAGGAACAGTATGTCCTGCCAACATGACTGCACAGCATCGCAGCAGCAGTCTAATCAGATACAGACATAATAAAGTAACAACCCTTATTTTATTAATATGCAAACCTGCTAAATGAGGTTTGAGCTATAACAGTGTAATATGCATTTAAAGTGTTTCCTGCGTGGGTTTTTAAAAACGTCCCAGCGCTGCAATAAACTGCCAGCAGGTGAATAAACTGCATAATAATAATTATGATAATAATAATAATAAATAGACAGAATAAGATATGCACATAATAGAGGATGCTTACTTGGACTCTCGAATTTCACAGGAGGCATGTCAGCGGTCAGAGTGGATGATGTATAACTGCTGCTCTCTGCAGGACTTTATAACTGCGCACCACGGGAGAGCTGCACCAGCACGCCTATACATCAGACCGGCACATCCGGGTCCTTCACTACACGACCGCGCCCCCCTCCACACTCCCACCCCTGGTAGAGTGCACTGAGTTTGTAGTCACACTGAAGGGATTTATTTCACAACAACAACAACAATAATAATAATAATAATAATAATAATAATAATAAATTGGACTTATATATCGCCTTTCAAGAAACCCAAGGATGCTTTACAAAGAGGGCACACAAAATCATACTGATAAATAATCAGAGGAAAAAAACAATGGCCCGCTAGCTGTACATTATCCCACTTATTACACGGCTACTTACTTAAAGGGACTGTTTGTAAGAATCAGAAATGCTTGTTAACAGCGACACCTGTGGCCGTTAAGTCAACGAAAGTCAGCGTCAGGCTCGCGCTTGCTCGCTCTACATAGACATGAACGAGCATCGCTCGAAACAGTGAGGCGACACACGTCAGCTAAAAGCACAATATCACTCTATATTTCAGCTGCTTGGCAGTAATGTTAGCTGACCAGACGAAGGTCTCTCCGTGAATCAATGCTGATCCTAGTGTTGGCTTTTCCTGCCTCAGCCTCCGGACCGCGGCCAGAGGGAACAGGGGAGACACCGGAGTTTTGGTCGGAGACGATAACGTTTCTCTCTGCGGAGCCCCGTCACTTCACAAGACACGGGAAACCTCTGTTGGTCTGGGGGAGCTGCAGCAGTTATTAGTGCACAAACGTTCATTGTACATTCACTAGATATTCTCAAAGCTACTAACTCTTCTGCAGTGTGGAGTGTGTGTGCATGCACGTGAGGTGGAGTGAAATAGCAAGAACGAGCGTGGTGTGTGAGTGAAGGCAGGCAGAGGAGCAGAGTACAGCAGAGACTCCGGTCCTGGAGACCAAAGCTACGGTCTCCCCCGCGACCTCCGACCGCGGCCAACACTGTTTAACAGACGGTCTTCACTAGATAGAACTTTGCAGTTTGTGTGTTTCCGTGTAGTTTGTGTTGGAGTCTGAGTCTGAACAGCGTAGCCACACGCGCATGGGACACCGACCCGGATTGATTTATACGTGTAAGAAGTTACATAATATAAAAAATCTCACTTTTTTATAAAATGTCCCCTTTAACAGAAAATGTTCCCATATACTCAGAACATTCCCCTGCATGCTCTCAGTATCATCTAGAACATCTGGAACATAGGGTACTTGGCTATATATCATGGCTGCGCATCCTTTTGGGGAGAAGAAAACAGAAGATCCCTTATAGACTTCGGCATAATTCCAATCCGCCCCCTCTACACTCCCACTCCTTGGTGGAGTGAACTCCGTTACATCACAGCAGCAACTTTGGGACGAACTTCTCTCTCTCCGGCAAGGAAATAAATCTCAGAATCAGAAATACTTTATTGATCCCCGGGGGGAAATTGAGATATTGAAATGGGTTGAAATATTCCCTTTCAGACAGACGGCCCTGAAGACAAGCTTCTCCCATGTGCCAAGTTCACTTTTGAGGGCACACAGGCACATATTTGTAAGAGCAGATGTCTTCTGGAAGTATTTTGATTGTAGTGACTTTTAACAAACAAATACCAATATCTATAAACCACTGAGGGGCAAACGGGAGAACTTGTTTGGATGTGTGCTCTAAAAGCAAACCAATGTTATTTGAGCATGCAAGAGGAGTGTAACCACATTTCTGAATCCCCCTGAGGGAAAACTTAAATTTAGAGCACACTCAGCTTTGTTAGTACTTTCAAAATAAATGCTGGGACAGTGGTGTATTTAACCACCGGATAAAGAATGAGCAGTATGTTATGGAGCCTCTGAAGTCCAGAAATGTGATATTTTTATCCTGTGTGAACAAGTCATCTTGTGTGTACAAAAATAACTTGAGTTCCCGGCTCTCAACTCAGATATTTGCACATAATTTGTTAAGAATCTTCATGCTGTCGAAAGATTAGAAAAAAAAACATAAATTAATTTTATTTTGTGTAGCAGGAACGTTTTTTCTTGTATCTCATCTACACATCCCTATACTCTCTACACTGTGGAGGTAATGCCACCTCCTACTACTACTTAATGTTTTAAATATACTTTATTGCAGGAGTCCAGGAATTAACATACATTTACATTTGCTTACATATGATGTTGTTCATACTTTTATCATTCCTACAACGTTTATATATTTTATAGTGAACAAATAAAAAATTATAGTAAATTAGAAGAAATATAGAAAATATTAACTGGTATAAAAACAAGGAAAGGAATAAGGACTTAAAACAAAACAACAACAAAAATAGGAAAAAAATAAAAATAAAATAAAAACACCTCCTACTTCCTGATATCTGAATATGTATTATTGATTATCACACATTAACCTTCACTGTCTGTTTTACAGTTCAAGATGATGGCTGAAGCAGAAAACGGCGACAGATGCAATATTGCAAATCAATGTCATGGATTTGAACCCATAGGTCGACTTGAATAATCAATTCAAACATGTGTATTATTATTAATTATTATTATTGCTTATTGTTATTACTTTATGCAACAATAATTGACTATGTTATTACAATAATACAATTAAATATACAATATGCATGATGTATATTTCCTCATGTACACTAATTTCAGTACGGCACATTCACTTTTATGAAGGATGAAAAATGACTAAATTGTCAATAACTGAAGACAAAAATAAAAATATAAATAAATACCAAAATAATTAATATTTCATCAATTTATTTTGTTTTAATTTTATTTCTATACTTTACATTTAGTTATGTCTGTATTTATACATTTATTAATATCTGTATTTTTACATGTATTTATGTCTACATTCCAGTTGAAGAATCCATCAAACTCCAGTGACCAATCTGATTTGTATGATGTTGTATTATGTTTTGTTTTTTCTTAAAAGCCTAACCAGGGACAAGGTCTGCAAATTAGCTATGGCTAGAAGTCCTATATACATTACATCGGTTGCATTTTAATTAAGTGTAACAATGCCTACATGTGTTGTCCCTGTCAAATAAATAAATAAATAACTTTACAAGGATGTTAGTTAGTTAGTTAGTGTAATGGAAAATTACATTGTATGCAATGATGTTTCTTTATGCAACAGTGGAAAGTTACTGTCTGTGTGCTCTTCGTCTCATGCAGTGGGAAAGTACTGAGTGTTGACTTTTACTGGGACACTGTTTGAGTAAAACAACTCCTTATGTGTGCAAAACAACTCCTTTTCTCACAGCCCCTGTTGTAGATTTCTATATAGTCACATTGTAATAATCTCCTGCAGAACACTCTTCTGCAGACTTTGTGTGACTCTGTATAACCAGTGCCTCTTCTTGCAAGAATAAAATACAACAAAGACATTTCATCTCTTCGAGATCCTTATTTCAACGTTCATTAGGACTCATCTCGGAATATTAATTGAATTTCCATTACATTAGTTAGTTAGTAGCTAACTCATTAGCATGCAGACATAAAAATACATAAATAAATAAATGAAGAAATGTATGAATGTAGAAATAAATAAAAGTATAAATCCATAAATAAATAATGTTGTTACAATTGTAAATGTAAGCCTATAGAAATGTAGAAATAAATTGAGGATAATTATTTCTTTATGTCATGATTAATTACCAACGTTTATTTATGATGAAGAAATTTAAATAGAAATAAATAAAAGTAGAAATCCATAAATAAATAATTCTCAATGTAAGCCTATAGAAATGTAGAAATAAATTGAGGATAATTATTTCTTTATTTCCTGATTAATTACCAACATTTATTTATGATGAAGAAATTTAAATAGAAATAAATAAAAGTAGAAATGTAGAAACCCATAAAAAAAATAATTGGAAATGTAGGCCTTAAATAAAATTGAAGAGATATATTTCTTTATATACTGATTAATTACCAACATTTATTTAGGCTGTTTATGTATGTATATTTTTTTTCAGCATTTATGTATAGATTTTTTCATATTTATTTATTTATGTATTTATAGCCTACTTATTTCATGCAACCACCTTACATGTGAGACTACAGAGCTGTGTTTTCTCTCTGGCAGGTGAAGTGGACACCTAACAGCTAGTTAGCTGGTGAGCTGGTTAGCTGTCCATCTGGGCCTGGACTTGCAGACTGACCCAGATAATCTCTGTTGGAGGATTAAAGCAATGTCTCTGAGGAGGAGGAGGAGGAGGAGGAGGACATCCTGTACGGACTGTATTCATGTTATAGAGCTCCTACACTCTTGCAGGTAATGAATTTGTTTTTACTGTCTCCCAGCTGGTTTTACAAGGTGATGAATATTCCTAATAACTGTGGTATCATGTCATTAGGCTGTTGGGATGGCTGCTTATACTGCATGTACATTAAAGCCCCATCTACTAGGTGGACAGTAGATTAGTAAACAACAGTTTTAGTCAAAGAAAAAAGCAATAAACCAGTAGGTGAGCTTCAATGATACAGCTTGTAATCTAACAACAGGCAGCAGGACACTTGACTGGTCCTGGATGTTTACAAATCACCATGGCAACAAGTTGCTCCAACATGATAGATGATGAGGTTAGCTCTCTCACGTGGTGAGGATTGCTGTTGCCATTATTTAACCACAGCAGTAAACTGTAACCATGGTTACTGAAGGTATATACCATACTGTAATGATAATAACAGGAATATGGCTGTCTGCCTAAACCCTCTGAGACCCACTATAGACATGTTTTTTAAAAATTTTTTAGGGGATACAGGGGGTGTTCAGGTGGAAATAGCATTTCAGCAGTAGATGTCACATAGAAGTGGTGTACATCATCTGAAAGCTGAGAACCTGGAGGTTAATTTGAGATGCAGCTCAGCACTGTGTGTCAAGTTGTTCTAGTCATAAATCAGAAATAAACGAATGAATGAATGAATTATTTAATATGAATTGTAAAAGTGTATAAGGGTTTAGAACTTTATGATAGAAGTATATGATGGTCATTCCCATGCTCTATTATGTCTCATAAGTTGTTGCAGCAATTTTTGGATTGATACCATTTGTGATACATGTTTCTGCGCTGGTCTTGACCTGTATTTTGTGATAAAACACATTAAGTGGGTAGTAAATATAAAACAGTCTCTCATAAGCACTCAGTGGGAGGTTTGTGATTGGCAATATTATAGGCTGATTAATTAGAAAGTGACAAAATTGTTAGTTCAGTGTTTTGAATTCAATAAAGCATACCTAATAAACCTAATCTCATTTGAACGTGCCATTGTTGGTACTGTGGCAAATAAATGCATATTCCAAATTATATCTGGCAGAGAAACACAGTATCAGCTCTGCAAGTATTCATGTAACAACAGTAGAGCTGCAAAGGTTAGTCGGTTTATTGATTGACAGAAAATTAATCGCCAACTATTTTGATATTTGTTTAAGTAAGTCATATTTTTAAGTTAAAAAGACCAAATTCTATGGTTCCAGCTTTTCCATTGTGATGATTTGCTGCTTTTCTCTGTTAACATCACATCATTGTAAGTCACCTTTTTCCAACATTTTATAGACCAAATGATGAAACGATAAATCGAGAAAATAGTCAGATTAATCGATAATGAAAATATTTGTTAGTTGCAGCTCTAAAGTGAAAAGGTCCACCAATATACCACAACATTGTGCAACCAAGGCTTCTGGCTTTATCATGAGGATTTAATCAGTGTTGTTTGGTTATTTAGAGCTTAGTGAAGCAATCTACAGCCCCACTCTTCATATTCGTTGTGCTTGTTATATAACATAATATATCATTGTCTTTTTCCAACAGGACACATTCCACCTGCTGACTATAATGCCTCCCACAAAGAGCTCCAACCACTGGACTTTATCCGAGTTACTCGGGCAGCGGAGGCTGTTGGGCCTCGGAGCTCTGCTGGCATGGCTCGTCCTCTTCCACCTCCTTGTGAACGTCTGGCTCCTCTGCGTCTTCACCAGCCTCTTGGTGGTTCTTGGCGGCTGGCTCGGGTCCCGTGCCGTGCTGGACGCAAACAGCGTCCTCCACTTGGAACACTTTTTGCCTCTCGGCAAAGTCAACCCGCCTCTGTATTCGCCCGAGCACGAGTGGAGGTTGAACCACGAGATCAACAGCGCTGTCCACAAAGCGATGCGTGACTTTGTGTCCTCGTGGTACCGCACCCTGCTGCCAGAGGTGGAGGGGGAGTTCGAACGCGCTGTGCGTAATTCGATGCTGGAGTCGGTAATGGAACTGAAGGAGCGTGCGCGGCGAGTGGACAGAAAGGCGCTGGTTCAACGGCTGCTAGAGCTGTACGGCTGTCACCTGCAGAGCTACATGACGGCGAGACAGATACAGTCGACGCAAAAGCAGAGCTTTAGCCTCTGGCAGCTCTACAGCGAAGTAGATGCCCCTCACCCAGCTGTGAGCAGCGCAGCCGCTGAGCTCAGCTACTCTAGAGCTCTAGTTAACGTCGTCTTACACGTGCTTGTCCCATACCCTCAGATGGAAACCAGGACCGGAGGTTACATGGTTACAGAACTCATCACCTGCAACGTGCTGTTGCCGCTCATAAGCAGGGTGTCTGATCCTGACTGGCTCAACCAGACCATCGTAGAAATAATCACCAGGTCCAGAGAACCACAGGATGAGCTGCCAGATGCAGCTGCACTGTACAGATGTCAGATCCAGCAGGAGTCGTGGACCACCTGCAGGTCTTCTTCTGATCAATCCGGTCTCACCAGCAGAAGTGCCTCTGACCTTGACGACCTCCAGAGCCAGAGTAGCATCTGTGAGAGGGATTCCTCGCAGAGCAGCATGGTTAGCCTGACGTCTGTAGAGAAAGTAGAAGGTTGCCACGCAGGTTTGCTCACGCCCTGCAAAGTGAACTGCTGTTCACTCTCGTCTGGCCGGTACTCCCACTCGCCAGAGTCCAAAATGGTTTCACTGGACTCCTTAATTCAATCAGACTCCGAAGAAGACCTGACGGGAGGCTTTTGTGACTGCGGCCCTCCGAAAAACTTCTGCAACTCGATCGTTTCAAAGGACGACGAGGCGTTCGGCTGCTTCGGTCCTCTGAAGAATCTCGGACCAAAGGTGGTGGTGCCCGATGACTCCCAGTGGCCTGCAGGTATAGCCCAAGAGAAACCCCCGACGTTATCGCCGAGAAGACTTTGTCTAACCTCCTGCAACTTTGATACCCCCAACATCCAAGCTGCAGCTGTGAACATCCACAACGTGCAAATTTCTGGTACGCTCAATGTGAAGGAGCAACGTGGCACAGGCACACATCCCTATACTCTCTACACTGTAAAGGTAACGCCACCTCCTACTTCCTTTTTCTTTTTAGGATTTAACATACATTCACATTTGCTTACATATGATGTTGTTCATACATACACACATTAACCCCCACTTTCCGTTTTACAGTTTGACATGATGGCTGAAGCAGAAAACGGCGGCAGTCTGCAGCCTGCTTCCTGTCACACCGTCAACCGGAGGTACAGCGAGTTCCTCAACTTGCAAACACGTTTAGAGGAGAAGCCGGAAGTCAAGAAAGTAATCAAGAGTAAGTAATGATTGTGTGCTTTAACTGACCATTGGACTTTTAGTACACCCAGACAGATGCAACATTGCAACTCAATGTCATGTCAAATCAATGGATTTCAGATGTCAAAGGCCCAAAGAAAATGTTCCCTGACCTCCCATTTGGCAATGCAGACAGCGAAAAGGTTGAAGCCCGT
Organism: Sebastes fasciatus; assembly: GCF_043250625.1. Taxonomy (NCBI): domain Eukaryota; kingdom Metazoa; phylum Chordata; class Actinopteri; order Perciformes; family Sebastidae; genus Sebastes; species Sebastes fasciatus. The sequence goes on along the minus strand of NC_133810.1, from coordinate 28,918,276 downwards.
AAAAGCCAACTGGATACGTTCCTTAAAGTAGGTATTGGGATCATAACTTGTAATGAATTGGTTTCTGTGATTCTATAATTTGATTTTTTTCTTCTTCTAGCAATTAAGCAGCATTCCTGAGACATCCAACAGCGAGGACATGCAGGAGTTCCTGGCTCTCAACGCAGACGCTTCCCCGTATTTTGGAAGGAAGCCGTTTGTCAAGTCAAGAATTGATAAGGTGAGTCAGAGTCTCCACGCTGCAGATCTGGTGTGGAAAGAGTACGATTAACACATTCAAGGTAAAGCTAATCACATCTTAAATAAATACTTTGACCTAATCGACACTATAGATCCAATGGAAAGTGTGATCTGTGTCTTTTCTTTCTTTCTTATCGCTTCTCTGACTTGGTTCCCATTAAAGATGATGGAGAACGCTTTAGACACCTTGAAGACAGCTTTCCCTCATCCGGAGCCCCTCAGTCCAACAGAGGAGCTTGAGGGAGATGCTGATGGAAGAACAATGGACAGCAGAAAGTACAGGTGAGAGCTCTCTATTAGTCCAACACCATTGTTCCCAAAATGTCTGCCATGACCTTTAATGACAAAGCAGTGTCCACTTGTGACCCCTCATCAGAGTCTGCATTAGCCCATGAGTTGTGACCACTAGATCGAGTCATTTGAATAAATCTTAGAGGCTTTAACACTATCCAGGGATTAAAAAAAAACATACAGTGCAGGATGTTACAGTTTTTTCTCAATCGCTTTGGCTCAATTCTCGAATGAGAATATTTTTTTTTCAAAACAACAAATTAAAATCTCTGAACAATTAGTTTGTTGTTCACAACAGATTAGAATTTCTCATCCACTCAAGAAAATTGCACGTGTTCTGTCACACGTGTGCAAGATATGGGTACAATTGTCTACAATTTGCGTCTTGCTGATCAAAACTGATGAGTTGATTCTCAGTGAAACTGTTGTCCTCTTCACGTTTGAGCCATCACGTGAAAAATTATCCATTCAATTATTAAAATCTGTCAGACATACATGTATATTCCATAAATATGTATCACATGGTGTTACATACTGTGAGGAGTTACAATTGGTTGTTTTTTACTGAACTGCCGCAGGTTTTTTCATTGTTGCTGGTATGTTTTTTTTGTTTTTGGCATTTTCTGTTCTCTGTATTCAAATTCAAGTTAATTTTTTCCACATACGAAGTACATGGCTAAAACGAAATGTCGTTGCTGGCGGACCAGGGTGCAAACACAGACATACAGAAACATAGTCACAGACATAGAACATAACACAGAGAACAAAGTGCAATAGTGCAGAAGAATAAAAAGTGGATGACAGGATGACAGTAAACTGTAAAAGCAGTATAAAAGCAATCAGGTCATTAAAAGTACTATATAGAAAAACCCATGACTCCATGACTTTACATGAAAGCTCAAAGGTGAATTTTCTGTTTACAGAACATGTAACACATTTACTGTATAAACACACATGTACATACCCTGTTTCTGTGTACTGCAGTATTTCCCAGTGAACTTTGACACACTGTTGAAATGAGAATCTAAAAAGCTCAGTGCACATACACAACAGCATTCAGCTGGACAAACCTGACATTCTAGTATAGTCACGGTCAGTGTCAACAAAAAGTAGAACAAAACAGATATGTACATAGGAAACATTTCCGGGGTTGACTGCCGTGGTGAAAAAACACCTGAACATTTTGACCAGTACGGCTCACAAACACGATGACAAAACAACTTTTCATTTTGGTGGCGTTGGCCAGTTTACTGACACAATAACTAGGTTTTAGAAGCATGAATGAAGTGTTTTGTGTGAGTTACTACCTTTTGCAAACGTGCAATAGAGTTGTGATGACCCATGAAACAGTTGTGACAATTGTACCTACGGTTTAGAGAAAGTTAAGACAAAAAATGAGCCAAAGCGCCTGAAAAAAACTGTAATTAAATCACTACACATCATCACACTTTGAATTATCTTGTTTCTCTGATATTCTTATGAATTCGTAAGTATTTTGTTTTGGGATTTATGTATATATATATATATAACTTTTCACTTTTATGGAGGATAAAAAATTTAAAGTAAAAATATAAATAAATGCCGAAATAAATAGGCCGTCAATTTATTTAGTACACTTAAGGACACATTAAAGTATCTTGTTTCTCTGGTATTTTTATGAATTTGTATGTTTTGTTTGTTTCCTGCATCGGGAGGCTGATATTCCAAAGCAAAATCTCCCCGTCTCTCAACATACCTGACCTACACCCTAAAGTGACGTACTGCTTCAGTGAAGGCAGCGCTGTGAGTTACCATACTGCATTCACCATCTGTGATTTGTGAATGTGTTTTTGAAACGGAGAATCTGGACACACCTGACATTTAGTGCTTTGCTCATTATTACAGGTCCTCAACGGCATGTCACTGTGTGGCCTGGAGAGCTTCGTCAAAGAGCAGGAGAGACTTTTATGTGGGCCGAGTGGGAAAGAGACAGCCAGGCACAGCTGTGAGCAGCCGGGCAAAGACAAGAGGACTTCAGGGAAAACTCACGGGACAGGTTGAGATTATATATTTTATCATAACGGTCTTGTTTTAGTTAGTTTTATCCATAATGTCAGTAGGAAGTGTTGCATTCCTTGCAGCTCTGGAGAATCAACGTGCAGTAACTGAGCATCACCACTTGGGTGCAGCAAAACTCCACTGTCTGTTTAGACATTTGTTGAGTAGTTCTAGTAGTCACTTTTGGTGTGTCATATGTGTTTTAAGGTGTTTCCATTGTGTTTATGTTTATTTGTTTCACACATATAAAAAGACAAATTTGCATGAAAGGAATATAAAATACGTGTGAGGGTGTGGTAGAAACATAAAATGGCTTTTATATATAAACACACCCAAAGGACATACAATAGGTAAAAATACTATCATGACAAAAATCCCCAGTACATTTTAGATATTAGTGTTCAAAACATTTCACATATAAAAATATACAATATAAAGTGTAGGAGTAAAATTCAAACATAACAAAACAATAATACAAAGAAGCAGGAGTAATCGCTATATTTACAGTTTCTAAGAGTGATCATTTTTTTCCCAAATCAAATGTTTTTGTCAGCAAAGCATTTCTAAGTCTCTTTTTGTACGTAGACAATGACACAGAGGAATCCATTAAATGGACATTTTCATTCCATAAGATAACAAAATTTGATAAAAAACTGACCACGGGATGTTTTATACAAAGAAAGATAAAGATTCTCAGCCTGTCTGGTGGAATAGAGAGTTAATAATATCTAAAACAATGAGGTAATTCTGAATCCTTATATCTCGCCTTAAAGACAAATGTTGATGTCAAATATAGTCAATAACTGCAATTCTTTTAAAAAAGTGGTGCACTTGGTGTTGCAGCATCCGAAAAAGTTGCAATTCTAATAAACTGTTTCTGTAGCAGCAATGTTTTGTTCAGATAATTTGGAAAAGTACTCGCCCAAACAATATTACAGTAAGTTAAATATGGATAAATGAAACTATAATATAATGTTAACCGACATGTGTACAAAAGCTCTTATTTTTCCTCAGAATCTCAAGAGATTTGTTGTTGCGTTGCTGTGGATTTATTGCGCATTTGTGCACTGCAGACACAGCTGTGGCAGATGTGGCTTTGAACATCTTGTGTCTGCTGATGAAGGACCAGTGGAGCTGGCTGTGCACCGAGAACATACAGAAGACCATCAGGCTGCTCTTTGGCACCTTCATTGAGAGGTAGGACTTTCTGTCAGCTTCTGTGCAGCTTTCACCAGTATGTTTTCCTCCTGTTCATACAGCTGTAACATGTAAATAACTCTGACATCCTGAAGAAGGGAGGTGTGCTGATATGAGTTGCATGTTGATACTACTAAGACATGAAAATATGTGACTGCAGCCCTTTTTTTGCTATCATGTGACATTATGGCTCTCAATTATTTTCCTTTCATACAGCTGAACATCCAGACGCTGGGTCCTTTTCTAGTATATGAGGCACTAAGTGGTTTGTAGCACACGACTGCTGCATGACATCCTCTCAGATTGCCTTCCAAAATTTTACTTTTGCTTTAAATTCAATGTTTTTGCCTCACCGGGAATCCTCTGTCAGTTTCAGGGTTCACTAAGCATGTCAGTGAATAATGTTCCTGCTCCTGGTTTATAGAGATTTAAGAATGGTTGTTTGTGTTGCTTCCCCTTCTGTGCATGTCTTTCATTCCCTCCTAATCAATCAAAGCATGTTTGCATTTATTTTCACTTCTATACAGTAGCTGATATCTAGTAGAAAAAGTTCATGCACAGAAAGAACACTATTACATTAAACTACTGATTGTGTCTCAGGTGGTTGGATGTAGGAGTTGCCCATCTTACCAGTGCCCCCTGCTGGGTGATTTACCTACAAGTGATGCAGGAAGCTGTATGGCCCGGCGGCACGCTGCCAGCTCAACCACGGCCGGAGCGTAGCACCAAAGAAAGAGAGGAAACCAAGGAGGAATGTCTGGACTGTCTCATGCAGCTGCTCCCCGGTGCGTAACAGCTGTTTGATTCAGGTTGTAGCTGTTTGAATTAATGCTATATTGATATTTGAAGGCTCCTGAAGCTATATGTATGTTTTTGATTTGTTTCATTATTTGTGCCCAAGCAGAGCTCATCACTGACATGCTGGGGAGTGAGAAGTACAGACTGAGCTTGGAGACCATGCTGGAGTCTTTACAGGATCATCAGATAAACAAGTGAGTCAACAACAAAACTGTCGAGTAAACATAAGTCTGATTCTGTTGTTTTAAGATGACGGCTACACTCAGGAGCTCAGAAACTGTATCAATAGTGTACACAAGATACAAATATCTGTGGTTATCATATCTATAATATATACTAAACCGTAAAACTACTACAGGTGTAACGCAAATCATCTGTATAAGTTTATGTCACAAAATATTTGTATTTGGATCACACCGGAAGTGGGCGTGTCTTACACCAGAAGTTGTTGGAAATTGTCAAATCTGTTTGATTTTCTGCATTGAGTAGTTTGCTGTTGAATTCAGTGACACTCATCATTCATATAACTATATGTTAAGCTGCCAACAAAATAGCATAGTATTTCAACCATGTACCTGAAATAATAACACAAGTCAGAACTGCCTTTGGCCATATTGCAGGTTGTGTTTATGATGGGAGGAGGCCCAGATTAATGTAAAGCTGGTCTGAAGTGTCTGTGATGAAAAATGAGAAAGCTATTGACAAAGAAAAGGGCTACAACAGCTCATCGGGCACCATTGCATAATTGTAATAAAGGAGATTGTGCATGCAACGAGAGGAGATCCAGATTGAAATAGATTATATTTGAAATGTCCATGAAGAAATAAGAAAGCTATTTCAAAGCTCCCTTGGCCTTTAATGCACTTTTGAGACGGCCCCTAACTCCTCAGTTTCCTGTCTTCAGCCAAGTCACGCAGAGTGCCATACTGTACATCATACTATGATAAATACATCTGCTCAATTTAATCATTTCATCTTCCATATTATCCATGTAAGCATCTGCATTAATAATAACAGTTGATGCCAGTCTGTCATTAACCCTGTTTGTGTGATTTATGCGCAGGCATCTGATCTACTGCATCTGTGACCTGCTGCTGGAGTTTCTGATCCCCGAGTCGTGCAACGAGACCTTCCAGGGGTCCCTGCTGCAGAGCCTGGCCAAAGACACGGAGAGGGACGCTCCTCACATGTGATCAGCACATAACGACACTCTGATGCCTCACAGTTGTAGGCAATCGATGGATAATGTGTTTGAGGGTTGTGACGTATTCACAATGGCTTGAAGTCACTAGAGTCCAGCAGCAGTCAAACAAATCCCCACTACTGATCTTACAGTATGTGCATGTCTGAATTATTACTTTTTTAATGATATTTCTTAAATGTGTTGAACTGTTTTGATGTGTAAAATATATTCAGAAGTCTGTTTTAAGATTTTATGTATGTAAGGCTTTTATTTCCCTTCGTCTGATGATTTGTATATTACACTTCTCAATGCATTTAGTGCCTTCAGCTGCAGCACTGTGACAGCTCTCAGTTAAATCAACAGTGCTCTAAAAAGACGGGCTAGGTGACTGCTTAGAATATCTGACTTTGATTAAACATCATGTACTGTAAGATCATTTAAGCACATATATTTTGTTTTTACAGTAATAGTGTAGCTTTAAAGTAAAACTTTAAAGTTGAATGGTCATAACAAGAGTTTGTATTGGCATCGGCAGTGATGTTTGAGGATGTCTCAATTTGCTTTTACCTGACAGTCTGTGGGAACCATCCTTGAATGAAGAAATTAGTCAGACCTTAATATTAAGAGCACTACATGTGTGAAAAGAGTAACTTCAATGATTCCCCCTAAGATCCCAGACGGAAATTTCATCAATAAAAAGTGATTTAGCGCAGGCAGTGTTATAGCTTTCCCATGTTCTTTTGATCCTGACCAGCCTTTGAAAAATACTGACTGCTTCACAGCCAACCTCTTTGATGAGGCTATATTAGTGTGAAAGATTAACACCTCACTGCATGACTTATGAAACCACTGTGAAAAATGTTCCTTTTATATTTGACTTAAGTGGCAGATTGAGAAAAAAAAAAGGAACAAAATCACCATCTATGAAGTGTTTCCATATGGCAACATAGCATTGTCGCCCACAACATATGAAGCCAATGTTCTTGTGATAAAAGCTTGCTCAAATTAATTTATTTCAAATTGATGTATTTTTGTCTGTTTTAAGGCCTCTGTGCCATAATATGCAAAAGAAAACGTCACCATGAATTAGGTCTATCGTATCAATTATTTTTTTTGTTTATTTGTTTATTTGTTTTGCACAATTTAAGACTATACAACATAACAAAAAAATAAATGAATAATATACAGTGCAAGAAGAGGCAAAAAACGCAATGGGCTTATCTGAAGCCTCCACCTAGAGACAAGATTAATATAAAGAACATAATAGCGATAAAACAATTAGGACAATATATATATATAATAACAACAATAACAATACAGTAAATATATATATTAAAAAAGGTGTGTTGCATGGAAGTGTATGGTTAGTGTTTGTGAGGAGGATATTGATTTAAATATCTATAAAGACTTCTTCAAACAACGTTGTGAGTGGGAAAAAATTAAAAAAACAGATTAATGGACAACATGGGGAAAAGCAATTACAAGACAGCAATTAAATGACCCTTTAAGCGACTTTTGAAACATGGAGTATACAAGTTACATACAAGTTACATACAAGTAATGGTATTTTGTGTAAAGCAAACGTCATCAATGAATTAAGCCTTTCCAATCAAATAAGGGTATTCTGTGTGTTTTTAACGCTCGTGAATATGATTGGTCTTCTGGACCTGTCACTCATATTTTCTGACCAATTAAAAGTCTGGAACATCAATGTGGGCGGGGCTAACGTTGTACCGGATGCTGTAGTGAAAGTGCGTCAGTTGAGGAGTCAAAGGTTCGTAAATATGACGATTTTATGGTAAAATAAAAACAATGGCAGCTATTAAATTATATAATTATCATGTTAAAGCAAATATCCATCAATATATAAAAAAAAAACAGAGTCGGAGGAGGAGGAAGAAGCCTACAGAGAACAAGTAAGAATGTGGCTAATGCTAATGCTAATGTAACTTAACTACTAGAGCAGGTGGTCTCTTAGCAACCTGCAGCTCTGGAGCCACATCCGGGTTCTTTAGCTCCTCTCCAGTGGCTCCATGTGGGTTTATAAACATGGAAATTAATAACTGTTTTTTTGTTTACATTTTCATTTTTATTTATCATTGTTGTAAGTTTGACCGACATGTCTTGCTGTGTGTGCTGTGCAGAGAGTTGATGGTGTACCAGCACAGCAACTTTTAATAAGACTGAAGTGTGTGAATATTTCCCCTCTGCTTTATCTTCTCCAAATGTATTCAAGATATAGATGGTTTAATAGACCCTTCAATTCAGTTGTTTGTGAAGGAACATTCATGTGTTCTTTCAGCCAACAGATTATATTTGCATGTGCTGTACCACAACCACTTCAAGGGGATATTTGATTATTTCCAGGCTTCCAATAGATGCTGAAGGAAAACTGATGTGTCAGTGTCATCTTGCAGAAAGCGTCATCTCTACTTATCATTTAACTCAAGTTAAAGAGACATCTGTAATGGTCGGTTTTAATGCAAAACATCTTTTATTTCAGTTTATTGATTTTTCAGTTCAGTTCCTGGCATTCAATAGGTGCTTTGTGCAACAGAAATACAATAGTCCTGCAACAAATACTATCATTGTGAAGCTTTAAGATGACACTTTGTCTAAAAGGTGAAGTTGTATAGTGGTTGGACAAAATAACAGGAACAACAAAACACAATCCAAATAACATCTAACCGTGTCATTGTCTTGACGAGGATGTTCACATATGTAAACGGTGTCAGACGTCAGTGTATAACGTGCGCCCTTTGTTTCCACGTGAAGTTCAGAAAGAATTCATAAATTGGATCTTAGGAGCATTTAGCACAAGCCACTTCCTTTCTCATGATATCATGGGCTGATACTGGCGCGGTCCCACCTCCTGTCTCATGCTTTGGGACTTCACTGGCAACCAGAGGAGACAAAACGCTTTGCTGCATTGATGGTGGCCCCATACGTCTCAGTCATAGCAGCTGTATTTTTCAACACAAAGCTCTCAATGGGACAAACATCTGTGAAATTTCACAACTAATCTGTGACTGACATGTGGACTGTCTGCTACAATCTCAGACTTATCAACTACTAGACGTTCTTAACTCCATCTCCCCCGTTTCAGTGCCGCTGCTGCACTACTCTACACACATGCACCTCTCCACAAAACAAACAGCAATATCCATCTGGGAATAACTAATAATAATTCATGTTAAATATGAATAATGACTAATGTTGTGGGGTTATTCCTTATTTCATGTGGTATCATACTGTAGATATTTTATAGCTCTAACCACACACCACAGATCTCAATAAATGTAAGTTCGGCTCACGTAGCTGGATTACAGGTGGATTTATGGACTTTTTCTGTCACGCGTCACTTAATGTAGACTTCAGAGTCAACCCCCACAGTTTGTTCTAAGAAACTCACAGCCAAGTTATTTATTTAGCTATTCAGGCACTGGTTAATAGAGTGATAATGTTAGGAGCCACAAGTGTAAATTGTCACTTAAGTTGAGTTATATTACCCTATAATAGTGAAAGCTCAAGTTTATTTGAGGCTTTGAAACAGCAGGATATCAAAGACAGAAGAATTAGTCCTGTTGGCCATGCTAGCGCCGTGGCTCTAGATACGATGATGTGTGTGTGATGGTTGGTCCACCACTCTGGTCCAGACTGAAATATCTCAACAACTGTTCTCTGGATTGCCATGGAATTTTGTCCAGATATTCATATCCCCCTCAGGATGAATCAGTAACTTTGGGGATCCCCTCTTACATTTCATCTAGCACCATCATCAGGTTAAAATCTTACTTTGGTTTCTAACTAAATACCTGCAAAACTAATGACATTCCCATCCGCCTACGCTGTAGTTCACTGGAGAGATTAATAAGATGCTGCTCTTGATGATGCCCAGAGGAACTTTAACGTCATGAATGATGATGATGATGATGATGATGATGAACTGGATTCTTGATGACTCCTCATGGTGCCAAACAGCAGATGTCCTGTACATGTGTTGTATTTGGGGTGTCAGCCAGAGATGACACTTTGCTCACTGACCACAGTGGGTCCCACCTTTTAAACCACAAAGCACCGACAGTCCAACTCAAGCAGGCCAGCAGCTGAACTATCATGAACTGAGTGAGTTTAAGGGGGAATTCCAGCTTTAAAAGACAAATGTACATACTCGTGCACATTTGCGCACACGCTCCCAGATGAGGCGATTACTCAGAGCAGCAGAGTATCACCAGCTGAGGTTACCAAGTGTGCTACATCTGAATGCTGAGGTAAATCCCTATGTTTTCCATCTTGCATTTATTATAACAGAGCGTAATTAAAAACAGCATTATACTTGAATCTTTGCAGATCACCAGTGTTGTCATTTATAATAACATCCAACAACAATGTCGGATTATGACACAGACACGCAGCATCATCTCCTGGTGTTGGCGTGCCTAACCGCTGATTCTAGCATCTGACCTTTAGATCAAGTGAATCTGGTTCCTGTTAGCGGTGTGTCCTCTGCTGCTCGGTGCAGATGTGCAGTGAGGCCTTCAAGGAACTCCGACACCCCGCCTCAGTGCCCTACTTCCATCTGCTTGGACTGGAAAAACTCAGATGACCAAGCTTCCTGGAAAACAACAACATATTTCAATAGCAATATGACTTTGTCCAATGCAATCCACCCTGCTATGCTATGTAGCGTGAGAGTGGACAGAGAGGTGGGCAACTGTGCTGTGAGTGGACTCATGTGAACTTCGGTGTTATGAAATTTAAAAATTCACTTGCGATAAGCAGAGGGAGAAACATGATACCTCTGAGTTGGGAGATAAATTGACCTCTTCCTCACCTTGAGACAGTCTGAGTCAAACATAAGTCACACTCAGTTCTGGTAACTGTCTGCCTCTAATGACCTCTTAACAAGTTCCTTAAAGGTTCATCAAGAGTTTCTGGGAACAATTCTCACAACTAAAAGCACAATTTTCTGTTTGAGTTTACATACAGTACTACATATAATATTGTTACTGTAATATAGTATGGTACTTTAAGTTCCTGCAGCTACAACCAGTTTGAACAGAACCAAGGTTTGCCAGTAAGGACCATGAGTTCACATTTTACAATTTTCTAATCTGATTAGTCAAGTCTTGCCTATCGTGGACTGATTGTCGATTCATATTTTTTTTTGCTCATTGTTTGACGCTCTTTGTTTGGGTGCGGCGCTGTCCGCAGTACTGAAACAGAGCGGAGGAGATCGTTGGACAGAACACGGTTTCTTAGCCTGCTTGCTTTTCGTGGTTGTAAATAGAACTTTTGGCCCTTATTCCATAACCTGCCATTGTAGCATTTCACAGACAGAAGGGAAGTGAGGGACAGTCAACGAGAGAGAGACAGACAGACGGAGAGAGAGAGAGAGCCGCAAGCCTCAAACAGCTGTTTCTACGCACCGCAAACAGCTGTTTCTACGCACCTTGGATAGTGCAACTTAGAGGGAGTGCAACTTTCTATATGGTGATTTATTCACGCACACTAAGGTGATTGATTGAAAGCACAGGAATGATTTAAATTTTGTATTAACAGTATTACTAATAGGCTGATATTTAAATAGGAAATATATCATGATCCATTGGGAGCACTTTTTTGTAAATTGTAGCTCAATTTACCGCCACTGCGACAATTAGACTGTGAGATTGGCATTCGAATCAGACTCCTTAGGTCACCCCTAGTCAACACTGAAAAATGGTCTACTCTGTTCAAAGACTTAACTACTTTAAAACCTTTTGTTGGCCACTCAGGGACTGCGGAAACAAGTTGTAAACACAATATTGACGTGTCATTCATCACCTTTTACAGTTAGCTGACATAACCAGCTTGTTGGCAGATTTCTGGTGATAATTCTCTGCAGATTCATTACGATGAGCGACCTCTTTCACATTACACAGTATAAATTTGATAAATTGTTATAGAAATATCGATTATAGACACTTTAACATGCAAAAATTAATTAATGTGGCCCGGGCAAGGGAAGTTTGGGGTCCTCTGCTGGAGCTGTTGCCCCCGTGACCCGACCACGGATAAGCGGTTGAAGATGAGTAATGAGTGAGTAACACGCAAACAGGTGCTTTTGCCTCCTTGGAGCTCTTACGTGCTACTCTTAAAATGGTGCTTTGAAAACTTGCATATCAAAATGCTAACCTGATTGGACTCCTCATTTTTTGATGTAGTGACTTCAATGTCCTTAGTCATGTGCTCTGTCCATTAGGTTGTCCAATGTAACCGTCACCAATTTTAAAGACGGACCAAAGAATGTCCAAAAGCCACGCTGATGTTTTTCTTCATCCCCTGAAGGGAAAATTCTCCTCTCAGTCCGTCCTCTCCACTTGAGCTCAGGTCAGCAAGTGCAGAGTTGCCCTGGAGCTGCTGAGGAGTCAGCGTCTTGCTCAAAGACACTTCAACAGGGTGAACGCTTGCTGCCACGGGGATTTGAAACAAAGTTGAGTCCAGAGTTGAGTCAAAACTTACTCACTGCAGCTCCCTACTCATTGTAAACGCCAGTCAAAACATAGAGAGTCATTTGGACAGTCATTTCTTACTGAAGTCAAGGTGCTCTGTTTGGTATGTGTTTCAAGAGTTTGTCTCGACCACAAATTACCATGTCAGTGATCTTAAAATAGTGCAAGTTACTGCAAGTTTGGTCAAAATATTTGGAGATCACAATCTGTATCTTCTTCACTGCTGTCCAACATGATGCACTCTCCCACTGTCCAACTCACACAGCTACTATTTTTACTATTTTTAAAACAGGCATGTGGTAGGGACTGACTTTGCTGTAGGTGTCTTCATGGAAAAAACATCGCAGACTTATGCCACTGGTTCCCAACATTTTTTGCTTTTGACCTTTTACAGCCAAGCAGTGCCTAACCGTGACCCCTCATCACAGGTTGCATATGTTTAGACTTGTATTTGCTTCGGAGATTGGTTCATTGTTATAGATTTTAGAGTCCTGAAGAGGTAAAACTCTTTTGTCTTTCATAAGAAAAGAGCACAGGTTTAAGAAAAGTCAGAAAGAATAAACATCATTTTGTCTTGTTAATCATCTCGCATCCTCTCACTAATTCAAGAGTTACTACAGATAGTCTGGTGTAGTCAGGCTTCCTGTCTTTTACAATGTTGTGCCGTAACACTGTACTTTAAGTTTCTGAGCAGATGTGAAGGTACAAAGAAAAAAAACTTTTGTACACCACAGTACTTAATACAGTACCAAAGTGAAAAGGTGTCTTGCTGCAATAAATCAGACAACAGATGATGTATGTTCAATATAGAAACTCCCTTTTGTTTTGTCAAAGTCTGAATGAAATTGTTTGTGATTGTATTGCCCCCCAGGTATGACCTCAAGACTTTGTGTCTCACGGAGTCGACGCCAGCTCCCCAGGTGGCGTTCCAACAAGGCAAATTGACATAAAAACGGCACGGCAGAAATGAGGTAAACCTGACAAATCATGACAAATCATAAACCCACAAAAAGCTGCCAGTCACTTATCACTCATGTTATTCAGTATCACTTATAAAAGCCTTACAAATCCTGATTGATTATTATGATTACATGCACCTGATAGAGGCAACAAAAGTTGAAGTGCCACTTTGAGGTGCAGGAGGCAGTAAAAAGACACCATGTGCAGTATTTTACATTACTTTTGATTAATCATTTACTTTACTGCTCATTTTAAATAGGGAAATATAATATTCTATAGTTGAAAAGTGGCAGGAATCTTTGTTTATTTGTGTTCTGCAATATTTAGAGACATTGCAGTACAACACACTTAAAATCTGTATTAGTTTGTGATAGTGAACACGTATCAATCTCTGTCTCAGTGATCACTTGTACATCATCTTTGCTGAATAGCTTAAACACTGATTCATAATGAAGGACTGGTGCCAAATTAGATGTCAAATCCCTGTTGAGACTAAAGTTTGAAGGGACTCTCTGTAAGAATCAGAACAGTGACAGCTAATCTAACTCTTCTGTTCCACTGCTCGCTTGTTTTCTCACACACTCTACTCCGCTCTCTCTGTCTTGCTTCACCACTCAATTCCCACGTGCACACACTCCCACAACTAGTTCCCCCCCCCCCCAATGTCGGTCACATTCCTGTTTTGCAAGACGGGCTCCACTAGAAATAACTTTGTTTTTTTGTGCTTCCGTGGAGTTTGTGTTGGAGTCTGAGTTGTAGTGGAGGCTGGTCGATTGTTGGCGTTAGCGGACTCCATTTCTAACCGAACTTTAGCTACGGCTAAGGCACTCGCGAGATCGCATGACATCACATCTGTTGGATTTTACCGGAAAAACAGGCCCGGGTTCTTCACATTAAAAGCAGTCTACAGGCTGAGAGAGGAAACCCAGAAAGTTGCAAAAGCTCTCATTTTTTGGGTTAAGTTACACACATTAACAATAAAAAATGATTTATGTGTGTATAAAGTTACATAAGGTCCCTTTTAATGTCTGTTTGTGAACTCTCTTTCTGTTTTTTTGTTTTTGCCGGACAGTTTTATAACCCCTCTTACGAGATCTCTGTTCTTTGGCATTTGTCCCTCACAAATGGATCACATCTTTTCAAGCTCAGAAACGAAGGATCTTAACTCTGAGCCCAATTCTCTGAATCTGGGCGGAAAAAATGCGCTGTTTTTGCTATCTCAATAATTCAGTGCAGGACTTCAATGAGCCATATAAGGTAAAATCTGCTCTTTTTCTGAGTGTTCATGCCACTCTGCTATTGTTTCCCATCTGCCAACAGGCTTTAAGTATACTTTTATAGCTGTCGACAATACCATACCGGCATTACAGAGAAATATCTTGCATGCAGAGGTTGTGCTGCAGCTTCCAGACAGCAGCTGTATCGGGGTGATGAAACGAAGCATGTCGGTGCGCCCCTCAAAATTCAACATTATGCAACATGCTTGTTAAGTGTTTTCACCCCTTCTGTACACTTTCTTTACATGATAGTAGTTACAGGCTGCACCTCAAAGGAAGTGTTAAAAAATGACACCACCTGTCATTTTAATAACTAGCCTTTGTAAGCCCTTGGCAAAGGCCAGGCTCCCGCTTGGAGTCATCTCTGTTTAAACAGGTACAACGTGGTAATGAGGCTGCCACAGGGTTTGTCTTCTACTACAAACTCTACAGGGCTCGCTGCACCGTCCACAGCATGAAACATTATACTTTTAAACAACTCCATTTAGCAGAAGAAGAAGAAAAAATACAGAATGTCCATTTGCTTTGTAGCGTTGAAAATGCTCTATAATCTGACTCACTGTAGCCGCTGTAGACAATATACAGAACTTTATTACACTTTACATGGAGGTATTGTGGAGTGGAGAAGTTGTTAGGTGGTACATTGCAGTGTTATGAGGATGTATGAGGTCATTGCACGAAGAGTGTGCAAGAAACAGATCCTGTATCAGGCCATGGGAAGGCAGTCATATTTGACTTAAATCCAGGAATTACACCAAGCCGTCATTCGTTTTTCTGACCTTTACACAGGCGGAGAGCAGACGGAGATATGTGGACAGTGTTACAGTGTGTGTGTAAATCAATCCAGCGGGGTTCAGCGTATCATCACGGAAGAATGCAGTTTTGCATTGTGCCAGGTTAGAGATTTAATACCAGCAACATGTGGAACAGGATAAGATGTAATGAGTCGGTGCTCCACAGTGCTGGCAGAGGTTACGGTATGTGCTTTGATGATGAAATACCTTTATGGTTCAAGTTTTAAAACATTATTGCATTATAGCACCTGCAGGACTGCCCCAAAGTTGTTTCAAAAGGCATCTGTGCACTTGATAGTTATGAATAATTCAACGGTTCCTGGAGATAGTCTGATGTAGTCAGGCTTCCTGTCTTTGACAATGTTGTGCCGTAAAACTGTACTGTAAGATTCTGAGCAGATGTGAAGGTACAAAGAAAAAAAAACATTTGTACACCACTGTACTTAATACAGTACCAAAGTGAGTAAAATAAGAACTTTCATCAGACAACAGATTATGTATGTTCAATATAGAAACTTTGTTTTTTGTCAAAGTCTGAAATTGTGACTGTATTGCTCCCCAGGTACAGTATGACCTCAAGACTTTGTGTCTCATGGAGTCGACGCCAGTTCCCCAGATGGCGTTTCAACAAGGCAAATCAACATAAAAATGAGGTAATCCTGACAAATCATAAACCCACAAAAAGCTGCCAGTCACTTTCACATCACTCATGTTATACAGTACAACTTGATTCACTTCTAGAAGCTTATAAAAAACCTTACAAATCCTGATTGATTATTATGATTACATGCACTTGATGAAGGCAAAAAGTTAAAGTGACACTTTTGTGACATAGTTTGCATATCAAACACTCGCCCATTGTAAATTTGAGACGTGCTGGAAGCAGCAAAAAGATTTCTTTTGATTGGCAAGAATCTTGTTTGTGTTGATTTCATAGCTTTCAGCAAAGAGACTAGTAGTAGTAGTAGACTGTAGTGTCAGAAGTATACACAGTGGTCATCCATCCTGGTCAGTGGAGGAACAAAAACAATAAAGAGCACATGACTTTTCTGTAGATCTTCACCCTTTACCCTTCTGCAATATTTGCAAAAATAACTGAGAGCTTCTTTTTTGTTTAAAATCAACCTCTGTGTGTCTGAAACTCTAGCAGTCAGGTTCTCACTCTTCTGTTTGTGAGGCGACCTGTGTGAAATGAGGTCTGATGGCTTTATGGGGGTTTTGGGACTTCTGGGAAATGGCTGTAATTGGATTAAGACTGACCGCTCTCCCAAAGTGTGAGATGAAAGCCATGAAATACCAGCGAGCGGGCCGTGAACAGGTTTTTTTCAGCAGTTGCACCACTGGTTTAACACAGTCTGTTTTGTTGATTCGCGACATTCAATTTACAAGACTGTTAACACCAGCTATGAATGACTAAATGATGTTGTTAAAGCTGAATGACTTCAGGATGAAGATGTATTCTTTGTGTGTTGCTATGAATTTGACTCTTCCAAAACATCCAAACTTGCTTAATTTTGCTTATTTCCTTGATATAGTTATCACCTGAATTTGGGTTTTGTATTTAGGTAGGAGAATATGTGTGTTATACTGTATAAAGAATAGATAATTTATAGGAAAACAGTTCAAATACACTCTGGTGGTTTTGTATTTTGTGTTTTGGTCTCATGAGAGATGTGGGTGAAGAAGAGAGGTTATGAGTAAAATAATTTACTGTATTGGTATTTCATAAATTTAAAACAAAAGTGAAATACTCTCTCTTTTTTTAAATATACTTATGGGTCTGTCTCTTAGAGGCCTTAAGGGGGCACTGCAGTGAATCAGATCAGTCTCTATGCAGTGATGGAGGGTATGTGTCACTGCTACAGTGACACAGCCTTCATACTAACATTACCACATGGCAGACTGTCACACATAAGCCTGGACTTCAGAGGATGCTGTTCTCTTTCTGATTTCAAATGTAGGGGCGAGTGTGAAGGGAAGAAAGAGGGTGGGTTAGAGTTAGCTGCTGTAACATGCGATACATGAAAAATAGAGACAGCTGACATAACACAGAATAACCTAACTGAAGCCAGAGCTGACGTAGGACTGCAGTCACCTCAGTGTCTGTCAGGACTTCACTCTACAAGCATTCATATGATCGATATTGACGTAACATGAACTAGGAGAGCTCTTTGGGGGCTGCACGTCAGCAGCCGGAGGGTTTGGCTGAAAGACAGAGGGTGGAGAAGTCCACCAAACTGTCTTTTCTCACCAAATATGTACAGAAAAACTGCTTTTGTAGGCCTCATATTACAGTAGAAATTATGAGTTTCACTTCCCTTTCAGATTTCCAAGTCATTGCTTATTAACAACCACTTACAGCTAATTAAACGGTTAGGGTGTTGATTTGGAGCTGATTTATTTTCTGATTGGGATTTAAAAATAACATGTTTCAGAGTTCAACGTTAAGTTTTTTTTTCACTTGCCTGGTTGGACAAGTGGGTCAGAAAACTACTTGCCCAAAGTAAATTTTTACTACAACAAAGACTAAAGTTAATTCTCATGTCTAATCTTTATTTAAAGGTCCAGTGTGTAACATTTCGGGGGATCTATTAGCAGAAATGGAATATAATATTCAGAACTATGTTTTCATTAGTGTATATCGTAGCATTTATTCACCGACAAATAAACTGTACACACACTGTCTGCTGCAGCTACGTTCACAGCTATAACGCCACTAACCCACACTAACCGCCGCCACACACACACGGTCTGTCGGACCGTCGCTAAAGTTATGCCAGGCGACAGAGTGCCGTTACGCCGGGCAAACACACAGCTGACAAGCTACTAAACTAAACTAAATGATGCAGTGGCGGATTTTACTGGGAAAGTGGCTGCATGTCCAAGACACTTCATGCAGCACCGTGGCTGCTAATGCTCCCAAACAGGTGAACTGGGGACTCATACACTGCAGCTGGCGCACCGCTACATGAGACGCACTAATCTTGTCGGTTAACGGTTCATAATCGGTTAACGAGGGTTGGTTATCGATTACATTTTCTTTTCAAAATTATCATCCCTAGTATAATCACCTGAAACTAAGAATTGTGTTTTCGTTAGCTTAGAATGAGCTCTTCATATCTACATAGGGAGCGGGTCCTCTACACAGAGTCCACCATGTTGGTCTGCCATGTTTCTACAGTAGTACAGAACGGACAAACCAAACACTGGCTCTAGAGAGAACCTTTCACATTTTTATGTTCCCTGAAGGCCACCGTAGTTCTTCGACATGCTTGTGAAACTGCGGCAACGTTAGTCGCCTTGTGACCTAAGTTGCTCCTAAAGTAGTGTTATTATGATAAGGATGGCCTCTGAGCGAGGTGAACGACGTAACCACGGTTCTGACCTGGGCGGCTCACGTTACCGCAGTCTTGGAAAGAGAGGAGTGAGCGGAGGGGTACTCAGTTGGTTGCAATCTGCAACCACACCACTAGATATCACCAAACTGTACTTTTAAGTAAATTAATCTGGAGTTTCGCCCACATCCTCTAACGCCACCCAACTGAACTCTTTTTCCAGGAATTGAAATACTCACTGCTTGCACTTGTCTTTACCCACCACCATTTTCTCGCGAGTGCTCTATCAGTACTGCACATGTGCAACTCTCAACAGAGATGGGAAGGAAGTGAGATGGTTCACTCCTTAGCTACTGCCATCAGCTCCGGAAAACAATGTGTTTATTTATTTTTTACCAGTTGTGAGTGAGAGTGAGTTGCTAGATTTACTAGCCTGAAGTGGCATTTTACTCGCCCCGGGCAATCAGTCAATCCTTATTGTGGAGCCCTTTGTTTACTGATTGAGTGTACACAATTTTTTTTTTATAACTGTAATGTAATCCCCAAGCTTGTACTTGGTATTTTGCATATATGGGTGGTGAATTCATGCAAATGAGGAGCCAAATTCACAGAAAGTAAATACTAAACTCAGCTGGAAATGGTATGATTATATATTTGCTGTACATTGTGATCGCATACATCTCATGCAGGGATGATGAAGAGAGAAGTGCTGCTCTTGAGGTTTCACCTCCTTCTCTCCCTCCTGTAGAGTCAAAGGGGGTTTGCATTAACACTTGGCTACACAGAGAGGGACTTTCTGAAACGTCTTGTTCTTGCCACGACTAAGAACAGTCCCAGAAAGCAATGGGATTTGCACGAACGAGGCGCAAACACTCAGGAACACAAGAGCAATGTTTCTGCCTCACATTATCGCGCAGACATCAGCTGCTCTTCACTCTTTAAGTGTCTCTGACGCTTTGGCATCTCTCTGTGATTGCTGAGAACGTATCTCATGAGCTCACATCACCACTGTACACCCTTGCGTTGTGACTTATTTATTTAAGTTTGTGTTCACATCACTTTTTCCACCCTCTGCATGTCACGTATTTATTTTGTTCATATGGAAACCGCAGCTGGTTTACATCGCGGCTGTGGAGCTGTAATCACAGTTTGAACCAGAAGATTTCCATATCTGTATTTGAAAATCCAACATATGAAATTGATATAGCGGCCCAGCACCAGAAACAGTTTGTTCTAATGAAGTCTTGTTCGCATAGACAACTGGAACAGTACCTTTTCTTTACATATTTTAAGTCCTGAACTGTTTTTTATTGTTAAAGCTACATATTAATTATTTTTTTTGGGCCAAAGTGGATTTGATGCTCATTGTGAGTATTATTGTGCTTCCAATAATTCATACAGTTCATATTAGTGACTTGTTGAAAACCAGAAAACACAAGAACATTAATCTGTTCTTCTGGACAACTTTTCTGGCGTTTTCCTCCCTCCCGTGAAGCACCTGTAAGGACACCAGCGCCACCTATCTGTGCAGAAGTTGAGTGGAGTCCTGCCGGCCCCATGCCAGGCCTCCACCGCAGGCAGTTCTGTGTTTTGGCGTCAGTAAACCCCTGCAGGGTTATGTAACATCTACAGCAGTGGGCTGGTGATTTATTGTACAGGTGTTGGGAGGCTCAGAGCTGGTGGAGCTCCAGTTATAAAACAATGCTAGGGGCATGTTCACTGACGGGCAGGGTCAAGACGCACATGTGGACAGGTGGAAACACACGGTAGCCTTCATTCTTACATGTATGCAGATGGAAGACTTTCATACATGCACACATGTTTATTTGACGATTACATCTGAAGGAGTTCTCTCTGGTTTCTCCTTGTACTCCATGTTCCAGTGCCAGGTGTTGTGCTGGTATGAAGGTGTGTGTGTGTAGGTGTATTTAATGAAAGACAAGGGAGGCCTGAGGCTTCTCTGCATGTCTCAAATCTCACAAATCTCAGAATTGTCATTTTCCGTAGTTTGTCTTTATGGTCTACAGAGGATTCTGGCTTTATTTTTAAGGCAAGATGGGAGGAAAGATGTCTAGATGATTCAGTTTGAACACTGCTTCCATGTGACTTTTTCCACAATTTAGAAGACTGTTGGTTTTATACAGACATACTGAACTTTCCATATGCTCCATAGTCTGACTCACTGGATGTAGACTGTAGGGTTTAAGTCTGCCATAGGCATTCTCCTCCCCTTCTGCTTTCTGCACTATTTCTATTTTGCAAGGACACCGCCGCTGCGTCCTGTGCTAAGCGCCTCACAAGATAACTGTGATTGGTGTAAAGAAATACAAACAAGCCAGAGCGTTTTTTTAATCTCCTATACCAGAATGATAATGGGTGACCTTTCTTTAGCACTGACACAGCGCTGTGGAGAAAGGTCTGGCTAAGGATGTAACGAGAACCGATACTTCGGTAAGCCGATGCCAAAATTCTGAAAACGTGACAGTGCTCATTTTTCTACAGTTACGGGGATCGGGACTCGAGACTAACGGCATACCGTCGTCCTGGGGACAATAGAAATTTTCTTGTGTGTTTGTTTTTTACCGCGGTATTGAATTGGGTATCAAGAATTGTGGAATTTCACTGGTATTGGTATCAACTATTACATTTCTGGTATCCTAACATCCCTAGATCTGGCTATGCGCATAGCAGTAACATTCAAAGTACAGTTTAACAAATTGTTATTTAAAGTTCTGGTAGATTTGGCGACACATGTGGTTAGTGGTGGTAATAACGTAACATCTTAAGAATAAAAGTCCCAGAATTATGTTCGAAATTAGATGTTTATCGTTCATTGGGGGGAGGAAAGACACTTTAAGCATGGCTTCTTTGTAAAAAATACAACAGAAGAGAACCTTTACAAATCCCTGTAGCTGTGCGGACACAAATAGTTTTCCTCTTCCAAATGCTCGGGATCAGCTGTGTCATTGTCATGCAGTATTGAGATAAGATCCTTGATCATGAATGCCTTATCCCCTCATCTCTTTTCTAGAGCTCTGTGAAATAACCAGTGAATCGATTCATTAAGAGATCTTAAACTTATTTCACATTCAGCTGAAATTTAGTGGTATTGTAGACATATGATCTCTTTTCTTTAATCACAAAGCCAGGGCTGAAAGAGAAAAGCCTGCAGTTTAGGCATGAGAAGGTCCAATGGTGGGAATTAGGTGGAGGAGGGATCTCTGGTGTCTCTGAGAAGACTCAAGTATTTTCCAAGGTTTTTTAAGGGCGACAAAGCGCCCTGATCTCTTGGTGAGGGATGTTAAAGGCCTTTGATCAGTCAAGGAGATGTCTGTAGAGCAGACGTGCCAACTTAAGGAGGATCAGGTCTTCACAGATGTCTCAGCGATATTCCTAACCTTCAACTATATATTATGTTGTTTGCAGTTTTGCTTTGAAGCTCCCAAGTTTTTTAGAGCCTATTTCGTTCAGACACAGATCATCCTTCATTAGAAATATGAATATTCTGGTGCAGAGCCACACACACACACGTCAGGGATAATTGGACATATTTTACCTTTACTGAGAATCACTGCTGCCAATAGTATGAAAAATATCCAGAAATGAAAACAAATGGAGACTACATATATTGTTGGAATTCTCAACCAGTGTTATATGTCCACAAATCCTTCATTAAGGTTTTAAAAAATCAGCTTTGGAGTTTATTTTCACAGATAATTTAAGAGTAGTGTAACATCATATTTTCTCAATTTGCCACAGGGCTGTGGTGGAATATGTTGGGCAGTTGTACAAATATGTTCTAACCTTGGACAAGTCTTCATCATGATGTTGACATGAGAATTGGAAACATTGTGGTTTGAAGCTAAAGGGATTTGAAAGAAAGATATGTCACGGATAAGAAAAGTGGTTTAAGGCCGATATTAACAGAGGGAAAAGCGGAGTAGCGTTTGGGTGCTAATGCTAATGCTGTCATCTCTGCTTTTGCTTTTGGCAGTCGAACACTCTTGTATCCCTCCTCTAACCTCCCATCATCTGGAAGAGCAAGTTTTGTTTCATGTTATTTTTCACTTTATTACACACTTGACGCCAGTTCTTTAGCATAACTTCTTATTTTTCAGTTGGCAAGTTTGGTTAAAAAGATGCTAATCCCCTTTTCTTTAAGAACCGAGACTCTGGCAAGTCAGCAAAATCCCTCGATGATTGAATGATTGGTAACAGAAGATTTTTTTATGCTCTCACTTCAAAACAGTGTGTATAAGAATTGCTTCAGAATAAAATAAAATAATCCCGAACATATGTGCTGATGAGTCATCCAGAAGCCAATCGGCCAGTTCCGAATGGGCACGCGCCCCGAACGGCCCCGTCCCGAACAGGCACCACACTAGTATTTGAAAAGAAATCTCTTACCAATCATATAATGACACTATTTAGTGCTTCATTGTGATTATTCTGCTTTGGCTTCCCAATAACATGGAACACAAACTGCATCAATGTTAGTGTTCGTGCTAGCTCTACATTCACACATGTTAGGTATGATTCTCTCTGCTATAATACCTCTTAACGTTTTTGACTCACAACCTTTATACGCTATATAAAGAAAATATCCATAGGAGTGCATAAACTCTGATTATTGTTCTAAATAGCTCTGTGTGCCATGTTGAATTATGTCTGTACTTTGTAAAGGGCCTCAGGCAAAGTGCCTGTTTGTGATTATAGTGTAGTGTAAAGGTTACCAAGATCATGTGAAACTTCAAACTTTTGTCAGAATAATGCAGATGTACAAGATTGTCCTCTGGATGACTGAAAAGTTGCAGTTTGAAACAATAAATGGATCGTTAATGCCACTAAATTGAAGTGGATGTTGGTTTCAAAACATATTCTTATACAGGGACCACTCTTTAACTCCTTATCCAAGTAACCTTGAGGTGTTGCAGCCTTTTTCTCACCAAAAATCTGGAATAAGTCATTTTGTGTACGTGGGAATGTTTTCATTTTGCTTGTTCAAAGAATTGTGTTGAAGTAAAAATGGTTACAGACTGTGCTCTTGTAAAAGTTTTATCAGAAAGAATCACTGAAGTAATCTAGATTTGACTTACAGTCGACAGCTCTGAGTGTTTCATTAGTTTTGAGCTTGCAAACCACCTTTCACATGATATTAGTACGCCATGCAACAAAACTACGGTAACGTCTGCAGTTAGGTTTAGGTAACAAAACCACTTAGTTAGGTTTAGGAAAAACGTCAAGGTTGGGCTGAAAATAAGTCCACCTCCCCTCCCACCTGCCATAAGCACTCTTTCTCCCTTTTTATTCTACGCCACTAACTCTGAGCGTAGCATATTTACGCGGATGCATTTACATTGCAGTCAGTACAGACTACATGTCATACAATTGATGCACCGAATGCAAGAAAGACGTTATTATTGCACGCTAAATGCCTTGCACATTGTCATGTCATTCATACATCTTTTCACGCTGAAAGACCACAGACAATTTTTGCAATAATACACTTTTGAAGGTGACTTTTCCTGCGGATGTGATTTTTGAGAGCTATGAGAAACAGTCATATTCTGTATTTACTTTTTTTACAACAATTTAAAGTTAATTTAGAGGCTAAACATGTGCTGGACCGAGCTATGAATACACCAAGATGAAATTGATATCAATCCTGCCATCTATATCCTGGTAAGAAAGCAAGTGAGCACATTCATCAGAATATTAGAATATTAAAAGATAGGCATCAATTCTGTCAACCTACTTACATGAGATTGGATGCAAATAGTGGACGATGATGTTGATGGCAAATTCTTCCAAGCCCATCTGACAGACTGACCTTCCACACTCTAGCTGATCGTAAATGCAGAATTCTTACATTGATTTCATATGACATTAAGTTGTCTTTAAAGATGGATCATTTCCAGTGTTGGGCAGTACTTGAATTTTTTTAATCAGTTACTCATTACTCATCGTAATAAAAGCAAAAAGTAATGACATTACATTAATAATGACTCAATAGCAATACGCATGGCATTACTTTTGTGACTCAGCACAGCTCACAACAACTCTAAATCCTCAGTACCCACACATCACATCCCTGTAAACGTGTAGAAGTAGAAAACATGATGGTTTAATAAGCAGTCAGTCTACATTTTCGAGGTAATTACTGACCATCAACAGATGGCTCAACTGTAGCCCCAGACGGTGACTGCACACAGCTCTCTTGAATTCCCGACCTCGCAGTGAAGCGGTAGGGTTCACACATCCTCCAACAACAACATAGAACATAGACTTACTAGTGACTAGCGTTAGTAAGCCAGCTAAGAAGACACAACATGTAAGTAAGACAACTTTGGAGTTGGTAGTCTAATTGCTCCGCGACACCTCCAAGACCTGTTTTTCCTTTGAACACAGAGAGACCAAACTAATACCATCTCTCCATCAAACTCCCAGTAACAAGCCGACCACATACAAATGTCCAAGTAGTACAATTTAAATTGTAATCCTTTACATTACTTGCTAGTGAAAACATTGGGAAGTACGTAAGGCTTACTGGTCATTTCTCAGGGGTGCAGTTATTCAGATTAATGCTGCCAGAACAAAGCAACTTAAAGACCAGATGACTGGCTCAGCAATGATGTTTCACCTCCAGTATTTTCTGTCCCCAGAAACACCTAATCCCTTATTTTCTTAATTTTTTTTCCAACTCTGGACGGTCTTTCCCCCGCTTTCCAGGGGTGTAGTTTGGAAGGGAACCTCCAGTTGGGGGGTTTTCAGAGATACTGGAACACTCAAGACAGCGAGTGTGGTTTTCCTGCTTGGATGGCTGTTTTTCTGCCAAGCCATGGAAATGTGCTGTAGCGTTGGGGTTTCTGTGATGTGATGCTGACTCCATTACAGCGTGGCTGTGCGTCAACCTCCGGGAACCTTCAGGGGTCGAAGCTCCGGGCCCCATCAATCTGTAACAACAACACGCTGATGGCTCAGTAACACAACATATGATTCAAGAGATTAGCTCGCCTCGGCCGTTATTTTCCCCTGAGAGATAGCAGTGGAAATGTTGAAGAGATCAGAGTCTATGGATACTGGAACAAGTGAACAGCAATATGGAACATGGATGCCGTCATTGGTTTTCTTTGACTCTACATGTAGAGTATATTATGGTCTTTAATGGCTAAATGATGGAATCAAGTGAATAAGGGTTTACAGTTATAACGTCATGAGAAAAATCTTAACGTACCCCTGTAAAGATTTGTTGTTGTACTAATTATACCACAACACAGGGATCATTATCACTAGCTGTTTCATATAAGTGAATTAAAAGTAATGCTTCAGGTATTTTACATCCCACCAAGAACACAACATCAACAACCTGAACTAGGAGGGGGTCTCAGCACCGCATTTTTATGTGGCCTAATGAGCAGCTGTCCCCTTCAAAGCTGTATCTTTTTGGTTTATTGTGCCTCATGCATTATGTGTGCTTTTCATGTGATAGATTATAGTATTATTATATTGTACATATCCCTTAAAGGGATAGTTTGTGTGTTTTGAAGTGGGGCTGTATGAGATACTTATACATAGTCAGTGTATTACCTGCAGTAGATGACGGTCGGCATGCCCCAGTGTGCAGAAGTAGACAGAAGTACCGGCACAGAAGAAAAGCGATGATGTGCGATTTCTTTTAGGTGGCTAAAATGTGTTTTGCTGCCGGCCCCGTCCACAGCAGTACATCGCTTTGCTCCCATGGTGGTACTCCTGTCTGTTTCTCCAAACTAGGAGCGTGCCAGCCGTCATCTACTGTAGATAATACACTGACTACGCATACGTACCTCATACAACACCACTTCAAAACACCCGAACTATCCCTTTAAAACAACTGGTGTGTTCCATAAAAGTCACCTTGATTTGTGAGTGTTTACATCCTGCCGAGTGCAGACACAGACTTCACAGATCAGTTTTATGACAAACAGCTACCAATCTTTACTCATCTGACAGGGAATATCTAATATTTGCATGAAGGATTACTCTTCTTGGGTGTTTATGAAATATATTGAAACAAGGCTGACCTTATGACAGAGTTGTTTTGGCGTATTAATAAGCATGTGCAGCCAGAAAGCACTACTTTATGAAGGAAACCAGCAGGGCGGCTTGAGTAACGTTCTTCAGGGTGCTGTGGTTTTATGAGTCCTCCCATCGTTCTTAGACAAAACACTTAATCCTGAGACACCAGTGCTTTGAACTGCATGGGGTGGACTTTGGTCATCCTGTCTGTGCTGTCTTCCAGGAATCTGCTGCTCACATGTACAAGCACACAGTTTTTCTCTCAAGAATGACAAAGATACAATTTTAGAAGCTACAGCTGCAGTTTTACAACGTGGAGGGATAGCATTTGGATCCGAAACCTCTCTTTTTTTTGTTCTTTTTTTGTTAGTGGTGTGACTCTAGGAATGGCAATATCAGTCGGTTTTGATTGATACATCTCAGCATATTCTGACTTTTCCTCCAGTGCTACCAAAACCATTTGTGGTTTTCAGTGATATGCCTTGACAGTTATTGGATGGATTTCTGTGATATTTGGTTCAGTCACCCATAAGATGAATTGTGATGATGCCCTGACATTTCTCGACCTCTGTGCTTTGGTTTTAGTGCTAATTAGCAACAAGCTAACATGCTAAACTACAGTAAGATCCTGAACACGGTAATTATTATCTGGTAAACAGCAGGTGATGTTAGCATGTTGGTAGTAGCATTTAGCACAGTGGTCTCAAACTCAATTTACCTGGGGGCCGCTGGAGGCAGAGTCTGGGTGAGGCTGGGCCGCATCAGGTATTCCACAAAAAAAGCTTTGTTAAAAAAAAAACAATCTTCTCAAACGTCATTATTAACAGTTCTTTAACTTGAATGGGTTCTTCTGAACATGAACGGTTCTTCTGAACACGAACTGTCCTGAACATGAATGGAACATTGAAGAACATGAACGGTTCTTCTGAACATGAACTGTCCTGAACATTAATGGAACATTGAAGAACATGAACGGTTCTTCTGAACATGGCCTCTATTGCGTCTCCCACTTTTCCTGAAATTGTCTGTGCTCGTCACCAACCTTTCTCTTCACTGCAGGCTTTGAAAAAGACATGATTGGGGCTGTGTGACAAGATATATATTCATTCCACTTGGTGTCACTCCGCAATAAAGTTGTGCCTGCTGTGTTTGTGTTGCTCTGCAATTACACCACCAAACCGCTAGTTGGCGGCGGCGTCTCTATGAGTTTCCTTCTTCTTCTTCTTCTTCTTGTACTACAAACAGAAACTGAGCGGAGTTGGAGCTAATAACTGTTGAACCACAGAACTTTTACTGATATTACTGCAACGCCGAAAAGAGAAAATATATCTGAGTGGATTTGTGTGAACAAACATTGAAAAGATGGAGGCAGAGAGAAGTAGAACTTGGTCCTGGCCGCTCAGCATCACTGAGAGACTGGACCAATCACAGCTGTTGCGGTCTGCGTCGCCGGGACGTGTAGTTACATTTCTGGAGAGGTGCACGTCAGGCTACGGCGTCGATTCAACGCAGAAGTATAAATCAAGCTTTAATCAAGCTTATGCGATGTTACACGGGCGCCGCCACAGTTGTTGTGAAATGTTTCTCTGCTTGCATCAAGCCCGGCCGATTGCCCGTCCCCGGGAGCCATATACCCCGCTGTGATTGGTAGGTTCGTTCAGCTCGGGCTCGCGCAACAAAGGGACCTTCCACGGCAAACTGCCATTCACATAAACCTCGCGGGCCGAGGGCGCCTGGTTAGCTCAGTTGGTAGAGCGGGCGCCCATGTAACAAGACTTGGTCCTGACCGCGGCGGCCCGGGTTCGAATCCGGCCTGTGGCCCTTTCCGCATCCACTCTCTCTCTCCCCCCTTTCCAAGACTCTATCCACTGTCCTGTCAATAAAAATGCCCCCAAAAAAAAAAAAAAAAAAAAAAAAAATTTACGGGCCGCACTAACATTAAACTTTCATATCAAGGTGGGGGCCACAAAATATCGTCTTGCGGGCCGCAATTGGCCCGCGGGCCGCGAGTTTGAGACCCCTGATTTAGCACAAAGCTCTGCTGTGCCTCTTGCATCCGTCTGACGAAAGACGTTTTCACGTGGAGCGATCGAACTAGTCACAAGACTCCACTGATGACTTATTTGAATCTGCGGCTTGTTAACGGTTTAGCGATTACGCCAATTCTTTCACAAACATGTTGAATATTAAATACATTACACGAACTTTGGCACCAGACAATAATAGCTCCACACCTGCCATGTTCCTGAAATGGCGATGAGAAACCCCTCTGCTTCGCGTCGGGGTGCGGCATCGCCCTGTCGGGGTTTCTTTCTCAACAATGATTATCCCTTACATATTAGAAATAAGACACAGATTGGAGTTTTTCACAATGTAGCATTTAGAGCAGAATAAAATACGTGTCTTGCCTGCATTTAGAGAAGCCTCCATCTTAAACCTGGAGAGCTTATTGGACGGCTCCCTGCCCCAGAACAGTCTCCCAACTTGTCTGTTCTTACTACCAGGTGCTTTCAATAAGTTTCCCTCAGACTGAAATGTCCTTACATGGCGCTCTGCTGAGTCCAAACATTACTATTGTACTCGTTCTTTTCTTCCAAAATAGCAGAATAAAAACGCACTTTTCATCACCAGTCGTCTGAATTTATGGGGAACTGGCTCACTTGTTTAACGGGCAGATCAAACCACAGCATGTTCGAGTACAACATGATTCTCTCAGTGCCCCGTACTTTGGACTGAAAGCGGAAAAATGAATGAAACTCTACTCAAGCGGTGACTTTATAAGGCTGGCATCAGATACGTGGTTTACTTTTCCCCATAAACAAATGAAAACAAATCTCCTCTAAGACAAAACTGTTAGATTTTAGATGATGGTGATTTACAGGTCCCGGTTCTTTAAGTGCCCATCTGTCTAACAGCTTTCAGAGTGTCAGAGAGAACCACATAAACATTTTAATCACTATAGTAAGCCTGAAATAAAAGTAAATTGATGATTAATCCAAACAAGTCGAGAAACACACATCTGTCAGATCTGAAGGTGATTGATTCCCTCTTTAACGCCTCAGTGTGCTGGAACAAGCAGATCCCTCACCTCAGTGGGGCAATTAAAGAGTATAGAGAAACATTTGGATTTGGTGATTGTGATCTCGACTCCATCGCATTCGGCAGTAAACCTCTTGAAAGCACACCAGAGATTACATATGTTGGCCAAAAGGATGACATCATCAGCAAACACCACGGATGCAAGCAGATGTTTCCAAAGCAGAAAATGGGACTCATGCAACAGAGCATTTTCATATTCTTATCCTGACAATTGTCTCACTTTCTTTGACATTTGCTCATACAAGTGTTACGAGTCGGTCGCAACTAACTAGACAAACGTGTCATAAATTGTAAAATTGTTGTCACTCCAGCGGCACCACCCACAGAAGCACAGTGATTTCTTTACCTTTGCCAAACCCATGAAACCCATGTAGAGGACTGTAGAAAACTTCCATGACGCGTTGCATGCACTGCACAAGATCACCACTGTTTGTCTAGTCATCACTCTGGATTTTGTCGTTACACTTCGGTGTACAGTTTCCATATTTTGTTTGTTTGAAAACATCTGAGTAGCACATTTCTGGTTCCTATTATGATCCAAATGATGTATTGATTTCGTCAAACTTTTAGTACTAAACTATCAGCAGTGAGTCTTTCCTCTTATGATAAGATTTGGACCACTTCAGCTAGACCAATGAGGAGTTCAATGAGTTTTATTTCAATGGACTCCTACAGTTATTTCCTTACAGAAACATATTGTGGGCATTCTTTGAACTTCAACCATCTCACATCAAAAGTTAGATCACGTGAGCGTTGGTTTAATGTAAATTTGAGAGCTCACGCACTGTTTCCTCTCCTTTTCATGAGCATATAAGCAGGTACGTCAGTGATGTCGAGGTTTTTAAGTAAAGTGAGAAGCCCTGTGTTTTTTTTTTGGTCTCATGTAATCCCCACATAAGGCTCAGTCAACACCTGTGAGAGCGTTCACGTCCCTTCCTGCAGCTGAGTGAGGCTCCTCACTCTTCTATTCTCAGGATGTGCAGGAGGAGTAGGATGTGGGTCAGGGCGCACCGCTGCAGGCATGTGTATTTTCCATCGCTCGAGTTATATCTGTCAGTGGATCAGCTGTAGCTAAACAGGCATTAACTGTTATTCATTTACCACACAATGGCTGTTAAAGGAATTTGAAATTGTGTCATCATGATGAACCGGCCTACATGTTGCTGAGGAGTAATGGGAGCGCAGGTTATGTAGGGCCTCACGGGCGACGTCTTGGCTTTCACGTCTTCCAGGCTGTAAGTGCTCAATTAGTGCCACAGTTTGGCAACAGATTTTACACACTTGACTCGGTTACCAAGGAAGTTCAGGAAATGGCAAGCAGGGTGGTGCCTGCGTGGGATAAGAACTGGCATCCAGACTAGTCTGTTGGGTTCGAGCTGCTTCCTGCTGCCATGTACACTCATGTGTTATTGTTGAATTTGAGAGGGCTGTTTTGCAGTTTATTTCAGGCAATAAGAAAGTAGTTTGTTTAGAATCCAAGCTTGGTTTTAATGATTTTCCATGTTACGTTAAAGGGACAGTGTGTAACATTTAGAGGGATCTATTGGCAGAAATGGAATATAATATTAATAAGTATGTTTTCTTTAGTGTATAATTACTTGAAAATATGAATTGTTGTGTTTTCGTTAGTTTAGAATGAGCCGCTTATATCTACGGAGCTCACCGCCATGTTTCTACATTAGCCCAGAACGGACAAACCTAACACCTGCTCTAGACAGGGCCATTCACATTTTTGCGTCAGCCACCATAATTCTCTTATAAGCTTGGCACACGTGAGAAATTTCAGTTGATTGCAATCTGTATCCTCACCACTAGATACCACCAGATCCCACACCTTTAACAACATATGTCTGCATTAATATTGTAATTACAAAACGTTTTGTTGCTGATTCAACTCACTAACAGTAATTCAAAGGTCCTCGTTTCATACAACTAGGGCAGCAACTAACGATTATTTTCGTTGTCGATTAATCTGACGATTATTTTCATGATTAATCGAGTCTATAAAATGTTAGAAGATGGTGAAAAATGTGGATCAGTGTTTCCCAAAGCCCGAGATAACGTCCTCAAATGTCTTTTTTTGTCCAAAACTCAAAGATATTCAGTTTACTGTCACAGAGGAGGAAAAGAAACCAGAAAATATTCACATTTAAGAAGCTGGAATCAGAGAATTGCCATTTTTTCTTAAAAAATGACTCAAATCGATTATCGAAAAAGTTGCAGATTAATTTAATAGTTACCAACTAATTGATAAATTGTTGCAGCTCTATATACGACCATGGATAAGATATTTGATATCATTATACTCGCCAAGTTACTGTATTGGCCCGAATATAAGACAACCTTGATTTTCCGACAACTCCTCTTTCCAACACCTGTTTTTGGAAAAAGAAGCACTTTCATACGACTGGGAAAAGTTTCCCTCAAATAGTACAAAGATTAGATAGTCCTCATCCTTGAGCCTTTTCTCTCGTCAAGTGAAACATTGAATTCTTTTCTGAAGGCAAAACGTAAATTCCACATTTGTGTAGCTCATCTCTCAGTAACATTCTTACAATCTCATGTCCTATCCTTTTGTCTTTTTGAGCTCCTCATCATGGCATTATGTGACACCGGTAATTCTTGTCTGCTTGACAGATGATTCGGTGCCCTACGTATAGGTTTCAAAGAAACCCCCAGGTCATCCAAACTTGTTTTGGAGAGAGAGCCAAGCAGTGACCTTTAAAAGAGGAATTATTGCAGACTTTTCAAGTGTGCTTACTTTAGGTTTTACCTCCAAAAATGCTGTTTAGATAATCTGGACAAACTGATTCACTGATTTCCTGTCCTGATGTTGCAATCTTCCCAAATCTGTGCAAACACTTTAGTAAATACAATATTATTATAAATACCATATGATAATACGATAATACTTTATTGTCAGACAGGTCTGAAATTTGTTTTGCATCACAGCAGCTCCATTTGCAACATCACAGAAAGGACAAAGACAAGAAACAAGGATACATACATTTAAACATTACAATCACAGAAGACGATGTTAATGTTAGAAATGGTTTCCAAAACTACTAAAAACTAGATCCAAGTTTTAATAAACTAACATTTTCTTTTAACTTGGTATACAATCAAATGACTAAACCTATACTTCTTTTGAGTAGGAACGCACCGATACCAATGGGACAATGGGGCCGATCTATTCAATTCAATTTTATGTTTATATACTATATACATTCAACACTGGAACTTTAATTCCTGTTTAAGTTTTGACCGATTTGTTGCTGCATTAAAAAGGTTTACACCTGAATTGTAATACCTGTTAGTTTTGAAGATTTTTTTACTAAGTTGCTGGTGTACGCGTTATTATTTCAACAATAAAAACAATTAAATAAAGTTATATCTATGTATTCATTGGTCGCATTTAGTTAGGAAAGCAGTGTTTAAGTCGGGCCTGATGTTGTCTTACACATAACAAAATGATCCCAGTGACTTCCACACAGTAAACATACAGCTTATTAATGAATACACTGGTATCGGATTGGTACTTGGTATCGCTATCGTTATCGGGACTGAAAAAGTCGGACCGGTGCATCCCTACTTTTGAGATGCACATATTGCTTGTACTGCAGACTAGTAATGACGGGGATAGGTGAACAGTTCCCAACATGCTGCTTTTTTTTCACAAAAGAAGGAAGGTCTAAGGCACTCTTCTAGCAAAAAGTTCAAAAGTCTTCTTCAGGGTGTGTTTTATGCTGCAACTCCAAGAATAGTCATGATAAGTGTCCACCATTTTGCATTTTCTTGCATGCTCTTACATGCTTTTCAGTGAATATTTAAAGTGTTTCACTGCTGAAGCCTACTCAGCATTTCCACCACTGTCTGTAAAAGGTTTTACAAACATGGTTAGCCTCATTAATTGAATGGCAGGATTAACAGCATCAGTAGTTGGCAGCGAGTCAGCAGAGAAGTGAGTCAGTGTATCAACACAGTAAAATTCCACTGGCTTCATCAGGTCACCTACAGAGCATCACCTGAGGGCCTTCCTGTCTTGGGTAGTAAAACTGATTCGGACATGTGTGGGGCTGCCCTTTATGGAGCAGGAAGCCTCGCTCAGGCCGAGGGGTCAGTCCTCCCAGAACATACTTAGTAAATCAGACAACACATGTTAGACCACGGGCTCGCATTTACACGTGATTGTTCTTGGGAGTTTCTTAATGTATGCTTACTGAATAATTCTTTAGTGACGCTTGCAATGAAAACCTCTGCAGCCTCATGCTTGGTTAATAACAACAAACGAAGCCTGCGTTTAAAGCAGCATCTGCCATCATTTGTTTCAGTTCAAAGTCCTCAAATGACCTGTTCGTTTCACAATCGATCAAACACAAAAAGTCCCCATGAAAACATGCTCATGCGCCAGCACGGACAGACATGCTAATGCTTGTGCTCTTTCTCTATTGTATTGAATCCAAGTCTTAAGCGTGCTGTAAATGACCACATTTTGGTATGTCGTGACCACTGGCTCATAAAGTATAAAGGGTTGTAACAATTTATTTGATTTACATACATCGTTATTCCCAAATCCTACAATGTCACGACGATGTGCTTGTTTGTTTTTTGGAGATAGAATAAAAACTGTTTTAATTTTATTATGCACTTTTGATGTATAAAAGCTGAATATGTGAGTCTCCTGGAAACAATTTTGGGGGAAAAATAACCTTAGATATTAGAAGTAAAAAGTAATGGCAGTGGTGGTGGATATCAGGTTGTAGGTGGGGGGGTTGCGATGGTGGTTGCACACTTGCACCTGTAAAAAACCAGGAGACAATGAGCAGAACCCCCCTCACCTGTATTAATAGAAGATGTGCGTTGAATCCAATAATGAATGCTCATAAAGGTCATATGATTATTAAGCACATTGTTCTGTGATCACAACCCACCTCATGATTGAATCACTATAAAAATGATGTGATTGGTAAAATAATGAACATTTGCATCTCCGTCGTATCTGCCGTGTAACTTGATTGAACCATCACCCCTCCTTTTGGGTGTCTTTTCAAGTGGAGCTTTTTTTTTTATTGCAAGCCATGCTTTTATATTTTATTCATATGACATGCCTTCAACCATGTTTCTCATTTTGCTCTGATGGCGGAGATGAAACACAAATTGCAGGCTGTGCTGAGAGCTCCAAGGCGCCGAGGTTTGGCGAGGCAGAACTTTACAACACTGGCAGCTTTCAAGCCTTTTGGTTCTAATTAACTCTCCTCTCTGCGAGACGGACACCACGTCCATTTATGTCAAAGCTTCTTCGGTGGTTGTAAATCATTCAGGCCTTAATATCTTTATATCTGTTAATTACATGCAAAGGATATACTACTGAATATACCGATATATGTATAATAGGATATATACCGCTGACATTTGGGGGTGTTCAAACATGAGATCTGTGTTTTGCCGTACTTACAACCTATGACGGATGTTTGAGTAAGTGTTGCCACATTGCATCATTTGGTCTCACTGAACAACCATGTGGTGACCTAAGTCTAAGACACTCGCTGTGTCTGTTTGTTTGCAGCTCTGCATCCTCCATCTCTCCTGCTTTAGCATGGCCTATAAAGCTTTTAAAATACAAGTTGTTTTTATCCAAGCAAAATAACATCAGGTGTTTCTACTTAAGGCACCGTGTACGATCCAAGTCGGTGGTCTTTTCTCAATATGTGTTAGAGTGAATTGCATTCATCTTGAATCAATATTTTCTTCCTCTCCCAAAATATTTTCTTGTAATCCGTTAACGATGACAAAGAAATCTGATACACTTATGATAATAATGCTTTATTTTTGTGACACGCTAGTCAAAGCCAGGTGTGGCGCGATGTCTGAGACGCATCTGCGTCATCGGGATTTCAGCTCTCCATGTTTTATGTTTTTTTTCCACATTGTTGTGAAATTGTTTCTTGATACCAGACCTTATTTCTCAGAACAAGAAAGGAGTGCAATTTTACCACGAGAAAACAAGATTAATATACCCGCCAGATCTGATCGTAAACATACGCTTCTACCTCCGCAAAACATGTTCTCAAGTCAAAACAAATGAAATTAGGGAGATATAGATTAAGATATAGTGTGACAACATTAAGCACACTGTCCATCTCAAACAATAAGGATGCTTCTCCTGTTTCTATTAATGTGGAAGACAGATTTACATTTACAACATGTAAATCATCAGATACCACTGCAACACCATAAAAATGGAAGAAACAACATCAGCTTTCCATAAAACGCATTGCGTAGATTGTATGTATCTTCAATGCAACCTTTTTTCTTCCTTTGCACATGTTTTACTGTTGATCGTCATTCGTAATCCCTCGTGTCAGAAGTATGCAGAGGAGAGAGAGAAGATTCATGGTTATCTCTGTGCTTTTCCTAGAAATGTAAATCTCTTTAAATCTGAGTGAGCTACGGGATCCAATATAGTGAGTCTAAAAGCCAGAATGAAGAATATTGTTATTACAGTCACAATCTGTTAAAATCTGTGATAAAAATGAAATGCAAATAATATTTGTCTTTATAAATTTGTCTGAAAGCTCAAACTGAGACAACCAAGGCAAATCTTAAATTACTATCATTCTTTATATAAGTTTAATAGACACAGTGTGCAACCGACTTCATGGACCCATTTTTCCAGAGGAAAAATAAAACTAAAATAGAAATTAGTCCCTTGAAACTGACATTAAGATCTCCAGAAAGCCATTAGGAGGACTTGGCAGACATCCTTCAGTCATTTGATCTGATCTAACTCCACGCTGATTCTGAAAAATACCCAGGTATTTCTGTATTTCATATCCAAGCACTGTTTTATTTCCAAAGATTAAGGACATTTTATTGTTCCAGAGCTCAAGGGGAGCTTTAGTGCTCTCTGTTTGGCTCAGATGCGTTTTCCATGACGCTGTTACCCTCGATCCTATCAGACTCCTTCTTGGCAGGTTTCATTCGCTGGATGGGGACAGGTCTGTCACATTCACAGGTTACCTTTTCAAATGGGGGAGCGAACATGGAAAGATACATAATTCGCGGGGTGGTCCAGGGGTCCTCTCCCAGAAAAAAAATAGAATTTAAAACAAATTTCCTGCATTTACACCACCTTACCACCTGGATTAAGTCAAGAAACAGCCACCTGCACTAGTCTAGATTAAGGATGTCCGACTTTTTCAGTCTCGATACCAATAGCGATACCTGGGCTTTGGTTATCGGCCGATACCAAGTACCGATCCGATACCAGTGTTTAATTAATAAGCTGTATGCCTCACTGTGTAGAAGTGACTGGGATCATTCTTTTATGTGTAAGTCAACATCAGGCCTGACTTAAACATCGCTTTCCTAACTTTGTAAAACAAAATGCGACCAATAAATACATAGATATAACTTTATAAAAAAAAATGTATTGTTAAAATAGTGAATCGTACACCAGCAATTTAGTAAAAAATCTTCAAAACTAACAGGAATTACAATTCAAGTGTAAACCTTTTTAATGCAGCAACAAATTGGTCAAAACTTAAACAGCAATTAAAACTACAGTATATAATGTATATTGTATATAAACATAAACCGATATCCGATCCAGCTATTTGAGTCAGTATCGCCCCGATTATCCGATTCAGTATTGGTATCCGTGCATCCCTAGTCTAGATTAGTTAGATTGAGGGTGCTATATAATACAATAAAAATGAGTAATCCTTATGTAGCATTTGAAAAAGGTGGGTAAACTGCATTTATGTGCTTTTAGTTTACCCTCCACTACATCCCAAATAATAAAATCAACAGGGTAATGCAAAATATTAATAACCACGATACACTTAAAAGAGATGATTCTTTGATTTGGCTCCTTCTCGAACATCACATCTCCACAACCAAATCCTGTCCGTTCAGCGAGCTAACGTTAAGGTGGGCTGGCTGGCGAAGTTAGCTAACGTTGACTCGCAAATCAGTTCGACATTTCGGCGACAGTACTATCCTACTTTTACCTAATATAACTTATGTATAATATAAGTTTGGCTGGAGTCAGTGGGCCAAGCAGGTTCATTCCACATATGCTAGCCTATCTTTTCTATTTTCAGTCCGTGATCCCAGTTAAGCTAAATGGTTTCATGTTTCTTATCTTTTTGTAAGCAGTCAGACTCCTGTGTGGATTAACACACTGTGATTAAAGCTGTGGCAAATGATGAATGTAACGCTTTCGACTGAACCAACTCAAAGGCTGGTCCAAAAATGTGTTGTTTTTTTTATTTGTATTACTTGTTTTTGTCAGTTGCTGAAAATAATAAAATGATCATCTTTAATGATCATTTTTAAAAGACAAAATGTGGGGTAATAAAACTATAACTTTGCTCCCCCTAGTTGAATAATGGGGGGGCATTTGATCCACTTGCTCCGTTGCTCAGGCGCCTACGGTCCCGTTTAGACCGTATCTGTCCGGATTAAACTGAACTGTTTAACTACATTGATTGCAGCTGCTGTTGGATTGTCAGCATAAGAAGTTGTTTACACGGGTTTATTAGATTATGTAGAAGCTGTTTATCGTCCATATGCGTGTAGAGCTAAATGGCAATTAGCCAAACCATTTTAAACAGTATCTGATGTTACTGAGTTCAATCGAACAGGTCTGTATGTCGATTTTGATTGTCACTCCTGAAAAGTTGCGCTGTAATTATCACAGCTTATTCCTGTCAGCAATGATTGAGCCAAATAGTACTCGTGTTCATCATTTTAACTGTGTTTACATGCCTTTAACTTTTCCAGTTTCCTTATCTGTACTGTAACGAGGCTCTCTCATTCAACATGGAGCCGCTGACCTTGCGATGTGCAGTCTGTTGCTTATCTAAGTCTGAATATTTACCCTAAACTCAACTGTTTTTGACACAAAGGCTTCCAAAAACTATAAATCCTCCCGGTCCTTCTTCCGAAAACATTGCCTTGGGAACATACAATGACCACATCTAGAAGGAAATTCATAGAAATTACCATAAAACCATTTTAATTGTAAATCTGTTGTTCTATAAACATAATCATTAAACCGTCCCCATCCCAAATCATAATATGGTTTGGATGCAGGACAACATTTAAACATTTTCAACCACCCAAATTAAAGAGGGAGCTGCAGTAAAATATGACTTGTTTAGTATTTTGTATTTGCAGAGGTGGTACTTAAACTGGGAGGGAATGTGGGTTAGTCTGAAACATTAAAAAGCCACAATGTCCTCATTTGCACAGCTTTCATATATTCATTACCACTAATACAAGAGTCCAAGGAATTTAACTGATGCCTTGTCATCATCGCGTGAGCAGGCAACCAGCTGAACCTCCAGGAAGTCACTGCTCACGGCCAAAAAATAGTCCTGCATATATCCCCCCCGTTGTCCTTACACTTTGGCTTTTGTAGATTAAACAGATGAGATATAACATGTTAATTAGTGAGCTTTAGAGGTGGATTTTGTTACTTTTTGACAGATTCAGTCTAGCTTTTTCCCCCTGTTTCCGGTCTTTACGCTAAGCTAAGCTAAGCTAACTGGCTGCAGGCTCCTGCTTCATATTTCCTGTACAAACATTTTGAGAGTGGTCTCAATCCTCTCATCTACCTTTCGTCAAGAAAGCAAATAAGCGTATTTCCCAAATTGTCAAACTATTCCTTTAAGCAGGAGCTGAACGTATAAAGCCCTTCTTCTTGATACCATCCCCATATTGAATAATTTATCAACATGTTGCCTGAAGAAGATCAATGTGAGCAAACATGAAACTATCACAATACCAAGACAGTATTTTCTGATACACGGACATAGTAAAATGGTTTCTGCTTCGCTGCCCATTTCATGGCCTTGATACTAACGTATATTTTCCCTCCTCTTCATCACGCCTGGCAGCTATCTTTCATATTGTAAAACCTGCACTGTGGTTTAACTGTTACTCTGGGATGTATCAAAGCTGAGATTCTTGGATGAGTTCCACATCCATTACTTTCTGCTTGCTTAGCAGATTGTGCTGCTTGTAGGGAGTAAAATAACAGCGGTCACTGCTCAGAGAAAGATTAACTCATCACCACACAGAATGAGATACTTTAATACAAGGGGGGGTGAGCTGGTTTCATCCTTGAAACATTAATTTGTGACAAATCTTTGCTATATAGATGTTGCAACCCGATCTCATGGGAAGGTGTATAAATAGCACGACATTACAAGGACATTCCACATGTCTTGAGCCTTTTCACGTGCCATTGGTACGTCTCTTTTTGCGTGTCATTTTTACGCCACCCAACAAAACTACAGTAACGGCAGCACTTCGGTTTAAGGAACCGAACCACTCACTTAGGTTTAGGCAACAGACCATTTAGTTAGGTTTGGAGAAAACATCATGGTTGGGCTTAAAATATGTATGTAATCTAAGTAAAATACGTACGGAAACAACACAACAGAAGTACGGAAAACACGTCAGAAACGTCACTAAAAAACACGTAACTAACGTAACTTCAAAATAACTCAACAACACTTTAGGACTCGAACACCGGTCTCCTGGTTGAGAGTCCTGTGTTTGTTGGACCCTTTATCCACTTCCTCTTCCGCCCAGCATAAGCAGTCTCTGTCACTATTTATTTTACGTCACTAGCTCTGAGCGTAGCATATTTACGTGGATGCGTTTGCATTGCAGTCAATACAGACTACATGGCGTGCAAATGACACACCAAAAGCAAGAACAGCGTTCTTATTGCATGCAAAATGACTTGCGATTACCTTGTCATTCATACGCCATTTAGTGCGACCGGGCTGGGATGTTGCGTCAAGACTTGTTCAGTTGTTCATGTTTGTACTTTTACAAGTTTTTTGTACTTTGACTTTCTCAGTGAGGGTCAAACTTTCTCAGTGAGGGTCAAACTAACACTGTGAAGGAGATCTTTGCTGACTACAAAAGGGCAGTATAGTAGATAGTTCCACACGTCTTTGAATCCCCTCCGCCTGCGAGGACGCAACCAGGAGACCGTTCCTCTCGACTCTGACAGATTGCCGATGACGGTGATGATTTCAGGCCTCCTTTGCATCTGACAGAACCATGTTTCTCGTATCCAGATCGTCTCTAGATGTGGTTAAACTTCAGAGGAGGAATCCATCTCTTGGAAAGAGGTCTGTTCTATACGGCTGTTCTCATTACAGCTGTGGTCGATGTCACCACCATCCAGAGACGTATTCAGATGTGGGAGTTGAGATGAATGGGAAAGAGTTAGTTGGCCACAGCGCGTGTGTGTGTGTGCACTTGGAAGGCTCCGAGAGGAACGATGATGTGTCCTTAAAAGGATGAAGAGCACCATCTGTCAGCTCTTTTTTTCTTAACGTAGTTATACGGACCGATTATTGGAAATGTGGTTGAGTCCAGTATTGTTACAATGTGTCCTAGAGATGATGGCATTTTTTATCCATCTTTTT
The DNA here is from genome assembly GCF_043250625.1 of Sebastes fasciatus. NCBI lineage: Eukaryota > Metazoa > Chordata > Actinopteri > Perciformes > Sebastidae > Sebastes > Sebastes fasciatus. The sequence continues at coordinate 28,877,060 of NC_133810.1, read as the reverse complement.
TCCATCTTGTGTGCATTTACCCCTGCATCTATAGGTGTCTGTCTTAATCGAGTGCCACATTATGGGATAAAGCTAAGTGGGAACTACCATCCATGCAGATGATGGAATCCATTAGTGTTAACACAACCTGCAACATTTATAGATTCCCAGGTGAGGAAAGTTACTCTTTTAAATGAACTCACTGCAATTTACGTTTTAAAGTCCTGCTGGGGTGCATTTAGCAAAACCACCCGTGCTGTTAACAGTTGTTTCCATGTGTGGTTTAAAGGTACTGCCCTCACTCTCGCAGAGTTACATGATAGTATGCTGCAAGGATGAGTCATATAACCCAGATATGAGTTAGCGTTTTAACACTTCCGGTTCCCTTGTCTTGAAGTCAATGGTTTTTTTTAATGTGTGTTTTGTTAGATACCTGAAATAAGGTCTGTGGTTAACACAAGCTGAAGACATTTTTTATTGTTCTACAATATAAAATACGTCTATCCCACTCGTGGATTTTGAAGCCTTTATGTGTCTAATGGCCGGTTCAGACTACATGATATCAGCCCGATTATAGCCCGACACGGCCGTCGTAGGGTGTCGACTCGGATCGGGAACGATAAATGAATGCCGTGTGCAACAATCGATCGTTTTATCTCGTGTAGTGTGTCATAGTACATGACAATCGACACCGCGTCTGGGACGCCTCACGAGATCCCGACAGAAAGTCTAGCATGTTCGATTTTTTTTTTGCTTTCCACGACGTGTTCCGTCACGGCCGTGAATTTGACCGGCTGAGCACAGACGCACACAGCTGTAAACAGAAGCACATGGCTAGTTATTATGTAGAATGATGTCATCGAACCTTCCCAGCACAACTGCTACCGGACCTCGTGGTAGGATATTCAATCTAGGTCGTGTCGGAGAAAAAAACACCACCGCCATTGCGTCTTTGAGCATGGAGCATCCCGTTGCGCGTGAATTATATTTTTGTGTAAGTATCATAAAAGATTATGTGCCACAGAGCTTGTTTTCCGCAATAATCGAAAATTCAATGGAAAAATCCCATTGGCTTTTTGTTGAGGGAACCAGGGCGGTGTCAACTTCCTGGTTGGCCTACAAAAATACGTCAACCCTGCAGCACTCTATATAATTCAACCGGAGCAGATCCATCACTTGACTTAAAAGCTGTGAAAACATCTGATATTTCTTATAAATTTTGACCCTAATATTGTATCACAGTGGTTGCTTATACTTTTCTTTACCTCTCCCTTAAAGTACATCAGAATATCTGATCTGATATCACCTGTTCATCTTTACATTTTGCGCTGTCCATAGATGGGTTCAGTGATTAGATCATTTGTAGTTCAACACCAGAATACTGCATAAGCCTTCAAAGAAAATCTATACAGAAATAAAACTAAAGAAGAACATCAAATGAACCAAACTTTACTTGGACTGTCTGCTTTTTCCCTCATATTTTCCTAATATGTTTGTGGATTCAGTCTGTTTAACCGTTAAACTTCATGCTTGTGTAAAAGAAATAATTTGCTGCAGCTGTTTTGGCTGGAATATAATTTTCTTTCCAGCCACAAGAACTTCATTATTTATCTGTGCTGATGTGTCACATCCTGACTAAGAACAATTACCGTCAACATTGTCGTTCACAGTACATCACTTATGGAGATGGTCATCTGCCAAATATTCATTAGTCTCTAGAGTGAATGTTGCTGTGCGTCAATGGTTTCTTTGGGCTGCATGGGTGTTGGGGTGGAAAATGATACGATATGGCAGAACAAAGATAAGGGGGAGGTAAGTGACTCAGCCCTCCTACTGAATATCAACTAGTAGTTCTGGTATTTTAAAGGGGAACTCCACTGATTCTACACATCAAAGTCTGTTTACAGGTCTTGGGGAGTACCGCTGCATATGTGGAAAAAGTTTTATAAAGCCTTTTGTGGCTCCAAAAGGAGATGTGCAAAATCTGTTAAATGACCTCAAGGGATGTCACTCAAGGCAGTGTCAGTTGGGGCTGAAGACTATAAGTTTGAAAATGAAAAAATAATTTCTCCTATCGGCCCAAGGCTACATGACTGAACAGTTGGTGGTCAAGTTACATTGTGGGTAATGTAGGTGGCAGGTTTTGACCAGTGGGCAACCTCTGGGTCTGAAAAGTGAAGCCAAAGTTTCTTAAACTTGCATTCTTTCTAATAGCTTTCGGTTGCGCTTAGCTCCACCCTCTCGTGTCACTTCTGGTTGCAAATAACCAAGATAGAGACAGACAAAATGCTGAACTCGAGGCTTCGAAGCGGCAGTCCTCAAGCATTGAATAAAGTCACGGTGACGAAGTCCGCTTCTTATATACAGTCTATGGTTTTAGATCCTTTTTTTATAGGATTGCAATACTAAATCTCCATATGGAGTTATTTCATTCTGCCAGTCACACACCTCAGGATCCAGAGCTGGAAGGTCCTTCAATGAAGTTTTCACAACTTAACAAGAATCAACAGCGTCTTACTGCAACAGTTCATCTGACTGTGAATGTACAAAGACTTTAAGTCACACTTGAGTGCATATGCTTCGCTGGCTGCTCCACAGTGGACTGTGAAGGAGTCAATTTCTGTAAATTTCTGTAACTTTCCGAAACCGACATTCACGCCCACTTCAGGCAGCGATTGGCCAGCCAGGTGTCCAGGGGTGAAAAAGTAAGCAGGGTTTGAACTTCTCTCTAAGGCCATGTTTAGACCGACTTTATCCCTCTGTGAAATAACACAGCAGCCTTATTCATTTGAGTGGGGCCAGTCCAGTGACGCAGACGACTCTGAGAAACAATATTGTCTGGCAAAAACGTTGAACCTGGCTCAAATTTTATCGGAGCAATGCGATGTCACCTGGCAAAGTACTGACATGGCCAATCAAATACACTCAAGGCACTCATTCCTGGTAATTTAATTTTATGCATGAAATTTCTACTGGTTACTTTGCGATAGATACAACAACATCCTGTACTCGAACTTAACTTCCTGGATCGTATTTCATGTCTCACCGATACCTGACGCAAATCTCCCCCACCGACGCAGCCCCTTGCATTTTGAGTCTGAACACCCGCTAACTGAGACTCGTAGGACATTACGGCGAGATTCACACCTGCAGATGAATAGATGGTGGAGGGCAAAACTTCCCACAGACCCCAAAACACCCAGCAGCTTGGAAATCTGTAGCTGTAATTGAGGCCATCATATTGAAAAGAGTAAACCTCCCACGTAGACAGAAGATAAAAGGTCTATAGAATATCTTTATTGAGGTAATTGAAGGTTTCCCTAAAGGAGAAATTACAGGACGACTGGTATAAGTACAACATGCTGTAGCTTCTGCACCTGTACTGTACTGTATGTGCAGATGAATCGAACCACTAAATTTTGAGAACTTTTTTTTTCAAAGGGAGCTACAACGTTGATCCTTTGAATCATTTTTTTGTGCTGAAGGCTGTTGTAGATTAGGTTTTACCCCGTTTTCTGTCTTCTCTCGGGAAATATTTCTAGAGAAGTTACAAAACCTGAACCAGTTCCTTTCAGTGAGCTGCTGTCCAACAATGTTTCTCACACACTTTTACCACATTTTTTTCCCCCCTACACAATTTCATGCCAAGATTTCCATTTTATGTGACACACCGTTTGTGTGAGTGCATCTCTACATGTGGAACCAATTTGCTGCAAGCTAATGAGTTTCGCAGGTGGTTGGACTTGTTGCGTGATACACTGCAGTCGGGAACAGAGCGCAGATACGGCGTTTTGGCTGAGGTAACGCTTGCCTGCATTGGGCACAGTCGTCTTAGGCTCCATGTTTACCTTTAATGATGTGTTTTATTATCAGATGTTTTCTGTCCACTCTTATTGGCAGTGCTTAGACTGCAGATTTTAAAAGAAACCTAATGTGTGTAATATCTTAATCCAAATGTAATTTTCTTTGTTTTACTTTAACAATAATTCTTAATATGAATAGTGCTGCTGTCACTGCAGCTGAATACAGTAGGAGTATACAGTACAATGTATACATGTACAAACAGTATGTTATGTAGAGCAGAGATTAACTGCTGCTGATGTGCGACTTTTCTGCTGAAGAAATTGTGTTACACCACAGCTGTTTGAAGGCCTTTGCTAAGTAAAATGGATAGCTTTAGCCTTGGGGAGAAAAAAAATAAATGAGAAGGGGAAAATAGAATATTCTGTGAATGAGTCACAGGGCGAAGGGCGGAGTGATGTCGGCCCAGTCTTCACAGCTGAGAGTGTGTGTGTCTGTGTGTATGTGTGTGTGTTTGTTGGGGGTGAAGGGATGGAGGGATGGGGGGCACCATGAGGATCACTGGGGCCTTCTGGACCCAAGCTGTTGTTCTGAGCACAGACCAACACAGACCAACAATAGAACAAACTACACACTCTTTGTTGAGCCAGCAGCGTAGACTGTGTTTAGAAAAGCTTCGGTTGTCCTCAGACTGAGGTCACTCCTGACATCAAGACTGCAGCAAATGTTTAATTTTTCATGAGCTTTGTGCTTTCAATGAAACGACTGATTAAAACGTCCAAAAATGAGCTTTCCATGAAATTTATTTAAAATGTGAATAGCAGATCTGAAAGAGTAGCTTCACTGTAGTTAAACTTGTTTTAATATCATTTTTATTACCCCGCGACAACGTAGTCGGGGGTATATAGCGCTCCACGTGTCCGTCCTACCGTCCATCCATCCTTCTTTCCGTCCGTCCTTCCTTCCCTCTGTCCATCCTTCCGTTCGAGTGTGACACTTTGTTTTCCGGAGCAAAACTTGAAAACTATTTAACTTAGGAACTTCAAAATTGGTATGATGGTTGACAGTGTGGTGTAGTTGTGCCTTTTGGGGGTTATTATTATAGTCCAATTTTTCCAAAAGGGCAAAACCTTTGGCCCTACTTTAGCAGGGGTCAAGCAGTGAGCGGGGGATCGTGAGCCATGCTCACTTTTACCATGTAATATAATGTAATTACATCACTGCATATCACGTTTATTGTGATACGTGTTTATCAAAAGACCACCCACATTAAATTAGGTACATCTCCACGTTACCAGGTTAAACTATGTGGAAAGTAACAAATCAAACACACACTGTCAACACTATACTTACTGTGTGGTTTCCCATGTCAAAATGAATATTGTCTCATTCCAGAGCCCCCTTCTCACATTGCATTATAGTGCTCAGGGAACGTTTTTTTTCCTATGTTGAAATTTTGACTTTATTTGTAATTCACGTCCAGCTGTGGCTCTGAGTCAGCTGGCTGAGGCGCTGGTCAGCCAGATGCTTGATGGGTAATTATACTGTTCAGGAAGTTGCAGAATACATTACAGCTCTGGGCAATACTCTGCATGTATTTGTGTGTGTGTAGGAGTGAAGTACCATTTACCCTTAAATAAAGTTCATTGCACCAGATACAGCAGGCTGTTTTCGTACACCGTTAGTAGCTATAACTATGAAAAGTAATGCACTGTAATTGGTATATATCCCACAAAATCGATTCGTATGTAGTCCATGTAATCGTGAACCAAGAAGGGTAAAAAGAGGAGATGTCACGCATCATCAAAGTGTCATATATGTTTGGGGTACAACACATGCGCAGTAAAATCTGATCTGCACTCGCTGAAATTGAAAACAGCTCTAGTTACATTGCGCCGGAGCTCAAAACCTTTTCCCAGCCTCTTTCAATAGGCCTTTTCGTGAACCAGGAAATATAAAGAATGGCAAATGCCACGCAGGGAGGAGGTCAGGGTGGATGGGTAGGTCAAAAGACACCAGACTTTCGCCCAGGAGACCAGCATCATTCATACCCCGTTTAAACCAGAAATCATGTAGCATCCATACTTAAGTTATTTTAACCCTAAAACTATGATCTTTTCCTAAAACTACGTAGTTTTGTTTCTTAAATCTAATTTAGTAGTTTTGTTGCTGTGTTGTTGTTTCCTGTAAAGACAGAAGTTCATTTTGAAAAGACTGTTTACATGTAATGAACGCAAATTGACACGTGCGTTTCATGTTGCCAGACATTTGCGGGAAAACGCAGGAAAAATGAGGAATAACTTTTCATAAGATATCAGATGAACAGTTGTTTGAGGATACGTTGGATATACAGACATGTCTGTTTATAAAAGGAAAATGTTAAATAACTATCAGGAGAGCAAATCCTATCTAGATCCTTGCTTGTGTTGTACGAACTCTCAAATGTATGTCGCTTTGGGCAAAAGAGTCTGCTAAATGAAATGTAAAATGGAGCATGCCCATCAAACTGACAATACTGACACATCTATGGACATACTGTAAGAAAACAAAATGGACAGGATTCTTAATAAATGAAATGAAGATAAATAGCATCCAAAATACAATTCACTTTTTAAAATCAAGCCTTTTGACCTTTAATATCCAGGGTTTGTCACAGCAGGAAAAGCACAGGTGTAGCTAACGGCATTAACGATGGCTCGTTAAGAGTCAACACCTGACATACTATAGAGAGGCCAAGTCCCGCCCCTTGGTGGACCATCATGGGAATTGCGCCATGAATCACACATATGATGTTTGTCAATTTAAAAGATAATTTTCGTAGTTCAAGAAAGTCGCACTTTGTTGTTAAACTGTTGAAGTATCAGACTGTGAAAATACGTAATTAGAATGACGAAAAATAACGATAACGACAAACATCATGCAAGTGATTCATGGAGCAATTTAGACGGGATCAAAAAAATATTTGTCTCTCGCCGTTGACTACCATAAGGGCCCATGCGGTCCCCCAGAACGGGAGGGACTTTGCCTCTCTATTGCCATATAAGGTTGTTAGGGTCCAGCAGAAACGGAAGAACATTAGCATTAATTTGGAATTGTGTTTATGGCTACAAAACAAATGTAAGTCTAACTTTCGCTCAAACCTTTTAGGTCTGCTTTAGTCTTTACCAGCTCCAGCCAGTGACTAACTACTTGTCATTTGGTGGACAGGAAGTATACAGTCTGTTTATTTGAGGTTTTTTTGTTGTTGCTGAAAGCAGCTGCCACCTGCTGCTGCTGGAAATGAGGTTGATGAGAGCACTGAGACTGAAGCAATTACTAAAATTGAAGGTTGCAAAACCAATACAGTGGGCTAAAAGAGGCTAAAGGCTCTCTTACTCTTGGCACACCCTAGAAGATTATTGCCTATTCCAACAATCGCAAAAATTGTCACCATTTCAAGCTGTTCTTAACGATTATCGTCTTAGACTATAGTGCGGTGAGAGGACCATAGAAAGACAATTTGAATTCTCTAATAAACATGATTATTTGAAATAATTTTGTATGTGGGAGCCTCTGATTCTCATAATGCAGCCTTGATGTCACAATACACAGATTCAAGAGTCAAGCAGAAGAAAAGCAAAAGAACATATTCGTAATTACAACCACCTGGCAGTACTCTGGGACTTCAATTAATCTGTAGTGTGTGCCCTGAGGACTGAAGGGGGGGAAAAATCTGTGAAATCTGTCAATATCTGTTTTAATATTTTTTTTAATTGAATAACCTTTAACAGAAACATTAGATGCATCAGAATTCAGCTTTTAGAAATCCATTGTGTGAAAACAGGTCACTCACACAGCTGTGGTTCTTAAACTTATTGCATGGCAGTGTGGTGACTCGGCTGTAATTTTTTACTGTGAGTTCTGTTGAAATCAGCTAATCCAAAAATGACAGACGGTCGAAAGGCAAACCACTGAACAAATTCGAACACATCCAAACTTCACGTTCTGGTGGTTGTATGAGCTTTTGTGCGCTTATCTGTGGAACCTTTCAATGACTAAAAGGAAGACGGTAAAAGCAGGATATCCTCCAGGATGATAATAACATGCTGTAGGCATAGAGACAACTGCCAAAACAAAACAGTTTGAACAATATCCAGTTTTCATGCTATTGTGGGCTTGAATGGATAATTCATTTTGAGGTCCCACTGCAACTGCAGTCAATGAGTCACTTCTCAAGTGACCCACTTCTCTTACAGTGTGGTAAAGAACTCTGTCAAACAACCAAGAACAGTTTGTTTCTAACCACGAGAAAATGTCTTTACCCTCTCTAAACCCTTTAACCACTTTACTCGGCTCTCTTTCTGTCTAAATCCTCCCGTCATCTTTGAGAGGAAATCTGGTGACATCCTAATCTCTGTCCCGCCGCCGTTGCCTTTAAATTCCATCGCGACTCTACTGCTAATTGCTGTGACTTCAACAGTTGTACGGATTGACCTTTGTTCTTCAAATGGGTGGTTAAACTGGTTGCCCTCTACACGCCTGGCTGACGTCTCCATGAAGATGTCTGCTCACCGCTTAAAATTAAATTTTCACTATACAGAGAAACAGTGAGATGTTCCGGCTACCAACTGTCACTACTCAGTTTTTAGAAATCTGCTCCTTATAACATACTGTTAAAGCTTCCCTGGACTTCTGCCGAACCGTACACAAATGCAGAATTATTTTTGCAAAAGTTCAGCTTTGGTGAACTAACACAACTCCTGACTGTTGATTGCAAATTGTCTTGACAGTGGTGATCTTTGGGATAATATGACCCTGCTCTGCTAATATATAAACCGCCCCACAAAAGAGGGCACGGTTTGCAGTCAGTCATGAGACAGGAGGTGATACAAACACATTACCTTTAATTAACTTTTAACTGAGACTGAAAACACAAGAAGTCACTCAGTCACCAAGTTTCCATCACCACTTGTTTCATGGATGCACAAAGGAATTTTGCTTTCTGGTATGATTTTGCACTTATTCCCAGGAGTGGCCTTCATTCAAGTCTCAAATCTTTATTATTAGCATATAATTTTACAAAGAAGACGCACCAACTATTCATTTGTAGCCCATTATCCTTATGTCCTGAATTTTCCAACAATTTATTGTTGATAAAAAGATATGAAGTTGAAACCCCTAACCATAGATTGGTTTGAGCTGTCCATCCATCCCATCCATTGTTTACTGCTTACCCGATGTCGGGTCGCGGTGGTAGCAAGCTTAGCAGGGTATTCTAGATGTCCCTCTCTCCAGCAACATTTTCCAGCTCTTCCTGGGGTACCCTGAGGCGTTCCCAGGCCAGACGAGATATATAATCTCTCCAGCGTGTTCTAGGTCTACCAGATGGACGTGCCCAGAAAACCTCTAAAGGGAGGCGTCCTGGAGGCATCCTGATCAGATGCCCGAACCACCTCAGCTGGCCCCTTTCGACGCGAAGGAGCAGCGGTTCTACTCCGAGCTCGCTCCGGATGTCTGAGCTCCTCACCCTCTCTCTAAGGCTGAGCCCAGCCACCCTACTGAGGAAGCTCATTTTGGCCGTTTGTGTCCGTGATCTCATTCTTTCGGTCACTACCCAAAGCTCATGACCATAGGTGAGGGTCGGAACGTAGATGGACTGTTAAATCTTTATTTTCCGGCTCAGCTTCCTCTTCACCACAATGGTCCGGTACAACGCCCGCATAACTGCTGACGCTGAGCCAAGCCCCACTTTCCCTTTCTGAGTCGTTTAACAGTTTTCCAGAACTTCCTTGAGGCCAACTGAAACTCCTTCTCCGTAGTCTACCTGAACTTCTCCCACACCTGGATTTTTGCTTTGGCGACTCTCGCAGCTGTAGCCCTTCTGGCCAACCGGTACCTCTTGCCTCCTTCATCGCTGGTGTCCACCAGCGGGTTCTTAGATCGCTGCCACGACAGGCACGACGACCTTACGACCACAACTCCTAGCAGCCGCTTCCACAATGGAGGTTTTGAACATGGTCCACTCGGATTCCATGTCCCCAGCCTCCCCCGGGATGCGCAAATAATTCTTCCGGAGGTGGGAGTTGAAGACCTCGCGGACCAGGGCCCCAGCCAGACGTTCCGAGTTCACCCTCACTACACGTTTGGGTTTTCCAGGTCTGTCCGGCAGCCTCCCTCGCCATCTGATCCAACTCACCACCAGATGGTGATCTGTTGACAGCTCTGCTCCTCTCTTCACCTGAGTGTCCAAGACATACAGCCACAGATCTGATGAGACGTCCACAAAGTCAATTATCGATCTTTGGTCTTTGGCCTTCTAATATACAGTCTATGCCTCCACCACATGCATTATTTGAAAAACTTGATATATATACCTAGTGTATTAAAAGAAAGCTGAGATCAAAGAATAAAAACACTCCCAATCCCAGCGGATTCATTTCAGGATATCAGCCGCCGGTCTTATGCTTGTAGGACGTCACTAAAGACACTGATTTACTGCTCTGTCCTGTGTTGAAATGAACTCATACACTGATGGCATCCCTTTATCTGGTACACTGGCCCAGACCCAAAACCACACCTGCATCAAGGGAAGCCAAAGATGTCTGTGTGCTGAAAGGGCTGAGCTGCTCTGACAGCCATAATGAAGACATCCACATCCGTTTGGATGAACTCGAGTCTCTTTGACTGACGCCTTTGGCAGCCAGCCAGACGGAGCCTGTGGGTCAAGGCACTGCAGGGGTGTCGAGTGAAGGCCACAACAGAGATGAATATCCTGCCAGACATGTGTGCACTTGATAAGCTGTTTGAACTGGCCTAGTCTGTAAAATACACTTCTAAAGAAGAACACAGTGTGCAGCCATTCATCAGTGCCTCTCAGAGGATTTTTATGGGTTTAATATGATAATTAGAGGATCTATTTTTATAACAGAGGAGTTCATGTTCTGCTTAAGGCGGATTTAGTCATAAGAGGTAGTAAGAAAGTGCAAGTTATTGATGCTCTGACGGTTGTCTCTAACATATTTTCTATTTTTAAAAAAAACTGCAAAGCATTTATTTTTTTGATAATTTTCAAGATGGTCGTTCTTGTACTATTTGTGTGTGGAATTTTACAGTAGTCCCTGCATTGCTGCTACAACTGAGAAAAGTCAAAGTCAAAAGGTGAAAATGTTCAGCTAGGTCGCACAAAAAGGCGTATGAATGACACGATATTGCGCAAGTCAAAAGCATGTCATAAGAATGCCTTTCTTGCTTTAGGCGTGTAATCGTGTAGTCTGTACTGACTGCAATGTAAATACATCTGTGTGAATATGCTAAGTTCAGAGCTAGCTATTGACGTAGAATAAAAAGGGAGAGAGGCCGCTTATTGTAGGCTGGTCCAACAAACACAGGACTTTCAACCAGGAAACCGGTGTTTGAGAGCGATGTCTGGTGGGTTTTGTTATGTTAGTGACATTTGTTGCGTGTTTTCCATGCTGATGTTACTTTGTTTCTGTACGCGTACTTTACTTAGTTTACATACTTATTTTAAACCCAACAATGATATTTTTCCTAAACCTTAGTGGTTTTGTTGCCCTCTACTGGTAGCCTACTGCACCTTTTGTACATGCGTGTAATATTCACGCCTCGGCGAGGCAAAACATAACAATGACATGCTATCCTTTGGTGGACAAGCAGGTCTATTACATGCTTTGGCGTGATATTGGGTTGAAATGTTTAAGTGTTGCCATATTTGCAGGAAACAGTGAATTTACCAAAGAGGTTTTTGCAGGAAGGGACTCAACACTTGGACAGATATGTTTGGATTCCGGCCTAATGTAACTCACTACATTTTACAAACAAATAACCTGTGCAGCAGCTCCCCTGCATGTGTACTGTACATGAGGTCCTGCGTGATCCTGTTATTGATACATATTCTGTTCAGCTAACAGCTGACTGGTAACATCCAGTCACATTCAGTGACATTTCTCACTATTACTCTGCCGATTCCTGATGCATCTGCTGCTGAGTCCCATGTAGCTGAAGGAGACAGATCGGCTTTGTTAACTTCTCTCACTGCTGTGGTTACCCTGACATCTTACGTAAAATGAAAGGAGTTGGATTACTCCACTCAATCAGCCAGAACCAAAACAATGACACGGGCTACGGTAACTAAACAACAGTCAACAGTCCAAACATGGCTATAAATAACCTTTTCCAACGTGTCATGCATTTGGCTGCACCAATCAGTAAACATGTGACAGGATAGTGGAAACATCTGCAATCCAGTAAACAACAGGACACCGCCGTCTTTCTGTATTACCAATGCGGTAACATATAAATACTGTATTCTTAAATGCATTACATTAGCAGTCAGCAGAAATATGTATTCTATCCATAGACTGTATCAAATATGGAAGTACCCTCCATGACGTCACCCAGAGGTTTCTGAAGAGCTGTTGTGGCCGGGTGACGCAGCAGAGCAGACAACTAGCAGCTAGCGACCTGGTACAGCACCCACCTGTCATGCATAGCGCCCACGCCCTCAATTAGGCCTGACTTTAGGCCTTAATATAATTTAAATGGCTGAGTTATATAAAAATGAATGGATGTTGTCATGTTGTCATGAATGGGAGAGTTAGCTATAGAGAAAAAAATAGTTTTTTGTACCAGGCTGTAAACATGTTTATTTCTGCTGTAAAGTCGGGCATTTTAACATGGGGGTCTATGGGGATTGACTTGCTTTTGGAGCCAGCCTCAAGTGGCCATTCAAAGAACTGCAGTTTTTGGCACTTCCGCGTTGGCTTCGTTTCTCAGCACCGGAGGTTGCCGCTTGATCCTATCAGCCCTGTGTACGTGGCGTACAGAAGATACAAACACCACTGACATCTAGTCACCACAGGAGAAATGCAAAGTGTTATTCCAGTATCTTATGGTCCGTGATTCAGGGGCACTAAGTTGTGTAACATTTTTATTACTGACTCTTTTGGCCGCTTGAACAAGTATTTGTATTAATCAAGTTACATTCCAGCATGGCCTCATGAGGAGGAAGAGGAGGAAGACATTGATCATTGATCATTGTGAGTCCCAGAGCTCCACATTTCAACATTTATCTCTCAGACTTTGATGAAAGCCAGAGCCATGATTTACTGTGACACTACTTTATTGCATTTCTTGATCCTCTTGTTTGTGTCTCATGTGCGTGAAGAGAGTTGAAGCCTCTGTGGAGCTTCTCTGCACAACGAGCAAAGTTTAACACGGTAGATCAGATACGATTTTGTTGCTGATTCATATTTATTCATTGGTGAATTGTGTGTGTGCAGGAAAAAACTTTAAATGAAACTTAAAGCAAACCGTCTCAAGAAGCAAATAATGCCTTTTATGTGCTTTGGTCAAACTCCCTGTTTTTTTTGGCTTGAGTTGGTAAATACCGCTTATGATGAGAGCAAACGGGACTATTTTGAGATTTAAAGTTAAAATTAAATTCACAACAAAAGTAGGATTTTCTATTGATGTACACAACAGTAGAGAAGTTCTGATGAATATTGCCAGTAAAACATTTCATGTCATAATATAATTAGCTAATTATATTACTTTTCTCTTATGTCAACCTAATTATCTTAATTTTACCATGTAAATAGTGCAATAACAAGCAACAATTTGTTCAATTTTGAGTAAAAAAAAAAGACAATTCAAAGATAATTCATCACAAAATGTCCGTGACAGCAGGAATATTTTTAGACATCTTTTCTCCAACAAACATATTTGCTTTTTATCTTGTGCAAAGCAGAGTAAAGGCAAAAAGCTGGTAATAGTTTCACATTTATCAGACCACATGTGCTGTAAAAACTGACGCACAGCAGGCTGCACGAAACAATTAAATAAGAAGCGTGCCCCAACATAACAAAATAAATAAAAAAACTAATATTGGTACTGTGAAATGATACTGATAGGTTTCAGTCTTGTTGATGGTATCAGGCTGGAATGTGAACTATTCACCCGTAGCTATACATTTTAAGAATCTTTCAAAAACAGATATATAGACTCCCATATTGAGCAGGTTGACTTGTTTTGAGAAGAAACAAAACAGGTTGTTTTCATTGGAAGTGAATCATGTCCGTGATGAATAAATTGAAAACAGAAATCATGCAGGCGCTGGATCATTTCTTTGGATGGGCTATAAAAACCATGAGCCATCAAAAATATCAGAATAAATGTCTGTTTTGAATGCCATAATTCTGATCCCATTTTAGATGTTTATAGAAACTTTTGTTTTAAAAAAATTATGAGAAACTGTATAGAAGAATCCGGGTTGTAGACAGAAGGAGACAAGCCAGCATATAAAACTGTAATGTTTGTAAAGGATTTCACTTTTTATGTGCCTTTGGCAAGACAACTGGCCTATGTTTAAAATATAGTCATCAAATGTCATTAAAATGAAGGTTATAATCATGTAAAAATACTTTTTAACAAAATTAGTCCAGTTAAAGGGTGACTTTGGTATTTTTCAACCCTATTTTTCCATGTTTTTGTGTCTAAGTGACTAATGGGTACAACAATTTCTGAAACAGGTCCAGTATTGAGGGAGAACGCTGCAGCCGCCAGTCACTGAACGGGCTGCCATGTAAACATATCGGGCAAATACAACACGCACCGTCAATTTACGGTCACTAAAAGTGCTTGTTTTTGCCACAAAGAGGCTCAAATTATTATTATATCTGACAACATTATGGAAAAGACCCTACGTTCTTCTCAGTGCCTTTCACTTTCTGTTTGTCATTGTGTCATGTGAGTTTTTGCCAGAAAACAACGGTGGAAACATGAGTGCAAGTTCGAGAAAGGAGTGCCAGTGTTGTCGGTGTTTGTTGTGTTGGAATAGAGAAAGCGTAGCTTAGTGTTATCTAAAAGATTTCCAATGTCATGGCTGAATATTTATATGATTTCTTCTTCTCCAAGCGAACAGACAGAACAGATCAAGCAAAAGGTAAAGAAAAAACATCTGAGCCTCTCGGTGGCAAAAACAAGCACTTTTAGTGGATGTACTTTGACGGTGCCAGATGTCCAATATGATTACATCGTAGCCCATTTAGCAATCTGCAGCTTACTCCCTCAATATTTGACCAATTTAAAAAATTGTTGTCCCCATTAGTCACTTAGACACAAAAACATGGGAAATAGGGTTGAAAAATACCAAACTTACCCATTACCCTTTGCCAGACGTCTTTTCTAGCATCAGGGCTGTGCTATTATTATTATTATTATGGAAAAAAAACAGACTGTAAAAGTCACACAAGACTGCTCAGTTCAGTCAATTTTACTTCCATAAGTCTCCTTTATTCTGAGCTGCATGCCGCCGACCAGGAACCGCTGAAGGCAGAGTGATATGGTTACACTTGGCTGATGGCGATCTCTGCTTTTTACTGAGTTTCTCCTTTTTTATTATTTTTTGTGATATTTAAAGACACACACCATCTCAAAAATAAAAAAATATGAATGACAAATGGTTCTTCAAATGAATCTGAAAATTGTATTTGTACACTATGTGACTTAGCAGACGCTGCCAAACTTCCAGATAAGGAAACATGTTGTTTGATACAGTCCCTAAAACTCTTGTACACGTGGGTCTACAAAGAGCACCGTGGTCTTTGTGGCAAGCTAGACCATGTAGCTGGAATGTTGTTTATTGGAATTCAACGTCTTCATGCAAATTCATTCCCCAAAACTGTTTCCCAGCCCACTGTGTCACGACCCTGACTCCAGGGACCATTCCCAGGTTCTCGGCTAAAACATGAACATCAATCATAGTTTGTACTTTGAAAGAAAGCGTTGCGGATTGAAAGAACTCTGGCTAAAGTTGTGGGTTTTCTGACCACTAGACCAACCTCTCCTGGGGCATTTATCAACCAGAAAGGCAGTAAAAGCACACAGGGAGACTCGCCAGGCAAGGCAAAGCTCCAAACCATAATGTGGCCAAAATCATTTTTTAATGTTCGCTGGAAGGACCCACCAACACTCACACACACAATGTTACATTAGTAATAAATATTACTTCTCAACCCATATTTTCAGTTGGAATCTGCATTTGGCTTCAGACTTAATTCTGCGTGGGTAATAGATTTTTTACTGTTGACAACTTCGGATAAGGTTATACGAGTGAGATGAGTTTATCTCTGTAATCTTTTCATTATTATCCACCCCGGAATAATAGGGAAAAATAAACCGAAATCATCCTCTCCTGTGAGACTAAAGCAGCCCATTTTGGACCATGTTCTTACTCCCTGCCTCAGACAGACACAAACATTAGGAGACTAGTGGGTCAGGAGATTTCTTGAGGTGAAACAGAACATATGCCAGATATTTGTGTCCAATAGCAGCTGCACCCACAGCGTTCCCCTCGTATCACCTTAGAGCTGGCTTCGGGATGGAGAGATACAAGTCTGTCTGCAATCTCTCTTCACTTTCTCATGGAGCTTTATCTCCATTTTATCCACCCAAAACACAGACACACTACAGCTGAGCTCTGCTCTGCTCTGTGTCATCTGCAAAATCAGTGATGTACAAGCTGTGCAGCCAGAGAAAATTGTTTAGTTGTGCTGGATCTTGTCGAATTATGTCTTTGTTTACTGACCATTTTCTTTATTTAATCTTAATTTTATTTCCATGGTAGATTTGAATTGGTAGATTTGAGTGACGTGGAACTAATTTAGTTTTTTAATGAAAAGGAAAACATAGAAGTGTACCAGAGAAATGAACAGAAGACCTTTATAAATATATTTTTTGTATTATTTGTTTATTTTGTGGGTTGGAGGTGCCAATCTTCTTAGTAAACCTAGTAAACTTAGAGAACCAAGTGAACCTGTAACCAAACCGAACTGCAAGATTTTTGGTCTAAGATATTTTGGAGAAGCCCAGAGACCGACACCTTATCAGCAGCATGGATTCCCCCTCCAGGGAAAAGTTACATGTCAGACACGTTACAGTGGCTCGGGGCAAAAATGCCTTTAAAAAGTTCACAAACCACACGTGGTCATAGAAACCAGTGGCAAAGCAATCCCCCATGTACTTCTATTTTTTTTTCACTGATGTTCTACGCATGAATGTTAAGACTTTCCCAAGTGAGTCACCATAGATGATTCGTGGGAGTGTACAACCCGGGGGATTCTAGTGTGATCTGTGAGAAATTTCATCAGTAAACAACCAAGTATGTAGCCCCCCAGGGTAATAGCAAATGTTGGCCACAGAAAAACCACTGTCGACGAAAAAAAATCAAAGCAATGAATGTTGTAAAAAAAGAAAGAAAGAAGAAAACCCCAAAAACTTTGTAAGATCTGCAATTGGTTTCTAACAAAAACATGTTTGTGTCAGTGGTATAGATTAAATGCACTTCATATGCATCTCATAGATTAAAGAAGACCATTTCTTAAACAGACAACAGACTATTGTCTTGCATTGCCTGACATACCAAGTCAGTGCTCTACCATCACAGAATGTAGAGGGTAATTTTGGGACAGTAGCCATGGCGGATGAGATGGATTGCCATGGAATTTGATACAGATATTCATGGTCCCAGAGGATTCATTCTGTTGACTTCTCCTCTGCCATTTTTGGTTTTGAGTGAAAAGTTTTGCATGCAACTTATGTGTACGTACTTGTGCAAGCTTGTATGTTGCCATTGACTTCCCACACTGTGGACCAGTCTGCAGCAATCACATGGGAAGGTTGCTGTAGAAGAAGAAAGCAGGAATAGCTGAACGTGATGGTTCTTAGTTAAAACCGTGGATGCATAAAGAGAACTGGATACAGCGTCGGAGGCGGGCTCCCATACATTCCTATGAGAGTTGCTCAGTGGCGCCAAAATAGCTTGACTGCCGAGTGATAAAGTACCCGGATCATCCGGCGATCTTCCGCATCCATTGGGCCCATGGAGCAGGCGCAGTAGCGTTTCCTTTAACTCCGCCTCCCAGCCCTCGCTCCAGCCTCGGTCTGGGTTTCATTCACATGAACAGAGGAAGGGAAATAACTCAGCCTTTTGTGCATTTTACAACTTTTAGGACCTAATTATTTAGATGAGGTCTATTCAAGTGTTCGTACTGGGAAGTTAATTTACCCCCCAAAAAAGGATCCGTTGAGTTACAGACGTCTCTTTCCCGATGTAAGTCTATGGGAAAAAGTATTTTTGGACCCAATGGCATCACATGACGGACACAGAAGTTGTAGTACCGCCGTTTGGCCACTATGTAAAATTTGCTTCAAAGACCGGCGCTCTTCCTGGGGGCTTGGTTTAAACTTTTCTGGAGGCCGTTTTTGTACTTGTTTTATGTTCTTCTGGTCTTTATAGATGTGCCGGTTATCTGATTATGGCCGTGTTTTGGAAGGAGGCGGCAAAGGGAGTGATTGGGTCAGGGTTCCTATGGACCAATGAGCTAATCATCAACATGGAAAGTGCGTGCAGTTAGCGCAGCTGCAGACCTCGATGTTTCAGATTTCGAGAGACAGGCACTTGGTTGCTGCACATGCTAAAGATGATGAACGTAGTAAACATTCTACCTGCTATATATCAACATCTTAACAGTATCATTGTGAAGACGTTAGCATGCTGACATTAGCATTTAGCACACTGTGCCTGTAAATTCAGTCTCACAGAGCCGCTAGCATGGTTGTAGACTCTCGTTGAGTAGCATTTTGCACGACTACCGCCTGCCTCATGCACAATTCAGGTCTTTGTTCATGTTTTCCTACATGAGCATGTACCTGTAGAGGAGTAGAGAGACACAAAGAAAACAGAAAAGGCAACAGTCTGCCAATAGAAGGCCTCATAACTATAGTATGTGTCTCTTTAACCTCTGGATGATTCCCCCGAGGTGTAGCGAGGTCTGGCGCAAGACATCTGGCTTCACACTGTTCCCTGTATGGCACCAACTATTCTGTAGTTTTCAGTTGATATGTATGACTAAAAACAATCTACATTCTCCTGCATTTATCATAATTTATCCTGTTATAAACGCATGGCTACGATGTCTTTTTAATATTTCATTTTCACTGCCTAAAAGCTTTAAAAAGCTTATGTGGCAACAAGATCTACCTCCCTTATTATATATTATTAAGTGCAACATACATCATTTTGTAGATTTATTTTTACCTTCTCATTAAATGTGGAGGACCACAAAATCCCTCCAAGTCTCCCAGTTATAATTCTGAGTGTGCAACAGTTGTAAAACAGTTATACAGCCTCATACTTTCGTGCTGTTTGATGATGCATTTAGCAGCTTAACCTCTCTTCATGACAGCTCTTTGAGCAATAGGCTCATAATGTATGATGTCTGGGTCCGTTCTCAGCTGGCGAGTCCGCAGCGCAGCCTCATCAACATGTTGGTGTGACTGACCCAGCTGACTGATATCCAAAACTAAAGCCATATTAGGTATTTCAACCCATCTTATGATTGTGCTACACAGTTAGCACGGCGGTCCAAGTGACCGGAGGACCGCCACCGCTTTGTCTTCGCTGTCTCCTCTCCTCATCCCTCTGTGTGCAAGTGTAGACGTACCTCAAAGTCTCGTTTGCGGGGCCCCCTCCCCCTAAACGGCGTTTTGAGTCCGATGTCTCCGCGCATTACGCACTGCCTCTCCGACAGTGCCCGGCTGCAAGCCTGTGCATGATGCAGCCTCTGGAGGCTTCCTCTCAGCTCTTTCAGACAGAGTGATAGGATCTCAATGTGGACACTGGAGACACATATTAATCCATCCATCCATTATCTTTAACCGCTTGTCCTGTTCAGGGTTGTGGGGGCGCTGGAGCCGATCCCAGCTGGCATTGGGCGAAGGCGGGGTACACATATTAATACCAGGTGTAAATGTAATCGGGTTAAATCATATCTAGATACAATCTGGAGGTGAAGATGCAAAGGGGGTCAGTGTACAGAGGTACAGATGGAAAGCCCCTTGACCTTTGACCTTTAAATGTAGAACTATAAAGCATATTTGTTTTGAACTTTCTATCTATTATCAGGACAGATAAGTAGTCCAGAGTGTCAGGTGAATAAGGTCTTTAAAGGTGTCTTTTAAAGGCTTAAGCCTATTAATCCTGCTCGCCAATTTGCGTCTTCGCTGTTTTAAATCAGCTCTCAGTAACAAGAACCAGTATGACACTGTATTTGAACACTCAATACATCAGCCCTGGATTTAATTACTCTCAACAAATGTGCAAAGACAGCAGTCAAGTGGCTCTTGAACCTCTTTAAAAACATCCCATAAAATTACATAAAGCAATGATTACCTTCAAAAACCACAGTTTATTAAATGAGTTCTGCAGTGAGGAAAATAAAAGAGGGGCTATCATTACCATATGTTGGTTTTTTTTCTACTTTGTTTTTCATTAACTATGAATGTATTGATGCCTCCGAGGAGTAAGTCATTGTGTTTTTAGTGTTTCGCCTGAAAAATAATTACTTGGGAAACATTTGCTTTACAACACAAACTCGTAAGTGTGACGGCAGAGGAATTCTGACTTTATGACCGCTGTGTTTCAGTTTCCATTCAGTTCAATTATAACAATCCTTTGTTAGTCCCAGATAGGACTTGACCATTGGCGTCCTGGGAGGGGTGCCCTTACTTTTGTTGGATTTCTAACCATACTTGGAGTGTGGCTGTAGGGATGGCGGTGTCGGTCGGTCCACCACTTTGTGTCCAGAATGAACAACCTGAACAACTGTTGGATGGTTCGGTACAAAATGTTGCACACACATTCATTGCTCCCAGATGATAAATCCTAATGACCTTAGTGATCCCCTGACTTTTCCTCCACCGCCACCATGAGGTTCACAACTGTGGATTGCCAGGAAATTTGGTGCACACATTAATTGTTCCCCTCAGGATAAATAGTAATATCTTGGTGATCTTGAGCTCTTGGCAACTAACCAATTAGCTTCTTGCTAATGTCAATCATTCATTAGCCCCGTTTGTGACTAGCGCTATCCATCGCACCCACGTAATTAATTCAGTATTGTCTTGTACAGTGAATTTTCACAACGAATAGAATAATAAAACGCATCAGACTCAGTGTGCATAATGTTTTTTATTGGATGACGGATTAAAAAAAACGCATGGGTACATAAACGAACTTGCTGTGCAAAGACCTTTAGTCTTAAACAAAAAGGATCTGTTCTAGCCCTTCAGTTTCAAGAGGAAAGCTGAGTGCCTCCCTTCATTTTATCACTTGACCGCAGGCTCTTGAGGTTTCCCAGGATTTACAACAGTACCACCACCACACTGTTTCTAGACAGCATCATAATATTAAGTTAAGAGTTTTACCACTTAAACTCATATTACACAGGTTTTTCTAAGTTAATTCACAGGGGCCAGGTCTTTTGCATGTTGAAAACTGTCTCTACTTTTGTTTTACACACATTTTTTCTATAGGATGTGAAGAGTTAAGTTCTATATTTTTAAAATATGTCACACAGGCATTCAGCGCATGAAATACTGAGTCTTCTCGTAAACCCTGTCTACACCTACCTCTCTGTCTCCCTGGAAATGAGCATTTACAGGTTGTTTTAAACCTGCCCCCCCGAGCCTTCTTCTGGCCCTCAGCCACCTCACAGTTGTTGGTCCCCTTTTTAGAGGAGAACCGACATAATTCATCACCGTAATATCAATCATTACTCAAGTTGATCTTTGAGCTTCACAGCTGGAGAATGATGATCTGAGGCTGGTTTGATAAATCAGACTCGCAGGATTAAATAGAGACTGAAGCACCAAAAAAAACACAGAGGTGCACCTGAAAATAATCTATCTACGTCTGGTGTCTGGTGTGCACTCTTCCACAGACGTCAGTGCACGTTTGCAACTGGAAAATAATTTTTATATTTTAATACTTTTGGCACCCCTTGATGTAGTAGACTGTATGTAGAGAACTTTTTTCTTATTGATTTAATTTTTGATGTGACTGAAGCTTGATCAAAAACAATGGCACTAAATGAATAATGAGATTGGAAACACGATGACGCTTGCCATGCACTTTGGCAGAACATGAGAGAGAGAGCTGCGGGGACATTTGCTATTTATCCCCTACCACGATTAATGACTTCACTTTGCGCTGCTTTTCTGATATGCGTTCCAGTTCACCCCATGCTGTCGCTGAGAAGCCCGACAGGAGAGATACGCTCCGCTTGTTCTTTTACATTGTTCTGCTGGAAATGCTCATCCAGTTTCTTTCTTTGCTTCTTTATTTGTTTTCTTTTGTTCTGGTGTTTTCACTGCGTCCTGGGCCGGTTTCATGATAGAACATCTGCATGTCTGGTGACCTGAACATGTTGACCTGAACGTCAGGTTTGTGTCACAACGTTTACTCAAAAAGAGAAAAATACTCTGTTTGAAATACCCAAAGTGCACAAAACCTTGTGATCCTCTTAATGGAGATGTGTCAATCTGCATATCATCTCACTAAGCAGAACATGACTTTGCGTCTGCACTCATTTATATGAGTATATTATCCACTCTACAGCATATGACCTTTTGTGTGTTTTGAACAGATCTGATGTATTCTCCAGGCATGTTTTAGGGTGTTTTGCCCACATCAGGTTTATATTAGTGGGATCCTGGCCTTGATTGCTCGCGTTCATAAGTCTTGATTTATGATTAGAGCTTTTAACTGCTCATTTAGAGATTAGAGACTTAAAGTTTGGGCATGAACTTCCATAATGCCACGTTGTCTATTGCACATTGTGGCCCACATTTTGATACAGACAGAGATATAGTTGAATAAAATGGCCTTACTCCCTTTAAACACTCAGTTTTATAGATTTATAGCGTCATGACTTCATCTTCCTCGCTTCTCCCTTCAAGATGCTTAGCCAATGAGAAATGAACTCCGTCTTCGGGGACTGGCGGGGCCAGACTGATGTGGCCGAAATCCAAACGCATACTAACCGCAGGCAGCAGGACTTTACCTCTCTTCTGGGCCAAGGTTAAAGGCGTAACGTGACGTTTTGAAATTCAGCAGATTATTTGCCTCCGCCAGGAACTTGTCATATTATAGGAAAACCTTTCCATTTTGTTTCCCTAAAATGGCTCGCTAGCATCATTAGCATTCCCCGTTGAAGGAAGGGGGAGAGAGTTCGCTCTGCATTGTTGCAAATGAAACCTTCACCTGAAAACATTACGCATAGGTAATACTTTGATTCTCCTGATGAATTACAGGTTGCATTTCTTTGCAAAAGCGTGACGTTTTCTGGCCAGCTACCACCGGACTGTTCCTGGGCACGTTATAAGCAAGTCAAGCTTGCTCTGAGTTTGGGGTTAAACAAAGGACCCAAAGCAGCCAGACCACCCAAAACATTCATGAGTAGGATTATGAGCGGCCAACGCAGCCAGCTCGTGTCTTGCTCTTCCAGTATTCTGTATACACTCTGTGACTTTGATCACAGCTCTGTGATTGATGCCATATTTTTCATTCGCCCGGGTTTGTCTTTGTGATCCAAATTATAGTGTGAAGAATAAACGTCAGAACTCTAAAACAAGCCCCCCACTTTTGGGTACTTACCATATCCCCTCTCATAAAGACACACATGGTTCTACTTAATCTCATTCTGGGACCTTAAAAACTCCTTGATTAGAGTAAATGGAATATGAAACCCCAGGTTTGGGCCTGGTGGTGTGTCTCTGGATGAGCGACTCAAATGAAACATTAAATTATTTCTCATACAGCTGCACTGAAGCAATATTCAGCTGGCTGCATTACAGGACTTTTGTGTTTCAACATCAACATATGCGCTGATGCATATGGACCACTCCTGCTCTCAAGGTTTTGCTGGTCTGAATATCAACAACTTTGTACTCAAACACAGAAATATGCATTCCACCCTTGGCTTGAGCGGATAGAACTAAACTGAACTCCTCTATCATCGAACACACACCTTGCAATATATTGACGCTCCTATAACTCCCCTTCAACTGTAAAAAAGAGAAAAGAAACCATAAATGGTTGTGCACCAGAGTGCTCCGGTTCATATGGAGAACTGATGATGGAGTTGCAGCATAAGTTCAAACTCTGACAAGTGGGAGAGGATCAGAAAACAGAAGGGATTCCTTCTAAAACACTGGTTACCACAGTGGGCAATTCCATGTCTGAAAAGTGAAGCCAATGCTGAAGTGCCTTAAACTTGCATTCTTTCTAATATCCAGCAGGGGGCGACTCCTCTGGTTGCAAAAACAAGTCTGATTGTATAGAAGTCTATGAGAAAATGAGCCTACTTCTCACTTGATTTATCACCTCAGTAAACATTGTAAACATGATTTTATGGTCTCAATTGCTAGTTTGTACTTAGTTCCACCCTCTCATGTCACTTGTGGTTGCAAAAAACCAAGATGGCCACAGCCAAAATGCCGAACTCAAGGCTTCAAAATGGCAGTCCACAAACCAATGGGGGATGTCACGGTGACTATTTCCATACATTATATATAGTTTATGGGTTACCAATCTGGGGGGTTGCCACCCCTGAGATGATTTACCGGACAGGAACCAGAAAAAAAACATAGATTATGTTTATTTTTTCAGACTTTTCAATCTTTGCACCTTTTCTAGTGAATAACTGGATCTTTAAACCACCCAGGCCTCTGAAAATGAACATATTTGACATATTCAACCACTGACGAGGGTCAACCATTGCTTTGTTTTAATGGGTCACAAGCAAAAGATGTTGGGAAATACCGTTCTAAAACATGATATTTATATTTATATTTAAAAAGAAACAAATAGAAAGCGTTCTAATTGTTTCTAATAATAACTTCTCTCCAATAGAGACATTTTACTCTCTCCGGGAGAGGTAAATAAAGGAATTTTTGGCTACGTCCACCCTCCAGGCCGACAGTCTGGCTTCCTGCTGAACCTGCAACTGAGGGTTGTTGTGAGTGCAAAGACAGCTGCACTTAGTCCCAATCAATTTCTTTCCTCCCTTAATTCTCTACGATGAGAAAAATAAACCCACCTGTATTTAGAAACCAATACTGGTTACGCTGCATTCCTTTTGCTTCAGCCTTACTGGAGGTCAGTCAGCGGTTTCCCACTGTCTTATAGCTGGCTGACAAAGCGAAAAAAAAGCATTTCTAATGTAATGTAACGTCATGGTTGGAAACGGAGAATGTCGTTTATTGGGCCTCCTCTCAACTGAACCCCGATGAAGGTGTCTAGTCGCGTTATAAAAGCCCTCTCTTTTATAGCAGAATGTCAGTGATTCAGATGATTACGTGGACAGTGAGACTACACAGGATCTGAGATCATTACATTAACCTTCCAAGCAAAATAAACACATTTGCACACACTAGTGTCAACCAGAGGTCTGTTTTCTCCTACATCAAATATAAATGCTCGCTGTTGTCACTGGAGGAAACACACATCTTAAGTTCTCTCCTGAAGCTGAAACTAGAGGCTGATGCTATTGTTGGCATGGTACTGATACCGCTGCAGATTATGTAAAATGCCAGTCAGCAGCTCGTTCTTTATAATGCCAGACTTAACATCAAAGGGAACAGGTCTATTCATTCCCATTGCAAACAGGTATAAAAGCTGTTATTTCTGTAGTGTCTGGTGTCTGTACTCGCACTGGCCTAATCTCGTGAACATCGTGGATAAAGGCTAAAATGTCTGCATTGTGTAACCTGCTATCAAAGCTCTGCATTCAGACACTAAATGCTTGGGTTCAGAAAGTGGTCATTACTCATCTTAAATGCTGTGAAATTTAGTAAATATTAAGCTCAGGCCAAAGGAATGTCCTCAGTGACCCTATCCTCATACAGACACGCCACACAAACAAACTCACGCTGAAGTTTATCTCTTCAGATCTCAAAAATACTCCCTGCAGCTGACTGTTTTCTGTCCTTTCTTAGGATTTTGTTTCTTCAAGAACCTATTATAAACCAGACATGCAGATTGGGTCAAAAAATGTTCACCTTTTGAACATTACTTTTAGCAAACGCAATGTAGACGGTGGTGAGAAAAAGTAGAGCAGATTTGGGAATTTGTGTTACCAACTCTGTCCCACTTATCCTCATACAGTACATGTTTCCCCTTGAGCAAGGTCAAAGGTGAGTGTTACAGTGAGAGGTGACCAAACCATCTTTGTAAGGCTTGGAGCTGAGCCACAGTGCTGCAGTCACATTGTGTCACCAGAGTCGACTGTTGCTGTAGTTCAGTATCAACAGAGGTATCAGAAAGCTTTCCTGCAAAGTTTCCACATGACTAGTGTATGCATGTTTACATGAAATTGTTAGAGGCATGCCGGGAAGCGTCAAACAAATGGATCCCAGATTGAGACATTAATTAGGTATGGAAAAACACATCTAACTCTTGCAAAGAGGTAGATGGGAAAGATGCCTGTACGCTGAAGCTACCGGCAGCAGCCAGCTAACTTAGCTTAGCACAAATACTGGAAACAGGGAAGCAGCTAGCCTGGCTCTGTCCAGAGTTAATCAAAATCAATCAAAATCAAAATCAAGTAAAACCAATCCAAAGTATTTAGGACGGCCCTTCATATTGGGGCGGTGGCATGCAGAAGTCGTGTGCTTGCTTGTAGACACTGACTACGTTTACATACACACTAATACTATTCAGGTTTTAGGAGCATTCTTTGGACATGTATACAGCGTCTCAACTGGGGTCTTTATGGCAGTTTGTGACACACGGCCTCTTGCCTTTTTACGACCAGTTCTGTGTGCTGTACACAAACCAACTAGCCGACAGTTTTCAGAGATGCTCAAAAGAAAAGAAGGAGAAACACACCCACTTTTAAACATTATGAAAGACTTGGATATCAACAGGTTTTTGGATATGCGCAAATATGGCAACGCCGACCTTTTCAAGAAGGTGGTTGAAGGAATGAAAGAGAGAGGCTGTGTACGCACGGTCAAACAAGTCCGCCACCGGTTATGTTAATCGGAGTGCGCGCAGCTGAATGTAAACGGTAGTATTAGAGGAATATTAATTGTCATTAGCTATGTAAACAGCTTAGTAGGAATATTATCTTTTTCGAAATAAGGGCAAAAAGACCGGAATATTTTGCCTTTGGACAGAGCCATTGGGTAGCTGTTTCTGTTTCCTGTCTTTGTGCTAAGCTCAGTTAGCAGACGGTAACTTCAATGTTCATTAAACTTCTCAACAACTCGTAATATAAAGCTATCATAAGGACAGTGCAAAATACACAGGGAGAGTGCAATAAGTTAAGACAGCAAATAGGTGACATAAGTGCAATATAAAAGAAGTGCAATAGGTGGCAAAAAGTCATAATGCAATGTGTTATACAGGGACAATGCAATATGTTGGGACAGTGCAATATGTTTAGACACTGCATGTCCCAACATATTGCACTGTCTAATGATACTGCATGTCCCAACATA
Organism: Sebastes fasciatus; assembly: GCF_043250625.1. Lineage (NCBI taxonomy): Eukaryota > Metazoa > Chordata > Actinopteri > Perciformes > Sebastidae > Sebastes > Sebastes fasciatus. Next base: position 28,849,940 of record NC_133810.1, on the reverse strand, counting down.
TTGTACTATCATTAGACAGTGCAATATGTTGCATCTGTGTAATATTGGGCTATTGTCTGTGCAATATGGGCAAGACGGTAGACGGTGCAGTGCACTACCTGGGTGCAATACCTGCATGGTGTGTGTGATGGTATGTGCCATTATGTACGTGGACTGTGTATGTGTTGAAACATTTGTTTCTGTGAAACTGTTTCCCTGTCTTATGTAAAATTGTTTATTATTGTGTTGTTTTAATTTAGTGTTTGTAACTGCAAGATATAAAAGTATATCTTATCTTATCTCTATTTAATGTACAGACATGAATCTTCTCAACTTTGCCTCTAAGTTGCTTTTTTGGTAGTTAGTCAGTTAAACAGGGCAGCAGAGGGCTAAATGATGTCGTGCACAGATAATTCCTTTTGACTTGATGATCATGTTTGGTGGCAAACGAAGCCACAACCACATAGTAAACCGATGTGTCAAAAGAGTGGCATGCAGTTTAACTCAGCCACACTAAGCTGAATCATTAGAATAGTCAGCTGTGGATCTGTCATCACTATTGTTTGTTTGCAGGGTTCCTGCTGCAGTCAGCAGACCTCCTCAGAGATGCGCATTAATGAGGCTGCTCATTGGGCCTCTCCATGTACCCAGTCAGAATCACATGGACTGCGTACAAAGCACTTCTTTGAGAGTGGATATCTTTAAAATGGTCTGTGGTGTGCAGTCCATCTGACTCAGCAATAGCTGCAAAAGCAAAAATCTGCTGCTGATCAGACAGAAGACGCCACAGAGAAAATTTGTCACTGGTCTCCTCACCCTAATTACTTGCAGAAACTCTCAGGTCTTCACCAGTTTATAATGGTTTCACTAATTAGGGGTAAGCCTTTCCTCGGTAGGGGTGGGGAGCTATTAAGGGGGGAAAAGAATGTGGAGTTATGGGTAATTTTTAAAAACAGGAAATGCAATGATGCTCTGCTGGCTGACCCAGCTAGTCAAGATTGTGGCTCAATGTCAAGCCACCACAGCATTGGTGAGTGAAGCAGGACTTATTATTTGCAGAAATAAAATAGAGTTTGTTGACTCGTTCAGTGATAAGAGTAGTTCTGTACCTAGGAGCAGTTAGTGGTTCAGTGTTTTGCCAAAGGATAATTTCGATTTATTAAAGAGGACCTATTATGCTTTTTCCATTTCCTTTAGTGTTTATTTTTTTGTGCATGCAAAAAGTTTTCCAAAGTTACAAAGCCCAAAGTCCACGCCAAAGGGAGTTACTCTCCTCCACAGAAACACTGCTCCTGAACTGCCCGAAACACTTCGCTTGAAGTCCTGCTTTTTCTTCCGTAACGTGGTGATGTCACCAAGTAACACCTAAATACCTGCCTAGCGGCTAGTTTGGCACGTCCTTAAACAAAGCTAGTTAGAGCGGAGCTGGAGCGAAGTCCGAAGAGTTTGATTTGGTTGACCAATCACAACAGAGTGGACAAGCTGACCAATCAGAGCAGACTGGGCTCAAACAGAGGATTAAAAGAGGTGCTGCACAACAGCCAGTATGAGAAAAGTAAAGCGTTTTTTGAGCATTAAAGCATGTAAACATGTTCTAGTAGTAGAAACCTGAAAGACAAGTATGCAACCAAAAATTGGTAGTTTTGGGTGGTTATGATAACACTGTACTCAGCAATGAAATGACTGAGATCTGGGAACGCTGCAACAACAATACAATAAAATTTGATTGGTCAAGAAAATGATCAGATGGATTGTAAACAAGCCACCAAATTATCTAAACCACTTTATTTGGAGGTGACAAATCCTTTAATACACAGGAAGTGTGCTTGCATAATTACAGTAAGGATGGCAAAGGTGGGCAAGTCAATCTGGAAACCTGATGGATGTTTACAAAGGGAATTTTGCTTTTCAAATGTTTTTTTCTAACATTTTAAGGAATATCACCATGTTCTTAAATCCCAGCGGTTAACTTGTTGTTCACAATGCTACTACAGTATTACTGATAGGAATGATGCCCAAACCTACACATATAAGACCCAAAAGGTAATATAACATTCATTGTTTTTGAAAGGACCAAAGGCTAGGATCCAACTCTCTGCCCATCATCCCTCCCTTTTCGTCCTACATTGGAGAATTCATGTTGCTAATTTCCTGTCCTATAGAAGTTAGTATCACTTTAATGGGAATGTGTGTTATATAAACTGCATACTGTTTTAGAGACTGAGATCATTAAGTTCAAATATAATGTAGGCCTCTCAATGTATGATATTTATTTTTCCAAATCAAAAGCTTCACTTGAGAGTAGCTGTTGAAGCCAAACATTCTTTTTGATAAGGAGTCTGGTTCAATTAAAGCCATCAAACCTGCAACTAGATATGACTATGAACACAGGCAAGAGGCAACTAGGGGAACAAATAAATATTTCCATTGGCTGTCCTCCAGGTTTTCCTCTATCTGCTCTTATGTAGGTCAGACTCTTCAGCCTTTTTGACATATCACTTCCTCCTCAAAAAATGTCTGACACAAGACCTCCCGTGCTAGACTATGACCTTTTTCTCAGAGTCCTCAGACATGCATAAGTCATCGTGCCAGAATCGCACAATTCAAAATTTCCACCTTCTCACACACAGCTGCATTCTTGGACTGGTCATAGACACAGACAGCGAGTCCACGTCAACCGGTGGAAAATATCTGTCGTTGCATGTCTGAAATGTTGACCGTGAAACGAATGCACGGCAAAGTAGTTTATAGGCTACGGTGAGCTGTTGCGAGGCACGCTGGCCACCCATCTAACCTACACACCTCACTGTGGCTGCACATGTGAGAGCTGGGGATTCATTTGGATATTTCACCGAGTGGAAGCAGAGGACTTGGGCATATGTTCTGGCACATGTTTCAGAGTCCACACCTCATCTGCTTCCTCTCTTTGTTCTGTTTAATTTTAATGCTGACCCTTGGTACACATTTGCTCCGCATGGGTTCTGTAATATTGTTCTCCCTTTGGCAGTTATTATACATTTTTGGCAAAAACTATGCATTACTTTAACTGAAGACAGGCTTTTTTGTGTCTTGAGCATTCCCTCAACCTTTCTAGAGTAGCTTATGGACAAATGTGTCTTCTTTTTAGTAGCCGACTTAGAAGGCTCACAAATTATTGACTTTTATGGATTTAAATGCACAATTTGTTTTCAGGGCACATGAATGACACAATAATGTGCAAGGCATTTAGTGTGCAATAAGAACGTCTTTCTTGCTTTTGCCGTGTACAAACTCAGGACTCTCAACCAGGAGATCGGTGTTCAAGACCAGTGTTTTGTTTGTAAGTCACGTTAGTGACGTTTTTTAGTGACTTTTTGATGCGTTTTCTGTACTTATGTTACGTTGTTCCCGTACGTATTTTACTTAAGCTGGTTAACGTGCTTATTTTAAGCCCAACCATGACGTTTCCTAAACCTAAGTGGTTTTGTTGCCTAAACTTATCTGTAGATGCTACAGTAGTTTTGTTGCATGGCGTAGCCTACAAATGACATGCGAAAAGCCTAAAATGCGTTCTCATGCTAGCAAAATGTCCGTGTAATGTTGTGCTAATTATACGCCTTCCCGTGAGAGCGGGTTGCCCTCAGCAGTCATACAAAGGTTGATATTATCTAGTCGTGCTAAGTCAAGGCCAACTAGACTTTCTTAAGGTTTTGAACGTAAAATGTTTGATTTTGGAAGCCTGGTGACGTTGTGACTTTTAACACATTAGCTAGCCGGAGCTAGTCTCCGATCTTCTCCATTTTCCTGTATGGTGCTGTTTACTCCCCCCTGCCTTTTTCATACCATAGTGAACAATTTCCTTCAATTAAAAGTAAATGAAGAAGAAAGTGAAGCTGTCTGAATGAGCTTGGTCAGTTAGCAAGCTTGTTAGATCGTTAGCTTAGCTAGGTCACTAACAGGACAGTAAGTTCACTCAGTTCTTTAATGTATAATCACCTGAAAATAAGAATCGTGTTTTCGTTACCTTAGAATGAGCCGTTTATATCTACATACGGAGCGGGTTGTCTTCATGGAGCCGGCCGCCATGTCTCTACAGTAGCTACCAGAGGAGGTTAAATAAAAGTGAATAGTGCAACACAGCTATTGTGCTACGATGACTCCTTCCATCTTGGACTCTTAAAGGTCAGGACTGTCAGGACGGCCTGCTATTAGTCAAAAAGTGTGAATAAACAGGTCAAGCTTTACATGGATTTACCTGTCACCAGGCCTTGATTCTTCTTCTTGAACAGGTCAAAAGAATGCAGTATTAGTGATAACTGTACATGAATGGCTTTATTTTTGGAATAAATACACTGAAGTCAAAGACAATTACAAATGCCTGTGTAAAAAAAAGATTTAAAAAGTATTTACATTATTTTTTGCACAGAGCTGAATAAATATATACATAGTATACAATACAGCCTGTGTAGGTCATATGTTTCTTTTGCTGTACAAAGTGCAAAAGCTGATAAAAAATAAACATGATAATCCAACGAACGCAGGATCCATCCGGTAGTTGGATGTCGGACTGGACAATGTGGCCCCTTTAAAGAAACAAAACAAGAATATAATGGATTACAGGATTTTCAGCGAGTGTGTAGAACGAACAGCTTGGCTCGGGCTGCGGGGCCACGAACACGGAGATCCAGGAAAACACACACTCTGCACAGCATAACAGAGAGCTCGCCAGTTTTTCTTCCCCTCTCCCCTTTATTGTTTCATTGATAATAAATTATCTGTGGTCACTGTGCCAGACAGGCATGACTCAACATGGATGAACAATATGAACTGAGAACACAGTTGTTGTGGTCGCATGGTAAAGGAAATGAAGGAAGCGATCAAACACGCTGAACACGGGGGGGGCGGTAATTGAACACAGCATGTGTGCGTGCATGCACGTTAGCATGTGTGATATCAGGCTAAGCCCTTATCTCAGATGAGCAGCATATTGTTGTGTGCAGCCTGATGAAATCCCCGAGCTGGCACCCACACCAGCTGATAGGGACCACTGGCCATTGTCTCCTTCCCGGTTTTGTTTAGTCAGAACTGCCATGAAAAGCCACTAGTGTGACTTCAGATTCTAGTTTAAACAATGTTTCCAAGACTGGTGCTGAGTGACGTCTGCAGAAAAGCAAAGAAACTGTCTACAGCTTCCTTGTTTTGGAGGAGAAATGCTGGCTGCATCATTATTGTTTGTTTCTGGAGTAAAACATGTTAAAATAATACAGTGGTTGTTACTGTAGAAATCTATCCAATGTTGTATCAACCTTGATTTGTTATAGCTATAACGGATTTTACAAATATATATTTGCATTGTATAAACAATGCAGCAGCAGCAGCACAGAAACTGTTAAAACAAGGCTACTTATGTACAACCACGGGATGTTTGATTTCTAAATCAACTCCAAGATTTTAAAAGATTCCCTGAAAAAACACCTATGAGATGGCAGATGTAGAGCGCATATCATTAAACGGATTCTCTGAGTGAAGTATTGTGGGCATCACGTTTTAGTCCAGTTTGTTAAAAGCTACGCACGTCATTCCTGGTAAATTTTTTGAAAAATGAATACACTCATTTTTTAGACAACCAGAAGGCTTCACTGATCCATTTACAAGACTCAACTAAAAGTTTGAAACCTGAACAGTTGAAACATTACAACATGAAATGGGTTCCAGACTCATATGGTAAACTAGATTGATTGCTTGCAAATGGGCATTTCATATCTGCTGACAGTACAAGGGATTCAGCTACATTTCATTTGACCTTCTATCGTGTTATTTTACCATCAGAGTTAGACCCGGATAAAGTCTTTAGAAGTCAGAGAATGATGACAGTGAGAAATATCTTCCAGCATTCATCCTGCGGCTTTCACTCTCCTTCCAATATTCTCGTTGTTCTTCCAAGCAAGTGTCCCATGATGCAGGTGGAAAAATCTGCACCCGACAGACACGGTGTGTGTGATACTTGGGATTCAAATCAGTCCATTTAAAACACAAAGATTTGTAGTTTATAGTTTTTTAGTCACTAGCAAGGCCTTAGGTTACAGAAGTCCAGCTCCTGTGGCTTGCGTAAGCCAGTGCAGTGGTCCCTTGGCAGCAGATGCCCAGTTTGGGTTTTGCAGTGCAACGGTCGTCTCTTGAAGCCCTTCCCACAGGTTCTGGAGCAAGGTGACCACTGCCCAATATCCCACTCAGGACAGGGGTCTCCACAAACCCTGGTGGCTGAGGGTCTTTGTGAAGGATCACAGTCCATCCCTGGCTTCCCGTCCGGTCTCAGACACTGCACCATCCTCCTCTGGATCCCGCTGCCGCAGGTCACCGAGCACTGGTCCCAACCTGTGGATATCCATTTCCCGATGGCGGGATCCTCCTTGTTATAAGACTCCTTCAGGGTGTCTCCCCCGTTCTCCTTGACACCATCCTCAGCCAGGACACTGTTATGGGAGTTTACACGCCCGTCCTTCTTCAGAGGCTTCTCGTCCTTGGTCTGACGGGCGAGGTAGAAGGAGTAGCGGATGCGAGGTGGCGTCATCTGGCCCGCGCAAAGCACCTCCACAGTCAGGGATTCTCCTAAGGGCTTAACGGCCTGCAGGGTCTCAGAGAGGCCGGCTGTGCCGCTGTAGCGCAGCAGGCTTTTCTTTACGATGATGTCTCTCTCTCCAGCTGACACTACGTAGTTCCCGTTGAGCAGGTAGTGGCCCTCGCTGTTTTTTACCGCCAGGTAGTTGTCGTCACTCCTCATTCCCTTGTAGCCTCGCTGACGGACGTCTATATTGGCTGCGCCCACTGGTAACATGACCACAAAGTTGTAGCCGTGCCTGCATGCCAAAGCACATTACAGTCAATGAGAGCTTATCATAGTGACGTTGATAATGCTATCGTGTTTGAGTGAGGGGGAGAAATAAGAATGACGTAAGCAATATCCCGTGACGATGTGGATTTTACTCACTCAGGCTTTGTGAAGAGACCCGACACCTTCTTGCAGCCCTTGCTATCACCTCCGCAGTTTCCACACTTATCAAACTTCTTGGTGGAGCCAATTTTCCCGTCACAGCCCGCCTTAATGCACTTCCCTTGGACACACACTCCTGTGGAGTCTGGGGAGCATGGAGTCCCATCCACAACCTGTGTGTACAAAGACACTGGTTAGGATAGCTTTTCATACGCTACACAGTACAGAAATAACAGAAGCAAACACAACAGAACATCCAGCACACACTGAAGTCCACTTTTTTGGCTTGACCACAGAGGGCCAGCCCTACAAATGCAAAAGTCTGTCAATGAGTGACAATTTAACATTATAGATATGACCACTGACTGTTTGTAAAACAATTTCCAGCCATATACTCGGTTTTGACCTGTAATATAACAGTAATTGTGAGACACTATGTTCTGTGGACGACCGTATCTGAAGTGAGGCTGTCAACTAAATCAGCCTCACTGCTAGTCTGTGACTGATAAGTTCACTTAATGCGGTTGTGAGTTCCCAGACATTGTTTCAGACAAATGAACCAAACTCCAGCTCACGTTTGAAACTAAACTGTACACAGAGAGTACTGTAAGCTCATTTTTGCCTTAAAGTCATGACTCTGTGGTTAAAACATCCAGCTGCTCTGTGATTCAGAGCTACGTGTCCCCTGAGCTCTCTTATCTGCTCCTCCTAAGGCTGTATGATGGAGTGAAGTGTGAACTCTGCCTCGCTGCTGCTAAAGCTCACTCTACACCCTGCTATCTGAAAGAAATACACTGTCCTCCTCCTCTCCCTTCATTCCTTCCTTCACTCTTTGCACTTAGACCGGAGACAGCTGGCTGACGTATATTCTCCTACCTTGGCCTCATATCTCAAAACCTTCATTTATTCAGACTTCTGTCCGATCACCAATCAAATTATCTTTGTTTGTTCAGGCAAAGCTGAAAATACACTTGAGGTGTTGCTGTTTACCTTGGGTGCCAGGACATAGAAGTAGCCAGTGCCGTTAGCCCTGCAGATGAGTTTACACCTGTCATCGGGGGACACTCCAGAGTACTTGGGTACCCACACCACAGAGGGGTCGATGCGGTTACTGTTGAAACTGCGGCCACTGTTTGCACACTGCTCCTCACGATAAGTCTTACCTACACAGAGGGAAGGGATGTGAGAGGAGGGAACGCTCCAGTGGGGAAAAATATCATTGGACGTAGTTGTCTGCTGTTAGCGCCTCGTACCTGTGTCAGGGCAGCGGTTCAGGTTGCACGAGCGGTATTTGACCCGAACCCCTTGGCAGTATTTACCCCCATTTGACGGAACTGGGTTGTCACACTCTCTTCTAGACAGTTGGACTCCGCCTCCACACGTGCGTGAACAGGAACCGAACGTGCCCCACTTCCCCCAGCGGCCGTCCACCTGGAAATGCACAAACCAGTGGCATATTGCAGAATGTATAACAACAAAGCCTGTCCTTAATCACACCCCAGGTATGCTGATATCAAGAACCATGTCTTTATGTGAGCCTTACCTTCACATTTTGGTCCCGCTTGTTCGAACAGACCCCTCGGTCGCAGACCTGATTGTCCCCACAGTAGGTGCCGTCTGCCCAGGGGAAGTGCCGAGTCATACACACCAAATGGCCATTGGATTTCCCAGTGCACCACAGACGGCCACATGGCGGTTGCATAAAGGGACAGGGCTTGGAGTGTTCTCCGAACGCGAGCTCACATTGACGGTCAAGGATGTAGGATGTTCCCGGTAGCACGTCGGGGAAGACCAACGGTTTTGGAGGCTGGTCGAGCAAACACTCCCCTAGAAGAGGAAGACTCAATGAGCAACACACGGAAACAATACCAGCTGTCATCACTGGTTTTATTGCTTTTTCCTCACCAACTTTGAGCACTTACACCCATATATTGAAGTAAGTGCCAACATTTCACCAAAATATGATCACACGATCATGAAAAACAATGCATTCCTTCATCAATATTCCCACAATCCTTTTCATTGAGTGCGTGCGTTGTGTTGTGGGTGGGTGGGATTGTGGGTTGGAGGCAGTAAGCAGCCATTGGCCTTGTGATTTGGGCTCTTTGAAGTGAAAGTACAGCTTGATGCAGTGTATGCCACATACCACAAACAGACACACACACATGCATGAGCGACCCACACACAGCCACCCCTACCCCCACCCCCATCCCATCCTAACCTCTCCCTATAAACCCACAAGCTCTTCCTCTCATGTTTGATCCCACCCATAAAGATAAAGTTATAGAAGAATAATCTGAAACGTTTACATCTGAGCTTGAAATCTTAGAGCTTTAAACCAAACCGACACGCGGCTAGCGAGCAGTTCAAAAGGTCAAAGGCATTGATTTACAAAAAATAGCACACGGAAAACCTTTCCAGGAACAGGCTAATAAAGAGGAAGAGTTTGACAAGCAGATGCTTTGAAACATGAAAGATAAACGTGACTAGATGAGGAGGTTTCCAGGAGGAGGCTTTTATCACTCAGCTTCTCACCCTTGTGGGGAATTTACACATCCAAAACAAGTCATTTGCACTGAGGGGAAAAACTGGGTTCACTCTCTTTGAACTGTTTATTATGCCATTGGCGTTGCGGTGAATTCACAACAGATAATAAGGCAGTGAGTGAACGAGCTGTAACTGGTGGCAAATTTGTTTCCTCCCATTTCACCGCAAACTTGGCAGAAGAAACACACTGATTAACTGATAGTACAATCCTACATAAACAAATCACTCCACGCTGAATAAGCAGAACCTCACCTCTTCCTTCCTCCTCTCTCTCCAAAGAGCAATCATCTAAAATAATAGCTGGCACTGTATGTGTGTGTGTGTGGAGAGATGAACAGGTTGCAAATAATTTGGGATGCAGCACTGCATGAAAACTGCCTCAAACATGTGGCAACATGTTTTTTTTTCCTCCCTGCTGCTTTTTGAACTCCTGATTTATGACAGACGGCCAGAAGTTACAACATTGTTAGATAGAAATCACTCCTTGTCAAGTCAAAAATGTTCTTCTGTGTCTCTGGACCAGTTTGTGCTCTTTTGTTCCCAGACTGTCTCTTAAATGGACACAGAAAGAAGAAAAAAAAAGGTTTGTCTATTTGGAGTAAACCTGCATGGGAAACACTGGGCAGATACACCTCTGTGTCCAAACCACTGTGGCGACTCTCCCCAGAACAAGCCCTCTAATTTGGGACAGATGTGGGGGCAGTTTTAAAATAAACGTTTAGCATTGCTCCGAGGCCAAGTCCTGTGGTCTGGCCTGCTTGGCAAACAATCTGCATCCAACCGAATGAATTCCTTTTTGGCTTTCGCTCGTCTTTTCTATGAGCGCCGTGTTATACGAGGTTAGACAGATGTCACATTTGAAGCAAGACTGATGCTGAAATTCAATCATGCTCTCACTTGCATTTTTACCTCAAATGATTATAGCCGTGTTGCAAATCAAGAGGCTGTTAACCAGAAAAAATGAGCAAAACCCAGCAAATGTCAAAAGAGGAGTCTGCTCCTCTTCAACAGCTGCATGGAGGTCATATCTTGATCCACTGGCAAACAGAACCGTGAACAGAAAAGGGTCTGATTATATGAATAATAAAATAAGTATGTGCTCTGCTAATGTGATCAACACCTGACTACATGTTTGTTGGTGGCCTTTAAAGGATTACTCCGTCAGTTTAGCATTGCACTCCTATAACATTGTCGGATTCATGTTTAAAAGTAGCAAAGTAGCAGACCAAAGTTATTGTCTTCCTTGTAAAAATCTGGTGATTACAATATCCACAATGCAACTTGACCACTCGTGTGTCATGCTAGTAGCGGCTAATGTAGCCTCGAGCTGCTAGCCTCAAGCAAAGACGAGGAGCGAGCTACAGAGGTCTGGTCAGCTCACTTCTTTCTAACGCCACACCCCCAAATTTTTTCATTTTCTAACTTGTAGTCTTCAAACACAACCGATGCTGACTCACGTGACATCACATGAGGTCATGCAGCTCCCTCTGGAGCCACAAAAGGCTTTATACAAGTGTTTTCACATATGTAGTATGTACTCCCCAAAAGGGATGTCACAAGAACCGATACTTCGGGATCAAGTCAGTGCCAAAATTCAGAAAACGTAACGTTACATATCTTTTTTTATAGTACCGGAGATCAGGGCTCGAGACTGACGTCATCCCGGGGACAATAGAACATTTCTATTGTTTTGTTTTTGTTTTTTACCATGGTATCGAATTGGGTATTGAGAATCGCGTATTTCACTGGTATTGGTATCGACTACTAACTTTATGGTATTGTGACATCCCTACTCCCCAAGACATGTAAACAGGCTATGATGTGACATGATAAAATTATATGATATATATAGATTCTGTGAAATTACCCTTTAATAATAGTTTGTGTCTGTCCTGACTTTGGCTTCACACCTCTTCAAACACACTAGGCATTCAAACACAGGGGTCAGGGGTCGTGGAAACTCACCGTGCCCGCTGTCTAGGAATTCAGTGATGATGGCAGCGCTGCAGGGGGACCAGGGGCTGGTGCGGTTGATCTGAATGAGAGTGGGAGACATCATGTGGTTGTCTTGAAGTTTCCCAAACACGTCCTCGCAGGCCCTCACATTGTCGTGTGGCATGTTGAACACGTGTCCTGTTGAGAGGGAACGAGATGTCAAGATGTCTTACATGAATACATGGATACTTTCATCTGTGATGTCACACTACAGGAAATGTTACAGCACTAATGTGTTTTGAGCATAGGCTGTATATAAGAAGTGGACGTAGTCATCGTGACGACACACATTGGTTCGTGGACTGCAGTTTTGAAGCCTCGAGTTCGGCATTTTGGCCATCGCCATCTTTGTTTTTGGTTGAATACTCGATTGTGATTGGTCAATCACAGCATTCTACGGTCTGTTATTTCTTTATAGCAGACCGTGTATGTATAACAGACTTGCTATTGGCGCAGCTCTGATGTCGGACCGTTTTTGTGTCAAATTATTGATTTCTTAAGTAAGTAGCCATGTAATAAGATAATGTACAGGTAGCGGGTTGTTGTGAAATAAACCCTGACAGGGCGATGTGGCACCCCGTGGTCTTGCATCGTCTCGAAGGGGTTTATTTCACAACAATGACCGGCTCGTTGTACATTATACCTTACTTATCGTCTATCTGACTCTAAATGGGACCATAATTTACTAAATGAACATCATACTGTATTGAAGAAGACTTGAAACTAGTGATTGAGACCATAAACTCATGTTTACAATGTTTACTGAGGTAATAAATCAAGTGAGAAGTAGGCTCATTTTCTCATAGACTTCGATACAATCAGACTTCTTTTTGCAACCAGAGGAGTCGCCCCCTGCTGGCTGTTAGAAAGAATGCAAGTTTAAAGCACTTTGCATTGGCTTCACTTTTCAGACCCGCTGGTTGCCGCCTGGTGTTGAATAATAGATGATGCTGGCTCACCAAGCTCATGAGCAGTGGTGAAGGCCGAGGGTAAGCCGTCGTCTTCGATCACAGAGCAGCTCCTCTTGGGGTCGCACATGGTGCCGACATCCGCCATGCCAAGAGTGTCACAGGTGGAGGCTCCACACAAGTCCTGGACAAAAAGAACAAACTTTTGCATTAGTACATCTGAGCGTGTCAGAGCTTGAGAAACAGCCAGAAGAACGGGGCACTTAAAGAACAAAATGTTTGTAACCTTGACCTTCATTTCTGTGTTATGATAACACTGTAATCTGGTTATAACATTGCAACCTTGTTTGAAAGCTGTCTGATCATGCAACTGTTGCTGTGTTCTTCTTTTTAGTGATGCCACCTTGTCCCCAGCCCTCAGCAGTTAACTTGGTGAGTATAATGTTATTAATACCAATAGAAGCGATTTGCAACAAACTGGAATCATCCATCATCAAGTTGTCTTGTTGTCATTAAGGTTTGTTTTCTAGAGATTGGGAAAAGATCAGATAGTGTTAAGCCAGGCTTTCCACCACCCACTCTTTAAGTGTTTCTAGTGGGCAACAGTGTTTAGAGCACACCTTCTTCTATGAGGTAATGTAACTGTCCCCAATCATAACATTTCCATGCCAGTGCAGAGTTTCCAGATGACCTATTTCTCCACCACAAGCCCAATCTTAGCGAGCATCCATTTGGAGCTGAACCTCTTAATCACAGGACAACGTCTGCAGTAACCGCCACGGAGAACCGCCCATCTGCCTGGCTCCTAAACAGCTCCGTCTCTACATCCCCCAGAAACACAGAAAACCACTAGTGGTCAGCTATTAGGGATAAAGCACGGCACTAGGTTAATGTCACACAGCCTCCTCTGCGCTGGATGTACACATTAAAACACGGTGCCAAGTGAAGACCTCGAGCGCTATGACAAATCATTCCTAGAATAAACCACAAAACCACAATTGTTGGCCAGCGCAAATCTAGTCCAGATGTGCTCGTGTGTGCAGACGACATCTGAACGCTCGGGCCGTTTCTGAGCAAAAAAAAAACCTGCAAGACGAAGAGGGGAGAAGAAACAGCAGTGTCAATGAGTTTGTTCTTTGCTTTGACCTACTTCCCACATCTGTCATCTATCTTTGCATTTTTTTTGTGTGTTTCTGCAATTTAAAAACAATAGGTCATCTAAGCAAAGAAATATTTCCATTTCATTTTGTGTACGGATTTCAATGCATTTAAATGACGATCTGACTTATTACAGCTTGTGTTTTGTGGTGTTATATTCCTAACTGTCATGTTGCTCAGAGATTCAGTAAGTCCTTTTTAAAGTAAAGACTATGAGGAGTAGGAAAAGTAGGTCTGATGCAGCAGTACTTATATATATATACACACGGTTTACAACATCCGGACATGTTTGGGTGTACTCGTTTCACATAATCTATCATTTAAATGAAGGCAAGCACACTGTGAGCTAAAGTACAACCACCCCCAGGGGATACATAAATATGTCAGATTTACAGTTAGATTTAGACTGGATGTCCACATACACTGAAACTTTCTGTGTAACTTAATGAACTGAGTAAACTTGCAACATTCTTTACACAACAATCATGCTGGCTATAGAGTTTAAAGACAACCGCAGTTGCCTCTGGACAACACCGAGTTGGTCTTCATAAAACCTGCAAATTACACTGTGGGCTGGTAAACAGCAGACAATGGACATGCCTTAAATGCCCGTTGAAAGCCATGTTAAACCAGAACACCACTGACTAATTCAAGTGACCAAGTCACGAATCAACAGAAGATGGACTGTTGTCTGACTTTTTGACCTTTGCTGATCTGCTGAGCAGAATGCTCTATTATCAGTGGGCATGTGCGCAGACACCTTATTTGATATCTGAAGCTAAAATATTATAAATAAGTACCTTGAGTCTGGGAGGATGCTACAGGCCTATCAGTCATATTTTAACAAACAAAACCAGGCAGATTTACATATAATTTCATGATCATATTTGTTCTGCCTCTCGCCCAAAACAATCTTGTGTATTTGTTTATGAAGGAGAGTTCATTCTGATAGATAGAATATTATATTTAATAATAAATAAAGCTGAAAAAATGTCAGTTTGTTGCATGGAAAGTGAAATGTCAATGCAGCCATATATACTGTTGTACCTATAGACAGATGGATGGTGATAAATGAGGTTTGAACATTTACATCTTTTGTTTGTTGTACACTCTAAATGTGCTCTGTGCACTTACACTGTGACAACATTTATCTATTTTCTAGTTTTTCTTGCACAGTTTTGGTAAGAAATTCCATCAGCAGGAACCTGTTTTCACACACAAGTGTTAATGTTCATGTTAGGGCCAAATTTTCTTTGTTCGACCAATCCTGGCAAATGCAGCTTCTTGTGGAAATACAGTACTTGTTACAGCGTAGGTCGTTCATCCAGTCCAATATAATATTAACTCAAACAATGACTGAATCCCATGACGTCTGTCTTTCTGCTTTATATTACAGCCACATGACTCACTGTCTGTAGGCAGGTCCGGTGCAGTTGAATGGGGTCATCTAAACTGGCTGCAGAGTTTAGAACATCAGCTCTCCATGTGGAGCTTTTGGAACTGAAATACTTTTATGGAAAATGCGGCCCATCTTTTTCGATGCCATGATGGCCTAAACAGGAAGAGCGTACTATAGGAGCCATACAGCAGAGAGACAGGAAGTGTGTGACAGAGTGAAGAATGTGCTGTAAAGATGCAACTGTGCAGGCTTGACTGCAGCTGTGCAGGACTGCCCCTCCTGAGCAGCTTGTTTCAGACTGGGGGCAGAAACACGGAGGGATGTGACATCTCTGACATGGACATAGGAACCCCCCCCCCCCACCCCTCCCCTTCTACATCACTCCCCCACTCCCTCCCTCCATCTCTCCCTTCAGGGGCCTGTTTAATGAGGAGCAGGCGAGGCGGCGGCGGGTAGGGCTGGAAAACCCACAGCTGGAGGAGGAATGGGAACGGCTGAGAGAAACGAGACACTTCCTACTAATGCATCCCTGGTGGCACTTCAATTTGGCAGTTAAAACAAGCATTTGTTTGAGGTCTGATACAATCACATGTCGTGTCATGTTAGTGACACTGGCCAAAGGTAACTCAGCACCTCATCATGTTACCTTTGACTCTTTCATTCTGGTGGCAGCCGCCGGCTTTGAGACTGTAATCTGCAACAATATCCAAAATAATGAAATACATATCTGCTGATTTGATTTTTCAACTTCATTCCAAGTCGTCAATGTCGAAATCCACAAGGCAGCTAGACAGTTCATCATAGATCAGTGGGTTACACACGGACCAATGAATGTGAGCAATGACTTCATCTCTGACCTGGTGTCGTGTGCCAAATATTTGGGAGTGAACTCGGAGGCGGTTTCCAAGTCTATAAAACTATAACCCTCTCAGGATCTACGATCGCTCTGTTCAGCTCAAGTTTATTTTCCTCAGTGACCCAGCCTCAATGTCAGAGCTGTGATGGTATTGGTGGACTGGATATTCACTCAAGTGCCTGATCCCTGAGTTCACCAGAGGTGGAGAGTGTGTTTTGGGAGCAAACCAATTACCTGACACAGCAGGAGTGGTTGGAGGGGGAAAGCCTGGCATGTAAAGTCTGCAGCATTTGGTGAATCATATCTTATCCAACATAATCATGCCTTACATACAAAAGACACTATAAATGATTCATTATTTTAGAACATATAGAGGTGAAATAATGTATTTGCTGAGAAATGTCCATGTATCTGTTTTTATGTTTTTTATTTTTTCCCCACTCACAATGTTGTTTGGTTACGATTGCCCAGAAATCATTATAGATATTTAAATCAACATCCTCCTCACAAACACTAACCATACACTTCGACGCAACACACACACACACACACTTGTCTTTTTTGATATATTTACTGTATTGTTATTGTTGTTATTATATAAATCTTGTCCTAATTGTTTGTTATCACTATTATGTAGTCATATTATTTATTTATATTAATCTTGTCTCTAGGTGGATGCTAGTACAATACAAAGGAGGACGGTCTGCAGGACAGATAATAATGCACACTGTGCACTTTAATAGACTAAGCTACTGGAGTTACCATGCACTATATTCACTTTTAACAGTCTCTTCTGCACTATATTCACTTTTTTAATAGTCGTGTATCACAGCTGTTATCCTGCACTATACTCAGTTTTAACAGTTTCCTTCATCTCCTTGTATTTTTATATCTATATAAATATACATTTATTTTTTTGTACTTTGGACTACTAACTTTTTTACTGCCTTTTTACTAACATCACTATTATGTAGTCATTATTTCTTTATATTAATCTTGTCTCTAGGTGGAGGCTTCAATGGGGTTTTTTGCCTCTTCTTGCACTTTATATTATTCATTTATTTTTTTGTTATGTTTTATAGTCTTAAATTGTGCAAAACAAATAAACAAAAATAAACAAATATCATCAGATTTACGCATTTCTGTGCGTAATTGCGCAAAACTAAAATGCCACATTCTCCCCTCAGACCCAGCACCATGAACTCAAATAAAGCATTTTTTTACCTGTCTAGTGAAAAGGATTGCAGTGTCCCAGTAGTCCGGATGCTTGTCGTTGTTCTTGTTCATCTTCTTCTGCCAAGTGCAGAAGTTTCTCAGCGTCATGGCAGCGTTGCCAGACACCTTGGGTCCTTTTTCCTCCTCGGTTATAACCACAATCTTCACCACCACGATGCTGATGGAGTTGAGGATGCTGGGGTGTCTGTAGAGCCTCGCAGCCACCGCCATCAGAGTCAGCAGGTAGTGCTTCAGGTCGTCTCCGTGGAACTGCAACATGGACTCATCTGCCACCACCAGCGTCTCCACGTACCTCGGGATCGATGCAAACCTCTTGGATCTGCCCATCCTCCTCAGCATCGTCTCGGTCACATTGTCATCTTTCAGCTGCTTGTACTTCTCCAACGATTGCGCAACTTGGAGACTTATGATGTCGCTTTCCACCGCGCACCTGGAGGTGGAATTGAGCTGCAGGTTGTTGCCTTTTCTGCGCCGGATGATGTGCGCATTTGTGTCATTTTGCACCGGGTTGATGAAATATTCCCAGCCCTGGAAGCCAAACGCACCTTGTAGACCTTTACAGAGGCTCAGAGCTGCATAAGAATGTGGATCAGAGTTCACATATCCGGAGTAAAAGCACCGGCTCAGGTCAGTGGAGACATCTGAGTTGGAGAGCCAGAATGCGTCTTGGTTAGAAATAGAAGGTGCGATGAAATTAGAGTCCTGGTGCAAATCGATCACTAACTCCTGCTGGAAAGCTCCTATCTTAATGACCTGTTTTCCATTCAGGATTTCCACGTCGTTGTCAGAATCCCTCCTCATGTCATGGTTATCCAATCTGACAGGGAAGCAAAGTTCACTTTCCATGCAACGCACAAGTTTTAAGAGTGAGAGTGACACCACACCAAAGCAGAGGAGAAAAGTTGTTCTGATAAACATGACGATGTTTGCATTCAACAAAGAATGCAAATGAGCATCAGAGAGAAAAACACAACACGAGATATTGAACCTGCGAGCTCAGTGTTGGAGCTGTGTGAGATCAGGATGAAGAGCAGAGCATAATCCACTGCGCTAAAACAATGCAGGTCGTACAAGTCCACTCAGTGCAAACTCCTCCTGGTCATGACCCATTCTCCACCTGTGTGTGTGCTGAGTCGACTGCAGCCTTCTGTGGACTTTATGCATGTGTAAAAAATATGGAAACTCAATCTCTTGCAGAGGTGGGGGCAGTCTTTGGAGGCGCTCATTGGATGCACGTCTGCAGCAGAGACTTTCTCTGCAGGCAGGCCTATCATCATGTCCCAACACACACTGGGATGAAGGATCACATCTCACACTTAGTTCCAGGGCTTTGTGTGCTCAGACCCTGCAGGACTCCACATAACCTAAACATGTCCATCAAGTCATTAGTCAGCACTTTTGATGCAATTAATAGAAGTACTTTTCATCTCACATAAAGAGCATCAGCAGAAATATGTCCTATATGATGCTGTAATAACTTCCATTGCATCTTAAATGGAACATCAGTGGGCTGCAGGAATATTACAGAGATGTTAAAAATAAGGTGACAAATATCATTATAATGTTGCAGCTGAAGTCCCTTAGAGGAGGAATATGAGGCTGCTGTGATTCTTTATCAGCTTTCATGTCATGATCAGATCTGTTTCTAACTCACATACGACATCTAGTGGACAACACAAGAACTGGGATCCTTCAATTTAAAGATGTATGATTATTACTGCCATATATATCCTGTAATGCAAGTGCAAAGCAGTGGTGGAAAGTAGCTACATTTAATTTATTATTAAGTAGGCTTATTTTGGTACAATTTTGAAGTACTGATAATTAGGGGTGTAAGAAAATATTGAAAATATTTAATATGGCAATATTATGTTTTGTGATACTGTATCGAATCTCAAAAACTGTATAGATTTTTTAATCAATCATTTACATGCAAAGATGAACTCAGTCAATATTTTATTTAATTTGTAAATGAAATTATGTTGGATGTTACAGAGACTGTGATAAATGCAGATCCCACTGTTCTGATTGCATTAAAAAAAGTAAATATTTTACTTTAGATAAGATAAGATAAGAATAGATCAGATATTCCTTTATTACTCCCGCAGTGGAGAAATGTGCAGTGTACAGCAGCAAAGGGGATAGTGCAAAAAACAAGATGCATCAGCTAACACAGTAAAAAAAGAGCTAAACAAAGTGTAACAAAATATGAACATATAATATGAATATAGAAAGAAGTATAAAAATAGGAGCAGTATATACAGTATTGACAATAAACAGACTATTAACAAAATTACACAAGTGGAAAATGATATTGCACAGTGAGAATGAATGAATGAAATTCCACCTGAAAATATCAGGTTATTGTCAGTTATTGTGTGTTAATATATATTGTCAGCTATTGTGTGTTAATATATATTGTCAGTTATTGTGTGTTAATATATATTGTCAGCTATTGTGTGTTAATATATATTGTCAGTCATTGTGTGTTCTATAATTTCATTGTAAAAAGTGGAAAAGTTGGTTCACTTCATATTTGTAATGTAATTAAGTATGTTTATGTGAATGTCTGAGTAAAACCAAATAAAGGAAAACAAAATGAGTGGATCATCCTGGGATGTGATGCAGATGACGTCACTCTCCTCCAGCTCCTGTCTTGTTGTCCATTCTCATCCCGTTGTCATGGACGCAGCGGTGGTTGCTAGGCTAAGGACCTCTGCTTGCGAGTTGTCCATAGAAGAGCCTGCTTTTCTTTTTTTTATTAAAACTTAAAAGAACGATTAAAATAACTGTTTGTTGTTAAAATACGCTACTGAACGGCCACGCATACAAATACAGAGTATTAATGTGCGTCAAGTCAAACTTTACCACGTGTTTTGTTTGTTTTGTGAACCGGCAATTACACTTCCTCCTTGTTCTAACAGATAACTAACCGACGTTCAGCTGCTGTCGGTTGCACAGTCAGTTAGTCTCCTGCCGTTCACCGTCAACATGAACTCCTATAACGTGTTGGAGCTGGTTGGAGAGGGCTCCTTCGGTCGAGTTTACAAGGGAAGGAAGAGATTTACAGGCCAAGTAAGTCACCTTTAGTGTGGAAAAAGTTGGTAGTTTGTGTGACTGACTGGTGTGTTTAACCTGTCTGTGTCTCTGTGTGTCCATCAGGTGGTGGCTCTGAAGTTCATGTGGTGTGTTTAACCTGTCTGTGTCTGTGTCCATCAGGTGGTGGCTCTGAAGTTCATGTGGTGTGTTAAACCTGTCTGTGTCTGTGTGTCCATCAGGTGGTGGCTCTGAAGTTCATGCCGAAGGTGGGTCGCTCTGAGAAGGAGATAAAGAGTCTGAAAAGGGAGATTGACATCATGAGAGGTCTTCAACATCCTAATATCGTCCAACTCTTTGACAGCTTTGAGACTGAAACTGAGGTATGTTCATAATCTTCTGTTTAAAACACACATCTTAGTTCACAAAAACAATGCTGTCATTTGGTGTTAAACGAGGTGGTGTTCTTTCTCCTCCTACCCTGTTCACAGTATATGTTAAAGGTCCCATATCGTGCTCATTTTCAGGTTCATACTTGTATTTTGTGTTTCTGCTAGAACATGTTTACATGCTGTAATGTTCAAAAAAACCTTTATTTTCCTCATACTGTCAGCCTGAATATACCTGTATTCATCCTCTGTCTGAAACGCTCCGTTTTAGCGCATTTTGACAGAATTGCAACAGAATTGCAACAGAATTGCGTTGCTAGGCAACACCTTGGGTCAATGTTTACTTCCTGTCAGCTGATGCTATTTAAATATACTGCAACAGGAAACAAACTGGGACACATTTAGAATGTTTATGTTTAAAACCGTGAAATGGTCTAAATATTGTATATTTGTGACATCACAAATGGATAGAAATCCAAACGGCTTGTTTCAAACGCAGAATTTCTGAACACGGGCTGTGTGTATTTCTCCGTATATTGAGCGTTTTGATAGTTTAACACTATTTATAAAGAACTTAAACCTGTTTTATAATATAAAATACATGAAAATCTCCCTTTTTTATAATATGGGACCTTTAAGGAATCTAACTTAAGTATACATTTGAATGATTTAACTCTGGGCATTTTGACTTGGTGTTACAGATGGAGGTTGTCAATAAATATATTGAAAGAAGTAGGGAAAAAACTTACTTTTGGGACTGGAACACTGGAATATGCACCTGAATACAAATATTTGTGATTTACACTTGAGGAATTTATGACCTATGAAGTTGGAATTAAAATCTTGGCAGGTTCAGCTGGGAGAGCGTTAGGGTCTGTTGTCAACAAGGTCACAATTTGTAAAGATCTTGGGTACTTTACTTATTCACAACTTTATGATGCAAGTGTCTCCCCTCTATTAAATTATGCTTCAGGCATATGTGGCTTTAAAGAATGTAAAATAGCAGACTCTATACAGAATAGAGCAGCTTGCCATTGTTTTTTAGGTGTTTTATAAGTTTGCTCCTACTCTGGCTGTTTAGGTTGATTATGGGGTGGATTCCTGGTTCAATAATCCGAAAATGTGAAATGATGAGACTGTTTGTTTAATATGTCAGAATACAGGATCAATAAGAAGGTTTTTCTTTGGAGTAAATCACATAATGCTCCATGGGCTACAGAAGTTCATGCTATTTTTGAGGAAGCTACAATATAAGTATAGTAATAGTTTATCATGTAGCATGAACACAATTAGAAGAAAGTTACTTGCTAGATTTGAAGAAAAATGCTTGAAAGATATATTGTTAAAACCAAAATTGTAACATACACTAACATACTAACATAAATATATATTCAATTTCATTTCTATTTTATTCTATAATAAATTAAATATCTGTTCAAAAACTGTCCCGAAATGTTTTGGTGATCGGATGATGACAAAATGGATGTATGACTTGGAAAAAACGTCAGGATGGTTTATTTGTCTAGTATTATTTGTAATTTATACTGCTACTCTGGTTTCTGCCTTTGTCTTTTCTTTATTTTCTAGATGATGGTGTCTTTTAAGCTTCGGCTGAGCATATTATGATCAACCAAACTAAGTATCTTTACATCTGAGTTCCTAATCCCATCACCATAATAATCCCTTATATGTTTCTAACAGGTTGTGGTTGTAACTGAGTATGCGGAGGGTCAGCTGTTCCAGATTCTGGAGGATGATGGGAATTTACCTGAGAGCCAGGTATTCATTTTCAGTGCACATAGAGCTATGCCAAACATCAGACTTATTATAGTTGCTCATGATCAACATCTTCCCTTCTCCCAAGGTCCGTGAGATCGCCTGCCAGCTGGTCTCAGCTCTGTATTATTTACACTCCCATCGCATTCTTCATCGTGACATGAAACCACAAAATATTCTGTTGGGAAAAAGTGGGGTGGTGAAACTGTGCGACTTTGGGTAGGTATATGTTAATTATTATTTTAAAGAAAAAGTAACCGCATTAATCATTTCCACAAAGATACATGTGATGCAATCTTGCCGTAGGTTTGCAAGGGCCATGAGCGTCTCCACCTTGGTGCTGACTTCTATCAAGGGAACGCCACTGTACATGTCTCCTGAGCTGGTGGAGGAGAAGCCGTACGACCACACAGCTGATCTCTGGTCTCTGGGCTGCATCCTTTATGAACTCCACACGGGGGCGCCTCCGTTCTACACCAACTCCATCTTCCACCTGGTGCAGCTGATAGTGGGAGACAAAGTCAAATGGCCAGACACTATGAGCGACACCTGCACGGTACTGTACAACTACAGTCTGTATCATGTTTCGGTCAAAGTCAACATCTGTATAAAGATGTGATTTCAAATAAGGGAAGCTGATTGAATAGTGAAAACGTGAAGCCGTGTCTTTCAGATTCTCAGCCAGCTGGACTTCAAAGCAGAAAATGATTTTTAGAAATACTGAGGTTTAGTCCAAGTACCATCCCTTCACCCCCAGCCCAGTGCAGATCATTTTGACCAGACACCAAAGACACATTTCTTAAATCATTTTGAGTTTTCCTCTTCTTTCTTGGCTTAAAAGTAGTCACATGTATCATTTTTGTTTCTTTTTTTCTTGTCAGTAATGTGTCACTGTGTAAACTGCATTTCAAACCTTCACATTTTAGCCCAAAATACTGAGCACATTTCCCTGATATGTTCAGTGATCGCTACAGGCCTGCTAAAGGGAAGACAAGGCATTAGTGTTTATCTAATATTTCCCTTGCAGAGTTTCCTGAAAGGTTTGTTGACCAAAGACCCTCAGAAGCGGCTGTCATGGCCGGACCTCCTGCACCACCCTTTTGTTGCTGATGGTGTTTTAGGTGATGCTTAAAAAAAATAAATCAAAATATGCATGACACTGGTCTGTCTTTGAGAATATTCTGATGTCTGATTTTAACTGTTTTTTATTCCCATGTTGATGTGTTGTCGCAGTGTTGTCAGACACAGGCCTTTACAGCCCTCTGACGGTCTCGCCAAGCCCAGACATGATGGCACTGAAACTCCAGCAAGTGGCGGAAAAGACGGTACCGACTCCTGGAGGGAGCAGGTTATTGCGAAAGGTCAGGCAACAGGCGGACAGTAAAAAAGGGAAGCCAGTAGGCAGCGACAGCACGAAAGTGAGTCACAAATGGATTTTTCATTCTTAAATTAGTCACATCGTGGACGTTCATTGAGGAACTTTAAGCTATTCTATGTACGTTAACAGAAAAAGAAGGATGGAGTGGGAAATGAAAGGACCACCTCTGCGACGGCAGCAGCAGCAGCGTCCCCTAGAGCCAAGCCCCGCTCCAGTGATGTCTCTGTTACCTCGGGTCACTCGGCCGTGACAGCTGCCAATCAAAGCCTCAACCCAAAGAATCAAGCCTGCGTGAAATCAAAACACAGGTGTTTATGGGAGTTCAGAATAAAGATACAATATGACAGACTGAGGTGTGGGTTCACTGTTATGGGCTTTTCCTCTGCAGGGGTCAGATCAGCAGGGACTATGAACAGGAGTTCCCCTCGGTAGAGGTCGGGCCACGAGTGGTGCAGAGATGCAATGAGGACAGGCAGGTCAGTGTTGGCTGTGATAAAAAGATTTAGAAAATGTGTCTTTTTCCATAATATAGAGCGTATATTCTTTTCCAGTTGCAAATCTGCGCTGGTGATAAAGAAACAGTTTTCTATATTAAAGTAAAATGTGTCATATAATGTGAATAATTTATTGTTTTTTCAGGATGTCGACAGTGAGGAGTATTGGGAGAAACTGGCCCAAGAATCAGATCCATGCAGGCAGCAGAGAGAACTATTAAACTACAGTGCCATTATACTTCAACTTAAATCCAAGATCCTGGCATTTAAAGCTCAGGTAATTAGGTACAATTTTCAATAAAGTTTAAGTTGATTCTACCTCAGAACAATTTACACTTTTTTTTTTTTTTTTTTGGTCAGCTCACAGGTGGAGTTGTTAAAGAAGCCTGGCAGATTCGCCTACCGCTGAAGGTCTTACGCAACCTGATTCTGACCTGTGACCTTGAGAAGTCCCACCACATCTGTCATGAACTTGGACTACCCCACGTCCTCTTTGACCTAGTCCGTGATGCTGTAGAAAACTGCGATCTCATCAAGGTTATTGCTCAGAAAGGGAACCATATTCAACAATGCATTATTCCTGCAACAGTATTCCTGACTCTTTTCCTACTTTTGTTCCTGCTCAGTCACCATTGAGTGTGCCAGCGCTCGGAGAAATGATTGTTGTGCTCATGATCTACTGGGAGAAGCACTGCGACTGGGTGGAAGAAGAGCACAGGTTTGATTATTGCTTTTCTTAACTGAATTTGTTGGTTACTGTGTGTATACAAGTGAGTGACTATCACAGTCATTCAACTATCGCAGCTCATCATCTGTTCTCTTACTGCAGACTGGAAGAGTTCACCAAGCCTTTCATTGCAATCCTCAGCCAACCAAACCTCAGTCCGTTGGCGGTAAGTACTCATTGAAGTTAGTATGAGTATAGATAGAGTGACTCTGGTTTATATATTTTGTGAGTTGTGTGACAGCTGATTCTGTGATCTCTTCTTTAGCCTCTGGCTGCCTTCGTTTTGTCTCTGTTAACACAACAAGACGTTCATGTCAAAGTCGATGTGGACACTCTAACCTCCTTGCTGAAAAAAACGCTTTTAGACTCATATGAGGTACTGAATGTCTGAGAAGTATTTTGGCAATAATTTGACAGTTTTTGTTGCAAGTTTAAAATGATCCACCGTTGTGTTCTCGTGCCTTTTCAGCCCCAACTCTCTCTTCCTTCTGGCTGGGGACTCTGTGATGGCCTCCTGTCTTTACTCCTACACACACTCTCTGAGGTCAGACCATATGTGGTAAAAACTATTTGACTGGATACCAGAGATAGACCTGCAATTTTGTCTTCTGAGCTTTGCCTTTTTTTTCTTTTAACAGCATGAAAATGGCTCTGGACCTTCAAGTTTAGATCCAGTAATGTTTCTGGATCTATGGAAAACGATTGGCTCTTCATTAGCAAGGACAACACCAGACGGCAGACCAGACTTCTGTTCAGCAAATGGTAAATATACATGTGTTATGTATTTAATGCGGATTGGACCAAAACTAGTTCTGCGTCAGCATTAATATGTCAAATTTGTACTTCTTAAAACAACAGAAAATACCCTGTTGACACGTCCATTTTTAACGTCTTAATACGTTTGTATGTGTTAACACTTTCTTTCACGTTTTAAGGCGTGGTAGGCCCACCACTTCATCCGTTTCTGAGGGGAAAACCTATACAATGATTGCAAGAGAGAAAACAATTCCCCGATATCAGTTGACTTAGGCTAGATGGCAGTGTCAGAAACAAATGACAACCTGTTGAATTTTGAGTAGGTTGGGGTGAGAGGAAAGAATTTGAGCTGCAGTCTGTCACTGAAAGAGCTATTTAATACCACACGAGGGGGTGACGCTGCGTCTTTTGTAGTCCATTTTCAGAACATTGTAGTTTTATCACGGCAGAATAACACTGGCTTAGCTGTAAAATGAGAAAGTTTGTGACCCGGCAGCCATGTTGAGATCAGTTGAGGGAATACCAAGCACCACCAGCCGGAGCACACTTTCTCATTTTACAGCTAAACACTACAAGATGCTTCTGAAAACATTTGAGGAGAGAAAAAGACATTACCGTAACAAATATTGATTCATATTTGATCAGCGCTGCCTAGTTTGACCCTTTTATCGGAGTTCACGAGTGATTGACAGCTGCCTCCGTTGACTGAACAGCCAATAGGAACGCTCTCTCTCTCTGAATGACCTGTGATTGGCCAAAGTCTCCTGTCACTAGGCTAGATTTTCTAATACCTGAAAACAGAGCCATGAGGAGGTGTAGAAGTCTAGGTTTCTCTCAGAACACTTGAATTACAATATGCTGAAAGGTTATTATGGAATTTTTGCTCAATAATGCCAAAAATATTCTACCTACTCTCGATTAAGAAGCACAAATTTGACATATTAATGCGGATGCACAACTAGAGGTTTTGACCCAATCCACATTCAATACTTAAGAGGCCCAACATATTTAAAAAGTGTCTTTACTCATTTTTTTTCATTTTCTTTTTACATCAGGGCTGCATTCCTTTCTGTTCACCTCGCTGTTTGTCTTCACCAAGGATCCATTCTCATGCATTCCTCTGTTTTGTGAGCGCGAATCAAAATGTGTTTACACCCTTGGCCGGCTGCTGGGCGCTGACTGGTTGGTGTTCAGATTTCTTAACTTCCCGTTTCATTTGTACGACCAATCTCAGAGCAGCACAGCGACGCCTGGATTTAACAATACCATCTTTTATACCCTACAGTCTTCATTTGTTTGCTGAAGGCGATCCTGGGAGATGTGAGGTGGACGTGAGTCACGACAGCTTGTCCGCGTTGAGCTGCCACTTGTTGTGCTTTCCGTTCGCCCTGGACCTGCCTTCACACGCCGCGTCCACGATTTTACAGCTGTATGACAGTTGTGGTATTGTTGCAAGCCTCCTGCAGGTGAGGGCCTTCCCGTGCTCTAATAAAGACCTCGCTGACAAACATAATTCTCTGATGCAACACAGGATAACTAATTGCAACAGGCTCACATCAGCCACACACTACTGCTAATGTCTCTGTATTTTTTTGTGTGTTGTTTGTTGTCGGCTGTTTGATCTGTGACGAGTTGTCTGGGTGATTTTGTTTTTCTGTGCTTTGGCAGGTAATTCAAACTCTTCCTCCTCCGCTATTAGAGCTGCCTCTCTCCCTGCTGAGCCGTTTGCTCCTGTGTGACCCCGAGCGCTCCGTTTACCGCCTCGGGGAAGCTGCTTGCGTTTTTTTCGCACCACCTGCAGACGGCCAGCTTGCTGGCTCCAAACGCCACGCTCCACGAGGCAGAACTGCCAGCTCTCTGCTCTCTGCCCTGCTGCAGCTGGATGTGCTGTGGGACTCCGCCGTGGAGCTCTTAACTCTGTTGGCCCAAGTAGCCCGTTGCTCCCCTCGGCCCGCCCGCCTTCAGCTCCACCTGGAAGCCTCGGCGCTGCGCCAGGCGCTGGCTCACTCCTATGACCAGATCAGGGCTGCCACGTGCAGACTTCTTGGAAATTTGGATCCATTCAGGCCTCCCACACCGCACACCCTGCAACCTGACATTTTCAAAAGTATGATAGACTGTCTGCATGATTCCAGCATGCCTGTCCGGCGGACGGCCTGCAGGGCAGTCGGGAACTGGTTAGGATTTATTGCGGCAGAGTTTAAAATGGGTAGGTCCAATGGAAAGGGCAGTACAGGGTGGGGCAAAGGGAAGAGACACACTGAGGCAGCTGGAGATTTGTCTACGATAGCAGAACAGGGAGTGGACGACGAGGAGGGGTGCAGGTGGATAGAGGAAGCCAGGAGGACGGCGGCCATGCTGGCGTCTCTGATCACTGACCCCGACGCCCTCACACGTCGCCACTGCTGTGCTGCCCTGGGAAACCTGGTCAATGTTGATGGCGCCGTATCCGTGCTGTTGGAGAAAGACGTGTCCAGCTTACTTCTGAGAGCGGCGTGCATGGATTCCCATAATACAGTGAGACAAGCTGCCATAGCAACCCTGTGTCTGTACAGCGAGCAGGACGCAATACGTCAGGTAATAAACAGGTTACAGGAGGGCAGATGCTGACATTAAAATTAGTGTTTTCAGAATTTTGACCTTTTTGTTTCTTTATGGAAGAAAACAATTCACATTATTTCCTTATCAAGGCTCACCTCTTAATGACTATCGCTAGTATTACCTTGAGCTCATTCATTCCTTTGTATAAACTTGTTTACTGGTCATAATTCATAATCTTTAAGTCAGATCTTTTAGTCAGATATTTTGCCTCAATCAGTCATGTGTCTGCCCTTTAAATATTTTAAAGTTAGTCACTTTCTTTTTGATTTATTTGAAGGTGCTGAGATCCTTCGATGCCAGTGAGAAACTTCTTCAGGCTTCACAACATGCTCCTCCACAATGTGACTACGGTCAGCTCATCAGACGGCTGTAAGTGAGTCCAGTTCACCAGGAATGATGACAGTAAATCATTCTTCTTCCTCTTCACTCTACTTTAATCTTCCTTTCTTAAGCAGCGTGGTGGAGGACTACACACAGTAACCAATTATTCTTTTTATAAAATGTGTCTTTTTATTTTATTTAAAGATTAAGTGAAGTTACTGGAAATAAAAAAGTAACTTTTCTTAATGGAGGTTTTTGCTGGCACAGCTGGAATTGTGGCTGAAATAAAAACAAAAGTGTGTTATGTGTGCTATTATCTGATGTTTCATTTAAGGACACCAAATTTCATAAGAAAAAATCAATGAAACTGGAATCGAAATTCTGCAGAGACAACGGCAGGTTTTCTTTTTAGTTAGAGAGATTGTTTTTACCTTTCACAGGCCGACTCCTCAGTAATAATCACCAGCAGTGAGTCGTTGTAAGAGCAGTAAGGCAGCGCACGTTGGAGTTTTTGTGCATGTTAGTTGCGTTCAGGTGCAGCGGACATCATTGATATTTAGAGGTCGTGTTTCTTTACCCGAGTTGACCGTCTGAGGATAACGGGTGTCGTCTGTTGTACATTTTTTTTTAAGTCTTTTGATGCAAAATTGTGATTTGCGATATAAATAAAAATCGACCAGATTTCGGCCTGTATGTCGAGCCTGCATGTTTCGGAGGGATGGACGTTGAATTAATTGTTCATTCCTTTTAAATTCATTTTGTAGCGACTTTACACAAACGCTCAATAATGGTATATAATATAATATAATATAATAATGATAAGTTTTTATTCCTCTTGTGGTATTAGTGTATGATGGGTCGCATCAGAAAGCAGCGCGTCTAGTCGTCCGTCCGTCCGACAGGCCCTGAAGGGCTCAACTTTA
Organism: Sebastes fasciatus; assembly: GCF_043250625.1. Taxonomy (NCBI): domain Eukaryota; kingdom Metazoa; phylum Chordata; class Actinopteri; order Perciformes; family Sebastidae; genus Sebastes; species Sebastes fasciatus. The sequence continues at coordinate 28,820,491 of NC_133810.1, read as the reverse complement.
CTTTGCCAAAAAGAAAAAACATCATTTATTTATTTTTCAGTTGTTGTTTTTTTTTACCTGATTTCTGCTTATTATAACAGGCGGTGCAGGTAACAATAATTTCCAGTCAAACTCAAAGAGAAAAGCTAATAAAACGGACTGAGTTGATGACACACTTTTTATTTTTCAAAGAAAATAATAAATAGACGTCACACACATGACATATGCATACATGATTAAAAATAACATGAAATTACAAAGGTTATTATGTGCTGTCACATATTTTTGGTTTTAACAATCAGAGTTGATAGTGCACCGCAGGAGGGTCAAACATGCCAAAAAAACTGATTAAACATTATAAATAAATGTCTCCAAAGATTGTCTTAAAGTAAATATGCATAGAAAAAAAAAATCTATCCTGGGTATAGGCATGTTTAACAGTGACAGTAGTGGTTATTTTTGGAAAATAATTTAGACAGTATCCTCTTACACCAACACTGCAAAAGCCTCAACAAATAAGCTAATGAGATTTTTTTAAGTTAATCTTCTACAAAGAAAAGGCAAACACACTTCACTCCCTGAACATACAAAAGTTGTTACAAATTAGTGCAGATCAGCCAGAGGCCTAGAAAACTTATTGCCTTAACAAGCACTTTAGAGAAAGAACCCCCGACTTATTTCTGAAATCCTACATTTTCTACTCCGTTTATGGAAAAACATGCAGAGGGAGGCTGCTAGAACTCCACTAGTTACAATATTTGTACATAAGGAAAACCTTTCTTTTTCTTTTTTACATCAGGAAAACCTGTATGTCAAAAGCAGTGAAATCTCTACCATGTAAAATGAAGGACATGAATCATCCACTGGCATTTGTAGGACTGGAGGTCAAATATATCCTGAGCTGCAAATTAGATTTTATAATTTGCAAAAAATTGCAAACACAATACAATGTCAGTTTCCACCCTCAAAACAGTATAAATGATTAACTAGTTCTCTTTCGGTCACAGAATCTATAATTTGGACATTATTCACTGCTGGAGAAAAGTAATTAAAAGTATTGCAAATATCAGGGGAAAAACAACAAATGTACATTGGACAATGTATTTTTTCTAACAAACAGGGTAAGATGTAAATGTTTGACCTTCAGTCAAATAAAAAGGAACGACATCCAGATCCCTTTAACAAATTAATATTTTGTGCTGCGTTAAACCTGAAGTCAATAAAAGGCTTTGTCCAAAAATAAAAATAACAATTTTAAACTGATAAAAATGTTATGTTACATTTAGATGTCACATTTTTGCAAAGGTCGATGAAAAAAATTTTTTTTTGTTCTTCTATACATCATCCGTTCTTTCCGCAATCGTAAAAGTCAACACATCTTCAAGCGCAATCCTAATATTCTAAAATATTCATAGCAATTGAAATAACATTTTGCCGTTCAAGAGAGGCGAGAAATTATTCTAGAAAAAGTATTTGGTTTGAAAGATGTGTTCAGAATGAAATGATGCAGTTTCACATGTCGACACCAACAACATATTTGACGACTATTGAAAAGGGCGATACAATAAATAAAACTTTAAAATAGAAAAAACATGAAGTTCTATTGCTGACATCAATTCCAATAATAAGGCTGTTAAAAATATTAAACCTGCATAATGAATAACATCACTTCTTCAGAAATAACCGTATTTCAATTAGTAGATCCAGGCAGTGTGAGATCTATTAAAAATGATTGTCATTTAAAGCATTGCAATGCCACAGTGCAGGCTCAAGTGATTAGAGTGCGAAAGCAATGGAAGCATTGGATAAGAGTGTTGATTTAAAATGTAAAAAATAATTCACATTATAGCAAAGCATGCATTTACCCCGCCCGCCATGAACAAAAAAAAAAATTAAACATTCAATTCTGGACAATCTTAAAGACACAAAAAAGCGCCACATTTTCCCTGTTACGCCCTCTTTAAATGTACTTGCAGGAGCTCGGTGTTACGCTGTCGTGTCCTGCTTGTGCCGCTGGCTGCGGGCCTTGTAAACTTCGATCAGCAGGTCTTTGACATACTGGATTTCACGTTCTACCGACTCTGCCTTGTCCCGGAGCTCCCGGTTCCTCCCTTCGAGGCCGTGCAACTGTTCCTCCAAAGAATCTAGCTCCGCCCTTTTTCGCTGGCGATACCTGCGTTAAGCGAAGCAAAGATTAAAAGCAGATCTTTACCTGTGAAGTCAGTTCAGTATTTTCATCAAGCAGAAAGTAAAACTTACCTGTGAGCGGCAGTTTTGTTCTGATCTCTCTTCTTCTGTTTGCGCTGGCCGCCTTCGGCCGGAATGAGGTCTTCTTCGTATTTCAAAGCACAGTGGTCTTCCTTCAGCCTGCATGCTTGTCGGTGCCCCGAAGACTCCAAGTTCAGACTCTCCCTAGCCATTAAAAGACACTCTGGACCCTGATCCTCCAGGAAATTACAGTGTAAATCATGCTGCCCTATCTGTAGACTCTCTGCTTTCACCTGTTCGTTGATGTTGCCTAAGAAGCTATGATAGGCCTCGGACTGCGGTGTTGGTGGAAGATAACATCCTTCGCCGCTCTCTGATTTCCAAGAAACGGTGGCTTTTGTCACCTCCACACTTGCTTTGATACTACTCAGCACCTCGTTGTTACCGGAGCCTCCGCTGACCTCCCTCATGCTGTACATCAGCAAATCCTCTTTCTTGTGCGGGACATCAAGTGATCCGCCAAAGCCAAATCCGCCGCCGACAACCTTCGCGCCGCCTATGACATCTTGACCGAAACAGCAATTTTTGTCTTCTTTTGGTAGAGCGGCACATCTTCGGACCTCGACTGCACTACCCAGACAGTAGCTCTTCCCTACTAGCTGCTCGTCCTCTACGCAGTCGTAGTTGCCCGTAAGGGTCACCGCTGAATTACCTGAGTTACTTCCTCTGGAACTCAACAAACTGCTATCATAGCCTTCACTGAACCTCACGCCATCAGGAACTCTTTTCCTAACACACCCACTGGGGCGACTGCAGCTGTACGGGGCGTGTCTTGGAATTTTGGATCGCCCAATGGGCCCGCCACAGATGCTCAGCAGGTCCAGTTCTCCGGTTGCCAGGGTAACAAGGAGTGGGCTGGATTCCGATTGGTTGGCTGTCGAGTATGATGCGTATGGCAGCTGATTGAACGGCTGAGGACCCGCCGGCAGTGGACCCCTGTCGCATCTTCCCAGCCTCGGCCCTTTCTCTGGCAGTGGTTCAGACAGGAAGTAGTCCTCTAGTTGGGCGAGTTCCTCTTGCAGCAGAGAGGTCATGACCTCCAAGTCAGAGGGCACCTGGATATCATTCTGGAGGGGTGAAGGGGGAAGGGAGGCATTGGTGGAGGAGGGAGGGGAAGGAGGGTTTGGGAGGTACGAGGAAAAATCCACTTCTTCCGTCATCCAGTCAGTGAGACCATCACCTATGGAGGAGAGAGAAAAATTGCAATCGTTAAAAGCTGTTTGCTGGAGGAAAATATTGCAGCTAAATAACAACGTTCATGGAAACATTATAAAAATATCAGTCATCCAACATTGCACGAAGCGGCTTTCTAAAGGCATAATGTGATCGACAATAGTTAATGCAAAGCTAGATTTTTTCAAAATATAGTTGCAGCGTATTAGGCGTAGCTAGCTTTTTTACTTACTGTTCGAGAAGGACGAATGTGCTGCAGTGCCGAGCCCACCTGAAATGGGGAAAAATATAAAAAAGCGTACTCGCTGCAACTCACCAATTAAGTGCTGACTCTCCTCTGACACCTCCCCCCTGCACCCCTGTGATTGGCTGTGGTTAGCCTGTGGGTGAGAGAGAGCGAGGGGGTCTGCCGGGCAGACACGAAGAGTCTTCCAAACAGGAGCTGATGTTGCCATCATATTGTCTGTTGGCGCTTTGATTCAGTCCAAGTCCAAGCATGTGCTGAGAGCGAGCGGGTTCTGACAGATGGGCCACAGTGAGCAGGGCTGGGTGAGCATAATGAAACCTGGAGGGGGAACACAAACAGGCATCAGAAACATGCTGCTAAAAAAAACCCACAACTTATCCAGACGAGCGGGAATCAGGAGCATCACTCTTGCTGCTCTCAGCAAGTTTCTCAACATGACTCCAAGAGGAAATCACCTGCAGGTCATCTTGAAATGGGTTTTTTTAGCAATAAAATTAACTCTCCAAAAAATGCACATTTATAGCAATTATTAAAAATAGAATTAAATCAAAAACAAACCCTCAGATTTGACTCAGTCAGTGACACACAAGTGAGAGCTGTGTCCTTTGAGCTTTGAACTCCCTCAAAAGCAAAATGCACTTGATGTCCTCAAAACACGTGGGACCCAGTAACTCTGTCAACGGCCCGACTAACTGTTGTCAAGCAGCACTAACTCTAACTCTGACTGAGTGAGAGAGACACTCTGATCTATTCAAATCCGATTAATGCAGATCAGCTGCCTTCTAATCGCATGTTCCTTTTAAATTGATCACCTGTTTGACCACTTAAGCAGGTTAGGTGACAATAATGTGGCATCTTAATGGACACCTGGCATGACCTGCTTAGCTGAAAGTGACAGAAATGTGATCCATCAGTGTACTAGAGGTTTTATCATACATTTACATGAAATATTAGTTACCAACACATAACACAGCTATAATATAAACCCTCAAAGCAGCCCAAAAACAGACTAAACCCTAGAAAGCAATGCCGTTAAAGAAGCATTAAATAGTCTATATGAAGACATCAAAATAGAAGAAATTGTATAAACAAGCCAAACAAAAGCGTCTGTAACCACTTGTGACACACAAGCAAACACAGAAACAATCACAGCTTGTATGAATAACAGAGTAGAGAGTTTCACTTACTCCATTCTTGCAGGAAAAAAGAGACAGAAATGTGATCCCCAGTGTGCTAGAGGCTTTATCATACATTTACATGAAATATTAGCTACCATCACATAACACAGCTATAATATAAACCCTGCCACGCACTGTTATCAAAGCAGCCCAAAACAGACTAAGTCCTGTTAAATAAGCATTAAATAGTCCATATGAAGACATCAAAATAGAAGAAATTGCATAAAGCAGAGAAACAAGCGTCTGCAACCACTTGTGACACACATGCAAATACAACACAAACACAGCTTGTATGCATAGGGAGTAGAGAGAGTTTCACTTACTCCATTCTTGCAGGAAAACAGGTAGAGCTCTTTGGGGGTGCGTTGCAAAAAGCAAAGCACGGTTTCTTTTTCTGGGGTCCAACAAACTTGACCAGTTCACAACAGAGCCATGTTTGTTTAGCTCTGAATATCCGGGACAGCGTGTTGTTGCTTTGTTGTGGTCGACCTGTAAACTGAGGGAGCTGCTGCTTAATTGTGAGAAAGCATCAGTTCATTCACACCTAGCAACCGACTGCGTCACCAGGACAAACCGAGCTGCACAGTGTAGATCCCTCCGCCCTCCGCCCTCCGCCGTGCTCACAGAAGGACGTCCCACCAACTCACCGCTTTGCTCCGTTATAAAAGTAGTGTGGAGGATACTCGTTCCTTCATGCTTAAAGTAACAAGAAAACATTAAATAAAAAGGCAACAAATGTATCACAAACACCTTGAACAGCAACATTCCATGGAAAGCAACAAATGTATCACAAACACCTTGAACAGCAACATTCCATGGAAAGCTACAAATGTATCACAAACACATTCTATAGTAACATTCCATGGAAAGCTACAAATGTATCACAAACACCATGTACAGTAACATTCCATGGAAAGCAACAAATGTATCACAAACACATTCTATAGTAACATTCCATGGAAAGCTACAAATGTATCACAAACACCTTGAACAGCAACATTCCATGGAAAGCAACAAATGTATCACAAACACATTCTATAGTAACATTCCATGGAAAGCTACAAATGTATCACAAACACCTTGAACAGCAACATTCCATGGAAAGCAACAAATGTATCACAAACACCTTGAACAGCAACATTCCATGGAAAGCTACAAATGTATCACAAACACCATGTACAGTAACATTCCATGGAAAGCAACAAATGTATCACAAACACATTCTATAGTAACATTCCATGGAAAGCTACAAATGTATCACAAACACCATGTACAGCAACAGTCCATGGAAAGCTGTTTTTATCCTAGTCTAGCTTTAAAATATCAAGGAGCTTTTAGTCAGAGGACAAACACTAACTCAGGGTCTATAATTCAATGAAACTGGGAAATTTCGAAGTGGTAGTGGAATAACAAGTTGTTCCGACTCCTTTCAGTGTTAATATCTTAGTAGTAATGGGGTAAAGTAATCACATTATGTGTCGCGTTACACTTTGTTATTGTTTTTCCCAAAAAGTAGGGCCAGTACCGTTAGTTTCTTCTCCTTTAACCTGCTGATTGTCTTGATTTCCATGTGCACAGCTCTTAAACACACTCCTATATAGTTCAGAGACAGTATAGGCTACTTATGCATGTATTATAGTATTGTTTTGATAGGGAACTATTTGATTCACAACGCACTTTTGTTGTTGAAGTCTGTTGCATCGCCGTTGCATCAGTGGTCCATGCTGCAGAGCCGATTGGCTGCAGGTGCTCCAGACTTGCCTCTCTCTCATTGGTCGGATTCAGCATCCAAGTGAGATGTGATTGGTCGGCGGTAGGCAAGGGCACAGCGTCACTGTGTTGTTGTCTTTTTTTTCTTCTTCCTGCAGTGCAGACTGTGTGCACATGTTTCAGGTAAACAAACCCGGGTGTGGATATATCAGTTGCTGCAGTTTTTAAAGCTGAGAAAAGCTTTTTTTGTTGCAGTTTTTACCAAAGTCTGTCTGATTATACAGTTGAGCAAAAATAAATGAGTCTATGTCATTTCATACTACTTTTTAATAGGAATCCATGTTGTAATCATAGGCATGCAGTCTCTTTGTAGATAGATAGATAGTAACTTTACTGATCCTGAGGGAAATTCAAGTTTCCAGTATCACAGTTCCATAGTGCAAAACATGTTAGTAAAAAAAAAATATACCGGATATAAAAATACACCGAGATGAAGAAAACTGTTAATACTACTTTATAATAGGAATCCATGTTGTAATCATAGGCCTACAGTCCCTTTGTGTTATTATTTTGCTATTACTCTATTCTAAATTTGTCAAATCATGACTCAATTTTCTTGTTTGCTAATTGAATCAATAGTTGTCAGCTCATATGAGAATCAACTTCACCAGGACATTGATGAAATGACACTTAGTGAATAATGGAAGATAACTTATTCAAGGATTAATTTAGATAGATAGATAGATAGATAGATAGTTAGTTAGATAGATAGATAGATAGATAGATAGATAGATAGATAGATAGATAGATAGATAGTAACTTTATTGATCCCGAGGGAAATTCAAGTTCCCAGCATCACAGTTCCATAGTGCAAAACATGTTAGTAAAAAGGCAGTAAAAAAAAGTTAGTAGTGCAAAGTACAAAAAAATATACCAGATATAAAAATACGAGGTGATGAAGAAAACTATTAAAACTGAATATAGTTCAGGGTAACAGCTGTGATACACGACTGTTAAAAAAGTAAATATAGTGCAGAAGAGACTGTTAAAAATGAGTATAGTGCAGGGTATTTGCAATTACTCTATTCTAAATTTGTCAAATCATGACTTAATTTTCCTTTATTCTTTTTTTTTTGCTAATTGAATCAATAATTGTCAGCTCATATGAGAATCAACTTCACCATGACATTGTCTGATGAAATGACACTGAGTTAGTGAATATAATGGAAGATAACTTATTCAAGGATCATTTATTGTTATTCTGCAACACAGAATGACTGTTCATCATAATACACTTTGAGAATCCTTATTTCCTCGTGGCTAATTTAGTGAGACACAGCTGGCAGAACCAAATTGATTTACTTGTAATGATTGTCAGTTACTATTATGTGGGAAATAAAGCTTTGTTTTTCTCCTTTCAGCAAATCCCGAAGCTGAGTGAACGCGCTGTTCTCCTGTTGCTATAGTAATAGCGGACACTGCCCCCTATTTTAGACTTGTTTTCTGGTTGCTGTTGCCATGGGATTTGCATCTCTCTCTCTCTCCCTCTCTCTCTCTCTCCCTCCCTCCATACCTGCTGTTTTCCTTCCAGCTCACCTCTGTTTCTGCACCCCTCCCTGTTCAACCATTCCTCCATCTCATTTGCTGAGTTGCATCTCTGTGACATTATCGTTTTGTCAAAACCAATGGGCTCATTTCCAGTTCTGCTGAATTAACATATTGACGGGACGCTAGCCTCTATTAGATGTGTCCACTGAGCAGCGTGTCTGTGTATTGAGTGAAAGTCTGGAGACATCCAACTCGAATTGATCGCACATAATCACATTATCCAGAATGGCTACAGAGGAGTTGTTTCCACACAAAGGGAAGCATGTCCTTTTAAACAGAGTTAATCTACAGATATTGAATTTGATTAACACACTGTGTGTAGGACTGTGAAGTCCATCTGTGTTGATCTGAGTCATTTAAAGGGACAGCCCTGTTCCAGAGGAGCTATTCAGCAAAATGCCCACCGTGTGGTAGCGATCATATGAGCGGAGCTTTGAGAGATTTGTAGAAGGGCGACCTGATGCAATCTAGATAAGTGTGGTTGTAATGAAGACCAGATTGAGATAGTAGCTGGTGAAGTCGGATGGTCTCCCAGGAAATCGCTGACTGCTCTCTCTGTCTGTATTAATTGGTCCACTGAGGGCCTCCTGTTTGCGCATCATGGGAGAGAAATCCAAGGTGCTGCTCATGACGGCACTGCTGCATTTACCTGTTGTCTCCACTATTAAGCACAATTTCCTTTGTCATTATTTAGGAAAATATGTGTTAAATGTGCAGCAAAATGAAATTCTCCCTCTTGCTTTTGATAATCCAATGGGCTCAGGTTCTCAGAGTAAAATCTGGATTATTACAATTTTCCAGATTAAACAACTAAATGGAGTGAGTCAAGGGGAAGCTGTCAAACTTTGATTCAAACTGGACTTCAGATTTATTTGAGATATTTATTATCATTTTCTTCAGCGAGACGAGGCCGTCCATCAACTGACGCCCAATTTCATTGTCTGAATATTGTGTATGAGGCGAGAAGTCAGAAAAAGTTGATGCTGCATGCCAAGTGCACGTATGGCACGTTAGTGAGGGTTACACCATCATTTCATCATCATCTCTCTCAGAATTTATTGTCCTCAACTTTTGCCCCTCTTTGAACATACGATGAAAACATGGAATTCAGTTACGACTTGTGAATGGGAGCCTCTCAGGGGGGATTTGTGGATGTTTTTTTTGTGTGTGTGTGTGTGTTCAGCCTGCAAATCACTTCCGTTCGTTTGGCATAAAAACATTTAATCAAGTCTTAAAAAAAGTGACAACAACTGAATATAATTTTCATTCATGAATGATATCTAGGCTGACTTGATTTGCATTCAGCTTTGACAGATGTGAACCAGTCAGTCGCAGGGTTATGTTTATTTACTATTCCTCCAGGACTTTGTGGTAAATTAGAGGTGTTTGATGTGAAGGACTACAGCGTCTGTTTTGTCCCTCTTTGGGATGTCACAGCTTTTAGGAGATCACTCCTAACTAGCTCTAACTCCTAAAGGCATCTTGAAGGCACACAAAGCTCAGCGTAGACTGACCTGGCATGAAAAAATATTAAACCCCATGTTGTAAAAGTCAATATGAGCAGCTTGTTAGATCCGCACGTGTTGTGAAAAATGAAGCGTTGTATAAAAAGTCTGGGAGGAAAAACTCAACAGAACAATAACAGCAGAATAACCATAATAAAATAATAATGGAGGGTCACAGATTTGTTACGCAAACTTACCGTTCGTGCATCACTTGTTTTCTTCAAAATTTTCACTCTTTAAGCAGACAAGTCCCAAATGGTTTCTCGGTGTCATTCGCAGCACTCAGGCCGCGTCGCGCTGCCCAGCAGAGCCGTTTGAACCCCAGAGGCTCGGCGTCTGTCGCCTTTGAGCTTCACACAGCCAATATTCATTCTGCTTCTTGCTCACAACACAACTCATCCCGTTCACTCCTCAGAGCTTCACTCAACTGTCACCTGAGTTTATTTTATATTGACACTGAACTTTAAATATGTTTAAGGCTGGTAATTTAAAACAACTGACATTTTCATTTCTTATCGTTCATCAGTTTATTTTCATATTACATTTTAGTCACGTGGGTGTTGCTTTTATATTAATTCAACTATGAACTATGAATTCCAACATCACCAAACCTACTGAGGTTAAAGGTCAAGGCCACGGTATCCCAACAATATTCCCCCAAATAATGATGTAACGAACAGGAAACATTTGGCTCGTTCGACATTATGGGAAACTCCTGGCTGTCGCCGGATCAAAAGGCTGATTGGCTCTTAGTTTTGACAGCAAACACCACGTGTTGTAGACAAGTCGGAACTTTCTGTGTAATTGTAATATTTAACGCTAGTCTCATGTTGTGCAATGAAGGTTTCATCTGTTAACAAACACATCTTGTGTGGTTGATAATAATAATTATAATAATGCAGGTTATTTATATAGCACTAAAACGAGTGCTCATTACAAAGTGCTTTACAAGGCGGACATAAAAATAATAAAGGATAGAATCCAATACCAGATACACGCACATTTCCACATATAGATATATTTACAAACAAATATAAATAAATCCCAATGTGGTCTGAAAACTACAAGTAGCCTACAGATCAGATTTAACAGGATTTAACTTTTCCTGTGACTTGACCACAGCTTTTTGTCTCCGCCCCCTGCTGCTGCTGCTGCCGCCTGATCTCGTCTACTTTCCAGGCGAGACGCAGTTCATCTCAAATGAGCCTTTTAAAACAGAGCTAACATTAAGATAAAGCAATAACCAGTCTGTTACTTCACTTTCTTTAAAGGGACTCTCTGTAAGAATCAGAATTTTCTTGTTAACAGCGACACCTGTGGCCGTTAAGTCAGTCAGCGTCCTGTTGCTCGCGCTACGTAGAGGCGAGTGAGCATTGATCAAAACAGTGAGGCGACACACGAGAATGTGATTGACAGGCATCATGTTGATTAACGTTAGCAACATTAGCCAGCTAAAACCACAATATCACTATATATTTCACATGCTCTCTCTGTAGTAATGTTAGCTCACCTGTCCAGTAGGAATTTTGTCAGCCAGCTCGGGGTCCGTTTTGATACACAAAACTAAACGAAGGTCCCTACATGAATCGAAGGCCCGGTCGATGTTGGTCCTAGTTTTACCCCGACGCCGGTCACATTCCTGTTTTGCAAGACGGGCTTCACTAGATATAAATTTGTGTTTTTGTGCTTCCGTGGAATTTGTGTTGGAGTCCGAGTTGTGGTGGGGGTTGGTCGTTTGTTGGCGTTAGCGGACTCCATTTCTAACCAAAAGTTAGCTATGGTTGCACACTGTTAGCCCTGAAATGGAGCTCGGAGCGCGCATGACGTCACATCTGTTGGATTTTCCCGGAAAAATCGGCCCGCATTCTTCACATTAAAAGCCGTCTACAGGCTAATAGAGGAAACAGAAAGGCGTGGAAGGTCTCATTTTTTAGGGTTAGGTTACAACCTGTTCACACATTGGCAATCAAAAACGTTAATACGTGTAAAAACTTACAGTCCCTTTAATATGAACTGTGTTTTTACAATTTGAAAAACTATTTATCATCTAAACATTGGATGGGTAGAAGGAGTGAAGTAGGACTGAACACAAGTGATATTGGAAAATCCTTCACTTTCATGGCTGCTAGTGAATGACATATAAAAGAATAATATCCCACTCTGGGGTGCAGTTGTGATGTTCACAATCTCTGTTTTTGTTGGCCTCATTAGGTCAGCGCTGGTGCCTCCGCCTGCTGCTTATTCTCCCCTCTGGATATTTTTCAGATATCATTGTTGTGCTTGCCATGAAAATCCGAAAACATGTTTCTTTTATTGTAATTTAATGATTTTTACATCGCGTACCCTATTTGGAATTCATGACTGTCATTTTACATCGCCTTCAAAGAGAGCGAAGATGATTTGTTCAAAGCGGTAAACATTAAGAGTGGAACTTTCACTGGTGCATCAGATGCATTTAGTGAACGCCTCTTTCATCTGCTGTGTCTGAGTGAGTGTGTGGGGGGGCATGTTTCGGGGTTGGGCAGGAGATTTTTCTCTTTAATCTCCTAAATTACTCTGAACTCACATGTGGATATGAAAACTTATAAATTACAAACGTCTGCACTGAGATCTTGTGAAGGATGTGTAAGTCTTTGACAGATGATGCCGAGATATCTCTGTTTCATCAGAGTTGTTTTTTCTCAGACCGGGTTAATATCTCCTATTAATATTGACAAAATCATGTGAGACCCGTACTAATTCACAGCCCGGCTATCTTATTTGTGCTCTAAAGGCCTGGGGGAAAGGCCAGTCTGCGCGTGTGAAAGTGAGAGGAGATCACCCATGGCTCATTAATATTTCACCAACAATAAGGCTGGGTGTCACTCACGCTCATCACCGCGGTAATGAGCTCTCACTGCCCTCTTAAAGATCTGTTTATTATTCAGCCGGGTGCGCCGGAGACTCAAAGACACTGAATGACACGATGTGTGAAAATCTCTGCCAAGGTCAGAGGATGGTGTGAACGCTGTCAGTGAAGCTGAAGATAGATGTAGTCCTCTCTCTGGTGTCTCGTGAGTTTCAAACCAGGGAATTAAAAAATTAACCTTTCAAGTGCTGAATCTAATTGGTACCTGTCAGGGGTAAGGTGTGTTTCCGTGATTACCTGCACGTCTCTTAAATATTCCAGTGATTCCCTGCATTAAATTAATCACACAACAGTTATATATTATCATTTATCTGCACATGCACCTCGCTGATTTGAGAGCATGAGACGAGACACACCGTGTGAATACATTTTCATATAAGAACTTGTTTATGGGGCGACTTTTTTCTTCTCCATTTTTTTTTTTTTTTTTACATGATTTCAAATTTCTCGATGTTGAATCATGCGTGTTAAGTTGCATGTAATTTCACTCCATGTTTTTTTTATTTTTATGTGGCCTACCTCGTGCAGGGCGAGCCATAATAATTAATTACACCGTGCCAGAAATACACACATGGGGTACGATCTCCAAACTTCTGGAGCAACTCCTGCAGATAATCAGCGTTAACGAGACAATTAACTAATCAAACCACCTGACTGCTGTTATATAAATAGAGGAGCTGCGGTGTCTTAAAGGGAACACCTATTGTGTGCTCTCATTTAAATGTGATTCGCCAGCAGCTCATTACGAGATTATTTAAAGAAAGCCGGTAATTAACGGCTTGTTTGCGAGAAACTCTAATTAAGGAAACAAGAAAGTGGTTTGTAACTGAATGTCCTCAGTTTAACCAACACAGTAGTTTATCAAACAAAACAACAGGTGCATCATCATATATTTTTATTTATTACATGTACATGGCAGTTTTACAATATCATTATAGGACTATAATTTATGAATTTTGTTAAAATGCTAATAGCTTTCTTTGACATATTTATGTAAAATACAGATTAACGCTGCGTTATATGTCTGAATAAAACAATATATAGAGTGATATTAACATTGGTATCGTAGAAATCTGACAAAATATTACATCGAGTATTTGGCACCAATAGTAACATATGACTTTTAAAATATGTTTTAGAGTATTTGCTACTAAAATTTGTTTAGTGTTTTGAAGTAATGAGAGATTCTTTCTTTTCATTTGAGAAAAGTTAACGAGAGAAAAAGTAGAAATGTATCAAAAAGGTGTCAGTTAGAGTGAAAACACTGCGTGCATAGATCGGCTTCAGAGGTGGAAACAGTTATGAAGTAAGAAGTGTTCCTCCTGAAAGCTCAAAAATGATATTGTACTTATTAACAATACATTTTGATAACAGAATGTGATTAATTGAGAGCTCCCTTTATAGATCCATCGGCAGTTTGCTTATTTTCCTGAAAGATAAATACAACTTCTTTCAAATGCACCTCTTGTCATCACTACGCCCTCATGTGCTCGAAGGCATCAGGCTTTTTATGAGAGCCCCAGGTTATTAATCTCCTCAGACGTCCTTTCGTTAACACACCATCAGGCCGTGTGTCTCGTATTTCAGCTCAGGTCGGCTCGCAGGTGTCCCGGTCGCTCGCTCAGTCCCTGTCATCCTCTGGTGGTCCCTCAGCTCATGAACTGCGTGTAGCCCTCGGCGCCCGTTACTATGACATCCATCCAGATCCTCATGGCCTCCGGGGACGGGGCCACCATGTAGTAGAGGCGGTCGTGGGTCTTCACACAGAAGGTCAAAGACGGGCTTGGGCTCTGGAGGATCGCGGGGGAGAGGGGAAGACTTTTTAGACTGAGAGCTGCACCTGTTGCATCTTTTTCCTCAGAGACATTTGTCAGAACAACAAAATATATAACAGTATATTCTAACGGTTAAAATGTGTTTGGTTTGGATAATCTGTTTCCATTGCCTGTAAAATCATGCATCGTTGCAAAATAAAAAGACAATTTAATTCAAATTAAGAACAAAAAAAAACAACTTAATTCAGTCTGATATGGATCTTTCCATCTAAAAATATCTCCCAATTGAAAACGTTCTCATTTTTATGTAACACAGACACCCAATTTGTCAGCATGACATTTTAATTAATGTGTCAAGTGTTTAATTGATGTTCACAAACGTCTTACAATATTTTCACAGTTAATGTAAATTGTAGAGTACAAATTCTAAAATGAGAATATCTACCATCTACCATACAAAACAAAATGACATATGTTGTTAAAATAAAGTTTATTATGGGGAAATTGAATTAAAACCTTCAGATTTTAATTCATTGATGAAATAATAATGATAAACATCCATGCAAAACATTTTAAAATTGCAGTTCTGAATCATAAGTAATGGAGGAAAAGAAGCATGTCGGTTACCTTGGTGGCACTGCGTAGGTGATCGTAATAAACCTCTTCAATCGCCTGGAAGTAAATGAGTCCTTTCAGCTTGGTCTCATGCTTGTCTGAGAGGAGAAAAGGGGGAAAAAACAACATATTAAGATACATTACATTACGCCTGTTACTGATGCAAGACCTCTGTCAGCCCAGGCAGACAGAACAATCAGCCAGTGATGTGGGGATACACGTCTTTGGTCAAATAATAATAGACGGTCTTTTGATTTCTTACACACCTGTAGAAAAGTACAGTAGATAGACGGTCACAAATTATATTTTCATTTTGTAATATTCTGTTGTGGCCTTTTCAATTTAGCCATTTTATCCTCAAACAAAGAATAATCTGAAACAACAAAAATAAGCAGCACATTTCCTTCTGCTCCTAAAATATCCATTTAAATGTTTAAGAAAAAGAAATAAAAACTACACGCACAAAAAATATAATTTTTGTCAAATAGTGCACACAGAAAATGCAAACCCATGCCACATAAGTAAAGTGTTGTGTAATGACATGGATGGTGAGTCCCAGCACAAAGTCAAAGTTGTACAATCGGGTAAATTATTCAAGATAAGACAAAACATTTTTACTTTTGGGACAGATTTTGGGACAGATTTCCATCTGTCCCAAGATTTCCCCCCCTCCTTTGACTTTAATGAAAACAGCTCAATTCAATAGTGAATTGCATTGGATGAGGATTGTTTGTTGTGACTTAATTAGATTACTTTAAAGAGGAAATATGTATTGTTTCATAATAATAATTTTTTAAATCTTTACCAAAGATAAAATCCTGCCATGAAAGCAGTTTTGAAAGAAAGTAAAACAGAGAAACACAAAAAAGCAGAAAGGTGTTAACTCCCAGCAACACATACTCCATGAATAGGTATGAGCAGCACTGTGTCACAGTAAAAGTTAATTAAAAGAACGAGTCTATTTCCAGCTATGCCTGAAGTCTTTACCATCCTATTAATTTGACTTGTTTTCTTCACTCGTACTTTCTGGATTGTGTTTTTTTCAGCCTGCCGGCGAGGTTCACCACTTGTGATCTTTTGTAAATCTTAAAAAGAAATGCCTCTCTTTTGTAAATCAGATCAGTTTCCCTTTGAGCAGGTCGGACCTTCTGTCCAGTCTTTTTTGAATTGCTGTTTCTCTACTTGCAGAATATCTTTGAGCATTTTAAAGTCACTACGTACTGAGGAGTTCGGTGGTTATGTTTAAGGGAAACCTGCGGATGAAGCTCATCAGACGCAGTCGTTGGACTCTCTAGTTTGGGGCTAAACTGTAGGCGTTTAAGTTTTCTCACGTCTAAGATCAATTTTCTTCAAATGAAATCGGTTCAAAGAGTTTCTGGATTCCACTCTTGTTGGAATAAACGGTGGTCTTTTAGTCTCTTCCATGCTCACTGAAGCGCCCGGCTAAGAAACAAACATCCAGCTACAATTAAAGGCAATCTTTTGAAATACGTCTGACACTTTCTCCTGCTTTCCCTTTTCCATAAGTCAAATCTGCTTAGTAATGAGATAAATGTTTTTGAAATGTGAGTTTCGTTTTATTAGTCACGAACAAGCCAGGAGCTAGCCTCCTCCCCAAGAAAAACACATCTAGAGAAAGTATTGCATCTTATTTCATCACCATCATCACCATCATCTTCGTCAGGAGTAAGGGGGTGAAAAGGCTAGGCAAGTGAGTGGAGAGAGAGAGAGGGGAGCAAAGAGAACAGGGGCGACAGTAATGAAAATATTCTGTTTTGAACTTGATTGTAAAATAACGTCTCAAAAACACGCTCATGAATTATTCAGAAAACTAACTGTTCTCGTTTTGAAATCCAGGGGACAGTCTGATAGACGGGAATTACAAACTGACTTTTAACACACAAGAACGCGGCGGAAAATTCCACTTAGTGCAGCTTTAATTAGTGTTTGGTTCCAGATGAACAAACGCCGGTCGGGACAGAGAAGTCGGGTTTTATTTAAAAAACGCAGCAAAGAGGGCGAAGTGTACATTTCTCAGAAGAGCCTCGGCACCGCTGTCGGGTGAACGGAATAAATCAGGTCCTGGCCCGCGTGGCGTACGGCAACTTTTCAACATAAAGTTCTGAGTTGATGAATTCTACATATGATGCGAGCAAAGTGGTTTGACCGCTTTAATCTTTCTGTAAACGAGGCCCGGGACTTGAATTGAACAAGCCGAGCAGAACCAGAACACAATATAGAGGATCCTCTAAGTTCATAAAAGTGATGCTATTAGTCCGTCATCCTTTGTCTTCCTGTTGGAGCTGAGAGCATTGAGTAGTCTTTAACAGAGGCTGTAACTTTTAGGCCTCACTGGCGTGGGGGAAGGAGGAGGGAGGAATGTTTTTTTAGTTAAGTTGCTCTTTAAGTGGCATTTTTAATTAGCAGATTTTTAAAAGGACTTTGATAGACAGTCTCAACATAAGACAACGTTTTTTGGAGACAGATGTGGTGTCTAACATGCGTGTCTCTTGTCTCAGTCTCTTGAGGGTAGAAGGGATGGATGACCGTCTAAACAAACTGCCGCAGAGCGATACCTATTGGATTTTTAAACCTGATGCCTTTTAGTATATCCAGGTTTAATGAGGAAATAGAATACGTACCTTTTTTATAAACAACTTTCTTAATTGCACCTATTGATGAAACTGCGTCATATCTGTGTTTTCTGGATTTGAAGGTTACTTGCAATATTGTTAATTTTCCAGTGTATTGTCTATTTAGAGTACCAGGTGTAATCAGTGTGTTTTTACTATTTCCGCCCTGATGAAGACCAATATGCCTGACTAAATATAATATAACTCTCCTCCCTGCTCTGCTCTAGTGGGCCTGTTGTTTCATCCTGAAGAGCACTTAATGGTTCCCTGGACTTGCTGCATGTGAAACTGAGTGAGCACTTGGCTTCTTCATCTTTTTTAGTATTTGCAAATGTTGAAATTTAGCTGCTTAATTGTTCCTCACCATGTACTCCGTGTGTATTTAGTGAGAGGATTAGGTTCACTTTAAAAGTTCCCCACACCATCTCTTAACTGGGGGGGAAACTGGTTTCCAGTACCCCCTATTGCTGGAATGAACTGCAACGGTCAACGTTGCAACACATGGTTAACGCTGTGAAACGGTCGCGGTAATTGTCCTGTGTTTGTTTGACCTATCTACCACAGCTACCTCACTCCATTTCCCGCTCTTAACACTACGTCAGTTGCTCTGAGCGTCTAATAATGACGTGGATGGGTTTACAGTGGAGTTGGTTGAAAGCCTTGTGTGTCTCATACAGACGCTAAAGGGGGCATTTTGCATCTGTAACAAGACACTGAAGGCCGCTGCTCAAGCGTCGGTATTTGACGCCCTGGGAGTGAGACCAGACTGTTGTGTGCATGATGTGCTTCATAACTCGTAACCAGCGTGCTCTGGGGCCCGTCGTAACTACCTTACACCGCTGTGATGAAATGTCATTTTATCCTCACCCGCGTAATAACAGAAGTTCCTCTTGATACGGTCAAAAACGAACCAGCGTTTCTTCCACGACTTGATCTTGCCGCCCATCTTCACCAGGTGGCCCTTGCACATCTTCTCTGTGAGGATGACGAAGGGGCAGGTGTCTATGCTGTGGCCGGACGACTCCACGTGGGCTCGCAGGTCAAACTCCTCCTTGCGGTTGGGCAGGTAGCGCGTCATCGGACGGGCCTGTGGAGAAAACACTCATGTTTCTTTAATGCTGCTAACCAAGCGGTGTGAGAAGATGAAGATATAAGAGTAGGGATGCACCGTAAAAATCTGTGCCTATACCGATGTTTAAAATAACATTTGGGCCGATATCCAATGATTTTGTTGTTTATTATTATTTATTCCCCTTTAATGCCAGGGAAACAAAAACATCTTCATTATGAAAAATAACTGAGCTGTTTTAAAGTCATTCAGCATTTCATTACACTGTCTTTGAATGAGCACAAATTCAAAAACAACCTTTAATATAACCTTTTTCACATGAAAAATATTCTTTAATAACAAACATTTAGCCGGCGCAAAATTGATGCGAAACAACAGATAAACATCAGCCACTTGACTGGCAGTCAACAAGACACACATTAAGTTGATGTATTGAACTTTTTGTCAAACATTTGTATTTTAAAATCCTGTTACGGAGCAACATTAGTATTAATTTGGAGTGTTGGTTTTCGTCCACCTGATGTATGTGGTCCAATATTCACACAACTTTTTGCTCTTTCCTGGAGGAAATATGTGTCTCTTTAGCTGCTAAATGCTCCACTGTGTTCACCAGCTTGTCGCTACCTGTCTCTGTCTGCTGTCTGGTGCTGAGCAGGTCGTGTACAGAAGGTTTATAGAGCTTTATATGAGAAAACAGCTGAGACTGAACCAAAACAATGAGCTAAACGACACTAAAACGCTCTTGAGCTGAGGGGAGCTGCATAGCCGGGTGATAATACCTTGTGTGTTCATCACTACTAGTGACCACTTTCATATTACACATTTGATGTGTAATATAAAAATATTGATTCTAGCAGCTTTAAATTGGACTCAAGCTGCACTGGGTATATTTATACTTGATGATTTGAGTCTATTTGTTTACTTATTGGTAATTAAATACACTCTGTCAAGATTAAAGCTTTAATTATGTCTATATTATATTTTTGTGAACCCCCTCCCCATCCATTTTTCTCTCTGTTCTTCCTCTCCACCCTCCCATCCCTGACAATCTTTGATCTTCCCATATTCCCAGCCTCTCTTTATTGTCTCGCCTCTCATCCTCTCATCCTCTCCCCCAAGTCTCCCGTCCCCTCCTCCCTCCCCTCCCTCCCTCCCTCCCCTCCTCCCTCCCCTCCCTCCTTCCTCTCCTCTCTCTTCTTCCCGGCGCCCGTCTCCTCCCGTTGCTCCACTGACCTGGGAGAAGTGTTTCTCTCTCATCTTCACCTCCTCCTCCACCAGCCTCAGCCTGTGGGCCGTCTCGTCCTGAAGCCTCCTCTCGGCCTCCTCTCGCCTCCTCCGCTCCTCCTCCAGCATCTGCCGCCGAGCCTGCACCTCCCTCTCCTGGGAGCGTCGGGAAGAGGAGAGAAGAGGAACAGATGGAGAGAAGAGAAGGGAAAATAACAAGGGGCAAAAGGGAGACGGGGAGAATATGTAAATGGTAGGCAAATATTGCGATACAAAGTGAACGACTGTCAGAGGAGGCACATGAGAATTCAAGTCCCAATCCAGGGTTTTGTAAAATATATCCCTTAAGTCTGCATATAGAAGGGGAAGCTTTGCTGATGTAAAATGATCCTTTGCAGCTTTCAGATACTTACATACAGGTCGACTTTGTTTCAATATGTAGAAATAATACAAAGGTAAACAAACGACTTCACCACACCTTGAGCTGAGTGATCACGTTCATACACCGCGTTCGAGGCTCCTGCCATAATTCAAAGTTATTGAATCAACTTTCAGGCAGAGTGGTGTGTTTGGTGATGACATGATCATATCATATTATTGTTTTACAAAATCCGTAGTCCAAATTATGTCAAATTGTGAGTTGCATTGAACACCAATTTTATTATTTCACATGGGATGTGCATACATTTGCCATATCATGATGTGTGTAAGGGATAATGTACAGCGAGCGGGTCATTGTTGTAAAATAAACCCCGACAGGGCGACGCCCGACTCGCCCTGAAGGGGATTATTTCACAACAATGACTCGCTCGCTGTATATTGTCCCGCTTATTACACAGCTACTTACTTAAGAAATCAATAATTTGAGACAAAAACGGTCCGCCAGAGTCCGACATCAGAACTGCGCCCATAGCAACAATCTGTTATACATAGCAACGGTCCGTTATAGAGAAATAACAGACCGTAGAACGCCGGGATTGACCAATCAGAATTGAGTATTCAACAAAACTGTGTAACAAATTGATGTGTTGAATGATTTTATCCATAATGCCCAGCCTTACATTCAGCAACAAAATGTGTAGCCATATAAAATAATCCAATCTAATCTAATCATGTTTTTAATATTTACCAGAAACATAAATATGGCTTTTGAGAGTGCAGATCCATTTTATACTCGCTACTGAAACCAGCTTAAATATGTTATATTAGTACAGCATGGGCTGCAACTATTGTCATTATTATTCTATATTATTATTATTATCATTTTTGATTAATCAGTAAATCATTTTGTTTATAAAATGTTAGAAAATTGTGAAAAATGACGGTTATTATATCCCACAGCCCATGAAGTGATTGCTTTAGTCAACCAACAGTCTAAAACCCAAAGATATTCAGTTTACTATCATATATGACACTGACAAGCAGCAAATCTTCACATTCGAAATACTAATAATTTAAAGATTGTTTTTTGTGGCTTTTGGCCTTTATTTGATAGTGACAGTGATGGAAGGGGGAGGGAGAGGGGATGACATGCAGCATAGGGCCAAAGGTCAGATTCGAACCCCGGGTCGGCATTTTGAAAAAACTTAAGAAATAACTAAAACTATTAATCGATTATCAAAATAGTTGCAGATTAATTTTCTGTCGATGGAATAATTGATTAATTGACTAATCGTGTTGAAACCTGAAATGAACTTGGAGGAGATGAGGTGTAGGAAGTGATGAGATAACTGATGTTCACAACAGAACTGGAGCCGTGCACTCACTCGGTTCTCCATCAGCCTTGCTTTCTCCTGCTGCGCCTCCTTCAGCATCTTCTCCATCTCTTCTATCCTCTGGGTCTCTAACCCGCAGGCACTACAACACACAGAGGGAAGGAGCGTGTGATGACACGGCTACGACAGGGCTCGGGATGAGAAAAGTAAACAGACATGCCTGGAAACCAAACACTAACAGTAGTAGCAGGAGACGGAGGAGACAAAGGTTTCTCCATGAGCAGCAGTAAACTGAGTCTTTGAACCCAGAACTTCATGAAACACTGAAAACTTGGATGAGGTTGGCATGGCAACAGCCAGTGTACTAGTAGTCGTGGGAGCAGACATGTAACAAAACATGTTGTCACGGGAACAAAGCGCAGTGACCCTTCTCTTGGGAGACGGGGCAGACTTGAGTGTTCCCATGGAAACAGAGCCAATTGCTCATTTCCCAGTCTCTCACCTTTCTGGGGTACAGGCGGAGTTGCCAGTGGAGACGCTGGTCTCCATGCTGTCAGAGCTCTCCAGGCTCAGGGTGTCGTACGCCTGGTTGCCACCCGGTGGCGACTGGTGATGCAGGATGGAGTGATGGACTGTAGGAGATAGATCTGTGGGAGCGGAGGGGGTGCAGAGACAGCTGTCACAGACTTACAGTGCCCTCTACTGACTGGGCCAAGTCATTGCTACTAGTTGATTATAATCAGATCCAGACACAGATAATCTGCTGTTCCCACAGACTGCTGTTATGAGGGCTGACAGGTGAAACCCTCCAGTGTGCTAAATAGATGAGATGGGACTGACCTTTGCTCTGCAGAGCAAACTGCCTCCTGGACTCCATGTCTAATGGGTTGGACATCTCTCTCGGCATTAACTGTAACCCCTGAAAAACACATACTAGGTATCACACATTTAACTACTTACAAGATTTGTTTTACAATTTGCATGCGTTAAACTGATGTGCTCACCTTAGTGGATGCACTTTTCTCATGAGAGACGCCGCTGGAGTGTGGCAGTGTGCTTGACCCTGCCTGTCCAACCTCACCATCTGATTTGGACTTCAATAGCTGAGAGAAAGACACATCTGTTCATTATTTTTGCCTCCCCACAAAAAAAATCTACTTTATTTTCTTAATCTGGAGAATTCTTTTTTGGATTTGATTTTAATCTCATATCTACATAGGGAGCAGGTCCTCTTCACGGAGTCCGCCATGTTGCTCCACCATGTTTCTACAGGAGCCCAGAACGGACAAACCAAACTCTGGCTCCAGAGAGAGCCTTTTTGTTTTTACGTTAACCGAAGGCCACCGTAGTTCTCTGACACGCTGGTGAAACTGCGGTAATGTGAGCCGCAAAGTGTAAAACCGTGGTTACCGCCAGCCGCCGTCTGACTCCCGCTGCTCCTAAAGTTATTATGGTGAGGATGGCCTCTGAGCGAGGCGAACAGCGTTACCTCGATTTTGCACTCGACGGCTCACTTTACCGCAGTCTTGGAAAGAGAGGAGTGAGCGGAGGGATGCTCGATTAGTTGCAATCTGCAACCACACCACTAGATGCCACCAAATCCTACACACTGTACCTTTAAGAATGATTTTGAGGTACTTTTATTTTACTTTAGTATTTCAATTTTCTGCTACTTTGTACTTCTATGCCACTTCATTTATTACTGGTCTGTTTCCTCACCTTCAATGGAGCCCAACATTGAAAGCCATTATTTGTTTATGTGGAGCTCTATGGTTTGTTATTTAGACTTCCTTTTCCAGCTCACAGTGTTTTTGTTTTACAGGAAGTTGTAACATGTTTTACTTTATGCCTGCATGATGAAGCACCTAATTGAAGATCAGACTAACATCAGCATCTCTCAAATCATAGCAAAGTTCCTGGAACTATGGGACAACTACTCCGTCTTGTTTCGTCCACTAGAGGGCCTCCTAGTCTTAAGAATATGGATGGTTGAGTGGCTCAGGTGGAGATCACCTAGATTCAGGGGTTCATGACTGTTTTTTCACATCTGGCCTGCTGTTAGTGCCCTTTAGCAAGACACAGCGAGAAAGGAGTGGAGAGTTTACCTGACTGTGTCTGCGTGTGGAAAAAGACTTTGCAGGCAGCGGTGGAGGACATGACTGATGCTCTCCAGCAGCCATGATGTCCTGGTACCAGCGCTCGAGGTTAATTGGAGGCATTGCATTCCTGCTCAGCTCAGGCTGGCTCTGAGGTGGTGAGAAGCATCCAGCCAGAGAGAGGAGAGAGAGAGGAGCAGTACAGCACCAAGCATCAGCATCAAGCAGGTAGGAAAGATAAGCATGAAACACACCTCGCAGCAATGGAAATTGTTCATTGAAGAAGAAGGATAGAAGGATAGAATAACAAACCTGTGCAGAGAGGAAGGAGGAAGGACCACATGCAGTAGAGTGGTACGAGAAGGTGGATTCAGAGGAGGCAAGTTGGAATGATGGAGTAGAGGAAGAAGAGGAGGGATCGACTCTCGGTATCCCAAAGATCTGGCTTAACTGGCTGACTGTGATGTACTCCTTCACACAGACACCAAGTCAATACAGACACATTTACAGAACAGGGAGAGAGTGGGAAAAAGACAGATATTGTGAGATGTTGTCAGTGTGCGTAGGAGGGTTCAGTATGACAAACATATCAAGAGAATATGGCAGAAAGCTGGCGGAGTGTCTACCTCACACGGCAGAGCCGGTGCTACAGCGCGGGAGACGCAGTGGAGAGCAGCAGGAGAAGAAGAGTGAGGTTGCATAGAAGCGTTTCCATACATCTTATAGACATCAGAGAGCCTGAGGTACTCCTGCAGCAACAGCCAAAACACAGGGATGAGAAGGATGCAGACGGCAACAGTCAACACTTGGAAAAGTCATGCAAAGATGCACAAAGCAAACAAATGGGCATCACAACTCAGTCTCTATGTTTGGAATGAATATGGATGACAGTCACAAGGTCATCTTCAAAGTTTTTTTTTTTGCATATCTATTGTTTAAATTCTAGATAGTGTAATCCTACACATTAGAGAATATACAAACCTCAAACAAACATAATATATAAAGGCAGAATCTACCGACATACACACTGCAAGCTTGCTGTTGTTTGTCAGTATTTGCTAACACACATGTTTTTTTATCATAGAAACAGCAGCACAGGCATTTATTAGCCATTTGTTAGGTTTTGTTACAGAGAGGATTTTGTGGAGATTTACCTCTTGCATCCTAACAGGACAGAGTTCAGGGGAGGGGATGTGAGAGGAGGAGGAGGAGGAGAAGGAGGCAGAGGAGGGACAGGGGCTATGAGGAGGACCGTCCACATAAACAAGGTCAGGTTCGCTGATGTGAAGAAATTCCTGTTTAAAAAGTTCATCTAAGTTAAAGAAAAATCTTTTTTTTTGCTGTACTTCTCCTCCAGCTAGACGGTTGTGAGATCACGTCTCACATACGTTCCTGCTCACCTCTTTCATGCTGCCGTTGGGCTTTGGGAAGCTTCTCCCTCCTGTCAAGGCATGGTACCTCTTCTCCAGGGCACACAACCTGTCTTGCTCCTAAAAGGCAGAATGGACATAGAGACGCTTTCACAGCTTGCCATTCATCACTATTATGAATTACATGCTTTACTGTAGGATAGGTTTATTAGGCCAACCTTGTGCAGCAGCTGCAGAGTCACCGTCCTGTCTTTAACCATCCTCTCACAGTCTTGAGCCGCCTGTAATCCCAACTGCTTCACCTGAGCTTCCATGGCGGCCATCTTCTCCTGCAAATCAAGCTCGATGTCACGCTGACGTATAATCTCATGTTTGTATATCTCATGTTTTCTGCTGTGTATCCCCCACCTTCCTCTTGGCCACGCTGCAGTGATACTCGGCTCGCTCCTGGAGAAGCTGCGAGCTCTGAGTCTCCTTCTTCTCCTCCAGACTGCTCTCCTCCTCCAGCTGGCAGAACTCCAGCTCCTCAAACTGCTTGGTCCCGGACTCCAGAGCTTCACTTTTCTGTCCACATACAGATATACACGCAGGTTATTCACACTGTTTGAAATCAATCAAACAGAGCTATCAAAAGATAAGGCAGGCAATATTTTAGATGTTTCTTATTGTTAACAAAACACCATGAAAAGACCAAACTAAACTTTTTGGACTCTGCTCTAACTCTGCTCTAACTAGCTTTGTTTGAGGGCCAAACTAGCCTTTGTGCAAATGTGTTACTTGGTGACATCACCATGTTACGGAAGTAGAGACAGGAATTCAAGCGAGGCGTTTCAGGCAGTTCATGAAGGAGCAGTGTTTCTGTGGGGGAGAGTAACTCCCTTTGGCGTGGACTTTGGGCTTTGTAACTTTGCAGACTTTTTACGTGCACAAAAAAACTTAATATATATCCATTAATATATCTATTTCCCTTCCTTATAACGAACACACGCACTGCTGCTGTAAATACTTACTAGCACGTTTTCAGCCGCAGTTGAAAATAGTCCCCGACAAAAACAGTGTTTACTCCTGCTTGACTAACGTTTGCTAAAAACTACAGTACTCAGATGTTTTAGAAAATCCCTTTTTAAAAAAATGAAACTATATATTTTTGACCCGATATTGAAGATATATATCTGCAGCAGCAAGTGATGGTTTCCTCTGAATGCCACAGACAGACTGGAGAGATATTGATATTGATATTGAGAGATGGACTAACTCATACTTGTTTTTGGTGTTTTCACGGGATTTGATTAGAATAGAATAAACATACTAAAACACACCAGCCTTATCCTGTTATATTCATGTTCATAGCCAAAATTGTATCCCGTCAAATCTGGCACTAATCTGCCTGTAAACATTACTGTAAGTGTGCGCGTGTGACTTGAATCATTCGTGGTAAAAGGGCATGCAAACCTTCAGGGCAAAGCTGTTAATGACATTATTAATTATTATTACTAATTGCGTTTGACATTTCAAGCATCCAGAATGAGGGAACAGCAGAGATTAAGCAACCGTCTAAAACTGCTGCTGGAGTAGCAAAAGCATCGCTTACTGTATAGTTACACTCTATACATTTGTTTACATGATGTAGGGCGACAGCAGAAAAAGAGGAAATGCACAGTCTGCAGATTTATGAGTGCTTCACAACAGAGTCAGTGTTATGTCTGCGGCCGTTTCTGTGCAGATCATACAGAACCGTGGTATTGATCTGGTATATTATAACTCACTGTTGCTAGCCAGTGGGCTGCGTGAGAACACTGACCCTGCTGAGCTGCTCCTGTAACTGTTCCCTTAGAGACAAGGGGCACTTATCAAACTGCCTCTTCAGCTCATTGTACTCATTCCTCTGCTTTTCCAGGGCCTTCCGCTCAGCCGACACATTAGCCCTCCCCTAAAAACACATAGAAACACACACATACGCACGATTGGGTCCGCATTCACACACACACACACACACACACACACACACCACCCCAGGGAGAAACAAAAAAAAAATCATATATAACTCAAATCCATGCAGCCAAGCTAACAGGCCAAGGCAGTTAAAGTATTAGAGGATTGAAGCAGAGGTTAGGTTGGCAGGTGTGTTAGGGGTCGCATTCTGTTAACATGGGAGAAAAATAAAAAGGTATATGCACATTTGAATCATTTTAGTGTTGGTCACATCCAGCTAAAAGCCTCAAACATGTAAGGAAGAGTTGTTGTTTTTGTCTTTTTAAACTGTTGGACACTTCAGAGAGAAGACACTTTGTGTTTTAGGACAGACGGCTAATAGATAAAGCAGTGCATGTCAGTTGAGATCTGAGAAAAAAGATATCTAGACTGCACATTTGGGAAGAAGTGAGATTCTATACAGTGAAACACAGATGTTCAAGAACATTCACGTGCAAACTCAGCCCGTTCTCATTCCCAGGGCGTCAAATACCGGCGCTTTGTCACGGCCGTCGGCGTTCGATACTGACACACAAGGCAACCTCGAGCGTCGGTATGAGACACACCGAGCTTAACTACAATGTAAACCCATCCGGGTCAATTTTAAACGCTCAGGGAAAGTGCGCTGTGACGTAGCTTTGGTGGATGGGTCCAACAAACACAGGGCTTTCATCCAAGAGACCGCTGTTCGTGTCCCGTGCGTCACGTTACAGTCAGTTGTTCATTCATGTCCCAACGTTCAGTTTCATTTTCACTGTACAAACGTATCAGTTTTAAGCCCAACCTAAACCTAACTATAGTGGTTTAATTGCCTGAACCTAAGCAAGTGTTTACTTAACATTAAGCACGTGGTACTGCGACCGAAAAGTGACTGACAAAGTGTCAGTATATGACGAGTTGGGATGAGAACGCGTTGGCAAACTGTACGTATAAGACCAGTTGCTTTGAGCAAACACAGTATTCACTGTATCACATTGTTTGTGCCCTGGGTTCCCCACCTTTTCCTTCTCTTTCTGGGTGGCCTTGTCCAGCTGGCTGAGTTTGAGCTGCAGCTGAGAGATGATTTCATTTTCAGCCTCCACCTGCTCCTGCTCAGCTCGCCTCTCTGCCTGCAGCAGGGCCTGCTCCATCTCCACCTATAGAGACAAATATGGAGTCAGAGTCTGCAAACCACCAAGGGATGTCGAGCTAAATAAATACTTCAAGATGAAACAGCTTCCCCTCACTAGAAGGGTTGATCTGAGAGCGTACAAGCTGAAATGTGATGTGTATGTTGTTGACCTCCTGTTTGGTCTCTTGTAGCTGCAGCTCCAGTTCACTGACTCTGTGCTTCAAGTCATCAACCCTGGCCAAGATCCTGCTCCTCTCCTCCTCCATGTAGACCTGCTCCTGACCGGCTAACAGCTCTTCACACTGAGGGCACATTTATATATATATTTAAAAAAACATAAGATTCCCAATCAGATGAAAACACAAATCATGAAGTGTTTATTACCTCTTGATGTGTGCTCTCTGTGCTGCTCGACTCCTCTCTCTGGGTTTCCTCATCGTTCTCTCTCGCCCTCTGGGGTCTGTCTCCTCCCTGAAGGGACATCCCCCCCGCTGTGTCCGAGCAGGTCCCTCTGGCGCCCCCCAGCAGCCCACTCCTCACCACCTCGGCCAGCTCTGCAGCGCTGTCCTCGTGGTTATAGTCTGCACACAGACTGAGGATGGTCTCCAGCCTCTGCCTCTCCTGCAGAAGAGATGTGAGATGTAAGCATGCCTGTCCTACGTTATAGATCGTATTGCAGATTAGCCCCAAGTGTCCTTGTGTGACATTGTCCCATTTAGGCAGCTGTCCCTCGGTCACTGGCATGGGACAACTGTAACCTGATAGCAGGAGGGCCGGAGCTGATGTAGTTTGTCTCTCAGGAGGGGGTTCATAGTAAAAGCTGTCAGAGCCGGAGTTGTTTATGAGAACAGAAACTGACAAGAAGAATAAATGTGAGACACTGGTGAGTTGTGGTTGCTCAGATTCCTCTACATCAGTTTTCATTTTAACTTTCTGATCAGAGATGCTTTAGATGTTGGTCTTTTTTAGATTCTTCTTCCTTGTGTTTTATATTTGTGTTGTACGCTACATGGGTCTAGCTTGTGGTCAGTCTGCTGTCTCCCATCACACCAGACAATGGGGTGCTTCCTTTGATCCACCAAAAATAACAGCACATAATGTGAAACGATAATTAGGAATCTGGCAAGACAGGAAACAGTTGTGTCTGATATGTACAGTAGTATTGTTGTGTCCACAACCGCTAGCCAGCTTTTGTCTGGTATTATAATTATTCAGGCTGTTAAAATAACCACATCAAGTCTGTCATAAGGTTTAACTTTAACTGCAAGATTTAGTTGTTTATGCTGTTTGCTGATGTTCATTCCTTTACTTCAGACTTCAGAGTTGTGAACTGGCAGGTCTACAAGTAAAATATGGATGCAACAATGCTGAGAGATAGATGAGAAGATCCATATCCTCATATTAGTCTGTTAAATTTAGGGCTACAGCCAGCAGCTTGTTTGCTTAGCTTTAACGACTGGAAACAGGAGGAAACAATTAGTCTGATTATCTTATGGTATGTTATATCAAGCCGATTTTGTAACAGAGACAGTCGACCATCTCCTCTAACTCCTGTGAAAAAGTGTATTTCCCAATATGCTTTAACTTGAAAATGCAGGTCATCTGGAGGAGCAAAATAGTGTAACACTGAAATATCTCCTTATTATTACTGGAAATGTTGCTGTTTACTGCAATTGAAATATTTTTTTATTCATGCATCACCATAGAAATCATCTCAATTAGCCAGATCCCCCTCAAAAATATAATATAACGCGTCGCAAACCCACAGTTTGGCCTCCTCCCAGTGGAATTGATTCTAAAATTAACTTTTCTATCCCATCCCTTCCTCTCTAGCTTTGCCCTTTAGAGCGGCAATATCCAGGTTGGGTTCAGGAAAGTGAGATAAAAAAAAAAAATCCTGCATAGCTGAGCCAACTGTGCTGAGAGCAGTGTGCCTGATGTAGGGCATTCATTTCACTGAGAGGAAATCCTCTCTTTGTCTCTCTCATCTATCGGTCTACAGTTGATCATTTTTCTGTGCTTCATTCAAGGCTGTGACACCAACAAACCAAGAACCTGGTCCAGGACCCCAAACACAGTTCACTGCATCAGCTGGTTTGTCATTAACGCTGATTGGGAGCATTTTTATTGCCTCTCAAGGGCGTTATGACCGCCTGTAACTGCCTCTGAGCAGCAGTGCAGAGCAGACCTCGTGCTAGATAGTAGGGCACGCTCTGTGGAGGCCCGGCTATGTCAACAAAGCACGGAGAAACTCGGATAACAACACACACAGAGAGGAAGAGCGACTTCATTCTCTGCACAGGTAGACATTACTCCTTTATATGTTAACATAGTAAATAGTTGTTTGCTGCTATATTAATGCTCTGAATATAGAATTTGAGAAGATGGATACCACTCTCATGTCTGTAGGCTATGCTCAAATTTACACTTCAGTATTTGTTTATTTGTGTCCTGTCTTTCTGCTAAGCCAAGGTAGCTAAGATTGCTAACAGTCCACTGGCTTTAGCTTCATAGTAAAATTGGTAATTTTTACACTTCGGTTTTTGTACATTTAAAACAAATGACATATAAATTGGTAATTAGTGGTGCTGATTAGCAGAGCCAGGCTAGCTGTTTGCCTCTGCTTCCAGTCTTCATGCTAAACTAAGATAAGATAAACTAACCATCTCCTGGTTCTAGCTTCAAACTTATCAGGACAGAGTGGTATTAGTCTTCTCATTCTCACTCCCGGCAAGAAAGTGAATACGCAAATTTCTCAAAATGTCAAACTTTTTCTTTAACAGCAGCCATGATATCATCCGGTCCTGATCCACCTCTACATGATCTGTCATCTGGAACATTAATGAGGTAATTTACAGTTTATTTTGTCGATGAGGAACTTTTTTTTCTGGCTATCTACATTCATGTGTGTGTTCTCTGCAGGCCTGGCTGGAAGTATAGGGGCAAGGCCACTTGGCCTTTGGTGTTGTACATTTTTTGAGGGCACAAAGCCCAAATGCCAGGGCAGCAAGGCCATTATATAAAACAATTATTGAAGTCAAGAGAAATAATAAATTTAACTTAAGATTAACATTTTTTGTTTTTCCACTTGATGTTGCCCGAATTCAGAATCACAACAGAAGATACTGGTGTCTAAAAACCTCCTATTGACAGTAAAGAGGCAGAGGAGAAAACGGCGAAACCAACTTGCAGAGTGCAGGCGGGGCATCAAGGCCACTGTGGCCACGGGGCATAATATTTTTGAGGGACAGAAGGCCAAACTGAAGAGGCACGGCAGCCATGGCCCTCGTGAATTTCCTGCCCTGGTCCTATGTGTATGCAGGAGTGTGCATATTTTACCGTGAACCCTACATACACATGCAGTATTCCTTCGTATCATCATTATTTATCAAGTACCAGCAACATAACACAACATAGACAGAAATCACTGAAAACCTCAGCCAACAGTGAACAAATCTCAACTTTTCAACTTCCAGCTATATAATTGTATGTTTGCGTGTTCTAGGCAGGGTGGTGGTTTGACAAAATAGCATTTTCATGTGATGCTGTGCTGTTTATTTTTCCTCCAACCACATGAATGCAGCATAAAATCAGTGCCTACAGAATTCAAATCATGGAATGGAGGAAATTCCAAACATGGTTAACAAGCAAACTTCTAATCAACACGTCCTTAGGCCAATAAATATCAGCTCTTTATCTGTTTATGTATTTGCAGAGGTGATGGCTTGAATTATCTAGACATACTGGATGACTCAACACAAACGTGCACATACTGTACCCACAGCAGTAGAACACCTATCAGTCCGACTCAGAAGCGTGTTGTCGGTAACTCTCTTATTTGTTACCAGAAACCTTTTGGTTCCTGAAATAGTCTGTGGACATGGAGGGCCGGGAACCCCCACCCCCTCCTCTCCCTATGGGCCCTTCAGCTGTCAGAAGCAGGCCGGGGTGGGGGCTGAAGAATGGTGGTGGGGGTCTGGTGGGTGTGGACTGAGGATGGATAACAAGTATGCAGTCTACTGTACGATCTAGCGTGGGTACGAATAAGAAAGAGCCTTCAGTCAAGCACGGGCAGCTTAGAAAGTAAAAGCCACTCGTCCTTTTTGATAAATATAGTGTTGAGCAACAAGCAGCCGCGCCCTCCGCTCTGGACCTTGAGACTCGGTGGAGGAATGTTCACCCCGCGCTACTCGGGCCACATGGGCTGACGATGCCAGTAATGCTCCGGGGTAGATGAGCTAGTGGCCGTACGCCAGGAGATTTAGACAAGATATCTGAATGCAGACATGGTGTCGGCTATGCCAGCCGTCTCAGCACCTTCGCTTAAATGTCCTTTAAAATCACGGTGTTTGTTGCTCCGTGTCTGCTGGACGTCTGTAAAGATATTTGTTGGTAACAGTTTGTACGCCCGGATACAGCTGTGTTTCTACCTGTCATTTTGTTTTGATGTTTTTCGCCTAATTGGCCAAAAATGGATTATAGGAGATTTAAAGTATATACAAATCCCACAGTCAAAACAGACAAACCAGAGCAGCAAATGTTTTCTTTATAACATCCTGAGCAAAGTTCACATCAGCATCCAGATTTGGACTGAACCTATCATGGTGAAATTATTTCCTACTCTTATATCTACAGTGAAGTCACATCTAAAGTGCTGATCACTCACCAGTTTCTCCATTTCCTGCTCACGCAGCCTCTCCTCTCTCTGCCAGCGGTGGTATTCCAGCAGCTCGTCCTCATTGTCACTGATCTCAGAGATGCTGTTTTTGCGTTCGCGGGTATATGGTTTCATAAGACTCTGTTCCTTGCTGGAGGATCCCGTCATGGTCATGCCGGAGGTCTTTCTTTTGCTACGAGGGCTAGTGAGAGGAGACGAACCAGACAGAGACCCCGGGCCAGCCCTTAACTGCCTGCCTCCAGGCTCCTTCTCCAGCCCAGAGAGTGCCAATGGACCCTGGGCGTACATTGCCCTCATGGCTTCTGCTTTCGAAGCAGTTGTGAGTTTGAGTTGGCCCTCTGGGACGGGTTTGACAGCGGCCGAGCCCTGCGATCCTGGAGTCCCTCTGCGGGACATGTAAGGGCTGAGAGGAGGAAGTTCTCTCAGGCTAGTGGACCCGATCGGCTCTGGAGTCCTGAGCCTTTGAGGGACTTCTACGTGCGAGAGGTGCTGATCTTGCATGGGACTTGGGGATCTCTTCTGTAGGGAGGAACCTCTTACTCGAGGGCTGGATGGAGCTGTAGGGGAGAATTTGCCTGGGCCTGGTGTGGCCTCTGCTCTTGCGTTCCTAAGAAGCTTTGGGCTCTCCGGGGCCCTCTGACCACCACTAGTACCGCTCGAGGCCACAGAGAGGGAGGTCCGTGGATGGGGAACAGGAGTGTTGTTGGTATGAGGGGACCGCGCAGGTATCGGCGGGGTTTTGTTGCCGAGGTTCTGGCCCAGAAAGCTGCTGCTGTTTTCATAAATGGAGTCCTCTGTCATGGAGCCGTTTCTCCCATTGAGCATGTTTGGAGGAGAGGGCTGATGATGTTTACCAGATCCAGATCCAGCCTTCAGCACCAACGAGTCCTGGAGGTTCTTTGATATGTTGTTGATTTTAGAGTCAGAGCCGTTGCTCGAGAAAGACTGATGGTTCCCGTTCAGGACACCGTGAGAGTCTGCGAAGGGAGACAGAAACATTTGTGCGTGAGCATTCCTGTTGAATAAAGGAAGAGGACGCTCTAAAAGACAGTTGTAAAAACACACATGAACAAACAGTGGGAGGGATCTGTCCTGTGTCATCTTTATGCTACTGACACACAGTCAGTGATGTAGGACAAAGGGGGAAGCCCATAAAAGGACAAATACACAAGCCTGAACACACACAGTGTCCCGGTGGCCCACTTTAAATAGTGATACATGTCTCAGAGCCCATGTTCTCCTGTACTGTATGAACCAAACCCAGCAGTCGGGATGTTGTGCTCCTCAGTTGTGTTGTAATCCTACAGGGATCTGGAGCTGCTAAATATAAAAGCTGCAGCGGTGTATACCTCATTCTGAGCAGATGAAATCAGGGCCTGGTCAGGAAAGAGTGGGCCATACACACTGGGCAGGGTGTGGTGGCTCTTACTGTACAGCCACACCAGTAAGGTCAGAGGAGAATGGAGTCTAAATATCATCGACAGCACGAGGCAACGGTCGAAGCAATTAACGGACCAGAATAATATGACATCGTCTGAATGTAGCCGTGTAAAGAAAGGTTACAACAATCCTTTGTTACAATGGGGTCACACTTTGAGCGAAAAACCACAGATTTAAATGAACTAGATCACAATGTAGGCCACAGATAATTAGTCCTGAACAAGTTATTTCTGACCAGTGTTTCAGTCAGACTCCAAGACCAATTGTGCTGGTGATATGAGAAGCTGGTAAAATATTGCAGAAACCAACTACAACTTCCATTTTCTTTGAACTTTTGCCATGAAAATGTCAGTAACCATCTGTAAGGTGAGCCCTAAAACATGGATAGTCTTAACAGCTGATCATGTACAATTTGTCATCCTACCCAGGGTCTCGTAATTCACCGCGACAGATGTACGATCCGTGTTCAGCATTAACGGGAACTTATGCAACTTCTTGATCTGTACACTAAGGTAGTGGGAATCCAACTGTGACTGAATATCTATCAGCCCAAAGCATTTGCTCTGCCCAGAATAGCTACGGAGGAAACTGTACAACCTTCACACATACCAGCTTATTTCTGGGTCCCTGATTACTTATCATTACTAACTGCATGCAGTATGAAGAGTATGGACACAACCTGTGTGACTGACTGGATCACAGGACAATTGTACAATCTGGAGCTGTAGGTGTTGTATAATTATAAAAGCATGGTCTTATTACCTGTAGGGTGAGTTCTCGTGGTGCTCGGTCCTTGGCTCCCTCCAGGCAGCATGCTCTTCATCCGCAGGGCCTCCTCTGGATGGTTGAAGCGGAAAAAGACCGACTGACCAAAACACAGCATGCACCCTGCCAGGAGAGAAGAGCATAAAGCTGTCAGTGATGAGTTAGTTAAAGTATTAACACCACCATAAACACACTAATCACCGATTGATACCACCCATAAAGTATTGCTGATGCTGTGGTCAGTTGTAAACAGACTAGTTTAACTCACGTGTAATTAACCAGTAAGTGAAATCAACTCCTCCTTTCCCTGCATTTCCGGTGGCTTTCAAGAACGTCTGATACGCTCCCAGAAGTTTTGTTTCCAGTGCTGGATAATCCACAGGGAGTTTAATATTTACTCCATCCTTCAAAGTGAAGTCAAAGGTCCATGTGGCTGCAATATTGTTCCGTATGATGCAAATGAAGCAGTTCCCTGGTTGTTTTATTCAGAATTTCATGATATGAGTCCTTTTGAATGA
Organism: Sebastes fasciatus; assembly: GCF_043250625.1. Classification (NCBI taxonomy): domain Eukaryota; kingdom Metazoa; phylum Chordata; class Actinopteri; order Perciformes; family Sebastidae; genus Sebastes; species Sebastes fasciatus. Next base: position 28,784,935 of record NC_133810.1, on the reverse strand, counting down.
GGTAAAGAAGCCTGAAGTATTCTTGTTGAGCAGCTGCTGCCTCCACACACACCGGCTGATCACCCGGCTTCAAATGACATTGTGGTGTAGCTGCTGGCCTGGGTCCCACTGAGGGGGGCGGGACTGTTGTGCCTTTTTTTATGGCAAGTATGCATGTTACTGGAAGGACATGGGACATTGTTTTTGTGTTATCGTCCACCTGGCCTTCAGTGTATTGAACCCACTACTATGTACTGTATGAGTGTGAAGTCATCTAACTGTACATCAATGTGATTTCACAGATAAACAAAAGGGTCTAATGCTAACATCAGCTCACAATGACAGTGCTAACATGCTGATCCCAAGCAGGTGTGTAATGTTTACTAGAGAGTGCTGCAGGGATGACGTATTGTTGTAGGCCAACTAGGAAGTTAGCATTGCCCTGGTTCCCTCCACTAAAAGCCAATGGGATTTGTCCATTGGGTTTTGGATTATTGCAGAAAATAAGCTTTGTGGCAAACAAACGTTTATGATACTTATATCTATATAAATAATCTCCACAAATGAACTTCACAAATCGCTTTTATGATTTTTGAAGTGTGAATGCAATTGCCAGAAGTTAAAAGCTAACGTTAGGCTCTAAATGAACAGCGACCGCCTTTTCCAAGACACATTAAAGGCTTCAAGGATTCTTGAGTGGTATTGGGGAGTTGATGTATTTTATGTCGTAGAACAAAACGTTATAATCTCTTCAGCTTGTGTTAACCACAGACCTTATTTTAGGCATCGAACTAAAAACCCATTTAAAAAAAACATTGACTTCCAGACGAGAGAACCAGAAGTGCTAAAATGCTAACTCATTTCCAGGTTTTAGGACTCATTCCTGCAGCACTCTAAGCAAAGATCATGATAATCCATGCTTAGAGTCTTAGCATGGTAACATTTGCTATTTAACACAAAGTACAGCTGAGTCTGATGGTGATGTCATCAGTTTTGCCGGTGTTTAGTCATGAACTAAAGTAGTGGACCAGTTGAAGTTTTGATCTGATGATGACGCTAGATGAAAACGTGACGGGGTCACCAAAGTTATTACAATTCATCCTGAGGGGGGACAAACGGCTATTCATCTGGTGGCAATAGTTAGTGAGACCTTTCACTTAAACTAAACATGTCAACCCTCAAAGTCAGGGCATCACCAAAGTCATTAGGATCCATCTTCTGGGGACCATGAATGTCTGTACAAAATGTAATAGTGCTAACAAAAGAAAACCTCTACTTAATCTCTGCCGATAGTAGACACAATATGAACTATTGTCTTACTCATTCAGTAGTAATCTGTTGGTTTATTAAGGCTACTAAGTTAGCCAATGATATAAGATGCAAGAAAAAACAGCTTTACCACCAACAACCATATGACGGCAGTCACTTAAACCAGTGACAGTGCTACCTTGTGTCAGGCGAAAGGGTTTGGTGATGGGAAGGCCATCCGCAGAGCACTGGTTTCCACATGGGTGCAAGGTGATGCTGCCCGCCTGGTTTTCAATGTAGCAGTGATGAGCGGCGATGCCGTTGCCCTGCAGAGGGATATCTGTCTCCCCGCTGCCCAGCGTGGTTCTCCCTGCAACAAGAGGAAACATTTTCTCAGCGTCACTTACAGGAGATCAATGCGGACCCGCGAACACTTCTGTGAAGTATTCTTGGGTAGCAGTTCGTGGTACCGGGTGTCATTTCAGGGTTCAAGGTCACAAATGGGGTCAACCCGTGAAAAACAGGTGTTAGTTTCAAGAGATGAAAGACGTCTTGTCAGAGGGAGTTACTATAAACATCTACTATTTTCTGTGTTGTAATTTGATTACCAGTCGTATTTATATTGCTGTCTGAGTGCAAGAGAGTTAACACTATTTATTCTTATGTGATAACACAGAGATGGAGCACAAAGGAAATCCCAGAAGGCTTTTCTCTGGGGTGATACATTCACACTCTTCTCTCTCTCTTCCTCTGTGGTGTCTAGGCTCAGTGCAAGACAATGGTGCAAGAAAATCCCAGACAAGCGTGTAATTGCAACTGTGGCGAGGCATGAGACAAGACAACAAGATGGTTAGAAGGTAAGATGTCATCAGTTTTTGTCAGTTCATCACTCGTGACAAGTTGTACTGCTTACTTATTAAAGAACAACTGACTATTTTGAGTAAAGTGCTTATGGAAGTGTCTGAACATGCTAACAATAACACAGATTACAGATCCTGTAGTCAGTACAGAGATGGTTGTGTTATACAGACTGTAGTTTACCATGTGGGTTGAGTTCCCTGATGTTATTAGCTCCTCTTAACAGAGTGCATGGTGCAGCATGATAAGGCAGGACTGCATATTTAACAAGCTGTTCATGAGGTTTTAAATGTCCCATTCAACATTAAGATATCTATAAAATAAGTAGTGCATAACATTAATGAGAAAATATATCATTTCAATCACATCCCATCCCACCAACACACACCAACACACACACACACAGGTGTTCACCTTCCTGCAGTGGTAGCAAGGTGATGGCTGTGCTCAGGCGTCCACTTCCCAAACTGACCAGGTGGGGGCGCTCCGCCTGGAATTTCAGGGACTTGCCTGTCTCAATCAGGTCTAAAGGAGTGCTCTGTCAAAACAAAACCAATTTGAAAACCATCATTACATGATCCTAAAACTACTAGGTTTCTTTATGCACACAGCATATTTATTGTACACGTCTGAACACTCAGTGAAGTGGGCGTCAGTTTTGTACCAAATCTTAAAAGTGAAAACTACACGTCTGAACAGCTAAAGAGCAAAGAATAAATATAAAAGTCCAGTGTATGTACTATAGGCTCCTCAAATCTGTCTGTGTTTTACAATTCAATAACATGTAGCCTCACATCTTATATGATCCTCCAACTGTTTAATGAAAGATCGTTTCATTAAAAGCCAGAGTTACTTGTAAAAAATAAAGAGAGCAACAATTAGAGTCCATATCAGAGAGGCAGAGCATAGGAATGTCCTTGTCTTTATATTTAAAAGATGTAGAATTAACATAAACTTTAATTATATATGTGAAAAAGTAGTCCATTCTTACCACAAGTACTGATTGACAGATTCAGTTGTTATTTGATTTGCTGATATATTGCAAAAATCGTACTTTTAAATGCTTGAATCAACCTTGAATTCTTACACAAACCATTCCCTTCTTAGTTATATTGAGTAACAAGCTGACTCGCAGCAGATGTATAATAGTAATAAAGAGTTTCTCATGAAATAACTCACCTGTAAGACCTGGTGCGTCTGTCTCCCATGTTCGACTTTCCTCCTGCTCACGCGCTCCATCTCGTCTGGACTGTCAGAAGTATCTGACACATGAAGATCCTGAAGCAAACACACACATACAGAGAGAGAGAGAGAGAGAGAGAGAGAGCAGGGCATGAATGGGAGCGCTGGGAATACTGCTACTACAGCTGTACTACAATGGGAACAGTGCTTTCCTTAGAAACCTCCTGCCCCACTTATAAGCCCATGTGACCAAACCATTATACTGGGTAATTGTTTCACCAGAAACCAGCCAGACAAAATGATCCATTAAGAAAGCTGGCGTTGATTTACGCCTCAATCTAACAGAGATTCATGATTTTACACGTTTCACCATGATTGTACTTTTGAGACGTAGCAGAAGGTGTGAAGGAGCCCTGAAAGTCCCTCGAACATCAGGTCACCGCGTCCTCCGACCACGATGAGTCACTGTGACTCATATACACATAAACACAAACACACACGCACGCTCCGTGTTTGCAGACAGATGCTGCAGATTAGATCCAGCTGTCTGCTCATCGCCGCTCACATCAGACGAGAGGGGAAACGGGACCAGACGGACCTCAAACAATCACACACAGACACATAAGCAGCCCAGATGACTCACCATGTGTTTCTGCTGAGAGCTGGTATCCACGTCTTCCACTATCACCCACATGGGCTGCTCATCCTGGCAACGGTTTAGTATCAGCTCAGCATTCCTAGCCAAACTGAAATAGACACAACTACCCACTATCTAGTGTCTGTTTTGTCTACCGTGGAACAAACTTAAATTACTGTGTGTCATGTGTGACTGGTGACATGTACATTTCAAAGGAGATCTCTTTACTTTATAGATGGAAAATTAAGTGAATAACCAACATGAAGTGTCTCAGTAAAGTGTTGGGCCACCTTGAGCCTCCAATACAGCTTCAGTGGGGTCTCTGAAACTCTACTGGAAAGATATTCCTTCATTTGGTGCTTTGATGGTGGTGGTGGAGAGAGAGCTGTCTATTTGTCAGTCCTAAATATCATCAACTGGGTTGATATATGGTGACTTTAAAGCCAGTAGTATATGATTCACATCATTTTCATACCCATCAAACCATTCAATTTCTCATTTATTTATTCAGCTTTTTCCTTGACCACATCAGCCCATTTGCACACCTACACACGATAAATGCTTGAGCTCCTTGTCGCCCCGTGCTGACATCACTGATCATTTCAAATTCTTGAAAAAAATAACCAAAAACCATCCACAGCTGCCGTGCTCCCAGTTTAGCCCTGCAGGAGAGACAACAGGGGCGTTCTATCTGCGTCTGATGTCACTCCAGACGAAGCCGCCACCGCCGTCGCGTGAAACCACACATATCTGACAATTGCGTCCAGTGTGCGGGTCTCAGAGGACCCAGTGACACGGAGAACAGACCGTCCCCTCTGTTCGCCGCTGACACCGGACCCCTCACGCCTCTGCTGTCAGCCCACTGGCTGTCAACACTGGCCCTCTTTGAGCCACGCAGTCAGACACAGGACGGGAGAGAGTGGGCAGGGTTAATGTGTCTCTTGCTGTCTGACTCACACACACACACACACACACACACACACACACACACACACACACACACATGTGCACACATATGCTCCCGCTCCCACAAGCCCTCAGTGATTTAACGTACACACCCAGGCTGGAGAGTAGTTTTAGAGCTCGCAAATGCATGGCCTTCCACTGTAACCTGTGATTATGGGGGCAGTTATGCCCTTCAGAGTTGCCATGAGCTTCTGAAAATAGACACCGCCAGCCACACAGTCTGGGCTGCTACTTTTAAAGAGAAATGATTTCTGCTGGGAGTGAACACTGAACAAAACTAGATTCAATTTGACATTTAAAATGATGAATAAAATAAGTGTTATTTTATTATATTTTATAAAGGACAAGATAAAAATAGGCAGGAACCAGTTTGCAAACAGAGTCAACACTTTACTTACTTCACCGACGGGCATGCAGCTCTTACCATTCCTCTACTCTTACAGAGTCCTGACAACAGCTAGATCCATGAGTTGGTCTGAAGTGTATTAATCCAGAGAGCATGTGTCCACATAATTGTTTACGTCTTACTCCTTGCTTTCTTCATTCACTCACTGAGTTCCTCTGCTATTTCCCTCCTCCCAATCCCTTCTCCTCCCCATCCCAGTGCAGAGTTACAGAGGGGGACCCGGCATTGGCACTGCCCTCTAAAATGTGCCATTACATCTCACTTTAAGTACATGTTTTATATTGACTTCCTTTCTCTCTTTTTTTGGCAGATAAACCCTATGGTTAAAGACCTTCCCCATATGAAGAGAGGCGTTGGGGTCAGAGTTCAGATCCTCCTCAGAGAGTCCCTGAGATGTATTCACTCCTACAGGGTTTCCATTGATTGAAACATCAGCTGGACCGCACCAGATGATCAGAGGAGGCCGGAGACCGAACCCCGTCGATGCAGTGAGTCTCTTTAGTGTTGTCTATTGGTAAAGCAGGTGTTAACAGTCTGATCCGGGGAGGAAATACAACGTGGTGTAGGAGTACGGAGATGGAAAAGACCTTGTGTCCTCTGGCTTCCTGCTCCGAGCTCTGTGCTTCTGATGTAACAGACTGTAAAGTGGGTATTTCCACTCTGGAAAACTGTCGAATAACAGTTTATGATAATATGACTAAGCACGGTGGATTATAATGCGTCCACTGTGCTTGATACATGGGTGATGATGGGATAGAGAAATGCTATGTTCCACAGGAAGTGTGCGAACACATGCGAGCCATCGTTTGGGCCGTCCCACAGGAACGATTTGGCCTCTACAGACAGAGAGAGAGAGTGGGAGAAAGACTCCACTATTGATCTCTCAAGGCTTTTCCCATGGTCGGGGGCCAGAGAGGAGACGGAGGAAATGAAGCAGATGATGAGTCACTAAGGAAAATAAAAACAAACAACAGAGGCAGCTAAGGAACCAGATGGACTTGAAGCAAAGATCTGCAGAGAGGGTTGATGTTCTGAGTCAGTCGCCCTCAGTGATGATGTGGAGGTTCTACAGCTGAGAGGAGGAAAAGTTGCTGAATGTCCTTTAAATAGTGATGTTGAATGTAAATGAGTCACTCTAGCTACAACAAATGTGGTAATACAGCTGAGGAAAGGGATAATTAAAAGCAGCGTCAACCCTTATCAACTAAGTTTACAAAAGCATATACAATTATTCTGTTGTGTCATCTTAATAATTGGAGCACATGCATTAGCGCGACTTTAAAGTAAAAAAAAAATAAGGATGTTGCTTTTTCCCAATCAAGTAGCATTATTATAAAGATTGTGATTCATAAGATTAGTAACATAGATATTTGAAAAGACACATTTTTATAGCAAAACGCCAGGTGGTTTGAAAGAATTCATTTATTCTTGGAGTGATATTCCAAAGGTAATGCTTTGTTTCAATCAGCTTTAAACCATTCGGGCTATTAAAAGAAGGTTTTTTATTTTGCCTTGGAGGTTAACTGATGGCTAAATCATGCAAAATATGATCCAGACGGATTAATGATCAATATTAATATCTGTTTGCTAGTGGTGCAATGGTTCAACAAGGTTTTTGTTCCGGTTTAGTTTGTTTTGCACATTAGGGAGAAGAAAAACATAAACATTTTAATGTGTTTGAATTCCAAAATATATGATTAGACAGATAGATAAGTGAGTGGTGAAGCAAGAGAGAGAGAGAGCAGCGACAGGAGCCAGTAGCAGGAAAAGTTAACAGAGTTTGGTTTGTCCGTTCTTGGCTCCTGTAGAAACATGGCGGACTCTGTGGAGAGGACCCGCTCCCTATGTAGATATAAGCGGCTCATTCTAAGCTAACAAAAACACAATGATTCCTATTATCAGGTGATTATACACTAAAGAAAACATACTTATTGATATTATATTCCATTCTTTAAAATAGTGGTGCAACGGATCAACAAGCCCACGGTTCGGTTTGTACAGTCATCGAACGGTGTGTTTTTTTACGGTTTGCTTTCGCATCCCTACTGTTTGCCTTCTGATCTTGATTGCTAGCCAACACTATGACTTTATGCAACTCTATTTTCCTTGGATACATGATCTTGGTTGTAAGCCTTAACTGACTGTAGAGAAGCCTCACCATTCAAACTGGTGATGAGTCGAGGATGATAAAAGTTCACCACTATTAGAAGATTTGCCAGCTGCAGCGTCAGTGTGTGTTTTACTGATCGCACCTGTGTGAGGATTTCTTACAGGTCTTGAATCGTGTGTCTGGTGGGAGGTACAGATTGTAGAGTGCCCCGTAGATACACAGTGCTCTGTACTGTCTAACCTGACTGGTGGAGCAGATGTGTGTTAGAGCTCTGCAGGATGTCCGGACATGACAGCAGAAGCATGCGAAAATTGCAGTCAGATACAAAATTCTTGAGCGGGATACAGTCAGAGGCGATAGAAGCAGCTTATGTTCCTTGAAGCTGAAGAATGCGTGAACGTCTGATGAGAAACAGCTTTCACCTTCCTTCTCGCATTCATTCAGGTAACAGGGACTGACTGCCTTGCCCTGAACCCAGGCAGCACTTCCTCCCAGCAGTGCACAAATCCTGCCTCTTCCGATGAGATTGACACGCCGAAACGTGACCGTTGCCTTAACCTTGACCTGAGACTGAGTGGTGGAGCTTGTTGTGGCTGGGAGGAATGCATACGAGACTCACAATGTCTCATGAAAGACTGATTCACAGATGGGTCCTACAGATGATCATCATCTACAGTAAAGATCCACATATAGTTGCAGGACATTGTGGTGTCTCATTTTTGCAACATCTTGTCAGAAAAAACTAAACCTATCCTGTTATGCAGCCACATATTAACGATGTGTCCACACGAATGGCATTTGAATCTTCTGAGTTGATTTAAAACACCCACATCCTCATATATTGCATCACACAGTACAAAAAGTACCAACTCACGTAATGTGATCAGCCAAATGCTGCTCTGATAAAAAGTCCCCAGACGAACTAGAATAAAAAACAACAACAGGAAGCTGTTGATATTCCCAAAACCTTTCCTTTGAGTCTCCCATCAAACAGATGTACTGCCTTTGTAACATCTGTCCACTTATCAACACATTCAAGACAATGCACATAACAGCAAGGTGTACATATTATCTACATGCAAACCAGTTGTAATGATAAATTATATCTTACCCCTGTTTTCCTATATCAAACAGAAATGCATCACACTGGAAGGTTTTTATCACTTTAAAGTTAAACATATACTCACTCAGGCACATGTACACCTCACACTCCTGTTGGGGAAATACTTCATCAGCCTGTAATTCCACCAAAGTACATTACTGGACGCGTGAGCCCCAAAGGCAGCCTGATCTCACACACACACATAAAAGTGTCCATTCACAGAGACGGCTGGGTTTGACTCCTAAACTCTCTCTCTGTTTCTGAAACCAGATGACTTCCACCTGCTCTGTAATGTTTTAGTTATAAATTGGCGCGCACAAAATCGATTATAAAACATAATGAAAGTAAGTGAACTCTCTCACACACAGTGCACAATGAGTGAGAGATACTGTAACTGGGTCATATTAGGCTGTAAACCACGAGTGTAAACTGCCACAATAGCCCCATTATCTTTCTCTCTCCCACTTACTCTCTCTCTCTCTGATTGCAACACACATCAAGCAAAATATTTTTGTTTCTCATTACCAGAGCTGGCCGGGAGCATCTTCTTGTCTGTGGGATGATTCAGTCCAGAGATTAAAAACACAAGAGGCGAGGCATCTTCCCAACTCTGCATGAGAAAAGTCTCCCAGTTCTCTCTCCTGGAGGATGGAAATATGAGGTCAGTTCTACACTGCTGTCGGGGCAGACTCAAAGTGGAACAGTCACAGTGCATCCACATACATCTTTACGCCGGGTCCTCCCCTCTTTCCGGACCTTTTTCCCACTCTTATCATTCCCTTTTCCCATTTATTTGAATCTAACATTGCTCTGTGATTTCCACAAGGCAGATCTGTTCTCTGTAGACTTTCTCAGATGTACAGACTCGGTGCATATGTAGTGAAATAGTTCCCTTCTGTAGCCCCCCTGATCTATCTTTAGGTAATACTTTCCATCAAGCTGTGATTAAGACAACATGGAAATAGTGTCAGGATGAGATCACTTCAAACTCATGAAGGCTTAGATTGTTTGCTCTTTGAGAGAAGTGAAATTTCACAGACTTTCTCTCAAGTCAACAACTTCTGTAACCTTATGCATAAAATTACATAGAACAACCACAGGAAAAAAGCGGAAGAGGTAAACCGAGAAAAAAACTGAATATCACCGTGTTTGCTTTGCTTTGTCACAAACAGCTGAGAGGAGCTGGTAAATTTAGAGCCTTTGACAGGAAATTATAGTTCTTACAGCCAATGAACATTCAAGTTTTTCCTCCCAGGCTGGAATTTTTTTAGCCCCGGCCGTCGGTGGTGTTGGACACGTTGTCAAGGCCCGAGTAATTGGTTCAGCCTGTCCTGGGCTCGGTTCAAACTCAGTGCGTCATGCTGCTTTTGCCACTAATAAAACAGTCGAAGCAGACAGAAATATCTGCATGCTCTCCTCCTCCTGCGGAAAGGTTAAAAGTGATTTTAGCTGCGCATGTCTGAGATGTAATGAGAAAACAAGTAATCTCCACCACAGATGACATTAAAATAACCGCGTCTCGAATGAATCCCACGCACAGAATTATTAAGAATGACTGTTGGAAGGACTGATATGGTTTTCAGATATACTTCAATTTTAATGTCACTGGTGAAGTCTTTCATTTCCAGCAGTAAACATTTTCATCAGTCTTTTTGTGGTATTATGATGACAGTGCATGTGTTGAATATCTGTTGGAACAACATGTGCAGTGAGCTGTCTTCAATTGTTATTAAATGGAAACATGCATGGGCATCAACACATGTCACAATTGACCTCTGGTGGCAGAGTCAGTGAAGTGCACTTCCACCATCATTGTTGTGACACGTTGGCTGATTTGAACTGTTATCAGTTGCATTTGCTTGGATGTGTTTGTAGTCTGATGACCGTGCGGTGTAGCTGACAAGGTGTCTTTTATGCAACCTAGTGTGCTTTGTTGACATGGAGCGTGCATGGTGGAGATTTTTCTGTCAGCGTAGGTTTTATTTAGCCAGCTGAGGTTTTGGGGTTTGCACTGATCCTTGTATAATTAGACCACATCCCCTTCAGACTGGACAAAATACTTCAACCTGCACCTCTCTGCAACACTAATTATATAGTACATTATGAGAGCTAACTGTCAGTTAAGATTTTATAAAGAAGATAGCAAAATGGTAATGTATGGTAATCTTAATACAATACCAAAAATGATTCATGATATACTGGAACTTTATTAAAATGCTTCTACAGGCTTTTGTCTCATGTAACAGAACGGATCTTGCTTGAATTAATGATTTACTGCCCAATTTCTATCTCATATCCTATACATTTGGATGGAGTTTATATTTAGAGTGCATTATTGAGGATTAAATTAATTCACAGTGGAATGCCTGCTGCACTGGAGCCACATATACTTGATCAGATGTGCTCATGTTTGTAGCGTAAACTGGCTGCAAGTTGTTTGTTTCTTCAAATGGAACAAGGAAACACCTGGAGCTGCAGCAGAAACAACCGTTACTGTGTTGTGCAGCCTTTAACCACACAGATGCAAAACCACTCTATTCAGGACACCTGAAGACAACTGTTTTAACGAATGAAATCCCACAGACCGGTTCGACTTGCCCTAAATCTAAAAAGGTGTTTATACATCATCATACAGGCAGTTGTCAGTTTCTTAGGTACACTTAACTGCAACTAATGCAGTTTAATACAACAGAGCTGCCATGAATCCTACCTTCATAAAGGCTATGTTCAGTTCTTATTGAAATCATTCAACATTGTCCTTTTGGAGGCTGTAATTTGTGGTACTTCCCCGTGTTTCAGTTGGGATGGATAAAAGATTACTGCACCACAGCCTCCGAAAGGACACCAGTTTCAACAAAAAGTGAACAGTATGTCGTTCTTGAAGGTATGACTTATTGGTTGGACTATACTGAATTAGTTTTAGCTAGGTACATTTAATGAACTGGAGAATCAGGGATCATTGTTGGACTGAAGAGACTTTACTCTTGCTATGCTTTTAGCGAAGAATAATTTGAACTGTAATGTGTTAAATGCTATGTACTGGAGAATTTTCTCATCTATAACCCAGTTTGCACAAAAACTGCATCATCTCAGCTGCCCCCCTTATCCACACACATCACACACACACACACATAGGGCCACATACAGTGCACACACACACACTCATTACCATTCTAGTCACTCACTTATATCTATATTCCATATTGTTCATAGACCCCTCTCACTGTAAATATTGCCATTGTCCCTACAATTCTTACATTTTTTAAATATTTGTACAGTTGATGTTTTGCATGATCTCGTGAGCACTGCCACTTTACATTTCACTGCACATCCTGTAAGAGTACGTGACAAATAAAACTCTTGAATCATGCTAGAAAGAACCAGATCAACAGCAACCTGCAGACTCTGCAACAAGAGCCTGCAGTGCCTGTCAGTTACTGGGGGCCATGATGTTATCCTAGACCTGCTGAATGAATAGTGCTGGATATAGAAACGTATAGGCTCAAAATGCACATTATAAAAGCAGGAAGCTTTGGCCTGTCAAGGTCTGGTGAAGGCTGACTAGCTATGTGCATTTAATGAACTGGAGAATCAGGGATCATTGTTGGACTGAAGAGACTTTACTCTTGCTATGCTTTTAGCAAAGAATAATTTGAACTGCAATATGTTAAATGCTATGTACTGGAGAATTTGTTCATCTCTAGCCCAGTTTGCACAAAAAAAAACTGCATTGTCTCATGTTAGAAAGAACCAGATCAACAGCAACCTGCAGGTCCTGCTGCAGAGTGCATGTCAGTTACTGGGGCCCATGATGTTATCCTAGACCTGCTGAATGAGTAGTGCTTGTGCATAGAAAACTAGAGGCTCAAAATGCACATTATAAAGCAGGAAACTATGGCCTGTCAAGGTCAGCTGAAGGCAGACTAGCTAGGTGCATTTAATGAACTGGAGAATCAGGGATCATTGTTGGACTGAAGAGACTTACGATGCTTTTGGCAAAGAATAAGTGTGTTAAATGCCATGTGGCAGAGAATTTGTTCATTTAAATGATAAGATTGGGTAATCTATAACCCAGTTTGCATAATCTCCTGCTAGAAAGAAGCAGAACCACATCAACCTGCATGTCCTGTTGCAGGGTGCCTGTCAGTTACTGAGTACCATGATATGTTCCTAAACCTGCTGAATGAGTAGAGGCCCAAAATGCACATTATAAAAGCAGGAAGCTCTGGCCTGTCGAGGTCTGGTGGACCCCTGAAAAAGGCATGTAGTTGCAGTGAGCCTGACTAAACAAATGGTGCAGACCACTTTTACAAAAACAAGCATTTATTTAAATAAAAATGCAAAAAAAGTGAAACAGTAAAAGGAACTCTGATCTTTCAATGAGGGGTGGGTGGCCCTTAAAAGGGCCTTTTGGGGTTAAAGTTACTAGCCAGCTAGTCTAGTACTCCTGAGACTGAGAGGAGGCCTTCTTCCCTCCCGCCTTGCCGGAGCTCGCTGCAGCTCCTCCGGTCTTCTTTGGCAGCAGCACCGCCTGGATGTTGGGCAGCACTCCTCCCTGAGCGATGGTCACTCCACCCAGCAGCTTGTTCAGCTCCTCGTCGTTGCGGACAGCCAGCTGCAGGTGCCTGGGTATGATCCTGGTCTTCTTGTTGTCTCTAGCTGCGTTCCCAGCCAGCTCCAGGATCTCCGCGGTGAGGTACTCCAGCACGGCCGCCAGGTACACCGGAGCTCCGGCTCCGACTCGCTCCGCGTAGTTTCCCTTCCGGAGGAGGCGGTGGACGCGGCCGACCGGGAACTGGAGCCCGGCTCGGGAGCTGCGGGTCTTGGCCTTAGCACGGGTCTTCGCTCCGGTCTTTCCTCGTCCAGACATGGTGAGATGTTCAGCTTCTTCTCCACAAACAGACGCTGCAAAGGATGAAATGTCTGCTCGATCTCACAACCCCGGATATAAACCTCCAGCTTAGTCCCGCCCTATAACGTGATTGGCTTGTTCCAGACAGGACTCTAATGTGATTGGCTGTGAGAGGTCAAAGGGGACAGGAAGTTAGCAGCTATTGGTGCAGCTGCTCTGACCTCCAACCAATCACGGTGAGGTTTAAGAAAGAAACAAAGGTGATTGGCTGTTGTTTTCCCTGCTTGTTGTGAGTGGTCATATATAAAGAGGGAGGACAGAGAAGACCAATCAGCTGGCTTCCCTCCAGCTTCAAGTGTTTTGGCGCTTTTATACATATGTGCAGGGAAAGTACAGCAAATCTAATGCAGAATTTATAAACATTGGTGCTATATACAGTATATATGTGTATTTATATGTATATATATTTATATACATATAAATATGTATATTTATATACATATAAATATATTTATATATATATATATATTTATATACATATAAATATATATATATACAAATATTAATATATATATATTTATATACATATATATTTATATGTATATATATATATTTATATACATATAAATATATATATATACATATAAATATTAATATATATATATATTTATATACATATAAATATATATATATACATATAAATATTAATATATATATACATATAAATATTAATATATATATATTTATACAGAAAATGCACACAGTGCACTTTAATAGACATATATATATATATTCATATTTATATAGATATAGATATATATAGATAATTCACACAGTGCACTTTAATAGACATATATATATTTATATACATATATTTATATATGTATATAAAGTGCACTTTAATAGACATATATATATATACAGATAATAATGCACACAGTGCACTTTCATAGACTAAGCTACTGGAGTTACCCTGCACTATACTCATTTTTAACAGTCTCTTCTGCACTATATTCACTTTTTTAATAGTTGTGTATCACAGCTGTTACCCTGCACTATATTAACTTTTAACAGTTTTCTTCATCTCCTTGTATTTTTATATCTGGTATATTTTTTGTACTTTTTACTACTATCTTTTTACTGCCTTTTTACTAGCATGTTTTGCACTATGGAACTGTGATGCTGGAAACTCGAATTTCCCTCGAGATCAATAATGGTACTATCTATCTATCTATCTATCTATCTATCTATCTAATGACATCCTGGAGCCACACAAACTCTCACACTGAGCAGATATAAAATGAACGGTATGTGTAAGAGGTAATTTGGCTGCCTTTTATGACAATGTTGGCTCATTTGAACCCAAGTAGCTGTACACAAGCAGATATTTTGTGTTAACGCAATAAAACAAAGGATGAAAAATGTATGTTACCTCCTGAACAAAATAAAATGAAATCGCCAGAAGTAATCTAGTGATGCTCCAAAAATAATTTATTTGCAATAAATTAAACATTTCAAATATAACAACAGAAATCCTACATATCTTAAATTTTGCAGCCGCTTGCTGTTTCACATTCCAGCCATACGTGCCTTTTAGACAATGAAGTGGCTTTGTTCATTTCTTCAGCATTTTCAATTGGTTGTAGTTTTTTAAAGCACATGGTCTGTTTGACAGCAGCGCCTCCATCTCTGTGATCCCTTTAAACAGCATTTTATTGATGCAAATAACCCTGAAAATGTCGTCAAACTCATTCAGTTTGGTTGTTCTGAAGTCCCATAATCAATGCAGTCAGTTAAAGATTTTTGATTTTCTCTGACAAAAACACAAATGGCCAAAAATGTCTGTACATTTTTACATACCGGTTCTGTTTGCTTTTGAATGGTGCAGCAGGTTTTCTCATATATTAGTAGCAGTTTCATTTGTAGCCCTGAGTATGTCCACTCCACCCATCACCTCATCAGAAATGTTGACAATCTCGTTGCTCGCGATGCCTCAGCAGCAGAGCATCTCTGAAAACCTCCCCGAGACCTCAAAGTTCATTTTCTTTCCAATCTAAACTGCAGAACAGTTGCAGTGTTGTTACTCATGTGATACTTGTATATATTTAACAACAAACCCATTATGATAATGCTCCTGATGTTAATACAGAATAGGGTTTTGCTTTGTTTAGTTAATGATTATGCGCTGATCACATGTCAGCATTTCCTGTAAATGATTTCACACAGTATATGCAGACTTGCTGCACAATAATGATAGTTATTGCAATAATGAAATGTCCACATGAGCATCAACTGATGTCTCTATAATGCGCGTAGATGCACTTTTGACTTAATTGAAGTCAACAGGAGCCACAAGGAGAGAAAGACCTGATCATGTGTTTAAGTTTAAACGTATTGCGCAGCTTGAAGTGATCCTGGCTGGTTGAAGATTCAAAAGCAAACTGAAATGCATTATGATATTCCATAGAGAGTACCTTTTATAAAATAAAAAAAGTACAATAAATACATTACCTTTTCTGCTTCTTATATAAGATACAACATTGAACAACATTCTAAAACCAATGTATAAGCAATTATGACTGGACTGCTAGATTAAGACTGATTTTTTGTTAACTTACTTAAACTATGTGTTTAAAATTACATTTTCATGGAAAAAACACACAGCAATGTCTCTATTTTACAGTGTAATGCAACTATGATTACTTGTTTTTTGGGGGTGAAATAAATAGCACTTGTTTCATGAGAACCACATAATAATAAATTACCGTTATACAACTCAGGAATTTTACATGTTTTGTTTAAAAAAAACAGTCCAAAGTGCAACCAATAGCATCATCCTGGCATTTTATATCATTAAATAGTTTAAGAGCATTTCCACCATCGGTCACAATCAAACACTCCCACTATAGTTTGTGTTCAAACGGGGCGCAAGACATTTCGTTGTGACTATTACCTTCTCCTCACCGAGCAGCAGATTTCTCCTTGAAAGAAATAGATTTCATAATCATGTTTTAACTTCAGTGATGTGATTAAACATGACTTCTGTCCTGAAGGTGCAATCATGTCCCTCCCAGAGATATCCTCCTTTCAAGATGTACAGGTGGCAACCCGCCTGAGGTGGTTCAGCCTGTCAAGAGACTGGACTCTTGCAAGGTTTAGTTGTTCTTCTGACAGCAATAACAGATGCATTAAAACAGTCAGGATGACCCTTGTCCTTCCCTGACGGTGATGATCAGTTATCCAGCGAGCTCGCTCCTCCGTTGGTAGCTTTACCTTTTGATTTGCCTGATGAGCGGAAAGAGAAGCGCTTGATGAGACGCCGGGAGAAGCTGCCGGACTTTTTGCGGCTGATGGTTGCGGCGGCGGAGAAGTTATTGCCCATGTTGGAGATGTCTTCGTGGGATTGGCTGAGGCAGGGCTCCTTCTCTCGATGTCTTCTGCGGAACAACAGCTTCGTCCCGCTCTGCAGGAAGCCCACTAGAGGAAGCAGACAGAATACGTCACTGTTGGGACTTCATGAGATAGCTCCTTTATCAAATTGATATTCAAATAGATCCATTCAAAACCACTTTGGTGTGGTTGGCTGTGTGCTGCAGTATGACCTCCAGAGGGCAGTAGAGGCCGTCATGTTACATGGCCTGTAAATCAGCCATTTCTCCACTGAAGGTTTGATGTTATATAAGTCTATAGAAGATGTTTGCATGTGGAATATTTGAATAGCTGAATATTTTGTTTACACTTAGCATAAGACATTACTGAACGATGTTGGTGGAAACTGAACCTCTGATGATTTTAGTGCACACAGCAAACTATGACAACTGTGTTACCTTTATGGTCCTTGAGGCTGCGGGTTTCCAAGGCACCAGTGGAACCAGTATCTGATTCCACATCGTCCACGGAGGGACGCTCCGACACGTCGGAGGGTGTGGTTTCATCCGGGTCCTGGTGATTCCCCGCCCCGTAATGGTTTCCCTGCATGGCTGCGTCCATGGACGCAGCGTAGCTGCTCGATAACGCACAGTCGACCTCTGAGAGCGGAACCTGCTGAGTGTTAGATATCGAATCAATTGATGTCCTTTTAAAAGCATGATTTCTTAAGGGGTTATAAGAGTGGCGGAAGTGTTTAACTGCTTATTGGAACCCTTATAACACTTATAATAGGTCATATTTTTACACTTCCAACTTTCATGACACATTAAAGTGAATTTTGTGTCAAGTTTCAAGTGTAGCTTCTTGCACTGAGTACATTTCTACAGTCTTTCAGGTCTCCTTTAATGTGGACCAGTAGGGGGGCCGTGACTGCGGACTAAATTTAGATCAAACTCATTGTGTCTGGCTTTATGTGACTGTATTTTAAATTCCTTAAAAGTAGACTTTGTTAATGACTCATGTACTCAGAGTGAAGTTTGGTAAATCATCATCATCAAAAAACAAAAAATAGATACGTTTTTTAAAATAAAAATAGCTGTGCGGGTAACTAACATTTTCAGATTAAACAATTACACTAAAATAAATATACTGTACTGTATGTCTAAAAAAAAAAGTAGAGATGAATGGTGTTTTACCAGTGATGGCACAAACTCAACAACATACAGTACATTTGTTTCCATTCTCTGACCTTTGACACGCCCGAGATGATCAGCGTGCTCCTCTTCGTCGGTGTCTTCCGCGCTACTTTGGAGGCGGACTCCGTCAGCTGCCGAATGGCCGTCTCTGCAACGGGATCCAGGCCATTAGAGAGGCGGCTGCTCTCTGAGCAACAAAAACACACACGTGTAAATCAGCACTATACTAGTAAACTGTGATAATACTGTGTTTTAAAAGGATGCACACTATTGAAGTGAGTTTTGTTGCAGTGCTCGTCAATTTGAAAATCCGAAATATATACAAAAACTCTATTAAACTAAAACTAAAAAGAACATTATCTTAATGTCTAAGAGAAATCATATATATAGTTAAATTTGTCAAACATGGCCTATTGTGTTTTTTTATTGTGTCAGACTTTGTGCTCTTTGCTTTGTATAAGGAAGTAGTTTCTTTGTGTAAACTGTTGAAGGTTTTTTTCGGACAGGAGTACCTGCGCTGAGAGAGCATGATGTGTACTGAAAAGTGCATTCCTCTCATCTCGTGTTACGTCGCAGCTCGCCGCTTATCCTACTTTGCATTTGTTATGTAAAACAAGTCTAGTACTCACTGCTGAGGTTGGGGCTGGTGCTGCTTGTGCCATCTGATAGGATGGTGGGTTTCTTCTCAGTCACCTCCACTTTGGACGGCGAACGTAAAGGAGAATCGCCTGAAAGGGCATCAGTCACTGTTAATATTATCACAACATCTTGTTGTACACCTACCCTGGCACAACGTTATAATTTAATCTGTGCATCTACCTGGACTGCGGTCCAGTTTCAGTCGAGACTGGACGGTGGTGACCGTGGTGACGATGGTTCCGTCTGGCATGATGGTTCGGTCCACGTCCACTTTCTTGGTGGGGGTGTGGAAGGAACGAAGTGGCAAAGCATTGCGGGGCTCCTCTGTTTCCACATACAGCAGCTGGAGGAGTAAATAAAAACTTCATTGAGCTAATAAAGCGTGTAGTGGAGATTGGCACTCTATTAAAGAGGTGGGCAGTTTATTTAAACTGACATCTGGGCCTGCAGAGGACATTTCAGATGACTAATCAGTGCAGGTATAACAGGTTGGAGGAGAGCTACAGGATTACAGGGACAGTAGTTGTACCAATAATAAATGAAGCAGATATTATGTTGTATTTGAAGAAACATGTAGTTTGGAAGAAGGAAAAAAAAAGGCAACAAGTTGTCTGGTGAAAAGGCCAGAAGAGATCTGAGACAGCAATCACAGGCATGACAGCAGTTATACAACACTCCCTCTCCTTTTGTGGAGAAATCTTTGTTTCATTCCAGCTTGCTTGATGTTAGATAATAAAGTATGATGTAACCGTACACTTCAAAGCACGAGAACGGGTTTGAAGGAGCTTTTTTACAGGAATGCGCTGCATCTCGTCGTCTCTCACCTCCGCTGTGATGGTAGCGTTCGGTGCCAAGCCGTGGCCGGGGCTGATTGACAGCGTGTGTTGTCCGGTGGGAACTTTGCACCGGAGGTCCAAGGCGATGGACGCTTGGCCGGGCAGGAATTCTATCCAAATTTCAAAGAAAAAAGAGAAGGCTTAACATATTTGTACAAAGCCATCTCTTCACTGTAGCCATAATGGGAGCATCTCCTGACATGTTTTACATCCTAAGCCTGCCAACAGTGCATTTTAGGCATTGAGGATTTTGCTTAAGCAGTCTGAACATTCCTGCTGATCAGGTTTCTGAGCAGCAGCCAATACTAAATTGCTATCGTGCAATTTCCTTACGTTCCCTTTTGCCGTTCCGCTCCAGAAGTCTTAGTCTCAGCTCTTTGGTCTCTAGGCCCAGCTCCCTTCAACACACAGGAAACAACAGTGTCAGGTGAAACCCCACCATGCAAGATTACATTCATTGGAATAATGTGACTTCTTACTCTAGCCAATTTTTCCTTTAAAGCCCCTGAAATCTTGTTCTAAAACATGGATATTCCTGCCTCTATAAGCAACAGTCATATTATTTATTAATAAAGTGACTCTGCTTCATCGTGTGTGGGTGATCAGATTTGACTGACAGTGACAGTAACAACCCACCAACTGTCATCAGACTCTGATTGCTAAATCCTGAATGGTGCAGGATATTGTGACATCACCCGCTTCAAATCAGCGAGAAGAGCAGAGAGATAAAAATAAAACCTCTAATGTGACATAACCAAAACTGTTCCAGCTGATTGAGATTTCCAGCGCCTTTAACGTCGGCATGAATGAACACAATCGTGAAACATTAACAGCAGTTTGACATCACGGCGGCCATCTTACAGAGCGATCTCTTCACTCCATTCCAGCGGGGCGTTGGGGTTGCTGGGCACAGACAGGAAGCGGGTCGTCCTCTCTGTGGTGGGTTGGTCCAGGTTCAGGACACAGCACAGCTCCCCTGGTCTCGACCACTGACCTGCATGCACAAAGCGAGACGGTGAGACCTCGGCAGTCTGCAGGAAGCCGGGCGGAAATGATCTGACGCTGAGGGAAAAAAGATCTGACCTTTACTTAAGGTCGCCCTGAGCTGCCGGAGCAGTAGTCGTCTCACCAAGATACTCTGGGGTACTGAATTCAGTCCCACTGATAGATGGTCCATGGGGGCCTGGGAGCGTGCAGAGCAAAGGATCTATCATTGAGCATCCACTCATAGCAATTTACTTAATTAGTTTGTCTTATTGCTGCAAAGGTAGCGAAAAACTCATATTTCTCACCAACGGACTGGATGCACAAGTCTTGAGGTTGAGGACCATGACTGGCTGAGTGCTGAACAGAGTGTCCTCTATCAGTCCCTTAATCATGTCCAGGTCTGCCCCACCCTCAGTGCCCTGAGATGAAAAAGAAGCAGCTGATTACTCTCTGACGATAAATCAATATGTGTTGTAGCAGAGGAGGTCAACAAATACTGCCTGATATTATCTTACTTACAATAATATCCAAGAGGAACAAATAGAACATCATTGTTTACTGTAATCTAAAAGCCATTTAGTTTGTTCCAAAAGCACCTTTAGGGGATTTAACCATCCCAATTGTTAAAAAGCCTGCATCTTTGTGTAATAAGTTAGCCAGTCTATTGCTTTATACGTTTGTTTGCTCCGTTCTGATAGTAATTTACTTCGGTTCACCTAAAAGACGTCATCAGAGCGTCCGTGTTGTTAACGAGCCGGCAGCGGGAGGTTTAGTTTCAGTTTCATTTGTTCCATACTTACATTTGGTTTGACTACATTATAGAAAGCCTAAGTCCCGCCCCTTCTGTCGGACCACAATGGGACCTTATTACTGAAAAAATATGAACGGTAGTCAACGGAGAGAGATAAATCATTTTTTGATCCCGTTTTAATTGTGCCATTAATCATACATATGTTGACTTTGACTATCGTTCATCTTTTTCTAAATAAGGTCCCATGGTGGTCCACTGGAAGGGGCATAACTTAGGCTCTCTATATACAATATAATATTCAGTGGGTAATCCCAAGAACTGCCTTCAGTAGTGAAAACAATTCATTGTGCTCAATATACTGTTTTTATGTATAATATATGTCCTTACTTTATTGACTTAGTTGCTGTCTCAGACAAAATGCATCAAATGGCACGTTTATGTAACGATATTCAAGAAGGGCATTTCCCCCATGACTCATGATAAGATTAATGGGATGGAAGCGCATGCAAAACATCACATGCTGACTGAGATTTATGAAGAGAATCTGACAGAAAGCGTGAGCACAAAAAGAAATTGCATAATGTGGTAAACAGGTTCAGAAACGAGGCCTCCGCTGACTACATGAGGCAGACATACGGTATCATATTAGTGGCATCAGTATCACATGTTCTCACCTGTCTCTGCAGCTTGCACGGAGACGCGGTCAGAGTAAATGACGGCTGCTTGGAAAGAGTCCAGGACATCAGCAGACCCTCATCTTCCACCTCCTCCAGACACACCACCACCTGATGGAGACAGACAGGGGGGAGCAAGGTAGGAAAACACATTTAGACACAGAGGCAGACGGCAGGTTAACCGGCATGCTTTTACAGTACATTATAAGAGTAATATAGTTTTCTCATTAATAAATAATCACCACACTATTCAATTTTGATGATTTAGTTCAAACAGGCCTCTTCCTTGGAGACTGGCAGCCTCTGCTAGTTTCTACAATACATTTTACATTATAAAACAACATTTGGAAGCAGAGAACACTTTATTAAAAACAATTAAAGTTTCTTTCTCATGATGCTGTGGTGGAAGGAGTGACGTGCAGTTTAAAAAAATCACTTCCAACATCATTATCCTCTTAAAGTGGCAGTAGACAAGTGTTTTGCTTTGCCTTATGATTATGAAGTAAGTGTTGACACCGTCTGTGGTTAGATTGGTTCCCTGTAAGCCTCGCTTTCACTAATTCTATCTGCAGTGCGTCCTGTGCAGTGTTGCCAACTCTTTACCAATGAAAGTAGCTCCAAAAGTCGCCACATGACGTCACCTGCTCATTTGCATATGGGCAACGTCATGGTGCACTCATTTGCATAAAGCTTAGTGGTCGTGCCGGTTGCAGCGAGGGAGAGACTGCCTACGCACGGCATTAAGAGGAGAGGGAGAGACCCCATGTATTTGGTAGAAGAGCTGTGGACTGGGATTCCTCTGAGCAGGGTTGGGAATGAATTACAATATCATATATTTGAATATATTTCTTGCTTTTTTTTCCTAATGGTTTGAATAACTCATGAGCAGTAAGCTCTGAGGAAAACAGAGAACAATCTGGCGCCAGAGAGAGGCTATTGATCGTCATAATATACAAAGTCCTCATTTAATGACAGTGACGGTGACGGTGATTCTTTACATTTGAATAACAATGCAAATGATGCTCTGAGATTCTCATTTGTTGACCAGGCCTGCCTTCAAATGTGCAAATTGCAAGAATCCAGGTGGTGTGCTTTTGTACCTTTGCCACCATAGGTGCTATAGTGATCTGATAGGTGTCCATAGAAACGGCAGCGTGCGACTGCTGGGTGACCGTCACAGGAAACGTCACTGTGTCCACCCAACATTTACAGTGTAAAACCTGTAAAACAACAACACATTGGAGGAAACTTTCATGTTTTGACACAGAAACTTGGTCCAGGATTTTTGTCATTCATTGCCCCAATTAAAATATACTTAATTCATTACAGCTGCAATGAACATGGACTACGAAGATTACTTACCATTCGGTGTGCCGATTGGTCAGTGCAGGTCACACTATCTATTGCAGAGGCAGCAGTTAACTGGAGACTGCTGTCAAAAGTGATCTGGACGGAGCTCTGTGAGAGACAGGAAGAGAACAAACGTCCTAAATATTACATAAGAGAAAGAGGAGAGACACTCTGGGATGACATGAAGGATTCTGTACTGCAGTGATGCAGCCTTTAATGCAGCTTGTTAGCAGTTAGTCGCAGTCCTTATGGATTTTTACTCAATTAGTAAATTAAATTGCTGCTGCTGATGATTTAAAATGCAAATAAATTAACTGCGGTATTTCATGAATTTTGAGCATGTTTGGCTTCAGACGTCTAGGAGGTTCACTGATCTTTGCTCAGAGTGATTGAACTCACATATGGTACTGATCACCTCATTCACATGCTAATCACACAACGCACGACAACATTGCTATTTGTATTCTTCACTATAACAAAAACCTCACAATCTTTGCAGGAACACAAATGTTCCTTTTGGCAAAATGTGTGACAGAGTCAAGATTATGAATGTGTGATTATTTTCTCATGCCAAAGGTTCGCCATCACAAGGTGACACTGGTTAGTCTGATGCAGAAAATTTACATGTATCAACAAACAGACTCTTGTAAGGTGCCAACAAACACAAGGCTATTGTATTTACCATGCATGGCAAAGCACAACCGTGGGTTTAAGTCCCGGCAGCTCTGTGGATTTGTGCACTCAGATGAACAGTGCCTGAAGATACTGGCAAAACAAATGACAACATATGTTTGACCAAAGGGTGGCAAGGAGTATGTTCAAGTTAATATGAGCTTCTGTAATAATGCAGAAGTTGTGGATTCCCCTTCTCAATTAGACTGCCTTACAACAATGTCCATTATCTATGGAGTCATTGGAGTGCCATAAAAAAATAATTCATCGGTAAAAGAATAAGAAAATAAATGTGGAATTATAAAGACATATAATTAAATATAAAAGAATAATTATAAGCATTTACATTTATTTTCACTTTTATTTATCTGTTCATTTGTATATATTAAGTTATATATTTCTTTAAATATATATTTCTTTATTTTGTTTGCATATAAATTACTCTATTTTTTATTTATGTATATGTGTGCCCGCCCAAAGCCAGCTGATAGACAGCTTGACCTTTCAAGGAATAGCAATAGCAATAGGGAAAACAATGAGGAAAAGTAAAGGGATCAAAATAAATAAATGACCATATAAAAATAAATAAAAATAAAAAAATACAGAAAAAAGGGTAATTTAAGTGCAAAAATAAAAAAAATGATATCATTAATATTTTGTTATTTGTCTTTACATTTCCACATTTATTTTCTTATCCCTTTACAGGTTTATTCTTTTTTATGGCACGTCTATGGCTCCATAATTATCAAGACTGCATCAGTGAAACTTGGTAGTCACCCCTAACAAAAGGTATTAGTATCTCAGTTGTAAGAAAAGGCAACACCAGTGACCTACTATCACCGTGTGTGTGTCTGTGTGTCTGTGTGTATGTGTGTATGTGTGTGCGTGTGTGTGTGCGCGTGTGTGCGTCTGTGCCAAGAGATCTGTTTCAAAAGACGGCTTTAACTGGCTCAGGAGATGCAAGTGAGAGAAAACAAATCCCCTATTGTCAGGGCATATGTTCCTCTAGGTCCAAGTCCAATCTCTATCAAACACAACAGTGGAGGCGGGGCAGAGGTGGGAGGATGATATAACAAAGTTTGTGGTGTGTGTGTCTGTGTGCATGTTGCAGTATAGTGTGTGTCAGTGTTCCAGCCAGAAGGGCAGGAAGCCAACAACGATGCTGCAAGCTTACGTAGGTTCCCTGGACCAACACCGCAGCCACATGACTAGAGTGTACAACCGGCTGTGTTTACTTCGGTTGGCTGGAGAAGCTTCTAAAACTGCTCAGTCACCCAACCGTTCACTTCTGTCCAAAGTGCAGAACGAATATGATGTGATGCGTTTCAGATTGAGTGGGGTTAGATAAACCCATCGATCACGAGGTTCTGATTGTGTGCAGCTCATAAGATGAGCATCACTAAAGGTCTGTGTCACTGCAGTCAAACCCCGCTGGCATCTCTGCAATGAGTGTTGAATGCTGTGAGCGAATACTCCTAAATGTCAGTGGGACACCCACATTCTGCAATAATGAGCACAAAGAGAGCAAAATAGTGTCACATTTTTTGCCTTTATTAAAAATGTGATCTGAGTGTAGACAGGAATGGAGGAGAATGTGGGTATGACCATAGATTATATATGAATATGTATACATATATATCCTCTTTATATGCAGTCAAAAATGTCTGTTGTGTCTATTGTATGTGGTATACATAACCACTAGGCCACCAGATGCCCCCCACTAAAATCCCTCAGTCCAGACCTCAATTTCTGACAAGCCATAATGCATTTACAGTACAGACTTGTGTTTTTTTTATGTCAAACATTACAAATACAAACTGACAGCGTTATATTTTTTTCAAATTTCTAAGGCATCCAGCGGCATTCATATGAAGAATCTGTAGGACAAGATATCGGAAGCGTTGTGGTTTTTCTTTGTAGTCCGAGTAGTACTGACCAATCACGTTGGAGCAGGCTTTGGTTGAATGCAGGTAAACGAGAAAAGAGGTGGACCGTTTCGGCCGAAATGCAATCTCTGAACCCTCCGGCTATCGTCTGCCAATGATTTCACTTTTTATTGGTTTAAATTAGCTTGTAAACTGGCTAGTTGTGAAACAATCCGCTCGTACACGTCGTCTCTCAAATCCAACTCCAGTCTTGCATCTGAAGTTGCAAATCGGACTGTAACCAACGAGCAATGAGCGGATATCCACTGGCTACACTGGAACCCAGGAAATATAACCCCTTACCCCCAATAGCTCTTTTTGGATCTATTATGTAACTGAAATGAAATATAGTTGGACAATATTTCAATATTATTTACTCATTTGACTCTATAAGACCTTAAATATCTACCTGGCTTATGGTTTTTTAGTCCTTAAAGGGGAGTTTACTCAGACATTTTGCACCCATTGCCCTGTTAGGTAGCCATCTGGCGCTCTGTGGTGTTGTGTATCCTCCTGGCGGAGGAGGCTACAGAGCTCATTTTGTCATGGAGGGGGGGCAATGCTTGCAGCATGACCTCTGATATGTCCTTGTGAACCACAACTGTTCAACCGGGTGTGTATGTGGAAGGTATTTCTGGAAAGAGATCGTTCCTGAGGACATCCATGGTGTCACTTCAGGTTTGTCAGATTCACCGCCTTTGGGTCCGACGGGCTGATCTCCTCTGAAAAGCATGTGGGTCAGCCAGAAATACACTCCAACCCCCTGTGGCTTTTGTTGACCCTCATCTTCCTTTCCTGCCTTTTCTTTCACTACCATGGATCTCAGGTTCAGGCTACAAAAGGGCACAACATTTGTGGTGTAGAAAAAGCGATTTACAATAAGTCATAACATCCAATACATTTAGCCGACGTACTCAAACACACTGGTTTGATCACTTGGAATAGCAAAGCACATTAGGTTCTTTACCCTTGATAGACGTAGCAGTGCGGCTGGAGGGATGCCAATGTTTGTTAGCGATGTTAGCATAGTGGTGTATTGGTCGTTGATAAGATGGGTGTACTACTAGGTAGATATGGGGAGGTTACAGAGGAGGAATACCGGGTATAGGTATAGGTATACTCTCCTATATGTTTCAATGGCTGATATGGATATACTGTATATCCTTTCACAACAATGACCCGCTAGCTGTACATTATCCTGCTTATTACACGGCTACTTACTGAAGAAATCAATATTTTGACACAAAAACGGTCCTCCAGAGTCCGACATCAGAGCTGCACCCATAGCAACAGTCTTTTATACATAGCAACGGTCTGTTATAAAGAAATTACAGACCGCAGAACGCTGTGATTGACCAATCAGAATCGAATATTCAACACAACCATCTAATAAAGTACATTACATTACATTCATTTAGCTGAAGTACAGCACATCAAAACTATAACGAGATGGACTGCAAGGACTCCTATGTTGAGCTTTTAGGATCCAGCTTCACTTTACAATTGGTTCAGGTACTATATGATATTAGAATAATGCATAATGTGCTTCTCCATTTTAAATGCTGAGTCAAAGGAGCCACCTTGTAGATTAATGCCTGCTACAGAAAGAATGTAAAATCTATAGACCGCCGAAGGTCTGATATCATATTTTTGGGGATTAAAAGCCTGAATTTGATCTGTATTTTTGGGAACCATGGACAGCACTATTTGATGTGTGTAGGAGCTAGGGGTGCGTGTGTCGGTGCGGTCGCTGTCCATAGCGGCCGGAGGCGGAGGAGATCGATAGACAGACAGACAGAATACGTCGCTAAGTTCGGTTTCTTAGCCTGCTTACTTTTCGTGGTGGTAAAGAGAGAAATAGAGACAGAGAAAGAGAGAGCTGCAATCCTGGCCTGATTGTCGGTCTAAAAACGTCTGCTCTAACATTGCTCAGTACTCATACATCAGTAATATAGGCCTATGTAGCCCCCCTCCCCCTGTTCAGATGCAGTCCATGGTCCATGGTAAAATCAAAGTTTTGTGTCGTCAAAGTAAAACCGACTGATTTGAATTTCATCAGCGGCAGTGACTGACGTCGGTTTTCCTGCACTGTCATTGCAAATGAGCGCTGAGTGCTTAACGTTCCCTGTCGTTAAGTAGAAATCTACTTGAACATAATCACACGGCATTAATCATCTACCGGCAGCTCACAGTCAGAGAGGGAAGAAGTGAACTGTGGCCTCAAGATAATCACCAGGCTCTTTATAATTGCAGATCTTGAATGGACGGGGAGCTTCCTTCCCTGCAGATGCACACTCGACTGCTCCATTAGTCCTCCTCCACCACCCACTGAACCCGGTGACGATGGCTTGACATCATGTGTCAGCTGCAGATGCACACACAGCCTGACGATGCTATTATGATCTGTTGGTCTGAAGAGGCCAACCGGTTCAGTCCTTCAAGCCTCCTCCACGAAATAATCCATCCAGAGACATCCGAATAGCTCCATATCAAGTCCGCCTGCCAGGGCAAGATTATATCCAGAGGCTTCTGCAGTAATACTTCAGCAGACAGACATTTTCTCTGGATAAACAACTGAGTCATGAAACAAGCTGCATCATGGGATTACTGTCCAAAGGTGCAGGAGGAACAAGATTCAGGTGTCTTTAATCTCTGTTTAAACTGCTCATGTTTAAATGGAACCACAGTATGAGAAACCATGTGTGTGTGTTCATGCAAGTGGACATCCTTCCGTCGCATATAACCAGCTGCGATGACGCCTCAGGCCAAATCCCTGGATTACACGGACACAGGAAGAGTGGCTAAATGGGAAGAAGCTGAATGGGGCACTGCCACTAACACCATGTCTCTTGTCTCTGCAAACACAAACGATGCTTTAGCTTGTACCGTTTTCTGTTGTTTACTATATTTATGTAACAACTCCCATCTTCCTGTCAGGATTCAGCCCCCTGAAGCATTTTTTTAGCCTCGCCTTGTTGTTTTGAATACTGCACTTCAGGGGTCAGGGTCAGGTCTCGCCTCGGGACGGAGTGTCGTCACACAGCATCCTGACGACACTGGAAATTAGTGAGATGGCATTTGCTGTTTTCTGTAAGCAAGCAGGGTTTACACAGCCCCATGCGAGGATTGGAGGGTCCCTGGCTTACGTCACTCTCTGCTGCAGAGAGCAGAATATCGACAAGGACGGCCAAACCAGACATCTGAAATGAATGTTATTCAAAACTACAGACGGTGACCTACTGGCTGTTTTAAATCTTCATAATGATGATAGAAGATTGCGCAGAGGTACAGCCCGATGAATACCAAATAACCACAGTGAGAGGTGTTCACTTCAAAAGAAAAAAAACCTTCCTTTCCTGACTGCTACTGAAATATCCATAATGTTCATCCATATTACTGTAAAACAGCAACACTCACTGAGTGCCTGGAATACAGAAAACACAGGTCCTGAAATGAATATAATGTTTCACAATGATCCTAAGAGGTCTTTGTTAGATAATGAAATAAGATCCAGGAAGTCCAGTTTGAGTGTTACATCCGTCAGAAGTCTTACATGAGCATTGCCTAACCTATGGAAAGCCAAGGAGGCCAAAAACGCATCCTAATACTTCCAGAGATATGAAAGACATAACTATGATGTATGAATGGTATGGCATACTCTAAGGCCCAAGTCCAATCCGGCTTCTACACCCTCCATTTGCAAATTTCCCCACTGCGTGACTAATAAAGGAATATCTTATCTTATCTTGTAGTTACACTCACAGCTCAATGAAGCACCCTTCTTTAAGGTGGAGGGTAGAAATACAGCAGCAAGCTTTGGGACAAACTTCCCTCTCTCTCCGGCAAAGAAATAAATGAATATCAGAAATACTTTATTCAGCCCCGGAGGGGAAATTGGGTTACGTTACAGTTGCTCCCATTCTAGAATAGAAATATATAACATAGAGAATTTATACGAAAATATAAATAAGAAATGTGTAAATTATATATAAGTCGTGTAAGTTGCGAGGTGGGACCTCCGTGGATCGGACTTGTTTGTCCAGCACATCCCACAGATGCTCCATTGGATTGAGATCTGGAGAATTTGGAGGCCGAGTCAACACCTCCGACTCGTTGCCATCCACATGATGTAAAAGAAAACGTGATTCATCAGACCGGGCCACCTTCTTCCATTGCTCCGTGTTCCAGTTCTGATGCCCATTGTAGGCACCCTGACCGGTCTGCAGCTTCTCAGTCCCATACGCAACAAACTGCGATGCACTGTGTGTTCTGACACCTTTCTATCAGAACCAGCATTAACTTTTTCAGCAGTTTGAGCTCCAGTAGCTCTTCTATTGGATCGGACAACACGGGCCAGCCTTCGCTCCCCACATGCATCAATGAGCCTCGGGTCTGACCCTGTCGCCGGTTCACCGGTTTTCCTTCCTCGGACCACTTTTGGTAGGTCCTGACCACTGCAGACCGGGAACATCCCACAAGAGCTGCAGTTCTGGAGATGCTCTGACCCGGTCGTCTAGCCAACACTATCTGGCCCTTGTCAAAGTCGCTCACATCCTTATGCTTGCCCGCTTCCAACACAAAGTTCAAAGTTCAAAATGTTCACTTGCTGTCTAATAATCCCACCCACTGCCATGTGCCATTGTAACGAGATAATCATGACAATAATGTCTATTTTAGTTTGAGCAGTTTAGTTTTTTGTTTGTACCGGTAGTCGCATGGAACTTAAATGTTTGTGCAGAGCGTGTTTCATGGGGAAACACAAAACAGCGTTGCACGTTGTCAGTAAGGGCAGCTGGTTAAGTCAGCATCGATGTAGACTCGCTGTTGGAGGGTTTTATCACCCATTTGGGATTTCATTTAATACGACGGACCATCCATGTGAACGCACAAACGGAGTGGAAGTGGGTAGGGAGACGGTGTAGGGGCCGGATTGGAATTGGGCCTAATTCTCTGCAAGAGACTGAATAAGAGTATTCCCCAAAATGTCCAACTGGTCCTTTAATCACGTAATCCATTTGTCAAAATAGTTGCTGATTATAATTTTTTTATCAATCTACTAATCAGTTCAGCTCTGCATATAATGATTTAAAGGAGGATACAGAAGGATATTTGTACCAATTTTCATGGACTGTACCATGGAATGCTGCAGTGGTTCAAGTCTTTGTTATTTTGGGTCTCAAGGTGTTGAGTAAAAGCAGAAGGGAAAAAATTATAATCATAAAGTAAACGATAAAAAAGGAACTGTAATGCTTAACCTAACAAAATGAGGCCTGAAAGGAAAGGGGTTTTGCTAAGTCATGTTTATCACGTCAAACTTTCCGTGCGGGCTCATTCAACGATTTGCCTTTATTTGGATAAATTTCAACATCATTATTTAAAGACTTCTGTCAGCATCTTAAATGCCGCAGAAGTATTTAGGTTAACGCTATAAAGGCTTTGCACGCTAATCCCCATGCGATGACACTGAAGACGTATCTTCCTACTTTGTTCCTCATGTTTTGCCAGATGTAGAAACATAATCAGGAAATGTAAGTTAGAGGAGAACGGGACCATAGTTTGGGGCCGGCTGCTCTTGTGTCTTTGTTTTCTAAGTGGCCAGGGCAACATGCCTGGCAGGTGGCAGGTGCTTACTGTGTGTGAGAGGCAAAGAATGCCATGTGACTCGCTTGTGGCCACTTAATACTATATCTCCACAAACCCCCACAGCAGGTTTTTCCAGACTGTTTTTTTAGGGAGGAGATGAAAAATCCAGAACAACAGTTAAACTGTTAAACAGTACAGACAAACGGAGCGAGTTAACCGGCTATTAAAACATGTTACAACTTCATAATGATCGCTATGGAGACCAAACATGTGACCTTTAAGTTACAAGACAAGGACGATGTCTTCAATCACTCGGCCATTGGCTCTTAGTCTGACTCCTGGAGGTATATCTATTCAACAAGACATACTTGTGATTTGTTATCTCAGTAGATCATGTTGCAATTTTCATTAACAATCTCCCAGGTGATTTGCATATGCCCCAGACACATTTAGAATAACAGATTGCTCAGCACGCAGACACAGACTAGCAGATATTTTATTGTGATGAGTGAGCTCGGGGAAGCTTTGGCTCACACTCTCGGTTCACAAACTAAACACCACATGGACAGACAGACATGGACTGCTTGTCTCTGTCTCCTCCACCACTGGCGCGTTTACTCAGTCTGGAGAATTGTCTTATAATAAACATCATATACTTTATTACAGCTGGGTAAAAAGCCTTGTATCTACTGGTGTTTTAAAGCATTTCATGAGCCTAAAGGTCATACAGTCATCATAGATCAAACCCACGGAGGAGCACGAAGATACGAGGTTAAAAAAAATATCCATAGCAACCTTCTTTATTAAAAACACAACCCCTTAACATGAAAGCCTTCCTCATGTGTGTAGTAGGCTACTGCCAAACGGCTATTCAATTACTAATTCTTTCCCAAACAGAGTAGCTAACTACAGCTATTGTGATTTATTATCTCACTAAACACTCCAAAGTTCACCCAAGGTTCACTCTGAAGTTGCGGAGCTTCTTGGTAACTGAGAGCAACGAAGGTCACAACGGATCAACTAATTAGGCCGCTGTAAGATAACTCGGCTGGCACGTTCCAATTTGCCGCCATATATATCAAAGAGAAGCCGTTCCAGAGAGTCGCACTGCTCTGCTCACTCGCCTCTTATTACCAGCACGAAAACACTTCCAATACTTCCAATCCTTTGATGAAAACACACACAGCTGGCTTTATGCTGCATACCGAAACACATGTGGTATGCAGAGAAAATACTTCTTAGGCCGTGAAGGATTCACATGAACATGTTTGTGCTGCAGCTGTAACAGTTTGTACAGTATGTTAGAGTGTACGTGTCACAGGACAGACTGTCATCCTTCTCATAAATTGTCCTCTTCATATTTAATTAAGGTCCTAAAGACCAACACAAACACTGTCAGACTTTAAAGGCATAGTTTGACATTTTGGGACTTTCTATTTCAGAGACTTAGATGAGACGATCAATACCACTCTCGTATATGACGGGAATATTGCTGGGATACGATTAATGCTGAGTTTTAATGACACAAACTATTATTCATGCTTTTATTCCTCATGGTAGGACTATTGTAATGCTCTTTTAACGGGGATAAATCAGAAATCAATTCATAGACTTGTGCAAAATGCAAAAAATCAAGAAAAGAGAACACATTACTCCAATTTGAATGATCTTACCCTGGCTGCCCATTTGTTTAAGGGTTGATTTTAAGATTTGACTTGTTACTTTTAAAGCCCTTCATGGTCTGGCCCCAGAATATATATCTGAACGGCTGTCTCTTTCCAAACCAGTGCACATCCAGAGATCCTCAGGCTAGAACCTGCTGACTATTTCCACCTGATACTCAAGAACTAGCATTTGCCGTTAGGGCTCCTTGGCTGTGGAACGAGCTGCCAGAGGAACTCACATCAGTATCTTCTTTAAATCACTTCTGAAGACTTACCTTTATTGAAAGACTTTCTTATCATTTTTCCTTTAATTTTTATTCTTATCTATTGAGTTACACTGCACTTTATTCTCAACATTGAGAATAAAGTGAAGTGTAATCATCCATAGAGAGCTACAGGAATGAGTCCTAAAACCCGGAAATGAGTTTGCATTTTAGCACTTTCGGTTCCCTCGACTGGAGGTCAATGGGTTTTTAGTTTGCTGCATGAAATAAGGTCTGTAGTTAACACAAGCTGAAGAGATTTTAACGTTTTGTTCTAAGACATAAAATATCACTCGTGAATTTTGAAGCCTCAATATGTCTTAAAAAAGGTGGTTGCTAACGAGTGGCTAAATGAGACTACTAAACATCATCACGCCGACTCGTCCTCCTTTACGGCCTCCTTTACAGCCTCGTTGTGTATACTCGCGCTCATGCGACCGTGGTGTAGTCCGTATATAGCCTAACGTTAGCTTTTTACTTCTGGAGATTGCATTCACACTTCAAAAATCATAAAAGTGGTGTTCATTTATGAAGATTATTTTACGGAACAAAACGTGTAAGTATCATAAACGTTTGTTTGCCACAGAGTTTATTTTCTGCAATAATCCAAAACCCAATGGGAAAATCTCATTGGCTTTTAGTTGAGGGAACCAGGGAGATGCTAACTTCCTGGTTGGCCTACAACAATACGTCATCCCTGAAGCACTCTTTTGTTTTTAAGTTCATTCCTCTTTTTCCCTTATGCTTTCCTGGTTATTCAAACATTACTGTGTATCTTATTCTTGTGTTTGTTGTCAAGCACTTTGTAACGCTGGTTTTGATAAGTGCTATGCAAATAAACTTTATTATTATAATTAGTATTATGTATGCTCAATGTGAAGCTAGAGCCAGCAGTCAGCTTAGCTTAACTTAACATAAAGACTGGAAAAAAGGTAGGGAAACGGTTGGCCTGGCTCCCTCCAAAGATTAAAAAATCTGACACCAGCACTTAAAGAAAGCAGCTTGCAAAATGTCGAAGCGTTCCTTTAAGATTCACGTTTATTATAGAGATGGGTGATACATCAGATAAAACACTAAATGTACCTTTTTAATTACAATTTGCTCAAAATTGTTCTCTTTTCTTGTAAAATGATAACACATGATGATTACATCATACAATACCCCTGAACGTTGATAAATACTGAGCTATGGCCCAACCATAATAACTAGTATTGTAATGTGAGGAACACTGTCATATCTAATTTTTTACTCTGACTGTTGTCTATTTCGTAGCAGAGTATTTTTAAAAAGATAGATTTGAGCAAGTCGGACATCTTTCGATGGCTAAGGTTAAGCATTGGTCTGGAATAGAGTTTTTGCAAGTCTTTGCAGATCTCAGATTAGATTTTGCAATTTGCAGGCTACCTTCTAGACACAACCTTAAAACAAGCAAAGAGTATCCTGCTGAACAATCAGTGTCCTATTATTAATTGCATCGTTAGGCTCAGCTCCAAGTGTATTTGTTTTCCAAGCCAACATGCAACACTTGCTCCATCACTGAATGAGTATTTCACTTGGAACAACTGAGGGAGGCTTTCAATCAGCCATGGCGAGGTGACCCTTATGAATCAGTCAATCGAGTGCTGTTTGTTGTGCACGTTCGCTGCGTGGATTGATCTGACCCCTTTAAACTCCCCGCCAACTCATCTTCAAAACACACACAGTTTGTAAGTGGAGGGGGGGGTGTTAGAGGATCCATCTCCTCCTCCAGTGCTCATGGCGAACATCTGACTGTGTGGCAGACTTTGATTCCCACAGATCAAAGGAGCTATTTGAAAGGAGACCTTTAGGAACTTGAGATAATCCTCTAATACGTGCCCGACTACCAACTGTCTGGAGTGCTCACCACAATATTTCTGTGTGAAGCAGTGACCTACTGCAGCTGTAACACAATTTCATTAATTTTATGTTATGAGATGCAGGAAAGGTGAGATCTTCTGTGGTGAGCAACAACACAGATTTCGCCTCTTCCCACTGTGATCATCCATTTCCCCCCACAGGCCGGGGGATATCGGACTATTTCTGTGAGGTGTGGGTGTTCATACTGTGGCTCCGCTGACTGGTCTTGCCTCTCCGCTCTTGTGTGCATCGATTCAGAGCTGTTACGCAACGCTCTGCCCCCCATCCTCTCACCGATTAGACACTCCAACTCCCACACCTCCACCTCCCTGCCCACACACACACACTTCAAGCGCACATGTGCACACCAACTGCATCAGCCAGTGCTTAACTATTTATGCTCAGCGGAGTAACCTTAGGCGTGCTCTACTATATACGCTGCCATCGTGTTTACTCAGCCTTTGCAATATAGGATATGGGGACAACTGTGACTCAGAGGGTAGAGCAGATCGTCCACCAGTCGAAAGGTCGGTGGTTATCTCCCCGGCTGCTCCGGGTCACATGTCGATGTTTCCTTGAGCAAGACACTTAACCCCAAATTGCTCCCGAAGGCATAGCCATCGGTGTGTGAATGAGTATTGAGATTAGATCCTGATGGGCAAAATTGGCATCTTAGCAGCCTCTGCCATCAGTGTATGAATGTGTGTGTGAATGCTGACATGTAGTGTAAAGCGATCTGAGTGGTCGGAAGACTAGAAAAAGCGCTATATAAAAGCAAGTCCATTTACCATTTACCATCTCCTCTTATTCATGGCTTAAAGATCTCCACTTACCCCATGCCTGCAAGCTTGCTCGTTCAGAGCTTTGACCCAGGTCCTCTGCCAGTGCTCCCTGAAGGACTTGAAGGAGAACAGAGAGGTCAACAAGCCTTTAACCCCGGCCTCGGGTGCAGGTCCTCCATCCCGGCTCGCGCGCAGCTTCAGCAGGAAGTCCCACACACCTCCAGCCTGGCTCTGCTGTGTGAGGGAGAGCTGCTGCTGACAGGCTGCTCCTCTGCTGTCCTGCTGCCTGCAGGCTGTCTTCCTGGATCCCCACAGCCGCAGCACGCTCAGCAAGTACTGACACAGCCATCCCAGCACGATGAGCAAGGAGGTGAGGAAGAGACCCACCAGACACAGCCAGCCCAACTCCTGGAGCTCCATCAGCGTCTCCCAGAGCCTCTCATATCACCAGGTCCAGATGGAAATACCAGGACTGAGAGCAGATCCCTGGAGGCTGTGGAGTGGCATTAAAGGACAATCAGTCATCTTGATGCAAGGAGGGTACTAACAAGGTATAATAATGCAGAATATACAGAGGATGCACCTTAACTTTAATGTGCATGTTTTAGATCAGGTTGTGTTTCTATGATGGTACTATAACTGAGGAATAATGCACAATGCACACAGAGGATGCACAGACATGATGGCTTAACTTTGCATGTGCATATGAAGCAGAAGCCTTCATGCACTAAAAAGCACAAGGCACAAAGGGATGCACCTTAACTTAAATGTGCATGCTTTAGATCACATATGAGGCAGAAGCTTCATGCATTAAAAAGCTGCGTCCACGCTGCGTAGCTGTAAATGAATCGTGCATTAGCAGAGAGGACGATGCAGCAGCAGCAGCAGCAGGTTAACGAGCACAACTCCGATGATAAATGGTAGTTTCATAACAACCTACCGTTTTAACTTGAGCGGTCCGAGCTGCTGCTGCAGGCTGCAGGGAATCGAAAGCGATGCATTGGTAACATGAAGCTGTCTTCATGGCGATGAGCTGCCAACAATGTGAGTCCCATCTTCTCTCCAGAGTCTGTTTCTGACTGATGTCGTTATTTATGGATTCAAAATGAAGCCTCCTGCTCTCTGTTGGAGCATCACAGACTCTCTGCTGCTCGTAGCCTCCTGCCTCTCTGTAACCTGCACAGTGATGATGTGACAAAGAGCAGCAGCGGCCAACAGGTGGCGCTGCTGCAGGAGGAGCGACGCTGCACTAAAGAGGAAGTGGAAGGCTGAGGCTTCAAAATAAAAGCAGAATATTATAAAAGTTAAAATCTTTTTTTATGACAGCCCATATGTATTGCTGTAGATTAAACTACTCCGTTGTATATAGCTTCAGTTAGCTGCACTTCAACCAGCAACAAAAAGCAATGTGTGATTTATTTACACATTAATGCATCAGTAAGAATAACCAAAGAAAATCTAATATATGATGATCTATTATAACTCAGAGTGATGGGACACTTTTTTGTATAATAAGTACTTTAAATACTTTTAATATCTGGTTAGGTACATGTTGCTGAATGCAGGGCTTGTTCTTATACTGGAATAATTTCACATTTTTGCATTGCTACTTTTACATAAGTAATGGATCAGATTTATGTTTTAATGAACTGGTACATTGCCTTTAATTTCCACAATTCCTTCTGCTGTTTATGTTAAGAAAGAAAGAAAGAAAGAACGAAAGAAAAAAGAAAGAAAAAAGAAAGAAAGATAAAAAGAAAGAAAAAAGAAAGAAGAGAAAGAAAGAAAGAAAAAAGAAAGAGAAAGAAAGAAAGAGAGAAAGAAAGAAAAAAGAAAAAGAAAGAACAAAAGAAAGAAAGAAAGAAAAAAGAAAGAAAGAAAGGAAGAAAGAGAAAGAAAGAAAAAAGAAAGAAAGAAAGAAAAAAGAAAGAAAGAAAGAGAAAGAAAGAAAGAAAAAAGAAAGAAAGAAAGGAAGAGAGAAAGAAAGAGAGAAAGAAAGAAAGGAAGAAAGAAAGAACGAGAGAAAGAAAGAAAAAAGGAAGAAAGAAAGAGAGAAAGAAAGAAAGAAAGAAAAGAAAAAGAAAGAGAAAGAAAGAAAGAAAAGAAAAAGAAAGAGAAAGAAAGAAAGAAAAAAGAAAGAGAAAGAAAGAAAGAAAGAGAAAGAAAGAAAGAAAGAACGAGAGAAAGAAAGAAAGAAAGAAAAAAGAAAGAAAGAAAAAGAAAGAAAGAAAGAACGACAGAAAGAAAGAAAGAAAGAAAGAAAAAAGAAAGAAAGAAAGAAAGGAAGAAAGAGAAAGAAAGAAAGAAAGAAAAAAAGAAAGAGAAAGAAAGAAAGAAAGAACGAGAGAAAGAAAGAAAGAAAAATGAAAGAAAGGAAGAAAAAATAAACTATTTTGTTGACAGCAGAGGGCGGAAGTTCACTCTACCATAACAACCAACGAAGAAGAAGTCTCTTCCGTGTCAACATCAGTAACCGGAAGCTGTCAAGCTAAAAGTTTGTTTACATGTTGAGCACACAACTATACACGAAGACATCTTAAAAACAGAGCGAATACTGTGATATTTTCAACAACAAAAGACAATAAATTATATGTCTTTATTAAAAACGTCCCCTTTAATGCAACCACTGTTTCCAGCTAATAATAATGTTTAACACTGTTTTATTTTGAAGAGTTAGCGGAAGTAGCGTCTCCTCGCAACCACGTGGACTTGACTTAAAGTGAAACCAGACGTGGAGTTTAGTCAACCAGGCAGAGATATTAGCATCAATAACACGTAATTAAAGGTAATATGGATTATCATTGCGACTTGTGGACTTGTGTTTCTTTGACACCAGAAGCTCGGAGATGTATTTCGCTTTAAAACACATGTTTTGACATGTTTTATACCTCAGTGAAGACAGCCAAAGCTCGCTCATCGATCGCCTGAAGGTGTCAGATTAGCTAGAAACCTGATTTGATCTGTCAAAGGGGACAACATGCCTGAGAAGATGTCCCCAGTCCCTGTCCTCCCGCTGGTGATTAACTGCTTCTTGTCTGCTCTGGGCTGCATGGCCACACTGAAACTCATCCCTGCTTTCAAAGACTACTTCATCTCAGCCAGACTGTTCGGAGTGGACCTAAACAAAACATCCAAGAAGGAAGTGTGAGTCATTTTATCATCTATTCATACGATTTAGTTCCCCTTTAATCATATTTTTAAGCAAAATGTGTCTTGTTGTGTATGCATATATACATGTATATGTGTTTATCTCATAGAATTACTATTATAATTATAATAATAATAATAATAATCTAATTATTACTCTTACTATTTCTATATTTATCAATATTAGTGCTCTGTTTCTCTCCACATGGCACCCCAAATATATATATAGGGCTCTTGGGAATATGTTATTATTATGTATGTATGTACTCATGTGTTTGTATGGATGTGTACAGTATGGATGTGTATATATATCAAGTATATTCAAGTTTCCAGCATCACAGTTCCATAGTGCAAAACATGTTAGTAAAAAGGCAGTACAAATTTAGTAGTACAAAATACAAAAAAATATACCAGATATAAAAATACAAGGAGATGAGGAAAACTGTTAATACTACTTTATAATAGAAGTCCATGTTGTAATCATAGGCATGCAGTCTCTTTGTGAGACTTTGTTGTCAAACCATGACTCAATTTTCTTCTATTCTTTTGTTTGCTTATTGAATCAATAGTTGTCAGCTCATATGGGAATCAACTTCACCAGGACATTGATGAAATGACACTGAGTTAGTGAATAATGGAAGACAACTTATTCAAAGATTCATCTAGATAGATAGATAGATAGATAGTAACTTTATTGATCCCGAGGGAAATTCAAGTTTCCAGCATCACAGTTCCATAGTGCAAAACATGTTAGTAAAAAGGCAGAAAAAAAGTTAGTAGTGCAAAGTACAAAAACAAATATACCAGATATAAAAATATAAGGAGATGAAGAAAACTGTTTAAACTGAATATAATGCAGGGTAACAGCTGTGATACACGACTATTAAAAAAGTGAATATATTGCAGAAGAGACTGTTAAAAGTCTATATATCTATATATGTATATATTTAACTTATTTATTTATTTATTTATTCCCATTATTTAGACATTGTGCGCAGCTAAATGCGATCCTGATTTGATTGATTTTTTTTCTTTCCCTCTCTGCTACTGTAGGTGTGTACCCCACAAATAGGCGGGTGGGACGGTTGGGATGGGTAGATGGGTAGATGGATGGGCGGGCGGGCGGGCACAATGTTTATTGTATATGTACACTTAAAATAAGAAAAAAATGGAAACACTCTTTTAAGTACATGCTGCTCATTACATCATGCTACAAACATGTACATTCCTTGATCATGTAAAGTGTCAATGTCTCCAAATAAAAATTAATTAAAAAAAAAAAAGTGTTTATTTTGGAAGTGTAATATGCTCTTTTTCCTGCCCTAATTCTCTCTTCCTGGTCATCCCTCTCTGCAGCCCAGAGTCCCAAGGAGTGATCAGTGGGACAGTCTTCCTCATCATTCTCTTCTGCTTCATCCCAGTGCCTTTCCTTAGCTGCTTTGTAGGAGATCAGTGCACGGGTTTCCCACACGATGAGGTGGGTTGATTGATGCATAGTAGACCTGTGTGTGTTTCTCTTAAATCTGAAACTCTCTTCTGTTCTCTGTGTTGTTGTTGTCTTCTCTTATTTTGGTCAGTTCGTACAGCTGATTGGTGCACTTCTGGCCATCTGTTGCATGATCTTCCTGGGCTTTGCCGATGACGTGCTGAACCTGCGGTGGAGACACAAGCTCCTGCTTCCCTCCTTGGCTTCCCTGCCGCTGCTCATGGTCTATTTTACCAACTTCGGCAACACTGTCATCGTGGTGCCCAAGCCCGTCAGAGCCCTGCTTGGGCTGCACTTGGATATGGGTGAGTTGTGCGCTTGTTTGCGGCATTGTGGTTTGTTTCCAACCACACTAGTACTACTACAACTTTTCTACTGGGAGTCAAATGAGTGCAGCTGAAATATGTATCTTCCTCAGAAACATAAAGCAGTTATCTTATGCTGCTTGCCATATGTAAACATTTGGGGAAACACATTATATTTGTGATCTGGCATACTGTGCGTCATTCTGTAAATGTCACCATCTATGATCTGCAGGTATTCTCTACTATGTCTACATGGGAATGCTTGCGGTATTCTGCACAAATGCCATCAACATCCTAGCGGGCATCAACGGCATCGAGTCGGGTCAAGCCCTGTTTATCTCCGGCTCCATCATCGTCTTCAACCTGCTGGAGCTCAGCGGTGTGTGCTCGTTTCCTTCTCATCATCAGCATTACAGATCACACCCTCTACACTGCAAGTCAGGAGTGTATATATGGATACACGGAAAATTCCTGAAACAAGTGGAAATAGTTAGGGAATAAGTGTGGAATTATCATAGGTCACTGGCAGAATTGTCATCGTTTTCAGACTGAATGTGATGCTTTGTGTTTTATAGTTGTTTTTACAGTGTACCACTGTCCTGTTGCACAAAAAAAATCCTCAAAACATGCAAAATGCTGAACATGTTTCATCTGACATCTGCTTTGTTGTGTTATCTAATTTATCAGGAGATTACCGTGATGACCATGTTTTCTCCCTCTACTTCATGATACCATTCTTTTTCACCACATTAGCACTTTTTTACCACAACTGGTAAGTTAAACTTATAACCTGAAGCCGTTTTATGAATATGAGGGATATATATGTCACGTCGGTACCTCTATATTCTGTCAACTTGCAACCTATTTCATCACAGGTATCCTTCATCTGTGTTTGTGGGAGACACTTTCTGCTACTTTGCTGGGATGACCTTCGCTGTAGTCGGCATCCTGGGACACTTCAGCAAAACAATGTTGCTGTTCTTCATTCCTCAAGTGGTGAACTTTATCTACTCCTTGCCTCAGCTTTTTCACGTCATCCCCTGTCCCAGACACCGGCTCCCCAGGTAACCCGCCACTCACGTTTGTTTGTGATATCTATTCATTCTTCATTTATGCTGATTATGTACTCTCAATGTCGGCCTTTTGTTCCTTTTATCTTTCTCCCAATGAAAGGCTGAATCCAGACACAGGCAAACTGGGGATGAGCTACTCTAAATTCAAAAGAAAGGACCTCTCTAAATTAGGACACCTCATTATGAAGGTATTGTGTGTTCTCTTTTTTTTACTGATCGCTTAAAGCTGAAGTCCTTAGTGCTTAGTGGCATTTGGAAGAAAACAACCTATCAGAGCCGAGGAGTCTCGACAGCAGCTGTCACTCACCGCTTGCAGAACTCGCGGAACTCGCGAACTCCGGTCAAACTAGGCAACGATGATCGAATATGAATCAATATTCTGTTACTGTAATGCCTGTTCTCGCCTCAAATGTTTTCAGAAATATATTTTAGTGGACTCGTTAGCTGTAAAATGAGAAAAAATAACACTACAAGATGTTTCTGAAAACATTTGAGGAGAGGAATAGGCATTACAGTAACAGAATACTGATACATATTTGATCAGCGCTGCCGAGGAGCACTAAGAGAAGGCAGAAGAACATGATTTTTTTTTCACAGTTATCTGTACTACTGTCAGGATATTGTGACAGTTTTATTAAAAGAATTTTTTTTTATCATATTTGCTTAAAGTTACCGACTGCAGCTTTAACCATCTTGTCAAAAGAAAAACAAAAAATGGTGAAAAATTACACACTTTCCCAGAGCCCAAGGGTAATGTCTTCAGATTGCTTATTATGTCCGATCAACAGGGAAAAACAAAAGATATTTAATTAAAAATTATATGAAACAGAGCTGCTATTTTACTTGCTATAAATGATTAAGGAATTAGCAAAATTAAAAATAAACTAAAATTCCAATTAAATTTTCTGTCCCTCGACTAATCATGTAATTGACTAATTGTTTCTGCT
Source organism: Sebastes fasciatus (assembly GCF_043250625.1). Taxonomy (NCBI): domain Eukaryota; kingdom Metazoa; phylum Chordata; class Actinopteri; order Perciformes; family Sebastidae; genus Sebastes; species Sebastes fasciatus. The sequence goes on along the minus strand of NC_133810.1, from coordinate 28,742,068 downwards.
TTATGTCACTCACATTGTCAGTGTACAGTATCAGAATGCAGTGGCATTATTTGATTTTTCATGTAAAACATGTTTGTACTGTATGCACAAATTGCACATCAGCATGTACCCTTGGGCTATATATATATATATGTAATATAAAGTATAAGTATGTAATAATAAAGTGTAAATCCCCAAATAGTCTGAAGAAGAGCTTGGGCTCGAAACGTAACTCTTCACTTACGAAGATGTGCCAATAAATTGCCCTCTAAGGGAGCTACAGTGTGCAGACCTTCCTCTTCATTTTTTAAATCCCCAAATAGCCCATGAAATGAGGAATAATACCACAACATTATTCATTATTCATATTCAACATTATTATTAGCTATTCTCAGACGGATATCGCTGTTTGTTTAGAGGTGTTTGTGTACAGTAGTGCGGCAGCAGCACTGCCCCGGGCACTGAAACGGGGGAGATGGAGACAGACAAACAGAAGAACATGTCAGCCTGCTGCGCCGCGCCGCAGAGCTTCAAATACCTTTGATTATTTCTCACCGAAGCTTTGAAGCCCAAAAAATTATACGGTAGTGTAGCTGAAGGTGAAGATGCAGTAAAACCGTAAACAACAACACTGGCAGACTAGTTCGTATCACAGACCAGCCTCTGACCTGATTAAACTTGAATTTAATTTGTCAGATAATCAGAGAGAATTGCAAATTTGTTTGACTTCATTATGTTACTATTCTATGAATTTCTGAAAACATTGGAGATGTGGGCAGCATGTAGTGAGTATTGGTCTCGGTGGGTAAACACACCAGTGGCAGGCTTCCTGCTGTGTTTATTGGTTGATAACAATAATAATATCTTTGATCCTCAACAGGTGGCAGAGTTATTAAAGCTGCTGGAGGTGCGAAGAGGCCAGGAGGGAGATGATGAGTTTATTGAGTGCAACAACATGACCTTAATAAATCTGGTGCTGAAATTACTCGGTCCCACCCATGAGAGAAACCTCACAGTCATCATGCTCATCATACAGGTAGAACAGAGCAGCTGCTGTATTCAAACATACTAGAATAGTCCTTGAGAATTATGTGAATGCTTCACCGGATGCTCTTTGCTGTGTCTCTCCCAGGTGATAGGCAGCGTCTTGGCTTTTGGGATCCGTTATCATCTGGTGCGTCTCTTCTACGACGTCTAGACGGCACACTGGGAAAGAGGAGAGAGAGCGCTGACTGAGAAAATATAATTATTGTTTTATGGGACTATTTTACAGGCTCATGGTTCATCTGCCTTTTGATAGATTTCATTACCTCACTGTTACTTTTCTGCCTCAGAGTCTACCTGCAGTATAGCCCCAGTGCACGGTTCAAAGCTATATTCCACTTGATAGAACATTTTCACAGAAGCATAAAACTGCTAGGGTTCTGACATCAACAGCAGCACTGTGTGTTACTCGCCTAAATTTCAGTAATTACAAGCAGGAAAAAGTAACTGTCTTAAGGATCTTGAGTGTCCGTCCTAAAAGTATATTTTTGTACTTGTTTTTTTTAAAGGAAAGTACAATAAGTGGGGATGACTTTCGGTCTTCAGGGTAGCCAACATCAATGGTTGACTGCAACTAAATTGTTACTATGTGATAACAGATTTATGGATCTAGAAGTGCTCTAAAAATACAAAAATATTCACACAGCGGTCCATTGCAATCTGCTGTTCACACATCATTTCCCATGGTTATCAATCCATGCAACATTAATAATAAGAATGAATACGTTAATATCATTTATTTGCTTGTTTGTTTGTTTTGTTTTTTTTACCTCTGAATGAACGCACACAGAATGGTTATTGTGAAGAAAATCAATGAAAAGATAAGGAGGCTATAATCAGTCTGAAGACAGGGAATTAGGTTAATAGAGGGGATATTAGAAGACATGAAGTGAGATTATAACGTCTGGGTTGAAAAAGTTACATAGGGCTATGGAAGGTAAAGGGTGTCGTGATGAGAATATTGATAATTGATTGTTTATACCTTTCTTGGTATTATTGGATACATAGCTGTATTTTTATGACTGATGTGCATTTTTCCCGTGAGGGTTCAGCAGACAAAATCAATGTGAAGTAATAACTGGCACTGGACTATTTTGCTTAGGACTGTAACTGCAAGTGAGAAACTGTTTACTGTTGGGATGGAAGACTCAAATTGAGAAATAAAAGCTGAGAAAATGGAAATATAAGATTTTGCCATCATTATTATTTGCAGTGGTTTTAGTCAGCCAACAAATAAGAAATTGCGGTATAGAAATGCCAAAGATCTAGTTAACACAATTCTTTGATATTCAATTTCTTTATCTTTATCAAAAATGTTGTTTATGATATATATGTATATATACTGTATATATACGTATATATGTATGTGTGTGTGTGTATATATATATATATATATTTATGTTTTTATTTATATATATATACATTTAAAGAAATGTTTTTAATTTATATATATATAAATATATATGAATTAAAGAAATTATATATTTTTAATTTATATATATATATATATATATATATATATATATTACATATATATATATAATTTATATACATATATATATATTTAATATTTATATAATTTATATATATACATATACATATACACTCACCGGCCACTTTATTAGGCACACCTGTTCAATTGCTTGTTAACACAAATAGCTAATCAGCCAATCACATGGCAGCAACTCAATGCATTTAGGCATCTAGAGATGGTGAAGACGACTTGCTGAAGTTCAAACCGAGCATCAGAATGGGGAAGAAAGGGGATTTAAGTGACTTTGAATGTGGCATGGTTGTTGGTGCCAGATGGGCTGGTCTGAGTATTTCAAAAACTGCTGATCTACTGGGATTTTCACGCACAACCATCTCTAGGGTTTACAGAGAATGGTCCCAACAAGAGAACATATCCAGTGAGCGGCAGTTGTGTGGACGGAAATGCCTTGTTGATGTCAGAGGTCAGAGGTCAGAGGAGAATGGGCAGAGTGGTTCGAGATGATAGAAAGGCAACAGTAACTCAAATAACTACTCGTTACAACCAAGGTATGCAGAATACCATCTCTGAACGCACAACACGGCCAACCTTGAAGCAGATGGGCTACAGCAGCAGAAGACCACCCGGTACTAGCAAGGTGTACCTAATAAAGTGGCCTGTGAGTGTATATACTGTATATATTTTTTAATCAGTTTTTTTAAAAGCTCACGTCAGTATTGGCCTCAAAAATGCAGTATCAGTCAGGCTCTACTACATTATATAGTGTTGGGTGTTTTAATCTAACACTGCATAAAATGTTTGTTTTGTATGTAAAATCATAATAAAAATCTGTAAATTGTAACTATTACTGTAAATAAATAAATGTAGTGATGTAAAATGTACCATATTTGCCATATTCCATTTTCCATATTAGTATAAAGTAGCATAAATGCCAAGAAAAGTACTTAAAAGTTGCACTCACAATATTTGCAAGTTGTTTTTTAAACGGAACATATTACACCCGGAACTATTGAAGTGTACTTTTGTTTCTGTGGAGACCGGAGACATTCTTCCTAGCACACAGTTTCTTGTGGCTGACCAAAACAACTCTCTTGTTTACATCTGGTCGGTGCTTTTAAACAGCTAATTACTGAGTTAAAGCTCGTATTTAAGTGATAATTTGATTCTCGTATGTTTAATAGTTAGTTAAACTGTTCCAGGAGGATGTTTGTGAAACTCTAACTGTTATTATAGTAGAGTTAATGTTGTATTAGAGTTAACATCCGGTGTTAGCTAACGTGAGATCACCCGGGAGAAGCCAGGTGATGGAGATGGAGAAGCCTGGATGGTTCTAGCTTCAGTCTGCAGGTGAAACACGGGAAACAGAGAGATGCCTCCTAACAAACGGATCCACAAGAAGACCCTGAAGCTGGAGTGTGAGTGGAGTTCATGTCAGGAGTCTTTCAGTCGGATGGATAACTTCTGTAAACACGCGGAGGGACATCTCACTGCGGCGGAGGAGGACGAGGAGGAAGCAGGAGGTGAGCCGGCTTTAGTGTTATAGTACCACTAACTACCTGAGGCTCAGCTACAAAGCATTACTGACACTTCAGACAAATAGTTATAGCTTCATCTTTACATCCTGTAGTGCTTCCTTTCTTCCTGCAGCTGTCAGACTCCACAACCAGCTCTGCTCCCAGTAGACCACAACCAGCACTGCTCCCAGTAGACCACAACCAGCACTGCTCCCAGTAGACCACAACCAGCACTGCTCCCAGTAGATCACAACCAGCTCTGCTCCCAGTAGACCTCAACCAGCTCTGCTCCCAATAGACCACTTACACACCAAAAACTGACAATAACCTGATATTTTCAGGTGGAATTTCATTCATTCATTCATTCATTCATTCATTCATTCATTCATTCATTCATTCATTCTCACTGTGCAATTTCAAGATTCACTTTATTGTCATTTCACTGAGTATTTGCATACACAGAAGGAAACGAAATATTGTTTCTCCCAGCTCCCGTCAGTACATTAAAAAGGATAGAATAAATAAGTATTAAAATTAACATACCTAAAGATAACAATAAAAGGATAAAATAAGTAAACGTTTCAGACACAATTTCATACAATTTGCAGTCATACACCCAATTTGCAGTCGTGTTTAGCAGCAGAGAAAAGTGCATTTATGTCCATAGTAAAGTGCTGTTTGCATTACTGTACCAAAAATTGTCTTTGACATGTGACTAGCTTTAAAAACTGTTTCTGTGTTAATGCTGGGGGGTTGGATGTGAGTGTGTGTGTGTGTGTGTGGGGAGGGGACACAGTCCATTTACAAGCCTAACCGCTTGTGGGAAGACGCTTCTTAGCATCCTGCTGGACCTGCAGCAGATGCTCCTGTACGCTATCATTTTCCACTTGTTAAATAACACTATTAAATAATAGATGATCAACAAGAAATATAAGATAAGATCATCCTTTATTAGTCCCGCAGTGGGGACATTTGCAGTGTACAGCAGCAGTGAAAAAGAGCTAAACAAAGTGTAACAAAATATGAACCATTTAAATAGAAGGAAGTATAAAAATAGGAGCAGTATATACAATATAGACAATAAACAGACTATTAACAAAATTGCACAGGTGGAAAATGATATTGCACAGTGAGAATGAATGAAATTCCACCTGAAAATATCAGGTTATTGTCAGTTTTTGGTGCGTAAGTGGTCTATTGGGAGCTGTGCTGGTTGTGGAGTCTGATAGCTGCAGGAAGGACGCCTACTAATACAAAATCCATCCATCCGCCAGTCTGACACATAGAGACAGACCAAGCCATTCACACCTACAGGCAATTTAGAGTCAATAATGAACCTGCATGTCTTTGGACTGTGGGAGGAAGCCGGAGTACCCAGAGAGAACCCACGCTAACACGGGGAGAACATGCAAACTCCACAAAGAAGGGCCCCAAGCCGGATTCAAACATATGACCCTCTTGCTGCGAGGCGCCAGTGCTAACCACTGCACCACCGTGCAGCCCCAATGCAAAATCCTACTAATGCAAAATCTTTCGTTTTTGTGCCAAGGGGAGAGAAACTGTCTTTGGAGAGACTGTGGTTTCTGTTCTGTGGAGGGTCCTGAAGAGCTGCGAAGACATCTGTTCTTTCACTGTTACCACACTAAGCTGAAGCAGTTGGGTCAGCAGGTGCTCAACGCTCATCCAGAGATGGGCACCTGCTCCATCGGCTACCAGAACTGCAACATCATCCCAGACATCCCAGACAATTTCATCTGCCTTTGGGAGGAATGTGAGGTAAGCTTTGGCAGATGCTGCTGCTGCTGGTGGAGCAAGGCAAGATTACTTCTATATTTACCTCTAAATGTGGAGAGACAGGCATCAGTTGTAATGTGTGGTGATCTGTATGCTTCAGATAATGCAAGTCCACAATGTATGGAAAGCAAATACATCTCTTTGCATTGTCTCACCTGCAGCCTCACCTGCCTTTGTACATTCACTGATATAACAGTAAATATAAATTAAATTATACCACAAGCTAAGCAGTTAGGACCCCCAAGTCCACACAGTTGAGATAAATGGAAGGGTTTCTTCCTTTCAAGTGCCCATGAAGTAGAATCTAAACTTTTTCTTCTTGAACTCTAAAATGTGTTTCTTCTTTCTATGCATATTCGATATAGCAACCACCGTATGAAAACCCAGAGTTCTTCTATCGCCATGTGGAGATGCATAGCCTGTGCATAGACGTACCAACAGGAGACCATGAGTTCCCCATACGCTGTGGATGGAAAGGTATTTAACGTCAAGATTAAAGTTCAGAAATGTCAATGTAGATAAAGATTACGCAACCAATTCATGGTCAAAGAATATTTTAAAGGCTGAATACTATATTTTCTGCTTAGTTCTAAGAATGTAGGTTTGTTGAATCCAAAGTTGTGTCACTCTGCAGATTGTGAAGCCACCGCTAAAGGGCGTCCTAAGCTTCGAGAGCACCTGCGCAGCCACACCCAAGAGAAGGCGGTGGCGTGTCCAGGCTGCGGGGGGATGTACGCTAACAACACCAAGTTCTTTGACCACATCATACGACAGAGCGCCATGGAAGGTAAAAAATCCTGTCAGATGTGTTATGACAGGAAGATTAATAACAATGTTTGCAACAGGTTCAAATTTTCCCATCTGGTGATTCTTGCTTTGTGTGCTTGTGTGTGTGCTGCAGGTCAGAGGTTCCAGTGTTCTCACTGTTCCAAACGCTTTGCAACAGAAAGACTACTAAGAGACCACATGAGAACCCACGGTCAGTCCCTCCTACATCAGTTGTTGTTCCCATATGCTGGGGAGGACTTAAAGTCCACACTGTCCATAAGAGGACCTATTATGCTTGTTTTCAGGTGCATACTTGTGTTTTGGTTTTTCAAGTAGAACATGTTTACATGCTTTAATGTTCAAAAAACGCTTTATTTTTCTCATACCGGCTGTGCTGCAGCTCCTCTTTTCACCCTCTGTCTGAAACGCTCTGTTTGAGCTGCTCAAGTTTACCCATAAACATTAGTAAACATTAGTAAGCCTCAGCTCTCTGGACACCTGCTATGAGCAATTCACATTGATAGACGTCTGTGTTGTTATAGCAACAGCGTTTTAGGGCGCTTTCACAAGCCAACAGTTAGTCTGTTTTAATTGAACTCTGGCGCGGTTCAACCTCTGGTGTTGTTCGTAATCTTACTCTGGTGTGGACCAGTACAAGACCACCTCTCGTAAATGGTCTCAGACCGTTACCAAGCGAACCAAAACGCAGGCTGCCTGTGTTGAGATGGACACAGCTGTAAACGACAGGTTAACAGGTTAACATGAGTAGGAGAGGATGGACTTTGACTTCTACAGAAGTCCGATGTTTGCTTGACATCTGGGCCAAAGAGAACACGCAGAATATGCTAAATAAAGTCTACAAAAATAGTGACGTTTATAAAGTCCTTCCAGATAAACTGAAGGAGAAGGGATTCGTGCGCACGGTAGATCAGAGCCGAGTCAAAGTGAAAAGATTTGACAGCATCAAAGTCTGATTCTCTGCATAGAAGTGGCAGTTCTCGAAATGAAAAAGATAAATTTGCTCCTTCGTACACGCCCCTTTGCCCCTATTTATTTTTTTTATCCACTTTGATTGGTGCACTGAACAAACCGCACCAGACTGAATAGAAAACAAACCAAAAGTATCAATTTCACTCTGATTCGGACTAACCAAACGGACTATGGCTTCTGAAAGTGCCTTTAGGGTACATTATTTCATCAGGATGTCGATGCTTGACACAAGCATAAGTAGAAAATAGGCCTTTATGATGTCTATTTTTGACCAAGCTGACCATGTGATACACTTTGGTGTCCAAGTGAGTGACGACAAACAGCTCTGTCTACAGTATTATTAGATGATGTGATCTCACCACTGTTTTGTCTTTTTCTTGTCGTTCCAGTGAGCCACTATAAGTGCCCGCTGTGTGACATGACTTGTCCGTCACCCTCTTCTCTGCGCAACCATATCAAGTTCCGCCACAGCAACGAGAAGCCATACAGCTGTGAATACTGCGAATACAGGTATCACATGCAGCAGCACAAAGAAAACAAGATTAAGCTATTAAACATACTTTATTGTTTTCTAAATACTCCCACTCTGGATTTTGTATTTACAGCTGTAAGAATCTGATAGACTTGCGCAAACACCTGGATACCCACAGCAGCGAGCCGGCTTTTCGCTGCGACGTTCCCGGCTGTGGTTTCACCTCTCGTGCCCTCGGCACCATGAAGATTCACCACAAAAGAGAGCATAAGGTGAAAGGGGGAATCTTTTACATTATTGTTAATTTACACTCAGATAGGGAGTTTTAATGTCATTTATAGTTTTCTAATGTTTCATTTCCCTAATCAGGGGAATTTTGTAGCTCGCTACAAGTGCCATGTGTGCGATCAGTGCTTCACCCGGGGCAACAACCTAACTGTTCATCTGCACAAAAAGCACCAATTCAAATGGCCCTCTGGACACCCCAGGTTCAGGTAAGTCTTACATTGACAAAATCAATCAACCCCAGTAAAGCTGAGTTTGAGATGTGTGGGGTGTTGCAGCACTGATTCACTTCTTTTCATCACTCCGTCAGGTACAAGGAGCACGAGGACGGCTTCTTGCGGCTGCAACTGATTCGCTACGAGAGCGTGGAACTGACCGAGCAGCTAATGAGGGAAAGACAAAGTAGTCAAGCGGAGGAGGACGAGGACAGCGGCCAGACCGAGGAGGAATCCCCGGGGGCGGCTCCCTCGGAGTCGCAGGTAGAACTGAGGGGGGTGCTGCTGGAGGAGCAGAGGACTGAGGAGGGCAGTCAGGAGGAGGGCATGCTGTACGTTCTCACTGGAGGTTTGTCGCAAGCTGTGGAGGACTCTGTCATGCAGCAACTCCAGGATGTTGCTCAGCAGCAAGGAATGCAGGTGGTTTGACTGCTACAGTCCTGAATACACGTCTTACACATGACAGGATAGCCTGTTATCAGCTGTGCTGTCTCATAGACCTTGAGGAATTTCTGAGCCTTTAACGGGGACTGAAGGAACTTATTAATAAATTAAAACGTCTAAATGAAGGGATGCGTACTCCATGATGACCAATCTTGACTATAAGCCTATGTTAGGTGATTAACCTGTTTTAGTGTGTTTTCTTTGCTAATGTTGAGCTCGTGGACAGCCCGTTTTCCAGTATTTTTTTATTATTATTTTCAATTCATTCATTGTATTTCATACTGTAACATCTTCAGAGAGTTTGATACTAATGCTGCACTGCCTAGTGGGTTGTCATTCCAACTCTTTTAGATGGGAAAGCTGTCCCAAATTCAGAAGTATATCAGCCACACCATTGTGAAGGTTATATGAGGCGCGTTGGCATTAATATTCACTGAAATGCGTGCAATCCAGCAAAGAAGGCCTACCTCATTAGCTCAGTGTGTGTGTTTTTTGATGCTTCATCTACAACTTGAATAAAGTTGTGACGCAAAAATCACATTTGAAATATTTGTTTTTGTCTCAATCGGATGTTTTTAATGTCGCACACTAAAAAATTTTGTTTTTAATAGTGCACAAAATTCTGTTTAAGTGTTACTGAGAGAGGAATATGCATCGTTTTAATTGAATTCAAATGGTATACAGGTCACTGCATTGATATTTAAAGTATCCACCATCTGTACTTCCATTATGGCGCCCCCTGCTGGATCTAACTGCTCTACTGCAACTCTATTTTATGATTAAATCAGACTCTACTAGACTGGACATTTCATTGATCTAAAATGTATTGACTGAGCTCTCAGAAGACAAAACAGATATTAGGTGACTGTAAACTGAAATGTTGTCGCTCTCGTATTATTGACTCATAATATTATACACTATGTCTAGATGGACTGTTTGAAGGCACTCTTCTTCTTTCCTCCATTAGATAAAATCAACCTAATGATGTGTACATAATGTATATATTCTAATTCTACTACTCAAAGGTACGTTCAAAAAATGTCAGCACATTGATGGTAAATCTATTACTGCTTCTCTTAACCCTACACCTGCCAATGTGATCTTCTCATCCGTGATCAGGTGACTTAAATCATGACCAGTGTATCGCATCACGACATACTGTAAAGTGTGTGGTGGCATTAGCTGTGTGTACAAGATTAGGCAGCACACACACAGCTTAGTTTAAGTGTTACTTACTGCTCTCTGCTTCTTCACTCTGCAGCCGGTGAACTCCGCTCTACTGGGACAGCTTCTAATGGCTTCATGTCTGTCGACTTTGCAAAAATGAGGATGTACAGTATATAATGTTGCTGGACATTAATATGACTTAGACTCAGTGCCCAGATCCGTCTGCAGTTTTTTCCACAGAAACTGGTTGCCTCCAAAGATGGACACCGTGAGGTTATATCCACTGTTGTTGTTGCTGTTGCTTGGGTCCTTCCAAAGAGCCACTTCTCAGTTCCCTGGATGGATTGGTGAGGTGGAAGGTAGTGGTAAGACCTCCTATAATAATAATATAATGTTATTTTTCAATCATGTCAGGGTCTCTAAGACGATGCTAATGGATCCCTACATAACAACTATAACATCTTTCTTAATGTTGGCCTTGAAGCCTGGAAAGATTTTGTTTGAGTTTTGCATGAAACAACTTGAATGTTTGTGATTTGTCCTGTTGTGGTGTATGAAAAAGCTCATAAAACTATTCTACTGCAGGTGAGACAGAATGGAATCCCCAACCAGATTTCATAGACGACTTCTATTGGACCGGGTCAGCACCCCTTTGTTTAGGAGGCTGTAAGTCGCGACACGAGGAGCTGAGGAGAGATCGCTGTGGAGACTCGAGCTGCTGCTGGCTCGGCTACAAGTCCCTGTGCAGAGGTAAGACTACCACAACAATGTTGTTGTTGTTGACATTAGATAGAAGTCACTCCGTCTGATGATCAGCCTGTTGATGGAGCTTCATGTCATCCTTTGCTTTGCTTGGCAGTGACCTGTGGGAGACCAGATGTGGACTATAATGGTGTCGTTTATGGCGACGACTGGTGGGTTGGCTCTTTGGTGAGGTACTCCTGTCGCTCTGGCTTCATGATGGTGGGAAACCCGACCAGAACTTGCCTGCCGAACGGCCTCTGGACCCCGAAGCCTACCTGCCTCAGTGAGTAAACACAATGACACAAAGATCCCTGATGAACCTCTCAGCTCATCTTCTCTCCACCCTGTCTTTTAGGAATGTGTGAGCGGGGACGCATCGAAGTCAGCGAGAGGGAGCTAAATGGGACGTGCAACTCCACCTGCGCGTACAAGAGCTACTTCGGCCCACCTAAAAAAGGCTGCAGTCGGCTAGACAACTGCAGGAAGAAGGATACAGGCTGGAAGCGGTTCTTTTCACAGTGCATCCCTTGCATTTGTGACTGCTCTATATCATGTGGTGAGTAGCTAGTAACCCACCACACTGGTTAATTATTGCCTGAATTTGTTATCTCTCTTTGAGGAATTCCTTGCAAAGAACACTTTTGTCTTTTTTTTATTTTTAGCATCTAAAGGATAAAGCACTATGTTGACTGTACAGTGAGACGTCAGATGAAGAAGGAATACACAGACAGCTTGTGCAGCGCAGAGCCACGCTGTGTGTTTCTGCTGCTTCATCCAATTGTGGGGACAAATCAGTGGACCAAAACCTGGATGTTTTTAGACATTATTTGTAATCTCTCCAACACACTGAAGCCTTTCTCCTCGGATTCTATATATGGGATTTTACACTATGACGAGAAGATTTCGGTGCCTGCAGGTTCAAATCCCTCCGAGTCAACGGTGAATTATGAGCAAAGCAGAACTGCTAAATTCAGTCAATCTGTGTGATGTGAGGAGGCGACAGGGTCAGAAAAGAAAAGACCAGCGGGGGGAATTTTAAATCAGTCTGAGAGGCTGTGTCAAATATTTATTGGAATTATTATTATATATTAATTATTTAAAATAAAAAACGTTTGACCTGAAGTGCCAGGTGGTGAGGTCTGTTTTTGGGGTAGGCAAATGACAGTATTCTCTGGTTGGTTGAATATCTCCCACACTCTACAACATGTGTGTCTGTAAACATGTTTGTGTTTCTAAGAGAAAAGAAGCAATAAAGATAAATACATAAAGAAAGGGAAGTGATACCACAGAGATTACAGCTTCTCTGCCTCGCTGCTCCTCTCAGTCCATCTGTCTTGCAGGAGATGAAACCTTAATCTCGTTACAAAGGGAGGGAGGAGCATTTGGTCGGAGAAGCTCAGGAGTCAGAGTTAACACCAAGAGTGGTGTAGACCTTATAAGCAATTTGTTTTTCCAGGTAGTAGACGATGTAAATATATAAATCACTTATTGTGAAAAATAGCACAATGTGTCTATTTTTGTAGTCAAATTAATTCTTTATTTTTATATAGATGGATCATATAAACGTGAAACACTGCTGCCCTATCTGCAAAGCATCCACACACTATAACCTCCATTGCAAATACCCAGTTCATTTTAAATCAGCACCTTCTTGAGTTGTGGAGATAAACAGTTGAAGACCCTGAATCTGCAATAGTTTCCTTCAACAGACATTAAGTTATCATGAGCTGAAGAGAGATGTAATAGCTGTATGCGTCTCACTTCCCGGTGTTATTCAAACAATTTTGATGGACAGTGCACACTACCTGGCATGTGACATTTCTTCTTCTATTTTCTGTGTGGTCTTCAGAAGTTGTATTACTTTACTTTCTGTGTGCATTTGATAAATGACGTTGCTCCTGACTGCCACTAGATGTTGCTGTTTGGTTTATTCTCACACATCCGGTTACAACATTTTGCACTTTACAGGAGCTTGATAATCCAGAGACAGACAGAAATGCCCAAAAACATAAAATCAAATTTGATTCTCTTCGACATGTGATCCTAAAGAGTTACTGCTGAACACCTCAGCTCGCTCATCACTGCTGGGGCCAGGTGCTGAACCTGAGGATGATGTGCTCATTGCTTTTAGGTTTGTAGCAGCCGATTCCTGTGAAAAAGGGGACAAGTTTGGATCAGAAACTGACATTTTAGTTCATGCATAAACACAGATTCTGAGTGAAGCGCATCACTTAGTTGTGCTGCATAATTATGAAGTTGCACCGCCTGCACATGAACAGCCAAAATAACAACTAATACCGTCATAATATTATAGGATAATCACAGCAGAGGACATCCTGTGGCATTAAGTGAAAAGGCAACCAATCCTCCTGCCTCATTACGGCTCATTAAGTTGTGTGTAAACTCTGGGGAGGAAACTCACCCACATCCAGCCTGCTGTACTCTCCTGAGCTCTCTGACAGGATCTCCCAGTACGTCCGCTGGTGCTCGTTTCCAGCTACTCCATTCACACTCTCCAGCAACAGGCCAAAGTCTGGGTCCTCCTTCACAGTGAACCTGGCCACAAACACACACACACACCGAGAGAAAGTCAGGACATCTGTCTACAGCAGAAATAAGGTAATCACAAGCTGTAGGAGAAACAGCCGAGCCAGCTTTGAGACTAAAGGATGTTATGCAGAGGTTTTAGAGGGGATGTCATGGGTGGTCTTACTTGAAGTCCTGCTGTGTTTCCTGCAGTCTCCTCAGAGCGCCCAGCAGCACACCTCCCTCCACCACAGAGCTGAAATGAGACTCAGGAGTCATGTTGGACTGGTCGTTCTCCACAGACAGTCTGATGGGAAGAGTCTCCGGACCTGCATACCATTCAATTACAGTTTGCACGATGCATGCACACAAAAGTGAGTCAGTAATTTTCTCAAATATGTTCTTAAATATTCACCTGTGTCTGTGAGAGCTCCTCTTGTCAGCAGCAGAAGGAAGCCCACAGAGAGGAGAGCAGCTGTTCTTAGTGCCATCTTGTCCCTTTAGATGTCTGCGAACACTCGAGCTCAGTGCTTATATTGTGCCAGCCTAACCCTCATTTGTGAGCACACTCCAGTCCGAGAATACCTTCACTCCCTTCAGTCACTTCGTCTTTGTTGAGTTTAAATATTCACAGACTGAAACTAACATGAGTGTTTGCTCTTATGCCACACACATGTGGCAGCCGGTCACCGTTAATGTGTGCTTCATGAATAGACAAACAATGTTATCTCTGAAGGGACTTGATGATCATTTAGTTGATTAATGATCTGCCTCCTTGTGGTGATGTTTTCTCACAGGGCATGAATGAGAGTGGTTGGCTGTTTCTGGATAATTTATGTATGCAAACTCAAAGTCTATTCTACAGAGAGCGTAAAGAAAGGTCATCTCTCCTTCCCTCCAGGCAAATATGACATTATGCAATCAGGATTTGGCCTTTTAAGTAGAATAATAGGTTTAAGTATAGCACATCACGTGTCTCTTTAGCAGTCTTATCAATAAGTCAAGTAAAAACAAAGCATACATCTTTATTTTGGGCTCCATCACACTGAGGCTGAGTTATAGAAGAAATAAGAACAAAATATGTTGCAACACAGTGCAAACCTGTGGTGATTTACAGGCCTATAATGTAAACAATTGCTGTTAATTTACAGCAGGATTTCAACAGTATTAACCTGTTATTGCTAAAAAAAACAGTGCTTTACAGTTAATACAAAAGAAAACCTGTTAAATTACGCTCATAGGCCGTTTTTTAACTGAACTATAATGCATTCTTAAAGCTGATCAACCGTCTAAAGTATCATAAGTAACAGTTTCATGCAGTATTTTTTTACTTCTAGGACCTGATATGCTCATGTGAGGCTTGTACATTGTACATGATTGTAAAATCAGTGAATTAGCTTTATTGTTCTTCACTTACATGTTGTTCTGGTTTGCATTCTGTGCTTGTAGCCAGCTATAGACACACATTTTGGGAAAAGTGTCAAGTCTATTATAGCCTTTTTCCTAACAAGTGCCTTTAATTGTATTTAGTGTGATAGTCACACTAAATACAATTAAAGGCACGTGTTAGGAAAATTCCTATGTCTATGTTACAGACATAGGAATAGTTCCTATGTCTGTAACCTGCTAAGTCTATTCATCTAGGCAAACAATGTTTATTAAAATGTATGTAAAAAAAATAAATAGTGCATTAAAACAAATCAGTAAGATAATGTAATAGAAAGGTGGAAAAACAGCTATATAATGTATCTTTAAACAGTAAATTAACTGTAAAATACTGTGAAATTATTTTTTTTTAAAAACAGTGTTTTTCATTAACAGTACAAAGCTGTAAATTTCAGCAACAGTATAATAATGTTAATTTTACAGTAACATAAAGGCAACCCTGCTGCCAGTTCTTTACTGTTATTTTACTGGGAAATTCTTAACAGTATGTGATGGATTCAGATTTACATGTGTGTTTCTCTGTCTAACAACATGGTCCTGGTTGATAAATAAGTGATAAAGGAGGCATAAATGGAAAGATGGAGATGGAGATGCTGAAATTGCTCACGTGTCTCTTTAGCAGTCTTATCAATAAGTCAGGTAAAAACAAAGCATCCATCTTTATTTTGGGCTCCATCACACTGAGGCTGAGTTATAGGAGAAATAAGAACAAAATATATTGCAACCTGTGGTGATTTACAGGCCTTAGCATCTTTGCAATCAGTGTGATGGATTCAGATTTACATGTGTTTCTCTGTCTGATGCAGTGATAAAAGAGGCATAAATGAGATGGAGATGGAGATGCTGTGTTGAAATTGCTCACGTGGCGACTGGAGAGCTCTGTTTTAAATTGCTCTGATTAAGAAGTGCAGGTGCGATTGGCTAAAAATGGTTTTGATTTCCTCTCCTGGGTGATGTAAGGCATGTAGGGCCGGCTTGAACGCGAGTAACCCCGGCTGGTTTTACCGAAAATAACCCGGGCACTGCAGCATCAGCACCAGGCAGCTGCGCAGGTGCAGCCTTTAAAGAGACAGAGGCCCTAAAGAAAACATCTCTCTCTCAGACCTCCCTCATGTTTACTCAGTCTGACAACAGCAGTGCATTGACATGATGGAGCCCAATTGATCATCTGGATCAGTATGTGGCAGATGAGAAATAAGAAAAGTCTCCTGCAGAGCTTTATCCTAATTTCACCGAGTTATTCCCAAATCCTCTCATTTCCCCAGAGAGCCCCAAGTAGCTCCAGAATAGATTTAAATTGGTCTGATTTAATGAAACAGGCGGTCAATCTGATCTGAATACATTCAATTAACTGTGAATTAATTCCAACATTTTAGGTTTTTGCCTTTAAATCATCCTTAAAAATGTCTTTATGTTTCTTTTTTGTTTGTTTTATTTATGTTGTTGTTGCTGTCTGTATGTCCCTTTTCAAGTATGTGTATGTATTCCTTTAACCTTAAATAAAAATAATTTAAAAAAAAAAATGTCTTTATGGGGACTCCAAATGTGCCAACTGTGCATAATACAAAATGTTCTATTTTTGTGACATTTAATTCACCCTTAAACACGAGGTCAGGATGAGGATTAGAGGAGGAAACAATAAAAACAATATTTATTTTCCTCCATGCAGTTATTCCCAATCCTCTCATTCCCCCAGAGAGCCCCAAGTAGCCCCAGAATAGATTTAAATTGGTCTGATTTAATGAAACAGAGCTGTCAATCTGATCTTTATACATTTAAATAGCTGTGAATTAATTCCAACATTTAAGGTCTTTGCCTTTAAATCATCATCCTTAAAAATGTCTTTATATGGGGACTCCAAATGTGCCAAAATACAAAATGTTCTCTTTTTGTGACATTTAATTCACCCTAAAACACGAGGTCAGGATGAGGATTAGAGGATGAAACAATAAAAACTATATATTTTTTTCCTCTCCAGTAGCATCCTGCCATGCAGCAACGCCCTGTATCTCCCAGACCAGCGTGCACAGACGCACTAACCGGTGAGAGGATAACCGAAGCTGCTGCTGCTGCTGCTGCTGCTGCTACTGCTGAAGCATCTGCAGAGCTGTTTGCATGTTTTTTTCCTCCTTCATTCCAGATGTCACAGCCTGAAGATTGTCATCACTGCTGAGGATGTGTGTGAGTATTTCCATCGCCATCGCCATCGCCATCTCCATCGGATGGATTCAATGAAAGGAATAATCCTGCAGAGGGGAGAGCAAAAGAAGAAAGCCATGACATGCATCCTGTTCCCCTGACGATTCTCTCTTGGATGCAGTCATAGTTTGAGGCCGGACATGATTTTAATCTCAGGAGTTGCTGTCTAGTGGATGCGGGATGTTGTGCGCCGCACCCAGAGACATATATCGATAAGGAGAACACAGCAGATCTGTCCTTCAATGCATCTCATCTGATTTTTCCTGGACGAACAGTGAGCATCTTTTTCTTTTTTTTTTTTTTTTTAAACTGGCTGGGACTGTCTTGGAGGAGCTTCTGATGTGGAGGGATTGTGCTGTTTTGTCTGAAGGGATCAACTGAGCACTGTTGCTCTCACCCAGAGAGGAGAACCAGGACTGAGCTGGTAGTCGATTCAACACCTATAATAATAATAAGTATGTGCAATATGTGTGTGAGTATGTGCAATGCAACACACTGTAGGGAGCCTCATATATGTGTCATCTTCCTTATCATCTTCCTTTTAAAGAAAAATCCCCACTGCTCTGTCATTTTCATGTTTTCATCCTCATCAGTTTGTTGTTAACAGGTGCTTTCAGAAGAAGCTGGCAGCATCCCTCATCACTGACCAGTCACTGCAGAGAGTCACCACTGCAAAGCTCCACAGATGCATTTAATAACCATATTTCATCCCCTTATAGGAGACTTTTAATGTGCGTTCTTACATACATTCATGCACACACACGCAGGCCTTCAATCTGACTAAGAGGCCATTAAAGCCTGTCAGAGTTTTACTGTATATGCAGACTAGTAATGGAAATTCACTAATGGCAGGGCTGATCAATAGACGCCATGGTCAGTTTCCTTCACCGGCCTTCTTCACATGGGAAGATTTTTCACTGCAAACACAGAATAGGTCATGACAGTAGACAGTAGTACAACACTGCATGGCATTGCATGGCAGCAGTGGATGTTTGCATACAACGATTACTGTGTGAGTTTTAGTCTCTATTTTAGGTTTGCTTTGCTCCATAACTCTCTGATGTCATATTTGTCGGTATTTATTACTTGTTTCTGACATGAATGGTGCCACAAAAGGATATTTCCATGAGGATTAATGTCCCTAAACTAACCATTTCTTACCCAAACAGACATCTGTGTGTCATCATAACTTCTTTTATTTGCTCAAAACAGTCCTAAAGGTGTTCTTATATGCCAATTTCAGGCCTGCAGGTACACAAAACTACTGTTTTCTAACTATTTAGACAGAATCAGGTGGTTTTGTATATTAACCGTGTTCTTTTACTATTCCCATTCCTATTACACACAATTCATTTACAGTACATCCCATTAGTTTTCCTGATAAACATGATCACCCATAAACTTTCAACTGATAATTACACAGCTCTTTACTTACAGGTGCTAATCTAAAGTAGGCCACTTGATTAACTTTTGAAACCTCATTAGAGTCATGCACTTAATCCTCCTTCATTTGCTGTTACATGCCCTGACATCTTCAGTATATGCTGATATCAGGGGAAACAACATGTTTCAGATTAGTGGAAAGCTAATGGATCTGCAGCCACTATAGGCCTCCATAGTTTAAAAGAACACTTCAGACAGGCCGCTTTGCCTAGAAGGAAATTTATGTGAATCAGCAGTATAAGTGTGCTGCAGCCGGACTGAAACCAGACCCCGACTCCTCACACTCTCAATCTCATTCCCCTCAACCAGCCGGTCCATAAAATAAACTGTAATCAGATCATATCCATCACCTAGCTTTAAGATGGTGTCTGCAGTCATCCTAAAATCATTCCTACAACACACCTTTGTGTCCACACATCTGCTGAGGCACCAGTTTTCTATGGATCAGTCAAAATCAATGGTGTTTGTTTATTGAAAATGTAAGGGTAGTGATGCTTCTTTTTGTTGTTGAAGCGGGAGTTTGAAACAGTTGTAAAGACTGACATGTCTGTCCTCCTCCTGCAGCCTTTCAGCATGGCCGAGAGGACGCTGGAGCAGCAGGGCTCGGTGAGCATCCCCATGGAGGAGACCAAGCTCCACACCGGAGCTCCCCCCGAGGTGCCGCTGCTCATCCACTTGAAGAAAGTGGAGAACCACATTACCGAGGCCCAGCGCTTCTCCCACCTCCCACGCCGCTCTGCTGTGGACCTGGAGTTCAACGAGCTATCGTACACCATCCGCGAGGGTCACTGGTGGAGGAGGAGAGGTACTGCAAAAACTCACTCCTCACACAAACAGTAACCATGATGGATGAGCAAGCAAGAGCCACCCATGACGATCAATATCTGGGGTGCAGAAATTTCAAAGGGAGGCATTTAAAAAGCCTTTGTGACATTTAGGACAAATATTTCTGCTCTGTTGTTCTGACACATGAAGCCCAGCCCTGTCCACACACACACACACACACACACACACACACACACACACACTTGCAGACGTCCATGTTGTAGCAGGCAGTGAGCTTTGCTGCGCTCAGCAGAGTTTAGACATAGTAAATAATTTACACTCGCAGGTTGGCACACTGCTTGCCTCTCTTTCCCCCTGCGTTGTCTGACGATAGGCGGTGGCAGTGAGTCAGACCCTCGATTGATCTGCTCATGAACTATATATCATTTGCAGCTCTCCACCTTTATTAACCAAGAGCCTCCAACCTTTGGTCATCTCTTGCTTGTCAACTGAACCACCCTCTGTAAACTATTAGCTGCTCTTCTGTATACTCAGCAGGGTGGGGATGATGGGGGACTTCAGAGGAATCCTTTATTCACACTCAATGTTTAGGAGAGGCCCTTACATTATGCATTGCAGGTTGTCTTGCGTTATTTTCAGTCTTGTGTAATATTAATGTGCATTATGAAAGCCTGGCAGAGGAGTGTTTGTTGTTCCGCTGTCCGTGAACCCTGGACGTATGCAGAGTATTAATAGAGGAGGATCAGAAAGCTTTTTGACGCCCATGTTTTTCCTTTCTCGTCAAAATCAACCTGTGGTTTCTCTGCTTTTTGTTTAGTGTTGTCTCTTCGGGGGTGCCGGCTTCAGCTCATCAGGCTGATGATGTGTGAGCAGGAAGTGTCTCAGCTTTTACTAATTAAGCGGTGCCTTTCATGGAGAGGCTCACGCTGCCATTTCTACTCTCTTTCCAATCTGACTGCCGTCATATACACCCGGCTCCTTAAAACCTTGGCTTTCTGCCTCTCCAATTACCTCTGCCACTCATACAATAATGCAACCAGTGTGTTGCTTATATTTGACATTTACTGTAGTTCATTGTCAGTGTTTGTGTCTCATTTGACGGGCTAAGCTCATTCTCTGCGGTTCCTGTCTGCCTGATCAAAGCTGTGAAATAGGTGTAATCACACAGAGTTTAAAGACTTGTGTGCTTTAGTAGTCAGTGAATATTTCTCCTTGGAAAAAGAACATAATTTTAGGTAATTTCTGCTGAATTATGTGCAGTTATACAGCTGGTAGAGGATAAAGGATGATGTCAACAATGAGCTTTGAACCCGTGATGTCATTTGTAATTTTTGTCTCTTGACACACTACGTATGAGTCATAATGTCTGCGGTGAACAGGAAGAGATTAGCAAGAGGAAGATATCGTAAATGCAGAATTGTTTATTTTATTGTTAAAGGGCTCAGGAAGGTTAGGTGATGTATGAGCTGCCCGCCGTCTGCATTTGTTAGAGGTTCTTCTTGGCAAGGGCGGCCATTTATCCCTGTTAGGATGAAGCTGCTGTGACCTGCTTTCATGTTGAGGGTGTTCTCCTCCTGTTGAGGTATTCTCCTACCTGGTGAAACACTACCAGCCACGAACAAGAGGAAGGGGAGGAGAGAGAGCAGGAAAATGTTTACATGCCTCTGGGTGATTTCAGTTCTGCATTTTGTTATTTACTGCAATTGCGTCTGTGCACCTGCATTGCTGATTTGTTAGGAGAAAGAGGAGTGTGGTCATCTTACAGATAAAATCCACATCTTTTACTTAACCTGCTCTGTGCTGCTTAGACCCTGCTCCCTTTAAAATGCATCACCATGCACACCATAACTCAAATTTATGACTGTGATGCAGACCTTGCTGCTTCACCGCTAACATTGTGTCATTTTCTTGCAGAATTGTTATGAAAATGAATGATTAGGTCTGATTAGATTTCAAAAGAAAGCTTGATGTGTTGTGGACCGTGTGGTCAGACAATATAGCCTCCAACAGAAGCTCTCTGTATTTGTCATGTGAAGAGCCTGAGTGTGTTATCTACTAAATGTCCTGATGTGAGGGGGTGGACCAATTAGAAAATTATCAAGAACATCAGACAGATCTTATCACTTCATCTCGGTTCTTTCATCCCTTCATTTTCATTTTTCTGTGTGTGCAATTTCACAGCTTGGACAAATTAATTTAATTTGAAAGACTTGTTTCTTTCTTTACAGCTGCTTTCAATTTGCCATAATTAGACATATTAGCTTGAACTGAGTTGATTTTAATGCAGTTATGTGCAGTTTAAATACATTATATTAAATTAATAGATATTTATAAATAGTATATAATTTAGTTATATTAGTTGAAATTATCATTACATCCCGACAACAATCAATAAATCAAATACTCTGTAAGCGCAGGACTGTAATAAACCCGTCCAATCATTTAATTCGGGCTGCCTACAGCGGTGAGTACTATATAGACATGTTCTTTGTTTACATTCATAACGTAGACTGTATCTGAGAAGTGGACAAAGTCACCGTGACGTCACCCATTGGTTTGTGGACTGCCGTTTTGAAGCCTCATGTTCAGCCAATTGTTTTTTGTCTTTCGCCATCTTGATTTTTTTACAACCAGAGGTGACACGAGAGGGTGGAGCTAAGTACAACCGAACACTGAATAAGACATTTGTAGGTGACCAAAATGTTAATATTAACTTTCATGAAAAGAAAAAAAACACTGTAAAAGGGTCTCAGCTTGAGGCTACATTAGCCGCTATACTAGCAGACCAAACTGTCGTGGTTGAGTTGCATTGTGGGTTATGTAGGCACCAGGTTTTGACAAGGAAAAAAATGCATAGAATAGAAAAGACGCTATCTCACTGCACGTCTATAACCGCCACCAATATATAGAAGTGAAACTCAATGGAGTACTCTTTTGAACATATTCTAATCTATCATGTGCACATGACAGCATTTTATATGAGCAGGTTGTTATTCTGTTGTGATGAAATGCCTTTTCTCATGGTGCATCCACTGTCTGGCAGTGCCGTTTATGTTTGCATATAGTTAATTAAACAAGGTTAATATAGAATATGCAAATGTTAAACTGGAACTCATCTTCTAATTACATCACAGCCAATTTGATTAAAGAGCCTATTTACCAGAGTCCTTTAAGATTACAATGATTGCAGTAAAGAAACAAACATTGATTAAGTGTTAATTTTCTTCAGGTCATGCACCCCGATTCGACTGTTATCAGTTCATTAAATAGGCATTATCAGTCACTATAAGCACCATAGATGTGGGTCAGTAGGGGCCTACTACGCCTACTACGTTGTAAAAGTGAAAGTGACACGTAAAAGCAACACGTTCTAACTACAACTTCTTTAGGTTTAGGCAACAAAACTACAAATTCTCTAATTTTAGGTTAGAAAAGAAACAGTTAGGTTTAGGCAATAAAACTACAATTTCTTTAGTTTTTAGGCAAAAAAACAGGTTTAGGCAATAAAACTACAACTTCTTTAGGTTTAGGCAAAAAAACAGGCTTAGGCAATAAGACTACAACTTCTTTAGGTTCAGCCAATAAAACTACAAATTATTTAGGGTTTAAGCAAAGAAACAGTTAGGTTTAGGCAATAAAACTACAACTTCTTTAAATTTAGGTATAGGCAAAATAAAACACTTATTTAGGTTTGGGGAAAAACAGAGTTTTGGGTTAAAATAACTAGGAACACAAAGACACCTACACATTGTTGGTTTCACACAGGAGGCAAACTCCGGTCTCCTGGGTGAAAACTGTGTTTTGACATCTGCTTCTGCTCCTGTCATAATTACTACGGTCGCTAGAGGTCGCTGTCGTCTTCTTTTATACCTTCTTTTGGTGATCTACCATGTGAATAGATGATACAACCTACCAGTGGGTGTAATAGGCCCCTATTGACCCACATCTATGGGGCTTATAGCGACTGATAACCACCTATTTAATAGCCTGACAACAGTCTAATCAGCTGGATCATATGAAAACATATTCCTGCTGCGAGAATTGAGTTCCAATTTGAGGAATGTGATGACCTCGCCTCAACCGTGACTCATAATAATTTGCGTAACAATTACTTTGAGATATCCTATGAGATCAGACTGTCACATGCGGTTAAATCGGTGCGTCTTTGACAGTGAGGTCAGCTATACTCCGTGGCTCTCATGAGGCTGGGTGATCAGGATGAGCCCGCAGCCTCGCACAGATAAGACCATTATTATGCGCGACCTACAGCACTGGGTTAGATCATCAGTATGCACTACATGCCAGAGCAGGGCTGCTTCACTGACAGCAGGCTGCTCTGCTGTCTGAGTGGAGGCTGTCTGATGTAATAACACTGCGTGGGAGGAGGGGGCACTGCCATTAGGCTACTTTGCTCATAGAGTGAAGGTTTAAGGGGGCTGGCAGCTCTGCAGCCTGAGACCATAATTACTCGGCTGAGACAGGAAGGAGAAGCATCCCTGCAGACAGCGGAGGAATGTATTGGTGAGACGAGGGAGACACAGGGGTGACAACAAGGCAGGATACTTACAACTCTCCATATCTGGAAGCTTTCAGAATCTGTCAACTCTAAAACTGGTCTGCGTCATGAAAAAAAACCTGAGCCATCTTCATTAAAAAGCCACACCACCTCAACCTTTTAAACCGCTGCAGGGAAGTAAAGCCTGTGGTCTTTCTGTTGGCGCCACTGAGGGAGTCATGATCTTAAATCTTTCTCTACCTTTCTTTTCTTTATTTTTTTCACAGTAACGTTTTGCTGCACACCTGATGCCCAGCTCTCCTAATGCTATGGAGTCTTTACTTTTTTTTTTATTCCTCACAGCCAATACTTCACCTTGAATCCTTTTCTGTTCCCCAGACACTCATAATCTCTTGCACATCTTTATCTGTCTATCTTTCTATTTCCAGCATTATTAGTATTTTTTAAACTGTTGTCAGTCGCCTGCTAATCAGGAAAATGTTCATACAGACGACAGCATTGATGATTCCTGGTATTCACATTTAGTATCCTGTGACTTCCTCATGCTGGAGTGAAATTAGGCTCGCTGTTTGCGTAATTATCTGTAGAAACACTTAAGAAGTGAGCGTCACGGTGCAACACGACTCAGTAGGTTCCAATGGTAGAAACAGACCATTACGCTGAACCACCTGGTTCACTTTCTCTTAGTCAGGAGTGTAAAAGTGAGCAGACTGATAAATGACCAAGCGGATGGAGCAAGACTAAAATAACTACTGGGTATAAAGGCTAACTGAATACAGAATGTAAAATAAGTTTGTGTCAGCAGTTGTTATTCTCGAGCAAACGTCTCTATCTTCCCTTCTCTACAATTAATTTCCCACGAGTACACTGAAAACCGATGGAAGAATATAGAATATAAATAAACTAAATTGTACTTTCATTCCTCAGTAACTGATCCTGTACTGTGTGAGGGTGGTACAGCATACATTTAGGTAGATTAAAATGATCCACGACTCATGACTCGTGCTGGATTTTGCGAATTTGCTTTAAAAAACCTCACTTTTTGTACAATTTTGTTTTTGTGCTTCTACTTTTCCATTCAAACTTGCTTTTTTACTATTCTTTTACCAGTTATTTCTCCTCTTTGTCAGTGATTACTGGTGGATGTTCCAAATACACTTCCTAAATATGATAAACTGATGCTATTTGTATTCATATTTGTCATTGTTTGTGTAGTTTACATTGTTTACATACTCACCGGAGTACTTGACTGCTGGAAACTGTATCTTTCATTCATATTAAATATATATAGTACCATCATTAGTATTACTATTACTATATTATTATTGTTGTATTAACCTATACTACACCTATATATCATTATTATTATCATTATTATATATCTTCTTATTATATCTTCTCATAGCATTTCTCACATCTTGTATTATCATATTATACAGCTATACTACTATTATACTATTACATTACACTACTGTATCATACACTATAATATACACTACTATATTCAGTACTCTTGCACTATTTGCACTACCATTGGCACACTTCACTGCTGTACTTATGTTATCTTATTTTTTATTTTATTTTACTTTATTCTATTCGATTTATCTCTTTTTAAGGTGTATTGGTGTTGGGATGTGTGTTGTTTAAGCTACTGGATGCCTACATTTCCTTCGGGATCATAAAAGTATCTATCTATCTATCTATCTTGTAGACAATGTAATGTGAGTCTGGTAAATGGGCTATAATAATATAACATATAATATATATAATATAACATGTAAACTTTGGACTCAAATGTCTGAGAATGATTAATAAGAACATTTACAGCACTATAAATAACAGCTTTTTGTGTTCCCCTCTTTGTCAGGTTACAAAGCCCTCCTTAAGTGTCTGTCGGGAAGATTCAGCAGCAAAGAGCTGATCGGCATCATGGGGCCTTCTGGAGCCGGGAAATCCACTCTGATGAATATACTGGCGGGGTACAGGTGAGATGTGGAAGATCTCTTCTTTTGATTTGATTCAGTGCTTTAGAAAATGTCCGTAATGTCATTTTGTTTTGTGCCGGGAAAACAGGGAGACGGGCATGAAGGGCCAGATCCTGGTGAACGGTCGACCGAGGGACCTGAGGACCTTCAGGAAGATGTCCTGCTACATCATGCAGGACGACATGCTGCTGCCACACCTCACTACGAGGGAGGCCATGATGGTGAGGTCATCGAAAAAAATATAAAACACCTCATTAAATCCTAATGTTCAATGATTATAATAATGTGCCGACTTCTGTCTGTCTTTCAGGTTTCTGCAAATCTGAAACTGAATGAGAGCATGCAGGTCAAAAAGGAACTTGTAAGTCTCACGTCAGAGATTTCCATGCTATTTATACCAAAGTACCTATCCTTTTAATATCTTGTATTAGTTCATTATGGGTGATATTGCATATCAACCCTAAGAGACCCACTTAGACCCGTTTTTTGTCTTTTTTAGGGGGGGGGGACAGGGGGTCTTTAGCAGGTCAGCCGTATATGTCACATGAACACAGTTGGACTCATTGAATCCACAGTGGGCATGCCTGTAAAGGGGAGACTCGTGGGTACCCATAGAACACATTTTCATTAACATATCTTGAGGTCAGAGGTCAAGGGGACCCCTGTGAAAATGGCCATGCCAGTTTTTCCGCAAGGTTGGAGATACATATCATACCAGTACCTTCACTCTAGCTCTAAAGCTGAGCCCGCTACAGCCTCTGAAAGACGGTAAAGTCAGCGATCCTGTGGGTCTCACATGGTGGGCCAGCTTGGTTTATGGTAATATTGAATTAACAGGATTTGTGCATCAACATAATGATGTACCCTGCTTTTAAAGAATCGAATTCACTGGATTAGCAGCCAAATGCAGGCTTCATCTGGTTATTTATTGATAAAATATCACTTTGGTCATTAATGTAACGTGACTTCTGATAGCTATCAATGTCCACTATCTTGTCTGCAGCCCTCTTGGATTTCCACAAAGTGTTCCACATCACAACATTTATCAATATTATGATATGAGATCGCATGTACCATGGTAGTAGATGTTATCCGCACCGATGCGCGTCATTGTGTACCCACATCTGTGTCTGTCTGTGTCTTAGGTGGATGAGATCCTGACTGCTCTGGGTCTCAATGAGTGTTCTCAGACACGCACCAACGCTCTCTCTGGAGGCCAGTGTAAAAGACTGGCCATCGCCCTCGAGCTGGTCAACAACCCTCCTGTCATGTTCTTTGACGAGCCCACCAGGTAGATACATATCACTGAGCCGCTTTAAATGTGCGTAATGTCGACATAAATCCAAATCCAATCTTGTCTTGTGTCCCCCATCTCAGTGGTTTGGACAGCGCGTCCTGCTTCCAGGTTGTCTCCCTCATGAAATCTCTGGCTCTGGGAGGACGGACAATCATCTGCACCATTCACCAGCCCAGCGCCAAGCTCTTTGAGATGTTTGATAAGGTAACTTGAGTGCTCTCATAGTGCTGGACACGTCTAGCGCTCCATTAGCTGCAGCTCAGACCAGAGCACCACCGGTTAGCGTGATTCATTTTATCCAGCTGACAGGCAGCGCAGCAGTCGATACCCGGGCCTGTTGTTTTGTCAGTTGTTCATATATTATTCAGACTGCCAGTGTGATGGAAACAATGTTGATTACTCTGTACCTGTGTTCCCCCAACCAGCTCTACATCCTCAGTCAAGGTCAGTGCATATACAAGGGCACAGTCCCTTACCTCATCCCCTATCTGAAGAACCTGGGCCTCCACTGCCCGACGTACCACAACCCAGCTGACTTCAGTAAGTCAAGCGTTAGTACGAGTGTGTGTCTGTGTGTCAGTGTTTTTGTTCTTACCAGCTTGTCCTCTCTGTTCCCAGTCATCGAGGTGGCATCAGGGGAGTACGGGGATCTGAATCCAGTGCTGTTTGAGGCGGTGCAGGGTGGACTGTGCTCCGAGGAGGGCAAGAAGAACTCCAGAGACAAAAATGACTCGTCCTGTCCCTCTCAATGTCACAGCGTGAGTGTCACCTACAGTATATGTTTAATATAACAGACGTCACAGCCTCACATCATATGGGAGTGAAAAACACAAGCCCTGCAACCACAGTACACTGAAAACGTCAGTGTACTAATCTCTAAGAATTGTTCGATGACAGTGATGGGTTATCTGCATTCATTAAAACAATAATGGATCTACTCATTAACATAAAAATGGCATATTTCAAGTCTGCAAAGCCACAATGTGATAAAAATGGTAAATATTGTCCTTATTATACAAATTAAAATAAAGTAGCGTTGATTGTGTCCATTTTGACCAAAAGTAGTTAATTTTTTTGTTTCAAATAAGTGATCGCTGCCAGGACAAGAACCCCAAAATTCAATACACAGGGATTTGTGTTACATTCAAACACCCCGTAACTCTTTCCTGACCACACCATCCAAACTGTTCGTCCTCTCCTCCACTCCATCGATCTGTCTCCTCTCTCAGCTTCCTCTCTCTCTCTCTATCTCTTTCTCGGCCTCATGAGTCGCTTTTGATAAGAGCATCAGCTAAATGCTAAAACTGTAAATGTAAACCACCGAGAGCTCTCTGATATACCATTACTCCTGTATGGTGCAGTTTTGCCCTCCTACTCCTTTAAACATTTTATCAGTTTATTGATTTTCTCTGTTGCCCTTTCTATCTAAGTTTATCTGTGTAAGCATCAGTCAGTAACTGTAACCAGAGATTATGATGTCCATATCTTAATTTTGTGGCTAAAGCCTCCAAACTTTCATCTTCTAGTGACCTTCCACTTCCACTCAATGCCGTCATTCATCAGCTCTGGTGTGGCGCAGACACAGTGTGCATTGGAATAGAGGTTTTCATTCCTTTAAGGACAAAATGTATGTCTATACAGACGTTATAACATTGTTAAAGGTGGTCTATACGATATCCAGAACATTAATATAGCAGCAAACAACTACTTGTTATCTAAAGATATAGAGGAGTAATGTCTACCTGAGCAGAGAATGAAGTCACTATTTTTTTTACATGATATAAAATACACTCGCAAGTTACATACAAAAAACGTTTCTAATTAAAGACTATATGTATTCTTCTACTGTTCGCATGTGACATAACGTGACATAGAAAATATAGAAAAGGCTGTGATTTATCTTTCAATGGTTGTCTTGTATCTGTGTATATTACTCCTTGTTCTCTCTGTTTTTCTCCACAGGACACAGGAACCCTTGAGAAACGTAGCTTTGCCACCAGTACATTCACACAGTTCTGCATCCTTTTCAAAAGAACCTTCATCACAATATGCAGGGACTTGGTAAAATCATTACTGTATGAACTATTCCTGCTCAAATTAAGGGCTTTTGAGTTGTGTTGATGTTTGTTTTGTGTGTTTTCAAGGTGCTGACCCACCTCAGGGTGATGTCCCACATTTTTATTGGAATCCTAATCGGCCTGCTTTATCTCAATATTGGAAATGACGCCAGCAAGGTCTTCAACAACACTGGCTTCCTCTTTTTCTCTATGTTATTCCTCATGTTTGCCGCCCTGATGCCCACCGTCCTAACCTGTAAGATGCTAACTCTCGCGAGAGATGTGGAAACATTGATTTGCCGTGTTGTTTTTCTGGTTGAAGTGGAAAGTCTTTTAACGCTGCTGCTGTTGTTCCCACAGTTCCTCTGGAGATGTCCGTGTTTATGAGGGAACATCTCAACTACTGGTACAGCCTGAAGGCCTATTACTTGGCCAAAACCATGGCTGATATACCCTTCCAGGTAATGTTTGAATGATTGAGCATGCAACAGTTTGGACATGAATGCAGTATGTTTCAAGTTAGTAACACTACAAAATATCTTTTACAGGTGCTCTGTCCAATCCTGTACTGTAGTATAGTGTATTGGATGACTGACCAGCCTCCAGAGGCGACTCGCTACCTGCTCTTTATGGCTTTGTCTACGTCCACGGCCCTGGTGGCCCAATCCCTAGGTCTGCTTATAGGGGCTGCATCCACGTCTGTGCAGGTAGGCAAACCTGCACACCTTAAAGTCCCCCTCTCCCCTTTGGTTTTTGTTAGATGGAAGTTTGTTCTTCACTAAACAGAATGATATATGTGCAGAATTTGACACTAGAAAGTTGAAGGCTTCTTTGTATTCACCTTAAATCTGAGTGTCAAGACATGTTCGTACGAATGCGATCTTGTGACATCCGAGCCAATCATGGTCCAATGTGCAATTTATACAAGTGTGATGAAGAAACTCCAGTGCACATACACTGAGAATGGGCATTTCACTGAAGTAGGAGACATCTTGTGTCCAGTTGTTGAACTTATGAAATAAAACTGGTAACTGTTGGTTCTAAACAACAATAGCGACTGATGTTAGCGTAGATGCTGCAATAGCATCAGTTATATCAGAATTCAAGAGTATTTCTTCATTAAAGAAGAGCAAAGAACGGCACTGTTCTCGATGGAAAAGACGTTTTCGCTCTTCTCCCGACTGGCTTCGGTAAGAGTTTGATTGACAGATGATTCCTCCAATCACATGCCACGTATTTTTTTTTAAAGTGCTTGCCCTTTTCCAAACAGTTTCCAATTTCTGTGTAACAAACCTTCTGACGGGTCAGGTTATAAATCACCTGAATCGCTGGCTGAATTGTCAGTGGTCGTGTTGCATTGTGGGTAATGTAGGCACCACAAAGAAGATTGCTTGGAATAAGTCCAGAAATGTTATAGAAGTGTAATGCCAAGTACTCTTTTAAGTATCTGCTGACAGGATATTTCATTGAGACAGTTTTTTAATTGAATTCTACTCATTGTCTCACAGGTGGCAACCTTCGTGGGTCCAGTCACAGCCATACCTGTGCTCCTCTTCTCCGGCTTCTTCGTCAATTTTGACACCATTCCCAAATACCTACAGTGGAGCTCTTATATTTCCTATGTCAGGTATTGTCAGCTACTTAATGCTAAATGTATTTTATCTGTCTTTGTGGTCAGTCTTTCTGTGATCTGAAATGATTTTCTTTAAATGAGCCCAGCTTCACCAGTTTAAAAAAATGTCCTTTCAGGTACGGCTTTGAGGGGGTGATACTCTCTATCTACGGGATGAACCGGTCGGAGCTGGAGTGTCCGGGCGTGGTGTGTAAGTTCCAGAAGCCAGAGGAGGTCCTGCAGCTGCTGGACGTGGAGGACGCAAAGCTCTACGTGGACTTCATGGTGCTGGGGGCTTTCTTCCTGGTCCTCAGACTGGCCACTTACCTGGTCCTGCGCTACAAAGTCAAGTCGGAGCGTTAAGACGTCCAGAGGCGGATGGATGTGGACGCTCACGCATATCCCGGCAGTGTGAGATAGTAAGCAAACATATAGTCCCTCTCTCTCTCTCCACTTTTTACATACATGTACAAAGACATAAACAAGTCCAGCACATCAAATCATCAGAAAGCCGTGCTGCTCCACCAAACTGTACAGTATAATATTATCTTTTAAACGGTTTGTTATTCAAGAAGAAGGAAAAAGTGTTGTTCTACTCTGTTATTAGTTGTCCTTCAGGTAATAGTATTTTTCAGATCACCGTTACCTTCTAAAAATATTATGTATCTGCACTATACATAAACAGAATACCCAACAAAGTAACAGAAAGCATGTGTCTCTAAACTGAGAAATTTTGGTAACTCCAAGAAAGTGCCACAGCCTCCGGGTTTATGGGGAGCCATAGTAACCATCCTGGTGCAGGAGTGTCCAATAACTTGTAGCTTCTCAATCCAGTGCGTAAAAAGATAATCCGAGGTCCACATCAGAATTCCGTTCAAAGGAGCATGATTTCAGGATGGATATCGTCTGATTGCCGTCAGGAAAAGTGGAAACTTTCAGTGCCAGAAAACTTCTGTGCGGCTTCTAGCTCTCCTGTAGGATCATCTCATCGGGTATCCTTACCAAGACGCTGAACACGGTGGCTTTTCTTTACGGAATATTAACAAAACGACTGCCAGTGGATGACTTTCCTCGCTTCCCACCTGCAGTGGGGATCATTATTGCAGGACCTTCTGCCCTAACGTTGAAAGGTGGTAGAACGTTTCGACAAGGATGAAATGTTTGTAAAAATGTCTTATACAAAGACTGATGTGGATTCACCCTGCGACCAGGCATAGGATTCCTTACCTGCTCCTTAATATAACACGTTTGTTTCTGCCATAACCGGGGGAAACACTCTGTGAGCAGGGAGCAGAATGTGAACGCAAGCATGACTGCTGTTTCCAGCCTGATGCACAGAGACAACGGTGTTTCAGGTGAAGTGCAACAGCCTATTCTGTGCTTAAAAAAAGTGTCGCTCTTTTGACACAATCCTTCGAACTGCTCGTTTCCACTCGTTGTATGACTCTTTAGCTGCCTCCCTACCGAGCTACAAAAGGAAATATCCTTTTTTTCTCTTCTTCTCTCTTCTGCTTTGCTGATGTCTGACAGATGTGTGTTGTCCAAAACGATGCTAGATACTTGAAACGCTGGCTGGACAGTTTTTGTGCCTCTGAACTAGAATGATTTGAGTTTCCTCTGCTTCATTGTTTGCACATACACCTTATGTCAACCAAACATGCTGGTTCACTCTCACACACACACACAGGTACATAGCTACACACACACACACACACACACACACACACACACACACACACACACACACACACACACACACACACACACACACAAGCAAACACACACATTCACCCATGGCAATGTTTAGAAGAGCCTCTCCTTGTTGCAGGGCAATGCAAATATTTTCCAATAGACTTGCTATGAAATATTTCTTACTTAAACTATGCTACTTAGTAATCCTTATTATAATGCATAAAATAACGTGAGTATATAATCAACGATTGTACAGTGAATATGTCATGCTGTAAACAAATGTACATTTGCATTTTTCAATGTTTATTCTTTTTTTATTTATTTGAATTTTATTTTATTTTTATATATCTATGTGATGCTTGAAAGTATAATGGGAAAAAACAGCAACCGAATGTTGCATGTTCACATTAGGAATGAAATTTACGAAATATTAAATTTCAGAGTAAATCGGTTTTATTTCCTCATCCAAATGTGTTTATCCTGCCGTGTTTGAGGAGATGCGTATCCTCCGCTTTCTGCTGGACATTTTTTGAATATCTGGAGTCGAGTGCGTCACTGCTGTGGATTAAAAAAGAAGAAAGAAACAGGAGAGAGATGGTAGCGTAGAAATGTGTGAAATATGAGGAAGGATAAAAGACAGTCAACCACATGTGTCATTATGTAGCTGAAGAGACTGGTGGTCTCTTTAGGAACAAACTGGATCAGAGAGCAGATCAGTGTGTTCAGCAGGTGGAGTCCTGCACAGACAGGTGGAGGTGGAGGTTGGGATGCTGTCATTAATAGCAATAGTCGACATTGTGATGTTTAACTGTTATACCTCCCACTGCTGCGGCATCATATGTTTTCTATTAAGAGCTTAATTTGAGTTGTTTTTGTTCCTAACAGTTTTATTATGTGCAATAACCATCCAAAGGTGTTTGAGACCAATTTCATGAAAGGAAAATGTGCTGCAATCTGTATTTTGTTTCATCTTTTCATTATATTTTTGTTGCTTCTGTTCAGTAACTAATGTGGTGGACGTGTTTACTGGATGACCCTCTTAAGGATTTAATTAGAGGGGCACAAGCAGAATTAATAAATGTACTGTATAGACGGTGCTGGATAAGCCGTGGAAGAAAGCCACCGGCCATTTTAATGTCAGATCCCGTCAAGGTAATTGGATCTTAGCGCAGGAAAATGTGTAGCATGGAAGAAGTATTGCATAAAGTCAGTTTTACTGCCAACACAGCAGATCTGTGTTTTCCCCAAATTATATGAAAAATCATGAGTTGGTAGAAGACCTGCAGGTATGATGTAAAAAAAGAAAAGAAACCCCGGAACAAAGCAGGGATAATTAGCAGTGCTGAAGTCATTAACCAGTCTGTGAACGTCTCGGCCTGAGGTCTTGAGGGCTGTGGTACCAAAGAAGAAAACAAATCTCTCTTCTGCTGCGAAATGTGAAATGTAGAGGGGTGTACCTCTCAGTGAGATTATGTTGTCAAATGTCCTCATTAATCTTCTGACCAAAGAAAGAGCTCTGAAAAGTCGCCCACGATGTTTCTAGTGATTCAGATCCAACTGGATTTTCAAATCCTCCTAAAATTGTCATGTTTCTACGGATTTGTTTCGCAGCGTCCCTTCTAGGTCAGAAGAGTGATCATCACTCACAGTCGAGATGCTAAAATCATGTAAGCAGTATTCTGGAAGTGACTGTGCGGGATACAGCATATGAGTGTATGTTCAAATCAAAATGCTTCACTCTCTTTTATTACACTTTTATTTCTCATGTCACTGTTTCACCTGTTTGTCATAATAAGCCACCTGACGTTAGTGCACTCTATCATGCATGGTAAATAATAATAATAATAATATGCAGGCTATCCCTACAGAAAGCTACGATTGTCTGATTGATAATTAGTCCTATAGAACGGAAGGCTGTTCAATTGTTTTTTTTATTTCATTTTTGTTTGATATGACTTTGTTTTCATTTACAGTTTAATTTATGGTTTCCCAACTCGAAAAAAAATGCAAGTTCTGTATACTGAACGCTGTTCCAAGGATTATAATAAAGATCATTTATAACCTTTGCCCTCGCTCAGTGAGATGATTCACTTAGACATTGACTGATGTTAGTTCACATGTTCACAAAGTTAACTAAGTTAATATATATCTGGTTATTGGTTGTTTGCTCAATCAGATATTTCAGCAAGAGCACTTTATGACAGTTTGTCCGTACACAAGGGTTTTGAGGGCACTGATGTGGTCTTGTGGAGTTACATTTTTTTAAACTTGTTGTTCACTCTTCATATAAATGTGCCATGAGACAATGGTTTTAGCTTTAAAGTCACATTAGAGGCATGTCAATAACCACCATTGGTTGCTGAAATACCCAATATTAGCTTGGTTGGTGTTTCACGTCATGTATTAATATGAAAACACATAAGAAAGCAGAGCCTCTTTGTAATGTAAGCTGTATTATTTTGGACAGAGGAGAAAGTGTTCTTTTAAAATGGATAGCTAGGTGTAAATATCACCCAGAACCACAAAGATCAGCAATTTTTCTTTACACATTTTACAGCCCAAAGGCGCCATTGTCCTGGTGATTCGAGAGCTGTAAACACAATGCAGCACGATGAGAGGGATTTAAGTGCTTCCGCAAAACGAGCATAATGGCTCCATTCAATGTGGTGAAGCAGTTTAGTCATAACCTATATTCATCATAACATGAGAAAGCTGAGAGCAGGTGACAAAAGAGAAGGCACTGAGACTTTAATAAAGATTTGAATTAATTTTTCTCCATCACTGGAGAGCAACATGTAAAAAGACGGGTAGCTTAGCTTGTGTCAGGTTAGGAAACTAGATTCCAGACTTTGACCTTGAGATGCCCTCGTCGTTGCATATAGAGGTGAGAAAAAAAAGGTAAAATGAAAAAAAAATCTAATAAATATTAAATCATTGTGTATTTATGTGCTGAACTTATAA
The DNA here is from genome assembly GCF_043250625.1 of Sebastes fasciatus. NCBI lineage: Eukaryota > Metazoa > Chordata > Actinopteri > Perciformes > Sebastidae > Sebastes > Sebastes fasciatus. The sequence goes on along the minus strand of NC_133810.1, from coordinate 28,706,640 downwards.
CAGGTCCCATGGTTGGTATTCAGATCCCGTACGGTCTAACTAATCTAAATCACCATTCAGCTGTGTATTACGCCCTAATTAATGTTGTCACTGAAAGTCATGTAGGAGGTCACAGTCTGTACAAAGCCTGTTTAGTTGTTTTCCTCTAGATGTGATGAGGTTGTAGACAAGAGGGACCCCTGCTGGCAAGAAATGTACCATACCATCTCTTCTTGAAAACATACAGGAATACATCAGTGTTTTCTGCATGTTCTATGTCATTACATGTCACGCAGTCTCTTTGCAGTATTATGTGTGAGAATGAATATGTGAAATGTCGTTTCATCTCGACATAATGTACCTGGTTTGATTTCAGTTTTTTTGGATGTGTGTACTCAATCTCCTGGTTGTTTTTTATGAGTACTGCATAGTCATCAAATGGGCTTAAACCCTAATAAGGCCTCAGCATCCCCGAGACAGATCGATGCACTCACTGTCCAATCAGGTGGTAGTAATCCTAATAAAGGTGTTGCACCCCTGTGCCACTTGGCTCCCCTTAAATTCAGCAAACTGAGAACAAGAGGGTAGTTGGGCATGCAGTTAGAAGTTGATGCATCATAATTCTGAAGTTATTTCAGTAGCTACTGTTTTGCAAGTGCTGATGTTGCAATGCCCCTGTATGCTCTGAGCTCCTCCGAGGGAGCACAACCAGCCTTTTGGAACAACTTCTAAAGAGCGTTGACAGCATATAGTTATTGAATAACTATCATTGAAATGAACCGTAACCTATATCTAAAATTTTACCTTTTAACCAGATTTAGCCCATTTTTTGCTCAAAGGATTGGATCATCAAGCCATTGGAATTTAAGAGTAAATTTAATTTTGTAAGTGTTTTGAACAATGGAGTACCGAGGTAACTCATGGATGTATTAAGAGAACCACAAAGTAAACCTGCTGGAACATGGACTGATTAAAAAAATACATATTCAGTAAAGTTCAGATAGTGCATCTGCCTCTTGTTTTTTTTCTTTTGTTTCGGTTTTATTTTGTATTTTGTATTTTGTATTTTGTATTTAGAATTTTGTATTTTTGCTCATAGGATGGGATCATCAAGCCATTGGAATTTAAGATTAAATTGATGTTTTGTAAGTGTTTTGAACAATGGAGTACCGAGGTAATCACAAAGTAAACCTGCTAGAACACGGACTGATAAAAAGAATCCTATCTGCCTCTTGTTTTTTTTTGTTTTTGTTGTTGTTGTTTTTTTATTATTATTTTTTATTTTTTATTATTGTTTATTTTTTATTTCTTATTTCTGATTTCTTATTTCTTATTTTTGTATATTCTATGTTTTCTGTAACAGACTCTCCTACACTTGTTAATGGGTTAAACTGTATTTGGGCGAAGAAGATGTTTTGGTCCTTTTCTGTTGCTGTAGGGCAGGTAGCTTCCGCTACGGGTCTGTTGTAGTATTACATCAGTATTGAATAAAGCTGGTGGTCGTTGCTGCTCACTGCTCATTCACTACGGCGTTTGTTATTTTTATATTATATCAGTTAGACGAACTCTAGGCACACGGCTACATTTCTATTTTCTATTCTTTATTCTTTATTTGTTATTCTTTATACTAATTTTGTATTCTTTATTTCTTATTTTCTATTCTTTATTCTTTATTCTTTATTTTTGTATTCTTTATTTCTTATTTCTTATTTCTTATTTTCTATTCTTTATTCTTTATTCTTTATTTTTGTATTCTTTATTTCTTATTTCTTATTTCTTATTTTCTATTCTTTATTCTTTATTTTTGTATTCTTTATTTCTTATTTCTTATTTCTTATTTTCTATTCTTTATTCTTTATTCTTTATTTTTGTATTCTTTATTTCTTATTTCTTATTTTCTATTCTTTATTTTTGTATTCTTTATTTCTTATTTCTTATTTCTTATTTTCTATTCTTTATTCTTTATTCTTTATTTTTGTATTCTTTATTTCTTATTTTCTATTTACTTTTTATTCTCATCTTCCTCTTGGTGAAGACTCCTGCTTCGTTTCTATTCTTTATTCTTTATTCTTTATTTTTTATTCTTTATACTAATTTTGTATTCTTTATTTCTTATTTCTTATTTTCTATTCTTTATTCTTTATTTTTGTATTCTTTATTTCTTATTTTCTATTTACTTTTTATTCTCATCTTCCTCTTGGTGAAGACTCCTGCTTCGTTTCTATTCTTTATTCTTTATTCTTTATTTTTTATTCTTTATACTAATTTTGTATTCTTTATTTCTTATTTTCTATTCTTTATTTTTGTATTCTTTATTTCTATTTACTTTTTATTCTCATCTTTGTCTTGGTGAAGACTCCTGCTTCGTTTCTATTCTTTATTCTTTATTCTTTATTTTTTATTCTTTATACTAATTTTGTATTCTTTATTTCTTATTTTCTATTCTTTATTTTTGTATTCTTTATTTCTTATTTCTTATTTTCTATTTACTTTTTATTCTCATCTTCCTCTTGGTGAAGACTCCTGCTTCGTTTCTATTCTTTATTCTTTATTCTTTATTTTTTATTCTTTATACTAATTTTGTATTCTTTATTTCTTATTTTCTATTCTTTATTTTTGTATTCTTTATTTCTATTTACTTTTTATTCTCATCTTCGTCTTGGTGAAGACTCCTGCTTCGTCTTTCCGGGTTGGTTTTCCCGACTTCCGCTCCTCAACCTTTCTCATCTTGTTGTTTCCATCATCTTTGTGTTGGACCGGCATTTTCCCACAACCCCCCGCGCTCCTCCTCCTCCTCCTCCTGCTCGCGCTGCTCGGCTCGCGCAGATGACATGAAGATGGCGGACGGCGCATCATCGGTGGGTCTAACAGAGATAACTGTTATTACAGAAACACTAACCGCTCTCAGGATGAACATTAACGTGTTGTTTTCCACAGGTCGAGATCGTGGAGGGCTGTCGGCTCCCGGTTCTCCGTAAGAACCAGGAACACGAGGACGAATGGCGTAAGTATCGTTACATATGTGCTAAGCTAAGCTAAGCTAAGCTAACTAGCTGTTAGCTCAGCTGTTGTTATCAGGACGCCTCGGCCTGCAGCCTGACAACACCACCTGGGAACACATGGAGCTGCACTATACGGAGGTTTTTAGGTTGAAAACACTGTTACAGTTAACAATAACTTAACTACACATCTCTCAGGGATGATTTTATTAATGTATTTCATCAGGAAAGACTAATTTAAGCCAAATCCAGCTGACATCAGGCTGTTGTTTACAAATCTGAAACACATTGTTCAGGTAACACAGATGGTTGCCTGGCTACACATTTGGGCTAAAGTGGTCCTGCTTGTTTTGACAGGTCAAATACTTTGTACAAGGCATATTAACAACATATACATTAAGAACATATACAGGCATATTAACAACATATATATTAAGAACATATACAGGCATATTAAGAACATATACATTGAGAACATATACATTAAGAACATTATCACAGGCATATTAAGAACATATATATTAAGAACATATACATTAAGAACATATACAGGTGTATTAAGAACATATATATTAAGAACATATACATTAAGAACATATACAGGTGTATTAAGAACATATATATAGTAAGAACATATACATTAAGAACATATACAGGCATATTAAGAACATATATATTAAGAACATATATATTAAGAACATATACATTAAGAACATATACAGGCATATTAAGAACATATATATATTAATAACATATACAGGCATATTAAGAACATATACATTAAGAACATATACATTAAGAACATATACAGGCATATTAGGAACATATATATTAAGAACATATACATTAAGAACATATACAGGTGTATTAAGAACATATATATTAAGAACATATACATTAAGAACATATACAGGTGTATTAAGAACATATATATAGTAAGAACATATACATTAAGAACATATACAGGCATATTAAGAACATATATTAAGAACATATACATTAAGAACATATACAGGTGTATTAAGAACATATGTATTAAGAACATATACATTAAGAACATATACAGGTGTATTAAGAACATATATATAGTAAGAACATATACAGGCACGCTAAGAACATACATTAAGAACATATACAGGCATATTAAGAACATGTATATTAAGAACATATACAGGTGTATTAAGAACATGTATATTAAGAACATATACAGGCATATTAAGAACATATATATTAAGAACATATACAGGCATGCTAAGAACATATACATTAAGAACATATACAGGCATATTAAGAACATATATATTAATAACATATACAGGCATATTAAGAACATATACATTAATAACATATACAGGCATATTAAGAACATATACAGGTGTATTAAGAACATATATATTAAGAACATATACATTAAGAACATATACAGTATAAGATATATGATTGAGGTACTTTTTGTGTGAGAAGGTGTCGTATGAATTTTCAACACCACACTCACTGGGCTCACATGGAGCTGTACTATAGGGGTGTTTTTAAGTTGAATGCTTGCTAAAACCACTGTTACAGACAACAATAACTTAACTAGCCAATTTTATAAATATATTTAATCAGGAAACACTAACTTAGGTGAAATCCATCTGACAACAGGCTGTTGTTTACAAGCTTTATCACTCTGACTCAGCATAAATACACATATTTTATGATATTTTTAAACCTCATCTCCAAGTGGGTTTAATGCAGTGTTTCCAAATGTTTTGGCTTAATATAAGTCAGTTTATAATAGAGGTATAACTATCCACTCTTCTTACACATTATAAAAGATAAAAACAAGAATAATTTCTACATCATGGGGTGTTTTTAAGTTGAATGCTTGCTAACACCATTGTTATAGCCAACAATAACTTAACTACACATCTCTCAGGGACAATTTTATAAATGTATTTTATCAGGAAAGACTAACTAATCTGACATCAGACTGTTGTTTACAAATCTGAGACACATTGTTCAGATAACACAGCTGGTTGCCTGACTACAAACTGGCTCACTTATAAAGGCTATGTTTGGTCTAAAATGGTCCTACTTGTTTTGACAGATCAAATACTTTGTACAAGGCATATTAAGAACATCATCTTAGTTTTCTTATTAAAGTCAATTTATAATAGAGGTATAACTATCCACTATTTCACATTATAAAAGCTAAAAACAAGAATCATTTCTACATCATTTTTATTGTAGTTGTATACTTTTTTTCCTGTATTTTTTAGTATCTTGTGAAACCTTAGATCTAACTCATGACAAGGGATGCAAATGTTTATTTGTGTCATCAATTATCTTTTCAATTCATTGTTGGAGCCTTAAAATTACTGTCCCAAAAGATACTTAATTGACAATAATGTAAAGCAGCAATTTGTCACACTTGACAAGCTAAAACCAACAAATTGGTATTTTTGCAATTTGAGTTTCTGTCCATTGACTGATTGAGTACTCTGCTAACAACCAGACACAAGAACAGCTTCTTTCTGCAGGCCGTCACTCTGATGAGCACTTAAATCAGTCATACGCTATCCATAACCCTCTAACAGCTTTGTTGTCCTGGTTCCTAGCTGTTATTTCTATTTCTGTGTAAGTGCATCCTTGTATGTGCACATGTACTTGGAAAACAAATCTGAATCTGATTCTGTTTCAGCACTACTTGCTGCCCTAGTTTAGTGAAAGCTACATGAATCCTTGAACCCCAAATGTCTGTTGACTGTTATTAAGCATGGTGGTAAATCTGAAATGTCCATCACAATGATTTTGTTGATTTGAGTACAGTTCATTGCAAGTTTTAATTTGACTTCTTCTGCTTCTTCTTACAGCATTGGCTGAAATTCTAAGTGTGAAGGAAGTGTCTTCGAGAAAGCTTTACTATGTTCACTATATCGACTGTGAGTATCATTTGTGTTACTTCTTGTTTTTCTTTGACATTTTAACTGTTATTGTCACAGGCTGAAATACGTTACACAGAAACATGACGGCAAATGTCTTCTTGTTTGTGTCAAAAGTCAACAAGCGCCTGGATGAGTGGGTTACGGGGGACAGGCTGGACATGAAGAAACTTCAATTCCCCAAGAAAGAAGCTAAAACGCCAACCAAGAACGGTCTTCCAGGCTCCCGTCCCAGTTCTCCAGAGAGAGACGTGGTAAGCGTATGCTACACATCCAGATGTTTATCTCAGGCCCCAAACATTGCAACAGTACACCCAGGTTTGGCTGCATTATTTTACCATAGTGAAGACACTAGATTATACAATATTAGCCTTTTCATCCTGGTGTGTTTGACAGCTGCAACAGTGACGGAGTCATTTTAAAAGATGGCTTCAAGGAAGGCCAGTGGATGCTATTTCTGTTAAATGAGTGAGATTAGTCATGTTTCGCCCTTTGTATTGCTTCAAGCTACTCACAGAATTTAAAAGTTAATGTCAATCTCAATTACTGTTATGAATATTGCTAAGTGGATATAATAATCTGTGTGGTGTAGATTTAGTATTTGTAATCAGTGGTCAATACGTGCAGCAAGAACAAAAAGAATAACTATGTTTTTATGTTGGTTTGCTGAGCAGAAAAACTGCTTAACTACAAGATATTAGCAAGAGTTTCCATGGTAACTTGACTAATGACCTACAGTACTTTGCATGCTGTGTGAAACAATGATTTGTTAAGATGTACCGACACTGTATATATTGTGTTTGCTAGCCGTATGGGCACAGGATTATATGTTAAATGTGATTTTTTTTAACGTGAATGTCAGTTAACCCCCTTCCTTCTCTTCCTTTCTGTTCAATTCAGAGAAAGAGTCAAGATCTCAACGCACAGTCTGCCACAGCTCCTTCCAGAGGCAAAACCCTCCCCACGCCGGTACAACTTGAAAATGTACACATTCTTGAAATGACCGAGACCTTGTTTAAACCTGGTGTTAACGTACATCTTGTGTGATCACACAGCTGTCGGGCCATGCTGAACTGCATGGGAATCCAGAAATAAACAACCACGACATAAAAAAGGAAGATGCCGATCCGGTCGTGCAGATCACATCTGGAAGTGGTTTAACACACAGTGTGTCCAAATGTTTGTCGGGTGTATGCACTGGACTTGTCAAGCCACATTTCAACTTCAAATCTTTCAAGGTAGCTGGTGTCTTCTGTTTATGTTGTAATCTCTCATGTTGTGCTGAAGATGGATTATTGATTATTGATTATTATTAATGAGCTTTCATTATCTGCAGGTGTAAAATAAAATATTTAAAAAAATAAAGCAGCTAACGCAACAAGGAAGAGGTGAAAGTTGTTGATGCAGGCAGTTAAGACTCCTGAAGACACATTTTTAGTTGTGAGTGTAAACCCAGTGGAGTTGCAGCTGATATGTGTCTGTTGCATCTTAATACCATGCTTTATGTTATGTTTTAATAGGGCGTTTACATTGGACTAGTTTAACCTGGAGATAAACAGAAATAGGTAAAAACCTGCTTAATGTGAAATGCTGTGGCTATTAAACCAGACACAGTCTTGGCTCATATCAGTAAACAGATTGTAGATAATATTAAGATGGCACTGCTTCATGAAACAAAACTGGAGTAGCTTTTAATCATTACATTGCTGTGCATTTTTGAAAAACTTGAACACATGCCTCTGGTCTGAGTGGAATCAAAACGTGTGTGGAAACAAAAATTCAGATGTGCTTTGGTCTGCTTGTACTCATTTTAAGCCAAATGTCTTTAACAACGTTTGTTTGCTGCAGAAGAGGAAAGTAGATCCCGTCCCCTTGGCGACTCAGGTATCCCCGGCCACCCCCGTGCCCTCCCTGCCAAGTTCAGCTGAAGCCTCTCAGGCGTCTGTTTTTCCTGCTGTGAGGGAGACCAACACCTTCAAGTCCCGCGAAGATCATGAACAGATCTCGCTCACAACGGTAAGAAAATCCGTCTTGGATTCTTAAATATTTGGCTTGAAGTATTTTTTCACTGGCTATTGTGTAACGTCTCATTTCTTTATAACGATAGAACGGCACCGCCCGACGACTCATCCCCTCGCAGCCCGGGAGGAAGAGGAAAGCTAATTGTGGGGGAACTGACGAGGTATATAACTTCAGTATATTTCATCTTTACAGTAGGCTTATTATTTCCTCCTGTCAAATATATACCTTATGTCACTGTCTCTGCATGTTTTTGGTTTTGAAAATACACAATTTAATCTTAATTTTGAGCACTTAAAAATAAAATGTATACCGTATACATAGAGTATTACATTCTACACCTTAGTCAAAGAACACATTTTATTTATGTTCATCATTTACATCAGTAATAACAGCCAAAATGACCACAAATACTGCCTTTATTAATATGAGCAGGATTAAAGCTTTGTTTAGAAAAAGAATCCCAAATTTAAGAAAAGAATTTAACATATTTCTCACATGAATGCTTTTCCCCTTTTCTTTTTTTCATCATGCTTATTTCTATGTAATCATCCTTAGAAAACACAAGTATGTTGACAACTAATATTTTAATTAGTTAATTTTGTCACAATTCCCTATTGTTTGGTTTCATGTTTCTGGATTAGTTGGAAATAAACACAATTGGCCTACAACATACCAGCAAGTATTAGGGACATTTTGTGTATTACAGCAAAAAGAATAATGAATTCATTGTCAATTAATTTTGTATTACAACATATTTATAATATTTGACAAAATAACCTGAGATGTATATTCTTTGTTTTTGAGAGATTGGTGGTGTCACCCAGCAGAGGATTACATACATTGATTACATACATTTAACAAGGCCGTTTTATAAAAAGATTTAAAGGTCCCATATTATGCTCATTTTCAGGTTCGTATTCAAATTTTATGTTTGTAGTAGAACATGTTTACCGACTTTATTTTCCTCATACTGTCTGCCTGAATATACCTGTATTCACCCTCTGTCTGAAACGCTCCGTTTAAGCACATTTCAACGGAATTGCGTTGCTAGGTAACAGCTTGGGTTCATGTTTACTTCCTGTGAGCTGATGTCATTCACGTACACTGCAACAGGAAATAAGCTGGGACACATTTAGAATGTTTAAGTTTAAAATTGTGTTATGGTCTATATATATTGTACATTTGTGACATCACAAATGTACAGAAATCCTGACGGCTTGTTTCAAATGCACAGTTTCTGAATACAGGCTGTGTATTACTTCATGGATTGAGCTTTTTGATACTTTCACAGTATCTATACTGTATATAGCACCTAGACTTGCTTTAAAATAAAAAAACACATGAAAATCAAACTTTTTACAATATGGGACCTTTAATGTCACTAAACGAAGCAAGTCAGACCTTGGTTTTTGTAGGGTTTCTATTCACTCTGGCTATTTGCTCGAGATGAGCAGCTCCGTTGTGTTGAGTTTAAATTGCAGTGGGTTTATCATACAAGTTAACAAAACAATCCGTCAAACCCTCATAAAATAATCGTCCATAATCGTGTTACACTGAAGTTCAGTATTGCTTTCAATCTGCCCCTCAACCAAACTGTTCAGTGTAGATGAGAACCATTTATTTCCCTCTTTAGTTTCTAAAAGCCGTTGTTTTTTGTGTCTCTTTCTGCTAGATGATAAAGGTTTTGCAGTACAACAACCCTCAAAGTGCCAGCGTCTTTCTACCACCACCAGAGGTCTGTTATACTTCCTGTTATTGCCCGTTGATTGTGTGTTGCTGTGCAAATGCATCTGTGTCTTAGTGGGTCCAATAAAACTAGCTTACAGCAGACCAAACTTTAGTCCTTTTGGTAATGTGTGCAGCCACTGTGATTATCCATGTTACTTATTTATAGAAATCTTAAAATACAAATGCTCGATATGATCAAGCAGCTTGTTGTTTGTCTAATGTGTCTAATGTTCACATTGTTTTCCATCAGGATTCCCAAGACAGTTCGGACGGCATCCCGTCCGCGCCCCGCATGACGGGCAGTCTGGTGTCCGACCGCAGCCATGACGACATTGTCACCCGGATGAAAAACATAGAGTGCATAGAGTTAGGACGCCACAGACTGAAGCCCTGGTACTTCTCGCCGTACCCGCAGGAACTCACCACATTGCCCATCCTCTACCTCTGTGAATTCTGTCTCAAGTACCTCAAAAGCCTGAAGTGTCTCCAGAGGCATTTGGTAAGAATCATCAGTATGTCGCCATCTTAAGCCCTTAATCTCTCGCTGTTTGATTGTTGCACATTGCGCTTACCTCCTTTTTCTTTGACAGACAAAATGTAATCTAAGACATCCTCCAGGCAACGAGATCTACCGCAAAGGCACCATCTCATTTTTTGAGATTGACGGCAGGAAAAACAAAGTAAGTAACGGGATATTTTCCTCTCTCCTCAACATTTTTTTTTTACATTTGTTTTTGATTGATATATGTCTGTTTTATATTTCCAGACGTATTCCCAGAACCTGTGTTTACTTGCTAAGTGTTTCCTGGACCACAAAACCTTGTATTACGACACAGACCCTTTCCTCTTCTATGTAATGACAGAGTATGACTCCAAAGGCTTCCACATAGTGGGCTACTTCTCTAAGGTACACAAGTTGTGCAAATCATTTTTAACTACTGTTAGAGTGTGTATGTACAGTCCACTCGTAACAGCTTGGAAACAGAGGTTCCCAAAACTGAACTTTTTTTTCCCGTGTGCAGGAAAAAGAGTCGACTGAAGATTATAACGTAGCCTGCATCCTGACCTTGCCTCCCTACCAGCGGAGAGGCTACGGCAAACTGCTCATTGAGTTCAGTAAGTGTCGTATAAAACATAGCGGCACAATGTTCACTAAATACATTCAAATACTTTGAGCATTTTCTATGTTCACCTGGCCTGTGCTGATCTGTTCACTGTGTGTTTATTTGTCAGGTTACGAGCTGTCCAAGGTAGAGGGGAAGACGGGGACGCCTGAGAAGCCTCTTTCTGATCTCGGTCTTTTGTCCTATCGCTCCTACTGGTCCCAGACCATCTTGGAAATTCTCATGGACCTTAAACCTGACAACGGAGAAAGGCCGCAGATCACCATCAAGTACGTGACTCTTTGCGGTGTTTTATCTCAACCCTTTAATTGTCTCCAAAGAATAATTGTTCACAACAGCAGTTTAATGATTGGCTCACTTTTCATTTGACCTCCAGTGAGATCAGTGAGATCACAAGTGTAAAGAAAGAAGACGTCATTTCAACGCTCCAGTACCTCAACCTCATCAACTATTACAAGGTGAGAGACCAACGCTGTGTTCCAGTTTTATTTCCTTCATCCTCAACCCTGCTCTTTCTCATTTCATCTGCAGCATGGTGGTCTATCAATTAACAACTTAAATTAATGGTGCATCAGTGGTGACCTCTGTCCGAAGTGGAGATTTTTCACCCCTATACTTTGGCACGGAAGGCTTTCTGAAATGCCTTGCAACCTTTGTAAAACACTAGAAGCAGTCGTAAAAACGGTGACCTTCCACACTTCTGTCATCAGCCTTCACACAACTTTCCATTCAACTGTAGTTTCAGATGTTTTGAAACTTTGTGAATGTTTTTAATGTCATTATAGGGAGAAGCATTGTTTGAATTCTTCTATCAAATAAAAGTGAAGATAATTTAATAAAAGGTTTAATGAATGATGATGAAATCAGCAATATTTGACGCCAAAGGTCACAGGTAGCTGATATAATACACTAGTGGTATCCACTCAGATCACATATTGATGTAGCCAGATGTTGTTATTTTTAGTTCCAATATCCGTATCGGAAACGCCTCTGTTACAGCCTAAAATGCTGGATTGGGTATCGGTGAATACACAAGTCTATGCACGGATCCAATATGTTATATCATTTATTAGCTCACGTTAGGGGTGTTAGAAAATACTGAGTATCGTGATATTATCTATATTTGTATATATTGTATCGATTCCCAAAAACATTGTTCCAATAATAAATATATACATACATTTGCATAAAGAAAGTCTATATTTGTCCATTCCAATGTTGATAAGAGTACTAAATACTTGACAAATCTCCCTTTTAAGGTACATTTTGAACAGATAATATGATTAATCGCGATTAATCATGGACAATCATGCAATTAATGGCAATTAAATATTTTAATTGATTGACAGCTCTAATATATAAATAGATTTTTTTGTTTTTAACGCACTGATAACTGATCGGTACTCGGCCGATAAGCAAGTTCAGGTATCGGAATCGGTATGGGAAAGAGAAAATGGTATCCGAAGAGCTCTACAAAATTGTATGCAGTATGCTCTAGAAAATATGATGTGAAATTTTGTCTAAAAATGTGACTCCGTCTCGTCTCTTGAATCTAGGGCCAGTACATCCTGACTCTTTCAGAGGACATTGTGGACGGGCACGAAAGAGCGATGCAGAAGAGACACTTGCGCATAGATCCAAAATGCCTTCACTTCACACCTAAGGACTGGAGCAAGAGGGGCAAGTGGTAGAGTCCCGGCCCCGGTTCACTGTACACCCTCCCCCCCCCAAACCGCCACACGGAAGACTTGAAGCAAACAGCGGATCAGATAAAGGTTTTTGTTTCTCACCGGGAACCTGGAAACCTTTTTGAACCCAGGACTCCTCTTCAGATAAGAAACAAATGAACACGAATTGTCACTTGAGATGCATCAGCTTTTATTGTGAATATTCATTATATATTGTGAATTTAAAAAGCTCTCAAACTTGGGGACAAAAGAGAGACTGGTTAACAGTGACACCGCCAAAATATACAACACACCTTCTACTGTGTAAAAGATCCTGTTTATGACCGACAGTGCGTTAAAAGTGAGATGTGGTGTCTGTTTAATAGTGTAAATTAAAGCCTCAAATGGCAAACATACAGACCACCGGATGGAAACAAGATGGTTGTTTTATAGATGATAATTTGAGTTCTACAGTGAATCGCCTCATCTGTTGACGAGTCAACATGTAAAAAACACATTTCTTTTCCTTAAATTCAACAAGGAAAGGTTCTTTTGTTTGTTTTGCTTTGGCCAACACAAACATACGTGTGACTTTGTCTACATCCTTTTATATCTGCCACACAAAGAGTTTCAAATGTCAAAATTATTAATGTACCCCACCCCACCCCACCCCACAGTGTGGCTCTATCCAATAACATCACTTAAGTTTGTCTTACAACTCATATTTAAGAAACCTTAGTTAATGACACAAGTACAAGACTTGTAGCACTCCTTGAACAATAGGACAACTAACGTCTGCAGCACTCCAAAATGTTGTCATCACGCTCTAGTTTGAATATAGATTTTTGTACAAAGTGCAAATCATCTCAAACGCTTCTTCCTGGGCACACAAGTTTAGTTTGTAAACGGGGAGACGGTACAAGGGAACTAATTTTCTGATCTGTTTTCGGAGTACAACATTTTTAATTCTGATCTCAACGCACAGATAGCAATTTTCAGTTTATTGTGATTGTCCTCCAGTGCCTGAATTTTATTGTCTTTCAACGAACAGAGAGGTTCTTGGAGTAATACGGCTCACTTGTAAAAACAAAACAAAATGTATATTCAAATAAACAGCTCGGATGCAGACAAAAGATTTAAACATCTACAGTTATAATGTCGCATAGGAACCAACGTGGTCAATTCAGGTTTGTTATCTTTCACTGTCGTAGCTCTGCTTTAATTTCCCATTCTTCTAAATAGTAGGAAATATTTATTCTCTTTGTTTATGATCATTCAGGTGAATCTTCCTCTTTTTTTCAGATAATCCCTCATCATCTGTACAGTGTGCAATGAGACAAATCAATTCCCCGAGTTAAACATATGTCCCCCCCCATAACTGTACATACTGGACCTGATTGTAAAAAAAAAAAAAAGCTTAGAAAACAGAAGCCATGTTGAACTGTTAGAGGAATGTAAATTTTGTGTACAGTTGTCTTTAGTGTCTTTTTTTACTTAATGTAAACTAAACTGGCTGCACAATATCGACAGGAAAAGACGTACAAGTGGTATCTTATTTTCATTTTGTGTTTTATGTTTACATGTCACAAAGGACGATGGATTTCCCCTGTTGAAATTATTTAGCATATCTTTAAGTGAACACACAGTTGAGAGTATGATTTGAACGTTTGATATAAAAAGCTTGTTGAATTGATAAAAAAAAAATCTTAAAACATGAAAGTGTCATAAATGTCTTTTTAAAAGGTGAGTCTTTCTCCTGTTCAGTGTGCAGTATTTTTATTGGCAGAGAGAACCGGGTTCAACTGTATGTACAGGTAAGGTCATGTTTAACGGATGTCACTAATATACTAATATATTATTAATAATATAATACACTAATAGATAATATATTAGAGATCCCTGACATTACTGTCTCACATCTGTAAAATGAAAACCCCTGCAGAGCTGCGTAGAAAATAACTTCAGTCTGTTCGTAGTGTGAGAGATTATCATCAAGATGAAATCAATGCAATGTGTCATATATACTGAACTGTCGTTAAAGCAGCAGTGGGTAGAAATGGAGCAAATATGATTAAAAAAGTTATTTTTTATAAACTATATCCTGACAGTAGTACATGAGACAGGTAATCTGATAAAAAATCATGTACCTTTGTGTCCTCTGGTTCTCCTAACGGCATCTGCAGGATTTCGCAGACCGGAGGAAAACAACTAATCGGAGCCGAGCTGGAGCCTTGCCGTCTCTGAGCAGCTGTCAATCACTTACAAACTCCGGTCAAACTAGGCAGCGATGATCAAATATTAATCAATATTCTTTTACTGTAATGCCTATTTCTCTCCTCAAATGTTTTCAGAAACATCTTGTAGTGTACTGTTTAGCTGTAAAATTAGAATGTTTCTGCCATGTTGGGATCAGTTGAAGAAATACCAAGCACCGCCCACCAGCCGAAGCAATTTCTTCTCATTATACAGCTAAACAGTACAAGATGTTTCTGAAAACATTTCAGGCGAGAAATAGGCATTACAGTAAAAGAATATTAATTCATATTTGATCAGCGCTGCCTAGTTTGACCGTTTAATTGGAGTTTGTGAGTGATTTACAGCTGCTTCCGTTGAATGAACGCTCTCTCTCTGATATGACCTGTGATTGGCCAAAGCCTCCCGTCACTAGATTTTTAAAGTCT
Organism: Sebastes fasciatus; assembly: GCF_043250625.1. Classification (NCBI taxonomy): domain Eukaryota; kingdom Metazoa; phylum Chordata; class Actinopteri; order Perciformes; family Sebastidae; genus Sebastes; species Sebastes fasciatus. The sequence continues at coordinate 28,691,516 of NC_133810.1, read as the reverse complement.
AAAAACAGCCATGAGGAGGTGCAGAAGTCTATTTATCTCTCAGAACACTTGAGTTAAAATTTTAACTTTCTGCCTACTGCAGCTTTAATCTCCTTTATCAGCAGGTGTGTATAATCTCCACCAGGTGGCAGCATTAGGAGCTTCCCTTCTTGAGCGTGCAAAATGTCATTACCAAAGTTTCAGCTGAAATTAGCCAATAGAGATGTTTGTTGAGAGGAAACCTAACTTGTAATTATATTACATCTGGTGAGGAAGTGGGGACATTTGCACGACATGGACACCTGCAGTGGATCAAGTCTGGTTATCCAAACTACAGGTAAATGCATAACTATTTAAATATGATCCTAAACCGAGTGAGTACCTTAATGTTAGTGCTGCATGAGTAAGTTAAATGAACGTTTTCCTAAACTAGTTTATTACTGCACTGACCCACTAGGTAGGTAAACAGTTGACAAACCTTCACTAACATGCAGCTTCTTCTTCTGCAGGGTCATTCTCTGCTCTGTCTGCAGCTTGGCTGTGCTGCTCAGGCCTGAAGCTGTTTAACTTCTGCAATTCAGGTTTGAGTTATCAGCCTCTCTCCTCTCAGCTCTGGTGAAACCTCCCAAACATCACATCACACCCATTTCTCTCTCTGCACCTGGCAGAGCCACACCAGCCCCCCTGAGGGCTCAGAAGAATTTCACACTAATCTAACATCCTCACTACGTTTACTCATTTGGGCAGCTCTTCCTCACATTCACTACATTTCCTCATCCTGATTCCTGACTGGTGGCAGATTGTGTTTTTATCTGGGCCTCTGAGATCCAAGAATATTTTTTTATTATAGAAATACAGGAGCCAGATATACAAACAATGATATTTCCTGCAGAGTTTGCATTGCCTCAAATCCACTCAGGCACATCAATGATGAGTAAAAACAAAATTTAAACTCAATAAAAGCCAGCATGCAGTATGGTGGGCAAATGAGGAAAAAAATACCAAGCAATAATAGGTTTTAACAGGTAAGATAAAGACAGTTCATAGTATATTTGTGTAGGTATATAGAGTCTATATTGAATGTCCTTTTCCTGCCTGTTAGTAAGAGATGTTGTGAATGGGGAAATAAGAGAGATTTAATGTGACATTTTGCTTTTTGTATTATATTTTTGTATATCTGGCTTGTTTTTACTGCAAGAGAATACAGCTAGTAGGGCTGCAACTAACAATTATTTATTGTCGATTAATCTGTCGGTTATTTTCTCGATTAATCGATTAGTTGTTTGGTCTATAAAATGTCATAAAATGGTGAAAATATTAGTCAATGATGTCCTCAAATGTCTTGTTTTGTTGACTGTCACAGAGGAGTAAAGAAACCAGAAAATATTCACATTTAAGAAGCTCGATCAGAGAATTTTGACTTTTTTTTCCTTATCAAATTAGTTGGCGAATAATTTAATAGTTGAAAACTAATCGATTAATATGTTCATGGAGCACATATTTGTATTCTGGGGGTAACGTGCCTATGCGGAGGGTAGTTTAGTTTATTTATTTATTTATTTATTGTGTTGAGTTGAATGTGCTACTTATTTTTTGTACTGTAATTACTTTGTTCCTTTTCTACTTTTTTTCTTAAAGCTGACTGGGTGTAAACTGCTCAGAATTCCAATGTACTTCGGTGCAAATGGTAAATAAAACTCTTGAATTTAATCATTGCAGCTCTAAAATAGAGTCCAGCCTACGGCTTAAACAGTCAGTTTGGAAAACGATTTGGAAAAATAAAAAATTGTTTGTCACTTTTCAAGCAAAAAATTCAAATATTCTTTGGTTTCAGCTTCTTAATGTGATGATTTGATTTTTTTTAGAAGATTATATACTAAATATCTTTTGGTTTTGTACAATTAATCAGACAAAACTTTCAGAACGAGCCTGTGTTGTTATGTTGCTGACGGCCCTTTTTCTGCCTTTGTTTCATGTGATGTCCTGTTTAATGTAATAACATGTCATAAGAGGGACATAATGTGTTTCTCTGCAGAGCTGTGAGCGTTTGAGTCTTCGTGGTTTTAGTGGAACATTTCCACACGGTGTCACTGTAGCACTGAATGTCCAAAATGACCTCTGGTGTGACGAACAGTTTGAGAGGCTCAGACCATCACAAATCATGCTCCAGCTACTATATAAACCCCAGTAAATCACGTGTAGAGTGTATTAATATATTGTATAATCTTTGACTTCCTTAAACCAGCCATAATTTTCATGTTTTAATTATGTAGTTCAAGATATCCATGAACACATTGCCACGTGGAAATGTTAGGTGACGTTTGAGTAATTTAACTTGTATATGAGGTAATGACTTGTTTTTTTATTGGATTATCTTTTAGATGGAAACAACGCCGGACGCCGGAGGAGGCGACAAAAACTCCAAAAACCAGCTCCTGACGGCGGCGGATGAACACACACTGAGGTATGCTTGTTTTTAAAGAACACCGTTTAACTGCTATCAACTAGTGCCTCTGTTTTCATTCCTCTTATCTCTTCAAGGCACACACACCACCAACAACGCAGGCCTCTCCTCCCTCCCCCGCCCCACAACCCCCAGACCAGAGCCACTGACCTGGTAACACACACGGCCATATGGTACGACCAGGACGGGACTCGGTACAGTAATTAGGGGGGATGGTGCCGGACACTTGGCTCTGCAGCAGCATGACTGTCCTCTCCTCTCATGAACATCATTGCCCAAATTCTCAGGTATGTGTTTTTAAAGATGAATGATGGGGAAGGAAAAGCTGTGTTGTTACACTCATTGTTCTTAAGCAGGTTGTTTGTTATGGTCTCGACCCACACTGGCTGCGTTTGGGGAGTACACAGAGGTCTCTACAAAATAAACAAACTGTCAAACACACACACTGCCACTTTTCACCTTTGACCCCGAGTGAGCCTTTATCTCTCTCGTGCAGAAATGTCTACTTTGGCACAGAGAAATGAGACTTTAAATGAGCGTGTTTGAGTGCCTCTTTCCATTAATATAATAGTGAAGAGAAAGATAGAGAAACTGTGGGAGGCGACTATCTTGATTCAATGTTGCATCAGCATCTAATCTTCCACATTTCTGCCTGTGCGTGTCATGTTATTATACGAGGAGTGCTTGATTCAGCACATTTTGTAAACGCAGTCTTGCCACTGAAGCATTTTGAATGCTCAGTTTGAGACCCAGAGAGCTCTCCTCTTGGCCGCGGCTGTCCGTCGCTTCCTCAACCTCTCTCTGACAAGGAGATGAGGAGGAGGAGGAGGGGGGAGGAGAGAGGCCGGGTAAAGCTGTGTGAGAGAGAGAGAGAGAGAGAGAGAGAGAAAGAGGGGGTTGGCTTTAGTGTGATGTGAATGGAATAGAATCAGCGCGAGAGAGGGAGAAAGAGGGAGGGAGGGCAGCACAAATCAACCTGCCTCTTTGACTTTAACAACAGAATATAGAGGAGCCGGTAGACACAGAGATCGGGAAGTGCGTGTGTGTGTGTGTTTTTATTTTTGGAGAGAGGAAGAGAACGGCAGACAGGAGGAACTGAAGGAGGAGCAGAGAGAGCCTCACCGTGGAGATAGATAGCAGAAAAATGCTGTCATGGGGAGAGAAGGGGAGGGAGTCGGCAGAGAGGAACAGGATGAAACAAGGCAGGGTCGAGCTGAGCTGAAATGTGGAGGTAAGCCTTTTTCTTTTCTGTATTGAGATCACGGAGAATTCACATTCCAGCCTCCCCGCGTCCTCTTTCTGATGATAATGAATTCAGATGGAAGGAATCCGCACACCGTGTATGCCACATACCTCTGTACAGGCATGCTCTTATACTCCCAGAGACAATGTATGAGAGCAGTAGAGGATATGAAATAATGGCTTTATCATATCACCACCCAGCTCGCCGTCCCTTTGCCTCTCCACCCGTTGTGTTGCTGTCAGCTCTTTAAAAATGCATTTTACCCAGCGAGCTCCGTACATGCCATTTACACGCGACACCGTAGGTTTGAATCCAGCTCGCAACCTTTGTCGCATTTCATCCCCGGCCTCCCCCCTCCTCTCCCCTCCCCTCCTCGTCTCCCTCCTCTAACCCCCCCCCCCCCCCCATCATCTTTCCTGTCTCCCTCCATTGTGCGTCCTCCCAACGAGGCAGGATTGTCTTAAAAACGGTGTTGTGACATTGTCAAGAAGCCACTGCGAAACCTTGCTGTTAGAGCGCTTGTGGCTGCAGGACTCAGAGAGATGAGGGCAAGGTGGAGGGAGGAGGAGGGGATGGATGGATGGATGGATGGATGGATGGATGGAGGGACACTGAGAGAATGAAAGAGAGACAGAAGATGCAGGAACAAAAAGAGGAGCAGGATTTTTTTTTGTGCATTTTCTCAAAGACAAAAAGTCTGTGGCGTGCATTGGGGGGATTTGTGTGCATGAAGAGCATTGTGACAACACTGCTGCATGTGATGTGCACAAAACAATGATGGAATGGAGGAGAACCACAACCGGGGGATTGGGGTGTTGTTTTCATGGTGGCAGAGAGAAAATGAGGGATGCGGGAGTCAGGCCTCCCCCCCACCCTCCTCAGTCACCCGCCTCACCAACCCCCCTGCACTCTCCAATTTCGGATGGGGCTGTGTGTTTATGAGACGTTAAGGTTTCAGGGGATGGATAAGGCTGCTGAGGGGAAAGAAAGGCAGGGATGGAGAGCTGGGGGGTTGGTGGGTGGGTGGGGGGGGGGAGACAAGCAGCTTACATAAGCCAGTGCACTCAATGGACGGGCCATTTAATTTACATTGAGCCGCACGGCTCCTCGTCCAGTGTGGTATGCACTGTGGTTGACATTAGCATTTTAAACAATAAAATGCTAGCTGGACCTGACGTGATGGAAGGACGGACGTGTGATAGCTGACTTGATGGCATTGTGTTGACTGGCAGAAAGGTGGGATGTTTCTCATCAGGGTCAACTTTGAACGCGCCTTGTTTTACTGAACCTACACTTCTCCTTTATGGTAAAGATGAAGTGTGTCTGCGTGGAGTGCGCTGACACAACGGTGCTAACAGTATGCAGCCTATTCATCCAACTCAGCTGCTGTCGACTTCTTGTTCCGCTGCCATCCACCCCGCTGTGCGTCCTGTACAGTATATATATATCAAAATAGTCCGTCAAAAAAGTGCATCTATCAAATGCAAACGCCTTAATCCAGAGTACTTGTGTGTTATTTGACAGAGCAGGTGCACAGAATCAAAAATTCAATTTAAAGGCCTACTGGTAGCAGAATAACTGGAGCCATTGTCGTCCATGATTTGCTATCTATCTCCATGAAAATTGATTTTTTCTTTTTTGCCAAACAAAACTGCTCTATTAATTGCCCTCCCTCCTGTTTTCTAAGTCGAACTGATGGAAATGCACTCTATTGGTAAAGTAGTTTAGCAATTATAGCGCCAGTTGGTTTTCATTATTTTCCATAATCCAATCACCTCGAACAATTACATGTATGACAAGGACATTTCTGCCTGCTATTAGTAATGAGCTAATATGTGAGTGGTGATTAGTGATGAGAGATTTGTGGATTAGGGCTGCACCTGACGGTTTCATCTCAGAATTATTGATAATCTGTCATTAATCTCAATCATTTAATTGTTTGGCTGCTAAAATCTTTAATTTCACAGAGCGCAAGCCTGACATTTACATCGCTTGTTTTGTCCGATCAACAGTCTGAAACCCAAATGTTTAGTTTACTTCCATAAAAAACAAAGAAAATGATCAAATCATCATGTTTAAGAAGTTGGGATCAGTTTCGTTTCTGCTCTAGATTGGACACTGTGACGTCCAGGATGTGAGCACAGTTTGATCTGGGCGCAGTTGACACTTAGTCTTCATGAAGTTTCTGCATGAATGTATTGGCATTCAGTCTGTTATTTTTCAGTCCAGCAGCTATTTGACACGTTTAAGATTTGAAAACCTCTGAACGAATCCAAAAAGACTCCTGTACTTTTCTACTTTTAGTCGAACCTCACAGATATAAACTGAAATCTCCATGAACAAAAAATAGCATGCATGCATGAAGGGTTCAGCTTTTTTAGTGTGATAATTTACAACGAGGGGTGTCTTTTCCTTCTGTGGTACTATTCCAGGTTGAGTAGGAGGGGGAGCAGAGTCAGAGGAGACTCTTGAATCGATCGGCCTACTTTTATTTCCTGCACCAAACAAGAGCCAAGAGAGCTGGAGTGTATAACAGTACATATGTGTGTGTGTGTGTGTGTGTCATGTTGTGGATTCAGATTTGGGTGCTTATTGTCTCGCGGGGCCATTAAAAATAATCCTAAATGCTCCCTCAGTCACTGCTTACACCAACCGTAGCCTCTGACTGACTAATGAATCATTATTGTTATAAAACTAAATCACAGAATGTAGAGGTCGACTGATGTTGGATTTTTAAAGGCTGAAGTAATAACGATAGTTTGCAGCAGGAAGAAGCCGATATCTGATTAATCAGTCGTCTTTTATCGGTTACTTTTGCATACGCTGTTTTTAATAATTCAGTTTTTTTGTCACTCCAAATGTAGTCATTTGTAAGAGAATATCCTGAAGTGTGATTTGGTGGATTACATCATTGGAATATGTTCTATTCATTTACAATGTGGCGTATGACTGGCCGGGATTACTTCTGTTGCGCGACCCATTACATTGTTAAATGCCATTCTTATAAACCGTTAATGTTCGTGCACGTCCTCGGGTGCACGGAGGATCTTAAAGTGTGTAATGGTTGGTAACGTGGCTGGATTATTTGGAAGAGTGAACGCCAAATTGGTAAATTAAAGTAACAGTGAATGATCTTTTCCTCCCGGTCTGCCTGTCTTATATCGTGGAAAAAGAGCAGATAGTGTTGCGATATATTCGACTTCTCCTCTACCTTGACTTTGTGTAGGGAGCCTCTGTGCAAGATAGTGATGTATATCCCTACGTGACTATCAGAGCCCAGTTAGCATTAATCGGCCAAACTGATTAATCGGTCTCCCTCTAATAGAGAGATACAACTAGTTGTAGAAGAGAGCGACAGTATGTTGTTGTTATTTGCCCTTTTAAATGCAGGTGGAGAAGTAACCTTTGTGTGCTTTACACTGAATAATGATGATGACAGTTTGTCAGCAGCATCACAGTCGTGCGGTAACATTGAGTCACTAGATCCAAGCTGATATCTCCTGATGCTGTTCGTCTGCCAGGATTTCAACTTTTAGCTGTTGTCCTGTTTCTATGCAGACTTCTAAAATGACTCTCTGTCCACAAAGACACAATCAGCAGTCTTGACAATAAGAGGAAAATGCAGGTTACAAACAATTTCTAAAGGTGCTTGCAATTTGCGCCATACAAGGACGTCCATGTATGTTTATTGGACAAAAAGTTGTCAAAAATCCAACATAGATACGAGCAAAGTGACTTTGATGTGAACATGCTGCAAGGTTACCAGGCAGATTTAGTTCTGGTCTGAGTCAGCATCGTATCATCCCTCTCATTTGGAGCCATTTTGCACGGCTACACCCCGGCAGGCTCCCTGTGGGGGGCTCAGCGAGGGAGGCAGTTGGACAGGCGGAGCCTTCTCCTCATCAAATGGCAGGATGCTGGCAGTGTAAAGCCTCCGGGGTGGATCCTCTTAGCTTGTGCTCTCTGTTGTCACCTGTCCTCCCCCCTCCCCTCCCCCGGCCACACCGGTCTGAGAGTTTCAGGCCTTGGCGGTTTTGTCCGAGGCTGTTGCTGTCTAGTAGTACTCTGCAGAGTAGGACTGCACGGTTCAGTGAGATTTTTTTTTAATCATTTGGGGAGTTAATTCTCTGTGGTTACAGCGGTCTTTTTTGAAATGTCCATTTAAAGACTTGAGCTTTAAAAAAATATCCCCGGATGATTTTAAAACACCCACTGTCTGCACAAAACAATTATGTTAAATATTTAAAACGACACAAAGGAATAATAGTCATGAATATCCTGTCTGAAACCCCCAAATCCATCGGCTGTGCCGAGTGTGAAGTCGAGGGTGAACAAAGAAATAGGTGCTTCAACTACAAAGAGCATAATCATTGTTGATGAATTTTTTAATAAATTATGTAATAGTTTTGATAATAATTGTACTCTCTAAAGAGAGCAAAAAGATTTCTAACAACAAAACCCTGATGTAATAGTGCTAAAATATGTAGAAGCTGCTGCCTGTATGAGACATATTTATGTAAGCATCTGCTGTGAATACTTACATTTATATCTTTTATATTTAGACATATTTAGATGTACAAAAATCCCTCAACATGAAGCATGTTCCCTTTCAGAAATACACTTATTGTTCTTAATCACAATGTCCCTCTCAGTTATGACATACATACATTAAACCATTAAGTGGTGCAGTGGCTCCTTCTCATTGTTCACGTTGCTATTACAGGAGAAGTGCACTCGAGGGTATTCAGAGCCACTGAAAGCAGACCTGGACCGGGCCATTCACGCTCGCGCCACGTCACACTTCATCGCTGTGCTTTAGATGGCGAGATAGAGATAAAAAAAAGGCAGAAAACCTCCCGCGCTGAGAGGAGTGTAAAAATACCCTCATGAAGTATAATAGTCTATTCTTGGGCTAACATGAAATATCATATTTATTTTTCGACCGAGGGGCCTCTTTGTTCTGACACAACTGTGAGGAGGAAGTTGAAAACCTCAACTGTTTCATTTACACGTTAAAGGCGGCGCTAATGAAGAAGTGAGAGAGTCTGTCTAACCCAGCGGTCAGGGGTCTTTCGAGCTTAAACATATTCAAGCCTCATGATGAAGGTAACACAGCCTATTATGCAGTGAGGACCCGAGTCCAAATGAGAGGCAGGACATTGAAGAAACATCTCAGGAGATTTGTCTGGAAGCTCCTGCTGTTAATGAATTAATGACTTTATTTGGAACATAGAAATAAAAAAAACAGATGTATAATAATAAACAAAACAAGAGTAACAGTGTCCAAAAAGGAGTAGGTAGAAGTAAAACTTATATGTCCCTACCCCTTTCTCACTTCTCCTCTATTAACTCATATATCATAGAATGATAATATAATATATAAATGATCCCAGATTTGTTTACATCCCAAATTAAATATATGAACAGCATCCCAAGTTTATTTACAACCCACATATCCATCCGGAGTTAAAGGTCCCATATTAAGTGAGATTTTCATGTTTTTTTTTTATTATAAAGCAGGCTTAAGTCCTAGATAAATACTGTGAAAGTATCGAAACGCTCTATCCACAGGGAAATACACACAGCCCGTATTCAGAAACTCTGTATTTGAAACAAGCTGTCAGGATTTTTGTCCATTTGTGATGTCACAAATACACAATATTTAGACCGTTACACAGTTTTAAACCTAAACAATCTAAATGTGTCCCAGTTTATTCCTGGTTTCAGTGTATGTGAATAACATCTACTGACAGGAAGTACACATGGTCCAAAGCTGTTGCCTAGCAACACAATTCTGTTGCAATTCCATCGCAATTCCGTCAAAAAGTGCTAAAACGGAGCGTTTCAGACAGAGGGTAAATACAGGCATGTTCAGGCTGACAGTATGAGGAAAATAAAGTGTTTTTTGAACATTACAGCATGTAAACATGTTCTAGTAGAAACATAAAATACAAGTATAAACCTGAAATGAGTATAATATGGGACCTTTAAAAAATAAATATAAACCAACCCTTAACACAACTCTTCCTCATCCATATACCTCCACAAAATATCTTTTTTGTAAAGCTTTTTAAATGCAGTGCGCTTGTTCTGAAAATGTCTTTCAATATTACTTTTTTGTGTTGTTGAATCTGTCCACGCAATATTAGATTACTCAAAGACTTTTCTTTTTTTGGATTTGGAATCCTTAGCTAGCTTATTGAGCTATTAAAGTGGCAGTATATTTTTGGCATCATTGGGCAAAAATTCCATAATAACCTTTCAGCATATTGTAATTCAAGTGTTCTGAGAGAAAACTAGACTTCTGCTCCTCCTCATGGCTCTGTTTTCAGGCTTTAGAAAATCTAACTTTGACCAATCACAGGTCATTTCATTGAGAGAGCGTTCCTATTGGTTGTGCTGCGGTCATGTGACCAGAACTTGGCGTTCCTTCACCAGATTTCACAATGGCGGCGGCGTCACAAACTCTCATTTTACAGCTAAACCGTACACTACAAGATGATTCTGAAAACATTTGAGGAGAGAAATAGGCATTAACGTAACAGAATATTGATTCATATTTGATCAGCGCTGCCTAGTTTGACCGTTTGGTCGGAGTTCGCGAGTGATTGACAGCCGGCTCTCATAGACAGCAGCTGGACAGCAGACCTCAGATCAGCTCTTACTGCTTGTTTTCCTCCGGTCTGTGAAATCTTGCAGATGCCGTTAGGAGCACCGGAGGACACAGAGGAACATGATTTTTTTTCAGTTTACCTGTTTCATGTACTACTATCACGATATAGCAACCGTTTTATAGAAATAACTTTTTTTAATCATATTTGCTCTAATCTCGCCTACTGCAGCTTTAAGGTTTGGCAAAATTAGAGGATAAGGCGCCGGGCCCAAGACATACATAGGCTACGATGCACATTTTAGTTGATTGAAATGATGATTTAGGTTATTTGGTGTATATGCTACATATTTTTTTTTACAATTGGAGAATGTAAGAAACAGTTTAGGCCTACAACATTGATGTTAAAAAAATAACTGTTATTCATTTCCATATATTTTTTTATTCAAAGCCACTGGAGAGGGGCTAAAGAGGCTCCAGAGCCGCAGGTTGCTGACCTCTGCTCTAACCTTACAGGACAAAAAGCAGCCGCACACAAGAGACTGACCTTAGAGGGATGAGGACGGGTGTCTCACATTTGCTTTGAAATTAAGCTCTGCCACACTTCTTAAATTATTGCTCTTTTTTTTATGTGACACAAATAAGTGCCTCGCATTCACAGCAGTTTCAATTTTTATACCTTTTAGTGAAGAAGAATTAGCACCAGAAATAATAATGTTGGCTCCAGGGCCAGGCATTTAGACTGATAAACTTCTGAGCAGGTTCTGTCTGTAATGACTCAGTGACTCATCCCATGCAAGCTTTAGTGCACGCTAGTAATTCACACGATGCACAGCAGTCTCCTGGTGACGCAATGTCACATGTTTTCATTCACTTCATTCAAGTGCAAACACAACCTGCTGCTTCTTATGACAATTAAGCCTATCGCAGTAAATCAGCCTCTATCTGCATCGCCACAGTTCGCATATCGGTGCACGAGCCGCTCGTTTCTATGTAGGTCAGAAGGTGCAGAGCCGCTGGTGTAAATGACACGAGGCCACCAGGCAAGAGAGAGAGGCTGTAAACTGCAGCTTGTCTGCAACATGCAGATGTAAAGCCACAAAAGTGTGTTAGTAGGATGTTCTTTCACATTTGGACAATCATGATTTTTGAACCTTCTATTATTTGTTACTAGCTACACTAGCGTCAAGGTAAAGGTGCAGGTTTTAGAGGTGCTAGCTGCAGTGGATCCATCATTACATTACTGCTGCCTATAGGGGACCGACTCCCCAGAGGTCCCACGATACCATATTAGCATTTTGCTGAGTATTGTGTTAAGATATATCGCAATTTATCATCTTTTTTCAACTGCGAATCATGCAGTTTGTCAAAATATGTTTTATCTCTCCGAGTTTTCATTCACATATCTTGAGGCCAGACGTCAAAGGACCCCTTTGAAAATGGCCACGCCGGTTTATCCACGCCAAAATTTAGCGTGACTTTGGAGCATTATTTAGCGTTATTCCCGACAATCTAACATGACATGGTTGGTATCGATGGATTCCTTAGGTTTTCTAGTTTCATATGATACCATTAACTTCACTCTGGCGTTGAGACTGACCTCTGAAAGACAGAATAGAGTTGAATTGTTAAGAGGTTTCTATAATAAAAGATCGATACGTGACGTCGGTGTATCGATACAATATTGGACTCCCACAAAATATCGCGATACTGCTGCCCATCTCCTCTCTTCTTTTATACTTTATTGCAAGAGTACATAAACTAGATTTACACTTCCTTATACGTGGTGATATCAAGATTGATCAAATCAAGATATCATATTGGTTGACCATCCATATTAGATAATCACTTAGGCCATCAGTTTAACAGTAATCTCCTCCTCGGATGATAGGCCTTGATTTCTCTGTGAAAGGTGTGTGGAGACTTTACCGATGCCTGAGCTGTGAAAGTCAACAAGAGACGGTTGTCTCCAAATAATGACGGCAATTTGTGTTATGAGCAACACTTATTCAGAGTCAGTGAAGACAGCTTTCGGAGATGTGCACCCATAAACAAAAAAGATTCAGAAATGGTGATGAGTGTGTGTGGGCACTGTTGACGCTGCAGCCATTTCATGGGCTCTCGGCTACATTTCAGCGGACAATAGGGACAGTGAGGAAGCGGAGGAGGTCAGCGTCTCTTCCTCTGAAAAAGCAGACGAGGTGGGGGTAACAGTTCAGAGTGCTATTAAAGCAATATTGTGCAATCTCCTTTCCTCTGATGGAGGAGTAACCGTGAACTGTGTCTCAACATAATAGATGCAGTCATGAAGCTGAGGGTCAGTTCCTTTCCCTGTCACACACACACACGCACACACGCCCACACACACACACACAGAGCGGTCACAGAGGGACAGCTGCTCTTCCTGTCACTGTGCGGACAGTGTGCCACTTCTATAAGGCTTTTATAGAGTCAGCACACAAAGACGCACGTGCATTCAGAGCGTCTCACATTCGGGCCTTAAATCTCTCCCGCCTGTCCCTCCGTCACACACACACACACACACACACACACACACACACACACTCGGCCTGCCACAAGGTGTATTTTCAGATACACAGGAAGTGGCAGTGCTCTGCCAGCACACGGTGTTGATGTCACGGCAAATAACATGTCAAACAATAGCGCGAGTTAGGTACTTTCTCTTACTGCGGCGGAACGGCACGTAGGTCGCGTTAGAAACAATAGCGCTCGGATTAGTATTCGAGGGTTCATCAGTTTTAGGTTGTACTATTTATTACTGAGAGGAAGTGAGGTTTTAATATGGACAATACTATAGAGGGAGCTTTTCTGAGCATACTTCCTCTTTGCATTTACCGAAGGGGGAGGTCCGCTGATTATGCATCCGCTATGAGTAAAAATATAATACATGCACTGATTTGGGAAACATTCACATTTGCTGCTCCGACTCTTGTGCATTTCAGCAGCTTGTTCTCTCAGTAAAACCTCGTCTCTTTACAAAGAAACCGCCCCAAAAAAAGAACTGAAACCGGACCAGACGGCACCGAAGCCACACGACTGATGACCTCAACCGTATTGGTTTACTGTAAGACATGAGACACACGTGCACGAGGAAGTCAGACACAGACTTGGATATAAGTCATAACAAAGCTCAAGCTCTGGTTTGTGTGCATCCCAGACGGTTGGAGAGTGGACGAGGGAGCAACCAGCCAATGAATAATTAACGTCTTGGTAACCCTCGGCCCCTTTCGCCCAGCCTCATTCATAATTCATTAGGCAGAAGACTTTATTTTCAAATTTTTGAAGGACACATTTAAAGGAGGGCAGCTCTCCTTGAAATGAAAGGTACATTTTTACAGACTCATTTGTCTTTTTAATATTTCCATCGGTGGAAATATTTTCCTCTCCAGACTTTTTTGGAGCTAATCATGCCCCTTCTTTGACATATGAAAGTAATTTCAGACATGCTTGGAGGTAGAAACATGTTATTATACTAACACTGAAGAATCGAATTAGCATCAACACGCTGTAACATTACTGACAACTGACAGAAAGGTGTGGTTCGCTTTGCATGTTCTGTGTTGTGATGCTTCAGTCGGCGTACGTGAAGGAAATAATCACAACTTCTCTAAATGACGTAACTGCTCTTAGCTGTTATCTGTCAGCTTCACCTTGAAGTGTTGTGAAAACATCATTAGACCAAGAACTCAAAGAGCAACAGTCACAAGTAGTAGTGATGATACATGTGTCATATTTAAGGTTGAAATATGTGGATGCACAGCGGGGAAATGGACGATTATCAATGACAGGATCAAATTGTGGGTTACAGTCATACTTGGCTAGAGCGCCGGTCTCTGTCGCTGCAAAGTTTAATGAATTCCTTCAAAAACCTGCTCTTTTTCCTGCCACCTTGTCAGTTACCCTCTTTTTTTTATATCGGCCCGTTGCACACCGGTTGCCAGGCATGCAGGCTTATGTGTCTTTGGGGACCGATCGCTCAGACTGACGTTTGCAAACTGTTTGAATGAAAAGGAGAGATAAAACACGTTACAAAAAAAGAGAGTGCTGCAGTACCATCCACTTAGCAGCCTCTGGACTTGGCCCAGTTCACTGTCCGCAGTGTGGTAAGGGCGGGCGGGTGGGGGGCGGGGGTAGATTGAGGATTCCTAGATCAAGCGTTGGGCATTAGGATGACCTCGTTTTTTAACCACATTAATACACATTTACTTTCTTAAAAGCGGCCAGGTCGGTTTCAGTGTCGCACGTCGGGCAGCGAAGCAAAGGGATGCAACCTGATCTCAAATGTAACAGGGCTGCATGGGATCGATAAATGAGAGTGAGACTGAGCCCGGCTTTAAATTTCCCAAAATCAATCACTGTTAGGAGTTGATTTAGACCTTGTGGTTAAGAATCGGCAAGGCGGCTTTTAACTACGAGGATGGACGGCAACACTACAGCAGCTGACCTCCAGACTGTGACTTGTGAGATGTTCTCTGAGGCCCTGTTCACACCTGGCATTAACATGCGTCCCGAGTGATCGGATCACAAGTTGACAGCTCTAAGTACGTCTTTTCACACCTGGCGTTAGAATGCATCTCCACAGGCGTCTAGAGTGAACACTTGTGATCCGATCTCAATTCCCCGCTCTATATGCAAATAAACACGTAGTAAACACACGGCTAATACATCAGACGTTGCGTAATATTACATGAATGTCAGTAGTAATATCCTATATATTCGTGAATTTGGGTACATTTTATTAGCATTAAAATATAAGGTTATTGTACCGGCGGTCCCCGGTGACCTCTGTGTCGCTGACACCGCCGCCTTTGCCACTCAACGGCGTAAAGAGCTTCAAAGCCGGGCATGAGAGCGAGCGAGCGGGCGGGCGAGTGTCAGCTCCGTGCAAAGAACCGGAACAAAAACACAGACACATCTCCGACAGAATGATAATAATGCACTTCCTGTACCTAGTCTGATAGTCTGTAGAAATGTAGCCTATAGATAAGATATATTTTGATAAAATACAGTTGTACTGACAGAATACAGTAGAGCACAGAAGCCGTTCCCAGCGGCGGGACGCCAATAGAGTAGGCGGTCCTTAATGTGGCCCAGGACACATTCACACTGCTAAAAGAATGTGGCCATATGTGGCCCAGACCACCTCTGAATGTGGTCTGAGTGATCGGATCTCAGTGCGTCTTGAGTGCGTTCAGGTCTAAACAGCGCCTGAGGTGCAGAGTAACCGGACGATGGTGTTGGTGCTGGTTTCTCCATCTTTATGTATCATTTTAATGTCACATTCAAAACAGTCTGCTGCTCTGAAAGACCTCTTGCCTAATATGTGGCGGCATGCTGCGGTGTATTTCACAACGTCAGTCTTCAATTGTGACAAAAAGAAAAGAATCACGACATCAAGCCTGAACAGTTGCTGCTATTTGATGTGACAGGGTTGATAAGGCCGCAGTAAGCGCACAACCTTTGTCACTGATCACATCTAATTGCCGCTAAGCCGTTAAGCCGATTTCCGCGTCTTCACCTGAAGAGAAAGCAGATCGGATCTCAATCGTCTATATCGGGACACGATCTCTCTTCCACCATTTGATACTTTGAGTGACTGCAACATCAGCGTTCATTATGATAAAGGCACACAAGCTGTGGTTAGGTCGACTTTGGTTACCGGCAGAACGCTGCTTCATTCATGCCGCAGTGTTGAAACAATGACGACACCCATCCTCCCAGGGTTCAAAAGTCAGTCATCTCTTCCTGTTTCACAGGACGCAGACTTTCATGAGAGGGTGCAAAGTAAGTCAAGCGACCATGACTTCCCAAAAACGGTGTGAGTTTTAATAGGACTCTCCTCTGACTACACTGTGTCCTGACGTTGTACACCAGAGGCCCATTAACCTTGTCCTGGATTTAACATGGAAGTGGACCTCATACACAGTCATCAGTTAAACCAAACATCTGGTGCAAAAAAACAAACAAATGGTGCAACACTATACAAAGAGATATAATCCTTAAAAGCAGATCAAATGATGCCGCTCCACAGTGCAATTTCATATTTCCTTTTTCTGCTCCGAGCGTTTCAGGCAGACCTGTCGCTGTCATCACCTCTGATGGACACGATGGCGCTCGGCACACAAAAGAAATTGATTTTTTTTCAGCACTAAAATAAACTCTAGTTTATCTGGAGCATGTGAGCACAATAATTACTGTCCACTGGCCGCTAACGGAGCTTTAAGCTCTGAGATGCAGGATTAAACACTGCTGTCTACATGCATTATTGAGTTTCTCTGGGACGGAGGCCGGCTCTGGTACCGTGAGAGGATCTGCGGAGGGCAGCATCCCTCCCGAGTGTTTTAGTGAACGCTTTAAAAACAATCCTGGAGAGCATCAGCATGTCTGGGTCATCCCTCCCGGACTGATGCTGTGGTACGAGAGAGAAACAAAGACGCTGTTTATTCTGTTTATTGTTTAAATGATTGAATAGCACCGCACAGACGACACTGTCTACTATTAACTATTGAGAATACAGCTGTTTTCATGAACCATATGAATTACATGTCAGAGTTATGATCCATGATTGGATTCATGTGGTGAGTCAGCCTCAGTCAGTGTGGATGAAAGGCGGGAGAATGACTGATATTTCTTTAGACCATTGAGCCACAGATGACGTGGAAATATCAGTGACGCGTTTATATGACAAAACAACTGGATCATGGAAATTTAAAGGGATAGTCCGGGTGTTTTGAAGTGGGGTTGTATGACGTACTTATCCATAGTCAGTGTATTACCTACAGTAGGTTGCGGTCGGCTCGCCCCCAGTTTGGAGAAGCAGACAGAGTTTACAGAACGGAAGCAAAGCAATTTACAAACTGGGGGGCGTGCCGGCCGTCATCTATTGTAGGTAATACACCTACTACTTTTTGGATAAGTACCTCATACAACCCCACTTCAAAAAACACCCGAACTATCCCTTTAAGTCATCCCAAAAAAAGTCAGCAAATCCGATCCCGTGCAGCTCCGCCTCAAAGCCATTTAATACAAAGTGTTTAAGTGGTCTCTGCTAAGCAGCCCAGTGAAGGGTTAACTTCGTGTCGATGCGGCGTTAGAGTTGTGGCCCGGGGAGCATCAGAGGTCGCACACATCAACGGCTGCACCGACTGACACGGAGAAATGAGTGTTCATGTGTGAACATGGGAAGTGCATGCAACTGTAACTGTACTGTAGGAAATTATGCAACTACATACTGGCAGTGTTCATCTTCTTTAGTTTCATTCTGTGTTCAGCTGTATTTAAAAGGTTCCTTTAAGTTCAACATGCCAAAAGTAATTAGAGAGAGATCCAGACTAAGGTTATGATATTGTGTCCTGTCTTTAAACCAGCGAGATGCAGCATCATCAGACCAAAAAGCCATGCACGTTTACAATTAGAGTACAATGAAAGCTTTGAAAAAAAGAGCTTCCCGTTGCTGCTTATTGTCTCAAGCCTTCATAATATATTTAAGTTCTTTTTTTATTGCCACTCAGTCAGTCCTGCTATTACGAAATGATCCATTTATGATCATATTAGGGGTTTGGTTTAAGCCAGACTGATGTAAGACTGTTCCGCTAGAAGTATCCTGGGAAAACATTAAGCTGGTTATCAATAATTTATGTTGGTTTTTTTTCTAGTTTAGCAGTTTTTTTTTATCAAAAGGTAATTGTTTAAATGACAAAGCTTCGCTGTTTATCTGTTGGGAGGATGCACATTGACATTTTAAATTGTCAGGCAAATGAAACCGAGAATATACTGAGAATACAATGGGATCCCAATAGCTGAAACTTGAGGGGACAGAGAAAAAACAGTTCAGTTCCTCTCTATTTTGTACTTCATTGTAAGTTAGATCACACACCTCTCTAAAGCGGTAACACAGACAGTTTCTGTTCAAAGGAAAGTCACTGTCAATGTGGCGGTAATGTGTATTTTGAAGTCAGGGCTCGTGAAGATTTGATTGAAGACGTCGTTGTATATCAGTTATGGTAAGAAAATCTCTCTTGCTTTTTAAAATGTTTGGCTCCTTTCCACGAAGTGCCATTTTCTGTTCCCGTACTTGATTCTGATGCAAAGGGAATGTGTTTATTACGCTCACACAGTGGTAAACACGGATGAAAAATAACTTAATAACACTGTGCTAGATAGATGCTGAAAGACCAGGCAGATTACGGGAATCATGTAAATAATGATCCAAGTTCTGTGCGGTTCTTCTTCAAAGCTGTTTACAGTTCAGTCCTGACCAATTAGGAACCTAAAAATCTGCAACATCTGAGGATTTAAGGTCTCAGTTTTCTTTTGGGCCAGTATTTAATATGACCCTTTTTAATCAGCACCAGGTACTAATGAGCCACAAGAACTAATTAGGAACTAAAAGTTATTTAGCATATTATGAGGCTTTGAGACAGACAATCCCTGGTGTCAAACAAAGAAAGTTAGCTGATCTAACTTGGCTGTGTTAGATAGGTTAGATAGGCTACTGCATTAATTGTGTTCATGTTTAAAACACTAATTGTACGTGTCCACTGGGGTGTTTTTTATCGCGAGGGGACGCGCCGCTTCCCAGCGTTGGACGCTTGGTGGGCTGCCACTAGACACAACACACGCTCCTGATTGGACAAACGCTTTCAGTTGGTTGCTATCTGCAACCACACCACTAGATTTTACCAACACTGTCCCTTTAAAGCTTTAGCATACTAACATAAACTAATGACACCGACATTGCCATCCCTAGAGCCACGCCTGATGGGGTGCTACCTTCACCTTTTCCCATGTTTTTGATTTAGTCTAAGCATCCAGTTGGATAGTGGGAAGTATAATTGTAGTTTCTTTCATATTTGCCTACCACCTTCTACACTATACACTATCTGTTACTGACTTACTACTGGTGTTAAACTGAAGATTATTCAGTCAATCACCATCATCAGACAATATGTCCGCCTTGTTTTTCTGTGTTGCCTCGTTGTTGTAGTTTGCAGAGGACCAGCGTCTCCGACAAAAACATCATCCGTCGTGGGTTTGTTTGATAAAAGTGGAGCCGTTTGTCCCTCCGAGTAGAGTAAACAATAAAGCACTGGTGGACTGGATACCACATCCAAAGAGGGTGGCACTAGATAGGTTGCTATGGAAACAAGGACTGATTCATGGGTCGGGGGTCTTGAGAAGCTCAGGGATTTGTGATTCGTACAAAGGCGGCGAGTGATACGTGTCCAAGTTCAACCCGCGCTGTGTGTTGGTGGAGAGCAGGAGTGTTTCTGGCTGAGCCTGGAAGTTCAGCTTGTTGTTGGAACAGCATGAAGGCAATCTGTGATTTTTTTTTTTTTTAGAAAAACAACCTGCTGCCAATAATCTGCACTCCCACTTTAAGACAGTGGAGAGAATTGATTGTTCGCACCTTTTCAAGGCGTTGTGAAAACATGCAGATGATGCTGCACCTAATGATTGCAGATAGGCGTAGACAAACATCATTTGTGCCCACATGGGTAAATGATGTTTGAGAACGTTCGCAGGTTCCCAGAAGGAAACATGAGCAGGGTTTTAATGTCAGCAGCCCTGGCACCGTACAAGACGGTGCACAGAGGCTTCTCTATGTGTGACCCAGCGCTCAGTGTGTCAGATGGGGACCACACATGGCCGGAAATGTCTTGTATTGTCAGGGAGAGAGAAGCCTGGACCATTTTTCATCACTCCGCTTCTGCAGCATCTCTGTATCATTTGAAGCAAACAACATAATAATCAAGCCTCACTCTTTTCACAGTCCAATGTTATACATATTGTTCAATCATATACGACCACAACCTATTTGTAGCACTAGCCATCCATAGAAACATTTGGCACTCTTCTATCTGCATGCACGCAGGGCCAGAGCTCCCACTGAGGTCGCTGAGGTCATGTCCTCTGGCTCGTTCCTAACCATCCTGACCATTCTAGAAAAATTAAATAAAATGAGGTTACAGTCTTTCTCCACCAGAGTTACATTCCTGGCATTGCAGATAATTCTTTTGATAGCTAGGCAGCACAGGGGGAATCTTCACTGTGGCCCTGCATACATTAATGTGCATCCTGCCTGTTTCCAGTAATTTAACCTTCACCTTCCCAGTCCCTCCTTGTATTAGCATTTAGATTTATGTTGGATTTTGAACGTTTCTTCCTATATGTGCTCATTTCCATCAAACGCTGTGCGCCTCGAGCTCTGCCAGGGAGGACTGCAGGCTGAAACACCGTCTTGTGTCGGCTTGTTTCGGAGCATTGCATGAAGAGAGCCACACCACCAAACTACAATGCATATTATTGTGGATTTAAACGGTTAAAACTTCAACGTGATTGTTGCCATTTTGTTTCCACAAAGGAAACAGTGTCCTTCCAACGTATTCATGTTGAAATATTAACGTCACACAGCTCAGGCAGTTGTTATTTTAAAGAGAACATCAAATATAATCAATAGTTTAGTTTAGTTTAAAAAAAATGTAGTGCACCAAAACATAAACTCGGATGGCTGTTGTTCTCTACCATGTGTCCACTATTAGGCCCTTACAAATTTAACAACATAAACAGTCTAAATGGGTCCCTTTGTATTTCCTGTTGCAATGTTTGTTAATACAGTAGCTGACAGGAAGTAAACTTGGACCACAGCCGTTGCCCTAGCAACAGAATGGCAATGAAAAGGTCTATAATGAGACAGAGAACAATGCCGAAAGTGATCAAATGCTGCGTCAGACAGTATTAAACAATGATGTGTTACAAAGCCTTGTTTTGATGATCCACTCCGTATTCACAAAAACCTTTAAGAGAAACTGGCTAAAACTGCATTCAGCAACACTTCCTGTTAACAGAGAGCCCCTCCAGTGTCCTCAAATGTCTTCTAGATGATATAAGTGCATGTAAGCACCTCGACACCACACATTAGCATATCTTGAAACACTATTGAAACTACTGATAACAGTATATTAGTTATAAGTTATTCAACTTTCCTAATTTGTTTAAAGCTTTTTAAAGGCTTTTCAGCAGCAAAATGGAAACGTCTGTGTGAGTGTGAGAGCAGGCAGGGAAGGGAAACAAAGATTTCTCGTAACTTCCTCACTTTGCTCTATAGCATTTTTGTTTTGCGTGCGTGTGTGCGTATGTGTGAAGCTTTTTCTGGTAGCAGCTCTGCACCGCTGCACCTGCTCTTTAGGCTGCAAGCGCCGAGAGACGAGATGCGTGTGAAAAAAGCTAGACAGGAAGAAGGCTCGTACCTTATTGAGAGCAGCAAAAGGTTTCAGCTCGAGTTGATTGACGTCAGTTTGGTCAAAGACGGGGGCAATCTGCCACGGATGATGACAGAAACGGGCTGATCTGTACCTGAAAAACGAAACACTTATTCGGTAAGTCGCAGGCAAAGCTTAAAACGTTGAATCTTTAAAACTTTAAAAAAGGGAAGCACACTGCTTCATACTCTTTAGCACAAAACTGTTGCCTTTAAATTACTCTTAACCTCTTCTTTGACTTAGAATAAAAACAGCTGTTTGAAAATACTATATCGGTAGTTATTAACAATTGTTGTTTATATATTCTTTTAAATTCTGGTGCCGGAGTGAACTAACAACACTGTGTCTGTTTGTGTGTGAACGTATGTGAGAGTGGGAGACAGTTTACACTTATTTTTTCGTGTGTTGGCAGAGTGTCAGTGAGCCAGGAAGACCCCCTCCCCTCTGTTAATACTGTCTATTGTGAGCGTGTGCTGGCTGGATGTGCTGAGCATTAGGTCCGCTATGGAACTATTTAGGGAAACTTTGGAACGGAAAGTGTGTAAAGGAAAGAATAATAATGAAAGAAAACAGAGGTACAAGGCATTACTCAACAATAAAACACACGTCAGACCTGCCTGCTGCTTCATTGTTGGAATTCAATACTTGTTTATCAAAGCCTTTCTTGTCCACAAAGTGTTTCTGTGTACTCCGTGACAAGCTGCCACGGGTTGAATATAAAGCTGTCGATTAAGAGAGCAGCAGTGTGGTTGAATGATGAGGTTAAAAAAGACATTTCCTTCTCTTTCTTTTTCTACAGGTGGCCAGTGGACCAGACCAAAAGGGAAGCAGCCGGCACTGAAGAGTGCAGACGAATGGATGTCATGTTAGGAGGGTTGATAGAGACAGAGTCTCTCCTACACAGATGAATCGGGCTCCAGTGATGATCCTCTCATCCTTACTCCGCCGGAATGAGCACCCCGCAACTGGAGCACCACCGAAACACACATCTGCACACCTGGACGGACCCCTGCGACGAGACACAGCTGCGTATTCTCCTCAGTCTTCTTCATTTACACTTAAGAACTTGTGATAACAGAGTGCGGCACCACACAGAGACGTCTACGAGAGCCCAAGGGTTGAGGAAGTTCAACCATCTTAAGTGGTGTGAATGAGGACTAAATTTGTTGCTTTCGCTCAGAGGGGTTTTTCGTCTTCGAGCGCGGTGCTCCTGTTCCACGCCAGCACCGTAGAGACCAGGACAGACGTTGTACTGGGAGAGCAGGAAGCTGTGGACCACAGTGGAGAAAAGATTGTTGGACCGGAGTCGGCTTCTCGGGCACCATGCAGTCAGATGACCTCTTCATCCGCAAGTTTCGCCGTCAGAACATGCGGCCGCCTATCGCCACCGTCAACTTTGACCCCAAACGGGAAGCGGGTGTAGTGGAGTGGCCGCCGAGGAGGGAGGCCGATGGAGCCGAGGAAGACAGCCTCACTCCGAGCCGCGTGGGGCTGACGCTGAGGTCGGTGGGCCGGGGCCACATCATGCAGAGGAGTAACAGCGATGTAACCTTAGGAGACTTGGACTCCTCCGGGAAGGCGGGGGGGAAAGCGGCCCGGGCGGCTGGCGAGAAGGTGGGTGCGGGGGCTCAGGGAGACGGGGGCGTGCTGCTACACAGGGAATACGGCAGCCTGTCCTCACTGGAGAGACAGACTCAAGCCCTGGAGCCGATGCCAGACGACCAGGGGCCCCTGAGTCCAAACGCCCTCCGCTTCAGAGACCCTTTCCTGCTTTTAGGCCTGCAGGGCAACCCTCCGGAGCCTGACGGGTTCTTTCGGGGTCTGTCTGTTCCCGTAGGGGACTCCCCAAAACCTGCCAAGCCGCCAAAGCCTGAAGGTCTAAGTAAGAAGGCCAAACCCCCTCATATTCCTCAACCAGGTCCGTATGACAACCTCGGGGGCGGCGCCTGGGTGAGGAACTTTGCCCACTACGACGTTCAGAGCATCCTGTTTGACCTCACCGAAGCGGCCACGAACAGAGACAGCATCGGACGGAAAAAGAACATCACCTCAGGAGCGTCGGCCGCCTCCCAGCTGCGCCCCCTCTCCCAAGCCACCCCGTCCTCACCCGCACAGGGCGGTGGAGGCAACGGGGTCCTCGCAGATGACCCCGAGCAGTCGCTGCTGGACGAAGGCGACGGCAACGACAACGAGCTCCTGCTCAGCTGCCCCCACTTCCGCAATGAGACGGGGGGAGACGAGCAGGTGGGTCTGAGTCGATCCCAGTGGAGGCGGGGACTCTGGTCGAGCCTGCGAACCCCCAATGATGCGGTGTCGGTCCTGGAGGAACCCAGAGAGAGTCACGTCCAGCAGCAGGGCAAGAGCAACTACTTTATAGAGCACGCAGACCTGGGAGCCCATTACTATCGCAAATATTTCTACATGAAAGGTACGTGTAGTGCAAGTCGATTTTAACTGACTCTGTTTATGCTAAGTCAGTGGAGGGAATAATAAGACCGGGATTAAAAATCAAATCACTGTCCAGCTTAACAACAAAAAGTAGTACACTACTGTGGTGCTATTTAATCACGGATGATGGTCAGAAAATCCGATACCAATCCAATCTTCTTCCTTCTCTTAAACAACTTTAATAAATGTAATAACTTTAGTTATTTTGCAGGTTCAGATCATTAATACAAAATATAATCAACCATTAAATGATGATGTATTATTATAGATTAAACTACCCAGCCGTATATAACAACATTAAAATGAGCTCCACCGTTAAGAGCTGCAACATTAAAGTGATGAACACATTAATGCATCAATAAGTAGAATACAATATATAATATATATCATTCTGCATAATGAGTACTTTTACTTTTGGTACTTTAAATATATTTTGATGCTCATACTGTTGTACTTTTACTTATAATTTTTTGAATGCTGAACTTTTACTTGTAACAGAGTATTTTATACTATAGTACTACTTTTACTTCAGTAGAGATCGGAGTACTTCTTCCAACACTGTATGTTAACATTCGTTTATTGAAATATTAAGTTCAGGACGGACTTTGGGGACAGTTGATAGGATTAAGTCCTGGGAGCGAAGACAGTAACTTCCCGTACTTTTTTGAAGGATGTAGATCCGTAGCTAAGATGAAAGCATATCAGGAATAGCCTTATAAATAAGAATACGCCAGTGGTTCAGTCTATGGGTGGACCATCCTACCCGAGCATACAAAGAGCAATCTCAGCGCTCCATGGTTGACCGTATCCAGCATGCGTTCAGTTCAGGGGACGGTTCAAAGAAAATATGAATAACTCTGGGAAGGGTCTTGTTTTTTTTATAAAATAAAATATAAGATACAGCCCCCGTCTCCTCCCTAGTAATTTTCTGACAGTCACAACACAGTTATATTTACGTGACGTGCGTTGTCTTCACAGAACACCAGAACTTCTTCGGCATGGACGATCGCCTCGGTCCGGTGGCCATCAGTTTCCGTCGAGACGAGAAAGACGGATCCAGCGGAGCTCAGTACAATTACAGAATCATCTTTCGCACCACAGAGGTAAACCGGCACTTTTCTCCCCTCTCAAAGCTGCCCTCAAGTTCAGTTGTGTGTAAAATCGATTTGACTGGATGTGCTGACTGTGAATCGTGTCCTTCAGATGAAGACACTGCGAGGTTCCATCCTGGAGGAGTCCGTGCCTTCCGCCGCCCGTCACACGACCCCCAGGGGCTTGTCTCCCAAGAGGCTGCTGGAGTTCATCATGCCTGAGCTGAACCTGCACTGCCTTCGCTTGGCATCAAACTCCCCCAAGGTCCGGGACACCCTGCTGAAACTGGACGAACAGGGGGTGAGTGAGGCCGCGTCTGCTGACACCACAGAGTGCTGCATGTGTCAGACAGGATATCGGATAGTCACAAATAGCAGCAAAAAGTTCTTTTTTTGAAAGGTCTTATGTAAAAGTCTATCAGTGATCAATCAGGTGTGTTTAGATGTGAAAGTGCAGTTATTTTATCTCTGCCACCACATTGACTGCTCACTCACCATGGAGTACTGCAGCTAATTTTGTCTGGTGCTATTTTTTTATGTAAAACAGGTGCACTATAAAAAAAGGGTTCAATAAGCTGTCGCTTCAGCTTCACTTTCTCAGTCTGTATTATACGTCTGCGTTGTTTTTTGAATGTTTTTTTTGTTTTTCTTTTCTTACATCACAAATTGTTTGTGTAATCATTTACAGACTGAAAATCAAATTAATTTCAATCTATTTTTCAATCTTATTTTTTTGTCCTCAGGGTGCTTATGTTGACAAACACGCAAAAAGAATGAAGAACTGCGATGAAACTGATGAAATTAGGAAAAGCTCATTTCCAAGTTCAAGAAACTGCGGCCAAAACTGTCACATCATACATTATTTTTCTGTTGATCACATAATCATTTAAGCACTATTGCACGGGTAGAAACTAGGGCTGTCAATCGATTCAAATATTAAATCGTGATCATGATTCATCGCAAATTAATTGCACATTTTTTATCTGTTCAAAATGTACCTTAAAGGGAGATTTGTCAAGTATTTAATCCTCTTATCAACATGGGAGTGGGCAAATATACTGCTTTATGCAAATATATGTATATATTCATTATTGGAAATCAATTAACAACACAAAACAATGACAGATATTGTCCAGAAACCCTCACAGGTACTGCATTTAGCATAAAACATATACTCAAATCATAACATGTCAAACTGCAGCCCAACAGGCAACAACAGCTGTCAGTGTGTCAGTGTGCTGACTTGACTATGACTTGCCCCAAACTGCATGTGATTATCATAAAGTGGGCATGTCTGTAAAGGGGAGACTCGTGGGTACCCAGAGAACCCATTTACATTCACATATCTTGAGGTCAGAGGTCAAGGGACCCCTTTTGAAATGGCCATGACAGTTTTTCCTCGACAAAATTTAGTGTAAATTTGGAGCGTTATTTAGCCTCCTTTGTGACAAGCTAGTATGACGTGGTTGGTGCCGATGGATTCATCAGGTTTTCTAGTTTCACATGATTCCAGTATCCGAAAGATCAATTGCGTTAATGCGTTAAAGAAATTAGTGGCGTTAAAACGATGAAAGAGAACCACTAGCTCCTCCTCTGAGGTTAACTACTTCAAAAAAGGAATGAATATCTTCAATAAAATAAACTCTCAGTCTGAAGCATTGAGCCGAAACTCTGAAGGGGATTAATAGGTTTAATAGAGTTATGTGTGCTGTGAAGGAGTATAACATTTTCTAGTATAAATTCATTCAGACAAGCCTTTTAGCTGTGAAGTATGATGTCAAATGATCCGGATGCCCTATAAGATGAAAGGTCCTGGCCAGGATAATTATAAACTTTGCTCTCCTCTCTGTCTTCTGATGCAGCTGAATTTCCAGCGAAAGGTTGGGGTGATGTACTGCCGGGCCGGGCAGAGCTCGGAGGAAGACATGTACAACAACGAGAGCTCGGGCCCGGCGTTTGAGGAGTTCCTGGATCTGCTCGGGGAACGCGTGCGGCTGAAGGGCTGGGAGAAATACCGAGCTCAGCTGGACATCAAGAGTGAGCTGAAACCCCCACCCCGCCCCCATCTATTGGCTGTATCTCACCTTGTCGCAGCACCGTTATCCGAAGGGCATCAGTGCACCACTGAAAGCCTGAGATAACTCCTATCTAGCCACATGTAATCTGAGTAATGCCTGCAAAATAGCATAGTCACTGCTGATTATCTGAGAGCTGTTTTCCCCTCAGTGAGCGGCAGACAACAGCAAATAGGACAGATTTCACCCCGACTGTGACAGTTTAGTCTTTCGTTCAGAGACGTTGACTGATTTTGCTAAATCCCTCTCTGTCTGTCTCTTTGTGTGATGTGTGTTTGTGTAGCGGACTCAACCGGGACACACTCCCTCTACACGCGCTACCAGGACTATGAGATTATGTTTCATGTGTCCACGATGCTGCCCTACACGGCCAACAACACACAACAGGTACAAATATAACCCATGTTTATTTAAACAGAGATATAACATATGATTTCCCTTCTCCTGCCTTTTGTGTTTTTCCATCTCGTGGAATTCACAGAATGACATTTTTCCTCAAACGTTTCACCTCTGTTCGTAAAAAAAAGAAATTGCATCAGCCTCGGTGCAGCCTTCATTACCCATCTCTGTTCAGACTGTCATGCTTTGGTAAAGGCTTTAGAGAAAGTCTCTGTACTCCGCAACAAGCATGACATAAAAATCCTGCCCCCCAGTGTTCACTCCCACCACGGACGGTATTCACTGTCGCCTCTCAGGCAGGCTTCCTGTTCAGCTGACTGTCACTTCTTTATGTGCCGTCTGCGGTTTAAGCCTGTTTGCCGTCACTTACAAAGAGACTAGACACGACGTGCTAATATAGATTAAAGGTTTAATTATAACAAAACATGGTAGTCACGAAGCCCTGAGATTCCTCTTTAAAGAGCTTGGGATGTATTTATATCTTGATCATTTGAAAAAAAAAAAAATCTAGTTTCAGTTTTATTTATTTTTTATTTTGTAAGCAGTGGTATTTCATCATAAAAAAAACATAAGCAATGAACTTGAAGTTACAAAATTCTGTAATTTCCCAAGTACAGTATTAGTACATAGTGTTGAGTTGTGCTAATAACACTAGCAACATCATGGTCATGGACATGCAAGCTTATTTAAAAAATTATATTTACTGCTGCTTATTTTATTTATTTTATTTTATTTATTTTATTTATTTTATTTATTTTATTTATTTTATTTATTTACTTAGCTTTACGACTACTCTTTTCACAAGTTAGCCACTATTTCAATTAACAGCTTTGATTTTTTTATCATTTTGTTTATTGTACATTAGTTATTGCCTTGGAGAAAATACATATAATCACCAAATGTTCACACTTATACTACATACAGTAGATAATGTAGCTACAGAATCACTAATAAAGTTACATAAAACCACACAAAACGTTAAAATAGAACCATTTAAATGGGTTGATAAGTAAAACATTATTATTATTATTATTATTATTGCAGTTTATTTGAACTCCCCTACGTCAAGATATAAAAAATATATATATATTTTGCTTATTAGGAGTAATCTCTTTGGCTGCCTGCGATATAAAACTTGTCAAACTGTTCCACTGAGATATGGCTTGTTGTTAGTTTACTAAAATAAATCTCTCTGTGTCTCTGTTTTGCCTCGCCAGTTGCTGAGGAAGCGACACATCGGTAACGACATCGTGACGATCGTGTTCCAGGAGCCCGGCGCTCTGCCCTTCACTCCAAAGTCCATCCGCTCCCATTTCCAACATGTCTTCATCATCATTCAGGTTCATGAGCCCTGCACGGAAAACACCTACTACAGGTCTGACTTGATCCTATCTCGAACACTCTTAAATAAATAAGTCACCCCCCTAACCCTCCTTTTACAGGCTGAAATCTCTTGAGACGATAAATCCACTGGGTCCTATGTGTCAGAGGAAGTAGTGAACTATAATAAGTTCTGCATTTTAAGGAAAATACACAAAAATAGATCATAGACAATTTTACTCACCATATCATTCATGATATGCATGTAAATCAACGTAAAGATTACTGGTTACTATGTGCACGTGTCTCATACATCAGGAGGAAACACCGCTCTGTGCTCCACTGCAGCAGATTCAGTGTGAATGTTTGTGATGCTGGAGAGCGCTACACAACAGTCAAGCACTGAAAAACAAGACATAGATCGAATGCTTCTGCTGCATCCTCTCTCTTAGTCTGTCATTGCTGTTTTTCCTCTCTCCCTCTCAGGGTAGCTGTGACACGCTCTAAAGACATGCCTCTATTTGGTCCGCTGTTCCCCAAGGGCGCCCGATTCCCTCGCTCGCTTGCCTTCAGAGACTTCCTCCTGGCGAAGGCAGTGAATGCTGAAAACGCAGCGGAGAAGTCGGAGAAGTTCCGCTCCATGGCCACCCGCACGCGGCAGGAATACCTGAAGGACCTGGCTGAAAACTATGTGACCACCACGCCCATTGACTCGTCCACCAAGTTCCCCCTGCTCTCTCTGGGAGGCAAGCGCAAAGACAAGCTGAAGGGCGCCAAGGGGGCCGAGCTGCACAGTGCCGGGGCGCTGGTGTGGGCCGTGATGGTCAACTGCGGAGATGATGGGGAGGCGGGAGAGCTCAGGCTCCCCTGTCTGCTCGGGGTGTCGGCTGAGTCGGTGGTGCTCATTGAGAGGTGCACACGCAGGGTTGTGTTTAACTGCTCCTGTCGAGATGTCATCGGCTGGAAGGCGGTGACGGAGACTAAGGAGGGGGGTCCCTGCTTGGATATCTTCTATGAGCGCGGGGAGTCGGTGTCAATCAGTGTGATGGAGACCCAGGCGGAGGATATACGAGAGGTGGTGCAGAGGCTAGAGGTAGGTGATTGTGTCGGTACTTTTACATTTTGCAGTGGGCGGTTCACGTCTTTCTGATTCATTCATCTTCTTCTGCTCGTCTGCAGCTGGTGACGCGGGGCTGCGAGGCTCTAGAGGTAACCCCCCTGCGCGACGGAGTCGGGCAGCCCGGCTTCCTGATGAACGAGGAGGGCTTCGTGACGGAGCTGCAGCGGTTCTGCTACGCCGAGAGCGGAGGCCTGCAGCTGTGGGCTCGCGTGGTGCGGCTGTGCGGACACTCGCTGGTTCACCTGAGCCCCGACGAGAGGACCAGGCTGCTGCGCACCGCGCACAAGATCCACATCACTGTCATCCCGCCGGACGAAAACGGCAAGCCTCGCAGGTGGGTGAGGCTGGAGATGGAGGAGAGGGAGTCACTTTTGGGTGAACAGACACAGGGAGAGACTGGAGAAGGGCCTCATGGGTACAAAGCATACTCTAGAAAGTGTCCCAGTGAGAAGGTGAGAGAGAGGAGGGGGTTAGTGGGAAACCAGAGAGGTGCCACTCTGGGGTCACAGCTCACTCTGCTGCTGATGATGGCCTGTAGTCAGTGTCACACCAGCTGTCTGACAAGCAATCAATCTCTCTAATGATCTTTAATCCCACTGTTAACACTGAAGTCATAGAGAGGGCAGAAACAGCTGTGGACAGACAATATTAAAGTGGACACCTCTGCAGCTCTTTACTTTAGAGCAACATTTTAAAGGTGGCAGCAGAAGCATCCTCAGAGAATCCCACTGCTTTATTTATATTTCAGTCCGGATATGCTTGTTCTGTGACAACAAAGCACAAATTGCCACAAAGATGTCATCATTCTTGATAGGAAGTGAGGCTCTGCAATCCCAAATGGACAAAAGCGCTTTTTTCCATTTGTTTTTGGCTTCTAGATAAATGTATGACTCAACAGTGCTACGAGCAGCTGGACGGAAAGAGAGAGGCGTGATGGCTTCCTTCTTACGAAGCACATTGTTGTTTTATGTTCTGCAGAAGTTTCTCTGAGCTGTACCAGAAAGCCATCAACGACGCGGAGTGTAAACCTGGCGAGGATCAGTCTGGAGAGGCCTGGGTGCTGGACGAGAGGGAAGAAGAGGAAGAGGAGGAGGAGGAGGAGGAGGTGGTGGTGGTGGAGGAGGTGGAGGTGGTGGAGGAGGAGGAGGAGGACAAGCTGAAGGCGAGTGGGGTCAACGAAGCAGACGTGACGGAGGTACAGGTGGAGGCCGAAGAGGGCGGAGGGCAGTCGTGTGATATAGGTCAAAGTGAGAGAAGTCTTGGCCCGCTCCTCACGCCGCCCAGCTTACCGTTGATACGAGCCACTTCTCTTCAGGACCATCCGGCCAATCAGAGCCAGGAGGGCAGCGGCTCGCAGCTCACACGCAGCTGCTCTTTGGAGAGGCAGCCGTCCTACAGGGATACGTGTGATGGGTGAGTGTTACCATCTCACCGTTCGTTCAAGCTGTTGTGGCCTGACATGGAGGCATCATAAGATAATATGAATATATGCGACATCTCTCCAGCTACATCTGCAAACTGGGAGACCATCAGGTAAAAGGGCTCTTAAATCATCCAACACGGATGGCTGAAAATATCCTCAAACTGAAGCTGACTCATCACAATTTAATCCCTGAATCTGTGCGTCACTTTTCCTGCTGAGGACAAGGCACGGAGTAAGGACACCAAGCACTCCGCTTCACTGAACTGTGTTAACTTAATGCCAACGTTTTCAAATGATGTTTCACATTAGAAAGTTCACTTAGATGTTCCCTTTTCTATTTGAATGTTTTTTTTAATAACTCTACTCTAGTGCAACTATTTAGATGGTTGTGCTGTATATCTTCAACTCTTCCGCAGTCTTTTCCAGACCATTAAAGTTGATAGCAAGTCAAGTAAATGACAACAAGAAAGCACATTTGTTTCCATTAAACACTTATATTATGGCCTGCACTGTGCACTATTTCCTCATCCTCTTGAGTAAGGTCCTTCTCTGACAGTCACACGAATGTTTGCCAAGCATTAAGCTCCAAGAGAGAAAAAACACCTATATGTCAAAGCAGCAGGACGTGTGTGTATCTGCCTTACAAATAATTAAAAGCACAGCGGTGGGTTTCACCTCGAGAACTCCAAAAAGCCACCATAGCTCGAAGAGGCAATTGTGCATAAAGGAAATATTCATGAGGATAATATTTAACTCTGCCGCTCACCAAAAGGATTCCGACTGCTTTTTTTATTGTCACGCAAAGCCGAACCGAACGTTTTGACCGAAGCCGCATCAGATATGATATATTTGATAGATGATTTTGTGACCGCAGGACAGCAAACATCAATCCGGCCTTAAATCTGAGCCATCCTGGAGATTACTTGTCTAAGTGCCCCAGTTTCTGTTTTGACCTCTAGATTGGATAAAAAAGAAAAAAATGTCAACAGCAGATTTGCTTTGTGGTTTTTTTCCCCCCACCACCACCACTACATCTCTCCCTCTCTGCACGGTGGACAGGCACGTGTACGACAACGTGGTGCTGAAGGGTGAACGCCACATCTACGAGAACATCGGCGAGCTGAGAGACGCCACACCTGATCTGATCCTGGCTGTCAAACCCAAGGTTCCCCTGGAGGACGAACAGGTGACGGACTGAGACGAGAGGACATCTGAGTGGTTTCTCTCCCAGCGCTCCATCCCCCTCTCTGACAGTGTCGTTTCCCCTCTGTCTCCATCTCCATCTCTATCTCTATCTCTATCTCTTTCTTTATCTCTTCTGTCTTCAGTTCACGGCCGCTGAGTTTGGTGATGACAGCGCTTCGGTGAGTGACTCGTCTTCCCGGTTGTCATGTTTAGACCGAGCTGAAAGAAATTCACGAGCCCTAAGTCTTCATAACTCCATCACCAAGAGTAAGTATTTCCCTATTCCTGCTGATTTAAAAAAAAAATAAATTAAAATATATATTTATAATCCCTTTAACAAAAGGATTGGCAGCATGTTAAATAAAATAATTAAATGTGTGTAAATGAATTAGGAGAACATAAAGAGATGTTATGACCCTGATCATGCACTCAAAACAAAGCTCCTTTCTCAGACACAACAGCTGACACGACTGCTCAAATGATGCCAAAAATGGAACAATTACACATGTTTGCAAATCGTCTCCGGCCTGATTTGATCCTGAAAGTCCCTTTTTTCCAGATTTTTTTTCTGCCTTAAACCCCTCTCTTCATTATCCTCCCCACTGCATCCCCCTTTGTCCCTCCTCTTTCATCCACGCTGCGCCCTCTCCCACTAATCTAATATCACCCCTGCTCTGCTGCCACCCCCCGCCAGGGCCGGGATAAAAGGGGGGACAGATGGGTAGTGGGAGGGGTGGAGTTTTAGGCAGCCCCAAATCAAGGAGCCCCTCTTTACACCATCTGCTCTGCCTCCGCTGAGACCATGAGACTCATCATTTAACTGCTATAAGAGCACGCTTGCTCATCCTCTTCATCTGATTCTTCTGATTTCTGCGGGGGCGGCCCCCCTGGAGCCTCTGATTGTTTTACATCACGTTCTTTCACAGGAAGTCTGTTGAAATGCATCACAACCTTTTGAAGTAAAAGATCAAACTCAAGTCCTTAATAGATCTTAAAAAAGGACCAATTGTGGCATCTTTAAAAAAAGATTTTGTATTAGTTTTTATTAAATTTGAATGCAATAATAATCTGTTATTCAAATTATATTTAGATCATTATCTTTTACTTGTATCTGTTGTATTTCAGTATGCTGCTTAAATGTCAAAAAGATTTTACAAATTCAGAAACCTAATTCAGTGAAACATCCTACATACATCATAACATTTCCTCCTTGTCCCTCTATGTTCTGCCTCTGAATCTGACCAGCATTAACACAGCAGCATCCCCCAGTGGTGGCTCTTTATTACTGCTCAAAAGTCTGCAGTCACCACTCTTCTGCTGTATTGTCCTGTTAAATCTCGACCTCTTTCTCTCAGTTCTCTCAGAGACGACAGATTCGACTGAGGAGGAGTGGCAGTCCATCGCTGACCTGGCCACAGCCTGCCGCGGCATCCTGGAGGCTTTGTCACGAGAGGGTGAGCAACTATTTATATACAGTACATGCACACCTCACTTACTGCATTTATAGATGTAAAAAAAACTGTTAGTGGTTGCAAAATCACAAATACCAAGAGAAAGAGTTTCCCTGTGTTTATCTCATCCTTCCACAATCTTAAGATTCAAGTTAGATCGACTCTGAATGTTTGTATAACTGTAATGTTTGATGGACTGGCATATAATTCATTGCATTTACAATATATGACCAAAAGTATCTTGACACCCCTGGCTGTTTTATTTTCGAAAGCTTAAAGCTTAAAGGTATACTCTGCAGGCTTTTCCCAAAAGAACTATGTCTAGACTCATACAAAAGTGTAATCCCTCTCAATCATCACTTATGACCCCGTAGAAGTGTGTGGAAGTCTGTATCTGCAGAGACCCGGCCTTCCCGCTGGCTAGATCTTCTTCTTATTTTGTTGTGTTCTGAATGTTTCTGGGCATCAGCATTTGGGCACAAGGTGTGTGCAAGAGGAAGCTTTGAAAATGGCGGACACAGCGCCGGAAAAACGTTTTTGGTTGAATTTCACTTTTGTGTCTTAGCAACCGCGATCAGGGGGCGTGGGCTTCTGGTGTCGTTGAGCCGAGGGGAGGAAGGGCCATATATTAATGTTGTGTTTACAAACATCCATCCATGCATTTTCTTCCGCTTACCCGGGTCGTGGCGGCAGCAGGCTAAGCAGGGAATTCCAGACGTCCCTCTCCCCAGCAACGTTTTCCAGCTCTTCCTGGGGGACCCCGAGGCGTTCCCAGTACAGACAAGATATTTAATCTCTCCAGCGTGTCCTGGGTCTACCTGGGGGCCTCTTACCAGTTGGACGTGCCCAGAAAACCTGATCAGATGCCCGAACCACCTCAGCTTACCCTTTCGACATGAAGGCGCAGCAGCTCTACTCTGAGCTCGCTCCGGATGTCTGAGCTCCTCACCCTCTCTATGGAGGAAGCTCATTTCGGCCGCTTGTATCCGTGATCTCATTCTTTTGGTCACTACCCAAAGCTCATGACCATAGGTGAGGGTTGGAAACTAGATGGACCGGTAAATCAAAAGCTTTGCCAGTCCGGTACAGCGCCCGCATAACTGTAGACGCTGCATCGAACCGCCTGTCTATCTCCCGCTCAATTTTTTCCTCACTCGTGAACAAGACCTCGAGGTTCCTTAAACTCCCTCGCTTGGGGCAAAGACTTACTCCCCACCCGGAGGGCGCAATCCACCGGTTTCCGGCAGAGAACCATGGCCTCAGGCTCTGAGGTACTGACTCTCATCCTGACCGCTTCCCACTCGGCTGCAAACCGCCCCAGTGCGCGCTGAATCTCACGGTCCGGTGATGAAGCCAACAGAACCACATCATCTGCAAAGAGCAGAGATGTAATTCTGAGGTCCCCGAACCGGACACTCTCCTCACCCACGGCTGTTTACAAACAAAATCTTGCCAGCATATCCATCCAGCATATTGGTTTTGGAGCGAGATGTTCAGCAATCACATATGCGTGTAATGTCTAAGTGTCCTCATACTTTTGGCCATATACAAAAAAAAACATGAGTGCAATGGATCTGCATCTTTGTCTCCCTCATCTTTTCCTTTCATTATGGTATATATGGCTATTTTAGATTGTGATATAATGTTGTCTACCACAGACCGTAAAGCCGCAGACCCCTCCCAAGCAGGAGCAGACCAGACAGACGGAAAGCTGAGAGACTCAAAGGAGAGGTGGGTTGCTATACAGTACACACAGGGTGAAGCAGACAGCTCAATATCGCTGTAGTTAGTCTCTTTTTTGTCTGAACCATTGCATTCAACCCTTTTCTCAGCTCTACTTCTTTATTCCCTCTCAATTATTTAGACTTTATCGGCCACATCCAACTGTTTTGAGTCAATGCGATGGTTTCTCTCCCCCATAAAGAGAGCCCTCTCGCTGACTCAGTGATGCACTTATGCGCATGCAAGCACAGATGTACACACACACACACACACACACACACACACACACACACACACACAGCTCGTCTGACTCACTGTCGTTGTCATCTTTCTGTAAAACTCCCGCTCCGATCCATTTTATTTCTTTTTCTTTTCGCCTTATTTTTTCTCCTCCACGCTGTGTCTGAGCATACAAAGTCCGCAGAATTGTTGGCCAAAAAAGAAAAATGAGTCAATAAAAAAACACCAATGTGAAGCTTTTCTTCAGAAGAAGTCTCGAGTATTTGCAGGCAGAGTTTATGTCCACCCACATACTGTAAAGGTCAGAATTGATGACTAGCTCACCTTTAAATTTGGCTCCACTAGCATGTAAAATGCTTAAAGAAACAGTAGTACAGTATACTCCATATTATCACCGCTCATTAGTATCGGTCTGTGAACCTGAACTAATTATCACAACATGGAGAAAATAAATATTTGGTATGATAACACTTCATTTTACAGGTCCGCAAATTTCATGGTAATTAGGTGATAATTAGCAAGTAACCTATTTGAAATTTCTTTGGAATTACTCCTAATATTTACCTCAAAATTTATAGAAAATTACTTTGTTTGGCTGTCTTGACTCTGGACTTTTATTATTATTTTATATATATTATAAACATTATTTAATAATTATATCCCGCTATATCCCAATAGCTGGTGATTTATTTAATATATTTCCAGGAAAAGAATACAAAGTTAATGAAGAGCAGCCGCTTCTCAAGCCTAAAGGCCCTATTTTAACCATTATATGCTATTTTAGCATATAATCATTAAATAATGTTTCTGATAAAGTAATTTTTGATAAATTGAGGTAAATATTGGGGTAATTTGGCAGTAATTCCAAAGAAATTTCCAATAGGTTACTTGCTTATTATCACCTAATTACCGTGAAATTTGCAGACCTATAAAATTAAGTGTTACCAAATTTTTCAGTACTAAAAGAGCTAGATTCAGATTGTATTAGATGACTACGATAAAAGGCAAACTGCCAACCCTTTTCAGGCAAGTTATGTCTTCAAATACGCTTTGCACTTTTGGATAACTTGCAGAAATAAGCTTTAAATCGACCAAAACGATCAAATATACGGCCATATCAAACTTAAAAACTGCACTAATTGGCCCTAAACCATCTGACAGCAATGCCATGTTCTTTCCTTTAAAAGCATTATCATGCCGTTCACGTCGTTCTGTAGAACTTCGGTCAGATGAAATGCATCATGGGATGACTGTACTCCCTGAAAATGGCTCTGCCTGTCAGCCTCAGCAATTACTGTAAATTGATCTCTGAGTATTACAGGTTTAAAAGGCGGCAGGGACGATGTCTGGAGCTCTGAGGCTGCCACGGTGACAGACGGCTCCACGAACCAATCAAGCAAATTGAAAAGTTCACTCACTGTATGAGATGAAGGTGTTATAACTAGGAGGAGAGAACTTTTTTTATAACAAAGGAAATCAAGAGAAACTTTTCTATAAAATACACCGGTGAAGACGTTCATCTGGTTGATTTGTTGCTTTGGAAAATGAAACCACTTATGCAAACTATAAGATTCTGTAATTGCTTTTGACGAAGTGTCACTGCCTCTCTTTGTTGCAGTGACTCTCCAGGCCACCTAGAAGAGAAGGTGTCACAGCTGGAGTCCATGCTGAAGAGACTGCAGGATGACCTGCAAAAGGTGCTTTGACTTTCATGAATGTTTGTCTCTGTAACAATATTTCCAGTTTGCTCCACGGGAGCGTCAGCAGGTAGGAGGAAGTATTTGAATTGCTGAGCTTCTGTCGCTGGAGCGAGACGATTTGTGATGTCTGACGCTGGCTTTTGTTTGCTTGTACAAATCCTCCCGTTCCCGTTCAGCCGTTTCAAGTCACGGCTGGCTCACTGTGGATGCATTAATTAAAAAAACACTCAAGAAGCATTTATTTATTCACAATGTTGTTGTAAGTTTTTACAGTAACATTTCAGATTTTTTTTTTTTTTTTTATGTCAATATTTTAAAGTACATTTCTACCACTGTATGCACGTAGATGTTAAAGAACACTGTATGTGATGAACGGAAACAGACGATTGATAAAAAACAGTTCTCAACACAAAGTCCACTTGTGTTTCCGGAGCTTTCAGCCATGGCCTTCCTCAGCGGATGGACTTTTTAGTCAATAGTGTCTCTGTGTGTACACATATTATATAAACATGTTATTTCTCCCAATTATATGGAGCGTTTTCTATTTATTTTTAACGATACTATTTTTGTTATTGATTCATCTAATGAATATTTTTCCAATCAACCAACCATCTATTCTACGAACTCTGAAGAATAATGACAAAACACCCATTTAGTGCTCAAACAATAACTGATTAGTTGCTCAACAGATAATTAAAGAGGACCTATTATGCTTATTTTCAGGTGCGTACTTGTATTTTAGGTTTCTACTAGAACGTGTTTAAATGATTTAATGTTGAAAAAATGCTTTATTTTTCTCATACCGGCTGTGCTGCAGCACCTCATTTCACCCTCTGTCTGAAACGCTCTGTTTGAGCTGCCAAACTAGCCGCTAGGCAGGTATTATGTCAATGTGTTGCTTGGTGACATCACCACGTTACGGAAGAAAAGGCGGGACTTCAATCGAGGTGTTTTGGGCAGTTCAGGAGCAGTGTTTCTGTGAGGGAGAGTAACTCCCTTTGGCTTTGGGCTTTGTAACTTTGCAGACCTTTCACATGCACAAAAAAACTATATAACACACTAAAGGAAAGAGAAAAAGCATAATAGGTTCTCTTTAAATTGATTAATATAACTGATCAATCGTCTTCTAAAATGTGAAGATTTGCTGCTTTTCTCTGTTTCATATAAAACGGTAAATTCAATATCTTTGGGTTTTGGACTGTTGGTGGGACAGAACAAGCAATTTAAAGCTGTCACCTTGGGCTCGGGGCAGTTGTGATGGGCATATTTCACTATTTCTTTACATTTTATAGTTCAAACAATTCATTGAAAAATGATTTTCAGATCATTCAATATTGAAAATAACCATTAATTGCAGCCGTATACCCATTATATGTGATTAATGAAGTCTGACCAGCATCCTATAACCCCAAAGCACCGACACTACGGTCATTTACAGTCTGAACTCTGATTTTCTGTCAAAGAAATGATCAGTTCAGTGACCAACTGGTTCAGGACGGTTTTAGATTGTGAGTTTCTTTTCCCCCTTCTGCAGCGTGATGTGCTTCTCTACACTGTTTGTGTTGTTTTTATTTCAAGCTCTGTGTTTATGTGTGCCCACTAGTTTCCTTAAAGCCACCGCTGTACCTGTCGCTCCCCTCCCGTTCCTGCCACAGCGATCTGAGCGACGGCTTTTGTTTTGTTGTGTGCCGATGTCTTTCAGGAGAAGGAGGACAAGGCGGTGCTGCAGGCCGAGGTGCAGAGCCTCCGGCAGAACAACCAACGGCTGCAGGAGGAGTCGCAGAGCACGGTGGCTCGCCTCATCAAAGTCACCGAGCTGCTGTGCAACGTCAACAAGCCCTGTTAGCTTCGCCGCCGCCACCTCGCGCACAAACACACACACACAAATCAGCATAGAGATGCAAATCGTACAACGTGCTCGTACGCTCTGTATACTTATTTTGTCCGTACATATTTTACAAAGGCAGACACACACGCATCCTCTTCAATCTGTGTGTGTCACCACAGACTCAATCCTGAATCCTGGACCTGCCTGTTGGTGAGGCAGTATGCAAATCAACCTATGAAAAAGAAAGACATTCCCAACATCCCATGACCTTCACAGACTGACCAGTGTGCAGCTCTCAGGCTGCCAGAGTGCTTGTCTTTGTGTGTATGATACAGTATGTGCGTGGATGTCTGCGTGCGTGTATGTGTGTGCATCTCTTACTGTACCTTGCTTCAAATACTTGACAAGCTGGGCTGAATAGCACTTGCATAGAAAAAAAGTGGCAATTAAGACTGAGAGACACTGTATAGCATGTTTGGTGGTGTCTTATCTGAAATGACCAAAAGTGTATATATATATCACCAATAGTATATGTGAACAGTAGTATTGCTCTCCTCTCTGCCAGACGTAGAGTGCGTCTCTGCCCCGGCGCTGGTAGCGTGGAAGGCCTTGAAACAACAAGAAAAAAAAATCCATGACAATGACGAGCCTGTAGGCTGCCTTCTACTTCAAAAGATGTAATGATGCTAACTGACTGGCCTCAGAGCGAGGCCTGTTACGTAAGGACATCATTCTCTGCCCTCTTCACTTCTCAGTAGTACTGTATTTAAGAAACTGGAGGTTTTTTTTTAGTGAGAGATGATTTTAAAAAACCCCATACATAAAAAGGAAGTAAAAAAAAAGAACAGAGCATGCTTGTTCCTCCTGGAAGTATGAAATCAGTATTAAAGGGATACTGCAAAGGGTTATACCTCTCCTGAAGACGCAGACAATGGCAGGAAAAGAACTGCTTCAGCTTCCTTCCATGATTGCCTGTAGCCGTTTTCTTCTAACCTCACTATTGTAGCAGCCGTACTGTAGAAGATCTCCTGCTGGCCTCGACCACAAAATGCCAAAAGGCAGCTTTTTTTTTTCTTTCAGCTGGCTAAATAGCTTTAGGTGTCAGAATAAAACACCTTGAACTAATAGTGAAATACAGAATATTGTATTTAAATATGTTTTGTGTTTTTGGCGGATGTCTACAGTGACTATTTTGGGGTAAATGTTTATAGTATGGCTTATGAGTGGTGTAGCGGTAAGGACAATAGGTGAAGTCTTGCCATTCCACCCTGATGTGTGTTACTGTGTGTTTCTGTGTGCACTTTTTTTGTTGTAAAATCAGCACTGGACAGGGCACATACTGTACCTTATTTAGCCCCTTGCTCAACGTTAAGAAGGTGGATAAGATCTCATCCCCCCTCCTATGACACCACCTTTACCTCACCTTTTTGTGTCCACTGCTGATGGCGCCAATAACAAACAGAGGAGTCGGACTGCTTCTTCTCCTCAGTGCCAACGAAAAAAAGCCCAGGCAGCTTCTCCTTGAATCCCACTGAAATCAAACAGAACTGATAAACTCTTGACTTAAAAAGGGATGCCAAACGTTCGCCAGTCACTCAGACTCTCTTGTTTTATTGTACAAACTTCCTCTTGTAACTTTATTTTAGAGTCACTGTGAATACCTGGTACCAGCATATTAAGATACAGTATATACAGATTAAATTATGAATCTAAACTCTATCAGTATGTGAAGATACTGTATGTACAGCCGAACCGTTCCATGTTACTTAGTGCATTGGGGTTGTGTACGCCCTCCTTTTTGCAGGATGATTATGCAGAGTGTTGATCGTGGCCGTGCAGGCGTTCCTGTTTTCATCTCCCGTACATGCTGAAAGCCTCATTACTGAACAGGGAGACGGAGACGGTGGTGTGAGAAGACCTGTTTTACTGTGTCTTGTATAGTTATTTAGATTGTAGGAGGTTGGTCAAGCATGAGAATGTGCCAAGCAACTTCCAAGCTCCCCTCTGTATGTGTGTATGTATAAAAAT
Source organism: Sebastes fasciatus (assembly GCF_043250625.1). Lineage (NCBI taxonomy): Eukaryota > Metazoa > Chordata > Actinopteri > Perciformes > Sebastidae > Sebastes > Sebastes fasciatus. The sequence goes on along the minus strand of NC_133810.1, from coordinate 28,649,908 downwards.
GTAACTTATTAATCATGCAAATGTGGATTTTCTTGTAGCTGTTTAAACTGGATGGAAGTCTCGAGGGAATAATGTGAAATGCAGAAAGGAAAGGTGGGCTTGGTTATACATTTTTAGTTTCTTTTGTAGAAAACCAACAACCACTATATGACAAACTACTATCTTGACTATGGTTTTTATTATCATTCTGAGCTACTACAGCTCTTACATATTTAATAAGGTCTTAAAACACCATTAGGTACGCCTTAATGAGTGAAACTCTTCTTTCAGAATGGATGGTCAAACTGGTGTTATATGTGAAGGCTTATTTCTCTGACTTTGTGCCTACCAGAAAATGTAATGTATGCTAACCCAGCTTAGTGACCTCATTTCTTTGTCTTTGGTTGCACTTACTGAGGTTTGTTTTTTGGCAGATGAAGGATTTTCTAAGAGACCGTCCCAACATCTGGTCTTTCATCCGCTATGCGAGGAAAAGTCACTGAGTAACACATGATCCGAAAGAGCAGATGATGATTAATAATAATAATAATAATAATAGATGTGTGTTGTTGGTCTGAAGAATCACTGAAGCTCGATGAGTACACCACCGATTGTTCAAAGAAGCAAAGCAGACAAATATATGGTTTTTAAAAAGCGAATTAAAAGGAAAAAGGTGCTGAAAATGACTGATGATGCATTGAAATCAAGTTGAAATGAATGTGTTGAATGGCGTATGCTTCCTCTAAGGGATGATTATTTTGGTATTTAAATATTTAAAAAATAAATTGTCTCAGAAAATCCAACCGAGTATTTGAAAAAAATAAATCTGATTGTGGCTGAATGACCTTAAAGGGACATAAAGGGGAGAAAGGGGGGGAAGCACTATTTTGGGCATCACTGCTGCATCTACTTGACCTAATCTGGAAAAGAGTTGATACAGATGTTTTGTCAGCACAGTGACGAATCGCCCAAAGGCAGATAATGTTGAGATATTTGTGTAATAGCCTTTAAGATATGATGGAATGACAGCAGAGAACGATCACTTTTCAAAAACTAGCTATCTCTCTGCACCTCTATTTACTTTTCAATCAACAAAAAACAATTCAAAGACAAATTAAGTTATTCGTATTATTTCTATTATATATTATCTATTGAATTTCATAATTGAAATCATGAGCAGAGTCTAGCAATTAGACCCTATTGTGATTGTATAGTGTTGTCTGGTGACTATACAGAGAGTTAGATCTTCATTTGTCCAGGAGCAGAACTAGTGAGGATCTCTCGTCCTGGACTGGACTGATGAGGTGAAACAGAGCTGAAACAACAGCTGACAGCAGCGCAGGAAGAAACTGTTTTAATTCCTCAGACCGAGGTCATGGCCAAATCAGATTGGCTAAAAAGGAAAGAATATAAAAGCCCGTTGACAAAGTGGGATGGAAGCACAAGAAGTATGTGTAAACGGAAACTGACTCACAGGATCTTAAAACATGAGGCTTCTGCTGTAATTGAACTAGCAAAAGGACAAACATATTCAGTCTATTATATATATATATATAGCATCAACTAGCTGACATAACGTGAATTTGAATGTTAACGGCATTCATTCCATATATATCAGTGGTTTTCTACGCCTACACGAGTACTGCTGGATTTCAGGTTATTTGCAGTGATGTTCCAGGTGTAAATCAATCCCACGGCTGAAATGAAACCTCTGAGAAAAGGGATTAAAAACCACTCATCTCTTCACAAATCAAACTGCTTCATGTTCTAAATCAGATTTCTGTGGTCGTCGTTGCATGATACATGAAAAACATTTGAATCATTTCATCAAAAATGTGTTTGTAGCTTAACTCCGCTCATTAGCCGATAATATCTGTCTGAATGATCTGGCTTTGCTGATTTGACTAAGAGATGACTCTAATTGTTGAGTATCTTTGTGATTTGATCTCGACCCTCTGACCTTAATGTAATCGTATTGTCATCAAGGCTAAAACGCTGTCAGGAAGAACTACTGATGCTGAGGATTAGTAGGTGTCAGGTACTCTATAGGTGGACTGAAGTTGAATGGGTTCAGCAGTACAGACCTGGAGGCTCTGCGGCCACCACACTTGATCCAAGAAACAGATAGTTTAACTTCCTGTTTGTCACTTAGATCAGCTGAGCCAGCACGGTGCGGTTCCGAGCTGCGTCCCTGACCCTTCAAATCCTCCACCAGAATAGCTGTGAAGTCACGCCGCAGCTTTGTTTTGTCGAGATATTCTCTGTCATATAACATCCTGCAGGGAACTGAAACATGCTGACGGAGTAGAGGAACTTCTTCACTTTAATCTGGTTCATGTTTTTGAAATGATTAATCGCACAAACTAACACCGTTCTATAACTCTTTACCTTAATACAAAATGCATTAACTTTATTTTAAAGGTCTTATTGATGACATTTTTATGAAGACGAATATTTCCACTGAGTCTTTAGAAAGGTGCCAAATAAAAGTATGGCTTTTCCTGAAAAAAAAAAAGATTATGATTGTAAATTAATCATCATATCAACATTGATATCTGACGTTTGGTTCCCAATTTTAACAAGACTTGTGAGGCAATAGTATGACGAAGTTATTATCTCTGTGTCGTCAGTTAGTTCGAGAAAAAAAAACATAAATGGCTGAGATTGACGGTAAGTGCTTGGCAATGACTTGTTGTGAAGTGAATGCAATGGAACGGGGGAGGGAGAATGAGACATTTAGTGGCTGAATGTTATCAACTATACCTTTAAATACAACATATGTGATTGAGATTCAGTACCAAGACATGCAAATAAAACCAGCCTGTATCAGATAAACACATGGAGAGATTTTAAACCCTGATTAGATGCACATCCCCGTTTCCCTGAATTGATGCAGCATGAGGTACTTTCCAAAACTTGTTCCATGATCATAATACAGCACGACAACATCATACAAACATTTGCCAGGGCTCTGTCCTCTGGAAGGCTTTCCTAAACACCAGCCGCAGAAAAAGCGCTTCATCTTCCCTGCCCTGACAGCAGGAGGAGAACTGACGACAACAATGCGCCGGCCTATGTCTTTATTTGGGGTTGGAGCGCAGGACGGAGTCTTCACTAGGGGCTATGTGTCACACACAGCTCAAGGGCTTAACGCCAGTTTGACTCATCCGTGTTCTGTAAATACAGAGGCCATGTGCTGGTGTGTGTGTGTGTGTTTAGACTCCTGGTTCTCAGGGTGTATATCGTATTTTAAATGGCCAGGCCACTGTTGCCCCATACAACAAGTAGACGAGGCCTAATAGTGAGTCTGCCTGCAGCATCACTGCTGTGTTCCTGCCATAAATGAGACTTAACATTGCGGATATGAGTCGGATTTCACAGCTTAGATCAATACAGATGCAAACAACTGATAAAAATGTTATCCGAGAGGTCCTCTAATGTTAAGAAATACACCCAGTGGTTTATTTATCCAGACTAACATGCATCAAATGAACAATTAAAAAAAAGTGCTGTCCTTGAAATTGTTGTACTCCAATGCAACAAACTACATGTTTACATGTTTCTGCAAAAGAACATGTTTTGCAAAGCATGCAGCCTGTTAATAAGTGATGAACCTCACATAACAAGCCACGTACGCCAATGATCGACCAATCACAGAGTCCTGCCCTCCTGTCATAAACTCAGTTAAACATTAAAGAATGAAAAACACCAGGACACTGCAGGATTGCTGATGTTGTGTGAGGCTACTTTCACTTTTTTTTAATGTCATTTTACTGAAGTGAAAGTCTTTTCTAAGGCCTTAATTTGTAATAGGAGACATTAACCAGACTACTTCTACTGTGCACTACATGCACTTTTACGCCAAAGGGTTTGTGTACTTTCTTGTAGTTTCTGGGAATCTGGCAGGGTGGATTATTAGCAGACAGTGCTGGAGCAGAGTTTCTTAATCTTCTCCCTGTTTCTGGAAGCTCTCTGTGTGACAGTAGCTTGTCTTTGTTTCCCAAAACACATAGCGGGGTAGTCCCCTCACTTTTAGCATTTCTAGTTCTAATAATTCAAGAACTGGAGATGAGACGGGGGAAACAATAAGATAAATCACTTGTAGAGTATTAATGGCAAAACATATACCTTTTAACATACAAAATGATACAACAAAAACAACGTTAGTAATTGATTGTACCTGTTGGCACTCCATCAGACTGTATTATGTGTGTTTTATGGCTATTACTTTATCATCCTCTTTCCCATCCTCACCACCTTATATCAGGGTGCTGTAGAGCAGTGATTCTCAAACCGGGGTCCGTGGCACTCTGTCAGGGGGTCCAAAAAATAATTTGCTATAAAATGTTGCTGTATCATTAAAAAGTACATATTTACAGAGTGGGACCATTTTCACCAATAAAACAAGTATATTGTGTCCATTACTCCCACCCACGTTAGCTTGGGGCCAATAGAAACTCTGATATGATTGTGACACCAAGCAATAAGTTCATTATTTTTAAGTTTAAAAATAAACTTTCATTTAATGAAAGTCAGCGTTAGACTGGTAAATTGATAATAATACAAATAATAATAATAATAATAAAATTAATTAATTAATTTAAAATATATATAATATTTTGTTATATTATGTATTTCAATTTCTAATGCTGATGTTGTTTTCTCTTGTAAAAGAGGAGAAAAAAATATATAAATAAAAGAAGAAAAACAAGCAAACACACAAACAAAAACTGCCACCAGGACTATTTTTAATGTGATTTATTTTGTATTTTTTTTAAACTTGCCTTGCTAGTTCAGATAAGATAAGATAAGATAAGATAAGATGAGATAAGATAAGATGAGATAAGATAAGATAAGATATTCCTTTATTAGTCCCACAGTGGGGGAATTTGCAGTGTACAGCAGCGAAGGGGGTAGTGCAAAAACAAGAAACATCAGCTAACACAGTAAAAAAAGAGCTAAACAAAATATGAACAATTAACTATAAGGAAATATAAAAATAGGAGCAGTATGCACAGTGCACAGTGAAAATGAAATTAAATTCCACCTGAAAATATTGCACAGTATGAATTACACCTGAGTAGTAATCCTGTCCAGTTGTTAATTGGCCACTGTCTGCAATACACCTGCTGTTCCACTGACCGACAGATGGGGGCGCTAACACGCAGAGAAGACGTAGCGATGCGCCCACAAAGACAGCGAAGAAGAAGTTTCAAACTAACTGCTCAAATGTTTTCACGAGGATGAAACTCACTCCACGTGGTTCTGGTAGGAAACACTTGTAACTGTAGCCTAACTTTAGTTTGTTTACAAGAAAATGTGAATCTTCTGTGGTACGAATCGGACAAAATACCGTAAACAAACAGGAGGGACTGTCATGTGGCTCATAAATCCACAGGAAGCGATCTGCAAATGCGTAAATATCATTCCACGTGTAGAAATAGATGCACAAATGCGCATATATCACTTTACATGTAAACTTTAAAATACGTATTTACAGAGTAAGTTATGCGTATTTGCAAATCGCCCTTTATTTTTGTGGATGTGACTTTACACAACACAAATACAAAAATACATGTTTGATAGTGAAATATTTGGAAATCATGGTACACATTTGTGGAATATCTTCTGTGGATTACAACTAATAAAGTCCAATAAAAACGTCCATACAGATGCAGTTAAGAACACCGGAGGACTTTTTTCAGATTACCTGTTTCATGTACTACTGTTACGATATAGCAACCGTTTTATAAAAATATATATTTTTTTAAATCATATTTGCTCCAATCTTGCCTACTTCAGCTACAGTTTACAGTAGGGATGTCACGAGAAACGATACTTCGGTACCAAGTCGATTCCAAAAGTGACTGTACTCTTTTTCTTCAGTACTGTAGGTACCGTACGATTCCTGTAATGGTCATTGGTAGTGATGTGACAGTGAGGAAAATTTTCCCATGGGTTAATAAACTTGTGACATCACCGGTGTCACCGATTACACCGGATATTTTACTAGAAAGATTACGGTCAACATGTGCAGAGTGCTGACTCTGATCTGTACCGTCGGGTGGCGGTGTGTCTGGCCTCTCCGGTATTTATTTGGCAATATTTCACCTTTAATCCCAATGCTATTATAGCATTGGGATTAAAGGTGAAATATTGCCAAATAGGTGCGTTTGCTTTTCGCTTCGACAACAAATCCTCTGCCTCCTGCTCCTACTACTCTGAGCTGACAGACCAGATGCATTCAAGGTCAGTATGTAGCGTCCCTCGTCTGACTATTAATTGATAACATGCCGCTGATACGCCAAAATTAACAAAATAGGTCAATTATTTTTATTTATTACTTAAAGGTTACATGCCTCTGTTTTTTGTAATATTAAAATGTTTTTAATAAAAGAGTGAATTACATTGGATTTATTGTTGTTTTTTTACCGTGGTATCAAATTGGTATCGAGAATCGTGGAAATTCACTGGTATTGGTATGGACTACTAGATATCTGGTATCGTGACATCCCTAGTTGACAGTATACTGTGTGTGTTTTAATGCTTGGGATTTAGCATTTTAGGGGTAAAATAGCCAAATAAAATAGGCAAATATTTCCATATTCTCTGAGAAAAAGAGTGGTGAGTTTGTCGCCGCCTGGTGGCCACACAGAGGAGGCACACAGCGTGAGCAGAGAGAGAGAGAGAGAGACTCTGCACTTAGAGCTCAGAGCATGTCGCCTCCTGTTGCTGCGCCTCACTGTGGGATCTGCTGTCGACCTTTCAGACTGAACACATGAACGCAGAGAGCTGCTTCTACGCGTCTCCTCGCTATGTGCAACCTGGAGGTTTGGAAGACTGAACCAGCTCAGTGTCTGCTCTGAGTCTGCAGGAGAGAGGAGAGGAGGTGGTGGGATTTTTCTTGACCCAACTTGGCAGAGAAGTCGTGTTTTGCTGCCTCTGGAGCTTGTTTGTTTTGCAGAGAAAGTGTGAAACAAGTGTCAGAAAGGAGAGCAACAGATGTTTTTTGGTGGATAATGTGGCCGGCTGAGGAATGAGAGCAGCAGCAGCAGCGAGGCACCGGCGGCCCTTCCAGCGGTTCTGCTGCTGTGCAGTCGGGCTGGTCGCAGTCATCTGGCTCGCACAGGTCATCCAGGCACCAGGTGAGACCTTAATATAGACACACAGCCTGCAAGCGCCTGCGTGCATGCACACTTAATTGTAATCCAAGGGACATTATTAGATGGTCTGCACACTGGACAACTATTATTAACATCAATACATGAATAGTGTAGAACGTGCTGCACTAGTAGCTTATGCAATGTGTGCACAATGTTAATGAAATTTATATGAATTTAAAGTATTACATCAATACATGAATAGTGTAGAACATGCTGCACTAGTAGCTTATGCAATGTGTGCACAATGTTATTGAAATTGATATGAATTTAAAGTATTACATCAATACATGAATAGTGTAGAACATGCTGCACTTACTGATTAATTGCTTATACAATGTGTGCACAATATTATTGAATTATGTATGCATTTAAAGATGATGTTTTGCAGAGAAATGAAGCTTACATTTTAGATTGATGCTAGACCTAAAGTTGTATTTCCTGTATTAAAATAAAACATTAAAGGATCCAATCATAAGGAAAGGAAATTATACAATACTTTTTTCCCTTACAAATTATAAAACCGATCCATATAAAATGGTTATTGTCTCCATACAGAGCTACATTATTAACATCAGTAGATGAATAGTGTAGAACATGCTGCACTAGTAGCTTATACAATATGTGCACAATGTTATTGAATTTTATATGAATTTAAAGATGATGTTTTGCCCTGAAGAGAGAGCTCTCATTTAAGATTGATGCTAATTTATATTTCCTGTATTAATATAAAACATTAAAGGATCCAATCAAAAGGAAAGGAAAATGTAAAAAAAAATATTTTACTTTTACAAATTATAAAACAGATCCATATATTATTATCATATTATTGTCTCCATACAGAGCTACATTTGTTAAACTAGTAGAAAATGCTGCATTATCCATGTATTCAGAGCACAACGTGTAGTGCTTTGTCTTCATGTGGAGCAGATCCAATCCCCCCCTCCTCCCTCCTCTTATCCATTGATCTAAAAGTCTTCTTTTATATGAATCAAAATATGAATAACATTACATAGAAATATTACTGTAGACATGTGCTGCATTCTCCATCAAAATGTATTCAAGCAGAGTTAAAAATAGATATTATTATAACATTTGATTGACATAAGAAAGAACGCAGGTGCAGAAGTTGAAACGGCAACGCGTTATCTTCATACTAACAAACCGTGCTGCATGTCAGGCAGCTGGATCCCAGATCTAAATATTTAAATCTTCATTAGTTCAGCAGTTTCTAACCGTCTTTCCCTCTCTGGCCATGATGTACTCCGCTCACACTGCAGGAAGGTGACAGTTTGTTGATTACATAAAGCAAACAGAATTTGTGGCATGTGTAAATCCAATCATTGGGGATAAGTTCAGTTACAGGTTGTTACAGACTGACCGTGGTTATTTCATCTTCATCTCAGATACTGTACAGTATATGACATGGGCATGTTAAGGATTTATTTTTTGTGTCGTATCCCTAAATAGACTGCCTGCGCTGTTAATTTCTGCCTTTTCCCAGGTTGTCACTGTCGCTAAGAATGTTTTTCTTTGCCTAAATAGATTGTTGTTAAATATAACACCACACCTCTGATTGACACCCACCTCTTCTTCACTACACTCCTTTCTCCATAAAATTATCAACCTCTATAACATTATGCAAAGTTGCGTCAGTATCCATTAATGGCTAAAATGAGCTTATTTGTTAGATGTTATAATGTCTAATTTTGCAGCAGTGCACCTAAAGGCCTCCTAGCTCATTATCCTCTCATCACCTCAGCTGATGTGGTCACACACTGTCACACATACTCATCAGCTGCTTCAGCACCAACAGCGTCATTCTCCGTAATCCTGTTGGCATTATAACGATATGAATGAGTGAACTTTGTTCTATCAGGAGTGGTTTTGATTTACATTTAGTTATCACTCTAGTATTAAATGCCGGTCCCTTTCGTGGCAGAGTGTCCCGGTGAATGAGCCGTGTCATTAATATTTATACTTCACCTTTAAATTATGAGTGTGCCATCACCCAGAAGAGGTTTTTTGAACCGAGATCAAGGCCGCTCAACTTAAACCATATAAAAGCACGGGGCAAGGCATGTGGTCTGCTGTTTGTAATGGCGACAGGCAGGTTATACTCTCGCAATGCTTGGAAAATATTACACATACTGTAGCATCCTCAATACCACTGCTTGTAGAACCATTTATGGATGTGCTGATCCAACACTCTGTATGAATATCGGTATGATTCTGGAAAAAAAAAACATTGGATATCGGAAAAATAAGTTACAACACCGACATGATGAAAAATGTATTTGCTATGACGGAGCTGTAAAGGCAAACAATTGCAGAAGGAATAAACAATGGAAGCAATGAATAAATTCAACAAATTGCTGAACCATTTTCCATGTTTGCAAACTGTGGGGTTTTGATGCTCAACTGAACATTTCAAGCCTCTCTAGCCAACATATTGTCTACCAGAGAGCTGTCCCTCGTCTGTACAAAACAAGTGGTGGATTCCTTTCGAAACATAAAACGCAGCAGCAGTGAGTCTAACAGCTGAGACTTAATGACACCCTGTGTGTCCCACGTCATGACTGTCTGACAACACACTGGATAGACTGAAGTTTAGTTTAGCATTGATTGAAAAGGTCAGACAGTTTCGTGGCTTACGCAGGCAGTTTCCATTACGACAAAAATTACTTCCCTTTTTAACAATTTAGTAGATTTTAAACCTGTAATAACTGATTATTTTGGCCACTTGGGGGCTGTGTAAACAAACTGGCATATTATCCTTTCATTATTATCACTTTTAAAGTTGATATCATAGACTGTATATTAGAAGTGGACATAGTCTCCGTGATGTCACCCATTGGTTTGTACATAACAGTATTGAAGCCTCGAGTTCGGCATTTTGGCTGTCGCCATCTAACTAACTAATAAGACATTTTTAGGTGACCAAAAAGGTTACAGTCAACTTTCACACTGAAAACACACTGTGAAAGGGTTAAAGTTGTGAGATGAAAACGTGACCCACTCCCAGACCGGACAACGCCGTGGTAGCGACCTGTCCATCACATCGTAGCCACGCCCTAAAGCATCCACTGCTTTATTGTCGATTTGACTCTAAATGAGACCATAATTTACTAAATGAACATCATGCTGTATTGAAGAAGACTTGAAACTAGCGATTGAGACCATAAACTCATGTTAACAATGTTTACTGAGGTCATAAATCCAGTGAGAAGTAGGGTCATTTTCTCATAGACTTCTATACAATCAGACTTCTTTTTGCAACCAGAGGAGTCGCCCCCTGCTGGCTATTAGATAGCTATAAGTTTAAGGCACTTCTGCATTGGCTTCACTTTTCAGACCCTATAGTTGCCCACTGGTTGATATTGCGAACTTATAAGCAAACAGTTGCTTAGTTACACATCCAGCAGACGCAAAACAACATTAGCATCCTTTGGAGTTGTGGTTTTGTCCTCCTGATGAATGTAAGTCTAATATTCACTGTCCTTTTAGCTCTGTTTTTGGTCTATACCAACTCCTGAGGGAAATATATGACCCTTTTGCTGCTAAATGCTCCCCTATGTTCACCAACTAGTCGCTAACTTTGTCTGCCTGTCATTTGGTGCTGGTCAGGAAGTGTACAGTCAGTTTATCAGCTGAAGCTGCTGCCTGTTATGACAGGAAACAAGGTTGATGAGCGTGGCTTAAACATACTGAAATGGTCCGTAGAGCTGAGGGGAACAGCAGAGTCAGGTCATAATTGTCTGTAGTTCTGACACTATGAGTGACCCCTTTCTATGACTAGTTGTCATGTCTATTGTTAATATATAAATATTGATTATAGACGCTTTTAAAGGTGTTCTATACGATATCCAGAGCATTAATATAGCAGCAAACTATTTGTTATGGAAAGATATAGAAGTAATGTCTACCTGAGCAGAGAATGAAGTCACTGTAATCAGAGCTTTTCTATGATTTGTTGACATAGCCAGGCTGGCTGCGCATGCTTTTAGTGCATATTCGTGCATGTGAGCGTGCCCCACTGGCCGCTGCTCTGCACTGTTCTCATACGGCGGTTACAGCTGATAACGCCGTCCCGACCAACGACACTGCTGCCGAAGCATAGCACCCACCCTCCGGTTCCCCCTCAGGTTAACATTGTTAGCTCTGTCGGCACTGTTGCCGTATTTTCCCTGTTAGCACCGTTAGCTGCGAGCCGCCGGCTCAGCAGTCGCCATGTTCAGAGCCGTGTGGAGGCAATAGAAATGCTCCCAATCTGACATTTAGCACCTTTAAATCACTATTTGTAGAATTTAATAATTTCTGACTTTGGCATTAGGATCCACCCAGAGAGATGACTCATTTATCTAGACACAAAAATGTCAAATGCCATCAGAATAATTGGAAAATTGGTCACATGAAAGTTGTTTTAAGAGGGTAAATAAAGAATTGGATCTCTGTTGACACAATGTTGTATCAGTGTTGGTATCGGAAAAGTTGAATCTAGGATGTTTCCAAAAAGAGAAATGGCCACAAATTAATTGAGAACCGTACAAAGTAAGAAGAAATGACCAATTGTGTAGCCACTTTTGATCACTTAAAGCGGATAACCACGATCAAACTGCAGTCAGTAGCAACCGTTTCAGCCTTTTTACGTCATCATGGGAGAAAACATGCACTCATGACAGAGTCCTGATTTGAGTTTTCCTCCACACTGGAGTTTCTGAACTCGTCTACACTCAGATTTTTATATAACTGTGGTTTTGCTCCCATTCAAAGATCAAATCAGATGTTCATCAGCTCTCTGTTTACTGCAACATGACACTTCCTAAATGTTCAGTCTGAATATCAGAGTGGAGATCCGGAGGGCTGCGCTGTTATCTAAGTGGAAATGGAGCTCAGAGTGTTTGGACTGAATTACAAATATTATTTTTTATAAAGTAATATCCAAAGACTCAGGTTTCAGAGGCAGCCATAATTATCTGCATGGCCACTATTGACGATTGTACGGTCAGAGACATTTACTAACACAGACTGCAGTCCTGTCCTGTGGAGGCAGTGTTTAGGGTAAGACCTGAGGAAGCCGGTCTTTCCAGTCGATGTGGGATTGATGGGATCAAATGTCTTGTTTCTGCTAAAGAAGGAGGCAACACTGGTTTGTCTTTCCTGAATGGAGCAGATGAAGTAAAGTGTAGTGTGTGGCTTTAAACTTACATGTTTTAAATGAAAATGTCGTCTTCCACGTCTCGTAAAAATCGAATCGGTGGCGTTTAATGATTTGCAGCAGTGAGTGACACCGTTTGGTCCGTGTTCAGACAGCATGTGTTGCAACAAGATGAATTCATGCGATTTTGACGTCTTTGTTGCCTTAAGACAAAAACAAAATCATGAATAATTGTCACAACATAAGCATTTGGCTTGGAGGTTCCCCACAGTCTGCTGCATTAGTATACTGATGTGTTAGAGAGAGGAATTATGAATGATGGTATTTACACTTACCTTTCTGCACTCAACCAGCGTGTTTATGTTGAGGCATGTGGCAGCAGGATTAAGATATTTCCATACAAACACCACATTTCATTTTTCATCAGCTTTCACCACTGATCCCTCTGTAACCTCTTTCCTTTATATTCACATTTTAGGCTTTTAGCAGACAGTCTTATCTAGAGGAACAATCACTGTAACAGTAAAGTTAGCTTAAACACCATGGGTCGCCATTATAAGCAACTTCAATGCAAAGTTCAGTGTCAGAGTGGAGACAGTGTGTGAGGTTGTCATCTTTATTACCAATTTAAACACATTTTTATAACTGTAAGCAGTTTTTTTTTTGTTTTCTTACAGCCGAGGTAGGCAACCTTAATGCACTTTTATGAAATGAAACTTTAAGGATTGTTTAGGCTGTCACACTGATCACAAGACGAGAGGAGCCGAGATCTGGGTGGCTCACCACCTCAGCTAAACAGGGAAACACTGTTTAATGTTAGCAACACCAGAACCCTCGAACTTACTGGAAGATATAACGGCTTGGAAAGGAATCAGAGAGTCTTCACTTTTATAATGACAACCGTCTGGCAGACAAGTATCACATTTTCACAGAATTTACGAATGCATGCACAGAGACTAAGGGCTTGAAAGTATTTTTAATTAGTCTATTTATGTTTAGATTAGATTAGTTAAGTAATTACTGTCAGATCAGCCTAAAGTTGCACTTTACATTTTAATCCTGTTGAGAGCAATTGCCTTCTCACTATTAGGGCTGCAACTACCAATTATTTATTTTTTTCTGAAAGAGATTTGTTTCTGAAATAAGAGCTGAAAACATGAGAAAAGACGGTGAACTATGTAGTATTGAATTGTGGAGTTAGACCGTTAAACTGTTTTTCACAATTTTCGTGTTCAAGATCTTTTGGGTGGGCCGGAAACGGCCAGAAATCATGGCTCGATGACACACTGAGTCATCCTCAGCGTAACCCCTCCCCTAACACTATGAACTGTCTCCCTTCACTGTCAAAATGTGATCAATTCAGTCCAATAACATTTGGAAAGTCTAAAAGAGCCCCACAATTGAATTATTTTATCCCCATTCAAGTTTGCGTAGGGCTAAACCGGAAGTTAGCCGGCTCAGCCGGTGGAAGTTTCTGTTAAAACTCTGCTAAAGTAGCGCACAGCAGTGAGATGGCCAACACAAAGTATCGTGTATACTGTAACTGTACATGTAATCAACCTTCACCTGCGATTGGGTGTGGTTTCAGCACCTTAAAGCGCCCCCAGCCTGCTTATTTTTTTCATGATTTTTAAACCTAATTTTATATACATGGCAATTTTTTTAAGCATTCACATTTGGCTGGTGGTTGATAACACACTTTTCTGTGGTGTGGCAAACTCAGAACACATTTATTTTTGCTTTACCCGGACTTTAAAGGAGCTGTAAACAAAATTCAGAGTCTTGGCCGGGATTGCCTGCGCACGACTCTGACGTCACAAGCAAACATGGAGATGGTTGAGTCTGTTCTGAATGTCGTATGTAGCTTCTCTAAAGTTAATCTGTCTATAATTTCTTAGATTAATCGATTAAAAATGTCCATCACAAGTTCCCAGAGCCCAATATGATGTCTTCAATTTGCTTGTTTTGTCCACGAACACTCCAAAACCCAATCAGTCACAATGAAATGAAATAGATAAAATCAGCACATCTTCGTATATGTGAAGCTGGAACCAGAGAATGTTTGCCATCAGTTGTCGGCGATTAATTTTCCGTCAATTTACCGAATCCATTAATCAATTGAACAGACTATTTCAGCACTTGTCACGGTTGTAATATATTTTGTTTGTTAAAATGGTCTTGAGTTAATCAAATCTGAATCCTGAAGAGAAATAGAATTAGCTTCCCGTTTTTATCTCTCTGTTTTTTGATGAAACAAGATGGGGTTTAGGTGCGAGAGACTTCTCCCAGTTATAAGTGTGAATATGGTGCAGAGCCATCTGTGGCAGAAACCCATTTGAATTTCATACGAGTCGAGCTCCTCTTGATGCTTCGACATGAAAGCCTTCACGTCTCATCTCAGCCACGACCGCTGCCCTCGTGAAATGGGCTCATTGAGCTGTACGGTACAAAGGGACACTACAACGTCAGACAATCATGAAATGCATCAGACACTGACACCAAGCTGCTGCCTCTTAAATAAAAGGACAGTGTGTAGTACAGAGCGTAATAATAACCGACCCACTATCTCCTCTGCAATAGTAGAAAGACCTGCGTGGGTGGCGGTGAAGGAAATCTGTATTTCTTTTCCCCGTAGGAGAGATGATGAGACGGATATATCTGTGGGGAGTTCCTCGCCTGTCTGAGTAGTAAAGCCGTAAAAACTGAAACCCACACAGAGATTAGCTATCGAGGAATGAAATGCAGTGCTGAAATGCACACCATAAAGATTTCAGTGCTGATGGCTCAGGACAGCTGACGGCAGCGTGGACTGAATTACTGAACATGCTGTTATCTCCCAGAGCCAGAAACACGAAACTACTGTTGACACAAGAATAGCTCTGGAGACGATTATAGACAAAAAAGTGTCTGTAACAATACTTTGATGCTTTTCTGAGGACAAGTTTTTTTTTTAAACCCCAACTATCAATATAAAGAATAGATTCTTTGGTTATTATAGTTCATTCAGGGGTCAGTTTTGTGATTGTAAACAGCTCCTGGCTGCAATAAATCAAAGTAGAGCTGAAAGAATTAGTTAATTAGTTAATCAACAGAAAATTAATCAACAGCTATTTTGATGATTAATCGCTTTATTAAATAAAAATGTCTATTAAATCACAGCTTCCATTTTCTCACATTTGAAAATTTGCTGCTTTTGGGGTTTTACACTGTAAATCAGACAAAGCAAACAATTGTAGCTCATATTAGTTTTACATGTTATTAGAACTGCAATGTATTTTGTTTAATCATTTGGAAAACAGTGAAAAATGACCATCACAATTTACTAAAGCCCAGTTTGACGTCTTCAAATATCTTGTTTTGTCTGACAAACAGTCCAAAGCCTGAAGATGTTCAGTTTACTTTCATATATAGACAAAAAAAAGAAGCTAATCCTCACATTTTTTCTTGAATAATGACTGAAACAATCAAGCAATTATCAAAATAGATGTCAATTATTTTTCTCTTTCAGCTCTACAATTCATTGACGAAACAATTAATAAAACTAAAGAATAATCCACGTATTTACCAATAGGGCTGGGCAATATGACGATATTTATCGTCAAATAATAGAAAAATATACATTTTTATATGTCGTATAGTCAAAGCCTATATTTCTTTCTTTTTTCTCTATAATTCCACTTAAAACTGTTATGTTCATTTTGCTCTTAAAATGAGAAAATACTCTACTACTTTTCATTTGTCAAGTTTTTAATTAACAGAGGAGTATACAATAATAGGCTTTACTATGTGGTTATTTCATATAGACTATTTATTTATTGAATTACCAGAAAACATGCTATATTGTGATGTATATTGTTATTGAGATAGGAAATGACCTGTATCGTGATAGAAGATTTTGACCTTATCGCCCAGCCCTATTAATACGTAATGAAAACCCTAGTTAGTCCATCCCTAAATCACAACACAGTAGTGTTGTTGGGAGTGTATGAGGTCTTTCAAGTGTATCAGGCTGCTTTTGCACTAACTTGACTCCTGTGTTGTTCCGTAACAGAGACGGAGTCTTCTGGGTTTCGGCCAGGCGTGAACGGTGGGGAGCTGCGATGGACTCGCCGGCTGATGCAGGAGAAGTCGGACAACCAGAGCGAGGATCAGCCCCGAGCAGGTGAGTCACTCTTCTTTACCTGGATAGATGCCGTCTGTTCCTCCAGGTCACACCAGCGAGCAACGCCAGACTGTCTGCAGCACTTCCTTATCGGTCAGCGTATCCAAGCGTGTGTAGTATTATTTCACAATATCAATATGTATTGTGATATTTTACATTTTCTCAACATAGACACATTTTTTATCATTTTTTTAATATATATTTATAGATTTTCTATATTTATATTATATATATTTTGGAGGATGAAGTTTGGTGCTGTTGAACTGTATTGCATCATACAATATAATAATAATGGACAGTAGGTCTATATATTATTGTCATATTGCCCATGCCTAATTGAGTATATACAGTATTTGGAATCACACACACACAGGACCATAAAGGCTGCATGGTTTGCATTGCATTGGTGAAGGACGCTTCATGTTTTGAAAATTTAGGGAAGCTGAAGTTTAGCAACGTTTCTACGTGCATGTGTGGTGCATGCAGGTAAACGAGGAAGGCGGAGTGTGCTAGAGATTTCTGCCTCTCCCCTGCAGGTGAACTGAAAGGTCATGCGGCATTGTGTCAGTTGTCAGGAGTGTGTAGTCGGTGTCAAGTTTGCGCACCGACAGACTCGAGGAGACAGACGGAGCGCACAAGAGGAGGCTGCCAGAGTAAAAGTCAGATTAGATTTTCTAAGGTAGTCTGTCTTTTTGCAGGCGCCAAGTTACCTTCCATTTGCTCCCCGAGTCTGGTTGCACAGATTCAAACCGCTCGTTATTATCACCGAGACAGGCAGCCAATCGAAAGCCATAATCAGACCTCTGTTTCCAGGCTGATTAGCTGGCTGGCTGACATGAGCCGCATTCATCACAGCTGACAGTTTTATTATTAAAAATTCAGATGAGAGAGGAAATCTCTTTATTGTTGTGTGGGGAGTATAGCACGGAGCAGATGAAATAACACGGCTGCACCGTGAAACATCTTCTGCCTTCCTGACAAAATACAATTCTGTACCTTCACATCATTTGCATTTACTCTAAGGCAGTGCTAAAATTAGGCTGCCAGTCACAATGCCGTATTGTACGGAAAAAGCATGGTTATTGTATTCTCAGAGAAATGCATGCAAATCAAGTTATGCTAATAATATACCATGCAAATGGCTTGTTCAGACCACACTCCTAAATACCACCTTAAAATGTGCTGTGCCTACCGAGGGTGTGCAACCTGAAAAAACCTGCACACAATGAATAATTTTAACCTTTTTAAAAATAGATTTGAGTGAAACGCGCTTTCGTGACATCTCCTGCAGGCAAGGATGTCTCAAACTCATCGTCTTCCCAGCACATTTCAAATACATTTAGTCTGTCACAGCAGTTGGGAAAGATCATCATGTCACGGCATCCTAATTTATTTATAAAATGTTTATATAATGTGCATCTGGCTGTTCTTCTGTAAGAAAGGTTTGACTTCAAAATAATTGTACTAAATAGTGCATAGATGTTTATTTTAGAGGTGACTTAAAGCAACATTTTATCACCAAATCTTTAATGTTAAACAGGTATATGACAGACAGTTCTAGCTCCGGGAAAAATAATTCTACAGCTCAGTGACATTTCAAGTAATTCACTGGTTATGTATTTGGAGAGCTTATATTTGAGAGGTTCACGGACTCATCGGGAACAATTGCTCTGGCACTTGTTTTAAATTCACACATTACAAGCACCTCCCTGTCACCGCATGTCCTCTCCTGTGACATTACATTAGAGGTGGTTTTTTATTCCACACTTGAGAGAGGAGATGAGACTCAGTGTCTCTCTGTACCGCTGCTCCATTTGCTCTATTCGGCGATTTGTGTTTTGCTACCCGATAACACACTTAACCTTTTATTGAGTTCCTGGCTGCAAACAGATCTCCCTCATTATCTCTTACAAAGACACCAGCGGGTAGATGCTTCACCGTGGTAATACACTGGAGACGAGCAGTCTGAACAAAGGGCTGGACAGGTAGTATAAGACACACCAGTGAGCGCGGCTCCAGGCTCAGGTTGCCGCCCTCTTCCTCAGCAGGCCGTCTGACAGTGATTGCATAATCTGTAGTGTGATTAAAAAGCCTGCCCTGGACCTCGGAGGGATATTATCTTGGGGATTGCACAGCAACGTCCAGCCCCAGGCTCTCTTTCTCTCTTTTTCATCCCTGCGCTGCTTAACAAGATGGAGACGGTGCGACCCGCCTTCAGCTGACAAGCCTCGGAGACCGTTGTTGCTAGGCAACTGAATGCTAAATTTTGAAACCCAGACAATTCTGTCTTTCAAGTCATTAAAAGTCCAAAGAACTAAAAATAGACCGCGAGGAGAGGGGGTGGGGGCGTATCTAAATTATGTAAATGAAGTGAATGGCTCATACTTGTGTGTGTGTGTGTGTGTGTGTGTGTGTGTGTGTGTGTGTGTGTGTGTGTGTGTGTGTGTGTGTGTGTGTGTGTGTGTGTGTGTCGTCGAGGCTTGTTATGTTGTTTATTTTGGCAAGCGACGGTCAGCTGAGAATAGTATTTTTCCACAGCCGTGTTTCAGGGCTTTTTGGGGGAAGAGTTGAGAAAGAGAAACTGGCAGATAATCTAACAGAAATTGTCTCCCAATGTTCTTGGACTTTTATCAGGGCAGTCAGATTATGGATGGCACACAAAGCAAACAGCAGATAATGCGACCGTTATTTGTGGGCCAAGTGAAGTTTGGGAAAATTTGAAGCAGAATTCTGTTGGATCCTTTTCACTCCTTTTCACTTTCTGTCCACAAAAAGGACTCAACGTTAAAGAGCAGATGTTAAGACTCATTATAAAACTCCTCTTAAATGTCACTAAAGAGAGGATATTTAGCTTTACGTTTTAGATCCTCACCCACAAAGCTGATGGGGATGATGATGGATGGTGTTGTATGAGCTCCTCTGTCACACCGGTGTAACATGATATTAAGTGTTTTTATTGATAGGCGAGGTGGTTGGTGCGGTTTGAAGCCCTGCTGTCGTTTCATCAGCGTCGCATTCAAACGGCCTCAAAGGAAAGCAAATCAAAGAAGAAATGCATAATTGAATTTACATTACGCACCTGGATGAAATATTTATTTTTTGATTCCTCATGAAAAATGCAGGCTTTTTGCAGAAGTCTGTGTGTGTGTGTGTGTGTGTGTGTGTGTGTGTGTGAGGGTGAGTGCTTTATAACGACGGTTTGGTTGATGCATGATGCGTCGATACCGTAGCTTGACTCCAGGACGCCCTGCAGGCTCTCAGATCGATAACATTTACTCTGCACCGTCCACTGCCCCTCAGAGAGAGCTCCGCTCCACACATCATCACCGCTTTCACTTTGTGGAGAGATTTCACTTCATGTGCCTTCTGAAGCATTTGCTCGGCATTGACCTTATACTTGAAGATCTAATCTGCTGCACAGGCTTTATTGATCTGGACTCATATACTGTATATATATATATATATATATATTTAAGAAAGGATCTGTCATCTGTACTCTGTGTAACATCTAGTAATCATAACAACAAACATATTTCAGTTTAAAAAACACGGAAAACTGTGCCCCTTTTTGATTGAACTAATATCAACGCTGCATTTGTTATTATTATGTGATCAAAATGACACTGAAATAAAGCAGTAGCTGGTTAATGTCTTGCTGCGGTTTGAAATGGCCAACAGTGTTTTATGATTGCTATAAATGCTCTAGTGGATTCAACTAAAAGCTAATAAACTTTTATATGGCAGAGTCAAACACTCTCCGATTGAGAGGCTAAAAGCAGATGCATTAGGGGTAAATTTACGCTTTGCTTCTTGACAAACAGTGTCTCATTTTAACATGTGCCTCCTGGCTTTTATAATGCTGTGGAGTTAATAAATACAATTGTTGTTTAGTGTCCTTTTTTCCATCACTGAAATATTTTCTCTTACGATTTGTCACTGTCTCTTTGTTGCTTTACAGTCAGCATGAATATCTGCTAGTTAACAGGTAGACAATAAGTAAGGCCAGCATGAAGTTTTAGATATCACAGCAAAATGACTAGTAAGTTTATGACGCACAAGAGATACAGAGTGAAAAGCAAATAACAATTCCATACCCAGCTCTACTCCAGACACCGGGAGTAGCCGGGCCGGCCGCACTTACCTTTTAGTGCGCGTAGTCTCTCTGTTGGCCAGTTAATGGCCGCCACGCTGCACTTCAGCGCTTCTACAGCAGGTACCGCTGATAATGCCATCTCAACCTATGGAGTCGTGGCGGACGCGTAGCGCCCACCCTTCGGTCCCCCCCCCAGGTTAAGTTAAAGTCTATTTTCCGTATTTTTCGTATGCGTTTTTTTGCATTCTGCATAGAGAACCTTAAAGCACCTTAAACACACACAAACTAATGTTGAAAAGATGTCACAAAAAACTGTATTTCCCAAAAGGTTGTTTGGTTATCCTTCAATTTGATCTGTGAAGAGGTATTTTCTAGTCACGATTTCTTACTTATTACTGACAGTCACTTCACATGTAACCTCAAAGCTGACGTTTGAAGAAATCATCACACAACCTCAATATTATGTGAACTTAAGTAATGTTTTTAAATGAATGGAGTTTGAACGTATCTAATGGAAACAAATTGAAATGGAAACATTTCTCCCTTTATCAGTGATTGATAACATACATCAGTGATTCAACCAGCTCATTCAACCTTTGCCCTCTGCCTGTGATGTCCTTTATGTTTTATAGCAGCAGTTTATTAGCAGTAAATGTGTGAATGTGGAGGAAATGTATGGAGCTATAATTTTACACTTGTGGATTATCTTGTCGAGAGCACTTCAGCTTGTGTAGGAATGAAGCACAGACATGTGAGCTGCTGTGAAGTCTGTGACAGACAGAACTGGATCAGAGTTGTTTTTTGATCATTTTATGATTTCTGGAATTAGAACGACACGGAGCACAGAGAGAAAGAGGCACTTGTACCAACAGAGCAACAGCACATCAACACTGCAGCTCGACCTCTGATTACAAAACTACTGACTATGTGAAGCCGATTTCACATCTGGCTTAAATCCCTGATTTGGGATGTTGCAGCTGTGCGATCATCTTGAACCCGGGTGCTTCAGTTTGTGGCGTTGTGTTTGTGAAATCACGGCGTAAGAGTTTCGGCAAAGCACATTCCTGTCCAGTAGCCTTCAGTAAACCAGTCAGCTGAGATATGTTGTGTATCTCTGTGCCGTCTCCCCCCCCCCCCTCGCTCTCTCAGACCTCTCCTGAGGGTTTGTAAGGAAAAATAAATATTTTTAGACATTACGATCCAGAGCTGCTGTCACTTCTCTTTTTTTCATTTTTCATAAACCCTAACCATGGGAAACACATATTCACCTCCCCCTTTCTCACTGTTGAGGCAATCGTCTTGCCTTTGGCTTCCTACTGCCACCCGTCAAAAAAAAAAAGCTGCCCCCAGGGAGAGTGTCGCCATAGCAACTGCCTTCACCAGAGCAACTCCTCAAAGCATCCATCTGAGGTACATGTTGCAGCCCTCTGTTTCCACCGACAGAATAACCTGAGAGTTGTTTTGGGGCAAAAAAGAGGGACTGGAAGGCTTCCAGGGCTGTTAGACGGGACACACAGAGAGAGAGAGACAAAGAAGAAGGTGAAAGAATAAAGCCACAGAGAGAGCACAGATGTCCAACAGCTGATCAGCTTGACAGGCCGCTTGAGAAAGACTCATATAGTGCAGCTTCACATTCGGGATGCCTCTCTCGTGCGATAAGATGACACAAAGTTTACATGCTAAGCCTCGGTGATTTAGCGGACGAGCCCAGCCCTGAAATAACAGCTGGCACACAGAAAATAGTCTTTTTCCCCTCTAAGAGAGCCGGAAACGGAGACACTACCAACCTTCAGGAACTCACGTCAACTCTTGTGCATCATTTTCGAGGCCCAGTTTATGTCAAAATAAGCATCCAGGCAGGCGGTGCTGCTCTTTGGCACAGACACAAATGTGTAAACATCGCTGCACAAACATTTACATTTTCTAACTGAACATAGCCAAATTAGTGTCCCCTCCTCCGGACCATATGGCCTCCTCCTCTCACTCTCTTGACACTGCACTGTCAAAGATCATATCTCATATCCCCGATCACAAGGGACCCTCTCTTAATCCATGCAGTCTGTTGTTCAGTTTCCATGCAGCCGCGTTGCATCGTGACGGCTGCACTGTGCTTATTGTGTGCTTGTCGACCCACTGTTGTCTCACACAGCAGAGGAGCTATAAATAGCTCCACGCTCCCCAGTAGTTTAAATTCATCCAGCTCGGCTCAAGTTGTAAATTGGAGCTGCACCACACTCTCGAGGCTTTCTTTTGTAACGTCAGGGGAATAGAGGGAAGCTGGGCCGTCATTATCAGTTTTTTCTTTTCTCTTTTTACACTCGAGGAAGAACAGGAAGCAGCTGCCAGTTTCACTTCCACCTCACTTCCTGTCTCGCTCTTCAGTGCAAGGCAAACACTGCGCCGATATGATGTTGTTGTGGTTTGTACCATGTCTGCAAGAAATGGTGTCAAAAATGAAGACACACAGGGTGATGACACAAAATTGAAATCATGACTTTTGTTCTTTTTATGTTTGAGTTTATTTAGAAATGACTGGATGGAATTAAAGATGATACTGTGTTTTTTTATTTATTTTTTTTAAATGAAGCTTTGTAATTGTACATCAAAAATCAGAAGGAAGCAAAGCACATTATTTAATTTGGTAAAGAATATCTCATAAGCAAGAGGACAATAAGTAAATGATGTAATTTATCCTCTAAATTTACTTTTTATACCTGCTGTGTTTTCACTTTGATTGTCAATCAGCCTTTAGGCCGTTTTCATTTTGTTTGCAGCTTACTGAATATGTCTGTTTTCGAATGGACAAATAAATGAACTGTATGTATATGATCATGTCTGTCCCCCCCGCAGCCATCCACGAGTTTCCACAGGACATCTTTACCAAGGAGCAGAGGAAGAAGGGGGCTGTGTGTCTTCATGCACTCTGTGTGAGTATTTCACACGATATCGCTTGAAATCTGCAGAAGCCGACATATTACAAACTAAATAACTCATTTATTTTATAAAAAGGCAGGGTGTGCATGTGTCCCTCCACTCTCTTATCTGTGCTCAACTGTACTGTCCAGGCCATCTACATGTTCTACGCTCTGGCCATCGTCTGTGACGACTACTTTGTCCCTTCCCTTGAGAAAATATCTGAGGTGAGCGAACGGCACCGGCCGGCCATCACATAACATCTTTCTTAGTTTAACAGATACATGTTTGATTATTCTCATTTTATGCTGAGCTGTTTTTGTATTTATCTTTCAGAACCTGCAGCTCAGTGAAGATGTGGCCGGGGCGACATTTATGGCTGCAGGAAGCTCTGCTCCAGAGCTTTTTACCTCTCTCATTGGTTCGTAGCTCAGCCAATCATGACCGAGTAACAGTTGTGGCAGTTTTAAGGAAGCATGCCAAGATTAGTTTACATGTACTCTCAACATTTTAACAGAGGAATGCTGGAGTTTGAAATAGTATTCACGGCCTCTGCAGTGCCACAATCATCCAGGAGATGTCAGCAGAGTCTAATTCAAAACCTCAAAAAGGGATTTTCCTTATTTTTAGGTTTATTTTCTTGGAGATTAGTGACTAGTGGACTCCAAATACAGAGCAGGATGGCGTGTGTTTCTGTGTATAAATAAGAAATAAGGAGATGACAGACTGCAGGGATTTTATGTAATCTGAATCCAAACAAAGCCAGATACCAA
This sequence comes from Sebastes fasciatus, assembly GCF_043250625.1. Taxonomy (NCBI): domain Eukaryota; kingdom Metazoa; phylum Chordata; class Actinopteri; order Perciformes; family Sebastidae; genus Sebastes; species Sebastes fasciatus. The sequence goes on along the minus strand of NC_133810.1, from coordinate 28,625,670 downwards.
ATGCACACATTTGACTTCCTCTCTATCCCTCTGTGTCACCCACCTTCAGGCGTTTTCATCACCAAAGGAGACGTCGGAGTCGGCACGATCGTTGGCTCAGCCGTCTTCAACATCCTGGTCATCATTGGCCTGAGTGGGATCTTTGCAGGCCAGGTGGGAAGAACTTAAAGCCAACATCTTGCACACAGTAGTTCCCGAGTGAATGAACACTGACATTTATAACTTTCCTCCACAGACGGTGGTCCTGACATGGTGGTCCCTTTTTAGAGATTCCTCCTACTACATCCTCGCTGTCCTGACTCTCATCATGGTGAGATGTGCTTTTCGTCAAATCAATCAATTAATCTTTTACACCTCCACATTGTGTTTTGAGGAATCTATTCTCTCCCCTCTTTAGGTTATCTATGATGCCACAGTCGTCTGGTGAGTCCACATACCTTTTCATATGATCACATTTCCTTACCTACACTTGGTATTTGTATTCATACCGACACAGATCTGCAAATTCATCCTCTGGCCCCCCACGCTCTGATTGGTGTCAGCAACCTCGCCCTCAAATGACTGTTATTACAATCATGAAGATTAGGATGTCAACAAGTTCAACAATCAGTGATTGTGGAACTGGTTAAATCAATTTGGTTCCTGAGTCACACTCGACAATAACAATAACATCTGAATATGTATTTCCCGTCTGCTGAGGTGACGAGGAACAAGCTCAGTTTAAAATCGGTGGTAGATGACTTGTCATTTGTATAATTTGTGTGGAGGAGGTATCTGTCATCACACATATTATCAGTGATTCGGAGCATAGCTAGCTGTTAGATAGATTTCTTTTGTTTAGCTTTTCCCTCTCAAACAGGCTCATTTGGTGCTCTTGATGCCTTCTTAGCTGCCTGTCCTGAATGTTTTCCCATCTGTCGACCTGAAGCTCTCCATTGTTGTATGTGTCAGTGGTTTTAATGAAAGGAGTAGATTTATTTGTGGCTTTTAATGTGGGTTGTAGCAGCGGATTCATCAGTGATATATGGCAGGCTGTTTATTGAATCGCAGCGTGACAAGCTAAAGCTGTCCTGGTGTATTTCACCTCGCCACTGTTCGGCTCTCTTTGCCAAATCGCTGCATGCTCCAAATATCTGCGATATGAGTCTGCACACGTGCGGTAGTGGCCATCTAGTGTCTATCCGAGCTTAGTGGAGCAGCCGTTTGCACGAGTTCAGTTGTTGAAGTGTTGATGCATTTTCAGGATGTTGTGAAGTATTTCTCTGTAACATTTATTTCTCATAACTAAATGAGCACTAAAGTTCAGAAAAAAAACATTCTTAGTTATTTTACATCAGTTTATTTTTCACTAATCTGCTTCATCAACACTGAGTGGCTGTGGTTTGACAGTGCTGGCAAGTGGAGAGATGTTTCATGAAAGAAATATATATCTATGTTTCATATAATAGATAAAAGAAATGTTATGCTCTATAATTTAGATCATAGATATTAAAAATGAATTATAATTAATAGCGGTGTAAGAAAATATTGGAAAAAAAAATTGTGATCAGTTCTCAAAAACACTATCGATTTTTAATGAATATATGAAAGTCATATAATGATTTTTAATGTATTCATTTAATGATTACATGCAAAGATGAACTCAGTCAATACTTTATTTCATTTGCAAAGAGATGCTCCCTCTCAAAGTAGTGCCATGATGTTGGATGTTACAGGGACTGTGTTCTGATTGCATAGAAAAAGTAAAAATGTTTACTCTGATTTTATGCATATGGCTCTTAAAATTAGATTAAAAAATCTTACAGTTTAACAATATATCGCAATATATAGAATCGTAACCCCTTGCCAGCCCTAATATTTAACACATTTATATTGATGTAAGGCATTATAGACTGCCATTACAGTATGATTAAAGCAAGACTAAAGGTTAACTTACTATATTATCTATGTTATAGTTGATGTTCACTTACAGTGCAAACACTAACACAAATGTCTGTCTTGCTGTGCAGGTGGGAGTCCTTGCTGCTCATGAGCATGTATGGAGTCTACATTATAATCATGAAGTAAGTTTACCAAAAGACCAAACAGTCATCCCTCCACACCACGTCTGAATTCTCACTGAGGACAAACCGTAATTATGATTATATATGGATGTAAGGAAACGCTATCTGTTTGTTTGGTTGCAGGTTCAACTCCCAGCTTCTGGCGTTTGTGACGCGTCAGCTCAGGAAATCTGGGCCGTGCTGCGTCGGATCAGAGAACCACGGAGACGACAAGATGGCAGAGGATCCCTCTGCTTGCAACACCTCCATGGTGCTTATCAACAAAGGTCAGAAGATGTTTGAATAATCTTCTCTTTGCTGCTGTGAGTCTGTTCTCTCAAAAGGAATGTGTTTAATCTACAACAACCTTTTCACAGGCCACGCCCATGGTCAGGAGGCTCCTCCAGTCATCATGGTGGATGAGCTTCTCATCCTCAACCCCCACAAACTGTCCTTCTCTGACGCTGGCCTGCGTATCATGATCACCCCCCACTTCTCTCCCCGCACCAGGCTCTCCATGGCAGGACGCATGGTCATCAGTGAGGTATTTGACGCACATTACAACGCACATTATAACGCACGTTAGAACGCAATCTCCTCTGAGCTCTACGACAACAAAAACACTTCCCGCTCTCCTCTCACAGAGACAGAGGCTGATCCAGTGTTCGAAGAACCAGCTGGACGGCGAGGCCGGCCCCGGGTCACGACGGGGATCAGCCAGCAACAGCCTGAAGAGGACCGGCTCCTGCAGTCTGGAGAACGGAGGCAAGAAACCTGAGATAGGAGATGCAGAGTCAGGAGACAAGCCGGGGTTGGAGGTGTGCCAGACGGAGGAGGAGGAGGAGGATGACCATGATATTTTCAATCCCGTGCGCATACCAGGTGAGGAAGACTGTTAACAGCCAGAAAGTGCAAGTAAGATTTAACCTGCAACGATTTTGTTTCTGTTGGTTGATGTTGTAGCTAATCTGTGGTTGACAAAGTCCTTAAAATACTAGATTGTCTGGACTACCATGTGCCCTCCTGACCGACTTCCTGCACCTCACAGGTACCTGCTGTGCGCGGGTGAAGTGGGCGATCAAGTGGCCTCTGGGCCTCCTGCTCTACTGCACTGTGCCTAACTGTATTCTGCCACGCTGGCACCGCTGGTTCATGGTCACCTTTGCGGCCTCCACCCTGTGGATCGCCATCTTCTCCTACCTCATGGTGTGGATGGTAAGGAAGCATTACTTAATGCAGTGAAGACAGACCGTGAGCTTCAATTCTGAAACAAAAAAATGACGAAAAACTGTTCAAAGATGCTTCAGGTGGCCGTTTGTCTAATACAGGAGTCTGCAACCTGCGGCTCTGCAGCCACATGCGGCTCTTTAGCTCCTCTCCAGTGGCTCCATGTGGATTTATAAAAATGAAAATGGAAATGAATAACTGTTTTTTGTTTACATTTTCATTTTGATTTATCATTGTTGTAGGTCTATAGTACGACGGTACCACGGAGTATTAGGGCCACATTGAGGAAAATAAATACATCTGAGACTTTGAGAATAAAGTCATAATATAACCAGAATAAAGTCATACATTTATTAAGTAGTAATTTTAAGTGTTATTTTCTTTTTTTCTCGTAAAGTTATGACTTTATTTTCGTAATATTACAACTTTTTATTGTAAAGTTATGACTTTATTCTCGTTATATTACGACTTTTTTTCTCGTAAAGTTATGACTTTATTCTGTAAATCTCAGATTTGTTTTCCCCCTCAATGTGGTCCTAATACTCCGTAGTGCATTTGCATTTTGACCCTCACTGCATTAGACTTATATACTATATGCTTAGACTATAAACTGTGTTCATCACAATGCTTAAATGTTTTGCGACTCCAGACATATTATTTATTTATTTATTTATTGCCTAAAATTTCTCTTTTGATAGTAAAGGTTGCTGATCTAATACAACAATACGGTTAAAGTCTACAGCGTGCCTTGTACTCTTTATTACATTTGAGGATGCACCACCTTAAAATGCTCCCTCTGTGTATACTTGACCCTGATGTGTCCTAATGTTTCTATCAGGTCACCATCATCAGTTACACACTAGACATCCCAGACTACATCATGGGCATAACCTTCCTGGCAGCAGGGACCAGTGTGCCGGACTGCATGGCAAGTCTGATTGTAGCTCGACAAGGTAAAAGAAACCTCGTTATTCTAAATCCCCAACTGCAAGTCTTTTTGCCTATTCTCTCTTCTGTGGTGCGAGTGCTTCAATTCAGCATTTCTCTGTCACTTTTCCCGTCTCTTTTCAGGCATGGGGGACATGGCGGTGTCTAACTCCATAGGAAGCAATATCTTTGACATCCTGCTGGGTTTGGGTTTCCCCTGGGCTTTGCGTACCCTTGTGGTGGAGCACGGATCAACAGTATGCATACTCTTTATCTCCCTACAATACCAATCTCTTTTTTCCTTCTGTCTGTGATTCACTCATGTCTGCATGTGTTTGAGAGGGCTAACGAAACCAAGACTTTGGGTTCTCACTTCTGTCAGGTGGTCATAAAATTGGACACATGCTTTTTTTCCCCCATAGATCTCCATAAATAATAAAGGACTGGTGTATTCTGTGGTCCTGCTGCTGGCATCCGTGTTTCTGACGGTGAGGAAACGTGTTTTAATATCCGTTAAAACAAATCAGTATAGGTGGATTTATTTCAGTTAAAGACATCGTGGACTGTCGCTGTGCAAAGCGTGTTTGATGAAATAACTGAACATGGAAAATGTGGTCGGCTTGCAAGCGAGAATTTATGCAGGGCATTTAACCCTGAAGATCATGTCACTGATTCAGAGTGAAAAGACAAAAAAATAGAAACCGTTTCTAAAGTAATTTGTCTTATATTTGAGGCTTTAAATGATATAAAAAAAATTATTTAAATCCTGTTTTTAGAGGTCTCATATTTTAACATGCAGTTTTCTTTGTGCTACCATACATGTTGAGCTGTTAACAGCTTGTTGCACAAGTAAGTATCCAAAAAGGGATAGGGGAAGGCTTTAAGGGATACTTACAGTACGTACTTATGTACGCTTGTTTAAAATGAATATCCCTTAATATAAAGAATTATTTTAACCCTCAAAAATTGACAACTGCCTCACAAATCCAGTATCAGACTGGCTCTACTACATGTCCCCCCTTGGATTTATCCAAAACAGAATTAATATGTAACAATAGCTTTACCTGCTTCATAATTAATATCCTGGTGTCTCATGTCCCATTGTACAAAACAAACACTTAGTACATAGTTGTTTTCCAGGTGAATCTTTTTGGCTCTTCCTCACCACCGTCTCTCTGCTTTCAGGTGATGAGTGTTCATCTGAACCACTGGAGGCTGGATCGCCGGCTGGGTCTGGGTCTGTTGTTTCTCTATGCCATCTTCCTGCTCTGCTCCATCTTCTTCGGACAGATGTGAGGCCTTAAAGGTCAAAGGTCAACCCTGCTGTCAGACAACATGATGAGTACCTACCTTTCTACCACACGTCCTCTTTCCTGAAGCCAAAAAAAAAAAGAGTGACAGCGTCGTCGTGTTCCTTGTGAGAGTTTCTGTGCACCTCCGTTAGGACTCGCTAGGGTGATGCTATACGCATGCAACTACACAAACACACACTGAAGTCTTTTATCAACAGCACAATTTTGTTCTCCTTTTTGTACAGTGCAGTGTTTGAAAACAGTCTGTAAAGTATCAAATTGGGTGACTTACTAAAATAATGACTGACATGGCAGATGGAAGCAGCAGGCGTGTTGGGCTTTTTCATAACAAATGAAACAGGAAATGGCATCAACTAAAAAAATAATAACGCGGCTCACTAATATTTTGATGATAATTAGATACCATAACTGAGCTTTTCCACCCTATATTGTGTTTTACGCCTGTTTTTTATTTTTGAATATACAAAAATTGATCTCATGGCCTTTCTACTAAGATTATTTGCCAAAGCTTTGAGAGGGATCACTTCCTGCCAAAACTCAGCCAAGTTAGCTTACCAACCAACCAGCCAACTAACTAACAGTGAAAGCAATAAGCCTTTGGACATTTAGATTTACAGTAATTGAAAAAAAACTGTTTCTTCCTGTCACTGCAGCTCTTTTCATCTATTAAATTAATTTATTATATTTTGAACGTTCGTGTTCTGAAAGCTGCTGCAGCCGAGCAAATAATTACAAGATCATAAGTTAGTTGATTTCATCAACAACACAGCAATCAAAGGTCATTTATAATAGAGACGTATATCCATATATTGTCTCCCCATCAGTTCCTGTTGGTGAGGAGTGCTCAGTGGTGTATTTCTCTGGTAACAGTCAAACAGTTTGAGCAGGATGTACACAGGTAGCACACAGCTGCAGATTTAACAGATGTTAGTGAATGGTACTTTAATCTGCCATGTCATGCTTGGACCAATTGTTCAAGATTAAAAAAAAACAACTCAACAGATTAATATCGTCTGTCGGCCTTAGGTTCGGACACCCTTGTATGTTTTGAATGTACAACCTAGCTGACTTTACCATCAGTGTGGACATATTTACATGCATTCAGATGTAGCAGGCGGCACTGAATTACAGCGAAGAACCTCAGAACAGACGGGGAGGTACTTTAGTCCTACGGTAAAAGGACACCACGTATGTGTCAGTAGACTTTTAGAATATCAACATTGAAAATGCACATTGTTGTGACGATATTTTGACGATTTTTGCCTAACTACTTATAAACAAGTATTGGTACAGTTTAATGTACGTAAAGAGATTAACCTAGTGTTACAGTATTTTTAGAGGTCTTATTACTATGAAATCTAATATATATATAATGTACTTCTATGAGTGTCACAAACTTTGATGACTTTGAGTGCAGGTTAGTTGTAATACTTCACATTTAGGTACGACAATCGATGTTTGTATTTGTTTCTTGTACATTTTATGAGATTATTTCACTTTGGTGGAACATTTTCCGTCAGATCAGGACAGAAGCAGCACATTATGTACTCACATATACATGTAGTGTATTGGTGTGTGTGGTTATGGCAAATAATGCTGCATATTCAATATTCGTATATAGCTGCTGCTCCTTTGTCCTATATATGAAAATTAGGAAAGCACAACAGTTTAGACCTTTCAGATTATACGATGCTAAATGTTCCACCAAAGAGAACTAGACAATTTTTTTTGTCTTTTTTTCAAATGGCTGTATAATTATTATTATTATTGTCTACTTGACAACACTTTTTACTGTTTGTAAATGTTATATAATTGGCATAGTTTTACAATAATGAATGTCTGACAGAGACTAGTTTTGTGGTGTTTTTTGATATTTAAAAAAAAAAAAATACATAATATAAGCCTACTTGTGAATTATTGTAAGAGGATGAATGCATATTTTGTGAGTTTGTTTAGTGGAATGTGAAGGCTGTGATGTCAGACTAGCACTTGTTATGAATTCAATTGCAGTCGTGTCTTAAAATCTTTTCAGCACTATAAGATTTTCTTTTATTTCAGTATTGATTCATTGACAACCTTATTTCATGCGAGGGAAGACACCCGTTTACAGGTTTAAATTCAGTTTAAAAATAGATTTTAAAGAATGGCTAGAATAGAAGAAATACCATTTAATTTAAATGAAGTATACATCCCTTTTCCCACTAAATTGTCACATCATCTATCATATTTTCTCTTTAAGCTACAGTTTAAAAGTTACATTTAAACATATTTTATCAGATCTGCTCAAATGTCACGTCTGGAGTTTTTGAACCAGATCGCATCAATGCATCCTTTTTAATGCATAAAAATGGTGCTGAAACAATTAGTTGATTAATCATTTAGTTGATCAGTAGATATTTAATCAACAGCTATTCTGTTAATCAATTAATTGTTTGAGTCTTTGATCATGCAAAAATGTCAATTGCAGCTTCACAAATGTGAGGATTTGCAGCATTTCTCTTTGGGACTAATGACCGATTAATCAATTAGAAAAGTAATCAACGGATGAATCGATGATGAAAATAAGTGTCTGTTCCCTTCTCTTAATTCAGCATTTTTTTAAAAAAAATGTTTCATTCTCTGAGGTAGAAACTGTCTCTGCATATCCTCACTATCTTCACCCTTGTTATACATCCTCAACCATCAGTAACTCATTTGTTTTTGCCAGGAGACGATTTACAGCAGCTTGCGATGCTAATGTGTTTCACTCAGCTGTTGGGAGTCTCTTCCGTAAACTCTTGTGTTCAAATCTAGTAATAATCTCAATGAGCTAGTCACGGCTACTGAGAAACACAACAGCACCAAAGCAAACAGTTGAACTCCAGTACTTGTTGTGGTTTCACAGCACTCAAAGAATGTTCTTTATTCTGCTGTGATGTTGGAAATAGAGGATGTTTTAGAGTTGAAATTTATTGCGTAGAGGTCGTATTGGATCCTAGAAGACTGTTGTATCTTGAGACCAATAAAAAATGTGCAATAACAATATTATTAATCTCCTTCAACCTGTTATTTTCTGTAGGTTGCAGTGAAAGTGGATGTGTGTAGGTGCCTGCAGCTGAATGATAAGAAAGAGGCATCTAATCGGGGTATATGCAGGAATCCTGAAGTAACATTTAATTTAAGACCCGTTCTATACATTTTAAGACCTCATCGCCACATTGAAAAAGATAGTGATTTTGAATTTTTTGTATTATGTGTGGCCCTCAATCATACGCTGGCTCCCTAAATTGGCACTCAGTCATCAAAACTTTGAGAACTTCTGGTAAAGTATTGTCATAAAAAATGTCAACACAAGTCATAGTATGGTATTTCATAAAAAATGGCATAGTATGACATATGACATAAAAAAAACTGTATAGTACAGTATGCCATTAAAATGTATAAAAATGTAATAGTATAGTATGTCATAAAAGTTTCATAGTTTAGTTGGCCATAAAAATATCATAGTATAGTAAGGTATGTAATAAAAGGTCATAGTATAGTATGACATAACACATTTCACAATAAAGTATGTCACAAAAATGTCAGTTTAATATGTCATGAAAGAAATTATTAAAAAAAAAAAATCATAATATACTATGCTATTAAAATGTAATACAATTATAAGTCATATTATAGTATGCCATAAAAAAATCGTAATATAGTAAATCATAAAAAAATAATACGAGAATATACCAATAAAATGTCAAAAGTCGTAGTATAGTATGCCACAAAATATGGCATAAAAATGTTATAGAATGCCATAAAAAAATCATAATATAGTATGTCACATAGTTTAGTAGGCCATAAAAATGTAAAAAAAAAAAGAAGTCATAGTACAGTATGTCAAAAAAGTTATAGTTTAGTATACCATAAAATACTTCTTAAAATTGCTATAGTATAGTATGCCATAAAAACATGTATTTTAAAAAAAGTAATAGTATAGTGTGCAATAAAAATGTCATAGTATTGGATGTCATAATCACAATATATTGTCAGAAAAAGTGTGATTTAAAAAGTCATAGTATAGTATGCCATTAAGATATAAAGAATGTCATATAGTATGCCATAAAAGAGTAATAAAAAAACTCATATATTATGTGCTAGACATTTTCTTTGTTTTTTGTAAATATTCAAAACAATATTTAGTGCTACCTAGTGGTGAACTCTGTAGTCCATAGAAATCTATAGGACTACAACTCCCATGGCGCTCCAGCCAATCAGTGGAGTCAGGTGTGTTCAGGTGTGGGCAATTACAGGCTGAAGAAGCTGCTGAGAGACACTTCTCAACTGACTAACGTTTACAGATTAAGGTTGGCTAAACCATTTCATTGTTTTTGTTTTTGATTGTTGTAAAGGTTTATTTTCTCTGTTGAACAACTTTGATTTGTTTTTGATTAACAGCAGGTGGCATTCAACAGCCTGACAAGCCAAACAAGTCATCAGAACTGTGAGTAAAGCAGCCAAATAACCTGAAAGATGATGAGTTGTAAATGTTTAAAGTGTTTTTTGGAAAGCAAAGTAGAAGGAAGCTGCGACAAAAGTTGAGAACTTTCATGTTGGTAGTTTGGTCCTTTTATTGGAGTAATCTTGTATTGACTTATTATTATATAAATATATATTAATCTTGTTAGTGATATTGACTGGAAGAAAGTTTAGTCCTTACCACAAAAGTTCCTTCTAACAAATCAGGTAAAAGAGGTGTCCTTTAAGTTGAATCCACAGATTCTATCCAGTGAAACATTTCTTACAGAAGTTAAAGAGTGACTTATAGATGTAAATTATTCCTTCTGCGAATCACATCCTGAAACTTGCTCTCATTTATTCTGGTCGTGTAAATTTACATGTGAATTGTGGAAAGATGTCAATAATTTTATACTCGTTAAAATTCTCAGATTATGCACTGTACCATAGAAATATTATGTTTGGTTGCTATGGTTACAGTGACAAAGACAGTAATGCATTCTTTCTTATTAATTTAATTTTAATTCTGGCGAAGTTCCACATTCACAAGTGTAAATTTAACAAAAAAAAGCCTAATTTCTTTGAATTTATGAAGGAAATGGATCTATATCTGGCAACAATTTATTCCTCACAAAACAAAAAAGCAATGAAAACAATGAATGTATGCAATGTCTTTACAATTTTTAAGTGAAATTGTTGTCATACTCTCGCGTAGTCTTTTTTTATTTATTCTTTTTATGTCGATTTTGTTTAATTTCTGTTGTCTTTTTATGTTTGGCACAGCTCTTTGTTTATGTTTTCACTATGTTTCTTCTGTATGTATATTGGTGCATTGAAAGTAAAACTGGGACAAAGTGTGGTGAAACGATATCGAGTTATATTTACCTATACGAGCTGAGCAGTGCACTTTGAAATGGCTCCTTCGTTAGATACAGACTCATGCATATATTCATGCATGAGCCAGTAGACGTTTCATTAGCAGAAGAGGCCAAATAATGGAGATCAGGTCTGACAACGGGAGTCATTTCCTTGCCACTGAAAGGGATCTGAAGGAAGCTATTAAAGAGTAAGCAAAATAGAACAAGCCCTTCAGCAGAAAGGATGTGAAATGGACTTTCAATCCTCCTTATGGAGCACATTATGGTGGTGGAGTCTAGGAAAGTTTAATCCGACCAGTTGAGAAAACTCTTTAACAAAAAGAAAGTCATAGTAAAATATGTCGAAAAAATAAGTCATAGTATGCTATGTTGAAAAAATGTAAAAGTCATAGTATAGTATGTCGAAAAAAGTCATAGTATAGTATGTTGAAAAAATTTAAGTCATAGTATAGTATGTCGAAAAAGTCATAGTATAGTATGTCGAAAAAGTCATAGTATAGTATGTCGGAAAAAAAAGTCATAGTATAGTGTTTAAAAAAAGTAATAGTATAGTATGTTTAAAAAATTTAAAAGTCATAGTATAGTATGTTTAAAAAATTTAAAAGTCATAGTATAGTATGTTTAAAAAAAGTCATAGTATAGTATGTCGAAAAAATAAGAAATTCATAGTATAGTATGTGAAAAAATAAGTCATAGTATAGTATGTCGAAAAAATAAAAGTCATAGTATGCTATGTTGAAAAAATAAAAGTCATAGTATAGTATGTCGAAAAAAGTCATAGTATAGTATGTTGAAAAAATGTAAAAGTCATAGTATAGTATGTTGAAAAAATGTAAAAGTCATAGTATAGTATGTCAAAAAAATAAGAAATTCATAGTATAGTATGTCGAAAAAAGAAATCATAGTATAGTATGTGAAAAAATAAGTCATAGTATAGTATGTCGAAAAAAAGTCGTATAGTATGTCAAAAAAATAAAGTCATAGTATGCTATGTTGAAAGAATAAAAGTCATAGTATAGTATGTCGAAAAAATAAAAGTCATAGAATAGTATGTTTAAAAAAAGTCATAGTATAGTATGTCGAAAAAATTAAAAAGTCATAGTATAGTATGTCGAAAAAATAAGTCATAGTATAGTATGTCGAAAAAATTAAAAAGTCATAGTATAGTATGTCGAAAAAATTAAAAAGTCATAGTATAGTATGTCGAAAAAATAAATTATAGTATGTCGAAAAAATTAAAAAGTCATATACTATATATAAGTCATAGTATAGTATGTTGAAAAAAAGTCATATTATATCGAAAAAAATAAATCATAGTATAGTATGTCGAAAAAAAGTCATAGTATAGTATGTCAAAAAAATAAAGTCATAGTATGCTATGTTGAAAGAATAAAAAAGTCATAGTATAGTATGTCGAAAAAATTAAAAAGTCATAGTATAGTATGTCGAAAAAATAAGTTATAGTATGTCGAAAAAATTAAAAAGTCATAGTATAGTATGTCAAAAAAATAAGAAATTCATAGTATAGTATGTCGAAAAAATAAGTCATAGTATAGTATGTCGAAAAAAGTCATAGTATGTCGAAAAAATTAAAAAGTCATAGTATAGTATGTCTAAAAAATTAAAGTCATAGTATAGTATGTTGAAAAAAAGTCATATTATATCGAAAAAAATAAATCATAGTATAGTATGTTGAAAAAAAGTCATATTATATCGAAAAAAATAAGTCATAGTATGTTGAAAAAAAGTCATATATCGAAAAATATGAAATTCATAGTATAGTATGTCGAAAAAAGAAATCATAGTATAGTATGTGAAAAAATAAGTCATAGTATAGTATGTCGAAAAAAAGTCGTATAGTATGTCAAAAAAATAAGTCATAGTATGCTGTCGAAAGAATAAAAGTCATAGTATAGTATGTCAAAAAAATAAGAAATTCATAGTATAGTATGTTGAAAAAATTTAAAAGTCATAGAATAGTATGTTTAAAAAAAGTCATAGTATAGTATGTCGAAAAAATTAAAAAGTCATAGTATAGTATGTCGAAAAAATAAGTTATAGTATGTCGAAAAAATTAAAGTCATAGTATAGTATGTCGAAAAAATAAGTCATAGTATAGTATGTCGAAAAAAAGTCATATTATATCGAAAAAAATAAATCATAGTATAGTATGTCGAAAAAAGTCATAGTATAGTATGTGAAAAAATAAGTCATAGTATGCTATGTCGAAAGAATAAAAGTCATAGTATAGTATGTCGAAAAAAGTCATAGTATAGTATGTTGAAAAAATGTAAAAGTCATAGTATAGTATGTCGAAAAAATAAAAGTCATAGTATAGTATGTCGAAAAAGTCATATGTCGAAAAAAATAAATCATAGTATAGTATGTCGAAAAAAAGTCAGTATAGTATGTCAAAAAAATAAAGTCATAGTATGCTATGTCGAAAGAATAAAAGTCATAGTATAGTATGTCGAAAAAAGTCATAGTATAGTATGTTGAAAAAATGTAAAAGTCATAGAATAGTATGTTTAAAAAAAGTCATAGTATAGTATGTCAAAAAAATAAGAAATTCATAGTATAGTATGTCGAAAAAATTAAAGTCATAGTATAGTATGTCGAAAAAAAGTCATAGTATAGTATGTCAAAAAAATAAAGTCATAGTATGCTATGTTGAAAGAATAAAAAAGTCATAGTATAGTATGTTGAAAAAATGTAAAAGTCATAGTATAGTATGTCGAAAAAATAAGTTATAGTATGTCGAAAAAATTAAAAAGTCATAGTATAGTATGTCAAAAAAATAAGAAATTCATAGTATAGTATGTCAAAAAAAGAAATCATAGTATAGTATGTCAAAAAAATATGAAATTCATAGTATAGTATGTCGAAAAAAGAAATCATAGTATAGTATGTGAAAAAATAAGTCATAGTATAGTATGTTGAAAAAATGTAAAAGTCATAGAATAGTATGTTTAAAAAAAGTCATAGTATAGTATGTCGAAAAAATTAAAAAGTCATAGTATAGTATGTCGAAAAAATTAAAGTCAAAGTATAGTATGTCGAAAAAGTCATATTATGTCGAAAAAAATAAATCATAGTATAGTATGTGAAAAAATAAGTCATAGTATTGTATGTCGAAAAAAAGTCGTATAGTATGTCAAAAAAATAAGTCATAGTATGCTATGTCGAAAGAATAAAAGTCATAGTATAGTATGTCAAAAAAATAAGAAATTCATAGTATAGTATGTCGAAAAAATAAGTCATAGTATAGTATGTCGAAAAAATTAAAGTCATAGTATAGTATGTCGAAAAAATTAAAGTCATAGTATAGTATGTCGAAAAAAAGTCATAGTATAGTATGTCAAAAAAATAAAGTCATAGTATGCTATGTTGAAAGAATAAAAAAGTCATAGTATAGTATGTTGAAAAAATGTAAAAGTCATAGTATAGTATGTCGAAAAAATAAGTTATAGTATGTCGAAAAAATTAAAAAGTCATAGTATAGTATGTCAAAAAAATAAGAAATTCATAGTATAGTATGTCAAAAAAAGAAATCATAGTATAGTATGTCAAAAAAATATGAAATTCATAGTATAGTATGTCGAAAAAAGAAATCATAGTATAGTATGTGAAAAAATAAGTCATAGTATAGTATGTCGAAAAAATTAAAAAGTCATAGTATAGTATGTCGAAAAAATTAAAGTCATAGTATAGTATGTCGAAAAAGTCATATTATGTCGAAAAAAATAAATCATAGTATAGTATGTCGGAAAAAAGTCGTATAGTATGTCAAAAAAATAAGTCATAGTATGCTATGTCGAAAGAATAAAAGTCATAGTATAGTATGTCGAAAAAAGTCATAGTATAGTATGTTGAAAAAATGTAAAAGTCATAGAATAGTATGTTTAAAAAAAGTCATAGTATAGTATGTCGAAAAAATTAAAAAGTCATAGTATAGTATGTCGGAAAAAAGTCATATTATATTGAAAAAAATAAATCATAGTATAGTATGTGAAAAAATAAGTCATAGTATTGTATGTCGAAAAAAAGTCGTATAGTATGTCAAAAAAATAAGTCATAGTATGCTATGTCGAAAGAATAAAAGTCATAGTATAGTATGTCAAAAAAATAAGAAATTCATAGTATAGTATGTCGAAAAAATAAGTCATAGTATAGTATGTCGAAAAAATTAAAGTCATAGTATAGTATGTCGAAAAAGTCATATGTCGAAAAAAATAAATCATAGTATAGTATGTCGGAAAAAAGTCGTATAGTATGTCAAAAAAATAAGTCATAGTATGCTATGTCGAAAGAATAAAAGTCATAGTATAGTATGTCGAAAAAAGTCATAGTATAGTATGTTGAAAAAATTTAAAAGTCATAGAATAGTATGTTTAAAAAAAGTCATAGTATAGTATGTCGAAAAAAAGTCATATTATATCGAAAAAAATAAATCATAGTATAGTATGTCGAAAAAAAGTCATAGTATAGTATGTCAAAAAAATAAAGTCATAGTATGCTATGTTGAAAGAATAAAAAAGTCATAGTATAGTATGTCGAAAAAATTAAAAAGTCATAGTATAGTATGTCGGAAAAAAGTCATATTATATCGAAAAAAATAAATCATAGTATAGTATGTGAAAAAATAAGTCATAGTATTGTATGTCGAAAAAAAGTCGTATAGTATGTCAAAAAAATAAGTCATAGTATGCTATGTCGAAAGAATAAAAGTCATAGTATAGTATGTCAAAAAAATAAGAAATTCATAGTATAGTATGTCGAAAAAATAAGTCATAGTATAGTATGTCGAAAAAATTAAAGTCATAGTATAGTATGTCGAAAAAATTAAAGTCATAGTATAGTATGTCGAAAAAAAGTCATAGTATAGTATGTCAAAAAAATAAAGTCATAGTATGCTATGTTGAAAGAATAAAAAAGTCATAGTATAGTATGTTGAAAAAATGTAAAAGTCATAGTATAGTATGTCGAAAAAATAAGTTATAGTATGTCGAAAAAATTAAAAAGTCATAGTATAGTATGTCAAAAAAATAAGAAATTCATAGTATAGTATGTCAAAAAAAGAAATCATAGTATAGTATGTCAAAAAAATATGAAATTCATAGTATAGTATGTCGAAAAAAGAAATCATAGTATAGTATGTGAAAAAATAAGTCATAGTATAGTATGTCGAAAAAATTAAAAAGTCATAGTATAGTATGTCGAAAAAATTAAAGTCATAGTATAGTATGTCGAAAAAGTCATATTATGTCGAAAAAAATAAATCATAGTATAGTATGTCGGAAAAAAGTCGTATAGTATGTCAAAAAAATAAGTCATAGTATGCTATGTCGAAAGAATAAAAGTCATAGTATAGTATGTCGAAAAAAGTCATAGTATAGTATGTTGAAAAAATGTAAAAGTCATAGAATAGTATGTTTAAAAAAAGTCATAGTATAGTATGTCGAAAAAATTAAAAAGTCATAGTATAGTATGTCGGAAAAAAGTCATATTATATTGAAAAAAATAAATCATAGTATAGTATGTGAAAAAATAAGTCATAGTATTGTATGTCGAAAAAAAGTCGTATAGTATGTCAAAAAAATAAGTCATAGTATGCTATGTCGAAAGAATAAAAGTCATAGTATAGTATGTCAAAAAAATAAGAAATTCATAGTATAGTATGTCAAAAAAATAAGAAATTCATAGTATAGTATGTCGAAAAAATTAAAGTCATAGTATAGTATGTCGAAAAAGTCATATGTCGAAAAAAATAAATCATAGTATAGTATGTCGGAAAAAAGTCGTATAGTATGTCAAAAAAATAAGTCATAGTATGCTATGTCGAAAGAATAAAAGTCATAGTATAGTATGTCGAAAAAAGTCATAGTATAGTATGTCGAAAAAAAGTCATATATCGAAAAAAATAAATCATAGTATAGTATGTCGAAAAAAAGTCATAGTATAGTATGTCAAAAAAATAAAGTCATAGTATGCTATGTTGAAAGAATAAAAAAGTCATAGTATAGTATGTCGAAAGAATAAAAGTCATAGTATAGTATGTCGAAAAAAGTCATAGTATAGTATGTTGAAAAAATGTAAAAGTCATAGTATAGTATGTCGAAAAAATAAAAGTCATAGTATAGTATGTCGAAAAAGTCATATGTCGAAAAAAATAAATCATAGTATAGTATGTCAAAAAAATAAAGTCATAGTATGCTATGTCGAAAGAATAAAAGTCATAGTATAGTATGTCGAAAAAAGTCATAGTATAGTATGTTGAAAAAATGTAAAAGTCATAGAATAGTATGTTTAAAAAAAGTCATAGTATAGTATGTCAAAAAAATAAGAAATTCATAGTATAGTATGTCGAAAAAAGAAATCATAGTATAGTATGTGAAAAAATAAGTCATAGTATTGTATGTCGAAAAAAAGTCGTATAGTATGTCAAAAAAATAAGAAATTCATAGTATAGTATGTCGAAAAAATAAGTCATAGTATAGTATGTCGAAAAAATTAAAGTCATAGTATAGTATGTCGAAAAAATTAAAGTCATAGTATAGTATGTCGAAAAAAGAAATCATAGTATAGTATGTGAAAAAATAAGTCATAGTATAGTATGTTGAAAAAATGTAAAAGTCATAGAATAGTATGTTTAAAAAAAGTCATAGTATAGTATGTCGAAAAAATTAAAAAGTCATAGTATAGTATGTCGAAAAAATTAAAGTCATAGTATAGTATGTCGAAAAAGTCATATTATGTCGAAAAAAATAAATCATAGTATAGTATGTCGGAAAAAAGTCGTATAGTATGTCAAAAAAATAAGTCATAGTATGCTATGTCGAAAGAATAAAAGTCATAGTATAGTATGTCGAAAAAAGTCATAGTATAGTATGTTGAAAAAATTTAAAAGTCATAGAATAGTATGTTTAAAAAAAGTCATAGTATAGTATGTTGAAAAAAAGTCATATTATATCGAAAAAAATAAATCATAGTATAGTATGTCGAAAAAAAGTCATAGTATAGTATGTCAAAAAAATAAAGTCATAGTATGCTATGTTGAAAGAATAAAAAAGTCATAGTATAGTATGTCGAAAAAATTAAAAAGTCATAGTATAGTATGTCGGAAAAAAGTCATATTATATCGAAAAAAATAAATCATAGTATAGTATGTGAAAAAATAAGTCATAGTATTGTATGTCGAAAAAAAGTCGTATAGTATGTCAAAAAAATAAGTCATAGTATGCTATGTCGAAAGAATAAAAGTCATAGTATAGTATGTCAAAAAAATAAGAAATTCATAGTATAGTATGTCGAAAAAATAAGTCATAGTATAGTATGTCGAAAAAATTAAAGTCATAGTATAGTATGTCGAAAAAGTCATATGTCGAAAAAAATAAATCATAGTATAGTATGTCGGAAAAAAGTCGTATTATATCGAAAAAAATAAATCATAGTATAGTATGTCGAAAAAAAGTCATATTATATCGAAAAAAATAAATCATAGTATAGTATGTCGAAAAAAAGTCATAGTATAGTATGTCAAAAAAATAAAGTCATAGTATGCTATGTTGAAAGAATAAAAAAGTCATAGTATAGTATGTCGAAAGAATAAGTCATAGTATAGTATGTCGAAAAAAGTCATAGTATAGTATGTCGAAAGAATAAAAGTCATAGTATAGTATGTCGAAAAAAGTCATAGTATAGTATGTTGAAAAAATGTAAAAGTCATAGTATGCTATGTCGAAAGAATAAAAGTCATAGTATAGTATGTCGAAAAAAGTCATAGTATAGTATGTTGAAAAAATTTAAAAGTCATAGAATAGTATGTTTAAAAAAAGTCATAGTATAGTATGTCGAAAAAAAGTCATATTATATCGAAAAAAATAAATCATAGTATAGTATGTCGAAAAAAAGTCATAGTATAGTATGTCAAAAAAATAAAGTCATAGTATGCTATGTTGAAAGAATAAAAAAGTCATAGTATAGTATGTCGAAAAAATTAAAAAGTCATAGTATAGTATGTCGGAAAAAAGTCATATTATATCGAAAAAAATAAATCATAGTATAGTATGTGAAAAAATAAGTCATAGTATTGTATGTCGAAAAAAAGTCGTATAGTATGTCAAAAAAATTAAAAAGTCATAGTATAGTATGTCGAAAAAATTAAAGTCATAGGATAGTATGTCGAAAAAGTCATATTATGTCGAAAAAAATAAATCATAGTATAGTATGTCGGAAAAAAGTCGTATAGTATGTCAAAAAAATAAGTCATAGTATGCTATGTCGAAAGAATAAAAGTCATAGTATAGTATGTCGAAAAAAGTCATAGTATAGTATGTTGAAAAAATTTAAAAGTCATAGAATAGTATGTTTAAAAAAAGTCATAGTATAGTATGTCGAAAAAATTAAAAAGTCATAGTATAGTATGTCGGAAAAAAGTCATATTATATCGAAAAAAATAAATCATAGTATAGTATGTGAAAAAATAAGTCATAGTATTGTATGTCAAAAAAAAGTCGTATAGTATGTCAAAAAAATAAGTCATAGTATGCTATGTCGAAAAAATAAGTCATAGTATAGTATGTCGAAAAAATTAAAGTCATAGTATAGTATGTCGAAAAAATTAAAGTCATAGTATAGTATGTCGAAAAAGTCATATTATGTCGAAAAAAATAAATCATAGTATAGTATGTCGGAAAAATAAAGTCATAGTATGCTATGTTGAAAGAATAAAAAAGTCATAGTATAGTATGTCGAAAAAATTAAAAAGTCATAGTATAGTATGTCGGAAAAAAGTCATATTATATCGAAAAAAATAAATCATAGTATAGTATGTGAAAAAATAAGTCATAGTATTGTATGTCGAAAAAAAGTCGTATAGTATGTCAAAAAAATAAGTCATAGTATGCTATGTCGAAAGAATAAAAGTCATAGTATAGTATGTCGAAAAAAGTCATAGTATAGTATGTTGAAAAAATGTAAAAGTCATAGTATAGTATGTCGAAAAAATAAAAGTCATAGTATAGTATGTCGAAAAAGTCATATGTCGAAAAAAATAAATCATAGTATAGTATGTCGAAAAAAAGTCAGTATAGTATGTCAAAAAAATAAAGTCATAGTATGCTATGTCGAAAGAATAAAAGTCATAGTATAGTATGTCGAAAAAAGTCATAGTATAGTATGTTGAAAAAATGTAAAAGTCATAGAATAGTATGTTTAAAAAAAGTCATAGTATAGTATGTCAAAAAAATAAGAAATTCATAGTATAGTATGTCGAAAAAAGAAATCATAGTATAGTATGTGAAAAAATAAGTCATAGTATTGTATGTCGAAAAAAAGTCGTATAGTATGTCAAAAAAATAAGAAATTCATAGTATAGTATGTCGAAAAAAGAAATCATAGTATAGTATGTCGAAAAAATAAGTCATAGTATAGTATGTCGAAAAAATTAAAGTCATAGTATAGTATGTCGAAAAAAAGTCATAGTATAGTATGTCAAAAAAATAAAGTCATAGTATGCTATGTTGAAAGAATAAAAAAGTCATAGTATAGTATGTTGAAAAAATGTAAAAGTCATAGTATAGTATGTCGAAAAAATAAGTTATAGTATGTCGAAAAAATTAAAAAGTCATAGTATAGTATGTCAAAAAAATAAGAAATTCATAGTATAGTATGTCAAAAAAAGAAATCATAGTATAGTATGTCAAAAAAATATGAAATTCATAGTATAGTATGTCGAAAAAAGAAATCATAGTATAGTATGTGAAAAAATAAGTCATAGTATAGTATGTTGAAAAAATGTAAAAGTCATAGAATAGTATGTTTAAAAAAAGTCATAGTATAGTATGTCGAAAAAATTAAAAAGTCATAGTATAGTATGTCGAAAAAATTAAAGTCATAGTATAGTATGTCGAAAAAGTCATATTATGTCGAAAAAAATAAATCATAGTATAGTATGTCGGAAAAAAGTCGTATAGTATGTCAAAAAAATAAGTCATAGTATGCTATGTCGAAAGAATAAAAGTCATAGTATAGTATGTCGAAAAAAGTCATAGTATAGTATGTTGAAAAAATTTAAAAGTCATAGAATAGTATGTTTAAAAAAAGTCATATTATATCGAAAAAAATAAATCATAGTATAGTATGTCGAAAAAAAGTCATAGTATAGTATGTCAAAAAAATAAAGTCATAGTATGCTATGTTGAAAGAATAAAAAAGTCATAGTATAGTATGTCGAAAAAATTAAAAAGTCATAGTATAGTATGTCGGAAAAAAGTCATATTATATCGAAAAAAATAAATCATAGTATAGTATGTGAAAAAATAAGTCATAGTATTGTATGTCGAAAAAAAGTCGTATAGTATGTCAAAAAAATAAGTCATAGTATGCTATGTCGAAAGAATAAAATTCATAGTATAGTATGTCGAAAAAATAAGTCATAGTATAGTATGTCGAAAAAATTAAAGTCATAGTATAGTATGTCGAAAAAGTCATATTATGTCGAAAAAAATAAATCATAGTATAGTATGTCGGAAAAAAGTCGTATAGTATGTCAAAAAAATAAGTCATAGTATGCTATGTCGAAAGAATAAAAGTCATAGTATAGTATGTCGAAAAAAGTCATAGTATGTTGAAAAAATTTAAAAGTCATAGAATAGTATGTTTAAAAAGTCATAGTATAGTATGTCGAAAAAATAAAGTCATAGTATGCTATGTTGAAATAAAAAAGTCATAGTATAGTATGTTGAAAAAATGTAAAAGTCATAGTATAGTATGTCGAAAAAATAAGTTATAGTATGTCGAAAAAATTAAAGTCATAGTATAGTATGTCAAAAAAATAAGAAATTCATAGTATAGTATGTCGAAAAAAGAAATCATAGTATAGTATGTGAAAAAATAAGTCATAGTATAGTATGTCGAAAAAATTATAAAGTCATAGTATAGTATGTCGAAAAAATTAAAGTCATAGTATAGTATGTCGAAAAAGTCATATTATGTCGAAAAAAATAAATCATAGTATAGTATGTCGGAAAAAAGTCGTATAGTATGTCAAAAAAATAAGTCATAGTATGCTATGTCGAAAGAATAAAAGTCATAGTATAGTATGTCGAAAAAAGTCATAGTATAGTATGTTGAAAAAATTTAAAAGTCATAGAATAGTATGTTTAAAAAAAGTCATAGTATAGTATGTCGAAAAAATTAAAAAGTCATAGTATAGTATGTCGGAAAAAAGTCATATTATATCGAAAAAAATAAATCATAGTATAGTATGTCGAAAAAAAGTCATAGTATAGTATGTCAAAAAAATAAAGTCATAGTATGCTATGTTGAAAGAATAAAAAAGTCATAGTATAGTATGTCGAAAAAATGTAAAAGTCATAGAATAGTATGTTTAAAAAAAGTCATAGTATAGTATGTCGAAAAAATAAGTCATAGTATAGTATGTTTAAAAAAAGTAATAGTATAGTATGTTTAAAAAATGTAAGTCATAGCATAGTATGTTTAAAAAAAGTCATAGTATAGTATGTCGAAAAAATTAGTCATAATATAGTATGTCAAAAAAATAAGTTATAGTATGTCAAAAAAATTAAAGTCATAGTATGTCAAAAAAATAAGTCATAGTATAGTATGTCGAAAAAAAGTCATACCATATATAATATATATTAGGATAATATATAAATATTGACAAATTGTATAAGCATATAATATATTTATTTAATATATCCCAATCCATCATTCATTTCTCAAATGCTCATTGAGAGAAAAAAACAAACAAAACATCAGATTATAGTGCGTAGTATTTTATTTCCTGAAGACAAATTTCATACAATAAAACAAACCATCACAATCCAAATGAAAGTCCACCCTAAGAGAATTCACCTACTATGAAAACCTGTGATCTTGGTTTGAACAATTCTCTCCCAAAGCTTGAGACCAATCTATCTATATATAATTTATTTCTGCTTATCTCTGAGTGCAGTGTTGAAGCTGCAGCTCCAGAATCTGTCTCTTAATCACATTATGGGCTTTGCTTCTTGTTTCGAGCTTTGGAAGAGAGCAGCTCAGTCGAGACCTGGATCACACGATTAACTAGAGAGCAACTTCCACTTAAGTCCCAAAATGTCCCACACCATCAGGTACGCAAACATCATCCGTGAATACAAAAACAACCAACAAAATATTCTAGCAGCCACTGTCTCTAAATAACTATGTTTGAACGTGATGACAAAATAAACCAAGTTATACTCGTGTAATGTTTACGTAATGTGTTAGTTGGCTAATTGAAACGACATGATAGCATGGTTAATTTATATTACACCACTTCCTAACACCTTTGCCGACCTAAAGCTGAGACGACTACATAGCGTATGAGAGTGCAGACGATTACTGAGCATGCACTTGTTTACCTGTAGAATATGCAGCTATTGAAGCAGACAGACACTGCAGCTGTCATTAATATGTATCCTCTGCCTTTGTCCCGTCTATCAATATCAACCCTTTAGATACTGTTCCTGTTTGAGGTAAAGTAACCAGACCTTTTCTTCCAGCCTTGCCACAGAAGGAAACCATTGCATAATAGAACTATGAAAGCAGTAACAAAAAGGGCTATTTCTCCATAGGACTATACATATACACATTATAATATTTATTTTTTTACAATATGGAGCCATCCATATTTGTTGCCAGAGTCCTCGAGGCGTGTCTGTAACAGCATTTTCTGAGAAAGAAAATTTACCGTATCGCACAATATCTGCCGACAGAGCCTAAACCGTCATGAGTCCCTGTCATCCCAGCATCCTACAGGAGCTCTTATATTGCTTTAACATTGTCAGCAAGTGGCCATCTACAAAGGTCACATAGTCCTCAATCACATTAAAATAATCTAGTGGTGTCACGACATCAACAGATATTGAATACGGCGCATGATGAGCAAACTGCTAAAACACAGCGACGAAAGCTTTTATATATCCCTTTAAACTGGCTGATAAGTAAGTAAGCAAGTAGGACTCGTCCGTTTTGTCAAAAAAAGGCCCCAAAGGCTGGATAAAACATGCACATTATTACGTCCTCATTCACCCTCCCGAGCTCTGCGCAGCTCAATCCGCCACTAGCACACAAGAGTCAACAACCAGACTAAAGTCTAACCTGTCATCCCTGAAGTCGCTCAGCCTTTGGAGCCACTTTGACGAGCATGTCGGGGTTTCTATGTGGCCGGTGGCAGCGGATGAGATGGAAAAGTATTTACAGTCTCAGCAGATCCATTTGACTCTTATCAAGAGAATCACCAAATATCAGCAGTGCCATAAAAGAACATGTGGTTGTGGATATTTCCATAATGATGAGATGGGCACTAATAAAAAGACCGTTACATTACCATTCTTTTTTTTCCAATCTGTACATACTTAACACTATTATATACCATAGAAATATATAAATATTATAAAATGTTTTTTTTTTACGTTGAGCAAGCACTGGCATGCTACTTGATTCCAACGAGCTCTATTTCTGCTCCGGTCATAAAATCAGCACATTGCAGGATAGAGAACGTTTTAGCATCTTTGTGTAGGAGTATGTGTAAAAAACAAACCTGAACAGGAGGTCAGATTTTGGCTATTTATGCTGTGAGATTCAGTACTGCTCAGATTGGCTATGTGGCAAAGAGGTGAAAATAAAAATCGATGGGGCTAAATCTGAGCTTGGAACTGTGTAACAGTCATATCTGAAGCTAAGTGAGGCCAGTTTGGTACGGGATACTTCCCTTTTCACAATTTATTGTCTGTTCTGAACACACTCCCTCCGAGCTCAGCTCGTCAGGGGAGCTTATCATCCGTCTTGGGAGGGTGAACCGTACTGCTGTGGGACGGTTGAGTGTGTGCAGGGGGGAGGAGGCGGCGGCCATCACGATGGTGGAGCGTTCTGGTATATGGATGCCTTGTCTTTCAAAAGGTCCAGACATAGATGACAGCTCCAGCTCCCTGAGTGCCAAATTAAGAGAGAAAATCTATTAATGTCAGAGTTGTTTAAAGCTGTTTGTCCTAAAGTCGGTGCAGCATCCCTCTTTAGGTTTAGCCGTTCACATGCAGCGTTTTTGTGCCCTCAAATACATTGTTGTGAGACACGAGGCAGACGCACACGCAGGAGCAACGCCTTCATGACGCACAAGCATTCCCCAGTATGGAGTAGTCTCAAAATGGTCACAGATGTGTATAACATGATCTACGTGCGTAATTTTGGGTACTCTCAGTTTGAACACGTCAAACAGATTTACAAATTCACACATTGCAATCTGAATAAATATTGATATTTTACGTACAGATTTTTAGCTTTAACTTCACAGATCTGATCATTTTCACTTTCGAAAAGCTTCCTGTGTGCACGGATCAGGTTACGTTTGCGTGTGGAGTTTTGAGACTCTTTTTATATCTCCAGATACACAAATGCATGCTGCGTTCAAGTACTGGTGGAAAAATGTGAAATCTGTTTTTTTTCAGTGAAATCCTGTGTGATTTCAAAGGGGAAAGACGTTTTTCAAAATAGACATACTGTATATTTACCAGCTGTATACTCAACACAGTAGCCTATAAATGGAAATATATTGTTTAAATAACTACTTGTTCTTCTGCAGACATCCTGGTGGCTCATCCTCTGAAGTGAGTATAATTACACAACCCACTGTAAGTAAAACGTGTGTGCTTTTCAATATGAATATAATGTTATAAGCTCAATATTTCAGGTAATGTCGGATAACGTCATCTACGTCTGTTAGTTTGGTGCACTATTCATCTGCCTATCCTGTTTGCTGTTATCAAACAGGCTGTTCAGTATGTCTGCTAGCTCACTTAGCTGTCCCTGAACTATGAACCAAGTTAAGTTTTCTTGTGTCAGCTAACACCAGGATAGTTTAACTCTGTAACGTTAGATGGTGATTAACTCACAGTGTTAGTTTGGCAGCAGTGTGTCATATTGATCTCCTAATAGGTATCTTTCACAACTTTAAATACTTTGATATTATTGAAATGAAAACTGTGAATTGAGTCTATGAAATTAGACTAAACAATAAGGCAAAGTAAGAGAATAACAATGCATGGGGTGTTTATAAATTGCAATATATTGTTTAGATTCAGTCAATGTTAGGATTGTATTTAGTTTATTCCACTGTACTGCTGCCATGTAGTTCTATGTTGATGGAAAGTATAACCTACATAGGCCTAAAATCATCATTATATTACATATACCAGTGCATCTCTTATATTAATATTTATTCAGGTTGTGATGTGTGCATTTGTAAAACTGTTTTACTTGTGTTCAAATTTATTTGATTGTTTATGTGTAGATTGAAACAAGCACTTGTGAGTACCCAAAATTGTAAATTTTATTGTTCATTTGTAGATCATGTAAAACACATCTCTGGTCATTTTGAGACTAATCACACTCCATACCCAAAAGCCTATTTTTCGGGCTGACGGCTATATTTAGAATATTTGCACCGCTTTATCTGGAGGACGGGGAACTGAAAGTTTAAATATACTGTATATCTATCTCTATCTATATCCACCTACACACCTAGTACACCTACACACCTAGAGTACATCTGTACACCTAGACACCTAGAGTACACCTACACACCTAAAGTACACCTACACACCTAGACACCTAGAGTACACCTACACACCTAGAGTACACCTAAAGTACACCTACACACCTAGAGTACATCTACACACCTACACACCTAGAGTACATCTACACACCTAAAGTACACCTAGAGTACACCTACACACCTAAAGTACACCTAGAGTACACCTACACACCTAGAGTACACCTACACACCTAGAGTACACCTACACACCTAGAGTACATCTACACACCTAAAGTACACCTACACACCTAGAGTACATCTACACACCTAAAGTACACCTAGAGTACACCTACACACCTAAAGTACACCTACACACCTAGACACCTAGAGTACACCTACACACCTAGAGTACATCTACACACCTAGACACCTAGAGTACACCTACACACCTAGAGTACATCTACACACCTAGAGTACACCTAGAGTACACCTACACACCTAGAGTACACCTACACACCTAGAGTACACCTACACACCTAGAGTACACCTACACACCTAGAGTACATCTACACACCTAAAGTACACCTAGAGTACACCTACACACCTAGAGTACACCTACACACCTAGACTACACCTACACACCTAGACTACACCTACACACCTAGAGTACACCTACACACCTAGACTACACCTACACACCTAGACTACACCTACACACCTAGAGTACACCTACAGTACACCTACACACCTAAAGTACATCTTCACCGACACACCTTAGATTTGTACAAATATGGTGAACTTACCCTCTGGAGGTTCAGCCATGGGCGGGTTGAGACAATACATGTGATAGCCTCTATCACAGTCGTCACAGAACAGAAGCTGATCCTGGATGAAACGGGACAACAAGCAGACTTTACACATCAGACTTCAGCACTCTACAATACATACGATATCTGAATGGAGGTAAACTCACGTCGTTCTCTGAGGTGCCGCAGATGTTGCAGCACTTGCACTCTATGCACTGCCAGTGGTACGTCTTCACGGCAGCCATCATTACAGGAGTGAATTGCAGACAGGAGGGGTGGCCTGCGTGTACAATAATGTTTATCACAAAGATTCCTACTCTTTCAGCTGTGTAAATTAACAGTGTCTTTTCCTGTTGCTACTCTATTCCAGCAGCCAGTTGTCTCTAACGTACCTGAGCGTCCGCAGTCGGAGCAGGACACCAGCTCTTCTGATTGGCCAGTCTTGTGATTGTTCTTGGAGTCTCCCAGGCAGAAATCACAGTACTTATTAGGCAAAGCGAGACCATCTGGGCCTTTCTTGGGAGCTGCAAAACAAGATGAAAACACCCAAAGAGCCTTAAGTGTTCAGTTTCTCTGAAGTCCAGCTCTACATTGAACCTTGCAATCTAATTAGGGCTGGGACGATTCACCTACTGTATCTCCCCATTCGATACCGATTCGATATGTATTTCGATTTTTAAGTATTGTGATTCGATATTGCAATTTATATTTACTTTTTTTAACACTAGACCATGGGAAAAAGTTGAATAAAACTTCTTTTTACTTTGGAAAATATCTAAATTAATCCAGTAAAACTGTTTGATTTTCAGCATGTATGGAGTCAGAGATGTCCTGAAGTCAAATATATGTCATCATTATTTATTGCATTTTTTCCAGCAACCCAAAATTTAAGAATAAAGACATTTTCCTCACAAATTAGTGGTATTTTCTTTTTAATTTATAAAGGGACATATAATATTTTATACTTCTGGTGGATATAATCAATCAAACCTATTTCCATAGATGTATTTTGAATATACAGTTCCCTTTGTTAACACCTTATTTTGAAAACCAGACGTAGTCATACGTGTATACTTCCGCTAACTTCGCCAAGTCCGTCTCTAGCTCTCCCGTCAGCTGCGTTCTCTTTATACATCCATGGTCAGCTCCATCGGGGACGTTTGAATGCATTTAACATAAATGTCAGTATATGGGTGCTCTACAGTCGTAGCGTCGGCTGATTTGACCGCACGTTACCGCAATACGATAACGTTTCCTGTCCATGACAGAGTTAGCATGCAGCTTTAGCCGTGATGTCTAGCTCTGCTTTTCCTGCAATATGTGAAACCCAAAGTGTTTCCATCCTTTACTGGATGTGTAGTGTTTCCCACGCTGGATTTAACATGTGAGGGTGCTGCAGGTGGTAACCACGCCGACCCTCCGCTGTTTTCTACTTTTTCATTTCGGTTCGCGGCGGCCGGCTGGTTTGTTTTGGTTGACAGATACGGAACAGATATGACGTCACATCACTCAGATTACTACAATAAAAGCTGTAACTTCCTTCTACCTCCGCATAAACTCAAATGGAGCAAATATATCGATTCTGGCATTTAAAAA
The DNA here is from genome assembly GCF_043250625.1 of Sebastes fasciatus. Taxonomy (NCBI): domain Eukaryota; kingdom Metazoa; phylum Chordata; class Actinopteri; order Perciformes; family Sebastidae; genus Sebastes; species Sebastes fasciatus. The sequence continues at coordinate 28,596,825 of NC_133810.1, read as the reverse complement.
AAATTGCGATACATAGGTGAATTGATTTTTTTCTTCCCACCCCTAAATCTATTGGTGACATTTTTGAAGAAAGTGAATTATCTTACTCTTACTTTTAGGCTCATCAGGCGGCGGCAGTACGGGCTCGTGGATCACCATCTCTTCCTTCTCCTCACCCTCCTCCTCAGCCAGGTGGGAGTGGGCGTAGTGGTAGCTCAGACCAGGACGGTTCTTGTAGCGCTTCCCACAGACTGCCACCAAAACCAGAAAACACAATGTGTATGAAAACAAAGAATACACCAGTCCATGTAATAGAAAATCAGTGGTGAAAGGGAAGAATTTTTACATCTGATCAAATGATACTAACAGAACAGCTGAGAGTAACAGAAATACTTTCTATCCTTGTATCATTTCTATTGTCCAGATTTGTTGTATTTAGTGGCTGTCTGTCTTTTATGATGATAAAAGGACTTTGGGGGGCATTTTCAGAGAATTTAGTGAGTCCAACTGTACATGAACATCGTCTATTCACAGCAGCAAACAGTAAAAATGCTGCTGTGTTTGGGTCAGCAAGAATATCACTTAAAAACCCAACATGTTTCTGTGATATCCTGCTTTTTTGTTTAATATCTGGATCGCCATAATGACATGATATATTAGCCATGAAATTGGAGGGAAGATGAAGAATAATGAAGCAGTTCGGGAATATGAAGAAGAACATGCTCTGAGGCAATGACATGCGTCATCACTCTTAGCTGGAACACATGCCATTAAGCCCAGCATTAAGATAACATCTCAGCCACTGTACACACCACACATCTGCTGATCTTTACAACAACTATCTCTGCAATGTTTGAGTAATGACAAATTACCATGAAATAAACTAAGAAATTTAGTCGTTTCATCTCATTTCACGTCATACATCCATCTCTCTCACATTTGAGTGTGTATGACCTCTGTAGGCTGACATTAAAAACACAACACATGGCTCTGAATACGGATGTTTCTTATCTGGATATATATTCTATTAAACAGTGGAGTGAGAGAAGCCAGTGGGATTGTGTAAGGAGGATTTAATGACTTTTGTAAAGGACAAAGATGCCATTGTGCGAAGCATTCATCACAAGGAGGGGGTGTGAGGTTTGTCATAAGATAACGCCCAAAGACGACTTCTTTCACTTCCATACTTTCTCTCATTTTCATTTCCCTTAAAGGCTAATGTCCTATTTCTTCAACTGTCAGTCTTTTACTCCAGAGCATCTTAGCGAAGTTGCTGAAGACACAGCTAGTCACATGCCAAGTGATGAAAAAACACTCTCCAAAAGTCAAACAGGCATCAAACTGACACAGATCAAAAGCAGCAGTTCACTCTAAAACAGGGGCCGTGGAATGAGAAGGAAAAAAACTAATGCAGCCAAATTACACACATCAGGAAGCCAGACAAAAGACAAAGCACAGCAGCAGGATCCAGCTTCTAGCTTATCTAAATCTGTGGGACATTCAGGGCCAGATTGAGGGGAAAAAAATTACTTTCATGGGCCACAGCTAATCTTTTGTCAGCTGAGACGGCTCATATCTTTGCTTGGTTACAGGCTTAATTGGGGTGTTTAATATCATGGGCTTGACCTTTTTTTAAATCTACTTAATCACATTTAAGTAAATTGTGTAGAACAAAACATTTACCCTATGAACTGAACAACACAGAGAGCAAATCTACTTGGTAACATGGACAGAAAATAAAAACAGGCAGTGAAGACTAAAGGCAAAGCCGACAGGAGTAAAAAGGAATGAGAGAAATATACCTCTTTCAGACGGTTTTGAAATATGCTTTTGTTTGATAGTGTCTGAAAGAGAGAAGAGAAGGAGAAGAGAGAGCACAGACAGAGACTCAGCGAAATAGGCTCATAGACTGACAGAGGATCAGTCAGTGCTGCCCTACTGAGAACTGCAGCTGAAAGTGAAAATGCTTTACAAAAAAAGGAAAAGAAATACATCAAGCAGTACAGCTACATAGTCTGACAACACCGAAGAAGTGGAAGAAACATTCCCCTCCTGCCCCTGGAAAGATATGAAATGCAAGTTCAAGAAATGTATGATGACAAACAAGAAAATAGAGCTGAGCCTGGACTAGCTCTGTAAATATTAGATTTAGCTAACAAAGAGCAGAAAGAAGATAGAGGAGAACATGAAGAGAAAGAGGAGAGGATGAAAAGGAAGGTGATAAAGAATGAGGACTCGGGCAAAGTCTTGCTTGATTTGATTGCAACCATTACAGCTGTTAACATCTGCAGTGACCCTCTGCTCTGACCCGAGTTCACATGCTCTACTCTCCCCCATCAGGACTCACTGTCACAGGCGTACGGCTTGTCTCGGTCCTCCGCGGCTGCTGTATCCAGCTTCTTCCTGTTACTGCCCACTCCTCGACCCTGAAGACACACACACATGATTAGAGTCGACAGACAGGCTGGGACAAGAATTCTTGTAGTAAACTAACACTGAAACGGAAATAAGCAGTGAAAAATAGTATTAGTAAACTGAAACTAAATAAAAACTATGTCCTTTAAGAAAAACGAAACAAACAATATTGTCCGGTTAAAAACTAATAAATAAAAATGAACATAAATAACATGTTGGTAATTGTTGGGATGAACTTTTGAGAAAGTGTGTTCATGCACACATGGCAGTTATTTACCTTGCCCTTCCCCTTGCCTCTTCTTTTAGGCGTGTCTTCCTCGTAGTCTTCATCATCCAGGTCGTCCATGAAGTCATCTGGCTCGAGGACTCTCTATGTTGAGGCAATGAGAAAATTAGAAAGTAAAATAATTTTCTTGACTCCAACCATCTTATCTTATGCTGAAAACAAGAACCTTATTTCTAATCCGGGCAGCAGGGTTCAGGCCTCCGGTGTAGTCACTCTGGTTTGAGTCCTCCTCAGACCCTCGGAGCTCCGCGGTCGGACGTTTTTCCACGGAGTCCCCCTTCAGCAGGGCCTCCAGGCTGCTGCCATCGGCTGATAACACAGCATCCTTCTTCAGTCCTACTTCAATCTCTATGAATTAAACACAAATGAGTTAAGACACAAGCATGAAAGTGGAACACTTCAAAGTATGTTTTACCAGAAAAAAACCATACAAAAGATAGTGGTGCTTCTCATTTCTGACTGATGCACACAATCGCCCTTACAGTTATAAATAAAGTTGTATTGAATCAAACAGAATTTAATTCATATAGCAAAAATCTCTCATTAATAAATCATTATTACAAGACCTTCTTTTTTCATTACAGCACGGTGTGAAACCTTTGTCTAGAAGGCATAGCCTTCTATAGCTTTTTTCTTGAAGGTTGACATAATTAAATGGAGGATGAGCTGAGCTGATGTGAATGATGGTACCTGACTTGACAGGAGGGAAGACAAGCCGAGTGTCCTCTTGAGGATGAGATCGCCGTTTCTTCCTCCACCTCCTGGATGGGTAGGTGTAGAGCTGCCCTGGAGCTATGCCTGAGGGACATCAGAGCAGACCATAGACTGAATATGTTTATATTTTTTAAATCAATTCTTTATTGTAAATATAGTGCACATACAAACAAAGGAGTCATTAATACAGAATCAATGTCAGAGCCAGGGGGGATCTCTTAAATAAAATATTAAACAAAGAACAAAATGAAATTGTTTTTGCAGCTTTCTTATTTTTTGAGTTAAAAATGGTTTTAATGTACTGTTTGGTTTCATTTTCAAATCTTATAAAGAAGGGTTTAAAGAAGCTAAATGTGGATTTACGAATAAGAAATTTTGCTAAAATGATGATCAAATTTATTACAAATAATTCTTTAAATTTGTTACTATTGTCAATATAAACAGTAACCTAATAAGACATATCCTATGTCTTCCCATGTATCACTTGTCATTATTCAATAAAGAAGCAGGCCAGTTATCAATAAAAAGAAGATCACTTTTGGGTTTGGGGATTAAAGTAATCAAACCTTGTGTCAGTGAGGGAGGAAGAGTTTATTTGTCACTACTTTCTAATGTTTCTTCATTAGAAGAAACTAGCGAGAGTAGTTGCCAACTCTTTTCCAATGAATGTAGCACTAGCTCCAAAAGTCCCTGAATCTAGAGAGAAAGTTGCCAAGTCATCAAGACTACAGTCTGTCGCTTCAGGCCTCCCTCAAAAGCCACTCCCCCCAAATTATCATTATGAACAAACGTATTATAAGGAACGTAAACAACGAACAAGGCTATTAGTACTCACAGCTGTCAAGCTAGCAACTTAAGGAAGACTCCAGTGAATGAGCGTACAGCTTTTTGACAAGCTGACAAAGCTTGTTAGAATAATTATCACCATTTAAAACCAAGAGAGCATTTAGCTGTAAGCTTAATCATATTACACCTGGTTTACTGAAAAATGTTTGTATGTTGAATTTAAGAAGTTTTCACTCTACAAACAATTTAGTTAACTTTCATAAGATGTTGTGTTTGTCTCTTCTGTTGAGTGATGTCAAAGTGTTTTTTCTTCCAACTCTTTTTAGCCATTTCAAAAAGTTCTACAAAAAAACATGAACTAGAATATGAAAGATGCTAATAAGCCATTTTCATCCAAAGTGAAATTGAAATACACCACCGTTTCAATTTTGTACCCACCCTTTCATCAATTCACTAAAATCTCTGAAAAACACTTTTTAGTCTGATCATTTTCAAATGTAAAACAGATGTTCCTGAGCAGATCGTTCAACGTAGACATTGGTCAGATAAAATGTTCAACAAATCCCAACTATATAAACTAGAATTAAAATCCTGTAGGGAGGCTTACAGTGCATTTTGTGTTTGTCTCACCTGGTCCTCTGTGTCTCTTCTCCATCCAGATGTAGCAGTTGCTTTGAGCCACACCGGTCTGAGAGTCGAGGAACGGCATCCGGACACTCCTCTCAGCACAGAGCCTGGCATTGTAGTTGTGACATTGCTCCATGGCGTCTCTGTAGTACTGCTCTCCCAACCTGACGCCGCAAACCAGAGACAGATGGTTGTTATTCAGTCTATTTTGGTTAAAACGCAGAAATCAGCAGGTGTGGGTATTTCAAAACCAGTGCAGTCTTACATCAAAGTTTTGAACCTCTCTGTCTGTGTAGTCTAAAACTTGCTGTCTTTCTCCGTTGTGCTGCCACCGTAGGAAAACTGCTCACTCACTAGACAATGTCTGTGTATTTGAGACTACATCATTAGTGAGAGTGCAACAGCAGGTGCTCTTTTGTTGGTACATCAACAACAAAGAGCTTGGTAGTCAGCACAGTCACAAGTGTTGCTGTGTTTTCAACATAAATATACTCAAATAGTGCTGTGAGATTGTTCCCTTTTAGGATAACTAAGGACCGCATCTCTTCAAGTTAGACAAACAGGTTCATGTCAAACTTTTATGAACAATTTTATTTATTGTAAAGATGGATAATAATTTGGTATTTATTTTTTTCGTTGTGATTTATTATCACTATTTACTACTTTGGTTCTCTTCATTTTTATTTTATTCATTTATTTATTATTTCCCTATTTAGTTTTTATTTATTAGTATTCCTATTCTATTTTTTTATTCCTTTATTTCTAATTTCTAACTTTATCTCTAATTTTTTATTTATTTATCTATTTTTTTAATTTTTTTATTCTTTTTCAATTCCTTTTCTATACTTATCTTCTCTCCTAATAAAAGTATAAATAATAATGTTATTTTTCCTACCTGTACATTTATGTATTCTCTGGGCCTATGAACCAAAAATATGACTCATTCCTACTTAATGGAACAATGTATGGACATTGTGGGGATGCCGAAGCTCACAGACCGCCTCCTAAGGACACTTATGACCCTGTTATGTCTTCAAACATGTGATTGTGTTGTACGACTGTAACTATTAAAAGGAAATAAAAAGTTTTTAAAAAAATTGAATAATTTGGTATTTATTTATTTTTTTCGTTGTGATTTATTATCACTATTTACTTTGTTTTCTTTATTTTTATTTTCTTTATTTATTATTTCCCTATTTAGTTATTTATTTTTGTTTATTATTATTCCTATCCTATTTTTTTTATTCCTTTATTTCTAATTATTCCTAACTTTATCTCTCATTTTGATTTTATTTTGATTTATTTATTTATTCTTTTTCAATTCCTTTTCTATACTTATCTTCTCTCCTAATATAAGTATAAATAAACATGATGATGATGAATAATTCAGCATATATCTGCTATTTGGTTAAGACTAAACAGGAAACAGGAGGCTTGGAAGAGTTTCTAAATAATCAAAAATGTATGTTAATATTTCTCATTTCAACACCATGAATATTATTCTCTACATTATTTCTAGTATTGTTTCCTACTTATGTTATCAGGACTTTGTTTAAGATTCTACAGTTTAAATTTATTTAATTAATGAGTTAGCATAAAGCCCTATAAATAACATGTGCTTGTAATTACCGTAAAACATGAAATGCTTGTAATTACCGTAAAACATGAAATGCTTGTAATTACCGTAAAACGTGAAATGCTTGTAATTACCGTAATACATGAAATGCTTGTAATTACCGTAATACATGTAAAAATCAACCACCTGGGCGCCTCAAAATCAAAAGAACTGGAAGCACGTTTAGTTTTTAGTACAACTGGATACAGGTCACTGAAAACTAACTCCAAAGAGTTACTATATGTGAATTAGAGATGTGATAGATGCAGCTCTTTGGTCTTAAAGATGAAAAACAGTAATATTAAAGGCCATTCTTTCATTCATTGTGAACTAGTTGACCAAACGCCACACAGCGCGCTGAGCTAGTGATGTGTCGGTCGCAAACGAGTCATCTCAAAGAGCCGGCTCTTTTAAGTGAATGATGGGAGCCGGCTCCCGTTCCAGAGCCTTTTTTTATTTATTTTTTATTAATTCAAGGCAGAATGATACGATGATCTTCTCCGCGCCACCGGCACTCCATGCACTGACTGTGATAGTATGTGTCCACAGGCTCCGTGCTTTCCACGCTCCCCATTCATTGTCTACGTAAGCAACCGTGCAATGCATTCTGGTAGCGTGGCGTCACGATTCGAGAGACGGAGGGTCACAACGCCCGCTCCTCATTTGCATAAAGTTGAGGGCTAGTCTACTTTATGTAAATCGCGGTCGTCCGACGCGACTTGCCGTCTCTCGAAACACCCGAGAATCTTTTAAAATAAAAGTTGTCGATCCAAAATAAAGACAGATTCAGCAACTGCACGGCTTATTTCTCGCTTCAAATGTTTCCTGAAAAACATTTCGGTGCACTATTTTTGTGAAATAAGAGAAAAAAGTTTCCAAACGAGCCTCCATACTGTTTCCGGTTTGAAAGCTGAGCAGCAGCCCATGGAGGGAAAGCGTTCGTACAATCAGGTGGGGAGAGCCTTGTGTCTAGCGACAGCCCATCAAGCGCCCAATGGAAGCGTCGCGTCCCCTCGCGATAAAAAACGCCCCTGTGGACACGTACCATGACTGAATGTTGTGTTAATGACGTCCGTGCGACCAATCAGGTGATGACAGACAAGGATCATACCATCAAGCAGGGAGGGGCGAGGGTGCGCGGCCTGCTGACGGTCTACAGGTACAGAGCAGGAGGGAGAGGAGGAGAGAAAGAGAAATGGTACGTGTCCACAGGGGCGTTTTTTAACTCGACGCTTCCCAACATTGGACGCTTGTAGGGCGTGTCGCTAGGCGGTGACACGATAGATGATTGACCAATACTGGGCGGTGACGTTTTCTCGGCATTATTTCAAATACTTCCGGCTGAAGCCTGATTGGACAAACGCTTTCCCTTGTGGGCTGTCCTCTGCCGGATTTCAAATCAGACCAACATGGAGGCTCGTTTGGAAACTTTCTCCTATTTCACAAAACAGTTCACCGAAATGTGTTTCTGAAAACATTTGAGGTGAGAAATAAGCCATGCAGTTGCTGAGTCTGTCTTTATTTTGGATCAACAACTTTATTTTAAAAGATTCTCAGGAGTTTCGAGAGGCGGCGAGTCACGTCGGACGCCCGTGATTGGCATAAAGTAGACTAGACCTCAACTTTATGTAAATAAGGAGCGGGCGTCGTGACGCTACGTCTCTCGAATCGCAACGCCACACTACCAGAATGCAATGAGCGGCTGCTTACATAGACAATGAATAGGAAGCGTGGAAAGCACGGAGCCTGTGGACACGTACCTAGAGGAGTGCGGTGCGTTGTGCTGCGTTGCGTTGTGCTGCGTTGCGTTGTGCTGCGTTGCGGTGCGGTAGACAAGATGAGTGACAGTTGGAAACGAAGCAGCATGTAAAATGATGGTATTCAGTAAATTATAAGGTTTAGTATAATTGTATCGAATAATTTAAGTGATATATGTGCACAATTACTAATCATTAAGGTCAAAACAGTTATTCATTTGGCTGAATTATAAAAGGCAGAAGTGAAGTAAAACTAAAAGAGCCGAGTTTGGAAGCCGAAAGAGCCGGCTCCTCTTGGTAAGCTGAGCCAAATGATCTGATCACTAAAAAGAGCCGGAATTCCCATCACTAGCTCGAGCTCTGCGCTAATAACGGCTGTTAGCACCTTGCTAGCTAGTTTTATCCAGAAAGACGCTCAACAACTCTCCATAATATCTCTATAAATACATTTATGATCAACATGACGCGTTCTCAGACTCATAACGTCATCTGCGTGTCTGCTAACTTCCAGGATGTGAACACACGACGGAGCGATGTCGAGCTAACCTTTAACTAAGTCAGAGTAGATGTTGCTAAGCGACGCGGCGGCTGTATGAACACAGAGGCGTTGTAGTGTGACTGTGTGGTAACTAGTCTGGTGTGTTAAAGGTGTGTAGGAGAAGAAGAAGTCTCAACACTCACAGTTTGACAACATTCTCAACAACAGCGGCCATCTTGGTCTGATACACCACGGGTAGAGCGGGGTGGGGATGTGGAGCCCTCAGAGCGGACTGGTAGGCAGACAGAGGAGCTGTGGGTGTGTGGAGCCCTCAGAGCGGACTGGTAGGCAGACAGAACAGGAACCTGAGACACACAGCAGCGCGCTCTACTGGTGGCGGGTGGCATTGCAGGATGTTTTATTATACAAACCTTTAAATCTGAATTATTTCCACAAAATAATATTATAATAATAATAATAATTATTATTATTATAATATTATATTATTTCATAACATAATAATACAATTATTATTATTATTTCCCTAAAATAATAATACTATTATTATTATTTCCATATAATAATAATAATTATAAAATTATTATTATTATTATTTCCTTAAAATAGTAATACAATTATTATTATTATTATTTCCATAAAATAATAATACAATTATTAATATTGTTTCCATAACATTATAATAAAATTATTATTTCCCTAAAATAATAATACAATTATTATTATTTCCATAAAATAATACAATTATTGTTGTTTCCATAAAATTATTATTATTTCCATAACATAATACAATTATTATTATTTCCATAAAATAATAATACAATTATTATTGTTTCCATAACATTATAATACAATTATTATTATTTCCCTAAAATAATAATACAATTATTATTTCCATAAAATAATAGTTATTGTTGTTTCCATAAAATTATTATTATTATTTCCATAACATAATAATACAATTATTATTATTATTTCCTTAAAATAGTAATACAATTATTATTATTATTTCCATAAAATAATAATACGATTATTATTATTTCCATAAAATAATAATACAATTATTATTATTGTTTCCATAACATTATAATAAAATTATTATTATTTCCCTAAAATAATAATACAATTATTATTATTTCCCTAAAATAATACAATTATTGTTGTTTCCATAAAATTATTATTATTTCCATAACATAATAATACAATTATTATTATTATTTCTTTAAAATAGTAATACAATTATTATTATTATTTCCATAAAATAATAATACAATTATTATTGTTTCCATAACATTATAATAAAATTATTATTATTTCCCTAAAATAATAATACAATTACTATTATTATTTCCATAAAATAATACAATTATTATTGTTTCCATAAAATAATAATAATTATTATTATTACTACAATAATAATAATGATCATATGTTATCGTCAGCAGCTCATGTTATGGTTTACCTGAAAAGTTTCACTGTGATTTAAAAAAAAATGATTTACTGATTCTGGCTTCACATTCCCAAGTCTCATAAATCCAATTCTTTGTTATTCACACCTAAATACTTTTAATTTGTTGTTGTCTCACCATCAATTGGTTTATAAATTGAAGTGCAAGGAAATCCGTTATTTAAACTGCTTCAAATATGTGGATTAGACGTTCCCTCAGTCCCTCCTACACCCCTTTTTCATTATAAACTTTTAGACGATGTTATCTTGCTGGCTCATTATTTTCTGATGTCTCCCATTTTTCAACATACAGAGATTACAAGCTGTGATGAAGCTCTCACTGACGGTTCTCTGTCGGTGCTCTGCTCTTAAGATGACGCCATCCTTCCCAGCATCCTCCGATTCATCATAAACCTACTGTATTACTGTTAGTCATTACTCAGTCATCCTCGCCCTCATTTGCTGCAGTTGCATCAGTAATTCATTCTTAATGACGGCACTGCAGCAGCTATCCACATCCTCTATTACATCCATACTGCAAGAACTATATTTCACATGCAGTAAAATGTGAACACAGAAGAGAACATGTCATCTCTCTGTATAATGTGTGCACTGAACTGCTCATGAGTAATGCTATAGAGGAAAGAACATCTTCCTCCCACTAGTTACTGAATCTATAAATAGGATGCAGAATGGTACATAGTCGTGATGATCATTATGCCAAACATGATGTCATTGGTGTTGCTACTGTTTTATATTAATATAGTTGGAAGTTAAAACCTTTGTTTGTTATTCTGTTTGGTCTAAAAACAACTACTTGTTGATCTTAATTTCCCACATTTGGTCTTGACTTGCTTGAAAATATTTGTATAATGTGGCTCTGGAATGAGCTTTCCAAAGTATTAAAAAAATAACCCCGATGATGTAATCAAAGTTATTTGTGAACAGAAAGACTGCCTAACAAACTGCGGATGTGGGGTTTGAAAGAAGTGGAAGATGCTACTGATTGCATTAAAGGGGACCTATTGTAGTTTTGTGCTTTTTTTCTCTTTCCTTTAGTGTGTTATATAGTTTTTTTGTGCATGTAAAAGTTCTGCAAAGTTACAAAGCCCAAAGTCCAGGCCAAAGGGAGTTACTCTCCCCCACAGATACACTGATCCTGAACGGCCTGAGACGCCTTGATTGAAATCCCGCCTTTTCTTCTGTAACATTGTGATGTCACCAAGTAACAGATTTGCATAAAGGCTAGTTTGTTACGCCCTAAAACCAATCTAGTTAGAGCAGAGCCGGAGCTGGAGTCCAAAGGGTGTGGTTCGGTTGACCAATCAGGGCAGACTGGAGTTTTCACAAGGGGGGCAAACGGAGCGTTTCAGACAAAGGGTGAAAAGAGGTGCTGCAGCACAGCCGGTATGAGAATAATTACGTGTATTTTGAAAATTAAAGCAAGTAAACATGCTCTAGTAGAAACCCAAAATACAAGTATGCAACTGAAATGAATTCATAATAGGTCCTCTTTAAGGGAATCCATCATTTTTGGATCTTGACCCGCAACAGGGACTAAAAATCTGGATATCTCTAACCGTTCCTTTTTAATCTTGCTATTATGAGCCCCCCAACTTTATGGAAGCACAATACTAAATAAATGGAGTGCCTCAGCATAATTTCAGTATGGTCTGCCACCCCACAATTATTAGTCCCACCATAGGCACTGGAAAACGGCAATAACAATACACTTTCCTGTGAAATACCAACGCTAATGTTTTGGACTACTTTTAACTGAGGTATACTGAGATACATAATTGAACAGTTGAGTCGTGGATGAAAAATCAGCATTTTATGGGTTTGTCAAGTGACCATAAATCAAATATCCAACTAATGCACCTAATAGAATAAAAGCTGGAGCAGTGCTAACTATTTTTTTAACATAAAACGCAAACAAACAATATCTTGATTTTGATTAAACCATGTTTTATTATTCCTAATATTAGATGTAGATACACAAGTCAACAAACATTATTTTCCGATTTGTAATGAAAATGCTCCACAGCACACTGACATCGTGTGGAAGGGGTCTGGTATTACAGACACGTACCTGAAAATGGACAGCAGTTATAATTTTTGCAATAAGTTGCATTAGTAACAGTAGTAGTAATAGTAACAACAGTAGCAATAATGATAATAATAGCAATTAATAATAGTAGTGGTATTAACAACTCTGAATTACAGAGGAAGGAACAGACATTCGTCAAAAAGTAATGCGAAATGAAGGTAGGAGGACAGGCTTATCAAATGCTGCAAGACAGACCACTGGGTGGAAAAATACAAGCTCCCACTAGACAGCAAATATCCTGCCTTCTTCTAAAAAAGGAAGCTCAAATTGTCACCAGTCTGTAATCACCCATATCTAATACTTAACAAGTAAAGGTTGTTGTTGTTTTTCTTCATTAAGTACTCCATTGTTACAAGTACTCTCATAACCAAAAACTCTTTGACATCACTAATACATTACTTCCCCAAGTTCTGGTCAAAGCTCACCGGTAGCACAATGCTATTTTTAAAGGATGCCATATGCAACATCGAATCACAGCCAGCTGAGGACATTTCCACAAAACTGGATTGCCAGGGTCATTCTGTATTAAATATACAGTACAGTATTGATGTGTGAGCGTGTTGGAAAGAGAGAGAGATAGAGCTCGTGTACAGTATGTCAAGTATGAGAAATATTTTTGCTTCACATGACCAATTTGGCCAAACTAATTTGAATCATTCACATTCAAATGAGCTGATAAGAAAATACACTGTTGTGACCTTTAAACTTGAAGTCCCCTAACATCAACCGGATGCTGTGTCTGATGTCCAGAGCAGAGAAAAGGTAGCACTAGTCACTAAAAATAGCTCGTCCACTGGGGGAAGAATGACTCCTCCATTCGTAATTGTGCACAATGTACGCTAACTGCATTGGCTCACTTATGTATGCAATGACCTTATTGACCCGGCTCCCACATCGTAGCTCATGTGCTACTTTAAAATGGGAGCCGCGTCACACACCCAAGATACAAAATCCCACCGACGGAGACAAGGCAGTTTGAGAAAGTTTTGGACCAGGTGCCGTTAACTGTTCAATAGTCTCAAAGTGGATGTTCACATTATTTCTCTTCTCTGGCTTTGATTTGAGCGATAGATCACTGGTTCCACATTCATTTGGGACTGGAAAATAAGGCCAACCTGTTTAAACTGCAACCAGTTTACTCCCAGCTGTTTGTGTTATCACGACAGTTTGGTGTGACATTCCTGTGGACTAATGAGCCCTCCAAGGCTTGGTGTATATATATACACATCCAGACAATTACCAGCTTTTTTTTACTTGCAGCCTGCTTCAAATAATCCAGAAAACTCTTAAATTCAGAATTGTTATCCAGTAACTTCCAGTTGCATTTTGGCAGTTAGAAAAGGCAAATTAAAACTTGGATTTAAGTGACTGACTATAATAACAGTTAACGACCAATTTGATATAAAACTGCACTACTGCCTACAGTCTCTGTATCGTATTTGAGGAAACTAATAGACACCTATCATATTTGTACTTGCCATGTTCTTGTTTCGGATAACTGTAAATGCCAATTACATATAATTACTTGCTCTCAATATGAAGTGATCTCATGTTTTCAGAGTACATCGACACAGAAGAGAATAGATGGCAATGATGAGACACATACAAGTATAAACCTACATGAAGTCATGCCACATTATGCAAGAGCACAAAGCTCGTCTAAGAGACAATTTAGGACTTTTCCCTCTGCCGCCGCTAGAAAGCAGAGTTATTTATATCATACCTGCATATATAATCAACTGACATACATTAGATCATTGCCACAGGGCACATTTTATAACATTCTCATCTTCGTACTACGAAAGCTTCCTTTAAGACTGTTCGAATGGAGGGTGGGTTTGTAAAAAGGGGTTCAGTGTATCTGTAGTGGGTTCAAGTAAGGCTCAGTACACCTCTCTCTGTCAAGTAGCGCATTAAAGCGCATTCTTAACTGCCTATCCAATATCACTTCCACGTCCCTCACTTCACCTAATGAGACCTGTCCAGCTGTCCATCTGTCCATCTGTCCATCTGTCCTGCTCGCATCCCCGCGGTCTGCCACAGAAAATGTGCTTCAGCTTTTTATCTACAAACTGCCCCCCATGCCTTCACACCAGTTGATAATAAGACAGAGAACGGAAATAGATATTAGAAAACAGAAATAATTAAACCGTCTGGAGGAACTTCATTGGTAATGTCAGCTTACAAATAATAAAAACCTGAAGCAAAGAAAAGCGAAATTTATGAAATCATTCCAGTATTTTGTGTTTGTGTCCGGTTTTTCGTCTGCGTACCGAAAAGCAGCATTCATCTTGCCACGTTTTATCAGGAATAACATAAACGTGCAAAGTCCACAGCACCACAACTCACACACACACGCGCACACACACGCACACACACACTAGAAAACTAATCTTCTCTGCTTTGTACAGAAAAAAAAGAAAGTCGAAAATCAAGCAGAAAAGATCACTCAAAAGAAATAATCAAATACAGGCAAAATTAGAGACAAAATAAAAAATAAAACCACTTATTAAATATATATATATATAATTTTCCCAATGAAACTTGTGATCACTTACTGCACACTGCTAAAATTTAATGAGCTTTATTTTTTTCTCAAAACACCTCATCAACTGTCATTCCTAAAAAACAAAATAATACATACAAGGGCAAGCCCGACATTCTCCACTAGTTTAATCAAATTGTTTCTCTCCACAACATGGATCAAGATTATCTACTGGCAAATTAGTTTGTTTTCTCAAACCAGCAATAACAAAAGATAAATAATAATAATAATAATAACAGCAACAATAATCGGTCAGGTTAATAACATCAATACCAAGAACAGAAAAAGAGACTGATGTGATCCTTCCCAAAGAGAGAGAGCGCTTTAAAGCGGGGAAATAAAACCAGTGTGCACCCCAGTGGAAAGCCACCATCCATTGTTTTATTAGTGACACGGCATAAAAAAACGGCTCAGCTAGTCAAGACTCACTGGGGAGAATATATTCATGCTGAGGAAGGGCCGTTTCGGTAGATTGGAACTGTACTGGGCCTGAATCCCTGCCAGTACCAACCACACCTGTTACTGACTCGGACTAATAAGCTCAGCTGGTTGGCTGAAATTGGATGAGGGCTTTCAATGTTGGGTGCCGCTAAATGTGAAATGTGAAATATGAAATTGGGTGAACGAAAAAGTAAATGACAGATAAAACTGGCGAAGGAGAGAATCAAAGAGAAAGAAAAGCAACAAAGTTCTCTGTAAGCCACAAACAGTAGCCGTCGACAAATTCCTCGGGGTCTGCACTGAGAGCAGTGGGTTTGTGTGACCTGTTTGTAACTTTGCTTCAGTTTGTTGAAATTTTGACAAATGTAGTTTTCCGTCGATTTTACAAGAGTTCTACTTTTTCTTGCCAAAGAAACTGAACCTCTTCTCGCCCCCCCTCTCTTTCCCGTCTTTGTTGCGCATGGTAACGCCTCCGACGTCACCTGAGCTGGGGGAGATGGGAGGCATCGTCATGGCGCGGCTGAGGGCCCGCGGACCGACGGGCGAGTCTCCTGGTCCTGCTGGAATGGAGCTGATGATGGAGCGGATCCAGGAGCTCATCTCCGCCTTTAAACAAAATAACATTTATTATACTTCACCATCATCAAGCACAGTCATAGCACGCAAACATAATTTGTATTTAATTATTCATTTTAGTAGAGTAATTCCTCTCACCTCATCCTTTGCCTGGAACAGGTACTCTTTTCCATCCCCTAGCCTGCAGACACGGTGTTGAAGATGTAAACCATTAGTCACATATAAGCTGTAAAGTCTACATCTCACTATGTCACCATCTTCTCGGTATTTCATCACCTCTCATTTTATTTATAAAATCTAACAGGGTGAACACTGTTCTCTGTCAGGAGGTTTTAGTTGCCAAGTCTATTCTCACCTGAGCTTGAATACAAATTTCCTCTTCTTGTAGTCGTTGGCTACCTCACACACCGCCTCTCCGAGGCTGATTGGAACCTCTCCGTGGTATGGAATGCCATTGCTGGCGCTCTTGCCGTCTTTATAGAAACCAAGACTTCCTTTTCTTAGGGCACAGTACACGTTCTGCCAGGACCTACGGGAGCAAACAAATGAGATTAGGAGTCGCATGTGTTGCACATAGAACCAGACAAAAGCATATATGTTTATATATGTACACACACTGCCATTTGGTAGTGACACTGAAAGAAGAAAACACAACTTCAATAGATATAACAGCTGAAACAAAATCAGATAAAATAAGGTGGAAGGACACATGAGCCTGGAGTTAAAGTTCTGGAGTTGTACAGTATATCGTGCCCTGACATGGCAGGCAGATGGAGACACAACCAGCTGAGTTTTACAGCAATTAACCTTTTCAATAATTTTTAGCTGAAATCAAGTCTTCACTGTCTGGCCTCTCTTGACCGATAACACTAACCTGGTAGCTGCCTTTTTGCTGTGGGATTCCATCTCCTGTTTTCGACAGAGCATCCCCTCCATGGTGTCCGGCTCAGACTCCGCTCCACCTCTGCTCGGTAAAGTGGCAGAAGGCTCGAGGCGAGATGACGCCAGCCCGCTGTCCCTGCCTGGTCCGTTCACCGACTCGGACTCGGAGCCCTGCGGTTCAAACCAGAGCATGAATGGTGGTGAGGAGGTAGGAAAAAAACACACGACTGGATGGAAGCAGTGAGCAGCAAAGCAGCCATTCACAGCCGTATTGTACGTGAAAAGCCATGATGACGCTTGTTTTGACGGCACTGTATGATTACCTGAGATAACAGCATAGCGTGGGTCCACATAATCACACAGTACACTGATATGTGGGTAAGACATACAATTAAAATAACCACGCATGCACGCGTCATGCATGCTACACACATGGATAGTTAAAATATACTGATATCTGATTTGTTTTAAACAGAGGCGGATACAAATGTAAATAATACTATTCCTAAGATAACCTTTGCCTCTTCAGTCAAGTCTCAGTAATTTATTGAGCAACTGTAAATTAATAAATAATAAATCTACATTGCAAAACACAAACACACAAAAACACACACGAACACAATTATAACTATCTAAAGCCTAAAATCATCCAAGTATTCTTCCTTTGATTTAACTTATGAATCTTGAATACAAAGACGATGCCTTTTGAGTTCAAGTGCTCAATTGTGACAGCAGTAGTATTATCTTAGCTGATAATACTTATTAGCAGAAGTATTATCAGCTAAGGAGATGTTTTTGTTATCCTTTTTCTACAAAGAGCTGTTAAATGACTTCCACACTCATCACAGGAAGTGTACACATAAAGGGAAAGACTAAAAACAAGCTACATATAAATCAGCTTTGACCAGCTACAATTACCACCACATTACCACGTTTACAACTCCGGGCTTCACATTTACAGTCACTCCTGTCCTGGTCAATATGAGCACATACAGTACACAACAACAGACCATGTTCCACGAGAACAATCTGTTCATGAATCTGCATCATGCCTTTAAACAGCAATGGGACTCATGAGTGAAACATGAATAAATAAAAGCGATGGTTTGCATCTGTGACAGAGAGCAGCAATGGCTTCTCAACAGAAGAAAAGAGGCACTGCGGTTGACCAGGAGCTGAGTGGAGGCTGTGACGGTGGGGGGGGAGCGAGGGGAAGCTACAGTACACAGCTGACCACGGCTTGGTACTCACACGCTCCGGCTGCTTTGGCTTACACACGCGTTTAGGCTCTGATTTCTTTCCCACTGACAACGATAGCGATATTGACTGCTGTTAAAAACGCAATAAGAAATTGTTAAGAAGTGTGAATCTGTCCAACTGAATCAGCGTTCCTGAGGTGGTGGGTGAGTTTCTTCCTCTTCAAACTCCAGATGGCACTGATTCTTTTCATAAAAAGTGGGTAACACTTCTTTTTACAGGTTTGCAAATTTCATGGTAATTAGGTGATAATTAGCAAGTAAAATGTAGATTTCTTTAGAATTACTGCCAAATTATCACAATATTTACCTCAAAATGTATCAAAAATTACTTTATTATAAACATTATTTAATGATTATATGCTAAAATAGCATATAATCGTTAAAATAGGGCCCTTAGGCTTGAGAAGCGCCTGCTCTTCATCGGAGGTGGAAAACCAAAACTAATAGAAGACACTTCTGATCAGGCACAAATCTCACCATTGTGTGACTTATTGTCAACACAAATGTAACCTGATAACTAAATGTCATGATTCAGGGAGTTTTTTAAAGAATTTCAAAGAGGTTATTTGCTAATAAATTAAATGTATTATTATATTATTAAACATACTAAATAAATTATCAGCTATTGGGAAATAGCTGTTTATAATAAAGTAATTTTCAATAAATTTTGAGGTAAATATTGAGGTAATTTGGCAGTAATTCCAAAGAAATTTAAAATAGGTTACTTGCTAATTATCACCAAATTACCATGGAATTAGCGGACCTGTAAAATTAAGTGTTACCAAAAAGTGCTTCCACACTACAAACTTATTTGTTGAGTATCATCAACAATACTGATCAGCAAAACTTTGCTGCTTATCCCTATTATACAATATTGCTCCACATTGTTTAGGTATTTTAACATTTCACAAGTTACACTTAATGGCCACTCTCTGGTGAAAAAAATAAAGATGTTTCTCTCAATTGGATTAATGTCATTATATGACAAGGAAACATGTATTGAAACAACACCATTGATCAGAGTAGAACAGACAGAGACAAGGACAGACACTCACATACAGTTACATCATGTAGTATGACATGACAAACCCTGTAACACTCAAAGCATTTTGGATCGACAAAAAAAAAACACTCACCTGCGATGTGTCATTGTCGCTGTGAACTCCATTCACTGACACCGACTGATTGAGCGTAGTCTGGTCCAGACTGGTTCTGGTTTGAGAGCGAGGGAAAGCATGTTAATACAAATCTCTGATGATACACCAACATCATCCTGCTCTACCAGAACTCTCCTCTGGTTTACCTGGCTGCAGAATCATGTAGTTGACTTTCTGTCTCAGATTGTGCCACTACTGCTGGGGGCGGTGTAGGGGGTCGCCGTGCTCTCTCTTCTTCCTCTCGCCTCCTCTGGATCTCATGCTCCTCAAGCTGAAAAATAGGAAGTCAGTAGTGCTATCTAAATTTAACATGAATGAGGGAAAATCAATGCCTACTTTCACTGATGAGTGGCGGACATCCTGTACATCCTGTATCTACCAGGCTACTCAAAACAAACCATTCTCAAATACACACAAAATGTTGCTATGTGATCATCATATTTCTACTTACTGTAGTGAGTTTCTCCAGCAGCACAAAGCGGTCTTCCCAGGCTGCAGCAAGTTTCTCAAAGGCCTCATGGCGCTTAATTAGGCTTTCTACCTCGTCCACATTCGAGCCCAGCTCTGCTGCTCGCACCAGAGGTTCTTGCCCCGCCAACCAAGACTCTGCAACGTAGGCATCGCGTCCGAACTGCAACACCTCCAGCACTGAGATACGGTGGGGGGGGAGACAGAGAGTGAACAAATAATGATAAATACAGTATAAACAGCACTAAAAACTATTAGCAGTGAGTCAAGTACACATTAGGGGCCTTTCAGACCAACAAATAGCTCTATGGCAAAAAAACACAGGCTTCATTGATTTCAGTAAGACCACTGTGTTGTTGCAGGGAGAGTTGTCCAGGCAAAGGGGGCCACGA
This sequence comes from Sebastes fasciatus, assembly GCF_043250625.1. Lineage (NCBI taxonomy): Eukaryota > Metazoa > Chordata > Actinopteri > Perciformes > Sebastidae > Sebastes > Sebastes fasciatus. The sequence continues at coordinate 28,576,873 of NC_133810.1, read as the reverse complement.
CATAAAAACAGATGCAGACAAACCAAAAAGTTAGTCCTGGCTCGACTGTTGCCATAGTGCAATCAACACCAACCAAATAGGGGTAAGTGCACATGCCTTATAGAATACCGTGTAGTATGTACCTTGTAGCATTGTGCCGTTTACCTCACAAGTCTTGACCGAAGTTAAAAAATATGGCTGCCATGATAACCTTCAAACTGGACATACCTGTTTGCATTTTATCTGCTACCTTTACCCTGTAGCAACCACAAGTATCAGTCATTTCTTTTTCCATGGCACCATTAGATTGAATCATTTACAGACTCTAACACATGTAAAGCATACCAATTTGTAAATGGTCCATCTTGTCCAGCCAGTTTCTGTTGATTCTCTCTCTCTTTTCCTGGAGTTGAGTAAGTTTTTCTCGGATCTGTGAATCAAAGAACATTCTGACAATGAGCCATGATGTGTGTTCCCTTTTCAATCAGAGCAATTTCTTGTAAATAGGCATTAATATGACTGCAGATAACAGTGAAGGTGACCCACTGCACAATACCTCATCAGATGCATAGTGATTATTGTTGATGAGAGTGTTTCCCATCTCAATACAGGCAGTAAAGCTGTCTGCCCTAGTCTCAATCTCTGACTTGATGTCCTGATGATTGGCAATGACCAGCCCCGCTGAAGACACATCCCTGGGACAACAGAAAGGAGAATGAGGGGAGATTTAAAAATATACTTGTCACACTGATTATAACAGCATTCATTACAGTAACTGGAGCATTAAGCATAAAATGACATTCACCTGGGGCTGTCATGTGCGTCTATCTGCAGGTTGACGCCGTCCATCCAGAGCATGAGGTCTCGCACCATGTTGAAGAAGCGGAACTTCTCCACGGTGTCCAGCAGGAGGAGCCTGCGGGCCTGACCAGCCTCAAGCAGGCCCTCCCAGGCAGAAGTCACAGCATGTTCACTCCTGTTAATGTCATCAGCTTTCTCCCCAGCGTAAGCCTTCTGCAGCCGTGCTGCATCATCTTGCACCTGGTTCACCTATGAGGTCAAAGAGGAAGAGGGGACATTCAGTTTTCTATTCACGCGGCTCTCTTGGAATCTCACGAGAGATCTCTTTATTGACAGACCTGTCCACTGAGGGCCTGGATGTCATTTTCGAAAGTGTTGTGCTGTCTGTGTAGATGCTGAACGGTGTTAAGATCACGGCCAAGGTCAGAAGGCAACCCTTCCCTCTTCTCCTTAACACGTCCGAGCACCTCCATTGCATCCTGATGGAAGCGGTGCAACTCATAGGAGGCTGCCAACATTTGTGTGCGCGTGTCGATCAGCTCCAGCAGATCGGCCCAAGCCTCGTTTAACCCGTCCTTCCACTCAGCCACACTGGCGTTCTCGGGATGACCCGACTCAATCAGGTCATCTGCCAGCCCATTTACACCGTCTACACGCTCTTGGCCGATGGTGCTGGTGTCACGAGCAAACTCCCGGAACTTGTCCCTCAGCATCTGTAAAAATCAGGGCAAATGTGGGAAACATAATTAATTCATCTAAATTTCCCTGAGCTTCAGTGTCTCCAAAGTATGTGACAGAGAAAAAAAGACTCACTGTGACATGTTCATAGTCCTGTCCTAGTTCATGGGAGCCAGCAACCACCTCCCTCTCAGCAATCCACTGTTCCAGGTCATCCACCTCCCGCTTCAGCTGGGTCAGCCGCAGTCTCTCCTGAAGCCGCCCACGACGCTCCTCTGCGAGGTCTTTCAAACCTGCGTACAGTTTGTCTACTTGGGCTTGCCGTAAGGTGATTCTCTCGCTGTGTAAAAAAAAAAAAAAAAAAGCAAGACAGATCAGTGGTAGTTTGTGTACAACTTTGTTAATAAGAAGGCTTCTGTCACAGTTGACACTTTAAACATTCAGTTCTGTTTGTGCTCTCTCACCTCTCTGGGTGTTCACTGGTGACCATGAGGCGGCTGCTGTTGGCTAGCTGGTGAATGGTTTGGGCATAGTCTTCAAGAGCTTGTTCCAGGGTCTGGTGCTTCTTGACCATCACTAGTGCGCTTTGCTCATCCTGGGGAGACAAATGGGATATTATCACATCTCTCGAGACAGTAGATTGTGAAAGGGCGGCACTAAGAGCAATTCTATGTCTTATTTTGTCTCGTCTTACCTTGGCTTTTTCCTCTGACATCATGTGTAGCTCCTGTTCTCCCATCCAGGCCTCAGCCTCTGCTGCATCAGCATAAAACTGCTGGGCGCGGTTTGCCTCTATTAGACGGGCGTGGCGCTTGTCTGTCTCGTCTATCAGCTGGTCCCAGAGGTCCCGCAGCTCAACGAGGCGCTCCTCTAGGACAGACTGTCTCTCACCATCTACCTGGCTCTGGGTCTGGCCTCGTCTATGGATGTCATCGATGCGAGGCTGGTGGCCCTGGATCTCCTTCTGCAATGTCTGATTCAGACACAGAGAAGGGGGGTTGGCATTTTCTGCGCCTCACATTTGCCTTCGGTGTGTACTCAGTGAAGGTGTTTAATGATTTAGAGATGCTAATGAGTGTAAGTCAGGTTTATCTTCCTTTTAATTACCCTGCGTTACAACATTTTAAACAAAGTAATTGTTATTACTGTACCTGGTTTTTCTTGCTGAGCAGCTGTACGGTGGGCAGGTCTTTTCCATGGTCTGTGGAGGCCGCCAGGGGCATCCTCTCTTTCACCCATAGCTGAGAGAAAAATGAATAAAACATCAGCATCAGGCAAAACAGGGCACAACAAAAATGCTTACTTACTCCAAACTTCTACATCTAATTTATGCAATCAGTCAGGTAATCCGACTCACAATTTCATCCTCCAGATCTCTGTTGAATTGATGTGCTTCTTTGGAGGCGAGTAGTCGCTGTCTCCTCAGTTGGAGAGGATCCTGAAGGTTGGAGAAGTTGTCAGTGACGCGCCTTTGCTGACCATCTACTTCAGTGAGTCCAGCGTCCTCCTGGGACAGGGCCAGAGCCTGAGACTGGAGGGACTGCACCTCCTTCTCTCTGACCTCCATCTGGCTCTCCACCATCTATACAGGGACAGCACAAAGATGTTAGACAAGAAGATATGACATTTGTCAATCTCCACTTCAGAGATTTGGCCAGTTCCTCCACATGCACTCAGCTCAGCAAGTTCAGGATTCTCGATACATGTTTTGTATAAAATAAATGGTATTTCTAGATTGTGGTCTACCTGGTGCTTCTTGAGCAGGATGTTGACACTAGTCAAATCTTTGCCGTAGTCGTCGTTATGCAGCTGACCCTCAAGGTTTTTCAGCCAGACATCCAGAGCAGAGCAGTTCTGTGTAAAGAGCTCTGCCCGGTTAGCATCGAACAAGCACTGGGCCTTGGTCTGGGTGGTGCCCTCCAGCTCCTCCCACTGACGCTGTAGGTCCTCCAGGGTCTGCTGAACAACAGGTTTCAGCTCTGGCTTCTCAGCCACCAGCGCCTGACCCTCCTGTTGGAGACAGGAAGCGTGGACAAGTTTGAATTTCAATTTGAATCAACCGGCAGATGAATGGATGTCCTGGTACCGTTTAACAACATTAGATTTGATGACAATTAATATAAAAATGGCCACACCTTATCAATTTTGTCTAGCCAGTCTTTGTTGGAGGCCAGCTCTGCCATGAAGGCCTGATGTTTCTGCCACTTGCTGTGAAGATTTCTGGCCTCATCATAAGACATGTCCTGTGCCGTCAGCATCTTCTCGTTGATCCACAATGTGAGCTACAGAAAAGACAAGAGTATTATGAAATAGGCATTATTTCTATATTACAAAGACAAGTGATTAACACAAATTCTAGTTTGTTTCTAATGATTAAATAAACCATTTCTATTCACAATACTAGGCAACTTTCACATATTTCTCCTTTAAGAATGATTTATTCATTATGCTACTATTTCATTTCATTTTTAAAAATAATTTACCTCCTGTCCATCTTGGAGGAAGTGCTGCAGTTCACGGTTATCCTTAAGCTTCGCCAGCAATTCATTTGCAGCGTCCTTATTCTTAAAATGCCTGGAGAAAATGAAGGAGAAAGCTAAATGAGCTTCTGTTCTTCAAACATCAAATTAAAAAGAAAAATTGACATAAATAGTGGTTTGCTCTGACCTTTCCTGGATGGAATCAACTTTTTCCTGGATCTTATCAGAGTTTGCATTACTGTCATTAATGAGGCGCCGTCCAGCGTCCACCACACCAGTTATCTTCTCCTCACTGGCCTCCGTGGTGGTGAGGAAATCCTCATGCTTCTTAATGGCTTCCTCGGCTCCCGGAAGACTGGTGGGCATCTCTGTGTGGGACAGCACGTACTCCTACGCAGAGAGGAAAGGAATGTGGATTTTTTAAAAAACATTTCTGACGTGCAATTATCTAATTCCAATGATTTTTCTTGATTTTTAGCAGCCGGTTTGCTTACTGTAAGTGATGCATTGAGATTAAATAAACTCGGGCTATACTGAAAAATTCAAACTACAACGAGCTACACATATAATTTTGCTGCAGCTGTCTTTGAATCCATACTATTAAGTTGTTCCTCTTTACATATGAATGAAGTCTAATTTCCTCTCAATTCAATTTGTATGCCTACTGTAGTACAGTGACCTACACCATACAGATCTAGGCCTATGGCCCACTTACAGAGCAGCTTACTTCTCTCCTCCAGTTGCTCTGATTTGAGAGAAAACATAACAGGGCACCAATGTAAACAAACCACAAACACCCAAACAACCATAATAAAGACTAATATAGGATAAACACTGAGTTTAAAACATGAGGGTAAACATATTTCTGATTACCAGAACAACATACTTATGTTGTACTAAAACCATTGTGGGAGCAGAATGTTTTTTATTATACTTATAAAAAGCCCATATTAGTCATGTAGAGAACAATGGGAGGGGCAAGAGGGCAGATGGTCTGGTGAGAAATTTGAATTCGATTTTTATCCAACTCATAGTTACTTTAACCCATGCTCTGCTTAAAGACTGAATCATCCACTTAAATCATGCAGTATATCTTGTATTTCAGGTACACGAAGGGGTATATCGCACTGACTGCTGGACTATAGGCTGTACGTTGATTCATGATTTTTTGTTTCAGTGAGGCCATTTCTCTCAGACAAAGGCTTTCATTCCATAGTGTATTTCTCACCTGGCTGTTGAGGAAAGCCTCTGCCTGCTTTGCATCTCTCAAGAAAGTCTGGAAGTCAAAGGCTTGGGCCAAAAGACTGTGGCGGTTCTCCCACATGCGACGCAGCTCATGCCAGCCAGTGTCCAGTGCCTGGAGCCTCTGGGCCAAGAACATGTACTGGGCATCCGTCTGACCTTGGGTCACCTCCTCACCAACCGCCCGCATCTTCTCATAGTCCTCCTTGTAGTTATCCACCTCATTCTTAATGTTCTCGTGCTGGGTTAGCAAACTCTCAGCCTCAGGCAGAGAGGTGGGAATGTCCTCTGAGGCCACGGCTGTCTGGGTGCGGGACAGCCAGGACTGGAAGTCATCCAGATCCCTGAGGAAGCCCTGCAGCTTGCTGGCTTCGCCTAACGACTCCTCGCGCCGCTTCATGGTGGCGTTTAACTCCTCCCACACCTCTTGAATCTCTGCAAGGTGTCCTTGGATCTCTCCAGCCTGATCTGGATGTTCCATGGCCAGTTTTTCAGCCTCGTTTCTCAGGTCATCCAGTTTGCCCTGCAAGCATATGGACATTTATATTAATGCAGATATAATAACAAGACACCTCAACATGAAGCCCAAATTAATCTCACTATTAATTTACCTGATTTTTACATTATCTGTTACACAGTCTGTTCTGTTTCCAACCCTCACCAATAAGTCGAGCAATATGTGACCTCTCCATACCTGAATGGCCTCCAGGTCCCTCTCCATGCCAGTGAGTTTGCGTTGCAGTGCCATCACTCCAGCCAGGTCATTGCCCAGGCTCTGGGTGGATTCAATCACTTTGGTCTTTTCCTTCATCCAAGATTGAATCTCATTACACTCCAAGTGGTAGTTCTGGATGTTAAGGGCCGACTCTAGGGCCACTTTCTTTTGGCCAGCCAGTTGTTCGAACTCCCTCCATCTAGAGACCAAACCAAATATAATATTTAGGCTAAAAATGCTAACCACAGCGCTCATTGAGTACAAATATATTTCGGTGTAAAGATGTGGGTTTTTTACTAGGCCTCAGATGTTAGCTCTGACCTGTTGTGCAGTTGGTCTCGTGTCTGGTGGATTTGGTCTTTGCTACAGTTGTCGGAGCTCAGCAGCTGCTCAGCCACCTGGTTCACATCAGTGACACGAGTGCCCAGGTTGTTCATCTCAGGTTCCAGTGTCTCAAATCTGCAGCCATAAAAAATAGACCAGCATCAATGCACTCATTCTGAAAAGTCTAATCTAAAAAAAAAAATTAAATAATAAAACTATTTGTGAGAGGAAACAATGACATTTTGTATACTTGTCAGTCAATTTTTAATCTTCTAACTACCTCATATGTTTGATTTCACAAAAGTAATTATTTGAATGGATTCTTTTATTATTTCACATCTTTTCAAGGGATAAGAATTCAATCATCATCATGTTTCTTAGAAAAATAAAATCTTCAGTATTAACATTCTTCCCTTACGCCCAGACTAACCTCTGCTGCACCACCTCCAAGTCCTCCAGTTTGGTAGGGATCTCCATACCATGTAACCACTGCTCCTTTTCCTCCACCCAGAGCTGGCAGGCACCAGCTTCACTGAACATGCGGTAGAGGGCCAGGGCACCTTCCAGAGCCTGGCGCCGAGCTACTGACAGAGACTCCAGTTCTTCAAAGCGCTGCTCAATAGCAGGTAGGCGACCATCCACCTACAGTCAGCCATAAACAATAATTTAGTCCTACGGAGAGCATGCCATCACTGAAGAAGTATGAAAAACAAAAGCAGACATACCTGAGGGTACTGTACATAGGCCTCTGGCAGTGCTTGGACCTGCTCATGCAGGGAGTCGATGCCGGGGCGGTGACTCTGGATCTCCTCCTCTATCTCCCTCTGTTTGCGAGCGAGAGTTTGGGTGGAGAACTCGTCGTGGCCCACCTCCTGACTGGATACCTGTCGGAGTGCCTCCATGATCCATGCCTCCATGTCATTGGCATCTGTTTGGAACTGGTGCAGGGCCACCGCTTCGTTAAGGCTCTGCTCTCTGAGCTTAGTTGTCTGGGGAGCAGGGAGAACAAGAAAATTAGAAACACAAAAAAACGACAAATATTTGGAATACCTTTATACTGTACAAATACAAACACAAAGAATCGTGATCACCCCCCACCTCCTCCAGATGTGTCCACTGTCCACGGATGTCTTGAATCCTCTCGGTGACCTCTGGGGCTCCAAAGTGTCCCTCCTCAACCAAAACTTCTCCGGCAGCGATGCTGTTACTCAGAGGGCCGTAACGGGCTGCCATCTCATCCCTGAAGGCCTCATGTTTGCTGAGCAGGTGAAGGGCAGAAGTGAGGTCACGGCCACAGTCTCCACTGGCCTGGATCTGCTCCTGCTCTCTGATCCAGGCTGCCTCCTCTCCCACATCCCACAGAAACTGCCATAGGCGGTGCGAGTCCTCTAGGCGCACTCTGCGTTTCCCAACAAGCTGACCGAGATCATCGTAGGCTTGACCCAGCAGGTCGACCTTCTCACTAACCAGTCCCGGCTCACACGGTTTGTAGGCTAGAAAAGGCAGGAATACACGGCACTTAGATATTGTGCACAGATAGGTGAGACTAAAGCTGAATGACCTGTACAGAGAATGTGTAAAAACATGTTTCAAAACTCACCCTGTTCATAAGATGTGAAGCGCTGTGCAGCTCCCTGCACTGCCTTGATCCTCTCTGCCTGAGCTGAAATGTCAGCCTCTACCAGAGTGTGTTTCTGCAGTAGATCTAACACATCATGCAAATGTTTGCCACTGTCTGGAGACTGCAGACGACCCTGAAACAGAACACAGTCCAGTAGAATATTGCTTAACTCATCTTTAAAAAAAAGAAAGAAGAAAAACTGTTTGCAACAGCACCCACAAGGTTTGAATCTAGGTTGGGTATTGTGTCCACCAAAAGGATGTGAAGAAGAGTGGGCCACATTTAAACAGAATAGATATTTACAAATTTTGAAACATAACCATTTTCTTATGAGCTATGCCTTGCACTTGGTGATATTTTAAATGACCAAAAAACAAATAATAACAGCTGACAACAGAATTTCAACAAGCTGTAGCTTCAGACCATTAACCTGAACAAACGGTGAGCCAGAGCCTTACTCAAACCACAGCGGTGAAAATTCCTCTAATCTGAGCCATTAGAGCATAAGACCATTAAATGACAACAGGACGTTGTGCTACAAACACTATTAAAAAAAACAGATAATAAACTGTTTACAAGCATTCTAATTATGTGGTAATGGTTGATTGAATCACCAAGACGTTAACAGCATGATTCCAGTAACCACTGAAAATTACAGAAGAAATGGATTAATGGCCTAATCAACTCCACCCCAGACGAACAAATGCAGACATATACAGTATATCTCCATCCCAGCTGTCCCCATCAAATTAATCTCTCTCTCTCTCTCTCTCTCTCTCTCTCTACTGAGCAAGGTAAAGAAAACGCAACCTCCTTGCTGCTACCTTTCAAACAAATATGCAATTAACAGATGTTCACAAGTTTAATGATTAACACCAAAATGAAGACCCAGATTTACCCCCGAAAGGAGAAAAAGACTCCAGTGACTGAAGTCTATCACAGCCAACCTCAGTAAAGCCAACAATGACAGGCAACACAGCTCAGGCTAGGCCTATAAAAAGCTAATTACTGCTGTTAATGGTCCTCTGATAAGCGCAAGACACTAAAGCTGCCGAGGACATATGTGAACAACAACTAACTTAATTGAGAGGATTAGGAAATTCCTTTTTGTTGATTAAAAAACAAAGTCAACTGAGTGTAGGAATGCAAAGCAGAAGTTAAAACAGTGTGAGCACTGTTAAAATGGTGTAAGCGTGTGTTGTTTTGAGTGGGTCAGTACCTTGTTCTCTGCCATCCAGTCCATGATGTAGCGCATCTCCTCAAACAGTCTCTGTAGGTCACGATGGGAGTTCAGACGCTCTCTGCGTGCAGCCAGAAGCTCCTTCAGGTATTCCCAGAGTCGAAGCACATTATCCCTTCGTGCAGTTACACGGCGCACATCATGGTACCTCTCTGCTTCCAGCTCTTTGGCAACAGCCTCCACAGCAGCCACACGCTCCCAATATGCCCCAATGTCCGTCTCAATTGCTTCGTGTTTACGAGTGGCAGCTTCCACGGCTCCCAAGTCAGTTCCAAAGTTGTCCTAGCAAAAGAGGAAGGTGAGCTTATCACAGTAAAACTATTCAATGTTTTCAAGTCAGAAATTATAAGGCATCTGTAGCCACACATTTGTCCCTTGTTGATTATTATTACCTGAGACACTAGCCTCTGGTTCTCACTCAGCCACGTCTCCCGCATAGCTGCTTTGCGGTCAAAACGTGCAGCGAGCATCTCCAGCTTCTCCTGTCGAATCAGCTCGTTCCTCAGTGCCAGCTCTCGTTCGTGCTCTGCTTTTTCCAGTCGCTCCCACGCCTGCCACATGAAAACACAGAAAGTTGGTGAAATCCTGCAACTAGGATACCGATACCGTATGCATGAGTACATACATACTGAGTACATCACATTATTTAACATGGCTTTCTGGATGGAAAACCATTTCTTGAGCAAAACATACCTTATTGATGTCAGAGATGAGTTTGCCCTCTCTCGGAATGTAGACTTTCTGATTGTTTGCTCTCATCTTGCTCTGGATAGTAAAGAGGAGAACCTCCAAGTTTCCTTTCTCTGTAAATCTGTTGAGACAGACACCACCTCGGTTATAACGTGCTGTACAGCTTCACACTTTGGATCCTAATAGAGAATAAGCATTGGGTCATTCATTGAGCTTTCTGTTACTCACTTGGGGGGTTTCTCCACAGTCCGGTAGGAGTTGAAAGCCTGGAGCTGGTTCTGCACAGCATTCAGTGAGTTAGCTAGCTGCCGATCGTTGAGCGTCCCTATGGTCTGCTCAATCCACTGCAGCAGCTCTGAGGCAAGGGTCTCATACTTCTCTATCAGCTGGTCAGCTTCAATAGCATAGTCCAGTACCTGCAACAGAGAGGGATCTGTGAATCAAGGCAACACTCAATGTGCATGTATTCACATGCACTCGCATGTTTTACTTGCATAAATGTATACACACACAAAAACACAAAGCTAACCTTGCCAATTCGTTTGCCCTCCACTGCCAGGGCTTTCATCTTGGAGAAGTAATGGTAGTAGGTCGCCACATAGGTAATGATGGACTTCTCATCAGGCTGATCAACATTAACATCTGAAAAAAAGACAACAATCCATTTGAACATAAACTATTAACCCCTTTTTTTCAATCTACTGACCATTAACTTCATCATGCATAAACAACACAGTTAAGTTTGGCTTTCAAAACAGCCTTAATGAGGAGTTTAACGGGTGCCAAACCGTTACTATCTCTGGACACGCTTTTTGTGACGCCAGTGTAGCTGACATGTGATGTGGTGTTGTCTAAGCTACAATTATTTACACTAATCCCCAATAGTCTAACAGCCATCAGTCTGTTTGGGGAGGGACAACAGGCACCAGGTTAGTGCCTTAGTGGACAGTGTCAGGCCGTCAGCTCTGACTTGTGACAGGGATGCTTTATATTTTTGTGGCGGTTTTACCCACTCACCTTCTGGGTCCAGCAGCTTGGTAAGCCCCAGCTTATTCTCAGCCGTATTGAACGCGTTCTGGAGATTGTAGTGAGCGTTGGACCTCTTCAGGTTGTCAAACTCAATCACGTCGGGTCTGCAAAGGAATAATTACGGTTTTAGAACAGATTGCAGAGCAATGGCAATATCACTCAGGCTGACATGTAGACATATAGCATCACCTTCTTGTTGTAGAGAGAAAAAAACATTGTGCAGTCCACTCAAATACATGTCTATGTTTACAGACCAGGGTGCATTAAATAATCCATTGGATTTAGGTATAGTCATCTGCATGCAAACAGGCTTTTCATCTGTGGATTAGGCAAAGCTGCTCCTGCCAATTATTGCTTATTCTTGCCTGAATCATGTTTTCATTTTGAGCTTACTTAGGCATTGGAGGGGTGTAAAATAGGATTGGAGGCCTTCTGTATTTATCATTCAAACTTTGACGACCAATAAACATGAATTGGCATTCCCAAAATATGGGAATATTTTCTAATTGAGGTTCAGTGACATGTCCAGAGGTTTGAATTGTACAATGGCCATGACACCTTTTATTCCACAGCACGCTCTTAATTCATGAAACGTATGTCATTACATTGCAAGTACTTTAACAACTGAAAGGGAAAAATAATCTTTGCATATTGTAATTGCCTGCTCTGGTGCCTCTTCTGTAGTTCGAAAAGGAGCCTGATCATGTAAAACGCAGCGTCATGGTTTACATAAATATTCCATGGTTCAGTCACCCCAATGATGGCAGTGTTTGCATTCATGTATCAAGTATCACCTTAGGCATTCATTGTAATGAACAGCAGGGTGTGCAAGTGAGTTATCAAGCACGGCTCTTCATAGAAAATAAGTGGGTTATTATTTCTGTGATCTAGGTCATCTTACTCCCTATTTTATTTCCATCCTTTTAGCCATACTGCAGACTGTATGAAGGATGGGAGGAGTAGGAGGAGACCTAAATAGAAGATGGGATAAAAAACACCCCTGAGAAGTGTGATTGTACTGCGACAGGTGCTTCTCATTAGGCAAAGAAAGATAAAAAGGGGGGGTAAAGATATTGGACACCTTTTTTATTTGTAGGATGACTATCTGAAATCCACACTTTGAAGAGAAGACCTGTTTAATTATATACAAGGATATGCCTAACAAGGGCCAGATGTATTGTAGTAGGTAACAAGTACAAGTACAGGAAGAAGTCAATGACCTGTGTTTGTGCACGATGGCACTGAACGCCAGACCGTCTCTCCAGCTGGTAGTGAAGTTGTGGATGTTGACATTGGGGTATCTGTAGAGGCCAGATCAGACGTCATTAATCATTAACTCAGCACAGCACGATTCATCAGTAAGCACTTAAGCAAAACCACAAATAGCCTTTAAATTGTCAAATATAGTTTCAGCATATTAACAGTATTTATCCTGTGTGATTGAGTCCTCCCTCACCCAGCAGTTTTCATTTGGCACCAAAGCAGCAGGGCATCTTTAGCTGATTTCTTCTCCTTGTTGTCCTCCGTCTCCACACTGATGTCCTGGATCTGTCAGCAGAGCATTCATTTACGTAGTTAAGAGTGCGCTGACATCATTTTACACATTTCCTACATAATTAGACCTTGCAATGTTATTAATATAATCTATAATATGTTAGTACATTATACCCAATTCAAAATTCAAAAGTAATGACAGTAAGTTCATGACTAAATAGCATGAATACCTTGTAAATCACACCGCAGCAGCATTAACCTCTATTACCATTTTTTTTACAGAGTTTACCTGATGATGGGCTAGGCTACATGCAGAGACCTGATGTCCCAAAGCCAAATTCGCTCTTTGAAGGAGGTTAAGCAACGTGGCTGCTGCACTGAGAGGGCCAATGGGCAGAGCTCTACGAAGCTACTCTACCTGGAAGCGAAGGATGATGGTCCAGATGAGACCCAGGGTGAGACGGTGATTCCCATCCACGATGTCATGTGAGCCCATGTTTTCTAGATGCACTTTTTGCTCCTTGAGAAACTGCAGAGCTTTATCAACGTTCTCCAGGCAGTGGATACGCATGCGGCCCTTCGTGGGCTTTGGCTGTGGGGAGCAGAAGAAAAAGAAAAGAAGACCTACGTTGAAATTATTGAACAAAAGTTATCACAACATACATGAAGAGGAAACGGTGGCAGTTATTAAAAAAACAAAAGCAAAACAAGTAGAAGCAGGAGGAGAAGTAAATCACACTAAATGAAACAAGAAATGGAGCGCATGATTTCTCCTTCCTCCTGACTTGTGGTGCAGAGTGAAAGTCATGCTTGGGGCCTGGGTCAGGGTTAGAACAGAGAGTGGTGGTTTCTGTGTGATACTGACCAGCTGTTCTCCTGAGAGCACTTCCAGAAGGCGGATGAGCATGCGGCCATCGCGCAGGTCGGTGTACAAGTCACCAATGCGACAGGTCACTCGGCCTAAGTGAGAGTTTACCCATTTGGTGAAGGTCTTCTTCTGTACTGCTTCACGCTCATCTGCAAAGGAAACAACAGAGAGAGATAGAGAGAGAGAGAGGGGCAAGATTACAATTGACTCCGCTGACTGAGATGCCACTGGCATTAATATATCATTACTGTAAGGGAAATAAATATTTACAAGGAGTCAATATTGCTCTAAACAAACGACAACTTTGCTCACTCCTGAGAGCAGACAGGTGACAGTAAATCATAAGGACTTAAGCCCTTGTCCTGAGCGGTCCATTTCACAGATAAGCTATGCCATTAAGTCTCTAGGATCACTGTATTGACAGCTTAGTGAGAGGTTTTCACTCCTCAGACCAAAGTTTACTGATGGCTCTACCCACGTGTTATTGCCAATTATTCTGATTATGTGAATTTAGAAGAGAAAAGTGACAAAATAAACACACAAAGACAATGACATTTGCTTTCTTTACTGGAGCAGGACTAAAAAAAAAAAAGAATCACAATAAATTAAGCTGTAACAGCAGCTCAGACATATGGACCAGGGGAGTAAGAAGCTAATCCTGCTCTGCTGCCTAACAAGGTGACCTCATTTCTAGGACATAGGTCTCCCTGCCTTTTGAAAACACGATTCTAGCATTGTACTTAATGCACTGCACCCAACGCAGGCCTGCAGAGAAAAAAAACCTGAAGCAGACAGAAAATAGATCAGAGGAGCAGCTCTGTAATAATGAGTTAAACAAAACCTACTTGCAGCAGCATGAAATGAGATATAATGGTGGTGAAGATGGATGGCTCTCTAAAAACAATGCAAGACAGCAAAGCCATCATATTTTCATATTCATCATTTAACAATCCAAACTATAAATAGCCACATGTTGAATAAAGCTGCATTGTATAAGTTTCCGCTGCACAAAGCTCCATATGATAAAATCAACTTTGATGGTGCAATAGGCCACACATTCTTCTCACGATACACTTCAACATGTAACAACATGAACCCAAAAGCTACGTCTCGTGTGCTTCACGTGTTGCATCGAAACAACAAAAGGTAGAATTGTAATTAATGTGACAGAAAGTCACCTTGAGGGGTCAGGTACCTGGACAACTCTCCTGTGTTGTCCTTGCTCCTTCTCCCCATTCAATTCGTAAAGGATAATGTACAGCGAGCCGGTCACCCCTTCAGGGCGATGCCGCACCCCGACGCAAGCTTTCTTTCACAACAATTACCCGCTAGCTGTACATTATCACGCTTATTACACAGCTACTTACTTAAGAAATCAATAACTTGACACAAAACGGTCCAGAGCTGCGGCCATAGCAACGGTCTGCTATAAAGAAATGTCAGACCTGCAGAGCGCCGTGATTATCCAATCAGAATAGAGTATTAAACAACGCCGTGTTATAAAACCAAATAATCATTTCTTCAGCATCATTACATTATTATGTAACGGTGTTGCTACTACTAACATTAGCCCGTCAACAATTCACCAAATGTTGCCAAAGGTCTTATTTTAATGAAGTAAAAGCACAGACAGCATGGTTTGTTTGAAAGAATCTAATCAAAAAATGTACATTGTATTTCTCTGAAGCAGCTGATTTTTCACAAAACAAACTTGAGCAGAAGGTAAGGCTCGCTAATACTAACTATAGAAACTTTCAAAAGCAACACTACTCAAAGCTGAGACTTTCAACCCAAAGGCAGGGTCCAAATATCTAGGCAGTTTATGTAACAATGGCAGATTGTTAAGGTCAATCTAGTTGAATATAGACTAGTCATATTAAAAGAGATCTATGAGATTACATCACAAGGTCATTAATGACAGTTCTTGTGGAATTAAAAAAAAAAAAAAACATTAAGATCCCCACAAATGTTGATAAAGGAAAGCTATTAGTGGCTCAGCAAGTATTACTGAGTTATTACTGTGTTTGACTAATAAATGAATACTAAGCCATTCCAAAAAGAGTGAGCAATGTGACGTGACGAAAGCCAGCATGTTTTGCAAAAAAAAACACGCAACCAACTGTCAGCTAAAAAAAGAACAAGATTTTGAAATTTCACACACGCTTTCTATGGTGGAGTAATACCCCGGGACATAACGCTTGACTTGTTGCGAGCTGAAGGTGCTTCCCCTCTACTTATACTTTACTAGAGAGGTTCTCTTTTGAAAGAAGTAATACACACAGACAGCTTCTTGTTTCATTGTGCTTTAACAAAATTGAAAGCAATCTTCTATTAATTTTCTTAAACAAATAATAAAAACTGTCCCAGCTAACAAGATTAAAATAGTCAATCCCCTTCAGCTGTGACCTCTGTATTTTACCTCGCTGTAATTTAGGTATCAAAAAGTACGCTCTGGTGTTCTACTGGCTTTGTACAGTGATAATTTAATGAGCAAGTGTCCGTATTGTTTGTTTATGTTCCATCATCATCAAATTTCTACCGGCCGCAAAAAGCCACACATGTTCTCCCCATTGAGACTCACATTTCAGTGTGTTTTGTGGCCATCTCACAGCCTTGAAATGAAAATCTCAGGGATTGTCACACCGTCAAAAAAACATCACTGTTTGTTGTAATCCTACTAAGTGAGCACTCAGTAAGCACTTGGTGGTTCGCCCTTCCTTGCTTCAGTTGCTGTTCTCCAGACAGCAGCGTCTGCCAAAGTGCTCTGACAAGCAATAGAAGAAACGATAGCAGAATATATTCCATCATTCAGTAAAAAGTTTGTCTGTCCATGCTCCGCACCAGAGCTGAGGGCAGCAGAACGACACAAGGAAGCAGTAGGACAAGAGAGCGAGAGCATTAAAGAGAGAAAGCCTATTTGGGTGTATTCTTGTAGAGTACAGTGGCAAGTTAAAACATTTCAAATAACTGATTCTTATAATGTCTGTATCTTACAGAAGACTGCAGAGGAAAGCATGAGAATTGTGTTCAAAAAGTAAAGCATCATTTACTGATGATGTCTCACCCTGCCCTACCTCTCTCATTTCCTGCTCGAGGGCTTGGTTGGTAACAATTGGGAGGGCACATGCATTACAGACAAAGAGTTCAATAGCAGATAAACCCAAAGAGATTATAGTTAATAGGTGCAAAAGTACACACACACGTGAATCAACACGTTTCATGAAAAAGCCCTCAACAATCTTGTGTTTTCAAATCTCCAGATTCAGCAAAGATATATCATTTTCATTATAGGAATGTAAAATGCAAAGACAATGTTGATATGTTCATTCAAAGCAGGGGATTATAGCATTGCTAGAGCTGTGGCAGAAACAGGTTTTTCTCTGCTATCCCAGTTATCAGCCTGCTTGTCTCCTGCTCATGTGTGCTTTTTCCTGGTTTATCTAAGATATCAGACAAACAAGGGTGTTATGGCATCACACTGAAGCAGTTGCTATTGGTCAAACAGCCCTGCTTTAGTTGGTTGGGCCTCTACACACTGTAAAAGAGTGTGCTGGTTGTTCGAGGTTTTACCATTTTATCCTGTTCTCGTTTGAACTTTCAAGAACCAACTCTCGCTAAACCTGCTTTGTTTCTCTTCCCATCCCTCCCGTGCACCACATCAACAGATTATTGCATTATTAAAAGGACCACTAAGCGATTTGACGCTGTTCAATGAGCCAGCAGAGGTGGATTACAGTGGCAGGTGAGGTGCAGCGGAGGAGCCTACATTCCTCCTGACGCTTGGTCATGTTGTGACAGCACCCAGCGCTGAGGAGGAGGCAGTGGGCAGGGGTCCTACAGTAAAGACGAAATGTTGCAACCACTGCTGGTAATAACGGCTAATAACAAGACTACTGAACAAGAACACAACACAGACAAACACAGACATCAGTGTCTGACGTGTTTGCTCATTATGGCAAGCAAACAGAAACTTGTCATCAGCTGCGGCTACGGCGGATAAGGGCAAAACTGGGGCAGCTGTTTTCTCTAACAATGTGACATTTGTGGATTGTGTTGTTAGTGCATGGGAGGATATGTCAATTGTAATGTTTGTACATCTAAATGGTTTATTGTTTTTTACTAAGCTGTAAGAATGTGCAGCAACAGAAAGATTGCTTATTTTTAACAGATTGTACCCAGGTGGCTGAAGGTGAGAAAAGAAACCGAGACTATGCCTTTTATACTAGTATGTTGTCAGATATCTCACGTCATGCAAAATACCTGCAGAGCCTGCCAACATTGTTAAACAATTACACAATAGAGGACAAGAGAGAATAGCGGGTAATATGAGCTGTAGAAGCAAGCCTAGTAATTACTAGTTAGTCTTACTATGCCTTGCATAATCTTAGCTTTTTTTGACAAGCAAGGTGTAATAAAAAGTACCTTCTATACTTATGTTGACATTCCTGGCACAAAATAGATATTGACTGCACTGAAGATTATAGGAATCCTAGCAAGCAAGCATACATAATACAGATGTTTTTCTACAATAAAAACATGTTAAAATGTTAACACTGGACTCTACCACTAAATTACTTAAAAAGGTGTGTGCCTTAAAAGCACTCTGGGACTAGAATTAAATATATTCCTATTTAAATTTCACAGAAGTGAGCATTCAGAACTGTTTTAAAACTCCCCTGACTATCCTGGAGCTCTACCTGTCCTTCCTCAGCCTGTTTGTGTGAAAGATAGAAAAACAAGCGATTCAAATTTTCTATGCTATGTTTATCTCCATTGTTTACTAATGGCAGATCAGAACTAGTAGTTAGAGGCATCATTGGATGTTTCAAAAGCATATTTGGGCATGTCCAGTCACTTTGAACATGTTTGTTTCCCGTAGTAAGCTTTAAGTATACGTCGAGGCAGGGGAGTAGAGTCTACCTTTGAAGGTTGAGCTTGCTGTTGCTTTCCTATTTGACCCCCAAACAAACTTTTGCACCGTTGACAACGATGGTTATCTGCAGGTAATCTGAGCACATACGCCGCCAGACTTAATCCTGTCTGTGTGGCTTCATAGAGGCTACTGTAGGATCATATTTGGTGATAAAATGGAGAGACAGATACGACACTAACAATGAATCGCTAGGCGAAGGCTCACGCATATCTATAAAGGAAAACAATATTACATCTATACATCAGAACAGCATACATGTATGTGCAGTTTAAGTCAAACACTGAGTCTGTATCAGCTGTACCCTTGTAATGAGGTCATGGTTTAATATTTGGTGTTTAGCAAGTCATTTATGGTTACCTGGACATGTGCTGCATTGTTTGAAGTGGTAACTGATTGGAGAAATTAATTATTTCCCATTTTCCATTTCCCAGCATTCAACGCGCTTTTCTAAAGAAAGTGGTCACTGTTGCATCAAAGGTCAAATCAATTCATGAGTAAACAGACATCACTGATGCTATGAAATACACAGGAATAAAGCCACTATGGCTGGCTATGGCGTCTGTGCTGTTTTTTATTTATTGTCTGCCATATTAGCCAGTGATTTCTTCAAAAAGATTTATTTGAATTACTTGATAGACCTATAAAATAACATGACATATTGTCAGGAGTTTTAGAAAAACGCATTTGTTGTTTTGATGGGTACTTATTTAGGTGGCGTTTTTTTAAGATTCTTTTTTTGGCTTTTTTGCCAGAGAGAGGGGATGACATGTAGCAAAAGGGCCGTGGGTCAGATTTGAACACCAGGCTGCTGCAGTAAGGACTCAGCCTTGGTACATGGGGCGCACGCTCTACCTGGTAAGTTACTGGGGCGCCCTTGGGTACAAATTTAAAATCTGCAAATACTCAAACACTGTACCGTCAAAAATGCAACTGTTTCACTTTTTATTAATCACCACACAGACTGATTTATTACATGTCAGACAGTGTGCAACGTCACTGAGGCACAATCTTGTTTGAGTGGAAGGTGTCCTGCTGGCACACACTTAAGACAAGGCCGATAAGATGCAAATCCATGTTTGTCAGGTCACTTTTTTTCTGGCTGCCAATATGCATAGCACATGATCATTGATGACCTATCTAGCCTCTTCATACTGCACAAATACACAAAACGTTCAAAATATTTCAACTGCCAGAAGTTGGATTGAAGCCAGGACTCAACATAGTCATTTAATCGCTTAATCAGCTCTCAACTCACTAATTGAAGATTTTGTCCTTGATGTTCAGTGTTTGCAGTGTTCAAATTCGACTGAAGCTTCGTTTGCCTTTCCATTTAAGACCACCTCATTGACAGAAATGTGTGCTGTGTGTTGCTGTAGACACAGCAGAAACTGGCCCACTACAAGATGTCAGCACTGCTCCTTACCCACTGACCACGGCCCGACACTGATGAAAACGTCTGTGTGTCCATCACAGAGACAGAAATAGTCTGAGTCGCCCTATTGAAGCTTTCCTATGTTGCTCACTGTCTTCTCAATGAACCCTGCATCCCTTCGCTGTGTTGCATGACACTGCACTTTGGCTCCCAGTGGCGTCACTTCAGCACAGAGGACAAGGAGTGACTCCATCCATAAATAGCTTACCATAGTAAGCACTTCACACAATAGCAACAAATGCACACTGCAGATTTTGTCCACTTTTCATTTCCCTGACCATAATCCCTGTCAAACACGCTGGACTGCCGTCTTGTGATTATTTCCTCTCTCCCAAATATGCAAGAGGCTTTCAGAGGAACTATAGAAAATGCATGCACAGGTTGGTAATCATTAAGTGCTGCTAACAATTTCATCTTGTTTTATGTCCTGCCCCAGGTCATGCCTTCCTCCCTAGCCATTCCTGGTTCCCTTTCTAACTGGGTTGAAATGCCCTTGACTTCATAAACTCCGGACATGCTGTCCCTCTCCCACCCTGAGCTTGCGTAATGAATGCCTCTGGTCACCCCGTTCTCAGAAAGAATGAGCAAACTGCTTCCATCATTCGGTCTGCTTTAATCTGCTTTAATGACCTTCTCTTGGACATTCCCACACAGACAAGATTATGGTTTTGTGCCAAAGGGTACAGAGATAGGCACTCATCAGTGTGAGTCTGAATCTTTTCTCGCTCTCAGCTCTGCTCTGCTCTTACTTATATCATCTTATATCACATATCTTACAATACATAAAAAAACATGAAAAATATTCTAAATTGCAACTATAGCAGACTCAGATTGTTGTACTACTAAATGTTGCTTGTGTTGTGAACAGGTAAATCTGGATGAAGGCAGAAACTAGTATCTCTCCATCCTATATCTTAAGAAGATAAGGCATCTCACATTCTTTGCTGCATTAGTTGCAAGATCTGACATAAAAACGAACGCTGTTGAAAATGGAAACATGAAACCGTTTTAAAACGGATGAAAAGTTGTTTTTATTATTCAGAACTTAAAACCCTAAATGCAAGTTTACCTTTAATTAAAGGAAATTCACTTGGTCAAGGGAGCCAAAAATAGAGAATAAGAATACAAAACACACAAATATGTATAATCTTCCTGAAACAGAGACATTACATATCTGGAAAAGTCCAAATGTGGAAGATTTATGTCTACAGAGGACACATGCATTAGTTGTGTGTAATGCTGCAATCAGACAGTTACATAAATTCTTCCGACTCTGTAGCTGAAAACAAAGGCTCGAGAATCCACAGCTTCAAACTGTTCTGCTGTCTGAGATTACAGAGTAGACCAAAGGCACTCATTAGAGGATGTCCTTGACATCTTGAATTTTAGTCTGTTATTTGTCTTCGTGAAGCATTTATCACATACAGCAGTGAGATAAAAAAAAAAAAAACTCAGTCAAAAGCAGCTTGTAGGTTTTTTTGGTTAGTGGTTCCATTGTTTATTGACACCAGTAGGTGGTTTGAGCTAAGAGCCATCTATGGCTGTGGTGTGCGATACTAAATGGACGCCATGAGCAATGCAAACAACGAAACCATCTTAGAGGAGTTGTAGGAGGGGTTGGTGTTTGTAATGTTTGTGTATACGTTTTAAATAAAAGGTTACAATATTTACTTCCAACACCCTCAAAGTCAATAGTTGCTTCAGTTATATAAAACTGTATTAGGAAGTCTGCAACAACTTAGCTAAAAATCATAGCTACAGAATGATGTACTGTATATACCTGCCACTGTTGGATCAAATCATAGAGTGCAAATATTATTTCACTCTTGCTTTATATATTTCTGTAGGGAATTGAAAATCTACCCTACAGACGTTGCATGTCTACAGAGTTTACGTAGGCATCCCTGGATATCATCACTCATTTTTTATGATATCCAAATCAGACTGTGAACACGTAATGTGTGTGTGCAAAACAAAGTGAGAAAAAGGACGCGTGCAGATGCACATGATTTGACATTTCTCTCTCTATAAAAGCAGAACTGCCCTTCCTTTGCTTAAGACTTTAAAAGTAGGGCTGTGGTAAAACTGTCGCCTTGCCACATGTAGCAGCAAGTTATTTTTACACTTTTAACAGTTTGCGGTATAGAGAGACAATGAGTTTTGCCTAACTAACAGGTTTGTTTTCACAGTGACAAAAACTGGCAGGGCGAATAAGATAAAGAAGGAGAAAGCAGTGAAGGCAGTGAACATGCCCTTCAGGTCATGCCTCTCTGTTGCCATCTGCAGCTGCGGCTGATAATCGGGAAGATAGGGGAGGAGGGGACCGGCCAAGGCCAATCCCATGAGAAAAGAGACAGAAACGGGCACCTCTCAGCAATAACATCTGGGCACAAAAAGGATGTGAAATGTCAATAAGACAATCATTTTCCTAAAGCCTCCAAAACAACACTCTCTTGTTACCCTCCCAAGTAGGAATCTGTCAATATTGGTTAAACTGTACAAACAAAAAGGGCATTTTGTGTGTGTATGTGTGGTGAACCCTCACCAAGGTAATGTGACTCTGAGTTACAGCTGGAGGCCACTAGAGCTTTCACTAGGAGTGTTAGAAATATTAAGTTACAACATTCAATTCATGGTGTGCCACTTGAAACTTGACCCAAAACTCGACATAGATCTCTTTCCGTATCAGTTCAGATTCTTAAATAAAGTATAAGAACTAAAATGCTTTGGATGTAGACAGCTAACCATTCACAGAGAGAGAGAGAGAGAGAAACAAGCCTTGGTCACTTCTTTGTTGTGATTTGACCTTGCAGACCAAAATGTCAGAAAGGGATAAAAAAAAGTCTGTAGAGGTAGACTGACAGAACACAACCAGACACTTGTGTGAAATCAGTCAACTCAGGACAAAAAACATCTGAGCTACAGACTTTGGACATCTTTTCATCTTTTCACCTTTTCTGTGTTTGTGAGTGTGTTTTAAAAGCCTTGATGGCATAAAAAAAATGTCTGGTTGTGTCAAAGCACTTTGTATTTGCATGAAGCCATACTGCTAATACCTGCAGAGTGACAGTCCAAACATAAGTCCACAGCGGTTGACTCAGAGGGTGCAGGTAGCCAGGACAGTGACCCTGCAGTCTAACGTAACACACAGTCTTTATCTATGAACCGGGACATCAAACCAGACTGACAATTTATTCTTATCTTGGTGCCAAAATCAATAACCAGAACTATTAGGCAATATGAACTTTCACATCCCTCTATTGCATTTTACACAAATGGGGCACTGTAAGATTGCATGATATAATGTGCATAGTGTGATTTGGGCTACTAGTAAATGCCAGGGTTTGACATAAACTGTATATTCTCTTAATAGGTCATGAATTATTTTATGGGTTAAAGTTTAATGTGAGGGTGGGTCAAAAATACAAAAGGCTATTAAAAAAAAACAGCAACTGTCCCTCCATCTGTCAATAAAGTCTGTTCCATGGCACAGAGATGAAGGTTTTTCCTCTCACTTTAATTTAACCATGTGGCCCAGTGTTCCATTAATCCCGTCTCCCTTGGCCGTAGTTATTTAGTTACTTATCATTCACCACCGAGTCAGATAATGCTAGATGTGTCCTGAAAAGAAGGTCCTGAAAATCTGTCCTTAACCAATTTCCAACCACTAAAAATGACAAAGATGTGGGTTTTTTCTAAATATTTAATATACAAGTCCCTCTTTAAGATTTGTTAAAATCTTCACATGGAAATCAATTGTATGGTAAGAAACATTGGGAACCACTGACCTTGCACAAACTGCATGTAAGAAGGTGACAAATGGGTTGTATGTATACTAAACAATTTTTTTGAATGCTTCAATTTGGTTTTCCTTTTTGTGGCACCAAACTACAGTATGTATGAGCACATCTTCTACACATCACGGTTTAACACAGGGAGGGAGGGAGGGAGTGACCCAAAGAATGAGCCTCAAGGGTAGTCAAACTGGAAATACAAGTGGGTGTTGCCAAAATGGGTCTGTTTGTCTGAGTATGTTCATGTGAGTATATTTACAGCAAACTCCAGAAAAAGATCCATGCAGAGATGGCCAATAAAGAACATAATGTGTATCACACTGTCATCTTAATTCCCCTATCCATATATTCATAAATAGAGTTTAGATCTGTCATCTTAATACCCCTGTCCATATATTCATAAATAGAGTTTAGATCTGCCATCTTAATACCCCTGTCCATATATTCATAAATAGAGTTTCCGTTTTGACTGAACCTCATTTCTCAATATTCTTGTTGTAGGGAAGTGTGAATAAATCCTGTCAGCGTAAATTTGGTGACTGATCTCTGACCCCCAAAATGACGCAATGAGTTAAAGGTTTTCCTGCCTGACAAGTTGAAAAAAGACGTGTAGGGATGTACCCTTAGCATCTCTGTGCGTGAGGTTGTACAGTTGAGTGTTGAATGTTGTTATATATTCATTGAAGTAAAAGATAGTATCTCTCATGTGGGTCTTATCTCAACTCAAGAGCATAGGCGTTATCAGTGTGGCGGTTTATTCAGTCATCACTTCACGGACATATACATATATACATGTTCTTTCAGCAGGCCAACCTCTTCCTCAGTGGCACTGAAGATATTGCTTAATATTGGAGGTGAGATATAGTTGGTCCACAACAAGAATGTCAAACATGCAGAGAGGGAAACTCTAAGACAGCTCTCCACTCCAGACAGTAACCAGGGAGGGACCGGAAACTAGCAAAACACTGTGATCTTCATGCACACCACTGACTGAGTTTCATACACTACTACTTGCCTACTGCCCGTGCACACTCAGCTACCTCAAACACTTTATCTAGCAGCCTGTGACTAAGGGGTCTAAAGCTCACAGGAACAGGCCACATGGTAATACAGGAACTCTAACAGGTACACATGGTGATCAAACAAAAACCTTCACACAGGAGTTTGTTTTTTTCTAAACCATTTTTACTTCCATTTAACACAAGTATTTACAGATGTTAGGTAAGAAACAGAGAGGAGCACTTCAGTTACTACATCACACAACTACTGGCCCTTTGTGATTTCTGTTAGCTGGACCTCACAGGCTTTATCCAGAGACAGAGCCGTGCATTGTAATAAGATAAGGACGGACAGGTGGCCCAGTGATCAGGTGCCAGACTGCCTGCTTTAGAGCTGAGCTGAAGCCTAGTGTGTGTCTATAGGCTCTGTTAGATTCTCTCCACAAAGCACTAAAATAGTGCCGAATTGAGAGAGAGGAGTCTCTTCAACCTCTCACAGGTAATCACTCATGCCAGAAAAATGCTGAGTTATTGCTAGAGACTCATTTACAACTCTGAGCACCTGCTGTAGGAGTACCACTATTATAGCACTAGCCAAATAGTCCAATTCAACAAACAACAGGATATATGTTAAAGAGTAATACTTTTCACTCTAGGACAATCTTATCAATAACTTTTTAAGATCAACAACGATTTCTATATGCCACACACCAAATATCTTGAGGCTCCAACCTTAGATGTCAATAAAACAACTGTATATTCAAATATATTGGCTTAGCTAACCGAAACAAACCGTTGGATAAAAGGTACGTTAATTCCCAAATGGAGTGGAGTTTCCCTTTCAACCATATCGACAGGTCAGTATGACTCTTACCTTGCAGCTGTTTAAACCTTCCTTCCAGGATGTTAGAGTATTGCACCTGATTAACAAATGCTGCTGGGGACAAGCAGGGCTCTCTGTCCCTGCGGTCCAACTCCATGGCCTTTCTTTCTGGATCTCTCTCCTAAATATTCCTCAGATACAGAATGAATGGGAGGTCTCCTGCATAGCACAGCAGAGGCAACCTTTCCCACTAAAAATTTATCAAATCCTTTGGAGGGGTTTTCCAGACAAGAAGATAAAAGTTTTGTATATCCAAAACGCCTTGGTTTGTCCTCCTCTTCTAGATTCCCTCAAAGCTGTTGCCTCAGTAAGGCAAAGTTTGAAAAAGTTGCCGCCTGTTCTTTTCTTCTACTGTATGTCCCACTTTGTCCAATGAAAATACAGCAGTGCAACAGTGGAGGCTTTTTTCAAAGAATCATTTCAAACAAAACTGAAGAACAAAATGTTCTCCTGTTTCACCTCCTCCTGTGAAGAATTTCACCACACTTGCGGCCCCTGAGCAAAGTAAAAACTTTTTGGTTGCACTCCCTTTGTGGTTCAAGGCTGGCTATTCCTTCCCTCCAAACTCTGAACACGCGTTTGCTGGAGCAGAGCTCAGCAGAGCAGAGCAGAGCAGGCTAACCGGCTGCGGTCGGATTGCAGTGTAAACAAAGCCTGCTGTGCCGTCTGAAAATTGTGTCATTTGCATAAGGTGTGTTTGAGGGAGGAGCACAAAGGAAGAATACGGTGGAAGGATGAGGGGAGGGAGGAGGCGTAGAGGTGGACTAAACCATTAGAGTTCTTTTCTCAGTGTAGCTTGAGGCGGATTATTCAACTCCACCTTAATTCCAGGGAGCACCGGGGTGTGGCCTGCCAAGAAGGTGCATCATGAAAGTCCCCATCAGATTGCATCCGCTTATCCTGTAGTCTCGCTGTGTGGGTCTTATTTCTACCACTCTCTAAGACGAGATTTGATCTCCCTTTTTCTGTTCACTGGGTCTGCCGTACGCTGAGGCGCTAAGACAGGAAGGAAGTTGTTGAGCCTCAGCAACACAACAAGGTCTTTCCTGCCTGAACAAGATTTGAAATGATGAACTTGTGCGTCTGTTTGTCAGGCAGATGGTTAGGCAGGCGTGGGTGTGGAAGTGAGTCATTACCTGTCGAAAATAATTATAGAACTACAATGCATTAGCCCATTTATGTCTTACTAGATCAGGGACAAATATAAAAATGATGTATGGCGCAACTTGTTAAAGAAACAATGTTTCTTGCTGGCTTTCTATAAATATTTAATTTTTTTTCCACTGCCAAATCAAGTGATTGTTTACATGCAAACACTGGAGGAAAAAGGACTTGTATTTTAAATTGCTCAGGGATTTGAAAGTTACAAAACAATCATTTTCCTTCCTCACTCAACAAAGGAACATCATATAGCAACAGTAATTACAGCCTTTTAGCGCATATTTCAGCTTCTCGGACAAGTAAATGTACATTTAACTTTTGTGGCTGTGCTCGATAATGCAACACCAATAATAAAGCAGTATTTATTTAAATCAGTGTAATACACACCAAGAATACTGTCAGCAAAGACAAAATTATAAATATATTTTGAAAGTTGAATAACTTATTGAATAGAAGGTTTACTCTTTTTTTTGCAGCTGCAAACAGTAAAAGTTACAGATGTACTAAATACCTGTAAAGACTATAAACACAGTGAGGACTAAGGTCACAACCTTTCTTATGACTGGATGGCTTTTGGTCTGGTCAGGGGTCAGTGGTAAAAAGGTCTGGTTGTTTTTTTTGTTTTTTTTATCTGTGCTCGTCCTGATGAGCAGGGGGCATCTGGACGGGTCTCATTAGAGGACCAAATGCTCCGGGCCTTCTGCGACCGGGTGTTTATGGAGGGGGGACTGGACTAATGAGATCCGAGGAGAACACACTTCCTTCTGAGGAACAGAGGCTACGCAGTGGTCACATGCAGCGAGGAATGAAGAACAGGGACCTGGTAAATTGGTAATGGCCATTTAAGATCCCATTGGGCGTATATCAAACATCACAATCCCAATTAACATGAGAGGCAGATGTGATGGCAGGTTTGTGCGTCTGGCATCTCAACATATTATGTTAAGGCAGTTTCCTCCCTATACAACTCATCAGTCATATAGATATACTGATAAATAAACACACTGGATAGGGTGAACATATATTTTCTGAATCTTGTGAAATGTGAAAACAAACAGTGAGAAAGTCTGCCAAAAGGGAGATGTGGGAGAAACTCCTGAATACAGCAAACTGGAATTAATGATAATTAATGATGGTCTGGTGTGGTGAATGAACACAGATGAGAAAGAGGGAAAGATAAAAGCTGCGGGGGAGTAAGCACCACCAGAGGGAGAAAGGAGAGAGTTATTGCTGAGCACGTAAATTTTATCCATCCTACAGCACAAGCCCTTCGAGGTACCCGGGGGAGGGCATGAGCCTGGACCATACTCCAAACGCTGGCAGTAAATATCTGATCTGAACGGGAATCCCCCCGGAGCAAGTAGGGTTGATTTCTCGTGAGAGTCCCACAATCACTCAAGTCTTAGTCCAAATATCTCCCAAACGTTGCCAAATGTGAGACAGTGAATATGATATTCTATTATTCATGCTTCTGTGTTGTTTCTTAGTTCATTATATACACATCAAATATAGGCATGGTCTGTGTATATCTATCATATCTATGATAACGATGTGGATATATTATGAAGAATACCGGTAACATACTGTAGTGTCAATTAAAGGCATATGGATGCTTTTCAAAGTGCAAAAGCCTTGCTCTTTCCTACTGTAGAAGCTTCCACAAGTAAATACCTGTAACTGTTTGAGTGTGAAGCTGGGCGTCGCTTTAAAACGGAAGGCAAATTTGCACCGCTCGCCTTGCTACCCACACAGTGTAGGAGAGCAGATAAGTGGTTATTTATACAAATTACAATTATCTTAACACAGGGGAAGCTCTCTACTGTGAAACAAGTGGCAGCCGCTGCTGTCACACCGCAAGTAAAATGAATCCAACAGACTGGAAGGGTGTACGAGGCGTGAACCAGGAAATGAGGCAAGAATATTACATAGAAGAAAAAGCAGAGAAAGTTGAACTAAGAGAGACCGTGAGAGAAAGAAGCGTAAGAAAGGAGCAGCTCACAGAATGCTGAAGGTCTTGACGACAGGGGATAAGTTGTAAAAGGTGGGCAGGAGCTATGCCTAGGGGGGGGGGAAAGCTGCTACAGCATGTCAAAGAATGTGCACATCAAGCCCACACTTGTAAGAACGGAGATGGTGTCACAGGTATTCACGTGGGAACACACACTCACACAAGTAGTATTACAGCCCTCTGTTGCTTTCCATAATTATATGGCAGCAAGATACATCATCAAATATCTTTACATACAGTACAATGCGTATACAAAACAGGCAACACATTACAGACAACACCCAAAGTGTGTTTCCTGTTGGCGTGAGGAAATGAGTCAAGTTGCATTTGTAAGTGAAATGAGGTTTATCTTTCAGAAATAATTTGACTACAGCAGTGCTAAAATCATCAGAGCATGGGGATTTTGCTGCATGTGTGTGTGTGTGTGTGTGTGTGTGTGTGTGTGTGTGTGTGTGTGTGTGTGTGTCTGCCTGTTGCTCCCCTCTGCTGGGTTCTCCATGACACTGCAACTTGTTTTGACTATTAACAATAGAGATTTTATCTGTTGACTGTGAAACCAGGAAAGTACAGGGTAGTTAAATAAACATGCATGCAGACTGGATGTACTACAACAACTAATAGAGCCATCAGGATTTTCACCTGGGTCACATTAGTTTGAGCCTCCAGCAGGATAGGCTGCCCAACAGATACGCATTTGTACAATTTGGAAGGATGTCAAGACTCTCAAGGGCAGGCGAGTAAGGTGGGGAATAAAGTACGGTGACCAGACGTCCCAGTTTGTGCGGGACTGTCCTGGTTTCAAGCTGGGCGTCCACATTATGAACATTTTAGATGGCTGCTATATTGATGGAGGACTTTCACCACACCTACAGTTGCCCAAAAGTCTCGTCTCAACACCTCATTCCATCACCGCTTATTGCTCTGTGTTGAATTGAATATACAGCTGCCTGGCTTTGTCCTCCTTTTGGAAGTATTTCTGTCTCGCCCTATAAAGAGAGAATTGTGCCTTTTGGGACAGAAAATAATAAAGTCCTCAGTCTACAGAGCCTCATTAGATCTGTGCAAATTACTATTAGTCTGTGATTTTGTCTCTAAATGTCACATTTAGGGTGAACACAATCATGTTATTTTATGTATTATGTTTCTAACCTTAATGCTGCTAGGCTAGCAAGTTTCTACCTGTCCATCTATAGAGTGCCTGCTAGAGTTAGTCATTCCTACGAATGCCCACTCATGATACTGTTGTTTTTTTTTGCCTTGCCACAAGAGTGTGTCAGTCTGAGTGAAAAACATAAAGTAAGAATGCCTTTTTAACAGAGCCGCTATACAGCTGAAAGCTTTTGGCATTACCAAACAGCTGAATCCACTCTTTAATACATTTCTTGTTGAGATGGTAAAATGCAGGTGGAAATGTACAAATACTAAGTTTTACTGATTATATTTAAAGCGCTGATTAACTTAACCCCACGTTTTGTATGTTTCAGCACTTTTTTACGGCACAATTTTAAAGATTTCCAAAATTAAGTAAAATATATTTCCAATCACGCCCTCTAAAAACTATGCAATGTCATCATCTTTAAATGTAACACTGATGATTTTATATGAAATACAGCAGGATTTCAATCAGTATGCTCTAACAGTAATAATAATTTGTTTGATGGAGTCCAAAATAATTACTCAATTTTGCTGAATGTTTCTTAGACTTACATTTGATAGTTTACTTGTTAAGTCTTTTGACTGAATTGTCATAACATTCACATCATAATATTCAGCTCAGAACGATTAAATGGAGCCCGCAGAGCAATTTGTCCATCAGTTATAGCTAATGGTTTGATAATAAATTACTTTTGCTCATTTAATTTTGCAGCTTACTGTAACTTTGCGGTGGAGACTGCTACACATGCTATTATATTATTACCAAAACGGTAAAATAACCTCAATATTCAAAGATTTCTCGTAACATTTGCAGGATGGGCTGTGACCACCACCTGATGGACTCACTACTCATCATTGCACATCTACAGTACACATAGGTGCATGTCGACACTGTGCACACTTCGACATTGGTGGGGCCTGAAGTGTAGCGTACCTGCAAGAGCCTTGATGCGTGAGCGCTCGAAGAGGCGTGCTGAACTGTTCTCATTATCCCAGTCAGTCTCTGCTGCCAGGTCCCAGCGGTTGTTGATGTCATTGTACTGCTGCTGGATCTCCAAGCTGTCAAAGTCCGTCGGCGAGATGGTGCTCATGGTGTCCAGGCTGGAGGAAAACACATTCAACCTACAATTCAGACACGGAGACACAAAAGCATCCAAAGTCAGTGCTTCACAAGACTGACCTTGAAATGTTTGCGAGCTAATGTTTGGGAACTGAGAATCTATTTCATCGAAGGCCAGATGATGTGCTCTAACACACATCACCCACACTCTCCGTACAGCCTTGCAGCTGCACTCAGGTTTTATGTGCTCAAAGGACAGTCATATGCAAATAGCAGCTTAGACAGTCCAACTGCCAGTGTTTAAGGAGATAAAAAACTTTGCGATAAGTTCAGCAACTGTCATGAAGTTGTTCAGTTAGACAACCAATAATTGAATATAACTGTATGCCAGGGCAACTGAGTGTAAAAGGCAGAAACAATCTCAATCTGCACTGATAAGATCTTGACTTGCACATCCGCAAAACCTATATAAGCTACACACACACATAAATGCCTGAATAATATATCGATATGTATTGTATTAATGCAACAATATTCAAGGACGCCTGTTGATGATTTCAGAAGATATTTCCACTGAACAAAGTTTGCTTGATAGCGTTAGAAATATGGATATGATAACTTAACAGAAAGTGACATTCATTGGTTATTTGACTTAGCTTGAGAGTCAAATAAGCTTGGAAATGCCTGTTCTCTAACTAGTAGGGAGTCACAAGAGGAAGAAAACTGTTTCACAACATTACAATAATCAAAATCTCCAAACAATACCCATCTTATGCCACAAAAATCTATATTATGTCAATGTATCATCCAGTTGTGCTTTGGTTCCCTGTACTGCTTGTGCAAGTGCATCCTTGTGCACATACTGGTAGAATACAATAGTATGGGGACCTGCTCATCAAAACCTTGCTTAATAGCCCTACTAGTGGTCGAAACCCCTCAGAATAAAACACTTTATATTCTCGGTCCGACCCCGTCCTTGCACTCACTGCTAGCCATGCAACATCCCTCCTTATCCTGCTGTTTGTACTAACTCAGCATCCAGTTATAACAACAAGGGTACCCTCATATGGCAACAATCAATACTTCATGAAAAAGGAGGTCAGCCCCACCCGCCTTTCCTCCAACTGGATGAGTCTCTGTATTTTGCTGACAGATTTTAACTTGAGCCAGAAGCAAATGCGTCGTGTCCTCTTTATTCATTTTAATGGTGTGGTGACAATTATTGAGATGAAGTGCAGCACAAGTTCTTGTCTGCACAAGACACTCACACATCACTAATATGCAGGTACATACCCAACTGGCTGCCACAAACTGCTTCTACATAAAATTCCGTATAAACTATTATGTCAAAAACATCATATCCTCATAACATCATATTCTTGTCTTCATTAAAAGCGTGGTAATATTGATGGATCCTCAACTTCACACAGATAAAGGGATGTTAACCCAATAGTTCAGCTGACAGCAGCCGGGAAGTAAATCAGATATTTTTATTTACATATATTTAAATATACCAAGTCTGAATAGATTTCCTATACATCACACCTCAAACATGGTCTATCAATAATAGTGTTTCTTAACGATTTCACCCCATTGTTTAATAAAACATACAACACTGACTGCACATGACCAGACAGATCCTGTCCTTAGTATTATGCACTGACACCCATTGGGGGGTTTACATTAAGATTAAACCCCCCACCAGAGACATCCATTAACTTACTGGGGCCATTTGTTTAAGAGCATTGAACAGATTAATAGACAAGGTTGAGCAGTCAGTTTGCTAATGCTGGTTAGTTTATCTTTTGTTGTGTCTAGTAGCTGTGGCTGACTGAGGACTGCTAACCCTGTCCTTTGGTTCAAGGTTCAATTCATTCATTCATTTAATGCACAGCAACTGTAGTCCTCACATTTTGATCATATAAACTCTCTCCATCACGTCTGTCATGATGAGTTTAGTTTAGTCTAGGTTAGATTACGTTGTACTACAGTGAGAAGCTGGAAGGAAGAGGTTCTAGGCAACAAATGAGGCGGTGCTCTAGAGGAGATAAATAAGTGGGCCGGCTATACAGTACATCGCACATTAATGAGGCTCTGTTCTTTTCCTTGAGGTGTGATTGAAAAACACGCTAACAGCTGATGACAATGATTTATCTGTTTGAATGTAAGGCCGTCAGTAATGTGTTTGCAAGGACCATTCTTGGACTAATCATGTCATGAAAACCAATGCATCCTCTAAATCAAACCTGGAGATCGATAGCAGACAGCTGCCAGAACCGATACCTATCAATACACTGCCAGTGTTCAGCTAAGTTAGGCCAATATATATTCATTGCATCATTAAATGCAAAAAAAAAACACACATAATGGACAGTCACTAGCATTGTTGAGCCTAGTTTCAAAGAGGGGGAATGAGGGGGTGCAGATTTAAAAAGCATTTGTAGCACTGTTAGCTATTCTGTCTTAAAACTGCAAGAAGGGAGAGTTCAGTCATAGTAGTTATCGATAGCATAGGGGCCACTAATGTGTGACTCAGCCACATTATTTGGCTTTATTGTGTCGTTTGTTTTTTAATGATTATCTTTTTGCAATTTTGCATTTATTGGCTAGTTTACAGTATAGATGCAGACAAGGAACAAGTGAGAAAGAGGGGGACGAGATGCAACAAAGGTTCATAGCCACAAGCGAACCAGGGAGGCTGCAAATTAAGTGGTATGCAATTTAGAGACCACCAGGACACATTGGGCTTTGTTTTCAAATATGATTTTATCAACCAGAGAGGCTGAGATTTTATTGAAGTCAAACATATCTTACTCTGCTATGCAATACAACAGCTACTTGAACATTAATACGCTATGTAATAAAATACATTAAAATTGTCTTTCACATAGAAATAAATGTACCACTCTATAGATTTTACATCTATAGACCTTGGTATCAAATTTCTCTGTTGTCTTTTTTTATTCTAATCATCAGACGTCATGGCATTCTCCATCACCCCAACCCTACAGTACACACCTCACTATTGTTAAGACAAGTCAAACAAGACACACACATTCTAGCTATAAAAATAAATAAAACAAAAGCTTGGCAAATCCTATTAGTGGCAGATTAAGAAGTGGCTGGGAATAGAAACTAAATGCAGGGATTAGACAAGAAGGCAGAACAACGCCTCCACACTGCCCCCCGACCTGTCAACTCCCCACTCACTGGCACCCCAGGACTTGGGTAATGCATTGACCCCCCTGAGAGTGTGTGTGTAGTCAGTGTGTTTATTCTTGTGTCCCTCATTTATATGTTGAATATTCTCAAAAAACAATAATCACAGTCAGTCTGCAAAAATCAATTTTGACCACCCTCACCTTTTTCACCCTCAACATCACTGTGACAAATTATGGGGCGAATTAATAAAAAATAAATAAATAAAAGCACAGGCAGACCAACACCATGCGGCTGATTGTGGTGTGGTGCGGCTGACAAAGATTTCCGTGCAGCTTAAATAACCAAAACGTCACGGCAGGAAAGCAAGAGCCACAAACAGGGCACACCATCCAGGATTGGCCCGACAGCAATGAAGTCCATGACAATCTGTCTGTGGGAGTGGACCAAGGTGGGGGCTGGACGGGGGGCAGGACCGGTGAGGTCACAAGAGTCTGGCAGTAGTAAATCGAGGGCAACCCTCCCCTTATTGTCGGTAGGAGGAGGCTCGGCTCAGTGTCTGCACTAATCACCCCTCAATGGATCAGACAAACAATCCCCTGACCTACTATGATACAAGCTACTGTGCTCATCCTCCTACACACAACAGGCAAGAAACCACACATGCAAGCTGAGCTGACCTATTACACCCCCAATAGCGCCACCACCAACAACAACAACCTCACTCACACACACACACACACACACACACACACACACACACACACACACACACACACACACACACACACACACACACACACACACACACAGTGCTTCTAAAAGCCACACGCACACAAATGCACCCACTCAGCATGTGTGTATCAGTATTCAGCACACAAAACGGGTCGGTTCAACACCTACAATCATGCTAGCCTGAGTGACGTACAATTGCCTCCCAGAGAGAAACCAAATCAGAGGCAGAAAATAACTTCTAAACTGTAACCCTGCTCTGCAAAGCTAAAAGGGCATAGAAGGAGCCTTTGGAGTCAAATTTCTTCCATACACAAATCTTCTAGAGACATCAGATGTTAGCCCCAAAGCTACTGCAATGCAACCTCAAACAATACAGCTCATATCAGGAAAAAAAAAAAGACAGGCAGGCAGTCAGACAGATGTGGCACAAAAGGGGGGGGCGTAAAGGGGTTCTATGAAAGAAAATCCCCTTAAGGTCTAATCCACAAATGGTGACAAAAGACACACATTAATGTAATGAAAGATTTAGGTCTGCCACGTAGCCGTCATTGGCTTACATGGATCTAGCCTTTTCAAACATGACAGCACTCTTTCTCTAAAATCAAAATAGGAGAGCGGGACATGTACCATAAGTGTGACTGTTCAGAAGAAAAGTGCTTCTGAAAAAGGGAAGAGCGAAAGTGGGCCATCGAGGAATGCCTCAAGGCGAAAACCCCAGCTTCTGACTGGGCAGACGCGCATCAGACTATCGCTCTCAGCAGAGTGACACCGGTGAAGAAAGCAGGGCAGAGCCAGCAGCGGCGTGATAGGCAGCAGCGCCACCACTCTCTTCTCTCCGCCAACCCTCCTCCTCCTCCTCCCCTCCCAGAGCTGCTTCCATTCGCCCAGCTGGTCTGTTTGTCACTGCACCCGTTAATCAGCGAGAGAGGAAAAGAGAAATAGAGCCCACAATCAGTCGCCTGCAGGGAATTAGGCCTGTGCACATTAGCCAGCCACACTGCCACCGTGCACCAGGGGAATAGGGTAGACAC
The DNA here is from genome assembly GCF_043250625.1 of Sebastes fasciatus. NCBI lineage: Eukaryota > Metazoa > Chordata > Actinopteri > Perciformes > Sebastidae > Sebastes > Sebastes fasciatus. The sequence continues at coordinate 28,541,363 of NC_133810.1, read as the reverse complement.
ACACACACACAACCACACCCTGTAATGCCAAACAAAGGAGCCATCAGCCTCGCCATACAACCCCTACCAAAAGCCACATATGATACACAAAATACACAACTATTAAGTTTTAAATATTCTACTGTAAATGACTGTAAAGCAGCCAAGAGCTTCAAATAAACAAATTTTTATGAATTTAAACTGAGGTGGCACCTCTGTGTTGCCTGCCTGTCATACTCCGACGAGCCTGGAGGGTGGGGGAGGCAGATCCCCAAATTTATCGCACAAAGCCTGCTCCGCCAAACTGGCCCCATACAATGGAGGAGTCAGCAGAGAGTTGAGGCCAGCCGTTTCATGCCTTTCCTGTTTGCAGAGATGAGGCAGCCAGAGGCACATATGCATCAGAGGCCCCTCCGCAGGCTGCTGATCCTGGCCTGAATGCCCCGCTGAATAGGACCGCAGAGGTCCTTTGTTGACCTGTAGCATCACATTCATCAAACACTCAAGCTGCCAGCATACCCTCCACACATGGACATAGACATAGACATGTTACTTCGGTTTTGGGTACCAGCTCTGTATAAAGCACAATGGTACATAATATATGTCAAATTACACCGGATTTCAATACAATCAGTAGAATACAGCATTTCTGGCAACTTTATTCTTTTGTCAGAAAGACAGTTCCTTTCACTTCAAGAGTTCTAATCAAAATCTATTAACATTTACAACTTTCTTATTAGTCGAGGGATGAGGAAAGAAGGACTTCACGACATCACACTGAGGTACTACTATATCCTTTAGCAACTCCATGGACAAGGAAGGAGTGTCTGATTTGTAAACAATGACCGTCCTACACCTCATATCCAAGCTGCACTTGCTTGTCTTTGTCAATGAGAGGCTCTCAAATGTATTTCCTGAAGAATCCCACTGATACAAATAATATGCACCTCATAAGTTTAAAGAGGTGTAACATTGCTTAACAGGGAAGTCTGGATAATACACCAGATACATCTTCATAACCTCTTTCCCACTGTGGCAAATTCTGTCCCACCCAAGCATTAGCCTATTTATAATAGCAATACTTTATATCCCATTTAGCTTCAGATCTGCCACAGCTTGGACAAAGCAAGGCAAAAGTTATTGTGGCTGCTGCTCCTGTGGCTGAATGAGTCCCGAGCTTAGCCTGCGCTTTGAAGTACATTTGGCTGGAAGTCACAGTGGCAGCATCAATATCCGGGCTGCCAGAAATCCAAATTAAAAACATCAGTGAATGAAATATTCATGCAGATCAGGCTAATCCACCGTGGATTGATTCTTGCCATTTTAAAACACACAAGACCAAGAGCAAGCGGAAGCACTGTCAGCATGCCTACAGGTCCGCTACTGTGTGCAGTGATGCTGATGCAGGTTTGATCGAATGGCTCACTCAAACCATCTGTTGTTCTCTACAAATCCTAACGCCCCAACAGCAACAGTCTGTGCATGTGTGGGATGTTTTTAACCTTTGCATCCGAGGTGCTTTATATTTTTGGTTTCGTTTTTCTTTTCTTTCGCTAGACCTTAAAAAAAGGTGCAATATGCAAGAGTTTTATGTTCTTTTAGCTTTACCTTGCCTGTCTGCTGGAGTTTCATACAGTTTATCAATGTCCACTCAATGACTACTTCAACAATTTGATAAAATGTTCATTTGGTTGCCAGTTTAACAGTAGACTAAAACAGGAAACATTGGGATTAGACTGGAGGATAGCATGCATTAAAGGTCTGAGGCGTAATTCAAATCACCAGCCAGATGTTGTCTATAGTGGTCGTGTAAAGATAAGGTAAGCTGGCCCAGGTCAAAATCAGAAATGTTAGAATTGATTGGCATCGCTCCATATTGAATTGGCAGTGAGATATTCATCTTTCAGATTCATGAGGGGGTGTGTGCAACAACTGTTCAGAATTTCTGCCTCTGCATGAAAAATCTGCCCACGCAAGAGGCACTGAATGTAAAACAAAGTCCATCCAATGACCTAATCCTTAAAAAAAGGTGGATTTATTTATTAGGAGCATATTGTCAATAGCTGTAATAGTACATGAGGTGCCATACTGTAAATACAATTTGAAAAACCAAGCATGCCTCCCAGATGGCCGTGTGGCTATGTCCAGCTCCTGGCTGCTGCCATGTTGTGCCCCTGTAATGCCCTTATTCTTTGTCCCCCTCTACTTTTTTGCCATTAGTAAAAATAGAGGAGATGAGAGGACTGCCCTCTCCCTGAACTATTGAGCATTTAGCTGTGTTTGTGATTCCAACCAGTGCACTACAGTTATAATAATTATCATGGAAAGCTGGACATGAGTATGCATGTGTAGCCTGTAGTATGAGCAAAAAACTGCATGCCAACTATGTTTTTCTATGGAATGTAAATGCTATTAAAAGCCCTAAAATAACTTTTGATCTACTTTACTCATTGGCTGCTGTTAAATTATAGATGCAAGATAATTTGCCATTTATATTAATGATACAGCTATCTAAAAAACTAAATGCATATTTAAGCAGATGACATAGTTGTTCAGGACAGTTTATTTGGCCTCAGTTGGTTTTAAAATAAATCTTATATTGTACAAAATTTGTTTTTATGGGGGTTATTTTGATGATCTACATACTGTACTGCCTCGCTCTGTTTTAAAGATATTCATGCTGATGACCTACTTTTTAAAATTCTGAAAATAAACTGGTATGGTCTAGTGACTGAAAAAAACCTTAGATGTGTCTCCAGAATGCCAATTTTATTAGTCTTATCTTGACAAACCTATCTGAATTGATCCAACTTGTTTTTACAGAATAGTAAAACCTATTAACCTTTTTTTATTATATGCATTTTCTTTTTCCAAAGCTGTGTCTATTTTCTGTTCAACGGTAGCTCTCACACGGTTAAGGATGGAGAGTCAAGTGCCTCTTCAATTGTTCATTTTATGGCAGCAGATAAAAAAAACAAGCAATTCAACCTCAAGTCCTCATCAATGTCACTCTGGCCTCACAATACAGGGCACACATGACAACAGTATCGCTTTCAGGGGGTTTACATCTGACACAACCGGTGTGAAAGACTGGATAAATAAATGCGGAAAATAACTGCCAATATCAACTTTGCACTGTACTCCACAAAACAAAATGTTAAATGAAGAACTGCACATCAGAAAGCAGCACTATTTATTTACACAAGGCGTACGCTGGGTTAGTGATATGGTTCACTGCAGCACAATGAAAGTGTGAATAGCAGGAACTAAAAAAAAAAGCTTGTTCAAGAGGGATTTTGAGAATCAGCACTATGGGGGGCCCACATTCACAGCCCCATTCCATTGTTGAATGCTGTTCATCTAGCCAGCCACCTAACAGCCGTATCTCATCCGTCTATCATCTCAACCTGTGGCCATGAACACAATAACAAGGTATGATCTGACTAGGAGGCAAGAATTATCAACAAACACACTATACAGTCTGATAAAAAAGGATGTTGGTGCATTTATCTGGTTTGTTTCGGGATATGTTCTTCCTGGAAATACTATGCAGTGCTAACTGGATCAATAAGCATTTCCTAATTATATAACAGAGAGAACTTCAATCACAGCAACACACATCCTGCAGTAAGTGAGTATGAGTAACTCCATAAATATGAAAAGACACTTTTTAAACTCATAAATATGTGTTCTGATTGAAGTACTGATGAAGTATTTGAATCGACCAGCGTGTATAATTAACATCAACAACAACAAGACTCAGTTCCATGGATGGCGCCATGAGCTTCTAATTTGGATATATATCTGATAAATCTGCAAGTTTATCAAATACAATCAAATGTATTTGTATTACTCCTCACAGGAAGATTCAGTCCCATGTGTGTTTGGCAGATTGTCCATAAAAATCTGAAGGAAGGCTCCTCATGGCTGATGTCTGGGTAAGCCATGAAAGAGACATAAGAACTGCACAATTGTTGATAAATTATTCCAAGCACACTGTTTGTTTTCATGCACAATTACACAATGTTATTTTCCTTGTAATCTCCCCATTTGGTGTTTAGTCATATCACAGCAGGCCTCTGCGGCTAGATTTCAGCCACAGCTCCTAAGGGACGTCATAAATTATTAAACGTACTGTTTGTGGCCTGCTTTAACTGTACCCCTAATGCTGCCTACAGGCAACACTCCATGAGCACCATTACAACAAGGTGAACAGGAGGAGGAAAGTCATCATGTCGCCCTCTGGTGGTACCATTCCAAACTTAATGAAACCAGGCCCGGCTACTCTGTGGGGAATTTTGTGTAAATCTAACATATCTATTCAATGAATGAATCCTTTATTGGCTGTCTTTAGAGTAACCAGATACATTAGCTCTTTTAATTACTAGAATTTAAAGTTTACATAGCCTACATGTGTTCTATACAGCAATTAAAAATGGCTGATTTGTGATATATTTGAAAAATTCAATCTGTCCAAAATAAATTGGCATCTACTATTTTTTTTACTCAAGCTTGCCTAATAATATTAGTAATATTATACATTTTTGGAATTACCTTTTGGCTTTAATACGACCCCCCTCAGAAAAAGAAAACATACAAGCTGCAGAATATCGTAGCTAAAATCCAAGGTGATAGTTCTTATCACAGTGGTGATATCTTGCTGCTAAATAATAAAATTAATGAAAAAGAGCCATTCCGCAAAACCTAGTACGAAAAAAAAAGATTCCAAGTGGGAAATTGCTAAACAGGAGTCACTAAGAATGTATAGAAAGAAATAAAGGGAAGCAATAGACATGGGTAAACAGAAAACAATCGTACCTAATTGCTAAAATGATTAGGTAATTGTTTTAATTGCTTATTTAGATGTCAAAGTTATACATATATCTATATTTAAAAATGTATTGATATAATTCTGTCAAATCTAGTCTTCCATATAAACCACTTTCTTGGCCAAACAGGAATGGAGGAGGTATAGGGGGAGAATGAGGAGGCATTATCAACATAACAGAATGAACCCCTAGCTTTCGATCCCACCTTCTAGACAACTGCAATTTATTGCATTCAGTTTGCAATCAATGTGTAAATCAGTCACTGAATATAAAGTGGGCTGAAAACCTGATGTGTGTTGTATTGGGAACCACTTACATAGGAGAATAATGGCCATCCTGTAATGGAGAGGCCATTGGGTTTAGTTCCACAAAACAACAAAAGCTCTTACCAAAAGTGTCCTTGAAAAACATCTAACCATTCCCTGGCCCACTATTAGGTGTTATAGCCAAGAAGATGTTTTTTACTGATGCAAGTTGGTCAACCCTTTGCATGTAAGAGGGGCTTTCCCACTTGGTCATAGCCAATGTTATCCCTCTACCCCTTAACTACTATACAGTATTTTCCAACAGTGTTTCAATTGTCTTTTTCTTATTTCTTCTATAGATTTCAGAAAACCATCAAATAAGAAGTGACCATCCTAGAATATAACCCTTCATCACCAATAACTACTCTTAATCATGGGTGATACCTGCCATCTATTGTAGACAAAAACAATTCAAATCAATCAATAATGATGCTTTTTAATTAACCAAAAGTGTCCTTGAAAAAACATCTAACCATTCCCTGGCCCACTATTAGGTGTTACAGCCAAGAAGAGTATGCCATCACTGATACAAGTTGGTCAACCCTTTGCATGTAAGAGGGGCTTTCCCACTTGGCCATAGCCAATGTTATACCCCTTAACTACTGTACAGGATTTTCCAACAGTGTTCCAGCTCCTACATATTTCAGAAAACCATCAAAATATAATTGACCATCCTAGAATATAACCCTTCATCACCAATAACTACTCTTAATCATGGGTGATACCATCTATTGTAGCCAAAAAAAACTGGACTGATGTCTCTGGGTCATGAAACATGCTTCTACACGTGGTAGCCAGCAGATGTCAGATCTCAATATCTGCAAAATTAGGAGCTATCCTCTCAAAATGACTGATAGACTTGCACTTTTCAAAACAACGTGTTCACTGGCCTTTGTTTTCAATGATCTTCTGCTTGTAGGACATACTTTTACCTGATGCATCCCTTGCTATGACTCACAGTCTAGGCCAGTCATCTATTGTAGACAAAAAAACTAAAAACTCAAATGGTTCATCAATAATGATGCTTTTTAATTGAATTACTATGCACGCCCATCGCCCATGTGTTTTTTTCTTTTCTGTCACAATAACAGTTATTTATCAATGGGCTGATGTATCTGGGCCATAAAACATGGTTCTCTACACGTGGTAACCGGCAAATGTCAGATCTCAATAGCTGCAAAATTAGGAGTTTATTCTCTCAAAATGCATCCCCAGTATTTTCCAACAGTGTTTCAGCTCTCTTTTTCTGATTTCTCCTATATATTTCAGAAAAATCATCAGAGAATAATCCTAGAATATAACCCTTCATCACCAATAATGATGGGTGATACCTGCCATCTATTGTAGACAAAAAAACAATCTAATTTTAATCATCCAATATGATGCTTTTTAACTGAATTACTATGCACGCCCGTCCCCCATGTGTTTTTCTTTTCTTTTCCCATTTTATCAATGGGCTGATTTCTCTGGGCCATGAAACATGCTTCTTCTACACGTGGTAGCCAGCAGATGTCAGATCTCTATATCTGTAAATTAGGAGTTATCCTCTCAAAACGCCTGATTGACTGTGTTCACTGGCCTTTGTTTTCAATGATCTTTTGCTTGTAGGACATACTTTTACCTGATGCATCCCTTGCTATGACTCACAGTCTAGGCCAGGCACGCAGTATAAATCTCAGTCCTATCATAACATAGCCACACAGCCCACTATGTCGAAAAGCTGCAGCTTAAACAAGATGCCAGCACTATATACCAACATATTAATCAATGCAATGATAACCTGGTTAACGGGCAGGTTAACCAAGCTGGGTTGGTTTAATAAGCAGATGTTGAATGAAAAGATCCACAGGCTGGCTGGCTGGCTGGTTGGACAGAGACAGAAGACACGCAGATAAAATGTGGCTGACATCAGTTCAAACAAAGGCAAGAGAGTCAGACATGCAGAGGGATGGTTCCCCCAATAACGACCATGATACACTTCTCAATCAGGCAGCTAACAAACCAGAATTATTTATGAGTTTATTTGAAGTAGCATCTCTTTCAGAGTTTTCAAAAAAATGGCATTAGCTGCCATACAAATAACGTTATCTGTTGGCTTTTGGATGCTAGTAGCAGTGGCTAGCACCTGAATATCACCACAGACTCTCCTCTCCTATCTCTCTCTAGCTTTGTTATTAGCTAACTGGTGGTGATGGTGGTGATAAATATAAATAAAAAGATAACTTACCCTTTATTTAGTCTTCTGTTACAGAGGCTGTAGATATATTAATATAACTACCGAGTCACCGTGTGTGATATCTCACCAGACATGAACAGTATCTCCCTTAGCAACCGCCCACGAGCCACTAAATTCAAATTCTAACGGTTTAATTTCCCAGGTAACGTTCAAATTCTAACGGTTAAATCTCCCAGGTAACGCAGATAACCGTTAAATCCGCATCCTCGAGGAGAAAAAACGGCTCTTTTTTCCTCCGCTGCTGCTACTAGCGGAGGTGCACCGCGTTACGAAACCAGGCGTTTATATTTCGCTTTCACACACAAGCGGGGGAAGAAGAAAAACGACGAGAAGAGCCCGTTTTCAAGGTTTCAGAGGCAGGTAATGAGACGGATATCCGCAGCAGCTTCTTCTTCTTCTTCTTCTTCCCCCCCACCGCAGCCGCCGAGCATCCAGAGAAGGGTCCGTCCGTTAACCTCACTCACTCCCACTGCCTGCTGCCTGGACTCCCGTTCAACAGGGAGAAGAAAGACAACAGTGGACGTGGTGGTGGTGGTGGTGGTGGTGGTAGGTAGGTAGGGGTGTGCGTAGGGGGGTGGTGGAGGTGGGTGTGTTGGTGTGTGGGTGGGTGCTGACCCTTCACAGTCACATGTTTTTTTCAGTATATTCTCAACAATAACTGCTGAGAAGAGAAGATGCTCTGCTGCTCCTGCTCTCTCTATATCTGGTGCTGTCCCTGGTGCTAAAACTGAAATGTTCACATTCACAGTTTTGTATCTCAAGACAAGCCTTTTTTTGCTTGCAAACAGTCATTGAATTTGATGAGGAAATGCTACACAATGAAAGCATGGCAAAAATTCGGATTTACTTTGAATGCATCACCTTCCATCCACATGGGGTTTGCAGACCATTTGAGCATCTCCTTTGTAACTGGTGGATACAGGATATATTAAAAAGGGAATATATATATATAGGGCTGTCAAAGTTAACACAATACTGACATCATATGAAACTAAAAAACCTAAGGAATCCATTGGTACCAACCATGTCATACTAGCTTGTCGCAAAGGAGGCTAAATAATGCCCCAAACTCAAGCTAAATTTTGTCCAGGGAAAAACTGTCATGGCCATTTTCAAAGGGGTCCCTTGACCTCTGACCACAACTTTTTATGTTGTAACAGGCTCAGTTTTAAAGCTAGAGGGAAGAGACTGGTGTCACATGAAACTACAAAACCCGAGGGAATCCATTGGTACCAATCATGTCATACTAGCTTGACAGAAAGGAGGCTAAATAACACCCCCAACGTACGCTACATTTTTGGCAAGGGAAAACTGTCATGGCCATTTTCAAAGGGGTCCCTTGACCTCTGACCTCCAGATATGTGAATGAAAATGGATTCTATGGGTACCCACGAGTCTCCCCTTAACAGACATGCCCACTTTATGATAATCACATGCAGTTTTGGGCAAATCACAGTCAAGTCAGCACACTGACACACTGACCGTTTTTTTTTGCTTGCAAACAGTCAATGAATTTAATGAGGAAATGCCACAAAATGCAAGCATGGAAAAAATTCAGATTAACATTGAATGCATCACCTTCAATCCACATGGGGTTGCAGCCCATCACTGGTCCTCAGCTTCAAATTCTCTATCTCCTTTGTAACTGGTGGATACAGGATATATTAAAAATAGAATATATATATAATAAGATACTGACATCATATGAAACTAGAAAACCTAAGGAATCCATTGATACCAACCATGTCATACTAGCTTGTCGCAAAGGAGGCTAAATAACGCCCCAAACTTAAGCTACATTTTGTCCAGGAAAAATTATCATGGCCATTTTCAAAGGGGTCCCTTGACCTCTGACCTTCAGATATGTTAATGAAAACGGGTTCTATGGGTACCCACGAGTCTCCCCTTTACAGACATGCCCACTTTATGATAATCACATGCAGTTTGGGGCAAGTCATAGTCAAGTCAGCACACTGACACACTGACAGCTGTTGTTGCCTGTTGGGCTGCAGTTTGACATGTTATGATTTGAGCATATGTTTTTTATGTTAAATTCAGTTCCTGTGAGGGTTTCTGGACAATATTTGTCATTGTTTTGTGTTGTTAATTGATTTCAAATAATAAATGTATACATTTGCACAAAGCAAGCATAGTATTAAACTTGACAAATCTCACTTTAAGGTACATTTTCAACAGATAAAAAATGTGCAATTAATCGTGATTAAATATTTTAAGCAATTGACAGCCCTAATATATACAGTATATATGGTGTCTCCTCCTTGGATTCAACTCATCAATGTCATTAAAAACAGTAATTGTCCCTAGTAGTTTATACAAATACATATATCCTACTATAGCCATACTACAGGATTACTTTATAGGGATCCATTCAAAGATCTCACCCATATCAGCACTTTTTATTGAGTCACAAATTATTTCTAGAAATGAAAAACACCACAATCTTGATGTCTTTTTTTCAGGTTTTCCCTCCATTCGTTTTGGCATTTTATCTCTGAGAACTGCCGTTGCACTAAATTATTCCTGAGACACTATGCAGCACCTGGTTGGTGTGTGACATCGAGCAAGTCGCCAAGATCTGGGTTATTCATAAAGCCGCCCTGGAAGGTCCTCATGCCAGGGACCAGGAGCTTTTCTCTGTTGCACGGCATAGTAAATGTGAGCAGTGATTTGATGGTTATTGCAGTTGAGTTAGAAAAGATCCAGAGAGGGACTCATTCATGCTGGTGGTCTGAAGACAGGCACCCAAACTCCCAACACCTAAATTAGCCTATATCTGTGTCTTTGCGTCCTCTGTCTGCACTGTGTCTCTCTCTCTCTCTATAGGGTGTGTATCTGTGAGCATGGGTGGTGCTGAACCAACAAAGTGGTGGTGGCGAGGGCTTTATGGGATGATGGGTCTCGTCGGCAGGGCTGAGCAGTTTAGAAAATAGCATGCTACTCATTCTGAGCAGTTAGTGGTAATGAAAAAGCTCTGTTGTGTTAGTGTGGTTCCAGTGTTTTGCATTTTTTGCTGTGAGAGTATTATTGTAGTTGAAGCTTTCAGAGTGGGCAGGAAATTTCCGACTAGAGCAGCTATAGCATCAATGGCATGCTATTGATTTGCACTATCAACACATTTGAGCAAATTTGTCACTGCTCAAAAATGTGTATTGCACTAAGCACCTGACTCAACAGACTTATTTCAGCGGGGTTGATGGACGGCTGAACTAAGGTGAGGGACAGTTTGAAAGGGGACCTTGTACCTCAAAGAGAATACTGTTGTCTTACATTTTAAGCCGTATCAGCTAGACTTATGAAAGAAAAGCTTGATAACGAAAATAAAATGAGGCCATGTCTCTGATGTGGGGCTGTTGAGCGAGGCCATTAACCGCCAACTGCTCCAGCAGTGCTACTCAGTGGCCAACAGATCAGATTGTGGTTGTTGTGGGCATGTGAATGTGTGAAACTGTGACCAGGGCATCCCTAAAAAGGGAGAAATGCTCTTAGAGAAACAACACTGGTTAAGTTAAAGGCAGGGTTGACGATGTTCTCCAGTCTACACTATTTGTTATATTGGTTGAAATGGTCTTTACACCCTGACAGCGATCCATTACTGATGAGCTCTGAAGAAGGACCGGAAAAGAGCCGTCATCTGTAGCTGCTAAAATCCTGTAAAAACGTCTACCACTCACTGCCTCCCGGTCCGCTTCGAAAGAACCAATCAGATGCCTCCCTGCCTCCCTGCCTCCCTGCCCGTACTCTACCCTTGGCGTGCACCAGCCTGAACTCAAAGCGCGTCGCCGCCACACGTTTACCGGAGAATGGAAGAGAAAACTCAGCCCTGCAGTAGCACTGCCGCGGTTACTTGTCATGAGGTAGTGGTGTTGAGTTGAGGTCCTCTCTCCGCTCTGTGTCTGTGAAGTAGTTACAATGCGGCGGTGCTCGTGCATGTGTGTGATGGGTGTTGCCTTGGAAGGAGCCCCGAGGGGAGGGGGTCGGTTCAGACGGATCTCCTGAGGCGATGCTACTTTCAAATTATGCTAGCTTTCCAACATCGTCGACCCTACCTTTAAGGTTAAATAATATTTTTACATGATTTTAACTGAAGTTTTTGGATTTTGTTGTTGACTCATTTTTACTGTCATATGCAATTAGAGTATGTAACAAGGCTATTCTCCTACATTCAATCAGTTTAGGGTCGGCTCTAGCCCTTTTCGTGCCGCGTGCGAAATTCGGCTTTGGAGCGCCCCCTGGCATTATGTAATTACATTTTTTTTTTAGGGTGAAAAGCGACCACCTATATGGTCTATGCCTTAAACCAGCCCTGAATCAGTTGGTAACTTGGAGAGCTTAACACTAATGAAGCCCTATTGTTGAAAATAATTGTCAGTTCTGTTAACTTGTAAGTTATTAATTGAAATTTTGTAGAAATATCACACACTATAAGTCCATGTTGACTTTCAACTCTCTATCATTGCATTCACTGATGTGACCCTCCCACATAAGAAGACATTACGCAGTTAAAACACCACTTTAAATCCAAACATTGAAAACACTCAAAAGGTGGAGGATAGCTATTACTGCTATTGTATGTTATGCTGACAATACTCAACTGTATATTTCAGTTAGTCGCTGGTACCTACATGTATCATGATACATTCTGATAAAATGACTTTTTACATATTTTAATCTGATATTTACCTCAATTACTATTCAGTGAGACTGATTTTAATTCACATCTGACATTTTGTTTATCTTATTTATCTAATGAAAAAAAAAAAAAAAACATCATCTGAGCAAAACGAATTAAAAACCTTTACTCTTGAAAAGACTTTACATTGATTTATGTCGGTCTGGTACAACCTCTCCTTTTTAAAATTGGAAAAACTCAAGTTCAGGTGGATTTACATTTTACTTCCTGAAGGGTACAGTGTAAACACACATCAGGCTCTCTGTCCAGATGTGTACAGTAGTGTTTAGGGCTCCAAAAATTACTCATTTGAGCTGTGGGTATGTGTGCTAGCGCGCACACACACACACACACAACCTGTTTACGCCCCCGGCCCCAGACCCCACCCCTGCTCACAGACCCACACCCCAGCAGAGAGCTCATCCACAATCCACCATGACAAAGGGAAAGAGCTGAGTGCAAGGATATAAGGCTGCCACTGGCTGCCAGAGTGTGTCCAGCACAGTGCTTTCTGCAGATTGCAGCAGTTTGAGCTAAACCCCCTCTCTGTCTGCTCACTATAGACGGGACCCGGTGGGGTGGGGTCATCATTAGTGTGTGCACTGAGTTGGGGGGCTAAAGTTGGTGTGACTGTATAGCTTCACAGCCGGGTGGACATGATCTCTATTATCCCGACCTCCCCCCCCCACCCAACACAATGTGACTGATATTCCCAGCCTTAAATCTGAATCGCATGACTCCAATCTCGGGTTAGTGGAGGGGGTCTCTGCGCTGACCTTAAATAAAGTGTCTGACGCGGCGACAGACACAAGCTGAAAGAAGCACAATTCACAATCAACTCCTGTAGCTTCTACAGTTGTAGCCCCATAAAGTTTACTGATTACCACTGGATAGATTACTTTAGATCTGAACCTTTTTTTCCAAGAGCATAATTCATCTTTACATGCTACTTTATTTTAGCAGATGTGCTCCCTCCCTATAAGGCTGCCCTGCTGGGTTTGTTTCCTTATTATTAGCAACACCTCTGATGCTCTGATAGCAAGTCCTCTTCCAAATTTGGCCAGCGTGGAAATCTTTCTTTGCCATCGCAGATGAGCTTCACTCCTCATTTGTCTCACAGAAATGTTATAGTTCAAACTGTTTGTGACACTTTGATAAGTCTTTAAATGCACAAAAAGCACAAAGACAAATGGAGGGGACCTGTTGAATGGAGAAAAGCGAAAGAATTCCCTCTGTTTTCTGAATTAAATAGCCCCCCTCTTTTCCTTCCACACTTAGTATAAATCAACCATTGCAATGGCAGAGATGTTGATGACTGAACTGATCTGAAGCGACAGGTTGACTAACTTTAAAGATGCAGCGACCATACAAACTCGACTATTCTGACTCAATTCAATCCTTAGATGTAGAAATTTGCAAGTCATTACAAGATGCCATCCTCATCTTGCTATGTTACGTTATGTCACGTTTGTCCCCAAACTTCCAAAGTCAACCTAAGCTGTATTTGACCAACAAAGAAGAAAGTTTCGCAGCTGCAGTCAACAGCCACCGGTACCTAGTGGGTTATAGTTTGGTCAGTGCGACCTACAAAAGGATATTTATATCCCCCGACCACTTTTTTGAGTCATCTCCCAAGGACACCTGTGCTATTTCTGTTCCCCCCTCTCTCTCTCCCATCCCTTTTCTTATCTCTCTCTCTCCCTAAACTAGTTGCTGGAGGTCACCCTGCTGTTCCAGTTTAAAATTATATAATAATTCGACAGAATGAAACCAGGGCAGTGAGGAGCTGTGGTGCCAATATGGTGCAAAGTGACTCACTGAGCTCACAGGATGAGTATATACCATCTCTATAGGGACACAGACAGCTTGGTGAGTTATTACACCCATTTTCTTGGCGTGCAGATCAGCAGACGAGCCATTAACATGAATCACATGATAACGTCATGGTTTCACTCACATGTTGCTTGAGAGCATTTCCAGGTGGAGAATAATCAGAAACTACAACAGGTGTGGCAGCCCTTCCACAACATACCTACAGTGTCTCCTATACTAGGCACAGGGGAATTGCACCTCTCATAATGTTAGATTCAAACTGCTTCTTGAAACTATTACGTTCATTATGTCAGACCAAAACCAGATTGTGGAAGCTTTCAGACCCATTTGGATGAAAATATAGGCAGAAATGAAAAATACCTCAATTTTAATTGTATTGGAGCTCATAAAATGAATCTTTTTTGCGATCTACACATCGCAGTGAGTGAACACAGTGTGGTGATAATGCTTACTGACTTCATGAGAACTGTGTATATTATTATAGTATATTGTGTATACTATGGCCACATAGATTTGTCTGTACATGTCTGGAAATAATTAAAACAGGCGGCCATGTTGTAAAAGTTATTGTCCTGAACAATTCATCAATCCATTATGGCTCTTGAAGGAATTTCAGCCAGTGTACATTCAATCTGTAAAAACAGATTCATTCCAAAAGGCATTTATTTTTCTATAAATGAATAAAACACCTACTGTGCGTTGAAATAAAGAAAAATTTGCACAAATTGCGCATTTACTGTCTTGCAGGAACAGTGGGGTTTTTGTATATTGATACCTTATCCGTTAGATTTACTGTATCTCACCACCTCAGAAATATAAGCCTTATCATCTTGCAACCAGAGCTGACTACACTACAGTGCAGACATGCTGCTGCTGATGGTGTAAACCCAGTTAGATTGATGGGAGGCACATTCAGTGCTGCACAGATGTACAAGCAGCTCCCTCTAGTGGAACATCTCGTGGATCATTTTTGCCCCATTTTTAAGAAAATTGGTAATATCTGTTTTTGACATGCAAAATTAAATGTGTGGGAAAGAATATATTAAAGAGGTCACACTATGGCTATTGATTTGGTTAAATGTTTGTTAGAAAACGACAATTTAAAGCAAGAAAACCTATAACAATTAAGTTAAAATCACACACTGTGGGACAGATTGTGTGGCACCGCTAGAAGACAAGGTAATCGAGTGCAGCAGGTTTTTGTGCACTTGATAAATGGTCTGTGCTCAAATCTAATATGAACAGGCTCGCTGCAAACAATCTGCACCCTCCTCACTGACAGTTTACCACTAATCTCAGTATACGCTCCAACGGGCTGCAAAAACAGGCTGTTAAAATGGTTTGTTTTATTTTTCTAGTCTTAAAAAAACCTACAGAATAGAACTCACTGAGGTTTATTAAGGGAGAGACTGTGCATTTGTGTATTGTCACTGTATTAGCTGTACAACATCTTCTGAGATCATTGTGGATATCAGTAATCATTTTTTCACTCAGAAAGCTGCATGAAAGAATCACAATTAAATCACACATTAGGTGTGATGTTGACTCCATAAATATAATATATAACTACAAAATCATCCAAGATTGAGTGAAGAACAAGCTATCTCTCTTTGACCACAAAGAAATAAGGTCAAAAATAAAAGATCTCGATCAATGAACAAGTCCCAGCTCAGGGAGACACAGATAGATGCCTTGGTGGTGTTGTGACTCATGGACCGTCTCAGCAGGAGTGAAGTCTCATCTTTTTACTCCCCTTTTTACGGCCTAGTTTAGGGATGACTTGCTGATGAAATAACTACTTTAAATTCAAACTGTATTAAATGATATAATTAGGAACTGGAGAAAGAAGACCGATGGAAGGGGACATTTGTGTTTTGTTTTGTAGTAATGTGTGCATAACGGTCTTTTAATTCATGATAAAGACACTAAATTGTTTTTGAGTCATCAATTTGCATAGAAATAAGGGATGGCTTTTTAAGTTGTTTGAGTCAATCAAGGAAAATTATGTTACAATCACTTGGATGTGAGACATTTTAACCTGTCAAACTCGAGTGTAATTATCACATTAATTGCTGAAATGGGGCCATAATTAATTGGGGGTTTTTTTGTGCTTGAGTGTCTGATGTGAAAACGTTTGGGAAACACTTGTGGAGGAATCTACTTATTTTGTCAAAAGTACCTGGTATAAAACCCTACAAATAAAAGTTGAGAGCTTTTTCATCATGTGTGGAAGCATATTTTTGCATAGTTAATAAGTTTCAATATGTAAAAAGTATATTTGGAAACATAAAGTATATATGGAGACATTTTACTTCTTCAAGTTACCATTTGTTAAACAGGGCTTCATCTCGGTTTGCATCCTCGGGTTCTTCTGGGTCTTCTTTGTCTTTTCATTTCAGGTCCTGCGGTCATCCAAAGACGGTGCTGAAGAAATAAGTGTTGCTAAGTGAATCAGACGCCCAGACCGGACACCACCGTGGTAGCAATCTGTCAATCACAAGGTAGCCATGCCCTAAAGCATCCCCGGCTTTATGGTCTATTTGACTCTAAATGGGACCATAATTTACTAAATGAACATCATGCTTAGAGACATTTTGAGTGTGAATGCAATGCTTCAGCAGCACATGACCCTCCCTGTGCAGGGGGTCACCCGCCACAAATTCATTCTCCACTGGTGGGAAACACTTGACGTGTTGTATAAAAATGCAGTATCTTATGAACTTAGCTCATCATGGGTGTCACTGTGTGGACACTCACCTATAGTCCTTAAAGAGGGTTCATGGATGAACAGCATCTGGGCCTGCCTCGGTGACCTAACACAGACAGCACCAGATACAAAGACCCAGTTGGCCTTGTTGGCATTAATATCACCAGCTAAGTGAACACCACCACCACTACCACCACCAAACTCTGTGACTCCAACCAAATCGGTCTTGTGTGAAATATCTGGTAAAACTGGGTTTCACAGTACAGCTGAACACCAGCTTGTGTTCCCGGAGGTTTCTGGAAGGTAGTTATAGTAACACAATGAGGCCACAAGATGGTGCTGTTCGTCAGGTAGCTGATGTCATCTGTGGACTTTGTGAGCTACTCTCCCATATTCAGCACTCTATTAGTATTTTGTTTAAAGTTGACCTACACCCACACTAAAATAAAAACAAAATGCGTCTTTATGCTGCAAAATACCTGATTCAAATAACCAGTGCAATGCTGTAGGATGTCTGTGAAGGAGAAAAATAACACTTTCAGCAATACAAAATGTCCTATCAAGACAGCATGCTAACAACCAAAATGTGTTAAATTATTTCAGTTTATGAATGTAACAGATTTGTACATTGAAGTAACAGTAAAAGTAAAAAGAGTAAAGAAGCGAAGCTAATGGAAGACCTATGGAAACCCTGCAATGTGCTGTGTTTATTTGCTTTCTAGGCGTGCTTGAGAGGCAACACTGAATCATCCACAGAGCAGTTCCCCCATACTACTGAAACTGACTACATGTGAACTCTGAATGTGTCCGTCTGCTCTGTTTTCATGAGTGAACCAAACATAGCAGGTCCAAACACAACACACTGGTTGGCATCTTCTTTTTTTAATCAAATTTATCTCAACAGCGTCTTTGGTTTTCTAAATACTTTGATGCAGCATTCATGACAACAAACGTCAAACTTTCTTGGTTTTCCGGAATAAGCTACGTTTAGCAAATATTCCCACTATTTTCATTGCTAAGTGCTTGACCTTTCTTTTTCTAGCTTAAATTTACTTAGGTGCACATGTCAAATTATACAAAAACTTCAGGTTTCTCATATTTTACATCAACAAATAAACAGGGGGGAGGACAGGGACCATTCTTACAGAAGCTGTTGATCCATCGGACAAACTGTACAACAACACAAAATCAACGATGTGTGGTTAGAAAATACAATATCAGATGACGTCAATTTAGAATTAAACATGAAAGAATGTGGACCTAAATGGGAATGTAAAGGGGGAATACCGTAACATGTAAAAGTTCTCATGGTATTCCTGTAGTATGCAAATATTGAATGGGCTGAAGTAAACAAGAGGAATACCAGATGGATCTTTGAAACACATTTCTGTATTAAAACGAGAGGTGGCGTGAGATCTGAGATTCAAATTAAAGGAACAGTGTGTAGGATTCGGGAGACCTATTAGCAGAAATGGAATATAATATTCATAACTATGTTTTCATTTGTGTACAATCACCTGAAACTAAGAATCGTTGTATTTTCGCTAGCTTAGAATGAGCCGTTTATATCTACATGGGGACAGGGTCCTCTTCACGGAGTCCGCCGTGTTTCTACAGTAGCCCAGAACGGACAAACCAAACACTGACTCTAGAGAGAGCCTTTTGTGTTTTTACATTACCTGAAGGCCACAGTAGTTCTCCAACACGCTTGGAAAGTGAGGAGTGAGCTGAAGGGTATTCAGTTGGTTGCAACCTCACCACTAGATGCCACTAAATCCTACACACTGCTCCTTTAACAATGAGAGATCAATGCAACAGAGAGATCAATGAAAAAAAAAATACAAAAGAAGCACAATTTAAAATTAACAAAAAAAAAAGTTTAAAAACTATAATTACAAAAAAATGTTTGACAAATAAACATATTCCTTTTCTGTATTGATTATTTCTTGAATTAAATGTGCAATGAGGAGTGAAAGAGGAGCTGACAATGACAATGTTTTGTACATTTCTTATTAGCTACTGCTGTGATTTTGGCTCCTGGGGAGGTTCACTGCCAACACACGGTCCCACGTTCGTACTGTGAGACAGTAAGTGTGTGTGTGCAGCATGAGCTTGTGTGTTTATTGCATACTGTAGATAGGGATAAACGGAGTGACACACGGAGGTTACCGAGTTCTGCGTCGGACGCATGTGTTTGGCCTGCGTGTGGCCACAAAGCCGTTTTTGCAGTAGCACTTGTACGAGCCGGCGGTGTTCACACAGCGAGCGTTCTTGCATGGACTGACGCGAGCTCCTGGTTCTGCACACTCATCGATGTCTGTAAAAAATAAAAAAACACTTATCAATATTAAAGGAGATAAAACATCAATCAACAGTGTCAAATAGAAATTCCTCCATTTGCTACTGTATATTCCTTAAAATGCAATAAGAAATGAATGACAAAAAAGTACTTTTTTAAAATATTTTTGTAAGGCTAGCAAGTGCAAACCTATACAGCGGGTGCGGGAGTGGTCCAACCTAAAGCCTGTGTTACATTCACACATGGTGCCCAGGTAGGAGCGGACACAGCGGCCATTTGCACAGCTGCATTCGTCCGAATCCTCCTCTGAGCTGTCACCTTTTACAGACAAACAGACAGGGGAAATGTGGGAAGAAAATAAGGGTAGGTTGTGGACAAATACACGAGTGTCTGACATATATGACCGTATATTGACAAAGACGGTGTGATGTGTAGTTTTACCTGGGTTGTAGTGGGCGAAAGCTGCCAGGAAATCCTGCTCCCCATCAGACTCGGTCTCCAGATGCATCTCACACAGACGACTGAACATCTCTGAACACGAGGAATAAATAAAGTCTTTTTAGCTCAAAAGAAAAAGAGAGGTCGACAGTTGAAGCTGAGCGGCCGGGGCGGAATTTCAGTTTGCTCACCTGAGTTTCTGCGGGGACAAGTGTTACACTCGGGCCCCCAGCCACGACCGTAGTGACAGCAGCATTCCGAGTAGGTCACCACCATGCCGTTCCTGGGCTCGCTGCAGATCAAGCCCTCGTCGACCTGCAGGAAACACACGTCTTTGTGGGCTGCAGTGCGATCTGGGTAAAAAAGGAGGATAAAAAAAATAACATGAAATGTTAACTGTAGGTTAACAATTAAAGGTAAAATGTAAGAATTCAGGCAGTATCAGATTTACATAGTTTAAGCACAAGAAGCCACATTCAGCCAGTCTCTGAGCTCTAAGTTTAATATCAGGGTTTCTAAGTAAAACAGTGTTCTGCAAGTCAGTGGAAGACAATTATAATGTAGGTAAATGTGTAACTTTAAGGATTAAATGTCATCCCAGGTGTATTCAGCATGTGTAACGCCATAATAAAGCCTTAAAACATCTGCATTATTTGGCTGAAAGGTTCTTAAAGATGATGGATGTTGGTCAGATGTTAGAATATCTCAATAAATGTTACATGCATTATGAGAGCAACTTGAATGTGCTTCAGTGGAACATATTTATAAATCAGAGTGAAGTAAGTGCACAATATGTACTCATCCATTTATTCTCTGTACATGCTCATTAGGGTTGGGGGTAACAGAGGTCAAAAGTCGTGCCAAAGTGCAGAAATTAGCCCGCCCCATAGTATAGTGGTTACCTGTATAACCTACAGTAGCTATGCCATACAGCTTATGTCCCCTGTAAGTAATAGATGCTGCAGAAGAAAAGCCTAAACCCACTATATATTGTTTTTACAGCATGGAGATCTGCTCATGGCACATGGACGCTAATACGCGTTAATAGATTAAATTATTTAGTCACACTTACAGCTATTCAAATCTACAGACTAATGTTAATGTTCCCAAACATAATAAAAAATTCAATGTCCTATCTACAAATGACACCGAAAAAAATTAACACTAGCACTGAGTGTAAGATAAATGGCTGCGTGGTTAAGTGATGAAGATATGCTGAGTTTCCTCTCATTAGGCAAACAGCTTATTGTTACAGCTCCTTGCTTGTGGTTCAGTATGCTTCCTTTGTCTTCTGTAATTGTGACGATAGAGCATAATAGTGTTCAATGTAATTTTTTTTGGTCTGCTGGTTACAATGCGTCACACTTAAACAGTCCTGCTGCAGGGTTAATTACAGATGTTAAACCAGCCATATTAAAGACATTCACTACTCTGTAAAAATGAAAACATTAAAGTGAGTCACATATCTTGCAGGCAAAATAATCACTAAGTGAGCTCAGGCCATTCTCCACTAAATGAGCAGTTTTCAAATGCTGTGTTTTCTCTACCAGAACAAATTTTATCATCTTTAATAGTGATAACACAAATTGTTTTTGGAAAAAATAGACATGCAGAAATCCTAAAAGTAATCTCTTGTTCTCTCATACTGGACATGCTCAGATACTGCTTTGTGTGTATAAAATGCGAACATTCAGTATGTGATTTTAATAACTACACAAAGTGGTATCCCTCCAAAGAGTGCAAACTGTCTCTGTAAAAGTTGGTAAGAGGGGAAACATAAAGCCAGTAAAGGCCAGATGGGACACAACTTTGGGAGGAATTACAAAGAGCAACATGAGCGGCAGATATCGAGGTAAGCCAAAACTCAGTCATGCTCAGGTGAGCCGACGCTGCATTTTACCCACCGTCGTAGACGCACTGCTTCAGCGCTGCACTGAAGGTGAGGGGAGGGTCGCAAAAACAGTGAAAGGAGCCGGGCGTGTTCTCACACCTCCCATTCTTACAGTACGAGGGGTCCTGGCACTCATTCACATCTGCAAAGGGCACCACAGACACTGGTTACAGTATGAACATCTGCTTGGGGCCAACTCTTATTCTGTAGGGTGGTGGACACAATAATGAATGAAAAGTTGTGCTACATCATGAAATTCGGTACAATAACCCTGCAATATATACTCCCCTTTGTGAAGTTTTCTGCAGCAACACTTCCTTTTACATGTCCACAAATTTCATGGTAATTAGGTGATAATTAGTAAGTAACCTATTCGAAATTTCAAATAGGTTACTTACTAATTATCACCTAATTACCATGAAATTTGCGGACCTGTAAAATGAAGTGTTACCTTTTCTGCACAACGTTCAGTTTTTCCTGAGACTTGTTGATTCAACTTTCATCTTTAACAAGTCGCAGAGTCGTTGAATCAACTCAATCTCAACAAAAAAACAAACATTTTAAGCTGCAGCATTCATTGCAGTGATATTGTATTGGTTTACATAACCATGTACAGTTGGTACTGTTATTGTGTCCACCCCCCTCTGTAGGTCAATTTTTCTTTTCTGTTTACGTTTCTACCATAAATGTTGCATGCAAGGTTCTGCTTATAACAAAATGAGCTTTCGGTCATGCACACACTGCAGTGGGTCTCTAGTAGACATGCAACCACACCGCCATATCTGCAAAAAGGCTGCAGGTTAAAACAGGAAGCTTGGTTCAGGCAACACTTCAACTGAGGAATCTTTCATCTGCTAAGAAGTCTGCAGTCTTTTATAAGTCCAACTTTTCTAAATCCAGCCAATTACAGGACAAACCATATTCACATCCATTCCCTAGTCCCTAAAACTTGCCAATTTGAAACAATTGATTAGACTGGGGTTTGCTTCCTAGAATTAACAGGATAATGGCAAGTAAGTTGGTTTTAAGCTCATCAGTGTCCATACACCCATCCGTTTTCTAGTCATGTATTCATGTCGTGGTTGTAGTGGTAACAGGAAGACCAGAGCCACTCGTACTTCGTATTCTCAAGAACTATTCAGTAACACTATTCTGGACTAACAGGTCCGATGCGACAGCTTTTCTATGTTTGCATCTCTTCCATTTCAGCATGTCTGAATAATAACAAAAAGGAGGCTTTCCAGGTGCACACCTGTTGGAGCCCAGAGCCCACATGTTTGACCTAATAGCAAGAATGCAAACACGTCTCCTCTTCTGAGTGTGAAGGGAACAAATGTTCACCACATTTGCAGAAAACACTTCATACAAAATACCTCTGGCAACATGGTCATCATGGCATGGCCATATGAATTCATTTGCCTCTGTAAGGATGGTGGCTGCAGCCTTGCCTTCTGTAAACGGGGGGGCAGTTTAAGTGCATGCCCCCAACTTCTGGCCATGAGGAGTAATAAGTTAACTCCATGTTTAAGACGGGATTCTTCACCAGATGGTATCAGAAAACCTCAATGACTGGGTCAACCTGGGCTGTCTGGTATCCGATGCAACTCAGTATCTCTTCATCAATACAACACAAGAGCATCGGCTTCATCTTTTATGGAACAATAACTACTCCTTTTTTGACCAGCAAACATCACAAAACCACTGATATGGAATTTGGAACAAACTGGCCACTTCAGACATCCAGGGGTCATTTGTAGATGTAAATGTAGATTTCTAGTCGACAAATTAAATGTATTTTCTTAATGTTTGCGACAGATGCAACAGCGTTTCAGGCATCGATTACAAAGGCAACTACTCACTTGTTGCATTAGGCTATAGTAGATGTAAGCCTTAATAAAGCTGGAGCTACACTGTGGCACTTCTATATTTTTATTACAGCTATGATAACAAAACATCACGTGATAGTCTACAATCTAAATGCAACTACTTTTACCATCACATGTACAAAATGTAATTGGACATATGTATGAATATATATCTTATATGTTTATTTGTCTGTTTGCTATCTTTAACACAGACCTTTGATTTAAAATGTATGTTCTTAATTGGTTTACCTGAGAGTTTTTTTTTCAGTTTGTGTGTTGTTTAGCTCAGGATGGCTCTATAATACTTCTTCTATCATCATCCTGCCATCACTGTACTGTATGTACTTTCATGGTTGTTCCTCTGTAATGTGCCCCCTTAACAATTACAACAATTACAGACTCAAAGTGATGAAGTAAGATCTCAAAAACATTCTTCAGCCACTTAAAATGTGATGAAAACACAAGAAAGCCTGACGTCGCCTCTGTTTAGTACAACGACAGCTACAAAAAGGTTATCAGATTCCTTCTCCTTTGTTCAACTTGGCATGGATATCAGTTTCGTCTCACATACACTACCTCCCACAAGCACAGACAGCCAACACAACTTTTTGCTTTTTCCAGAATAAACTGCTGTTGCCCATCACTGCCTTGTTGCTCTTCATAACTCCCCCCCACTGCACAGGGTCTGCACTCACCAGCCTGCTCCTCAGGAGTCACACAACTGTTCCGGTCGGTGGCCAGGGTCCAAGGCGGAGAGCAGATGCAGTAGTACGACCCTGGAGTGTCCACACAGTGGCCGTTCTTACAGTTGGCTGGGTCCTCACACTCATTCACATCTGTAGAACAAAAAACTCAAAGCTCAACACAGCTAGATAAATGCAGAATGAGCTGCCAGGGTCACTGGGAGATGATACGCTTTTACTCACCAGCCACTGTTGCTATCACACACTTCTTCTTGTTGTTGTCTGGAGTCCAGGGCCGGTTACAGTTGCAGTAGAAGGCCCCTTCGGTGTTGACGCAGCGCCCGTTAGTGCACAGAGACTCATCGTGGCATTCATTCACATCTGACGGAGTACATGCAAACCGTAAAAAGCAACATTCATCTGTTAGTACAAAGTATCTACAAAACAAAGGGTTTCTTTATGTGCCATTGTATCTAAGCACTCACCAATGCACTCGAGAAGGTTGCCATCGTAGTAGAAGCCCTGTTGACAGTAGCACTCGTAGCCCGGCTGCGTGTTCTCACAGCGACCCTTCTTGCAGATTTCATCAGCAAACAAAGAGCACTCGTCGATATCTGCAGACAAGGAAGAAAAAGTCTCAGGAATAGACTGCCGGTCTTCCCATAAAGTTGTTTTATGTAATGAGAACGGTTTACCAATTTCACGAGGAACTTATTTGGACAAGTAAGAAGGTATTTAACTCAGGCTGTATTTTTTTTATTTTAACACAGAATTTCGGCGCAAATGCATTATTACAAATTATAATAAACAAAGACTTTTCTTTAAACATCTGTCTTTAACATCTACCTCTGTAAATTTGTACCTTTGTAAATGTGTAAATTCAAACTTAAGCGCTGCTATTACTGTTTCCATATTTAGCCCTGGTGTGTGTGAATATTGTGACCCAGGTTGTATAATATGTACCATGGTAGACAGGCAGGCTGTACAGGAGTCCTTCATCATAGTAGAGGCCTTGGCCGTTTGGACACAGGAAGTGGAACTCAGCTGGGTGGAGAAGACCAGGCAGAGTTTAATAAACAGCAATAGATACAGAATGACATAATGTTCACCATTTGGTGGACACTTTTACCCATAATGAACTACAGTCATTATTGTCTAAACCCTTGTTAGTAACATGTTCAACACGCTGAGCTACAAACTCACCAATCACTCAGCTGAATGTGTGTTTACTTGCATTATGCACAGAGCACTGTACTGTAAATGTACCTGACTGGGAGACAGGACAGGGATAGATCTCACAGTGATCTCCCCATCCCACGCCGATGGAGCAGCAGCACTCCTGCTTGGTTACGTTGGTGGCCAGGACGCTGTCGCAGAACACGGTGTCATCGAGGTTCAAGTAGCATTCCTTCTTCTCATCTGTCATCACCCGAACGGCTGCAAGAGAAAACGTGGTGAGTGTTAGGAAACAGTCCAGAGCCGATGGGCTCGCCAAGCTGTTCCTTTCTTTTAATTAGAGTTTAGTTTGTGACTTGGTTCATATAGAACATAGGATTTGGTCTAATATGGCCAATAATTATAATTGTTTGGCTTCTAGGCCCTCAGATTGGTTTGAACTGAGAAGATTTGGGTTTGGGAGAGGCAGGGATCAAATGTTCAGGCCTGGTTTAAGCTCCGGGATAAATGTGGGTCTACAGTAAAGCAGAAGGAATCAGAGCAGGCTTACCCTCACAGCTGTGTTTGTCCTCTGAGAGGACGAAGCCGTGATTGCAGGCACACACATAGGAGCCCGGTATGTTCTCGCAGGAGCCGAAGGGCTTGCAGAGACTTCTGTCTGCGGCACATTCGTCTATGTCTGAAAGGGGAAATCACACGAGTATTTGTTTTTGATCCAAACACCATCTGAGTCGCAAACAAATAGATTTTGTTCTTAAACAGCTTTAATTTTTTTCAGAGGAAAGTAAGAAAACACTGAAAGGTTATTTTTGCCCAATGATGCCAAAAACATTCTGCCTACTGCCGCTTTAAAGATAAAAAATAAAGATATTGTAATTAAAACAAAGATTTACACAGCAATTTAGTTTCCCATCTCCTGCATATGAGTTACTAATTAGTTCAGACAGCATCCTGTTTTCTAATAAACATCTGACCATATAGATTTGAAGAGACTGACCTTGGCACCTCCTGCCTCCGACCAGTGAGTAGCCCTTCTGGCACTCACAGTGGTATGAGCCCATACTGTTGATACAGCGGCCCCGCTGACAGTTTGATGGCCTCTCACACTCGTTGATATCTGAAGGGAAGGAAACAAAAACAGTGTTTGGAATGTGAAGCATGTGGTGAGCTGGATTAATGGAGCGGTCAAAAAAACAATCTGAACTCGGTCACACTTTATTATCACAATCCAGTGCTGATTAGCTGTCAAGTGACAATAACATGAGTTTCAGGTGATTAAATTATTGCATGTTTGTTGACTGATTCATGCCTTCACAGTGGCTTCCTTCCTGCGTGCGCTGGTATCCCGGGTAGCACTGGCACTTGAAGGAGCCTTCTGTATTGATGCAGTGACCATAAGCACACAGCCTGACGTCCTCACACTCATCAATGTCTGTTTGGAAGAAGGAAAAAACAAGGGAAACCCAACATCTTTAATGATTAAGAGTTCTTCATTACAGCTTCAGCACCAAACGGCCATTAAAGGGATACTTCACCCACAAAATCACAATTTGTATAACAACATTTTCTTCAAGAATTCAAGGTAACACTGGGTGAGTTGTTGATATACAAATGGTCATTTTGTGGGTGAATTATTCCTTTAAATCACTCAACTGCATTATAAGCAACTTAATCTGGGTAATGTCAATGTCGACGTTATGTAAGCATTACTCACCGCTGCAAACTTTGCTGTCTGAAGAAGGGAGGAAGCCCTCGTTGCACAGGCAGCGGTACGTACCAGGGAGGTTCTCACAGCGGCCGTTAGGACAGATGCCAGGCTTCTGACACTCATTAATGTCTAATGAAAGATGTAGGAGGCATGAAAAGAAGCTCAATTACAGTGATATCATAACATGTTTGTATATCGACAACACTTTATCTTTCTACTCCACGTAGATCATAAACCCTTGAATATAATAACGACAGGTTGAAATCGGTTGAGAAATGTAGACGTTATAGTGCTTTTTATCCAGAAAAACAGCAGCTCCCCCGTTCACTTGTATATGGTTACAGGCCAGTCTTGCCAGGTCCAATATGGCGCCCACGTTGACGTATCGCTGCAACGGGCTGAAGCGTCCAAAGCGGTATCTATGTATATATGTCTATGCAATAAATAACTGGCCGCGCAACTGCCAGTGTCTGTGAAAGTGGTAATTTGGCATGCAGATGAGAGGGCACTTCAGCATTTCCAAAAAACTCACTTGCACATTTTTGCTAGTGTGCCCTTAGTTAAGCTACCGTGTCGATCCTTGATCTAAGATGTTTCCCTGTAACAATGCCCAGCACACAATTGGCTCAAGTTATGCCCATACTGATAACAGATTGAATTATCTTGCTCTGTACTTACGCGTATATTTGGCTTCTTTATGTCTCTATGCTGCCGAGTGAATGTAGGTGAATTGTTGCTCATTGTGATCAACGTTGTCCATTTTCACAGAGCTCAATATTTTGCACATTACCAGCCAGAATTCCTTGACTTTTTAGCATGATAATAAGGCCCTCAATTTGGCAGTGTCTCACAAAAACGCACAGACAGAAAGGGGTATCACAAATAAGTTAATAATGTTGCTGTATGGCAGGGTTGCACTCACCATAGCAGGTGCCTGTGCGGGCCTCGTGACCAGGCAAGCAAGAAACACACTCATATGAGCCCGGTGTGTTCTCACATTGCTCATTGGGACACGTGTCAGGGTTCAAACACTCATTTACGTCTGGAATAAGGGAGAAGACGTGTCATATACCGGTGATTTGAAGAAGTATTCAGAAATACAGAGCACAGTCACAGGCGTGTTATCGTGACACACACATAATAAGTGTTTTGTGAGTGGAGAGCCGGCGCACTAATATCCATACTGTCTTTATAATCAGCATCTTTGTACCTTCACAGGCTGGGTGACGGTGTGACTTGCTCCTAAAGCCGCTGTGACATTCACATTTATAAGAACCGGGGAGGTTCACACACTGGCCTCCGACACCACAGATGTCCTGCTTAGAGCACTCGTTCACGTCTGCAAAAACAGAGAGGACGGAGCCAATGCAGGATCTGATAATTTATAGAAAAAACATTTAAACATGGAAATCACTCAACCTAACTTACCTACGCACTTGAGTCTCCCATTCTGCACCATGTGTTTATAGCCCTGACGGCAGAGGCATTTGTAACCTCCCTCTATGTTGACGCAAAGGCCTCTACCGTGGCCGCACGGATCTGAGTCACATTCATTATCATCTGGACAACAGGAGAGAAGCACAATGATGACACATGACAGTGTTGAATAATACAGACAGACACCAGAGGGTCATAGAGCTCAGGAGACACAGTGCTCTGTTTTTCACCACCTGTCCTAACATCCATCTTTAAGTGATATGTATGTGTCAATGTGTTAGATCAACTACTTCTACCTCTTACTACCAGATCCATTCACATGCATGACAAAAACTACACAGCTAACCTTACAAATCCATTTATTTTACTTTAAGAAGAACACAACTGTCTCGTAGGGATTTTTAAATGCAGGGACATTATTATTATTATCGGAGAAACTAGGTTCACAGTTTTAGCTGAAATGTATTTTACTGCTTATCTACTTTCATATTTTACTTAATAAACCCATTTGGACCCGTCTGAACTCGCACGGAAGAGTAGCGTGCCTGCGCAAGCATGAGACTGTTTATGCGGCGGTGTTTTAAATAATAAGGGTTTTAGCAAAGATGCATCAGACTTGGATTAAATTGCACGAGTTGTGTGAGTTTGTAAACGGATGTTTTGATATAGTTTTGCTGTTGTTGAACCTGGCCTCCATTTACTTCAATCCATCAAGACTTTTCTACATTTATACATTTTGATTCTTCGTTCACCGTGGAGCAAAACAAAGTTTTCATCACGATTTTCATTAATGAAAATGTGACATGTACACTTGTCATGTGTATTTTGTACATGCTTTGTAGTATAATTTTCCGTACTTTGCCTCCGCTTTGTTTTTTTTGTTCAGGTTCATCTGGTTCTTTTTCAGTTAAAGCAATTTACACAGTCCTTTGTCATGTTGACGGGTTAGTCAAACTGTTCACCCCACAGTCAAACAACTTAATTTGCTCAACCATTGTCTGAAACAGATGCCTCTGAGCGCCGAGTAAACACACCAACCCACGTGCAGCATTGTTACGTGCTGCGTTGTTACATGCAGCGTTGTTACGTGCAGCGTTGTCTGTTTCCGGTTCTGACTGTAACAGCAATATTTAAATATCACTAATGCAACAAATATTAAAAAATATATTTCGAGGTGCAAGTTTGGCTGTTTGTTGTCCGTACTTTTTAATATGTTAAAAGTGGTTGCCACTGATGGCAACCAAAGGCCAAGAATTTGTTTTCTCAAAATGCTTGACAATGGCAACCTGGCAACCCTGACTGTCGAGCCCTGCTTTAAATTACATTTGTGTTTCTTAAAGAGGTACTCCAGCTAAAATCCATCAAAATCGGCGCAGAAAATCTCCCCTCAGAGCCACAAAAGACATTATACAACTATTTTTGAGTCATACTCAGTGGAGTATGTTTAGCTTTACTAAAGCTAAACATTAACACAGTTGAATTAAAATCTTAATTAAAAGCTTTAACATCACACACAATCAGGTTTAATTTTATTGTGGAAGGCAAAATACTGATTGTAAATATTGTAATTTATGCATTAATTGTGCGCACCAATAAGAGCTGTAATTTTCTTCCTAGTTATGATTTCTACACGTCAACAGTTAAGACACAAAAGGCATGATGAGGATCACGTCTGAATACTTTCATTTACCATTTTTGTAATTGATCTATTTTTGATTCAGAAAAAAACAGAGATCCAAGAGTCAACTGACTATTTTTAATGTTGATCTGAAAGTAGTCCCCGCATATATATCACCTAGTAGACAGGATGAGTGGCACTGCTTAACATTCATAGACCGGTACATCTTCCTCCTTCCTATCAATTGTATATCAATCTGTGAGTCTGCCAGGGGACACCCATGCATAAGAAACTTCAGGAGAAATTTCTCGGCGCTATCAGGTCACCACCTCCTCTAGCCGCTGTCTCTACCATTGTCTCTTACCCTCACAGATGTTCCTATGCGGGTTGATATGGTAGCCAGGGTGACAGTGACAGATGTGGCCGTTCAGGCTGTTCTCACACTCTCCGTGACCACAAATGTTCCTGCTTAGCCTGCATTCATCTGTCTCTGCTTCAAGGAGGGAACACAGGCATCATATACATATACATGCATATGTATATAGATACATATATATGTGTGTGTATATATATATTATTATTATTGTTTAATATATAATAGGGCTGTCAAATTTAACACGATAATAACGCATTAACGCAAACTTGTTTCAAAGCTCCTAATTCCTTTAATGCATTAACGCAACTTTTTAGGTTGTAGCGGGCTCAGTTTTAAAGCTAGAGAGAAGGTGTCACATGAAACTAGAAAACCTAAGGAATCCATTGGTACCAATCACATCATACTAGCTTGTCAGAAAGGAGGCTAAAGAACACTCCAAACTTACGCTAAATTTTGGCAAGGAAAAACTGGCATGACCATTTTTCAAAGGGGTCACTTGACCTCTGACCTCCAGATATGTGAATGTAAATGGGTTCTATGGGTACCCACGAGTCTCCCCTTTACAGACATGCCCACTTTATGATAATCACATGTAGTTTGGGGGCAAGTCATAGTCAAGTCAGCACACTGACACACTGACAGCTGTTGTTGCCTGTTGGGCTGCAGTTTGCCATGTTATGATTTGAGCATATATTTTATGTTGAATGCAGTACCTGTGAGGGTTTCTGGACAATATTTATCATTGATTTGTGTTTTTAATTGATTTCCAATAACAAATATATACATACATTTGCATAAAGCAGCATATAATCGCGATTAACTACAGACAATCATGCGATTAATCGCGATTTAATATCTTAATCGATTGACAGCCCTAATAAATATATATATATAGACATTTGCATAAAGCAAGCATATTTGTCCACTCCCATGTTAATAATAGTATTAAATACTTGACAAATCTCCCCTTTAGGTACATTTTGAACAGAAAGAAATGTGTGATTAACTACGGACAATCATGCGATTAATCGTGATTAAATATTTTTAATCAATTGACAGCCCTAGTATATATACTGTATATATATATATATAAAGCTGCTAACACCCATGTCATACGTAAATCCCTCTATCTTTGGCCATGCTCACACTATTCAGGTTTTTAACCCGTCACTGGCTTTTTCATATCAAAGCCAGTGACGGGTGTCAGTCAGAAAGACTGTGTTGGTTTTCTAAAAGTCACAAATGAAAACACAAGAAAAGGTTTCACAGACCAGAATTAGAAGTAGATATCCAACAGCCCGAAGATATCCAACACTCCTTTAGGACTGACTTTTTTTTTCTTTTTATGGAACTTAAGTGTCTCACATAACCTGCTTTTTAATACCAGCACAAAACGCAGTTATGGCAACACTTGCTTCCATAAAACACGAAGAGTGTGAACATAGCCTCAAGGCTGGTTCATGCTTCATGGTTGAACACACACGACATGCAAAGTGTCCAAAACCGTCATTAAAGGAGCATGCTGGATTTGGTTCAGTGTTAAATTGGACTATTTATTTCTATCAACAGAGATTGCCTCAGGGGCTAAATAACTCTTCTGCATGCCGTCATAAATTAGGTTTATTCCATGGAGAAAGTCAACATGTCATTAGTGAGTGATGGACCCAAAGCTCACCACAATATCTTCTCTTATTGGGGAATGTGGAGAGCTGGGTTTTCCAGTTTTGAGGCGCATGAAGCATGAACCAGCCTTTACAGAAGTGACTCTCTAGAAGGTTGAAGCAGAACAGGTGTCTGAGTCGGTTTGCAGGGAACTCACGCAAGACTTTAGTCTGTGTTTCGAAGGGGTCATTGCCTGGGGTCATTCTGATGATTTTTGGAGGGGTGGGCTTAACAACTGTGGATCCAACAGAGGAGAGATGAAGTGGACAGACTTTAGGAGGAAATATGACATGTTGAACTTTAGTCCCGATGTCTTCACCACACATGGGGGACATTTATCAACGCTAGTCGTCGTTGCAGAAACCTTCCTCTCGTTGTGACAGCAGCAGTACATTAAGCACCAGTAGCAAATACATTTTCTCCTGAATTTCAACATGTTCTATCACTGGAGTATTGGAGTATGAATCTGGGGTTAGAGGTGAGTTTACCAGGCACACGAGGACTGCTGGTGCTGGTGGGAGACTGCTGCACAGCAGTCACCGTCGCTGGAGGCCTCTCCTGATCGAAAGAGATGGTCGCATTTCACAACAGCAAAAATTTTAATTAATAAATGATTAAAAAAAGAATCAATGTCTTACCGGCCGCTTTGGTTCTGAAAGGGAAAGAGATAGAGGGGTGTTACGACTGAAAGTAGAAATGTTGGAAATGTTTGTGTGAACAGTGTTCAAGGACTCACCCTCCTTTGCTGGATTGCGGGGGAAGATGATGGGAGGGAAGGCCAGGGTCTCTCTTATATTTTGGAGAAAGTATCCTTTCCCAGCAGGGCAGATCTTATTGAAGGCCACTGAGCACCGCACGGAGAGAGGAGAGGATTTTACTGTTAACTTTATTTCACTTTTTTTTTTAGAATCTCACATTTTGCGAATTACATGCAGCCAGTCTGAAGCAATACCAGCTTTTTGCTGAATCGTGATTACTTCTGTCATAAGTAATTGTGTTCATAAAATGTGTTAACAGATGGACAGATAATGTCCCGCTTCTTTTTATTGAACATTTTTATTTATTGAAAATAATCGGGCCATTTTCTCAGCCCGTAACAGCTCCTTGTCCGTCTCCGTCCACTCACCTGTGCCCTCCTGAGGACATCTTTCACAGTGGCGGCCCCATGCTTTGCCCACCGTGCAGCAGCACATTTCCTGGGTGAGGCTGGTGGGCAGCGCGTGCTCGCAGCCTCTGACCTCGGACGCCATCAGGAAGCACTGGGCCTGCTCAGCTGGAGACTCTGACAGAGAGGAGACGACAAGGTTTCATTAGGGAATCCCGTCATGGAATCAAACGTATTCAGTGAAAGGCAGAGAAGAGAGGAGAGAAAACCCGGAGCGACCTCTCACTCACCAACACATCGATTCCTGTCCAACACCAAACCGGCCTTGCAGGAACATTTGAAGCTGCCCAGCGTGTTCAGACAGTCCCCGTTCTGACAGACGCCCTGCATGGAGCACTCGTTGATATCTTCAAAGTCGAGGGGGGTGGTGTGTGAAAATGAAGAGGTTATTTTGATATACTGTAAAGGATGATATCTGTTCAGAGCTTCATCACGTGGGAACTGTAGCTTTAATAAGTAACTGAAACAACTCCCAAACTGAGCTCTGTGCTTGTTATAAGCTACGTCCTGCCTGTGTTACCTTGACAGTGAGTGCTGTTGAATCTTTTATAGCCGTGTGGACAGGTAGAGCCGTAGTCTTCCACAATGGTATGCTTGACTGATGCATCTGAGGGAGGGCAAAGCACAGAGGGAGAGGTGAGAAAAGCGTGAGTGAAATAGTGTGAGAAGGGCACTTCTCGGTGGATGATACAAACTAAAATAAAACTGTAAAAAGCTCTACCCAATAATTTACTTTAAAAATAGCTGCAGTACTACAAACCTAAAGACTTAGGAGGGCTGGCTCTACCTGGGTTCCAACACTATTACAGGTCCGCCAATGCCAGAGCCCTTGTTTCCTGGTAAGACACATACCCTTAAGAGCTTAAAGACACAACCCCATCATGGTTGGCTACAGAGCAGGACAGTAGTGGCACTTCTCTTCCAGCAATACTCCCATTCAACAACAAAAAGTCCTGGACCGGTTTTATAGTCAAAAACTCATTAAAGGAATGATACCAAATAATGTTCAAGTACCAAACACAGTTCACAACTAGATGCTGTTTTTTGGAAAAAGTTATAAATAAAATATATATTTTTAACAATAGCTGTAGAATAAGGAGACTAGAAATAGAATTTCAGCCTGTACAAAGTGACAACACCAACTTCTACAATATATGGAAATGTTAAAGGTTTAACAATGTCAGGAAACTTTACAGGATGTTTAGCTTATCTTTAAGCGACCATGTGGTGTTTTCTCTCAAGCACTTTGTTTAAATTCTTCACACAACTACTCGTCACTGTTCATGTGTAACAACCGACTGTATCACCATGAACGCCTTCGAGGAAAGACTGTCCGAAAGTATGAATGTTTGTGGCCTTTAGAAAGGTGATGAATAAAAGTATGGCTTTTTTAGATAGTGAATTAATCACTTTAAAAATTCTTGTGGGTCCAAAATGAATGTTTTGTGTATCTCTGTGGAAGATATCTGAAGTTTGGTTCCCACTTCTAACAAGGCTTGTGAGCCAATAATATAACGACGTTGGTATCACGTGGTATCTCTATCTGGGTCGTCAGTTAGTGTGTCAAAAACGGATAAATGGCTGAGATTGACGGTAAGTGCCTGGCAACAACTTGTTGTGAAGTAAATGCAATGGCACCTTTAACAGGCTGCATCTCCTTTCTTTAATCTGTACGCGAACGGAAGTGTTAAAACAACAACGTTTCGGATTACGGCAAGTAAATAATATCCCTATATGTCAAACTATTCCTTTAATATGTGTATTAATATTAGTCTAAAAACATAAAAACAATAACTAAGCTTCATTGCACGTGATCAGATTAGAGGCAGTTCCATTTTTTGGCAGTGACGCTGTTACAGTGTAGAAGTTACTGTAACCAACTTTGACAAGCAAAAGTTTGACATCTTGAGAAGTACACTTATTCACTTGCTGGCGGCGAGTTAGATGAGAACATTGATATACGAGCGTGGTATCAGTGATCTCATCTAACTGTCCTCCTCCCAGAAAGCGAATAAGCGTGTTTCCCAAAATATCAAACTACCCCCTTTTAACATTTTATGATCGGACAAATGAGGATTTTCTTTTCTTCTTTCTTGTTCTTTTCTTATGGCAGATTTTATGAGGCCTTTGATGACGTTTTTCATCATTATTCTTGTTCTTATTATTGCCCTAAATGAACCTCTAACACGGAAGAATGTTCTTCTTTTCCATGAGGGAGTAAAAACATGTAAGGCGGTTTTATTAGAGAGCTGCGGGGAGACTGCACTCACACAAACATTTTGGAAGCACAATGAAAAGAGGGGAAAGATCACAGCTCACTTTTGCCATTTTCATAAAAACAAACGAGGAGCTTATAAATGGAGATGAATGTAACAAAACAGACAGCACTCCGGGCAGGGATCCAGTCATCTAAAGACTAACCAGACGTACAGTATCAGGTTTTGTCAAAGGCCGCATTGTCTGAGTCACAACTGAGAGACGGAATAATAGAGGAGTGGAAAAACGTGAGCAGCCAAGATTTTCTTGAAATTCAATCTCCTGCTATGTGATGACAGTCCTGCGCTGGGCAGGCCCATAGGAACATGCTTAAGTAGAGGGTGATTTTCCACATTCTCCGTTTCTGTCTCACTGTCTGTGTGTGATTCCCGTAATTTCATCCGTTTTTTCTCCTTCCTAGCCGTTCACACACTCCCTCCCTCGCCACTGACTCTCTAATGTACACACATTTTTATAGAGGTATATGAAGTGATTGTTTTAATCCAGGGCCATAATTTCATAAGGTTGAAGGGATAAATTGCAGGGAATGCTTGACATTTTTGGCTCAATAAACAATCATTTATTCACCAGGAACACACAAGATGTGGATCGGATAAAAATCTAACAAGGAGTACTTTAAGAAAACTATAAACTAAAAGAGTAAAAAAGTAGATACGGGTAAACAAACAGTGGATGGCATCTACAAAGCTGGAAAAAGTGAATCAGAGCGGCTTGAAGGGGCTTTGCATACTATGCACTACATTCCCAATATGTGTACTATCGTTCAACATACTTTTGTTTGAATAAACAGCAGTATGTCTCTTTTTGGATGCATTGAGCAGTAATTTACGTCGTCACTTCCTGAGAGCCTCCTTGCCGGTTGGAGATGCGTAACCATGGTAACCAGTACCAACCTCATGTGACCAAAACGATGATTTGTGAGAATCATAAAGTCTGAACTAACTTAAAAAGTATATTACACCTAACAAAGTGATGTGATGCATACACTTATATTGAAGCATTATTGATGTTACAGAGCTTATGACCGTTGTCGTCACTACCACATTGCATTGTGGGATATTAATGCCGGTGTAGTGTCCAGCGTTGCATACTGTAAAATTTCACTAGAAATAGAATGCAATTTGCATATTATTGGTTTCATAGTAAGGTTTCGGATATAGGGCTGTCGCAATGATTGCAATATTGGCAAGCCAACCGCAAGGTATGGCAAGCAATAGCCGCAACCGCTATGTTCAAGTTTTTTCTTTTTTGGATTCTTTACAATGAGAACGTTGCGTATTCACACAATGCTACAAACGGCAGCAGCGTGATGAGGCGCTGAGCGTCTATTCTGCGCTGAGCGCTGCACATTTGGTGTTTATTTCTGGTCGCCAAGAGTTGAAAATGTTCAACTTTGGGTAAAATGCAGTGCTCGCCACTGTCACTTTTTTACCCAGTCGTAAAAGGAAAGGGCGGGGAAAATACCACAAAGAACAACCGCCACATCCAACATGTAGGCTGCAAGTGCTGAACAACAACAACAACAACGGAAGAGAAATGAATACACATAAACCAGCGGGTTCGTCCTCTCTCCATCCAGAGCGAGTACTCCACCATGTGCTGACATATAAAAAAAAAAAAACGCTGCGCCTCGTTGCCCTTTTGTGTTCTGCATTTAACAATAAACAAGTATTTCATTAGTTTTAAATCTGTCATCTTTGTCATTTAAAAAGCAACAATATACCTAATAATAGCCTAACAATAAAAGGTTATTTATATAGCATTAAATCAGGATAAATTACGTAATTTGAAAAAGAAAATGCAATAATATGTCTGTTTAGCCAACCATTATCACCGCAGGGGAAATCCCTTCACTGCAACAGCCCTATTCGGATAAACTAAAAAATCTCACATACTATTTTAGGGTACTAAATAGCATGTTAGTATGGAATTTCGGACACAACCAAGATGAAAATTCAAAGCAGAGGAGATTTCTGTAACTCACTCGGTAGTTTGGGGCACTGATAACATTTGTTCTGTCCCCATGAGTTCCCCACGCTGCCGCAGCAGTCCTCCTGATTGGTCAGAACAGGAAGCGGGGTGCTGTTGCACTAAAGCGAGATGGGAGAGAGAGAAATTGTAAGAGTGGAAATCACAAAACAAAAAGGCTTTCAGGGTTGCGTCTAAACTCACAGCTTGTTTGGGTGTGGTCTCCTGGAAGCAGCGGCCCTTTGGTTTGTGTCTGGAGGGGATCTGGCGCGGCCCTGTCTTGTGAGGAGGCTTGATGTCTGATTGGTCGATGGGTTGAATGACTACAGAGGTGTCTGGCGTGTGGTGAACACGTACATTAAACTGCACTGAAAATAGAGAAAAAGGAAGGAACATCACAAATACATATTTCCCCCATCAATCAAAAGCTCTGGCGTTAACTGTAGAGAATGGTAGATACCTTCAGATGAGTGTGACATGGGTAGGGTGAAAACAGAGTGTGTTTGCGTCAACTGAGTACGCCCTATGCTTAATTGCTCCACTAGCTTCTGGATGTCTGGCTTCGTAGATAAGGGGTAGACAGGCTGCTTGTTGCCTCGCGCTGCCTGAGCTTGCTGCGTCTGGTGGAGTGGAAACTGGCAGAGTCGACCGGTGAAGCCAGGCTGGCACAGGCAGTGCTTCCTCGAGCTGCATACTCCTCCATTCATGCACGTCAAGGGACACACAACTGCAGAGAGAGACAGACAGACAGACAGACGGACAGGGGGAGAGAGTTGTCATACTGAGACGGCCAGAGGGTCAACAGTTCACAGCTATGAATCACCTCAGATGAGAGGACGAGGAAAAGCTTACACAAATGAGCAACATAAGCAGATTATAAGTTATAAAACAAAAAGGGTCATTCGTGAGTCACATCAGACTGGAATTGGTCATTTTGGATCCATTCACCTCAGTAACAGTCTGATGATTTAGTGTTACATCACAGGAATACGGCAGACAGACTGAAAAGTTTGTTGCATGAGCAAGGCCACGTAAAATATTCACTTTGAGCTGCACCACTGTAAAAGTCACATCAGCTTGACGGACTAACGGGTCCCCGCAGCCAGTCAGCGGCAGAAAGGAAAGCAGGTAAAGTCATTGATCTGCTCAACAGCTTTATTCTGACATATGGGAAAGATCTTGAAATGTATGGGAAAGCCGCCGGCTGGAGAGAGATTCATGGCTTATACAATGTTCACTGCGGTTTTTATTGGGTCTCCCATTGTGTTTATGTTAAGTCCAGTTGTTTTTGAAATTCCCACTATAGAACAATCAGAGGGAAGAGAGAGAGAGAGAGAGAGAGAGAGAGAGAGAGAGAGAGAGAGAGAGAGAGAGAGAGAGAGAGAGAGAGAGAGAGCAGGACGCTGGGGAAAACGGCAAGGACGTAATGAATCCAGGGAGAGACCTGAGAGAAAACTGAAACCAAACAATGCTGCTTTAGGACGGCTATGACCGCTAATGAAGTAATAGTGAAAGTGAAAGGACGGCCGCCTCATCTCAGCACTCCTTACACATGCTAGGGCTGGTATGGTAACGACACCTAAGCCAATATCCCAGAGTATCACTACCAACAATATGTTTCCATACCTTACTTTGAATGCATGTTTAAGTACATACATGTATAAGCATATTTGTCAATCAAAGCAGCAAAATGAACATCTTAAAACAAACTACTTAAAGCTTCAGTAGGCAACAGTTTTTTTGGCATCATTGGGCAAAAATGTCACAATAACCTTTCAGCATATTGTAATTCAAGTGTTCTGAGAGAAAACTAGACTTCTGCACCTCCTCATGGCTCTGTTTTCAGGCTTCAAAAAATCTATCCTGTGACGGGAGACTTTGACCAATCACAGGTCATTTCAGAGAGAGAGAGCGTTCCTATTGGCTGTGCCAATATTTGATCAGCGCTGCCTAGTTTGACCGTTTGGTCGGAGTTCACCAGTGATTGACAGCCGGCTCTCATAGACAGAAGGACACCGGAGGACACCGGAGGACACCGGAGGACACCGGAGGACACCGAGGCACATGATTTTTTTTTTTCAGATTTCCCGTTTCATGCACTACTGTCAGGATATTGCGACTGTTTTATAAAAATAACTTTTTAATTTGGGGACGGCCCTATGACGTAGTGAGCTTTAGAGGTGCTGGTAGGTGGATTTAACAATTTGACAGAGCCAGGCTGTTTCTAGTCTTCTTCTTCTTCTTCTTCTCTTGTTTAGCTTAATGTGTAAGTGACAGATAAGAGACTGGTATCACATTTCTCATCTAACTCTAGAAAGCCAGAAAGCAAAAATGAGTATTTCCCAAAATGTCAAACTATTCCTTTAAGCAAAATGCCAAAAATTGAGCTGTTCAATCTTTGTGTTTTTGCAGGGTTTCAGGCAGATTAATTAATAATGAGTCACAGCCCCTATATCTGATAAAAGAAGACAAACAAAACAAAGACTGATGTCAACCTCTGTACTTGATACTGTGTTATGGTCACATTCCAATTCAATGCTCAGCCCTTTAGTTTTCCTAATTGTCCAATCAGTTTACTCCATTACTCCGTCTTTTACTATGGTTACAGTCAAAAAATGTATCCTCTAACTGCAATATCAAATCTCTTTCACCATGTTTTCCCAGCAATTACAGATCCGATCCAATCATAACTTTCATGTCAAACACACACTACATGCTCAACATTGTATTGTTGTCTTTTAGTGCACAGCATCATCCCTCTTCCTCCTTGACGAGACCTTACAGGGTTACAGCCTTTCTTTAAGTCCATCCTCTCTCTCTCACATCAACTCTATATCATCACTAATTTTAATCCAGGGCTGAGGTTTATACCAACAACATTGGTTCATATGCATTAAACAACCACTTCCTGCTTCCATTGCTGCTTCTTCAAATATAACCACGACAGCGAGTGTTACTACCAACAACCAACATCAGTACCAACCACTACTCTACTGCAACAAGTGTCGGGTATTTCTCAGTACATTACGATTCAGGAAAACTTACCTAGAGTATGGCTTCTTTTTCAAATATAATAATGCATCACAGACCGACTTGGCCAGTAAACAAAAGCAAGTACACATTGTTTCAAACGGTTACTACTTGTTGCCATTAGGGAGTTGCCAAAACTGTCCGATTTGAGCTTGAACACTTTTCAGAGCCACACAATCTCATCCTGAGAGGAGAGGAGAGGAGAGGAGAGGAGAGGAGAGGAGAGGAGAGGAGAGGAGAGGAGAGGAGAGGAGAGGAGAGGAGAGGAGAGGAGAGGCCTCTTTCTGCTGCCGAGCCAAGTGTGCACACATGGAAGTAATTAGATGTGGACTGCCAGGGAGTCTGGGCCGTGGCGTAATTGGGGGACTAGATCACTTTAAACACAGCAGGGACATCCTCACGTAGTGAAAGTCTGGCAGAAAAATTAAAGGACCTCGATGAAACACCCGACTAAAATGTTTAAATCTGAAGCGAGATGGATACTTCAGAAGCAGCCTTCCACTACCTAACACCATGTGACGGTGGTCTTATGGGACTGAGCGCAGGCAGCAACATGCTGAATCGAGCTGGAAGGCTCAGGCATGGCAGGAAAAAAAGAAGGTGAGTGGGACAGACTGTAGAAGACAGAAAACTTAAAACTCAAGAGCTCCAGTTTCCACGACTCAGATTTCTTCTCAGCACTGGATTTAGAATGAGAGGAAACTGGGAAAGATGCGGGGGTTGAAAATTAGGATTGCAGACACAGAAAGTCAGGAAAAGGCCCTACTTTCCAAACGTGATTACACAATCTAAACCCACAGAGACTGGAGAGACGACGTAGCGTAGGGAAAGTCTGGGCTGGGGCCCCGTCTGGCTGGGAAGGTGTCTGAATGAGACCGGCACAGTCAGGGTCAACGCCACACTAAGTCAAAGGAAAGGAGGGGAATCATATTCCAGATTTTGGCTAGTATTTCATGGGTGGAGTCTGGGAAATGAACCCAGTGTGATGACACGCAACACACAGTGCAAAGTACAATACAAAGCTGCAGCTGACAGCACACCTCTTTCTACAATCCTGTCAGATACCGACTCAGGATCTGATACACTTGCTCTCTTTTTCCACAATTTTAAAATCTGCACAGCTTACGTGGAACGCACTTTAATCATCTTTATGTGACATGAGGCTCATGGCTGTTATTTCTGTGTCTGGTCAGTTTCACCATCAAACACTGACTGTTTTATCCATTTCATGTGTCGACGCAAACAGGAAACACGCCACAAAGAAAAGCGTGCACTTCACTGCATACGTGAATGGCATATTTATGTGGTCTTGATATGAAGGACAGAGCTCGGCAATAAGGCTTACCCTCTTCCCCGGGGCAAGTAAAACGCCACGT
Organism: Sebastes fasciatus; assembly: GCF_043250625.1. NCBI lineage: Eukaryota > Metazoa > Chordata > Actinopteri > Perciformes > Sebastidae > Sebastes > Sebastes fasciatus. The sequence continues at coordinate 28,499,815 of NC_133810.1, read as the reverse complement.
CAGGCTAGTAAATCTAGCAACTCACTTGCCCTATATGAACACATGGTTGTTTTCCTGAGCTGATGATGGAAGTAACTAAGGAGTGAGCTATCTCGCTTCCCTCTCGTCTCTGTTGAGAGTTGCACATGCGCAGTACAGATTGGGTAAAGACAAAATTTATGAGCCGAAGCTTTTCAATTATCCTGAAAACAGGAGTTTAGTTGGGTGTCATTAAGAGGATGTGGGCGAAACTCCAGATTCAATTACTTAAAGGTAGGGTCGACGATGTTGGAAAAGAAGCATGATTTGAAAGTAGCATCGCCTCAGGAGCTCCGTCTAAACCCACACCCTCCCCTCGGGGCTCCTGCCAAGGCAACGTCCCTCCACACACATGCACGAGCACTGCCGCATCGTAACTACTTCACAGACACAGAGCGGAGAGAGGACCTCAACTCAACAACGCTACCTCATGACAAGTAACCGCGGCAGTGCTACTGCAGGGCTGAGTTTTCTCTTCCATTCTCCAGTGAACAGGCAGCGGCGACGTGCTTTGAGTTCAGGCTGATGCACGCCAAGGGTAGAGTACGGGCAGGGAGGCAGGGAGGCATCTGATTGGTTCTTTCCAAGCGGACCGCGAGGCAGTGATTGGTCGACGTTTTTACAGGATTACAGCAGCTACAGATGACGGCTCTTTTCCGGTCCTTCTTCAGAGCTCATCAGTAATGGATCGCTGTCGGGGTGTAAAGACCATTTCAACCAATATAACAAATAGTGGATACTGGATAACATCGTCAACCCTGCCTTTAATAAGGATTAAATATGACAACTAACTTTGTGGTCTTTGTTGTTATTTGATAACCGCTAATAAATAAAACAACTTGTAAAGGGCCTTGTGAGAATTTACTTCAAGCAAGTCGATTTCTGCCCATTCTTTTGCCCAAAACATTAACGTTGAACCCTCTAGGGTAGTTCAGTTTTGGGGGAATTTGTTATTGGAGGGACATTTTTGTCTCAGTGTGCAATTTATGTGCAACAGTGAAATACTGTATGTCTTTGGGATCAGTATTGGGAAATACTGTATACTTCTGTAGCTCTAACTAAACTACACATTGTAACTGTAACATCATTTATAAAGTCTCAAATTTGATTATAAACCCAAAATTGGATTATAAAATATCAAATATGTCCTGGTAAGCTAGTTTTCTTTGTTGTATTCCTGTTTTTGTTTTGTATTTCATTCATCATGTTCTTCTTAACATGTTACTTGTTGCCAACTAGCACTCTGCACGCAGAGCCATTATAATACAGCAAACAGAAACATAGTACCTGAACTCCCCTTTATTTTTTTCCAATCAAACTAAGGCTCTCAACAACAGGTGGCATTACAATGGCACTTCATGCCTATATTGTGCTGATTATTGGATTCTGTTTAAATGAGCTGTCTCATGTCTGTTTGTCTTCAGAGCTCCAGGAGGGCTGAATCATTTCTATGTTATAATAATATACAGTGGCTGTTCTCCTTCACATCTGTCTCCTTCATATAAGCCGTGATTCTGGCGATGCACTGGCTAATGTCTTCTGCAGATCTTATATGTGAATGGGTGTGTTGGCCCGTGTGTGAGAGCTATTAAGTGGAGGGGGTACCGTCTCCTGGAGCGCCGCTGTGGTTGGGTGACTGCACCCCATTACATACTGAAAAGAGCAAAAACGCTTTAAAGTTGAGATCATAACACGGATTTTACTTTCCAGCGGATTTTCCCTTTAAATCATCGCCTCGGAGTTCATTAGCAGGATTTATGATCGCTCATTGACTCTCCTAGCCAGTTAGCTTAGCGTCTCAGAGGCAGCCGCCCTCTGTTTAGTACCACGCCTTTGTCTTTATGGATCTAACACATTCCTCAGACTAGAGGTGGCGTGTTATTAAAAATCAAAGTCTTTCGGTAGTCTGAATGAATGTGAGGCATGAAGAGGCTGATGGTGGGCCCAACGTCAAAGAAAATGGAAGAAGTTAACAACAATCCAGGATCAAAGATGACTCATCTTTTGTGGAATCTAGATCTGCACAAAGTAGTAACTCAATAACTGTAATTAACAACGTGAATGAAGACACACTATGCTGCCATTAAATGTATTCACCATATATGGATTCAGCCAGCTAAGAGAACATTCAAAGTTGACTTTATCCTTCGCTGTCAAAGCTCTGAAACCTAATTTAATATTGAAGGCCGGTTTTCAGGTGCATTCCAAGACAGTCAGGAAGCGTATAATTTTCCCATGCAGCACTCGCTCCAGCCAGAAGAGCGAACTGAGGTGAAAAACAAGACAAAAAAGAAATGGGGGAAAAAAAGTCTTTGTCTTCGAGCTTCTTCTCGTCAGAGTGTTTCATGTGACATACGAGTGAGAGCTCCCTCTTCATAATGTAATGATTCACTCCATGAGGAGAAAGACAGATCTGCTCACAGCATGAGACGGCAGAGGGAAGATATCTTCGTCATATATCGTATATCATATATCTGGGAAAGTGAGGGAATAAAATAAAAGATGTGAAATCCAGAAAATAAAAAAGTAGGTGACGTTACGGTGGGATTATTCCCAGACACTTTTTTTCCTGTAAAGAAAAACATACTGTGCATTCCTCAACTGCTAAGTAAGCAAGCCTAGTAGACAAAAAGACACCATGTATGTCCATGAAAACATGTTAAGTCAGACTCAGACACATTTTTCATAGTTTTACCAAATTACAGGTAATAACTGGTAGTGGGAAAATTATAGTAGTCTGCCCTTTTTTGTCTTGCAAGCTGGAAAGAAAAATGTCTTTGTACAGGCATAAATATATCTGTCAGACACAAAAGGAAAAAAGAAAGAAATTAAAAGAACAAACGAACGAAAGATTGAAAGAAGATTTTGCCCTCCGAGTGCCCTGTGACCACCCACCCACTCACTCCCATCTGTCTGGAGATGACGCATCTTCAGACCCCCTCCCTCCACGGCGTCCTTTCAGCCGCAGCCGCACCCTCCCGGCACAAAAACAACAAATTACAGCCCTACAAACCACAGTTCAAAAAGCTCCCCAGCTCACTGAGCTGAAAGCTACTGCCGACATCATCTCTTGCCATACAGATGTTGGCCAATCTGTGATATTCTGGTGGAATCACAAAAAAGCAGTTTAAACCAGTCTGACGGAATCAGATCCAAAATCCGTGATGATGCTCGCTGAGTCACTTTCACTATGATTCAGTCCCAGACAGTCCAAATCAACCCACTGAGATTTAAAAATGGATGCCACAACATTTGTTGGTCGACATGCGGTAATTTTCATAGTCATTGTCAACTACTACAGAAGTACGCATGGCGATACCATAATGAGTCGTGTTTCCACTGGTGGAGTTTTCTTATAATGTAACTATGACGCACTGTGCCGGGTTTAAAAAGTAATTCCATGAGTATTCCTCGATATAGTATATTACTACTATCCAAAGCCATCTTTAATAACTTGAGAGAACCGTGACTAAACAACACTGAGTCCAATAAACGCTATACCCAGTTTAAAAAGAGAACGGCTATCATCACATGGCGTGCTTCCCTTCGCCATCAGCTCCAAAGCAGGAAACCGCATCCCCAAATACGCCTACCATCGACTGGCCCTGACACTTAATACTTAACACTACAACTCACACTGCAGCTTCAACAAAGGAAACTCTCACAACTGTAATTAAATGTAGAAACAAATCTGTTTTGATATAAACATATTTACTCAAAACATCTATCTCTCTTGCAACTTTTTATTGGATCTGTCAGCACATAATTAGTCTTTATCGTCATCTTGTCGTCACCGAGACGGCGCAAGGCAACCAGCAGAGACTCCAGGAAGAAAAGAAGTCCGACACATAATCCCCCATAAAACCTCAACGTGTTATATGTTGTATATAAAGATCAAAAAGACAAAATATATTGCGTTAATTAGTGAGCTTTAGAGTTGCTGGCGGGGGGGATTTCCCTACCTTCAGACTGAGACTAACTGTTTCCAGTCTTTATGATATGCTAAGCTAACCATTGCCAGATAGGAGAACAGTATCGATCTTCTCACATAACTCTCGGCATGAAAGCAAATAAGCGTATTTTCCAAAATGTCAAACTATTCTTATAAAGTGCTTGCTTCAAGTAATCTTTTTACAGTTGAGGACTCCAACATAGCCCTGATATACTACCAGCTTGTCAAACTGTTATGGCTAGTATAAATCTGTTGTGGGCCTCTAGTTTTTGGCCCGTAAGTCCAACATTCCCACAGCTTTTGTACGGTTTTCACCAACAATATCTGCATCCGTTGGCTCGTAGCGCAACCTTTCTTCAGCAGCTATTTGTTGACCCTCTGCCCTTTTTGCTGGGCATGTAACATAAACCCAACTCTTCTGAGCTTATTTGCTGAAACTGGCTACCTATGATGTGATATTATTATGGGGTACAAGGGCAGTGAGGCTCAACCACACAGCCAACGTCCAGCCTGGAAAACCAAAACAAGCAGCTAAAAGTATGGATGCACCGATATGGGATTGGATATCGGGCCGATACTGACTCAAATAGCTGGATCGGGTATCACTGACGATAGAGCCGATGTATTCAATTCTATTCTGTTTATATACTATATACATTATATACTGGAAATTAAATTTGACCAATGTTTTGCTGCATTAAAAAGGTTTACACTTGAATTGTCCTGTTCATTTTGAAGATTTGTTTTTACCAAGTTGCTGGTTTACAATCTCTTATTTTAATAACAAATACGAATTCTGTTAATTTCAAAGATTTTTTTACCAATTTACTGGTGTACGATTTATTATTTTACTAATAAACTAAAATGCATTTAATTTTGAAGATTTTTTCTACCAAGTTACTGGTGTACGATTTATTATTTTAATAATAAATAAAAATTCAAAGCAATGTTTAAGTCAAGCCTGATGTTGCCTTACACATAAAAGAATGATCCCAGTCACTTCCACGCAGTGAGGCATACAGCTTATTAATTAAACACTGGTATTGAATTGCTACTCGGTATCGGCTGATAACCAAAGCCCAGATATCTGTATCGGTGCATCTCTAGCTAAAAGCGGCATAGAGCCACAGTGCCGGGTGTTCATTCTCAGTGGGTTCGGCACTATGAGTAACCCTTCCATGTTACACACTTATGATTAAATGTCATTATCAAAAATTTCACTTTACACTTTCTGGTACTTTCTGGTACTTTACGTTTCACACTAACAGGTTTAAGAAGTATTTCCATGAGTATTCCTCAATATAGTATATTACTACTATCCAACGCCATCTTTAATGACTTGAGAGAACCGTGACTAAACAACACTGGGTCCAATAAACGGTATACGCAGTTTAAAAAGAGAGCAGCTATCATCATGTGACGTGCTTCCCTTCACCATCAGCTCCAAAGCAGGAAACCGCATCCCCAAATACGCCTACCATCGACTGGCACTGTGAGACCACATACCACACCGAGGGAGAGAAAGCGACGCATGATGTGGGTCAGAGTCCTGCAGCTGAGCCAGACGTTGGGAGTAAATGACATAATCACTGCCTTTTGAAAACACAAACCTGCGTACGCATTCCTCCTCCCCCTGCAGAACTCTCTGTGCTCCTTCAACCCCCAGAAACTCTGAGCGGCCTCGGCCTCGGCTATCCAAACAATGGTGCTGCCCTTTGCCAGTGTCCGCCACTGTCACCGAAGGCATTCATTACCTCGCTTAAAACAACAGAAACTGGACGATGAGCAGCCAACATCGGGAAGATCCGATCGTAAGGAAGTTTATCTTATTATCTAAATGAAACTCTGCTTTGCACAATGGGATTTTCGCATGTCATGGAAATATGCGGTGTGGTTTCCACGGCTCTTGGGTGGGCACGAGTCCAGCGTTGCCCTGTCACTCCCCTTTGGCAGAAATGTTTGTGGAAAGAGAGCCAGAGAGTCAGGCAGGATCTTGGCACAGATAGGGATGATGTCATATAATGACTGCCTAAAAGCCTCGGCTATAGGGGCCGGAGGGCAGGCAGGTAGAGGAAGGAGTGCTGACTTTGCTCTGTGGAGATTATGTCAGATACCTGCCCTCAGGACACTCAGCATTCAGCACTGGAGCGCGTGGCAGGTAACGTCTGTAGGCTGCACAGTCTCAGGCCATGGCGGCAGGCAGCGCAGCGCTGCGCTGGCAGAGGCCGTGTTATTCTGTTTACCCTGGCTAATCGCTACAGCTACAGGGTCCTGAACGGTGTGGGTGCAGTCCCTAGCGCTCGCATTCCTCCGCGCGGCTTTAAATAACTGCTCCGTTTCTCCCCCTCGCTAAGCAAATGGGAGGAGAGTGTTAAAGATGGCAAAGAAGGCTGTTTGTTTGAGCTGGGTTCAGTACACTGCTCTCAAGCACCAAACACACACACACATGCAAATATACACACTGTTCCCTTGTGACGTTAGAAAAAACATCTAATTGCTGCTTTGTTTTCATAACTTCATTTGCTGCGATGCAGAATTGTTTCTTTTATGGAAAGTGATGCCGTGGAGGAGTCTTATTTCACGGGAAACCCCTGCTCAGATCATGTGGATTTTCTCTCTAAATGAGTGTTGTGACGCAGTCCTGACAGAAGTGACTGTGGATTTAACCCTTTTAACAACAAGTTTTCATATATCTATCACACTGTCGGGCTGTCAGACTGCTTCGAAGTAGGGAGACACCATGTATTTAAGATTTCACTTGTTGACTCTCCTGTGAATAGTACCTGGATTATTTTTACGACAAGGCGTTCTTTTTGAAAATGACCAAAAAGATTAGGCTAATCTATTAATACATACAGCATTTTACATGTTCATACAACCTTTCATAGCCTTTACAGTCTGTCTACATAGCGATAGTGTTGTGAAACAGTGGTAAAAGGTTAATGAGAAGGGCAAACCACAAATAACCCTGTGTTATTTCCCCAACATGCATAAATAGACAGGGAGAGGTGACAGAATGTGCATCCAGAAATATTAAAACACACCCTTGTAAAGAGGTGATGATCAACTTGCAAATACACATTATAAATGTGCATATCATCAAAAGGAAGAAGCTTTCATAATGATTATATGAATGTGCATGAGCCTCCCACACATACGTGTGTGTTTGTGTTTGCGAGGGTGTGAGTACGGGAGCCGTGCCCAGCTTCGCCTCTGAGTTCAGTCCAACCTGTGGCATAAATACGGAGTGCTGCAGGTTTTTGGTCGCCCGTGTTAGACCGCCTTCTCCAAAGTCTGGCACGAGAGAAAGAAGAGTGTGTGGGGAAGAGCAGAGGGCTTTGGAAGGTAAAATAAACTCAACCTCCTAAATAGAGAGAAAGCAGAAACCAGCTCTGTCTACTGTATTTGACTGACTTGTCTTCGCTTTCAGGCTCCCATGGACCTCTGACCCATGCCAGAGGGAAAACCAAAACAAACCACAGGGCTACTACTGTCACTTTACTCTAAATAGAGAACCACATGGGAAATCCTGAAATAGCCATATCCACTTCTCATGATGCCCATTTTAGGGGAGACAAGCCCAGACCGGGATATGATAAGACCACTTCCTGTGCTACATGGGGCCCCGTGCTTTTAGTCACTCCAGAATAAAAGATTAGAATCTAGAGTCGCCTGGACGTCTGGAGCCCCGATGAAGAGGAGATGGTGCTGAGATGCAGAAAAGAGACAAGAGGGCTGTCTGGGGGCCGAGCAGTTACTGTCAGTAAGGCTGATAGATGGGCTGCCTCTGCGCTAGCAACGGCAAGAACAAAATTTGACTAATTCTTGTCTGAAAAAAGGCCAAGAAATAGGACTCGGCAATATGGAGAAAGTCCAATATCACGATATCTTTGACCAAATACCTCGATATGGATATTGCAATGATATTGTAGGGTTGGCCATCGATGAGAGACTTTTGATAAACAATCAGTAATGTGGATATAATGACTAAATGGGTAAAGGCAAATAATAGAACAGCTAGAACAGTCTGTGTCAGTCGATGTATAAACGCTGATTTTTTTATGTAGACACTTTATTTTGAAAGGATATCTTTATATATCTTTATAGTATAACTCTTCCTTTCTCAAGTGTGAGACAGACGCACATAAACTAAAACACCCACTCTCTCCAAGGAGCAACAAAAAGAAACTTTCCCTATTTCACCCTATCCTGCAATTTGCACCAAGCTTTCAAACGCTGAGGATAAAAAATAACAAAAACAAGTCGGCCGTTGGACATTTTGTCAGCCAAACACATGGAGATAATTACAAAGACAGTCTCCATCTGCCGGTAAACAGATTCAGGTCCTATAAAGACATGGAAGAGGACGTGCCAAGGTTCATTCAAGGTTTTTAAACTTTTGTGATTTATAAAATGGAACTTGCAACCATTCTCACATGCCTCGAGACACGCTCATTCTTTTATTCCTGACATAAACAATAATGGTGCCTGCGCTCCCACAGAGCCCGATGATGACTTACATACAAGAAAAAAGCATATCAGGCCGTAAACGCCATCTTTTCTCCGCCTGCCAACATGGCTGGGAGGCTTTCAAGTTTCCGTGCTTTCATCCGTTTGAGGAGGCGCACAGTGAAATGTAAATCTATTAATGGCATATGGATTCCCTGGAAACATATCAGCAGAACATATCTGGTATATTTTACCTTCATTGCAGTGATGTTATGCATATTAAATATGTTGAGCAAGTGTTGACTTGTTAATGAGAAAGTTGCAGTGTATACTAGAGCTCAGAGAACATGTGTAAAATAATCACATATTGTGCTATGATGTACACTTAAATGGACCAGTGCTAAGTCTAACTGCTACGTACTTAACCAGAACAGATCTTCTATCATCTCTGACTGTCTGTGTGTATGATCTCTTGAATAAGAACAAAAGCGCTGCCTGTCATTTAGGGGATTTGTCCTCATGTACAGCATGTTTTTTTGGCTCGTAAATGTGCTGTTTAGGGTGCCTCTCATCGCTCTCAGGCAGCTGTTTTCAGCAAAAATGGCACATAATTCATCATGAGGGGGACTAAATGTCTGTATCATATGTTTCATGGCAATCCATCCAATAGTTACAGAGGTATTTTGCTCAAAACCACAACCTCAAGATGAAAAGTCAGATGACCAAAGTCATTAAGATCCATCCTCTGGGTAGCATGATTGTCTGTACTAAACATCATAACAATCAATCCAATAGTTGTTGAGATATTTCAGTCTGGACCAAAGAGGTGGACTGACCAACTGACCTACAGACTGCCATCCGCAGAGCCACGTGGCTAGCATGGCTAAAAATATCAAACTGCTTGCTTTTCTCTGTTTCATATCACTGTAAAAAGAATGATTTGGGTTTTTTGGACAGCTCGTCAGAAAAAGTGAACAATGTCAAAACAACTGCTTGGAAGCACAAACCTCTGCCAACACTGACATGTACTCCACTTTGCTCTACAGCTGTATAACCCTGGAAAATCATTAATCCAACTTAAAGGGTAACTTGGGTATTTTTTCAACCAGGACCCTATTTTTACCATGTTTTTGTGTCCAACTGACTGATAGGGACAACAATTTCTGACACTTGTCCAGTATTAAAGGGAGAGCGATGTAGATGGCTGCAATATGGTGCTATTGGGGCAAGCTGGCACCGTCATTTATTCTGCTCCTTTTTGCCATGACAGGCTCAGATTGTTATTTTAAGTGTCTGACATTATGGAAAGATTATCCCTCAAGGAGAAGTGTCGTTCTGAAATCTGGCGAGGTGACGTGTTGCCGAAAGACAACGGTGGAATAGTGGTACAGCTTGTTGTGTTGGGAATACAGAAAGTGTAGCTTAGTTTTATCTAAAATATTTTCAATGTCACGGCTGAATATTTAGATGATTTCGACAATGTGGATGAGGTCTTTGAATTCAATAGCCGTCCGTATTTATTTGAGCCAGAGTATACGGATATTCAGATTTCACAACGACTTCTCCTCGAGTGGGATTTGGACACAATAATAAACAGAGCAGATCAAGCAAAAGATAGGAAAAGCTTGTATTTCTCTGTAGGGTCCTTTCCATAATGATGTCAGACATTTATAATAACAATCTGTTTGTCAGTGGCAAAAACTAAATTTGAAAAATTGTTGTCTCCATAGTGACACAAAAACATGAAACAATATAGTCCAGGTTGAAAAATACCAAAGTTACCCTTTAAATTTAGGGTTGCGTTTATTTCTGATACTGTAAAATGCTGTTAGGATTTCAATACATGTTTTTGGAGCAGATTTATACCATGTAACACCAATGTCCCTAGTTTCATATCTCCGGGCTTTCAGTCACTTTATCACGTCAACCTACCCAATGAACTCTCTCTCTCTATTACTTTCAAGGTAATGGCCATAAAAATTATTCATCTGTTGGCAGAAATCCCAGATCATTACTAAAACCTGACTGTTTCTTGGTCCGCGTCCTGCCTGTCCAGCAATTCCAGCCAAATTCAGACATTACTGATAGTGAAAAAGTCCTTGAACATACAGAAGCACACTTACTGAAACTGACAGGAACTACATTTCTTTTGAGGAAAGGGTTTCCTCAGATTGGGCCTCGCTGTGCTGACATCAGCCTGCAACAGCTCAAATATGGAAAAGTCTTCATATTGTTGCTGCTACAGCCATGGCCGTTTTAACACGGGAGAGAGAAATTTCCACTTGTCCGCACACACATTCCAGCCCGCACACTGAAACACATCTCCTCTCCGAGCTGAACCCTCTATCCCCTTGCCGCAAAAAAATCGTACATTTATTTAGATCTTTTTTTTGCCTGTGAAACCCAGGAGACAGGTGACTGTAGAGCTTCACTATCCAGACCAAATGTGAAGCAGCATGGAGGTATCCCAGGAATCTAAAAATGTCTCTCTTGAATTATTTGACACTGAAGCTCCAAAAGGTGACGCACCACAAAGAAAATCGGGGGAGAAGAGGGAGGACTGGTGGCCATCTGAGCCAACTCTGACTCTACAGCACTGCATGGTGTCGAGGAGGAACAATACTGTCAAGTAGGATTCACTTGACCTCGATTAAATACAGCCTGCTTACTTCCACATGGGCAATGAAAACATCTGGAGAAGCTACATCTGTATGACCAACTGCAACCTCTCTGTACTGCAAAACTGTGCGTATGAAGCACCACTACCCTGCAACAATAACTTGCTGATGGTTTATTCTCACTAATTTCATTATTGGCTTTCATCATTATGCCATTTTTCATTCAGTACTGCGTCGAACGTGTGTAAGCATCCAGAGCAGGTGGTAAACTCTGGACAAATTAAGGATTTAGGAGAAAATAACAAGGCTTTTGAAGTTAGACGGAGGACTTTTGAGGAGTGTTTCAGTTTGTTATGCTGTATTTCTTGCAGAAATATGAAGCTGATGCATCACAGTGTGCTGGCTCTGACGTACAGCTGTATTTTAGACTATGAGGTTTATATCAATTTTAGTGAAAAAGGGATATTAATCTGCCGATACTAAGAGAGAAATTACACCACTGTCCACTACAGATATGTCGCTGAGAAGTTAAAGCTCCTTCTTTAATCACAACTTAATAACTCAAATGATCAATCAACGTGTCATTTTCCATGATTATCATCTTATCCTCTACCTCCGAGCGAGTGAGAGAAAAGAGAAGAGCAGTGAAACCCAGTTCTGGGCCCGAGACTGACGTAGACTGCAAGGCTCCACGTCTCACCACAGCTGATCTGATACAGCGCAGAAAGGCTCCACTCATGCCAACCAGACACTGGAGTCAGGGTGTGTGTGGGGTGTGTGTGGGGGTGTATAGATCTTAAGAGTACATTTATATGCTATGTAATGAGCCATGCCCCAGTAATTAAAGCGCAATACGGGAACATTTTCCAGCCAAGCAGTGGAGGGTAAACCCAGCTCACCTCATCTTAGCCACCTATTTATTTGCGGAGCAGAGTTTCTACCCACTTGACATGAATCTTAATGACATGTATTCATGGTGGATATGAGTAGCTGGTGTTGAATTGATGTAGGCTTTAAAGAAGATAGGGCTTTTAAAAGGGAATAAAGGCCTGAATTAATCAGTTGTACTGTACTCAAGTACCATTTTATGATACAGTATTTATATTTTAGAATACTTTTTACTTCACTCCACTACACTAAGGAGGTAAACTTTGTACTTCTTACTCAACTACTCTTGATTGATATGACAGCTGTTACAAATTTTATATATAAAACATATGGTAAGATCATGAAATATGTTGCATTATTACAGATTTAAGAACCTATTAAGGTGTTGGACTCACCAGCAGCTTCACGTTATCATCAATTCAATACTGAAACACACTGAAAGGTTGGGCTGTGTATTAACAAGAATCTGGCGATATGATACGTATCATGATACAGGGGTAACGATTCAATATATTGTGATATTTCGTGTTTTTTCTCAAATCTAATGTTAGGAAAACTGTCATAGTATATAGACACCACCATATGTATAAAATCTGAGTAAATGTGAAACGGCTACTATGGGGACTAACATCATCACACATGAATAGTTGGACTCAATGGATCCACAAGAGTCTCAGCTTTACAGTCATACCCAATTTATGCAATTCTAAGTGACCCCAGTATGCACAAATATTCAAATACACCATTTTAGAATAGATGAAAATAACACATTTATACTGCATGCAAAAAAACTGCATGTATTTTGCCAAAATATGCATGTGACTATCATAAAGTGGGCATGTCTGTAAAGGGGAGACTCGTGGGTACCCATATTGAATCTATTTTCAATCCCATATATTGAGGTCAGAGGTCAAAGGACCCCTTTGAAAATGGACACACTTATAAAGCGTAACTTATTAAGTATGACATGTTTAGTACCAATAGATTCATTAGGTTTTCTAGTTTCATATGATGCCAGTAGCTTCTCTCTAGCTTTTAAACTGAGCCTGTCACAACCTCCGAAAGACAGAATACTAATGTGTATTGATATTTTCTTCTACTGAAGCAGTCAGGGGTCAATCTGCATCTGCATCGTGGGTCCTGATGAGGCTTTTGATACTGGAGTACATTTTTCTGTGAATACTGCTGTATTTTTACTTAAGTAAGAATTTGAATGCAGGACTTTTCCTTGTAATGGAGTTAGTTTAACTTAATCAAGTAGTTTATTTTAATATATTTTTTTCCACCCCTGCCTTGTGGCTAATAACATTACATACTGGGAGAAGCATTTTATAGAGTTTCAGGCTAGTAATTGGCACTTCTGTAGTTATTTTCCCAGAATAATGCCTGAAGTGATGTTAGAGAATGATCTTGACTGTTTTCCTAAAATATGATATTTACATCCATAAAAAAGCTCTCCAGAGGAGGAGAAAGCATGAACCCAGAGGTCAGAGCAGCACTATTAGTTAATCCTCATTATATCCCCTGGTTGGTAGATAAACAGCATTGTTACAGTGATGTTTGTAGAGAATTATCTTGACTTTTTTTCCTAAAATATGATATTTACATCCATAATAAATGGTGCATTTTTGCATAAAACCATCATTGTTGCTTCCACTCACCGACCCTGAAGCCCTGTCCGATGAGCGTGTCTGCAGCCTGTCCGTTCTCCGCGATCAGCGTGGTGTTGTTGCCCTGCTCGCAGGTATCCTGACACTGGCCCTTCAGGCAGATCCTCTTGCAGATGAGCGGAGCGATGACCACCTTGAAGCGCTCCCGAGTGGAGGAGCGCTCCGTGCAGCACACCAGCCTGCTGTGCACGCTCAGCCAGATGACGAGCAGATGGGAGATCAGAGTGGGCATCCTGGCATCCTTCACTGGAGACCCGAGGACATTAAATCACTATCAGATCCAGCTCCAGAAAAAAGACTGCTTTGTTGAACCAAAGATGTTTTGACGTTGGAAAAAAAATCCTCCTCCTGTTTTCTCCAAGAGGGAAAGAAAAAAAAATCACTTCCCTTTTGTACCCAAAAGATCCGTCTGGAAAACAGACACGTTTGACATCTTCAAGAAGTTCCTTGTTGTCCTGTTGTTTCCATAAAAAGTTGCCCTTTTAGTCGCTCTTCCTTCTTCTTCTCCTTCTTCCAGTTTGCTTTGGGAGAGTTGGAGAGTTGGAGAGAGAGCGAGAGAGAGAGTGCGTAATGTGGGAGGAAAGAAGAGGGAGGAGAGGAGAAGTGGTGAGCCAACCCTCTCTGGAGAAAAACTGGCTGAGGGCCAACCAGGCGGTGCAGAGCAAAGCTGAAAGTGGTTTCCTTGTTGGTTATTTCTCCTTACACCCTCTCCTCTCCTCTCCTCTCCTCTCCTCTCCTCTCCTCTAGTCTCCTCGCCTCTCCTCTCCTCTAGTCTCCTCTCCTCTCCTCTCCTCTCCTCTCCTCTAGTCTCCTCTCCTCTTTCCTTTCCTCTAGTCTCCTCTCCTCTCCTCTCCTCTCCCCTCCTCTCCTCTAGTCTCCTCTCGTCTTTCCTTTCCTCTAGTCTCCTCTCCTCTCCTCTCCTCTCCTCTGGTGTCCTCTCCTCTCCTCTCCTCTAGTCTCCTCTCCTCTTTCCTTTCCTCTAGTTTCCTCTCCTCTCCTCTCCTCTAGTGTCCTCTCCTCTCCTCTCCTCTAGTCTCCTCTCCTCTTTCCTTTCCTCTAGTCTCCCCTCCTCTCCTCTCCTCTCCTCTCCTCTGGTGTCCTCTCCTCTCCTCTAATCTCCTCTCCTCTAGTCTCCTCTCCTCTCCTCTAGTCTCCTCTCCCCTTTCCTTTCCTCTAGTCTCCTCTCCTCTCCTCTCCTCCGGTGTCCTCTCCTCTCCTCTAGTCTTCTCTCCTCTTTCCTTTCCTCTAGTTTCCTCTCCTCTCCTCTCCTCTAGCGTCCTCTCCTCTAGTGGCCTCTCCTCTCCTCTCCTCTCCTCTCCTCTCCTCTCCTCTCCTCTAGTCTCCTCTCCTCTTTCCTTTCCTCTAGTTTCCTCTCCTCTCCTCTCCTCTAGTGTCCTCTCCCTTCCTCTCCTCTAGTCTCCTCTCCTCTTTCCTTTCCTCTAGTCTCCCCTCCTCTCCTCTGGTGTCCTCTCCTCTCCTCTAATCTCCTCTCCTCTAGTCTCCTCTCCTCTCCTCTAGTCTTCTCTCCTCTTTCCTTTCCTCTAGTTTCCTCTCCTCTCCTCTCCTCTAGTGTCCTCTCCTCTAGTGTCCTCTCCTCTCCTCTCCTCTCCTCTCCTCTCCTCTCCTCTCCTCTCCTGTCGTCTCCTCTCCTCTCCTCTCCTGTCGTCTCCTCTCCTCTCCTCCTCTCCTCTCCTCTCCTCTCTTCTAGTCTCCTCTCCTCTCCTCTCTTCTAGTCTCCTCTCCTCTAGTCTCCTCTCCTCTAGTCTCCTCTCCTCTCCTCTCTTCTAGTCTCCTCTCCTCTCCTCTCCTCTCCTCTAGTCTCCTCTCCTCTAGTCTCCTCTCCTCTAGTCTCCTCTCCTCTCTTCTAGTCTCCTCTCCTCTCGTCTCCTCTCCTCTCCTCTCTTCTAGTCTCCTCTCCTCTCCTCTCCTCTCCTCTCCTCTCCTCTCCTCTCCTCTCCTCTCCTCTCCTCTCCTCTAGTCTCCTCTCCTCTCCCCTCCCTTCCTCTCCTCTCCTCTCCTCTCCTCTCTGCAAATCATAGCTGCACAGCTGTGCGTGTCACTCTGAGAATAAAAAAAATACTGACATGTAATATACTGCTGTATAGGCTAAACCTGTGTTTGGTTAAAATGAGCATGTGACTTAGATGGACTCTGATAAATCAGCATGGCTTTGGTGCATTATCTTATTTCTTACTAGAAAATATCAGATCATATCTGATACCCATCCTTCAGTTACTAAATCACGTCAATAAAAAAAAGTCTTCATAAATAGTCAAAAGGTGTCGTCTTTCTCCTGATGTGGGTCATCGGGGTCGTGCTGAGGTCAGTACTGCATCAGGAGGTACTCCACCTGTAGGGATGCGAGGGGGGACATCTGTTTTTTGTCTTCAACATTTAGCTTATTCCCTCAGAGAGAAAAATATGTGACATCTGCACTACAGCTTTACAGATGTGTGTTACATGTTGAGATGAGTTTCACAGTTCAGTTTATTTGATATCACACGTCGCAAATATCACACTGACATGCAAACTGTAGAAATATTATTTGTGTTGCCCAAATAACACAATAGAAAAATGTAAGCCTAAAGTTCTGCTCTAAATTTTCAACTAACTAAAAGTTATAAGCAATAAAACTTGCATACAAATCAAAATTATAAGCTTTAGTTCTGGAAAAATGGTCGTGTACCCCCAAATACATGTTTTATTATTATAAGTGATGCTTAAAGGTACAGTTTGTAGGACTTGGTGACATCTAGTGGTGTTGTTGCAGATTGCAACCAACTGAGTACCCCTCTGCTCACTCCTCCCTTTCCAAAACTGCGGTAACGTGAGCCGTCGAGTGGAAAACTGTGGTAACGCCGCTCACCTCGCTCAGAGGTCATCCTCACCGGATGTCAGACGGCGGCTGGCGGTACCACGGTTTTGCTCCCTATGTAGATATGAAGGACTCATTCTAAACTAACGGAAACACAATGATTCTTAGTTTCAGGTGATTCAACCCTAATGAAAACATAGTTATTAATATTATATTCCATTTCTGCTAATAGATCCTTGAAATGCGATACATTGTTCCTTTAATACTCCTTCAATACAGTTGGTTGGTTTAAACTCCATCAATGCATCACCTGTGTGTGGTTAGTAACTACAAACATCAGAACAATATAATGGAGTGCAAAACGTCCTTCTGCATGTAGACTAAAAGTAGTAAGAGTAGTAAACAAGGCAAAAGTGAGCATTGCTCACATAACCCCACTCACTAAGAGTACTGTAACGAAATTAAGTAAAATAATCCACTGAGCCGAACACCTCTCGTCATTGCAGTCAAATGTTAAACTGCGACTCTTAAGCCTGGGAAAAGTCATCCTGCTGATCATCCACACGCAACAATTTAAAATGTGAAGCTACACCGCTGTAAGGATCCCGGGGGTTCAGCCAGTGTTTGGGGTCACATGGGCAAGGGGTGAAAGTGAGAAAGAGACAAAGAGAAGGGGAGGAGGGACAAAAGATAGAGTTGAGTCACTTCCTCCAGAAAGTGAGTGTTTACCTTCCGTCGCTGAGGAAATGACTGCATGAGCCTACAGAGAGTTCACAGGCCGCTCTCACATTTCTCTCTGCTGCTGCTGCTGCTGCTGCTCGCCATCACTGCATCATCGGCTGCCAAGAAACACACACACACTGCAAATACATTGTAGGTCACACATAAACCATGCCGGAGTATTATTATTAGTACAATATAATTACTTCCCTTCTGAAACCTGAAACCGTGTAGAGTCAATTATTGTAGCAGACAATAACGACAAACAGAAAACAGAAATAAACAGCCGTTATTACACATCCTGAAGATAAAACCATCTGTTAACAGAGAGAGGTCTATCCGAGGACGGCACTGGAAGTATTTAGATTCTTTACATACACAAAAGTACCAATACCACAATGTAAAAATACTCCAATACGAGTAAAACTTACTTGATTAAAAGTGCATAAGTATGATCAGCAAAATGTTCTTCTGTCAAAAGTAAAAATAAAAGTACTCACTATGCAGCAAACGGCCCGTCAGTGTTATAGTATTATATAATGGATTATCTTTAACATAAAGTATTTTGTATGCACTAGTATTTTTTAAATCTTAATCTGCAAAGTAACTGCTGTCAGTATAAGTACATCATAATCATCCTTTCCCCCTCTATCATTAAAATAGCTGTTGTGACTTGTTTAGATGCACCTTTCTCTCACCAACCACAGAGGTGCTTCACAGTGTTGTTCTTTCACAAGCTCTGCACTGTGTGACCTTCTACCGCTGCATTCAGGGAAATATCGTCTCTGTGTGCCGTCTGCAGCACTTGCTTCAACTTGATGTCCTCCTGACTCCCATTTGTGGTCTGTTTTGTAGGAACACGTTTGCATCCTCCCAAGTGTGTCTTCAGGTTAACTTCATTCAGTTTCTGTGAAAAGAGTAAAATCCATACGTGGGCATGTCATTTTTAGATCAACCAAATGTAGCTCAGTTTAACAAACGCTGGTTTGTCTTATTCCAATCACATTATCAACATGTAATTAAGCAGCTTTGGATATATTCCTGCAATACCCGTTAAGGCCTTGACACACCAAACCAACGGTCGGCCATCCGCCAGTTTGGGCTCGCCGAAGAGTGTCTGTCATCCTGTTTTTTTTTGGCTCTAGTCTATCTGTGTTAGAGGCTTTTTAACCGATTCAGCGTGTTGAATCGGTGGCGGCGCTCGTCAGTGAGAGAAATCACTCTGAATGGCTGTTCAGCTTTAGCGCAAGAAGAGAAACGGAAGTGAGAAAACCACATACAGAAGACTTCACATTTTTCATCTTCATTTCATCTGATCACTCCAACACACGGATATTTTCACAAGGACATGACCATCTGGAATGAAGCTAAGTGGTGAGTGAGAGTGGTGTGAAAATGGTCACAAAACACCGCTTTGTTTCATGTACATATAACAACGGCTTGTATATCCGCAGTCCGGTTTCCTTTTTTGAATGCCGAATACAGACTACCATTACCTACCGGTATGGAGAGTTATTTCATATCACGCAGGCGCAGGGCGTACTTGGTAGTCGGCCGTCGGCTGTAGTTTTTGCGGTGTGTTTGAGTGCAACTTTTTGGCCTAGGCAAAGGCGACATGAGGCGACTCAACAGTCAGCCTTTGTCGCTGCTAGTTCTTTGATGTCGGGTTGGTGTGTCTAGGCCTTTAACACTGAAACACCAACAAAGACATTACAGCAATACGAACCATTACAACAGTCTTGTATAAGATTAGAAAATATCATTCACTATACATTACACAAGCATCGTAACAATCACAATAGATTTGTCAAAACACTGGAACGTGTGCATTTACAAAAAAACAGAAAATAACAACAAAAAGTTCAACTACAGTTTCCTGTAATCATACCGAAAGCCACCTCAAATAGCAGTTTGTGTGTATGAACATAGCTGTGATTACTCAGCATCGGGAGGAGAGTAAGAGGTGTTATTTGAGACCAGTGCTTGGGCGTGTCAACAGCACCTACACAAACTGCTTGGCAACGTTTCAGTCAGAGTGAAAAACTCTCTTCAAGGGATAATGCGGTTTTTGCTGTCATGAAACAATGAAAGGAACTGAATGAAACTGAAGTGATAGCGCTGGGATAAACAGACGGGGATGATCTAAAATTAGGATGTACGTGTGGCTTTAGCTTTGAACTACTCGTCGCATTGTCAATCCTGTTAATAGTTTTACTGCGATTATAATTCAAAAAGGAACCTTTTCTTAATTTCATATATGGAAAAACAACCACAGAAGTACAAACAAGGCCCTTTAATATAGTAACATTTACAGCAGGTAACATGATGAATGTGATGTGGGGGAATATATGTTGAACACAGATGCATAAAAAATGTTCATGATTTTACATTTAACACTGACTTTTTAAGGAAGAATGCCTTTTCGGTTTAAACCTACATGCAAAGGCCTCCTCTGTATGTAATACAAAAAACAATAAATATGATTATCAGGGGTCAAGACTACCTTGGCAAATTGTATTTGGGGTATACAGTAACAGATATTTAACATTTTGAGTGCCTTTAAAAACACTTGTAAATGTACATAGAATAGTTACATGGAGATCGGTATAGTAGTATAAATGACACCAGAGACCTACAGTATAGCTCAAGAGGCTGAGAAGATTAATGCTCTGCTGTTAACCCTGATGCATCAGTCGTGTCACATCAGGAAGAACATCAGGAAGAATTTTTAATAAGGTTATATGTAATTACATTGCATGTCCGCATACTGATGTTTTCAAAGCACGTTATGTTTTTTTTTTTTTTTTAAAAAGTCGTTGTTGCACATTAACTTTTCCACAAATGTTAACCCTCATTAATCCAGATAAAATGGCTAAAACTACATTCTTATGTACAGAAACAGCCGGGAGGCAATCGATGCCAGCGGAGGAACAGATATGCACATGCAAGCACCAAAATCTGTCCGCTGGTAATTGCTGGGGACTGGTTGGTTACAATAATACAAGTCCAGAAAAGGAAAAACTTTCTAGACAAACAGTAGCAGCTTGAACAAAAAAACGGAATGCTAAGATATGGTCTATAAGAGAGATGATTATCAAATCTCAAGAAACAGTAAAGTAGTGTTTAAGCTGTTGATCTGGGTGCATGCTGATGCCAACTGACTGAGCACTCTTCAAACGACTGAACAGATAAATGCATCTTCAAACTTAGATATTCTTGACACAAATAACTTCAGCTTGACTAAAAACATTACGATTGTGTAACTGATGAGAGCTCTGCAGAGAGACAGGAAGAGATAAGAGAGTAGAGCCGAGCGGGGCTTCAGAACGGCACACGGCCGACTGAAGAGTGAAACTAGTTCATGCTTCATGAAGACACACACGACGGTGTAAATGTAGCCGTTTGGGGGTTGACTGCAAAGCCACGCTCCCCTCTTAAATTTGATGACTCCACCAGGAATGGTATTTTTGCAGTCATTAATTATTATTTGAAAATGGTGGTGACATCTGTGGCATTAAAATGATTTATATTCACAAATGTGCTTTGGTCCCTCATAAGCACCAGAATTTTCAATGCAACTGCATCCACTTGTAGCAGGACAATTATTGGAAACAAATATTTTTTTCTCAACTGTATCTATTAGGGGAGGAAACCAGATGGCTATAAGTAAACAGATGAATAATTTAGTTTATGACTGCCCTATTATGCACCATCAACAACGTTACAGTGCTATAATACCTCCATCCAGGATTAGCAGAACAAATAAGACCTGCAGCACAGCGAGGGTGTATACCGAGGTCAGTTTAACATTGATATCATAATAGGAGGTAGATATTGTCTGGGATTTTTGAAACTGTTTGATTGGCTGTTCCAGCTGAGTGAAATGAAGATGCCCATACTATGGACTATGGTCATCCACAATATTAACCTGACTGACTGACCATTTAATTGAATTAACAGATTTTGTGTAAAGCACCCGCACTCAAATATGATCACTTTATCAAGATGAAAAAAGTAAAACAAAAATACTGCAATATTTGGTTTAGTCAATAATGCCCAGCTACATAATGCACATGGTCTGTACTCCTGCATGTCTGTCCTCACATGAAGCATGAACCAGCCCTGTGGATCCACTTCTATCTATTTGAGCTAGGGCTGAACGATTTTGAAAAAATATCTAATTGTGCTTAATTTTGATTGATTATGGCGTGATTTTTTTGCAGGGATCTAGCCAACAAAGATGTTTTCATAAGTCTGTGAAATATGATGTGAAGGCCAGGACATCTCTGCAGCACCACAATATTTAATTTAAAATGGTATTTCGACATACATTTCACCTCTAACAAATACTAAGCCTCCTGCAATTTAAAAATTGCTGTAGGCCATATTGTAATTTCAATAAAATATCGATTAATAATTGCGCAGGCTTTATTTGAGCAGCTCAGTATGTTGGCAAAAGCATTGCTAATTAGTAACTGAAGATAATCTACCAGCAAATCCAACCCTCTAATGTGTGAAACTATAAAAAACTCAGATCAGAGTCATAACGTAACAAAATTATATTGACTAACATCCAGGTGGGAGCTATGTCGGAACAGCAGCAGCAGTGACTCAGTTGATGGTTGAGGGAGTGTTCAAGGCACTTATATTTTTAAAGTGAGGAATCAGCTCTTGTCCACTTCAGCCATCAATTTCCCAATTTATTGCCAGGAAGTTAGCAAGCCCGCAACTCCCTGTGCCAAGAACAACCTGCACGCTACTGCTGCTGCTTGATGAATGTCTGGAAAAAATAGTTGCAGAATGTACAGTGGATGTTTTAGTTTTACATCTAAGATGCAAAATATAAACAAAGCTCCAAGGCTAGGGTTATATGAAGCCTCATTCCTCAACAGCATGGAACAGAGATGACCTTATCCATCATGTTTTCAAACTACTATAACACTTTATTCCATGTGTTTAACCCGGAGTATGTTTCGTGGTGAGAATACCAACAGTTACTCCTTTAATCATGCCCTACACACAGTCCACCACCGAGCTGTCATCCTCCTCAGCTCCCCACTCCCCAAACCTCATCTGAGGTGACGGAGCTGCTGGGTGGAGGTTGTTAATGTCGTCTATGACGTCTGGGTCCGTGTCTTCACTGGCAGTAATCCCCATGTGACCGCCTTCCTCCCGGTGCGTACGGATGTGTTTCCGCAGCGCTGCGGGCTCCTTGAAGCTGCGGTTGCAGAAGGGGCAGCAGCACGGCCTCTCTCCGGTGTGGATGAGCTGGTGGTGTTTGAGGTGCTGCAGGCGGCTAAGGCGCTTCCCACAGATGGCACACACGTAGGGTTTCTCTCCAGTGTGCGTGCGCCTGTGCTTGCGCAAACCGTCCAAGTGGCGAAAGCAGTTTCCACACTCGGAGCAAGAGTATGGCTTCTCACCGGTGTGTATGCGCAGGTGGGTTTTGAGCGCGCCTGACTCGCGGAAGCGACGGCCACAGACTCCACACGGGTAGGGCTTCTCCCCGGTGTGGATGCGGATGTGCTTCTTCAGGCTGGAGATCAGACGGAAGGTCTTTCCGCACTCCAAGCAGTGATGAGGCCGATCTGCAGCGGGGTCCACTACTGTGTCAGAGGCCGAAGGTCCTGCCGAGTCCTCTGCCCTGCCCGGTGAAACACTGTCTATTCTCCCGGCTCCAGCAGTCCTAGCCAACTGTTTCTGTCCATCGAGCCCGCCCTGCTGCAAGGCATCGCCGCATTCTCGCACAGGTCTTTGGTGACGCAAGGGGTGAGTAAAGGAACGCTGGGAAATTCCCTCTCCTCCAACTTGAACATAGCCGAGGTCACCATCTCCGACTCTGTTGTCATTACGCAATCCAGTCTCCTTCCTGCTGGGCTGACCAGAGCCTGATCCCTGCTCCTCTTTAATCTCAAACCTGGATGCTCCACCTGGTCCCTGAGACTGTCTGTCATCTAAAGACAAATCGAAACATGCAGATGGTTATCGTAGAAGCATTACTATAACAAAACACAAATATGTATCCATATGTCCATTTAAAAGTGAGTTATTGATTAATTTGCTCCAACACACAGTCACAGAGTCACAATCAAAGGACACCAAGAATGTAAAGTATAACACAGTAGGGATGTCACAAGAACCGATAGTTCGGTACCAAGACGAGGCCAAAATTCTAAAAAAGTGACGGTACTCTTTTTTTTTTTTAATAAACTTGTGTCATCACCGGTGTCACCGATTACGCCGGACATTTTTACAAGAAAGATGACGGTCAATATGTGCACAGCGCTGACTCTGATCTTTACTGTCGGGTGGCAGTGTATCTGGCCTCTCCGGTAGCGCTTTTGCTGCGGGGCTCCGCTGCGGGTGTCTACCTGGCGCCGCTGCTCCGTGCACACTGGCTGTGACGGCTCCATCTGCCTCGCGGTGATTACCTCATTAACGTTATGGTACCCTTTGGCATTGGGATTAAATGTGAAATATTGCCAAATAGGTGCGTTTGCTTTTCGACAACAAATCCTCTGCCTTCTGCTCCTACTACTCCGAGCTGATGGACCAGATGCTTTCACGGTCAGTATGTAGCGTCTGTCGTCTAACTATCAATTGATAGCATGCCGCTGATACGCCAAAATGAACAACATGGGTCAATTATTTTTATTTATTACTTAAAGGCTACAGTTCCTCGGGGTTTTGTTCGCGAGTGAGGGGACAATGGAACGTGAGATTGGCCGGAGAATTGGAGCAGCGGGGGGGCGGTATTACATTCGCTTTACCGCACCGTTGTGACGAAAAGAGAGCTGAGCCAGAAGGCAAAGCTCTCGATCTACCGGTCAATCTTCGTTCCTACTCTCACCTTTGGTCATGAGGGCTGGGTGATGACCGAAAGAACTAGATCGTGGGTACAAGCGGCCGAAATGGGTTTTCTCAGGAGGGTGGCTGCGTCTCCCTTAGAGATAGGGTGAGATGCTCAGTCATCCGTGAGGGACTCGGAGTAGAGCCGCTGCTCCTTTGCGTTGAAAGGAGCCAGCTGAGGTGGTTCGGGTATCTCGTGAGGATGCCCCCTTGGGCGCCTCTCTAGGGAGGTGTTCCAGGCACGACCAGCTGGGAGGAGGCCACGGGGAAGACCGAGGACTGGTGGAGAGATTATATCTCCACACTGGCCTGGGAACGCCTCGGGATCCCCCAGACAGAGCTGGTTAATGTGGCCCGGGAAAGGGAAGTTTGGGGTCCCCTGCTGGAACTGTTGACCCCACGACCCGACCCCGGATAAGCGGTTGAAGATGGATGGATGGACTTAAAGGCTACATGCCTCTGTTTTATGTAATGTTCAAATGTTTTAATAAAGGAGTGCGTGTTGAATTACAGGGGATTTATTGTTTGTTTTTTTACCGTGGTATCGAGAATCGTGTAAATTCACTGGCATTGGTATCGACTACTAGATTTCTGGTTCCGTGACATCCCTATAACACGCACAGTCCACATTGTATATCTACCTGGTCTGCTGGAATCGGAGCACATGTGAGACGTGTTGGAAGCGAAGGAGTCCAGAGCGTGGTTGGTCACAGAACCATCTGGTTGGATTGACAGCTGGCACATCTTGTAGTCATCTCTCGGCTCGAACCCGTGAAGCGAATCATCCACGGAGCCACCCAGACCACCCAAGTCCACGCCGGCTCCGTTCACATTCCTGGCGTTCTGGTGGTCCCGGTCCAAACCTGAAGACATTGAAGCCATGGAAGACAGAGATGGAGCAAAGACAGACTGACTGATAGACTGAGGGCCTGTGTAAGAGATCTGGAGCTGGTCTATGAGCTTCTGAGCACTGCACAGACACTCCTGTAAGGTCTTCAGCTCCCTCTCTGACACCTCCAGGCGCACTTTGAGTCTCTCATTCTCCTGCTCCTTGTGCAGCAGCTCCTGTTGGGTCTCATTGAGGACCAGCACCACTTCACCCAGGAGAGTATCCACAGCTGCAGACATGGCAGTCTGGATGGTTGGAGCGAGGCGTGACTTCAGAGAGGTGACTGTCATGTTGCCCTGCAGAGCTCCATATGCAGCCTTGTCTGGTTTCCTCTCATAGCAGGACTCCACTGTCCTCTCTGGGATGTTGATGATGCTCTGTTTGCGGTTTCCACTGTTTGAAGGAGATGGATCCATGCTGCCAGCATAGCCTGTCCTCCTGGAAGTCATGATGTTAGAGTAGCTGTGATGTGATGCGACTCTCTCTCTCTCTGCAGGCCTAACTGCAGCCAGCTACCATTAGCCTGATAGCTTGTTTATAACTAACAGCAGCAGTCAGTCAAACTCTCTCTGCAGCATGCACCAGGACTCTGGAGGAGACACGTGCTGCTTGGGTTTAAAGGAGATATTAAAGTCTGTGTGTTCTTGCTCAGAGAGTTTGATATCTTCAGCAGCGACTCACCTCATCTCATCTGCAGCCTGCAGGATACTGTGCGCTGAGGCCTGTCTCACAGAGATGATGTCAAGTACTGTAGCACAGAGATGACGTCAACAAAGAGGCTCTGTGTGTGCACGTGTGTTCACTGAACCCTGCGTGTTGACTTGAAGGGAGTTTTATTAGCTTCAGCAGAGCATTACTTATAGAAACCATAGTAGTTTTCCTTTTTTTTTTTTAAATCACCTTTTGTATACCTAGCCATTTTTTTGTTTCTACTAAATCTTGCATGTTAACAATTTTTTTTTTTTTTTTTTGCATTGTCTCATAAATAATAGAATTTGCTTTGTAAACCCCACATTCACATACACTTTTCAAATGACCAAGTCTAATCTTCTTTAAATATTATTCAATCTCATCTTTCATGTGTGCACATGTTAAATAGTTGTTTGTATGGTGACACCGACCCGGGTGATTTATACATGTAAGAAGTTACAAACAGTCCCTTTAAATGATTCTTCTGATATTCAGTCCAATCAGTTTCCCCCAGATGACTGAGGAGGTAGGCTTAAGCGATGGTTAGTTATAGGGTCTGATAATTTTCAAGAAATAGATAGAGATCTTTCGCATATTTTGATTTCTGGCACTTAACTTAGATTTGAGTTTCATTATAATAGCACCTTTTTTATTTATTTTTTTTACTTTGTTTTATTTATGTCATGCTTTTTTTAATTAATTAATTATTTAGTATTTTTTTCCTGTTTTTTTTCCTTTTTATGTCATGTTTTATGTCTATTGTTTTTTTAATAATATTTTGATTTAAGAAAAATAATATTATTCACAGATATTCAACACAGGCCACTCCCTAGACAAAATAAGGTATATTAACATATCTACACAGGGAATGATGGTTCAGAATTAAATAAGATTTAAAATATATATATATTTATGTCTATTGTGGTGTCTGCTCAGTTTTGAGGATGAAAACTTTGTTATTGTAATGATTTTTGCCTTACTGTTTGTAAATTCATTAATCTTTTGAATAATAATAAAAACAATTAAACTACTTTTTTTCTCGCAAAGTTACAACTTTATTCTCGTGATAAAATCTCAGATTTTTTTCCCCTTAATGTGGCCCTAATACTCCGTCATACAAAAGGGCCCTCCATGAGAGAGAAAAAATGCTTTTTTTAATGTCACAACACTTCTTCAATCAGAATGAAATAAAAGTTGTTTCCAAAAAAAAAAGAAAAGGTATCACTATTGATTGTTTAATTGGTGAGATGGATGAGGAAGTGGTGGTTGGTGAACCAGCAGCAATGCTCTGTATAGATTGGCTAATGGCCAAATGGGCATGGAGCAGGTGGTTTACATTGCTTATGAGCTTCAGTGCCCACCTGGGGGTACTAATCCAGCCTGATCAGTCTGTGCACAGGTAATGTTCAGATGTTGTGAGATGGTTTGCGAGAGGCTTTGGGCTGCAACTGCCTCATTCCAAAAGGATATTCATTCCAAAAGTGTAAAGTATTATAAGACGGAAATGAAAACTTTCCTTTATTCTGTGTTCATCTTCATTTACATGAACCCTGTAACATATATACTGATGTTTACACCTTTTCAGAAATCCCACAAATGTTACCTTTATTATGATACCACCAAGATTATTCAAATAGACCTTGTAGTTGCAGACTCTATTAATGTGGTGAAGCATCTGTACAGAGCATGTATTATAATGTTCTGTGATGTTCTGTTTTAGCAGTTACCATATTTATTTTACTACTTTTTTTATTACTTTATTTATCTGCTTTTATTGTCTTGTGAAGCACTTTGTAACATCTGTTTTGAGAAGTGCTAAATAAATAAATGTATTATAATTATTATCTATTATTAATTTTGGATACGTCATTTCTGAGCAGGGGCCTGAGCCAGAGGCTATATGGGTTCAAGAGGTTGATACATAATTCGGCAATAAAAACAGGAATGAATGAAACATTTTAGAAATGACTTAATAAAAATAAAAAATTACTCGGTATTACGATAATTAATATTTCAATAAAATACATTCAAATAAATTAATAAAATCAGAAGTCGTGATAGTCACTTGTGTCTTTTATTCAAGCCTGACTCCATGTATTAATTTGTTCTTTTTTCTTAGTTGAGTTAGTGTGCATGTTTAATATGCATCCTATTTATCAGCCTGCAAGTTATTTCTCAGGGTGAAATGTGGTCCAAACTTTAGGGCAGTGCTGCAGCCATTTGGGGAGTTTTTCTCTTTTCAATCTAAAATTATACTTCCAGGGTTCAAAATGTAAAGTCCCCCGCAGGTCATCGACCTCTCGGAGGGTTAAACAAACTCTGATTTACCCCACAAGGTCCTGTGATTACAGGATGCTGTGAAACTGGCCAAACGTAGGCTATCATGAACTTTCTGATGCTTTGCAGATGAACCGCCCAATGTCACAGTGTAATCCATCATGACAGCTAATTACAGTCACCCACACCCAGTTGTGTAACTGAAAAGACACAGAGCTAGTCTGGCTGTTTGCTTGATACACCCATATTCATATATGCACAGTGCTGCCTCTCATAATTTCAGGCTCTAGGAGGCACTGTAGACTGCTTTAATAGTGACTGATAGTGAGGTCAAGCCCTACATTAAACATCTCCCATCGGAATGACTCCTTACAAACATGAAAATACGGAGCACTTTAACATGTTTGATTTAAGTTATTGTTGTTTGTTCAGAGAGATGAGGTGAATCATTAGGCAATGCAGTCCACTGAATACTGGCTGCAGAATTCATAATTGAAAAAGTGTGTTGCAGAGTCTCATTCCTACATCTGTTCATCAGCAGCTGGAATCTTTTACAGATGAAATAAAATTTTGTTTTTTAAAAAGTGAACTAAGTAAAGAAAAATCTAGTTAATTCTAGTTTTATGGATCACACTTGCCTCATTCAGGGAGTCTGCGGGACAAAGCTGGCACCTCATGTTGTTGTTTTCCTGTAAAAATGTCAATTAATGATTTACTGGCCCATTAAATTGTGAAATTTGCATTATTGAGCCAATGAATTGCCATTATCATATCTTACTGTGCATGTTAACTATAAATAAATGCTATTTATTCTGCCAATCTAACTATGACAGGACCATGTATTCATTTGGGGTGCTTCCATTTAATATATAAAAAATAATATTAGCCATAAACGCACCCGTTTCAGACCCATCCCAGCCACACAGTGTTTGGGGAAAAAGTGACGTGGTCCGTGGCAAAGAGGGACAGTGCATTGTGGGATTATGTAACAAACCGTCTAACAGTTACCATCTGCTTGACTTAGTGTCTCTTCCAGAGTCAAAACAGAAATATGTCTTACTCAGCGACTCGCTCGTATTGCCTGTCACACCATCTATGTTCCTATGAACTCTACAGACTCGCTTTACCATAAACATCATGAAATAAAGCATTACATGTTTTTCAGTATTAAATTCGGATATAATACACAAACAAAACCCGTATTGCACAATACATAAACAAACCCACATTCCTACATGCAAATATATGCATCTCCTTCACACGTACACACCCACACTCGTCCCTGTACTGTATGTACTCAGAACCAAAACACATTCACCTACCCACAGACATCATCTCATACAAGACAGGAAGAAAATATACAATAATGATGTAAGAAATAAAAGTCAGTCGTCTATTTTGGGGAATTATTCGTGATGTTATACCTGTCAACATGTCGCAGAATCACATGAAGGAGAGGAACAATAATTTGCATACTGTAGCAGGAATACGACACATACGGTTGATAAAGGCTGTTTCTCAGTCAGAGCTGACTGAACTTCTGGTACGGGACAATACGAGCTGGCTACTTTTTCTGCAGTCTAATCTCAAAGTCAGAGCGGAGATGTGAGCGTACGGCTTGATTTAAGGCCACAGCTGTAGCATAAAGTTGCTTTCCCACATGTCACGTCAACAGAACATCTTGTTCAGTAATTCTCTTCCCTAGAAGCGTTGAGTGGAGTATTTCTCGTTGTGACCTTGTGACTTTTCTTAAGAAAAGCACCAGCATGGCAATCATTACAAATCATTCCCAGAACAGGTCCAGTCAGGTTTATTTCCGGCCTTTTGGTCAACAGCTGCACAACCCTTTCAGTACTGCTGGAGCGTTCGGAGTCATACACTTTATTTAGGTGAGAGGTTATGTGATTGAGAAGATGGGACATGCTGTCTGGAGCCAATGGCATATGTCAGGGATGATACATTTCCAATGAATCAAAACCCTGACGCAGAGATTTCCCAATCCCATTCAATTTCCCTCAGCCTTAAAAGGAAAACAAGAGCTCATTAACAAGTGAGACACGCTCTGAAAAACCTGCACATCAACGAGGAATGTGACCGGAATGGTGGTTCAAGTCACCAGAACATTAGGTAGCAGTGATGTAACTAATAGCAGACTATAGTAATACCACTAACAGTCACTCCCATTACTAAACCATTTAGCGAGGAGGGAGGGGGAGCTAGTGCAGAAGAGGTCGGGAATAAGGGGGGATTGTGGGAGGGTGGAAAGAAGGAGGTGATTGTTGGGGAGAAGGAAAACGTATAAAGGAGGAGAGAGCAAGAGAGGGAGCAAGTGGAGGGAAGACGAGGAGAGAGGAGCTCACTCACATTTTGATAAAGATTACAAACTTTTGCAAACAACAGGTACGTTCTTATCTCTTAATATTGGACATATTTTCACTCTTAACACAGGCGAGGAGAGTTCAGCCATGGCAAAAAAGAGCACAGAGTAAATTAGTATTCAACGGTGGCTCCTGCTCTGTTTTCAATGCTTGACTTATTTGAGGAGATTTCTGAATGGGCTTCATTGTTATCCCTCTATGCACGTCCACCACGGAGCATATTTCATGTATGTTTGGGTGGATTCTTGTGGAAATCTCAACAGGCAGCTTTCCTGTAACTGGATCCAGCAGAGAGGGCTGCGCTGAGTCTTGGGTGTGTGTAGGCATTTGGACCTGTTGTGCAATACCGCCTGGAATGTTGAATTAGTGTGAAGTACCTCCAAAGTTTAACAAATGAGGATTATTTCTAGCAACTCTGTATACAAAGGCCTTAAATCACTGACAAACATGCCACAGAATAATACATTTCAAGTGTTCACAGTTTTGTCATTTGCTTACTCAAGAGTAAAAGCAGGGTGCTCTGGTTTTGAGAAAACAGTTTGTTAGGGAGGTTTTCTTTATTTTCCATACAGACACTATCACATTTAAGCCATTTGTTTCATTCCCTGTGCAGTCATATAATCTCTAAAAGTAACAGCATCAGCGGAGAAGTAACTGTATGTCCTCATTCAGACTCTTTCATGCACGAAAAAACAGAAACTCTCTGAATGTACATTTTGCTGGAAACCCAAGGGGCTGATACTTTTCATTCCTATACAAAAAAAGCAGCTTTTTTCCAACTAACTGATGGAATTTACTTTTCTATGATTTCCCAGAGAGCACGATGGCTGCCAGCAGGGACCTCGCTTTTCCCCTGGTGATCGTTTGCTTGCTTCTCATCAGAGGTTACTCTCCCCTGCCTACAACATCACAAGCTGCAGGGAGGAATCCCACGGGACCTCTGACCCCACCTGGGTTTGCGATCGAGGCCTTTTTGCTTTCCTCAGACGATTACACTCAATATGATGACCCAGTCACCCTTACTCCACACAACAGAGTGTCTCCACATGGGAGGACTCTTGATCGGTGCGTCTACAACCCCTGTCTCGAGACTCAGACCACCTGTGCTGATCTAGCAGCCTTAACCGGCTGCTTGTGTCCAGGGTTCACTTTACACAACGTGGTTCCAGAGGCTCCCCTCCTGAAGTCAGTGTCCTGGAACGGGTCAGAGGTCGTTCTTCAGTGGTGTGCACCTCATTCATACGTCACAGCTTATACTGTGACAGTAGGGGGGGAAGATAAGCAGACGTTTGGGAAGGACCGGAGGAGCGGCGGAGTGGGAGACGTGGAGCACATCACGGAGGTTTGCGTGGTTGCAGTGAATGATGCTGGAAAGAGCAAGGGGTCCTGTTTGATGTACCAGCCCGGGGACAGCAGCCTGCCTCTGAAAGCAGGACTCATCGGGGGAGCTCTGGGCTTCCTGTTGCTCCTCTTGCTGGCCATCCTGCTCTGGAGGCACAGGAGGCAAAGGAAACAGGAGGCCAGCATCTCTATGCACGACACAGCTGAGACACAGTGAGCAGAAAACAGAGCAAGACTCGGTAGAGCTTAGACTCCGTCCCGTGAGACTCCAAGCGCCATCGCAGTTAATTAACTGTGAGTACATTATAACGTCTGAGGTTTTCTTCAGAAGGAAACAAGGTTCGTCATCTCACATGAATATCTGACTGGTAATGTTTGTCATTTTTGAGAACCCCTTGGTGGGCTGTAAAAGGAAGTCCCCACATCCATGATTTGAAAAGCAGCTGCGGAAAAATATTGCACTTATTATTATGTTTTCTGGAAATGAATCCCAGGAGACAAAGACACATTTTGCAAGAAAGATAATGTGAATTTTTT
Organism: Sebastes fasciatus; assembly: GCF_043250625.1. Lineage (NCBI taxonomy): Eukaryota > Metazoa > Chordata > Actinopteri > Perciformes > Sebastidae > Sebastes > Sebastes fasciatus. Next base: position 28,467,724 of record NC_133810.1, on the reverse strand, counting down.
GCATTTCAAAAATGAGCTGTTTGGTGGTCGGCGCTCAGGATGTGGTCCCTGTTTACAGCTGCTCATTTAGATCATTATAGTTAATGGGATAAAACATGCAAAACCACCAGTACGGTAATTTAAGTATTTATTCATTCCTTGATTTCAGGGAATTTGAGATGTTGGTTCATTCCTCAAAAAACTGTTGTCTAACAGCAGCCGTCATAGTCCTGTGAAAACCACGTATCTCCAAAACATCAGCTTTCATGAGCTCAGAAAACTGGCTTGTTTTCAGCTTTGCGTCAGTGCATTTGTCTAGTAATCAAATGAGTTTATTTAGCTTAATAAGTAAAAGTATATTTTAAACTCAACATTGGAACATGCAATGAAAATAACAATAGATTTATACCAGAGTCAACAGCTGATTGTTGACTGAGGTTTAAATGAGTTTGAATATTTTTATATTATTTGTGGTCATGCTAGAATAATTTAATCAGGAAGCACACGTCAGAACATACTGTATAGAAAGAATGGTGATGTTATATTTTCTTTGAAACTCTTTGTGAGAGATTTATGTATTTAATTACAGAGTGATTTATGGTTTTAAGGGCTGAGAGTGAATGTGCTGTATTTATGAACATCATTCGGTTTGTTGCCGTAGATCTTGTACATGTTAAGAGTTTCCTTAAACTGATACAAGTTTAGAGAAACAAACTGAAACTATTGTGTATGATCAGTATGTTAAAGGTTATTTAAAAGCCTTGGGATGGGTGTGTTTTTTCCATCTGTCCCATCTTCGGAAGTTGTGTCAGCGTATACTGGATGAGAGCTCAGTGCTGGTTTTTCCAGCTGTCACACAATGGCCTTTTCAGCGGATATGGATTTTGCGAGGCTTGTCTCATTCCAGCTGAGACTTCCAGTCATCCAGCAGTGAACTGGAGAGAAGCTTCAGGCTTTTTTTTTTTTTTGCCATGATGAAAAAGAGAAGAAAGTCCAATATTTAAATCCCCCCCCAGTTTATCTCATGTTCAAGCCTCCATCTGCATGTCTCGCAGCCATGTTATAATTCCTTTTTGCTCCTGCTGCTGCTGCCACTGAGTTGTTCCACCGCTCCTGGCGTCTTTCTCATTCCAGCTGCACTGCACAACTTACATCGCACAGAGCTGCATGGAAGTCATCTAACATCTGTAATTTGGAGACACAACAGATTGTTCGTTTCGGTCGCTGAAATGGCCTCAAGATGTTGCTTTCATGACACATATTCAGCCCCGGTGCAGTCGCTCTCGAACTGGGAGGGAAATCTTGACATGAATGGGCCAATATGAGACGAAATGTAAAAACATGGACATACAATATCAGCCTGTTTTTGACGACATGTAATGTACTTAAACCCCATGCAAGTTTGACAGGAACTACAATCAGAGCAGAGCTGTTCTGCTGATGGTACCAGAACAACATGTACTGTATGTACTTTATTTCAAAAGGAATGTGGTTTGCCTTTTTTTAAATAAACTATTTTTTTTAGAAATGTGGAATGCTTTTGAATGTTCATGAAGGAATCATAATTTACTTATTACGCAGAGTTCAAAAGTTCTCGATGTGCAAACTGGTATCCATTCATACTTTGTCTCTGCAGCTGCCCTTGGAGTGTGAACGCTTCTGAGCTCTTTGGTTATAAGAATGCAGAGCCCAGAATAGTATAACCTCAATATAAGACATAAAATCTGCATTATAAGTGAAAAGAAAATTAGATTTGGTTAGTAAACTGCATCGCTTTCTCTTCCTCATAATCTACCTGTATGGAAGCAAAAAACTGCCGTAATAATTGGAATTTTATAGACCAGATTGTAAAACTGATCTACTACTAAACAATTACATTTAAATCACACTAAATGTATAACATTGACATATTTATCTATCTTTATTTATGTGGTTTGAATCGTCCTCTTTGAAATTTCAAGAGGATGATTTTCAAGTTCAAAATAGAGAAAATTCAAGTGTGTGGGTTTCCAGTCTCTCATCTGAACTTGAAACATGACCTGATGTTGGATTCCTTATCCTGGCTAGCTTGAATCTATCCATCCATTATCTGTAACCACTTATCCTGTTCAGGATCATTTGGCGATGGCGGGGTACGCCCTGGGCAGGTCGCCAGACTATCACAGGGCTGACACATAGAGACAGACAACCGTTCACGCTCACATTCACACCTACGGGACATTTAGAGTCAACAATGATCCTGCATGTCTTTGGACTGTGGGAGGAAACCGGAGTACCCAGAGAAAACCCACGCTGAGACGGGGAGAACATGCAAACTACCCAAGCCGGATTTGAACCTACGACCCTCTCGCTGTGAGGCGGCAAATGTTTAATCTTGAATTTTTATCTCTGAATTTCACCAATCAAATTTAAATCAAGATTTAGGGCTCACACTGAAGTTACTCTTTTTAAGGTTAAATATTTCAATGCTATAAATTCAATGGTATTTGATTTTCAACATTAAGAGCTCAGGAGTGATGTAGTGTCACTATTTGCCCTCCGTTGCTTTCATACACTGGAGCTGTTCTTAGTAAGAATATCATTGACATTTACGATTGTTTTTAGGTTACATTTGTTTGAAGATGAATGTATTAGTTACATTTCTACTCATAAAATGTGAGCTAATGACTATAAACACACCACCCTCCTCCTCAGGCAGGCGGGGTGCCTCTGCTGTTAGTAGGAATAAAGTGGAGGATCATCTGGAAGAAGCACAGATGTGATGTGCAGGATGTGCAGGATGTGCGTAGGAGAAGTAATGTGTCTGCTCTTGTGAACTGTTTCTCATTTTCAACATCACCAAGCGAAAGACAAAGCAGATACAGCAACAGATAAAATGATGAATCTCAGATATGACTCTGCTTTTTTTGTAACTGCAGGCGAATTTTGCAACGAGGTCATCAGCAAGGCCGAGTGTTTTGTCCAGCACGGAGCCATGTTGAATCACTGCTGTCTCATTCAGTAAACCCGGTGACTCATGTTACAGGAGGTCACATATCAGTTGAATTCCGGTTGCGGAATTTATTTCACAAGAAAATACTTGGGTGTTGGTATCTACCTGCCACCTCTGTTACTGTAAATGTGTGATTAACAGTGACGATAGAGTGTGTTTGTGTAAGAATGAGTATTTGTGTAGTCTACGTCCGGCTGCCCGACATGTTTGTGTGCGTATTCATGAAGTTTTGGATTTTCCCCGCAGGTGTTGCATTAAGTTAGGATGCTGATAAAAGTGATTCACCTCATTAGCTCTACCAAACAAAACATTTTTACGTAAGCCACGAAGCACACTAGACATTTTTTAAGGGACATTAAGTAATCCAGGACTTTTATCAGTGTCAAAGGTAGCCTTCCTTTTAAAGGCCTCTGTTGACTGCCCTCAGGCTTGGAGAGGAAGAGTCACCTCATTGCCCTCTGCTGGTCACATTCAACCCTGAGAGAAGAGGCCTGACTGCACTATAGGGCAGAAAAGGACATTAATACAAAAGAAATATAATCATATTAGACTCAGCAGGTTTCAGTGCAACATGAAACTAACAGATCTTCATTCAGTCATTCGAGGTAAGAGAAGTATTGAGATCCTTTACCTTTAAAGCAGCAGTGGGTAGAAATGGAGCAAATATGATTTAAAAAAAAGGGATTTTTATAAAACGTTCACTATATCCTGACAGTAGTGCATGAGACAGGTAATCTGAAAACAATCATGTGCCTCTGTGTCCTCCGCTGTCCTCTGGTGTCGTCCTCCGGTGCTCGGATTAAACAGTCAAACTAGGCAGCGCTGATCAAATATGAATCAATACTCTGTTACTGTAATGTCTATTTCTCTCCTCAAATGTTTTCAGAAACATCTTGTAATGTACTGTTTAGCTGTAAAATGAGAAAGTTTGTGACCAGGCAACCATGTTGAGATCAGTTGAGGAAATACCAAGCACTGCCCACCAGCCGGAGCACAGCCAATAGGAACGCTCTCTTTCTCTCTGAAATGACCTGTGATTGGCCAACATCTCCTGTCACAGGATTTTTTTAAAGCCTGAAAACAGAGCCATGAGGAGGAGCAGAAGTCTCTCTGAACACTTGAATTACAATATGCTGAAAGGTTATTATGGAATTTTTGCCCAATGATGCCAAAACATTCAGCAAAATGTACTTAAAGTATGATAAGAAAAAGTACTCATTATGTGTATATAGTCGCCCCTGTCAGTGTTTTATATTATTAATTTAACATGGAAGCAGCATTTTGACATTGTAGCTAGCGGACATGGAGGTAATTATAATTATTTTATATGGTTTGGGTAATTTATAACAAAGACTCATATTCTACAAGATAATTAAATAATAAGGCAGATATGCAAAATCTGAATCTGCAAAGTTTATTGCTGTAAAATTCCACTCAGTGAAGTGGAAAGTGGTATAAATTAAAATGATCAAGTATGTACTGTTTTGTTTATTTTTAATCTAACAATAGAAATCATTGTTAATAGAAATCACGACAGCATGAACAGAAAAACTGAGATGACAGAGATACTGTTGTAGCTGAGACTAACCTTCAGTAATATGATGGATAAAGTCAGTTAAAAAATGCTAATTGGAGACCTAATTTGACCCTCTTCTGTAGCAGCATTTGCTAAATTAAACTGTTTTTCATAAAGTGTTATTTTGTCAACCGCAGTATCGTATATGCAGTTACATTAAAAAAGGAGTTTCATTTCCAGAGTGTATTTTCATGGCAGCAGCTTGGAGCTGCGGCTTAAAGAGGCTTTACTGCAATGAAATGTAATTGTAGGCTGTAATATTCTGTTCATCTCATAACATTATACTGGTACCTATTCCAAACAACCATTCATTTGCATGCAATTAATTATTCGTGAAAAATTAATTTGCATTTGCTGCTGGGAAAATGAATGTTAGTTTTTATTATTAGTAATCCACCAGCAGGGGCACTAATGGCTGCTTTCTGTGCACGCTGGGGTCAGCTTTTACAGGGCATAAAATCTGCAAAGTGGGTCAGGCATCCATCAGCGCCCATTATTAGATCTAGACAGTCCTGAATGCATACTGGTTTTTATTCAAATGCAGAAAAGGTTTCCACTTCTTTGGTTTTCTAAGCTTTTTGTAGACAGTATAATGAATAAAAAAAGCAAAGCAAATGAAAGGATGTCAATCAGAGAAGTCTTTGCTAAACCAGCGAGGTGTCGTTCCGAGTTAAATAAACATCTTTTTACAGAGGGGACTCTGGGCCATGTTGTGGCCTCCATCACAGGAAACTCTGGGTCTAAGTGGGTGGTTGTAGAAACTGATCCCCGCCAACCCTGCAGGCGTCTCATCCTGTTTACTCCTGTTATGTCTCAGACTGTGTCTGTCTGTCTTGGCTCAAACCGAGACTCTGTAAATAAAAAGATTAACTTCTATCTCAAAGTGTAACTCTGATGTCACTGGAAGGATGATCGGGATTTATGTAAATGCAACAAGGCGTGTGTTAGATTACGGTTTCTTCTTTTGGCACCGTCGCCGTCGAAAAAAAACCCAAGAGTGTGACATCTTTCATCATCTAGACATCTTTCAGAACAGGTTCAGTGTGAGTCAGAGATACTTTTATGTGTTTCCACAGGAACCACTAGAGGTCATTATCGCAAAGAGCACTGTTCAAAGCCACCCGTGGCATGCACTCAGTGATAATGTAGAGGAAATGGAAATTAGTTGCTCTAATAAGGATGAAAATGAGTTTGCAGCGGTAATCAGCTCAGCCACATTTCCACATCGCAGGGGAGAGTATGCCTAAGTGTGTTTGAAGAAGCAGCTAAATGTTTGCTTTCCATCACTGTTTCTTTTCCACCCAAAATGCATCATCCGCTGCTCAACAGGCAGGTCAGCGTTCTCCTCTCAACCCCCCAGGATGGCTCAGCGAGAGCGTTTCATAAAGGAGAGGAGGAGAAGATCTTTCCTTTTTTTTTTTTTTTCCTCCCCATTTCCTTGTATGAAGAGCAAGGGGTAACCATGGCAACCTGGCATTATACAGGACGGAGTTGAGGAGGTTGAAACTGAGCTCTAGCTCGGAGAGGAGAGTTATCAATCACTTTGGCATCAGCACTGTCACACACACACATACAAACAAACACACACTCACACGCCTGCTCTTTCAACCGTCACATGCCTTCACAGGCCAGGAATCATGACATTTTCCTTTTCGTCAGAGAACAAACAAAAAAATCCACATCAGTATGCTGGTGTCTAGAGAATAGATCTGGATGCATAAAACACTCATGTTAAAGGGCACGGAGATGTTTGCCATGGCCAGTATACCAGATTAAAATTCATCATCCTTTTTCAGTCGAACTAGAAAAATCCACTCCAGTCATAAAATTAAATTAATTTCATTCATTTAGAAAACAGAAGAAGAAAATTCTTGAATTCATTTTTGTTAAAAGAAAATATTTTTCAATTTGTTTTGCAGTAGGCCATGACCGTTATTCGATGTGCAATAATTAAAGATCTCTGTGGAGATTTGCAGGCCTAGTAAAATAATGAGGGTTTATCATCCTGCATACTCACATAACGGGAAGAAGCTCGGCTAAAAGCTCATGCACGCATAATGGTACTAGTGATTTTGCTACTTCATGCTACCCGCAGAAATAATTATTATTATGAAAGCTGAGACTCTTATCACTCTACGACCAAAACTCACCGAACCAGCAGCTGAAGAAGAGAAAAAAATAAACTTCACTTTATACAGCCATAACCATAAATCAGGTCTTGCCTCTGCTGTTTTTAGATCAAAACGTTGTGTTCGAGGGCGTATCAACGCTGCTAATGGCTACTCCGATGTCTCTGGATCATCTTTGAGTCGATTCCAGCCGTCTGTATTCATTTGCATGGCACGGAGGAGCGTTTGCCTGTCTGCCTTCCTCCAGCATTGAACAGCCTATCCTCAGCCTTCCGATGTGTAAACACGGTCTTTGTCTCCATCTGGTGGATGAATCGTGGTTCTGCACTCATCCCTAATGCATTAGTCTTCAATACAGGCCTGAAATGTCCACATAGACCAATGAGTTATGGTTTTCTTTGACAGTTATACCTATAGTGACATGAAATTAAATTAGTTTTACAGTTACCTGAGAAAATTTCAAATGGCAAAGGACGGTACCTAAAACCTCTCCAACTTTGCTCTGCTTCACTTTATTAGCATCAGTCTGTGCACATGTAATGTTCAGATGTTGTGATATGGTTTGCTGGAGGTTTTGGGCTGCAACCGCATCATTTCAAAGGGATATTCACTCTAAACGTGTACAGTTTGGTTTGGCGGAAATTACATTTATGCTGTGTTCCATCTTCATTTACATATACCCAGTAACATATACTGTATATATTGATGCTTACAGTGCAGTAATCTCACAAGTGTAACCTTTATTATGATACCAAGAAGAATCAAATAGACATTGTAGTTGCAGATACACTCTATTCATTTTGGGGCATGTCATTTTCAAGCAGGGGCCTGCCTGCAGAAACCTGCATTTAATCAGGTCCCAACAGATGGAGAACATTTCATTATTAAAGTGGAGAACATTATAACACTTGACAGTACATGTTGAAAGAAGATGTATCACAACATGCATCTTTGTAACAGGAAAAAAAACACACATTTTCTCCACTTCTTTAGGCTTATTTTCCTGCATAATATTATCTCGATGAACTAGCTGGCTGCATAGGAAAGAAAAATATGAATACATTTTTAGAATCGGCATGTATAGTATGCTTTGAATGCATTCTCTGTGTGACCATTGCATTGTTTTGACTAAGCTTATAAAAGGCTTCCTGTTCAGGTGCCGTCAGCTGAATCTTTAAGAGTGTAGGAAACCTGCAGGGACATGGAGCCGGTAGCTGTATTTAACCCTGTGAGGTTAAGCAGTTTTCCCAGAGAGGCTGCATTGTTCCAGCTCCCCGCTCTTCTCAGCCGGTCCGGAGTAAGCGTCTCTCCATGCACTTTATAAAATAACATGTTCTTTGTTGCCTCCGAGGAGAATCTCAAAAGCTCTCAGTGTGCAAACTGCATCGTTGTGTCTGTACCTCCCCTCCCATTTATATTCTTTACCTGCTTTTCTCCTTTTCCCTGTCAAGGGGGCACTGGAGCATATCCCAGCATGCATTGGAATGAAGGTATAAGGAGACACTTTGGATAGGCTGCCAGTCAATCACAGGTCTCCCATCCACTTTGAACTACGGGAGGAAACTTGCATGAAAAAGAGGGAGAACATGTGAACAAAAGTCCAAAAACATGGAACACCAGTCTTTCTTCATTTGCATCAATGCAACAATACGATAACTGTGAATTGGGAGTTTTATATATAAGATACAAAGAGGTAGTTTAGCACATCCTGTCCTGTGTTTAGGCCAGGTGCAGGATAACAGATTCAACTGGGGAAATAATGAGTTTTCAGTCCAATCTGTATGAGGATACACGCACACAGGATACCTTTAGAGATACAGCTGAGGCATAAACTAGAATCTAGGACTGATGCATGGCCAGATGTTGAACAAAACAAATCCCAATTACCCCTCCCGTCTCTGCTATAATAAAAAAAAAAACTCACTACAGCTGGGGCAGGAACAAGCGCTGGAACAAGAGATGAATCAGGGACAGATTATGCAGGACACAGTCACAGGGGGATAGAGAGCTCGAGAGGAGAGCAAGGACTTGACCTTTTCTGAATATTCATGATGAGAGCGAGAGAGACAGTAGAGAGAGATGTAAACCTTCTCTGAGACCTGAAACCTTTGGGGAGTCTAATAACGGAGGGCAGCTTGTGATTCAATGCAAAAATAAATATATCTAGCAGGAGTAACATCAGGATATCTTGGATGTCTGCCAGCCAGAAGGATCAATAACCATTAACACCATCATGCATGCAGTCAGAGGACAGCAGGGATCTGTAGCTCTGCAGAGAGTTTCATCATGATAGGAGGCGGATTGGAGCTTTGGTTACTGTAAGAGCATCCCCTCTCCTTCGCAGCTGAGAGCGATGCTGTCGGACTGACAATGTCATCAGTGTGCTGTGTATGTAAACACACCCAGCAGCCTGCAGAATCTAGGTCATTTTCAGGCTGGGATGAGATGAGAGGAGGAGCCGTCTGGAGACACACCAAGTCGCAAACGTGTGCTGTGTTCATGTGTCAAGAGTCAGGCCGTAATCCACACGCACCTCTTTTATCTGCTCCATGAATCAAGCCAACGTGCCTCTAGTGATGGTGAAATCCGCTGAGAAACACAGGTAGTGAAGCAGAGGGGAGGAGGAGGAGGAGGAGAAGGGGGAGGAGTGGTGAACACTTGTAATTTCTTGCTCCAGTTCTCTTTGCTTTAGCACCGAGGACACATTGTTCATTAAAAATCCAAGCCCTCAGTCTTCAGGACACACAAACCTCTGCGTCATATTGACATTGGCTGGCATAAACACAGAGAAAAACAATGCAATCATGTGGCAGGAATTACACCCTGGATCTGGAACATCATGTGCTGCAACGCTACAGGGATTGTGGATTTGCTGAGGTGGATTTTTTGTGTGTCCTCAAAGTGCTCTCTGCACAGTCAGAGTCGAAAGAGATTCATTAAAGTGTCAGTGCTCGTAACTGAATGTCTTCTTTCAAATCCATTTAAAAATCAATTAATGCTTTTAAATGTGGGTGAGAACAGCTGAGTGCTATTGTAAAACTCAGACTGCAGCCTGTCTGGTTTGACTGCTGGAACAATGCTTGCACTGATGCAGAGGGGTGGGGAGCAAGGATAAAATCCTCCATCACGGTATACAATATAGATATATGACGGGATATAGTCATGTTTTAATGAAGTCAGTTTCATCACACTGATGCAAAATCATATAATAGGACAAGAGTCTACACAGCCACGCTAGCAGCTCTGTGAGGTTTGACTTTGGCACAATGGTGCTTTGAGCTAAATGCTAACATCAGGCATAATGTTTACACGTCCGGCATCTTAGTTTAGCATGTTAGCATGGTAACATTTGAAGTACAGCTGAAGCTGATTCGCAGGTCATTAAAAAAGTATTGAATAGGCAACACATTTTGACCTCACGATGGCTCCTAACGAAAGGTCAAAGTCTTTGCAATTCATTCTCTGGGGACCATGAATGTCACGACCACAATTCATGACAAAAAAAATCCAATAGTTGGTGGTGCTAGAGGATAAGTCAGGGGATAACTGAAGTCATTGGGATCCATCCTATGGGGACTATAAATTTCACAGGTCTGGTCTGAAGCAGTAGACCAACAGACCAACCGATAGCCGTACATACTGTACCGCTGTATGGCGAAAAATACAATATTCCCATAAAGCAGTCATGCATTGATTTACTACTCTGCCTACAATGGCCTAATACATCCAGAGATATTAAAGCGATAAATGCAATAGTATAAACAGTATGTTAACCTTATCTCACCATTTATAATGCCTCAAACAGTACACTTTTCATTACACACCAATAATGCATCTTGGTAAGACAAATTCAGAGCACTTTAAATTGATGCAGGCAGCATAATGTCAGTCCTTTGCCAGCCTAACTGGAGCTGTATCGCCTCGTCATCCTACTTTTCCAGGGAGGGGCACTGTTGTGGTTGTGGTGATTTATCTACAGCATCACTCCTTCTCTTTTGACTCTTACTAATGCCTCCAGGTCCGGTTGATACAGAGGCTAGATGGTCAACAGTGTGTGATTTATTTTCAGTGAGATAGTCCAGGGAAAGGTGAGCACTAAATTTCGACCACTTTACTGTCTTCTGTCATGTATGCCTCTGCCAGCAGCTGAGCCTGTTACATTTTAGCTCATCTGTTCATTCAGTGACTTTCCATTAAAGGATTACAAACGGCCTATTTTTAAATGATGCAAACCGTTTCATCAAAAGGACTTAACAATAAGCTGCTGCACAAAATAGAGCTTTTTGAAAAGGTATTAACATAGCCCTTCTCAAAACAACGCATCACAAATAACCAAAAATAAAAACAGGTCTCGCCGTAGAAAAAGGATAGACGACAAAAGAAAAAGTTTCAAAAGTGAATCATTGAAAGGCACCAAAACAAAATGTCCAGGTCATAAATTGAAGTCATGTAAAACAAGCTGCTATGAGCTGAGATGTAGTTGCTATTAACAACACAGAAACAGCCATCACAACTTGAAATCAGAGGCACCACTGCAGCGTCTCATTAATGGGATATAATGAGAGCATAATGAGGATTTAAAGCTCCAGAGCAAACTCACCTGATGATTACACAAATCTTTTGTTCCCGCTCACAGCATGAAGCAGACGTCTCGGACACCATATGCTGCTATTAGGGCTTTAATCTGCCAGGAGCAGGTGGGCAGATTGTGCGCGACATTACCGTCTGTCTTGATGCCAGGAGGAGAGGCTACAGCGGCGGAAGTGCCAGTTTCCAGTTGATACTGGTCAGCGGCAGACCGTTTACGTCACTGGCAGGCACTTCTGTGCTTTAACAGTTTTCTGTAGCTGACTTGAGCACACGGACCGAGCCTCTGACCACTGAGGAGGCCGATGTTTAACCACATGTAGAGATTGAAAAGTGCTGAAGGCTTATCTTCTACGTCACCTCTGCAGCTCATTCATTACAGTCAAATTTACAAAACAGATTTAGAAGAAGCTAACTTCTCTATCACAGCTGACTAAAGGTCACAAGGTTAATTTATTTGTCATATAGACGAATCCGGTGACCGCTTTGTGTGTTTCGCGATCTAGCGGCGCACCGTTACTGCGGCGGCAAGTCGTAGTGACTCTGTCTGCTAACCGTGTTAACTGGTGACTTTCAGCCGAAAGCATCCATGGTTGCTCGTAGTAACTTAGCCCCCAGTGCCTCAAGCCCACTAACATTAGCTACACTAGCTAAGCAGTGTTAACTTGGCTGACGTTACTTGTTTCACCATATCAGGCTAACGTTAGGCAGCTGAGGACTGCTCAGGTTCTTCCTGAACTCCGAGACATCGTTGTCAAAAGTAACGTTACATACAAAGTAAAGGTAAAAGTAGTAAATTGTACCCTTCTTAGGAGAGCTTGCATTCAAATGGGGCATATTAAAGGGAGATGCCCCAGCAGTAATGGTTACTTCCTTTATTTTCCCCGGATTCGTCTATACAACACAAAGTTATATATATACAACACAAAGTTGCACAATGAAATATAAGTTGTAAAGGCCACACATCTTGTACCAGAGTTCGACAGCTTCACACAAATCATCAATAACAGCCGCCTACAGTGTGTATAAATACTGAACAGTTAATATATATAAACTATCCATCAAACAAAACTTCCCCCTTTGAGGATTGGCCCGAGTCTGCTGCAGTCAGTAATGACAACAACATTTTAAATACTTTCAAAATCATGTTTATTAAATTTAGAAAACACCATTTTGTTAACAGTTTCATAGCAATAGCAGGAAAGAACTGAAACTGTAAGAGAGCAACGTAGATGGGGGCCTGGGCCAACCCCTGAGTTAAAAACCGGCTGTGTTTTGGAGCTCATTCGTCCCTACGCTTCTGCTTTCTGGAGTCCCCTGCATCTAACCTGGCATAGACTAGAAGAGAGAGTCAGTGCGGTAGTCAACATCTCAAGGTAGAACGCCTAAAGAAACGAGACATAAGAAAACTTTGTAGACATCAGGTAGAAAAGTTGATTTGCAAAGTCACTTTTCAAGTCAAGGTATTTCCTGCCAAAGTATACCGAGTATGCAACATTAACATGTAATTAGGTTGCCAAACCGTATCGGTACGTAGGTTTAATCACTTAGGGAAGGGTTTCTGCACAGCTTTAGGGGAGGTGGACTTGGGGATACTTGGGGATGCAGTCCGAAGAGGAAGTGCAAACAATGTCTATAAGGAGTGTTTGTTGAAGGGGCAGGGTGGGCGAGGGGTTACGGGGGTATGAGCGAAACAGGGCTCCCCCCCTTTACTCATCAAGGGGCGGAGAGGGGCGACTCTCTGGAGGGCGAGCCCGAGTGGTCCTCGGGGGGGAAAACTGTGAGTGTGCAGGCTCGGATCCCGCCCAGCGACTCGGGTAAGTCAAACACTTTGTGCCATTCGTCTTTCTCGGGGTCGTACTTCTGTACTATTTCCACCATGCAGCGATTGTTCCACGAGTAGCCGCCCACCACATAGATCTTATTCTCAAACACGGCCACGCCCACGTCGCTCTGGCCTCGCAACATGGCGGCGATAGGTGTCCACAAGTCGAGGGCGGGGGAGTAGTATTCGCAGCTCAGCACGTCGTCGTAGTCGCTGGTGCCCCGGAAGTGATTGCCCCCGATCACGTAAAGGCGGTCGCCCACTGTGCACATGCAGTGGAGGCCGCGCACTGTCGTCATGGGCGCTTTCTGAGTCCATTTATCTGCATCTGGGTCAAAGCACATCAGCTCCTTCTGAAAAGTGTCGTGAGTGATTCCCCCTGCAGGAAGAAAAAGAAGAGTGCAAATTAGCCTCCACAGTGATCATATGAGGGAGTAGAAACAGCTTAGACCCGTAGACCTGTCAATCAGACCGATCTGTGACTCATTCACCCGTGTCAACCTACATTTATTTATGTAGGCCATGTGGAGCACCAGCCACAACACTGGAGCATTTCTTTCCATAACATTATGAAGAACGAAAACCAGGTCGCACCCTTCCTCGATCCCCATCTCTCAAACCTTGACGCAAACTCAACAACCAACACACAGGGTGAGCTGCAATTTCGCAAACAAGAGTGACATCAATATTCTTTTCTAAAGCGCAAAATCATGCTGATGATGAGCGCTCGGTACAAAGAGGAACACCGTTACAAAACGCTCATGCACAAACGCACAAACAGACTGTAGACGGCAGGACACAAAAAGCTGAGGGAAAGTGGGGAGGAAAAAAACAAAAAAAAAACAGGACATGTCTACAGGGAAGGCTTAAAATAAAGAGGAACACAATCCCAGCATGCATTTGGGTGGAAGCCAGCCCACCCCTCCCCCCCTTAGGCAGAGTGACTAGGAGCAAATGCGGAGAAGATTTGCAGAGCATGCCGAATAGAGGCAGAATCCCTCTTTTGCTGCTGCCCAGTGATCGTGTGCTCGGTTTATTGTTGAGGCCTAAGCTGTCTATTCGGCTGCCATGACTCAGATCTGTGATGCTGCACCTCCTTAACTGATCAAACCCAAAGATAGCCCGACTATCCATTCTCTTTATCCAAGCAGTCCACGGGGCAGGGCTGCTATTAAAATCCTGACAGTGCTGGAGCCGACGTAAGGTCCTTATAATTCGTCTCAAGAGGCCCTGCTGCTATTCTGATTTAGTTCAAGGGCTTTGGCCTTTCCCTGATACAATGATATCTGATCAGCATCCCGCTATCCTAATGTCTAATTAGTGGCATTAGTGGGACACAGAGCGGACAAGGTTTAGCTAAATTGAGCCTATCAAAGCGAGACAGGCCAAAAGCTTTTGCCCCTTCCAGACTGGGTTATTGTTTGTAATATCTGCTACAGAAGTATAAAAGCATTTCCATGTTCAGCCACGTACTGTAGATATAAAACAGACGTACAGTCCCCTTGTAAAATCAGCGACCCGCTCGGTTGAATCAGTGCCGGCACACCCAAAGCGAGGATGGAGGATAGACACAGAGGTGAGGCAGGAAAAAGGAGATTCAGCATTTTCCAAAAATAACCCATAATGATAAAGAGTGTCCAGAGACTTGAGCTCTGGTATAAATTACACCTCATAACGATCTGTGCTTGTTTCTGAAAAAACACAAAATGTACAGTCAAATCCCTCAAGGACGCTCATCGTTCAAGACGAGCTACAGGATCGGTGTTTCTGTAGGATGGCTGGGAACTTATGGATCGACATTAACATACAGTAAACTCTGTATAGATTATGAATGCAACTCTTTGGTTCCTCTTTTCAGTTATGGTCCCCATCTACGTTTCTCCACTAACAGTAACCACAATGTTGAAATCATACTGTTCAATTCACAGGCTTTTAAAAAGGCATACTTCACCCCCAAGATGATCATTGGTATATCTGTTAGTCACCTTGTGTTACTTTGAATGCTTGAAGAAACATTTGTTTCTTTCGCATGCCTCCACGGTGAAATCCACATTTAACAACAGCAAAACTATATCAAAAACATCCGTTTATAAACGCTAATACTTATCTCATTACTCATCCGAACGAGTCGTTCTTTATATGCAAAGATGCATGTGTTTGGGAAGTAGTGAGCATACGACTTGATAAACGAGACTTGGATTATACTGAACGAGTTGTGTCAGAGTTTGTAAACGGATGTTTTGATGTAGTTTTGGTAACACTTCATTTTACAGGTCCGCAAATTTCATGGTAATTAGGTGATAATTAGCAAGTAACCTATTTGAAATTTCCTTGGAAATACAGCCAAATCAGCCCATTATTTACCTCAAAATGTATCAAAAATTACTTTATTATAAACATTATATTCAGCTATTTCCCAATATTTAATGCATATAATAATACATTTAATTTATTAGCAAATAGCTTCTTTGAAATTTCTTTAAAAAAATCCCTGAACCATGACATTAGCTACCAGGTTACATTTGTGTTGACAAGAAGTCGCACAATCAGAAGTGTCTTCTATTAGTTTTCCACCTCCAATGAAGAGCAGCGCACAGCCGCTTCTCAAGCCTAAGGGCCCTATTTTAACCATTATATGCTATTTCAGCATATAGTTATTAAATAATGTTTATAATAGTCATTTTTGATTCATTTTGAGGTAAATATTGGGGTAATTCGGCAGTAATTCCAAAGAAATTTCAAATAGGTTATTTGCTAATCATCACCTAATCACCATGAAATTTGCGGACCTGTAAATGAAGTGTTACCTAGTTTTCCAGTTGTTAAATGTGGCACTATTTATTACAATTCATCAAGATTTCTTCGTTCACCATGGAGACATACAATAAAAACAATGTTTTCTTCAAGAATTCAAGCTACCCCGGGGTGAGTATTGACATATAAATTGTTAATTTTGGGGGTGAATTATTCTTTTAGAGGCTGGAATATGAGATATTACAATCAAACAGATTTCTGCCGTGTTTAAAATCATTCCCTCATTCACTACTTCCTTTACAAACAGACACACATTTACTCTGTATAGTGAGTAGCAAATTGAAATTTCACTTCATCGTCATTGTGGGACATTACTCAGTCCCACAACGGTAGTTTTTACACCCATAAAATTCAAATCATTGCATTGTGGGACTTTTAGCAGAACTGATAGTGTACATGCCATGGAGAGAATTTGGACCTTTCAATAGAGTAAATATAGCAGACTACTGTACATAGTAAATAAGGTGTGATTTCAGACACAGTCTAAACCAATCCACACATTATTTGCAGAGCTGCAATTATGTCAATTCTACAGTAATTCAAAAAGGTTCAAGAGGGGAAAAGCTTGCAGACATTACAGATCACCCTTTTCTGCATAAAATAATCCAATTATGAACAACTGTTATGAGGCCGTTTCAACTAAGAATCAAACAACGACCACAACAAACCAGCTTTCTTTCAAATACAGTACATTAAAATGCCTAATGAGCTTAGTTTCCACACCAAGTCAGCATCTGAGACAGCCCTTACTCAGCTTGTGCATCACCCCCAGCGCTAATGAAATCATCTCTGCAAATCATTGTTAACTTTAAACCTAAAGTTAACAATCTCTAGCAAAGACCTAACCTTTTATATATGAAGCGTACACAGTGTACGCCCTGCAGCACAATTCAGGGCAAAAAAAGAAAAAAGGTCCCTTAAGATCGTTCATCTGGTTTACAAAGACAACCGGCTAATGACTGCAGGAGCAGCTCACACACCAGTCACATTATTAGCTTGTATCTTCTGCACCAAAGATCTGACAAAAGCTAGTCACATACTATGATGATGATAATGGCACGTTTAAAAAAAGAAATGTATATATAATATCACAATAACAAAACATGACTTCTTCCTCAGCTGACATGCAATGTTTAAATATTATTATTATTACACGGCTGTGTTGAATACTGGATTCTGATTGTCAATAACAGTGTTCTGCGGTCTGTAATGTCTCTATAACAGACCGTTGCTATGTATAACAGACCGTTGCTATGGGTGCAGCTCTGATGTCGGACTCTGGCGGACTGTTTTTGTGACAAAATATTGATTTCTTCAGTAAGCAGCCGTGTAATAAGCGGGATAATGTACAGCTAGCCGGTCATTGTTGTGAAAGAATCCCCTTCAGGGCGATGAGAGACCCAGCATCGCCCTGTCGGGGATTCTTTCACAACAATGCCCGGCTCGCTGTACATTATCCCTTACGTACTAGAGCTTGTCTAATGAAGCCACGCTGATATATCGGCCAAATCCGATATTAGCTTATTGCAAATACACATCGGTATCTGTGGATATGTTGGCCGATAAGAAACAAGAAATTGCATAACAAATGCCAAAGTAGGTTTGAGTTAATACATACATCATTTGTCCAGCAGAGAGCAAAGACAAGTTTTTCAACTGTAAAACATTTCTCTCAATATGCATCTTGGTCACAATTAAAAAAACATTAAATCTAAGGGACCCTAAAATATCGATATCAGTATGAAATAATATAAATATAATTAATCTCTCAGGTAAAACGGAGAACCAGAGGCAGCGTGGCTCTGTGCTGGTTCAGTACTCGTGTCTGAACTCTGCCGCACCACTTGAGCCGTGATGGTCTGTGGGCTGAGTGCATGTGTCAGGTTCATCCAGCTGACAGAATACCTTCAGACAGCGCAGCAGCACAGCCAGAGAATGTGACCTGATCCGCTGTGACAGACAGACACAGAACTGCACTTCAGCATGGGTCACCTTGCACAGCAAGACTGTAACCCCCCCCGAGACTGTGGGCGCTACAGTGGGCCCTCGGTGCAACAAAACTCCTCTAATGGGTAATGCTCTGTACCTTTTGCATTAAAAAAACACTACCATCCATTACAGACAGTTTTTATATGAGCTGATACGCATGTTTCTTTCTTGTGTCATAACCCACAGCTGTAGTCGCAAAACCACTTCACCAGCTTTATCCTGTAACGCGCAAATATTCACTTCACCCCCACATGTAGTATTAGCTGCTGCAGGTGCAGAGCATGACATTGTGTCATTGCTATTGAGCACATCACTGAGACATGAAACCAACACAAAAGGAATCCATTAGAATATCAAAAAGGGCGAGCAATAAATGTTATGTACTGCAGAGTACAGCCTGGGGCAAAAAAAGAATTGAAAAACAGCTGGTTAGCAGCAGATTAGCTCAGTCTGTGACCATTACGTTATTCATCATTTCACTCGAAAATGTGCCTTTCATCCTCGCTCCATGGTAATATTAGGCTTGCCAAATCCTGTGGTCCCGAATATGCCCCAGTTCTTTTGCATCCCACATGAAATACTAATTAAAAATGTTATTAAAGTTTGGCTTTTGTTTATATAAACAAGGACAGTCATCATATATGAAGCTAGTTATTAGTTTATGGCTTGTTACCAGTAAGTTAAGAGTTAGTTAATATGAAATTAAATTAGAAAACTTTTTTCACATGCGTGCACACAGTACCAACCCTCGCAGCACTTTAATGTATTATGCAAACTACATTTCTTAGGAAGCATGAGCAGTTGTGGGATTTACTATGTGGAACTGAAAAATAAATAAAAAGATGACTGGATATGGTCGGTAATGTGTTGCGTATACAACTACAGAATATTGACACAGATTTGCAGGAATAATGAGATCTGTGGATTATGAAATTAAATTTACTGGTTGTGTGAACAGTAATCGAAATCAGGGGGCGTATCTAATAAAACGGCCTGTATGCTGGTCAGCACCTTACAATGTAAGCTTAATACTGCGGCTAACAAGCTTTTCAATATTTTATTTTTATTTGCCTCCCGGCTGGCAAGTACAGCATGTGACTAGTGCAAAGATGTTAATGTATGTTAATTCACCAAGGCTGTAGAAGTCTATGCCCGATATCAATATGCTGTACAACCTCTTTAAATAGTTCATAGACTCATGAACGCAATGGTGGAAATTGTGTTACTTGTAATTGCTTCCCTACTCAAGCAGCTGATGTTTGTTCCTTTGGTGGAGTGTGTTCATGTAACTGACATTCAGGGTATGGATGCTTTTCCTTTTTATTTCCTTCCTCTATTTTGCTAAAAAACATATAGAAAACAAATCCAGCTGGAAATCTCCAGTGATGTTTATGAACCTTGTTTACGTTCATGTGTTGTAGAGCGATGCCGGTACCCACGGCCAGGAGGGATTAACACAGGCTCTTCTGTGTTACGCCTCCTACACAGGCTTCAGTCCTCTTACTTTGCTCCATCCTTCCCAATTTTTCCCTTCTGCCCCTCCCATCCCCTTCCTTTGTAGCACCACTCTGGATTAGTCACACTGAGAAACTAGGGCTCATCTCCATAATGCAGGATCTGTTTTCAATCCCGAGGAAGCGAGCGAGTATTTGAGGTGACACCTAAACGAGCAATCTCAGTGTCGACCCTCTGCCCTGAGCACCGAACCCTCGCAGACTTTAACTAACTTCGCCTGCGTGCTCGGCATAGATGAATCAAGTGAGTGAGGGAGGATTTGTAAAAGTCTGCAGGTATGAAAGACTCTTTTTATGTGATGTTCAAAAAGATACAAATACGTAGCACAAGGTCAGAAATCTTATTACTGACGCGTTTTACTGTTGTGACCCTACTCCCCCTGCAGCCCTCTAATGCGTGTGTCAATCACAGACTTAATCTAGTTTGAACATGTACAGAACGCACACACACAGCGCTCTCTTGATGACTCATGGCAATGCATGAGACTGTATATGCAGTCGAGTTTGGACGACATGTATTAGATCAGGGAACCACAGATTAGATTTGCATGTTATGAATTGTAATCAGCCGTTTGCTTCTCGGGGGGGAAAAAAAAACTAATTTGAAATCACAATATACTGAAATTCATTCTAATTATGACTTCAAGACATGAAATCTAAACACTCACACAACATTACATATGCCTCTTTATTAAACTTACTTACCTGAAATATACATATAACCACCATACACCGTCCCAGCGTGGCCGTAATGTGGTTCATTCATTTTGGCAACATATGTCCATTCATTTGTCCTCGGGTTGTAGCACTCCACAGTAGCTTGAGGAAAAAGACGGGGAAGAGAAGAACGTATTAGTAGAAAGTAGGTCAAGACACAACTAAGGAGGACAAACAGCAGCAAATGAGGCCTTGGAGGGGTCTCAGCGTGGGAGCTAAAACACGGATTTAAATACACAGTACACATCCCTACAACCCCACCAGCACTGAATGCACTGGCTGCACAGGAAACAGGGAGATTGTAAGATCCTTTATCTTAAGGCCTCTGAGGATGGTTCTACAAAATCTGTGAGAAACCGGAATAGGGACGCTGGGATCCGTGAGTGATGATCATAGGTGAGCGACCCCGTAACAAGCAACCAAGGTCCATCAACTTGTGGGCTCATTGTGTGATTGGGTGCAGAGCAAGTTGGACAACCAGCAGGAGTGATGAAGACCTAGGCATCAAGGGAGCTTCACCTCGGAGATGTAAGCTTCTTCGATGAAGTGTTATAATATAAGATTATAACAAGAGTGTGTGCTTTTTAGTGTACATTTTACCACAGCACCATGGGCCTTAGATCATTTCATATTAACTTCTTCTTATCTTCCACGCTGAGGAAAGTCTCATCTGCATATAACAGGATAAAGAGTTACTGTATTTTTGAAAACAGGGGTGACGATTAGGCTTGTCGCAGTAGTCAGTGTTACGCGCTGATCGGGCACACACCGATTACATTACATACCCACTGCCCCCACCGTGATTTAGCTTTTTTTTTTACAGAAATAAAACCCATTTAGTTAATTTTATCTGTCAGCGGCATGTTATGAATAGATAGTCGGACGACGGACGCTACAATTTGAACGCGAATGCATCTTAAGGAGTCTCAGCTCAGAGTAGCAGGTGTCATATTTCACACACGTGGGACGAGAGAGAGTTGACAGACCGAGAGATGGCGGGGATTTGGTGTCGAAGCGAAAAGAGTGGCGCCTATTTGGCAATATTTCAGATTCAAACCCAATGCTATGAGGGAACCACAACGTTAATAAGGCCCCGCAGCGAAAGCTGGACCGGAGAGGCCAGACACACAGCCACCCGACGTTAAAGATCAAAGTAAGCGCGCTACACATATTGAGCGTCATCTTTTCTTGTAAAATGTGTAAAAAGGTGTTGTCACATCTTTATTAACCGGAGGGAATATTTCCTCACATGACATGTAAAAAAATATCTTAGTTGTAGTTGGTGAACTGATTAACGGTGGTCAAAGACAAGAAGCGGTCTCAGCTGAACACCAAGGATAAAAAAAACACCTTTTAAAGGCTTTGGTTAAATCAATGACTTGAAAAAAATTATTAAAAAATATTCTGGTTCCAAAATAAAAGCAGTACGCTCAGGACCACAAAGCAGCGTGAGCCACCTGGGGAAATCTCAGCGGGGGAAATGAGCGAATACCTTGCTCTGCTTGCTCAACAACTATCATCAAAGTGACCTTGAGCAGTGCACAACATCCTGCAGCCGCTCAGTGGAGGGAGAACAGACATATTAGGAAACAATACTTTGTCGGACTCAAGAAGGAATGCATCATTATTAAAGATCTTTTAATAAACAAATGATAAATTAATGTTGCTGATTTACCTACAGAAGCTAATTTAAATTGAAAAATGGCTTCTTTGCTCTGCTGTCAGATTTTCCTATGATCAGCTGAAAAGGTCACATTCCTAATTAGCATGATTTTCTCTTCCTGTAAGCTGTTCACCAAAATAGGACACTGCGGGGGTCAAGCCATGGTAGCTGGTGACATCTGGTAATAATCACTATGCAGCATACTTCTCTGACCTAGAGCAGTGGTTCCCAACATATGGGGTCGGGACCCCCTAATGGGATCGAAAGTTACTGTAAATGATCTGTGCTGTGTTTGTCAATTATCATCAACAATTATTGAATAGTTGTCAAATGATCAT
Source organism: Sebastes fasciatus (assembly GCF_043250625.1). Classification (NCBI taxonomy): domain Eukaryota; kingdom Metazoa; phylum Chordata; class Actinopteri; order Perciformes; family Sebastidae; genus Sebastes; species Sebastes fasciatus. Next base: position 28,445,601 of record NC_133810.1, on the reverse strand, counting down.
GTGACATTTTTTCTATCAATGGTGTGACTAAGGTAAACAATGTTGTAATTAGCTTTTTAAAAGACCTATAAAAGGTCTTATAACAGGGTAAAACAGAGTGATTTGTCTGACAAGTATATATTAACTACCCCACCCCATATCTAAAGATATCATAGTCTCGACGTTGCTACGCTTTTCTTTTATAATCTGGGGATTTCAGACATTAACAATAAAGCCACGCCCGTATGACCAACCAAGAGTAAACACATATAATGCAGGGGCTGGGCACATCCAGGAAAACATCAAGGCTAAACCACACGCAGTGAAAGGGCAGTGGAACGTAAAGCAGAAAAAGGCAGTTGTGTAGACAGGCAGTGAACCGGGGCTGTGTTCTTTGGTCTAATTATAACCCAGAGAAGAGAAGAGTGCTCACACAGTGGCCTCTCCCTCTCTCCGCTGCAGTTACAGAGCTGAATTTAAGTATTGGGTGGCACCTCTCTGTGGTCCACAGTTACGGCTGCTGAGATTCCAGATTGGTTACGCAGCAACCGAACTACAATGAACAGATATAAATACATCACTTCATTGAAGTGCTTCAACTAGGAGGCTGAATTGGGAGTCCAAATGTCAAAATTATGTTTTAACTATGAAAAGCATCAGATTTCTGACTAAAGATGATTTGACACGACCCCTTTATAAATCAATGACAACTTTTCACTTAATCCTGTCTGCCAGTACGGTTAATCTCACTTCAATCCTACATATTCGTTGAGATTGTATCAGTAAAGTGTTCATTATTATGAATTATTATTCAGTAAAATATTCTGTGGATAAGCAAGAGGTCAACGAGTGGCACCGGAAATGAAAGTAGGCTGTCTGGCAGCAGCAGTAAACACTAAACACCGACGTACGTACCGCCAAACATTTCATTTGTGTACTGTAATTATTACTGTCGGTTACCTCCAAGTCAAAATCATATTCTGTCTCTCGGGGCGCCACTCTTTCCATGAGACCGTATTTTCTTTTAGCTTTTACAACGACTGAAATTGAACATTGAATGTCACAAAGGATTGTGCATGTGTTGAAATTAGAGGAGCTGTAGCCCTTTTTTTTTTTTTACATTCAAAGCTTCTACTGTTGTTTTTGAATGAAGTTTTGAATGTCTGTCGTCATATTTTATGACGTTGACACCCTGAAAAATGGAAAAATATGATTTTGTGTTATTGTGGTTATATAAATGTAATTTATGGTGCTGTTAGAGGCCAGTTTTTGACTGTAGTGAAAATGTTGCTTTTGAAAGGCTAAATGCCAACAAATATGGATTGAAGCAGAATATTTCATTAGATAAAAACATGCTGTGAATTTTGGAAATGATTAAATCAATTTTTTTTAATCAGTTTTGACTTTTGGACTGAGACACTGAAACGAGGACTGCGCTCTGCGGAGAGAGAGAGAGAGAGAGAGAGAAATGGTGGACTACCGCACGCAATGTTTCTGCAAGTCATTAATAATAATAATAATAATAATAATAATTTGAATATCAACGTTATGAATGTAGCTTCAAACTATTTGATACAGCCGTAGTTGAAGTGCTGTATTGGATTACAGTAGATTGTAAAGGTGTTCATGATAATGTGCACATCCTCTAAATTGTATTAAATTACACAGAGATTATGAACGCCACATGTTGAAACAGCAAATGATGTGTCGGCACAACACTTGATTACCAGTGTCAGTATGCTTGCAGCATTATTAAACTGCACACTTTCTCCTACTGCTCCTTGACATTTAAGTGTATAATCTCATACAACATTAATTAAAAGGCCTCTGTTGTTGCTTACAAGGACAGATAAAACAAACAAGCAGGGAAATAAACTCACCAAGCTCCCCGGCAGCGTTCCTTCCACCGACAGCGTAGAGGTGTCCCTTGAGTGCACTGAGGTGGAAGAAGGTACGCTTCTCATTAAGGCATGCCACCTGCATCCACTTGTTGTAGCGCGGGTCGTACCGAAACACGGTGTCCACTGCTGTCTTGCCTTTGGTGTCGTAGTTGCTTTGGCCACCCACCACGTAGAGAAAGTTGCCGATGACTGCGATGCCGTGTTGGTAGCGGGGTGCATCCATGGGTGCCAGCGCCTTCCACTCATGAGCCTTCTCATCAAAAAGACGCAGCTCCTTACTCACAACTAGCTGCTGGCGCAGAACACCACCCAGGGTGACCAGGTGGGCACTGTCTGAGCGGATGGCTGTCCGTTCTGACTGCATAACTGGCTGCATGTAGGGCATCATTTGGTAGTTGCTAGCCTCCAGGAGAAGGTTGACACAGGTGTTGTCCGTGCGCATAAAGTCCACTGTCTGCACGTGATTGATGAGTTCCTGCGGGTTCATGAGGGGAAAGCGGATGTTTTTCATGAGCTTTGGGGCAAAGTCCATACGACTGTCTTCGTAGCGTAACCAGCGGCAAGCAGCCTTGAACAGGTCCAACTCAGTGCAGTGTTTCAAGCTGTTGCTGGACAGTACAAAAGCCAACCGGTCAAATGGCAGCTTAACAAACTCTCCCGTGCCCAGCAGTGAGGGGAAGTTCTTCAGGATGAAGTTGTTGACATATTTGTCCACCTCTGTGAGGTTATACGTGTTGGCGATGCGCCCCACCTCGACACAGTTGTCAAGAGAAACCTGCAGGGAGATAAATCAGAATCTTGGATGGCCGCAACTAAGACTGACAAAACATCTCAGGATATGAATGACTGCATCTTCCCAACTTGTACAGAGAAACTCGCTTCCTTAGACAGAATGAATATATCAGTGATTTAACATAGAGTCTTCACCTGTAACACAGAATATCATATTTTCTATATATATCAAAATGAAATGTTTATACATACTGACTGCTGCTATTTTCTATTAGAGCATCTTTAACTGCTTTTATGTTACCTGGTGCCATTCTCACCAAGCAGAATGATCAAGTTAGTTATATAAGTGCTCTAAAAAGACACTCCCACAGGACTTACAGAGCAGTTTAGTCCTAAGTCCTAATATCAAGTTGTTTCAGCCAAAGGCAACACGTTCAACATGTTTACAACAGGCCAACACTAGAGGAAAGCTGTGTTCTGTGCAGTAATGTGCTGTTGTGCGTCTGCCTCCTTACCCCAGATATAAGAAAAACCTTGCAGAAGTCCAGCACAGGAAGGATTTGTAAGAAGCTGGCCGCCTCCAGTGTGTCTTGCAGATTCTCCATATTGAGTGACAACTTGGCCGTGTAGATAAAGTCAATGATCTTCTTCAGGCCTATTCGGTTAACTCCGTGAAGCTTGATGCACATTAAATCCTGTTCTTTCATTCCACCTGCACCGGGAGAGGGTGGAGGATAAGAAAAAGAAGATGCTCATACTTAATCTTATTTGACTGACGGGCCTGCGAGCAGCCGCATCTATTTGATTTTTTTTAAAGAACTTGAAGAATAAAGCTTGTATGACTAAGCAAAAATAAATTAAGCTGAAAAGAACGCATTGTTTCATTTAGATGCATTTGCCACTGCGTGTAAATGACAACGAAATGTTTTCAGTGTCAAAGGACTTATGTTCAGAGAAAGGATTGAAGGTCTTAGGGAGAATCCCATTGCTCAGCATCTGTGCTCACACAGCTCCCTTATCACTAATGAGCTATCGCACACTAAGTACAGTTTCCCCTTACTCACTACTTTAACAAGCTCTGCTTCTGTTCTCATTGCAGAAATGATCTTGCAGATATTCTTCATCTTTATCATATACTTTAAATGCCAAATCTCCAAAGTTACTTCCACTACTGTCGCAATATGAGATCCAAAGTAACTCTGCCGAGTAAGTAAATTCCCTTTCATTGCTCATTATATACAATGGAATGCAAATCACAAGGGTGCAAAATTACTAATCAAGTTTTTCTGTTTAATTACCTTTTTGCATACAAAAAAATGTTTGTAAAAATGCACCTCATGTTTAGATAAGTCAGTTTGTCTGCTATTCCTGAAAATACCCATCATGCACTGTACAGTATATATATTTAAATGTACTCATAGTTCTCTACACACAGTGCGCCGAAGAGATGAGACAAGCTATTAAGTCACATTTATAATCACTTAGTACAAAGGACCATGAACATGAATGCATAACAATGAGCAGGTTGGCTATACAACATGGAAACTGTTATGAATATACACACTATACCAGAGGGATGTGGGCACAAGGTCAATTTGAGTAATTCCTCGGGAGGCAAAATGACAGTGGCAGCACTGCGACTGTGTTAAAGCATGCAAATGTTCATGAATAAAAAATGCTTCACCGGAGGATACAGTGCAGGAGCGAAGAAGATATAAAGCAATCCAATGCATGCGCCATAGCAACAAGGAGCCACAGAAATCAGCGGAACTGGTACCGGTAAAATGGCTAACCCCCCTATTGAGCAGATGTTCTGGTTCACACTCACCTGTGAACATGGCTTTGAAATAGTCGGAGGAAGAGGCCATCATGGCGCGGTGTACAGGGAAAGCTTCATCGCCGTCCCCAGCCACCAGTGTGACGTCACATAGTAAACCCTCTATCCTCAGCTGGTCAAATCCCTAAGAGAAGAGGAGAAAGGTGAGGGATGAGTGTAACTGAGCCAAGCTTCGGGTACCTGGACTATGCAGTGGTTTTATTCCAGAAAAGTTGACCACGGCATGTCAGGTGGGAGCTCATGGACCCGAAATGGTTTGTGACGTCCCTCTGGTCTACTTTAGGCGACTGGCTGATTGTGGCCTGCTTGTTTTCTTGACTGTCTTTCACGCAACTGGTTCAGAATCATATGTTTGTAGCTACAGTATATTATCCCCTTGTAGGCATTGCAACACAGTGGGGACTTAGGGACTGTACCAACTTGCGGCGAGTCACGGACACACCGAGACTCACTCGTGCCGGAGTGACGTGTAACACAACAGCGTCGACATCTATGTGCGATGTAGTCCCGCCAAGCTGGCTATCTCTTTTATACAGACTGTGTCTCAATTCAGCGGCCGATACAATCGCCATTTTCCTTTAGAACTAGTCAAATGACCCTGGCAAACAGTTCAATGTCATTAGCTGCAGTACATCAGACTTTGGCTACACAGATCAATTCACTGCTTTATTAGTCTCTTCAGGGAAATTGTTGATATTTAAAACAAATAATCCCATCCTTATCCTTTAATCAGTGACTTGAAAGGCTGCGCTGTTAATCTACATGATGTAGCCTTTGGAGAGTCATATTTTGCATCCACTGTTTAATCGCTTGGCTGCTGCTGCTGCGTACCTGAGGCTGTCTACCGTCCACACATGGGGTCTGAGGTTTCTTTCCTCAAACATACTCACTTATCTGCACACCTGATTTTACTGACTACAACATCTTTTGCATTAAATGAAAAATTGTTAAGTTAAACACATCTTTCATCTCCATCCCATTATTTGCCATAGCTTACGCGCCAGTCATAACAGGGAGCACTAATAGCATCCAAGCAAGAAGACATATATTTAACATATTACAACAACTCAATAAACTACTATAATAATGAGTTGTCGGTGGGGTGCTTCAAATGCACCAGCTCACTGAGACTAAGTGAGTGTGCTAACTAATTGTGGCTACAGGGCGTAAGATCAGATGGCCCAGAAAGATCATTATCATTCTCTTACTGTGCTCTGACACCAAGAGATTAATGTGCAACAAAAGCAGCCAACACGACAGCCGTTCATTTTCAACAGAGAGCCGGTGACGAAGGGCAGCCATTGCTGTGACAGCAGTAAACCAGCACCGTCTACAACAACTTGATGTTGAACTCAACTTTATGCAAATTGGTGACATGCTGAAGCAACCACTGAGTGCAGATTGGAAACTCTGTAATGCAGCATGTTGCTATGCAAGATGAAATCCATAACTTCCTTTAAAAGAATTTTTTCCTGAATAATTCATGATGCCGATTTTCCCATCTATTTTATATATATTACAGAATGCACAATTTTTAATCGATTATCAACTTTTCCACTTTCTGCTTCTCCTTTATGGTGTAATTTTGATAGATTATTCAGTTCTCTGCTACATGGGAGGAAGCTTTTTGTGAGCATGGTTAACATTAAAAGATACACGAGTTTGTGTTCTTTATCAATATGATGCTTTGTGCTTTAACTGTTAAATGACTGCTGCAAATACACATATTTTAGGAAGAAAGTAGGTCACTTCCAGAATTTAAAATCAAAAGAAATTAAAAGAATTATTTTCTGTTACATTCTCGATCAGCAGTGTTTCATAATATTCTTGTTGTGCTCATTCTTCATATCAAATTACACAGAAACCAAATCCCAAATGCCTTTGGTTAATCATTGGGATATTGTCTAAGCTATTAAATTTTATCCTGTAATTCATGCCGTGAGCTCTTAAATGTATTTTGCAAATCAACCAGTTTGTAGTCTTGTGGTAGGTGTAGATTAACTTGGATAGGGATTTATCTCATTACAAAAGTGGTGGTAAGAAATCTGAATCACTGCCTCACCAGCCTGCAATCGGTACAATGCCATGGACTGTGCTATATAGCCTACACTGCTCGTAGGAGCTCTGAAGGAACAATAAGGAAAAGTGGAAACATTAGACCATGATATTTGACTTAACATTCAGAACTTCATGAGACGTTGTCGCTACGTGTCCGAACTCTCACCTGAAGAACCACTGAGCTGTGTGTGTTGCTTGTGAAGAATCGAGTGTTTCCAGTCTTTGATGCCTGAAGGTGAGCAGAGATGCCCATATCACCATAGCCCAGAGCAACTTTCATGTGAGCGTCGTCGTCCTCCACGAGGGATCTATTAGGGAAAAAGGAGACAAGTTTTAACTTCAAAAAGGGGTAGCAAAACGCGTGTTTCCATCTAATTTTAGCTTATGGAAAGTAGGACAGGGAAGTTTTCAAAGTGACACTACTTAAGGACATATTGGGTGGTGGTAGCCTAATTGTTAGACAAATGTTCACCTAAAAGTTACAGATCTGCAAGCCTGGAGCAGCTAGAAACATTGTGGCAGAGGGAGTGAACAAGGCACGCTCCATAATTCCCAAAGTGCCTTTGGGTGAGAAACTGAACTCCCGCTCTACGAAGGACATTCACTGGTTTTAAATAGGATAAGCTACGAGTGTAAGCAATTCCCTGAGATATCTGTATTATCTTGGAAACAGGAGCTCGGGATGGATTAGATAACAGGAGCTGTAAAACATTTTTCTCCAGTAAAATGATCATGATATGTAGGTTTTAAAATGTGACATACCCAAGGCACAAAACTACAGTAAGTGCTTTATATCAACAGTTATGTTGTGCCAATATGCATGTGAATGCAAACAAAGTCTAAGCTGATAGTGTATAAATACACAAACTTTAACTTCTAAAACCATAAAAATGTGTTGTGAAATCCTGACAGTAACGTTTTATTTAGAGCCACTAGGATCCAACTGAATTCCTCAGATGTACAGATGGATTACACACCGCCAGCGGGGGGCTGGGATGGTCGGTCAGTCCGTCCATTCAACAACAAGATATGGGAAAAAGGCGGTATTTAAATGCAGCCATTTTACCACTTGTATACAATAAATATCAAATTCTAAAAAGCAATTTTCAAAAAAGAAGAAGAAATGAACACATTCATGCTCCTTAGATGATGAACCATTGTCCATCAGCTTCCATCTAGTGACACCCTCAGGCCAAAATGTCAACTTTAAACATAAGATGTATCTCATAAATGTAATAGGTATATTATCATAACATTGGCATGAGCCATTACAATTTGAATGACCTTTCCTCTTGCACCATACCCAGGACCAGCTTTGCTCGATCCAACTCATCTGTATTGCAGGTGATAATGAACATTGTGGCCTTGAGGACCACCAGCAAGGATTTAGGCACCAAGACAAACGCCAAAAATATCATTACACCAACGTATTTGCAAAAATAAAGTAAGAAGGTGAAATGGATATTTTCACAGTGCATTAAAACTAAAATAATTGTGGAGGCTCATTGATAAACAGACCACAATGCCGTCTCTTTACATGTAGCGGTGCTCAGTGTTTTGACTAAAGCAGGACACCGATGGGTGTGGAAGCTTGCTCCTTCAATAAACCAAACGGCTATGTGATGCATCATCTCTCGGAGTTAAATGAGGACATGAAATGAAATTAAACTATTCTGAAATGGGCTGCAGAGCATTGAAAAGATCATTAGTTTTCAGAAAAGCTGTGACTAAAATACACAAAACGTTATTTCTCAGTTTTCAGCAATCAGAAAAACAACAACTTAGAAGGCAAAACACCGCTAATGATGATTGAAGTTAAAGAAAGTTTGGTTTCAAAATGTGTAATTGATTTATAATGCAGGGATTCGTCACTATAAACAGAACTGTCTTTAACAGCCTTTTTACTAAAGGAAAAAATTCTGCTCTGTGAGAACGTGATATTAGCATTTCTCCTCTGTATAGTCCAATTCGTATGATATTCCTGTGCTCCAGGGCAGTCTGACTAAAATGTAACGTGAAGTCCTTAACTGCTCCGCAGAGAGAGTGAACGTGGAGAGCAAATGACTCAGAGCCCCGAGGAGAATACTCTCGGGACACGGGTACATTTTGCGCTGACAAACTAACAATAGAGAATGAAGCTCATTTGGTTAAAGAAAGTCATAACAGTCTGTGGATCAACAAAATCAGTCAAGCATTTGTCATCTGCTATCAAACAGCGTGACTGTCTCTAAAGGTTATATCATAAGCAAACAATGTTGATTGTTCTGCTTTGACTTTGATGCAAAGCAACTGTGAACGTCATTTTAAAAAATTGCTGACGCTATAAAAAACACACATCTGTGTCCAAAATGTCATCACTTTATCATTCAATTCTTGAGTTATGGTCAAAAACATGTTTTGTGAAGTCAGTGTGACCTTTGATCACCGCATTCTAATCAGTTCATCCTTGAGACGCAGTGGATGTTTGTGCCAAATTTGAAGAAATTCCCTCAATGAGTTCTTGAGATATCACAAGAACGCGAAGGACGGACAACTCGCAAACCTCTCGCCGGCGTGGAGGCATAAAAACTGCTGGCCTTGGTGATAAGAATAGTATTTGTTAAACAAATATTTCTATAAAAGAAGGAGTAGTTGAGTTGAGGCAGGTCGGTATTTTTTAAGTAAGATGGAGATATTAATGTAGCACTAAAAGGAACTTGAGCTTGAGGACTTGTGACTGATAATAACAGGGGTGGTTTGCGTAAAGAAAAAAAGAAATGTGCCTTAAAGGGATAGTTTAGGTGTTTTGAAGTGGGGTTGTATGAGGTACTTATCCATAGTAGGTGTATTACTTAGAATAGATGACAGTCAGCGTGCCCCCAGTTTGGAGAAACAGGCAAGAGTACCGACACCAGAGCAAAGCAATACAGTGCTGTGGACGGGGACGGCAGAAAAACGTATTCTTAGACACCTAAGAGAAAGGCTCACCTAAAAATTTTTATATCCGTTTAAGTATACGCTATATTTAGAATACTTTCTAACAACAAACTGAACTGAAAGTGAAAGTTTTTTGTCATCTGAGCCTGCTGGCTTTGGAGAGAGCATAGATGAGTTTCACTTTCAGTTCCCCATCGTAAAGGAGAATAAAGGGGTGTCTGACGGCAAGATAAAGAGGTGAACATATTGTAAATGTAGTATCCACTTAAATGGATATTGATTTTTTTAGGTGAGCCTTTCTTTGTGTGGCTAAAATATGCTTTTCTGTCGTCCCCGTCCACAGCACTGTATTGCTTTGCTCCAGTGTCGGTACTGCTGTCCGTTTCTCCAAACCGTCATCTACTGCAGGTTATACACTGACTATGGATAAGAACCTCATACAACCCCCAAACTATCACTTTAACCTGCTCAGTTTGTAGTAAGAGGTGACGCACAGACAGACGGGCTACACAACACAGTGGCCCACAAAAGATCTGCGTGTCACAAACTGAATGAAAACTGAGCTTAAAATATTACATCTATTCTCCGTGCAATATAAAGAGATAACTGAATAGTCACCAAATGTGGCATGTGAGACTTAAAAGCCGCTCATTTTCAGATGAAGATTGGCCTGGTTTTGATAAAATATTCTTTTACAAAAATGTCTGGCTCAGCATAACAGTAAATGTGTGTCTTCAAACAGGCCCATGAGCAGGCAGTGCTTGTCAGATGTAGAAGACTAATGGTTTTTGGGTGGACTATTTATATAATGAAGCAATTCTAAAGTCCTTGTGTGGATGAACACTTGAGTTTTTTTTTTTTGTGGTTAGAGTGGTTTTATCATTTGTAAGTAAAAGTCCCCTGTGCTTTGAGAGGACGTTATTCAACATAAATAAAACATAGCTTTTTAGATGCTAGAAGAAAAATGTTTGAAATTCATTTGTTTGTTAATGCGACGGATTTAGGCTGACAATCTGATATGCAAAACTTATTTTACTTCAACTGAAACAATCATCTCTTTCTTCCTCAGTCCTAATGATGGTGACACTAAAATAGGACACATTTAATATTTGTTTCAGGTGCAGGAAGACATACATGCCAACAATAAAGAACTGAAGAATGCCCTCGATGATGAGAAGCCACCATAAAAATGTCACTTACTGTATCAGACTGAACTGCTAACCTTTCAATGCGACTCTACTTTAAGAGTAATCACATATATAATGTTATGTACATCTGTAATAGAAAGGTAGAGCAGTCTTTATGTAATTGTTAATGCTAAACTATAGACCTGTCAACACTGCTTTTGACAGGTCTACTTTTCATTCCTTTCACATGCAGTACATGAACTGAGGAACAGGTAGGAAGACCAATGAGGACACATCAACAACAGAAAAGCACAAAAACACTGAGATTTCTGCTACCACGAGAGATATAAGGAAACAACTATGATCAAAGCTACACATGCTTAAGTTCTACTGTATACAAATCTTGATTTTAAAATGACGATGAGAGGATGGGATCGGTAATAAGCTACATTTTACAAGGAGATGATCATGGACCACGTCTAGTAGGAATTTGTGAACACCACCACAAAACGCAACAGTGGTGACAATCACACTGACACAGAGCACAGGCAATGTACTGGCACATTTACCCCGTCAGGTGGTAAGTCGGACAGGCAGCGAGGAGAGAGTGGGTTGTCCAAACCACAAAGGAGTGTTGGTGGCTGCCGGAACGAAACAAAGACGACAACAGCTACAGCATCCCACATAAAAGTTCTGCTCTTCCCAAAGACACCAGAGAGAACCCGGAGACCGAGTCTCTAGCTGCATCTGTGGCGTGTTTGAAAATAATCATGACTAAAGCATTACTACAGCTCAGCACTGACCAATGCAAAAAATCATCTATTAAAACATCAGAGAATATTTCACAATTAGCCTGTCAAAATGCCTATTACTGATGCCAAGTATGGGTTTATTTAAGGTCTATCTGTATCACTCTTTAAAAATAATTACTTATAAAAATGACTGAAGAAGTTCAACCTTCAGATAAATTGATAAAAACTATTTTGTTCTAACATAATAAACTATTTAATACTTACTTTTGTGAGTTTAATGATTAAATGCCACTGTTTAATTCAATAGAAACTGTGATGCTGTCACAACAGAGATGTGTGTTATGTTTAAGTTTCTAAATTATTACTTTATACACAAGAGTTTGGAACATCAATGTGGTCTCTCGGCAGTATATCGCAGTACACTTTTAACAAAATGAGGATGAATTGAGTATAAAACCTCACATCAAACGATGGCGATGCAATATGATACATACTGCTTATCTCTTAGGGAGGATACCGTTGTGTCAGAAGCTTTCAATTAAATTAGGGGGAATTAAAATGATATATGATGAAGATAAAATCCCTTCATCTTTGGGTTTAATGAAAAAAAAAAAAACCTTGATCTTATGCGTATACATTATATCTTAGATTAATACTTGGCACATTCATAGTACCAACTAAATTAGAGAAGAACCATCACTTGGTATTATGGTACAGAAGAAAGCTTGGTTTTAAGGTTATAACTTAAACTAATTCTGGCAGATACATGGAAAAAAGCAAAACCTGTGATTAGTTCAGAGTGCAGCAATTTCTCATGTTTACACTTTAGACCATTTTGCTCTCACAGCCTCCTCCATTTTACCGCTTTTTCTTCTCACAACAAGCACCGGAAAATACATTAACTACAACGGAAAGGAGGAATAACAGGAACACTATGCTATTTTCAGGTCAGTGACACGTTGCATGAGCAGCAAAGCCGTTTTATTTTCACCTATTTAGATTCTGTGCAGGGAAAAAAAGAGAAAGAGAGGGTCGGAGGAAATATTAAGAAGCGGAGGAGGAAGTTGGAGGATTGAAAAAAAAAAAAGGAAGTAATGGAGAAACAAGGGTGGCCGTCTATCCAGTCCTTTCATGTCAGTGAAAAGCTTAAAAACATCCTTCCACCAGTGACAGTTCAGCAAGCTGAAGTCAACTAGGCTTTTTCCCCCTGAGATGACAGTGGAAGGGTCTTAAAAGATGAATAAGTATAGCTTTGCTGCCTCGTCATGCATTGATAGAAACGCCATTAATCTCATCTATTTCAGGTTCTGAACGTCTGAAAGACCAACGTCATGGTTCTGGAGCAAAATATCTAAGAACTTGCATGGTGGAAAATCATTTTACAACCTTGTTTAAGGATAGGTTCACAGTTTTTCAAAGTCTATCTTACACACAACTCATCTTTTCTGACAGGATCACCGTCTGCAGCAATGCATTTACAGTACTGCGATACCTGAGATGTGATGCATCATTGGTTAAAAGTTAGCAAGCTATACTAAATGTGAGGGAAGTCTAGTTTGAGTCAGTTCCTGGACCCTGCTTCAAAAGGAGTGCTTATTCACGTGGAGACAGGAAGAACAATCCCCCCCCAAAAAAAGCCAGAAATCCCATATAAAATGCATGCACTGCTAATGAAAAATTGATTGCAGCCCATTATTGTTGGACAATTTTTGCGTACTACTGCATTACACGGACATTTAAAAGTTTTAGTTGCTTACAGCTACCATGGACTAATGTGACATATTGTTTTAACGGGGACACAGGAAGAGCCTGAGAGCAAAAAAGGACAATGCAGTGGAATTGGCAGAGCAGCAAGAAATATTTCATATCAAAGGATATCGCTGCCTCATTGACGAAAAGATCTCAAGACTCCTACGGTCTGGCTAAACACTCAAGCAGCTGAATCTGAACCACTCACACAGAGAGAAGAAAGGCATGAGAAAAGGTGACAAGTTGCATGGAAACCCTCTGAAGTGATGTGAGTGGAGTCCTAGCAAACAGAGCGATGACAGTCAGACAACTAAACTAAAGAGACCTCTCAATCAATAAGCACAGCAGTGCAATAAAACAACATGTTGAACAGCTTCTTATGACGCAGTAGTACTGTTTTTAGAAAAGCAGAAAATAAAAACCCCTATATAATATAAAGCAATCCGATACAATGGTCCATAAAGCTTGGTGGTAAATTGACTTTTATAGTTATAAAATAAGAGGAAATTTTAGAAACACCTACAAATATAATACAACAAATGGTGCCTTCATATGGGGTCGTGTTTACCGTGTTCACAAGAAGAGTCCATATGAATGAATACGACAAGAGGGGGTCTTGTCGTATTCACGACCTCGTAAGTAAGTTTGTGAAAGCTTCACGAGTTGTGACTTTTTTTTTTGACGTTGTCAGAAATGGCGATAGAAGTTAATTTTTCGGTGCATAATAAGTGAATATATTGCAATTTTAATCGTATTGTTATAATATGTTTGAGGCAAATGTTGATATTCCCAACAGCCTCATCTTTTTCCTCTGTCATTATGCCTTTGCATTTTCTGCATTATGTTACCCACTTCCTAAATTGTTAGCCTCTGTGGCTTCTAGACGCCGTCAGTAACGTTAATATTGCCGTTTCTAAGCAGCGGTGTTCTCATGAATTAACCACTTGAGCGTATATTGGGTACTCAACTTCCCGTGTTGTAAATACAAGCTCGCGAGTTTCATTTGAAAGCACCACAAGACCACAGCCTCAGAAATTACTATAGCAACGACACTGCAGCACCAACGACAGTGCTGGGGCTCAAACTGATGCCCTATTTGCAAATGTACAGTACAGTACAGTGTCACCCGGATTTCTAATACGGCAGAGGTTGTGTGTGGATGTCACACTCACACGTACAGCGAGAAGAGACTAGCCACATGGGTTCTATCATACAAATTAAATTCCGCAGTTGCTTCTCCACCTTTTCTGCAGCAGCAACACCTTTTTTTTCCCACTTAGCTCAACTGAAAAATTAACAACCGAGAGGAAAAAAATGAGAAATTCTCTTCAACATTTCAGAGAATCGGGTGCAGCTCTTGTTTCCCTTTCCTCTCCACCACCACCACCACCACCACACAACGAGAAGCGGTAGGGCAGAGAAAAGGAGGTAGTTGCGCGGCCTTAAAATTCTTCTCTCATACAGTTTTCTATTCCATCAAACAGACTCTGGTGCATCTAAAAACGTGACGGCAGGTCTGGTGGATGGATTGCAATATGAAAACGTTCATCATCATAATAAATTAATACAGCCATTTTTAAAATGAGCAATGATCTACTCCATTTATCTTTTTCGTCCATTAATAGAGTTCCAGTAAAAAGGAAGCGATCACTTACCGGACTGTTTCAAACATCTGTGTTCCATGTGTCTGACAAATGTTGTTTGCTCTGCCCGTCATGGTGGAAATTGGCACTTCCCTAATTAATACTCTGGCTTAACCGACTGAATGGATGGTTGCAATGAATGTACTATTCACAGACCCTTTTAAAATGTTGGAAATCACATATGGAATTCTGATTTAAAAATAGATTAGCATGGAAAAGGCCAGCTTTAATTGAACTGGTTGGTTATTTTAAGTAGAGTAAAAACAGGAGCTCCAGTATTTGAGAGGTGTCTTGGTGAGCTTCAGTAAAAGTACAATGAAAATCTGCGAAACGGTAAACACAACATGTGAAAACAACCCCCAGGGTGTCACAAAGTCTCTGCTGACAGATATGTGTGTCTGTGATTATGTTGTTGCATTATGTTAAGCATTAAGTCCACCGTTATTTACAAAGTATTTGCAGCTCACTCTGTCCAGGAAAAACTATCCACGCTCTCCAGATAATTGCTCCAATCTTGCTAATAATCTCAGCAGCCTGTACGCCATAATGAGTCAGTAATTACACTTAATAATCAAAGAGCACTTTAAGGTCAAGGTTTTTGCATCAAAAACAGGCTGGGGGAATTTATGAGCACCTAATTTTACATTTCAAAAACACAATTTCAAGCTGCACCACAAGTGGTTAAGCCAAACAAGCTTCATAACGTGTTTGCGTGTGGGTGGAGCAGACGATCTGTCAACATGTACCGAATGATTAATCAACCTGAAAGATGCTGTATGAGGGAACAGACCCAGCTGAGCATGTGTAAACCAAAAAAGGACAACTACAGCCAAAATAAGACCAATTTGTGAAGAAAGCTTGCTTTACTTCTTTTTTGTTTTTGGAATAGCTACAAAATACGCTGAACTATACAGCCACTGCAGATATGTGGAATTATTCAGCATAGGCTAAGCAGAGGATGTGAACCCGAGGACTGAAACCAAAGACTAGACAAAAAGGCCGCAGATGTGTCAAAGCAATAGGGAATTAGTGGTGTCAGCATAATGTTGCCTGGACTCTAATAAGTAGAGAGGCATAGCTTTGCATACAAAGGGGCTTAATCTGTCACTATCTAAACAGGGATGCACGATTAATTGCAGATCCTTCCACGATCATACAGGTCAGCAATATTGAACTTCTTATATATTTTTAATTCCCCTGACCGTCCCGGTGTGGTGCACCTTCCATTGTGTGTGGGCCAATTACAAACCCTGAATTCACAATATGCAACTATCTAAGCAGAGCAAAAGGTACCGGAGAAGGAGCTTCAGCGGGAATGAGTGGAAGAAACCTTACACCTCGATGAAAAAGCAAAGCAAGTGTAAATGAAGTGTAAAAAGATGGAACTGGCAAAGAGTAAGGCAGCTCTGATCCAACCCGCTGATACTCCGGATTTGATAGGAGTTTTGGGAACCTCTGCTGCAGACTGTTTTTTCCAATCCAGTCTTTAAAAAGGTGCTAAATTTGATATTCAGAGCATTAATATAGCAGCAAACAACTTGCTACGTAAAGATATAGAGGAATAATGTCTACCTGAGCAGTGAATGAAGTCGCTCTCCCTCTGTGTGTGTTGTAATCCGAGCTTTTCTGTGTTTTGTTTACATAGCCAGGGCGGCCTCGCGTGCCTTTTTGTGCATGTTACCGCATGTGCGCATTCCCTACTGGCTGGCTAATGGCTGCACCTCTGCACTTTAAACCTGCAATAACAGATATTTTGGCCAAGGCACGCAGTAAGATTATTAATCAAGTTTCTGCGATGCATTAGGTTTCATTTTCTGTCAGATATAACGGCATCCAGTGACTGGTCAACCGTGTGGTGAAACTCTGCCCACTTCATCACAGTCCAGCTTTGAGTAGGCAAGTGTGTGTGTCTGTGTGTGTGTGTGTGTTTGTGATGAGCACAGACATGACAGTCTCACCTAACTGAACTCACTTGATGCTCTGCCAGCCAGACTGCCTGGCTGTGCCTCCCCTCTGGCCTTTCAATGAAAATAAATGATCCCAGTGTGGCTCTTGCATTTTGTACAAAATGGCCACGAGTCAGCAAGAACTTGACAAGAACGGCAAAGTAAATTAAAAGCGCCACCACCGTGCTCTAAAGTTTTTTCTAGCAACAGAGTGCATTTGTGACACCTAAAAATGGGCACACACAAAAAAACCAGTGGCAGGTGTTGCACTCAGGAAGGAGGGGACTTTATGAAAATTATAATATCTTGTTTCACATCACTGAGATCAGTGATTATCTATCCAGGCATTTAGAGAGCAGATTTTATCATATAATCATGACTTCATTTAAGAGCAGGCTGTTTCAGTATAGCCTCTTTTTAGCTGATGTGGCACACCAGCTGATTAAGACAACACATGTAAGTAGAAGACACAAGTAACCAACAATAGGTTCTGACAATAACACCGAAAGACACATATCCTATCTATTCAAATATGTATTGTAATAATGTGTGCTACTTCTGTAAGAATGTGCCGTTATCTATATGTTAATGTGTGAATATGTAGCTCTGTAGCTTTAGAGTACAATCATACAGTATGTTGGCTAAGAGCAGCATTGTAGTTTTAACATCTCTGCTGGCATATAATCCCTGACCGAGTCCAATTACCCTAATACATAAATCACATTCCGATATATCTGGTGAGACCCTCGAGTACATCTCCACTGTTTTATGTATTTTTAAACATAAAAAATGTCTTTCTTGTCAGACGATGTTCAAAGTCAAAGTCAATGAAAATCGTCCAGCACCGAAGCCAGCTCTCATTCAGTTTGATGTCAGCTGTCAAATCGACTTTGTTCCTATTATTTTAGAATGGATGAATTGATCGATCAAATTAATGCATGTTGGTAATGAAGTAGGTTTCGAAGAAGGTAAACTAATGGGCCATTTATATCAGAGACGACAAACATCATCTCGTGGCAGTAGCACAGGGGACTCAGCAGCAGCAGAAGGATGACAGACGCATCTACAAATATCTCTTAAACAGACTTTCAAAGCTTTTATTTTACATATAGCTGTACAATCTGTATGGAATTTAATCTGGTCACACTGTCTTCTTCACACTAGAAATATTTCTACCGACTAGGTGGCTTTGAGTTAAGCTATTATAGGAGCAGCCTGCCAGCGTGTTTAGAGAAGGTTGTATTTTTTCTTTCAAACAAAATATACATAAATCAGTGCAACCGAAGGACAGCGGCAGATAAATCACTTTTAGACTCTAATGTGCTGAAGCAAAATATGAAGGTCAAAATGTGCAATGTGTGATTCCATTTTTAGATTTTCTTTGAAGGATTTATGTTCTCCCATGTTGCCTTAATGCGATTGTTGACAAAGAGCGACAGGGAACATGGGGAGGAGGAGAAAGGGCTATGAAATGCGCTAAAGGTCTCTGACTGGAATCGAACAGGCTTTGCCGCAGTTGAGGTTGCTGGCTCACCATGACGCCTCCAAGAGATGATCACTTAAGACAGCAGTCACACATATTAAGTGCTTAGTACTGAACCGCTGTAAAATGAGGGCTGCCATTCATTTCAAGGACTTTTTTGTGAAATGAAAGATAAAAACCCAATGACGTTTTACCGAGCGGAATGATTGTTTCATGGGCCGTACCGGCAGTGAACCTTAACCATTCGTTGCTAGCATGACATCTGCACCGCAGGCAGCTCACCGGTCTATATATAGATTAGGGCGGTTTCAAAACAGACAAGCACATTGTGAAAACAAATCTTAATTCTTTATAGGCTACATCGTGTACGTCAGATAATCCAAAAACTCTCCCCTCCTGTGTCCTCCATCATTCTGCTGCTTTGGATATATATACACACACAAAGATTACCCGAGCAGCATACCAAGTTAAAAATGTCTCGAAAGCCAAACGGACAGAGGCACCACCACTCAAAGGGTCTATAAAGAGTGACTTCTCCCTGACCACAGAGTAACCTATAATTGGGGGACCTAATATCAGCCTGCCTAAAAACGCAGCTTATATTATACACGTTTCAAAATAGAAAGTGGTCTGGTGGGGCACGGCCACACTGGGCAGAGTAAGGTGGAGCCTCAAGGCTTGAATATGCTTCACACATGAAGACACGCAAGCGTCGTCCGCAGCCACTCTCATCCTTGGGAGAGTTGTCTTAGCTTTTCAAAAGACATGTCGACATGCTGGTGTTAAGATCTTGCTTTTGTACAATGTCAGGTGTTGAAAATAAAGTAAATAATGACGATGCATGTAGTCTCTGACTCAATCTTGATTGATGCTGTAGCAAGAAACACCAGCTCTCTCGGATAACATACAGCAGTAAAGTCACTTTTACTGCATTGACACTGCGTAATTTATGTTTTTAAAAAAGGTATAGTTTTAAAATAAACTGCTACCTAGAGAAAACAGATGATCTCTCAAGATTAAATATCCAAGAGATGTACTATTATTGACTACACCGCACAGAAATGTACAACACATGGCAGCTCTATGACTAAATATAGAAATATCAAAATTATATAACAAGTATACAACAGTTCCTGTGTTGCTACTACAGGGTATTTACATAAGTGATAAACAGCTAGAACTGCAGAAAACAACATATCCCCAAAAGGTCCATGACAATCAAAAATATTCATCAGTAAGAAATAAATTTTTTGCTTCTATGGTCCGTCATCTATGGTGTTACCTCGTGATGCTTTATTTTGAAGGAGATTTATTAAACACCAAGAACCCAAACAAATGAAGCGCAGTCAAAATATCTGCAGACTGGAATTTTTCAAATGTCCATGGGCAAGATGGAGATTTACATAGAAATGTCAGCCCACTGTTCCACTAAGTTATGTACTAAAAACTAAAAGACCCTTTGATACAGTGTTAGCAGTGAATAACTGGAAGGCTGCTTGTGTGATCTACAGACTGTCTGGATAAGTGTGGGTGGGGAAGTGAAAAAACAGTGCTTACCCCTCAATTCCTACAACCACTAAGGTGCCCTTGAGCAAGGCAATCAACCCCCAACTGCTCCTGTGGAGCTGCTCGATGTCGTACTGGACAGCTTCCAGGTGTGAATGTGTGTAGCAGGGTGTTCCAGCTAAACTACCCTGGTTAGATAAAGATTAAAACCAAAATTACAAAATCAATAGTGAAGCATTCATCATGTAATGTTGTAAAGAGCTTACAAAGTGACTTCCTTTAGGTTACCTTGGAAGGTAGAGTGAGGGCCATATGGCAAATGTACATATTTAGTACCTTTAGTATTAGCCATGTTGCAGATATCAGCTGTTTCACTGAGGTGAGAGCAGAGATTTCTCTTGCTATGATTCAGTAATGTTTAAAATAAACTAGCAACATTAAGCTCTTAAGCTCATCAGTAAAGCTGCATGATAACTGGAGACTGCATGAATCCAATTTTGTAAAAAATCCATCCAAGTAAGCCTATGAAATTACCTTAAACTATCAGCTAGCCTAGCTTGCCAAGAAAACTGTGTTCAAGATTTTGGTTCTCACTCTCTGTAGGCCAAAGCCATGTTACAAAAGTCAAACAAGACACTTGTCCATTACAGCAGGGCTCAGGAAAAGGGATAAAGGGATAAAGGGAGAGGATGGCGAGAGGCACTTCCATCCTACCCTTCCCCCCCTCCTGAACAGTAGCAGATGACAATAGCTTCTAAACCAGGGCACGCCAGACATCCTGACAAAGGCAGGCTCCTCCCAAGCTGCTGAGTCCCTGTTCCCAAATAACCATAGCCACAGGGAGAGGGCAAGAGTCGGGGATGTGGCGCTTGCCATGTCCAGACTAGCGGCAAAATGAGTCCTTCTACCCGAGAGCAAAGCATTCTGCCAACGAACCATAAAATGCATGCTGGACAAGGCGAACCTCCTGACACACTACGAGGCTCAAATGCATTCAGCCTAATTAGGGCTGCAACAAAAAAAAAATAATGGTGTCACAATATATTTACAAAAAAAAAAATCTAAATCAAAAACTGAGAAACAAACAAATCCATCTCCACATATATTAGCACAGGGGCATAATGAGAATGCTATTTAGCTCTTACTCACATGTAGGCAGGCGAAAGGGGTGAGGACCTGGATGTCTTAAGAACTGGCACTGGGAATTTCCAGCTGACAGGAGAACCGCTTTTCCATTTTAACGGCATGTTGTTGTCACCAGAATGGTGCTACAGCAATACCAACAGCAAAGACCATTTCCATGAAAAGGTTTCCAATGCAGTCTTCCATCCCACTCTGCCCACACCATTCAAGGGGGAGGGAGAGCAACAGCAGCAGCAGCAGCTACAGAAATACACTGGCAGAGGCAGTGCAGGCTACAGTCAGGGTTGTGACTTTAGCGGCAGCACTGAGAAGCCAATAGATTGCATCCACCACGACTGCTTGCCCTGCTGCATTCACGGTTGTCTTGTGGTAGGAGGGGGGAGAAGCCCAGCCTTCCCATCACCCTTTCAGGTTTTGTGAATATCTCAGTAGCTGAGCAACAGTGCCACCTTGTTAAAGGAGTTGTGATTACAGTTCTGGACTTGCTATGGAAAGTATTGGAAGGGACATAAAGGAGTAGGAGAAAGAGAAAACACTATGATGACATTTGTGCTATTCAATTTGAAAAATGTGCCATCGTCTAAGATTTAACATGTGATTTTGTGTCAATTTTATCTAATTCAAGGAAATAACATACAATTAAAATCTACAAGATACAACTGGAAGTCTTCAACTATCCTATGATATTCTCTATGTGTTGAAGTGTGGGTTTTAAGTTTAACAATTATGTTTCAGAAAACAATAGGAGCATTATTGACATACATAAGCTTGGGTCAAAAATCATTCCTATACAAATGCTGTTTAAATAATTTGCTTATAGTAATCAAGTAGTCCGCTTACAGTGTTCATTTTGGGTCTTTTTCATAAAACCTTTTTAAAACTACAGTAATTCTATATTGTTTTACTTTACTTCCATGATACTTTGCCAATTAGATGGTAATCTGCATGAGAAATAAAGAAAAATCATCATCCGTTTATAGTGATCAATTTGACCCGGACAGACAGAATAAGAGGTTTCCACTGTAATATTTTTCTATTGGATGTAGTAGTGAATTGCCACAGAGTTAAAATATGTATTATCTTAATATCTTTTCACCATATGTCTTGTCACCATGATGCTATTCCAAGTTTTAAAGACTTGGAGAGCCACCAAAGGCGAATTAAGTGATAATTCTGAAAACATGCTCACAAACTCCTCTACTTAAAATATAGGCTTATTCACATATCATTTTTGGACACGGCTGTGTTTTGTGCTTGGGCTAAACAAAACAGACATTGGGATAAATAAGCATTAATCTGCAGCATTCATGGGTGGAGCCAGCAATAGCACAATCGATTAGACACCTTAAAAACGTCATGACTATTGCAAACTGCTAGAAAGTGCCAATACTAATTTCACAAACTCCACGGGTTTAAGATACGCAATTCATTTTTATAGAACTAAATTGTCAGTTATCGATACACAGTAAAATATGCCAAAAGGTGAGTGAGCGTTGGAAGACCAGTATTCTTGTTAAATTATGTTTTGACCTATCACCAGGCCCTGCAGGTGACCTGCACGCTCACCTATGCAAAGAGCAGATACTCGGCGGCTTGACCCGGCCTCTAGTCTACACTGGATCTGCTGAAGCTAAACTACAGTATCTGGCCCAGTGAGGCTTGGTGTGAATGCCACGGCCCACCACACCACTGTATATCTGGTTCCACTAGATTTTCCAATTAGCACTAGTTAGCAACCCCTCTGGTATGAGAAGCTTTTCCTAAATTAAGCAACAAAGCTCCATGGCCAGACGCGAACAGGGGATGTTGCGCCTCACGGTCGGGTTATGCTGGAAAAGAACAAGTTCATATGAGTATCATGTCGCCTTAACCCCAAAGCCACCAGGATGCCCATCAACTCTCCACCTAAAGCTCCTTGTGTAAAAATCAGTGTAAACAAGACTCAGTTAAAACCGAGTATATGTGTGGACCGTGTGCGGTCAGTCTGAATTTGTAGCTAAATTGTTATACAAACAGTCAGTGGTCATGTCTATAATTATAAATCCAGCGGGACATGTCCACTAAGGTCCAGCAAGGACACAAGAGGACGCGCTGCTCCGCTCAACTGGCCATTCAAGTGGTGACGTATCCTATCGTGGAATGACTGTGCTTGGTCCCTGGTTTTCTGCTTGCCATTTCAAACAGGAAACATGGTGGCCTGCTTGTAAACTTTCTGTTATTCTGTCTAAACAATCCACCAAAATCTACTTCTGAAAACATTTTAAGCGAGAAATAGGCTATGCCTGTGCTGAATCTCGTTTCACTTTAGAACTAAGGTCCAAGTTTCGTGAACCGGACACAACGGCCAATGAGGAAACTCCAACACTCGGCCGACCAATCGTGTAACTTCATCACTCACTCACTCACTCACTCAGTGACAGACTTTTGCGTTTGTAGGGCTGGCCCTCTGTGGTCCAGCCAAAAAATGAAAGAGGGTTTTAGCAGATGAGGGCGCAACGCTGTACCTAATGTGGGAACCAGAAAAAGGAGGAAAAAAAATTCATATCTCACTGAAAACAGAAGTCGTCACGCCTATCGTCTCGCCCCACTTTTACCAAATCAATTAGATTTGTTGGATTATTGTGCAAAAGATTAAGAAACAGCAACTGCTGATGCAATTCATAATAAATAATAAAACATACACAGTCATCTTAGGTAAAAGTGAAGCTTTAAACTATATAAAAGCACCTAGCAACCGGTATCTGAGAGATACATTCTGGTTTAACTATCTCAATCAAGGGTACCTTGACCTCTTATTGGCGAGGGACACACGGACAAAACACAATCAGGAGTACATATACCAAAACAAAATTCAAGAAAACGGCATAGATAAAGAATGGCGGCCCACTGTAGTTCAAAGTAAAAGTCCTCTTCTTCCATATTAACGTCAATCAACGTTTAAATCACCAGCAGATTGTTCCACCTGCAAGTGGTCAAGATGGCACTGCTACCAGCTATTACACAAAAGGTTTCGTGGGAGGTGTTGAGGTGGGAGCACAAGTTGCTTCCACCTGCAGCTCCATTCTCATAACAACCTTATCATTACACCTTCAGGGTTACACCATTCTCCGTCCCAGCTTACACCGTAAACGGCAGAATGACCTTGCCTCTACTGCAAGGACAGCTGTCCTTCTGTCAAAGCCTGAAAGCTCAGTGCTACACCTGCTATCCTCAGTTCTACTATTTTACTCTCACAACACCCTTATAAAGACTCCTATTTAAAATAATTCCTGTAGTAGCACTGTAATATTCCTACTTATTTCCAGTGTAAAGATGTTCAATTTAAAATAAATGTTCATAGCAAAGGTTGCACACAACTCAACAAATAATGAAAAAGCAATAAACTGAGGGAGAACTGATGCCATGCTGCTTTATGCTTCTTTCATTCATTTAAACTAGCAAACAGTTTATTCTAGTATCTGCTATTGATGCTCCAAAACTGCCCATCCAGTTGGTGTAGTGTCTCATCCACCTCCACACAGTCACAAGTCTCTTCATGAGTAAAGGAGAATCTTTTGCCAACAGATTGGATCGAACACACAGAAACTATCAGGCAAGCTTCTTTCCCTAGTATTTCAACGTGCAGGTCTCAAGAGGAGTCTGTAAGCAACCATTTGGTACTACCTACACTAAGGTATGCATCAGTAAAAGATCTTTTATCAACTCTCAATCTATGCTTGAACTGGCTGGCATCTTCCTTGTATTTGTCTTCTTCTGAGCACCGCTTAAAATTATAACTGACCATTTTATCTCATTAGGTATTGCACAGCAATTACCAACATAAAAAAACAGTCACTGTTTACTGGAGAAAGCACAGAGAGAGTTCTTCCTGACAGTCATGCGTTTGGGTGTGGCAAATCATGGTGGACATGGAGTAAAAGGAGTTTCTGTTGATCCTAATGCGAGACACTCCTGCTGATTATCTTCTGAGTATTCTCCTTTGTCTTACTCTCGGCTCTTCTGCAGCTTCCTCGCGGTCAAACTAATATTCCTCTGTAGCCAACTCCAGAAAAACTTGGCCAAATGTGTCGCCCCATCTGTCATGTTCTCTCATACTTGAAGACATAGGCTTCTTCTTGATGTGTTTATCACTAACTTTGCATTATTTGCTGATATTCTGTGGGAAAGTTGAGACATAAGTACACAATCCATCGCAGTTTTTGTTATGTAAATTAAACTCCCACATCTGGTCAGCTCATAAAGACATTTGTTCATTTGCCAGAACCAACACTGGGCCCAGTTGAAACTCCCCATTTCAATGCAATGCTTTGTCAGACCCCTCTGCGTCACCCTTTTCAGTCGCAATAAACATATGCTTAATGTTGTGAAGTAAACAAAAACACTTGCTTAGGTTCAGGATATAAAAACACTATATTTAGGTTTAACACAAAACTACACGGTTGGGCTTAAAACTACTATATTTGTACACTGAAAAAGACACTGAACATTGTGAACACGAGACATGAACGAACAGCTGATTACAACGTGACACATGGGACACGAACAGCGGTCTCCTGGATGAAAGCCTTGTGTTTGTTGGACCCATCCACCTCCCCTCCCACCCGCCTGGTGTGTGTCTTTTCATTCTTAAAGCTACGTCACCACACTCCCGGCGCACTTTCCCTGAGCGCTTAATATTTACGCGGATGGGTTAACATTGTACAGTAGTTAATGGAAAGACCGGTGCGTCTCATACCGACGCTCAAGGGCGCCTTGTGCATCGGTATCTAACGCCACCGGCTGTGACAAAGCATCGATATTTGACGCCCTGGGAATGAGAACGGGCTGCCTATTTCAGTGTTGTGCTGTGACAATGCTGTTTAAGTGACAGGATGACTGCTGGCAAATACTGATAAATTAGCCAACATTAAGCACAGGCCATTCAGGCATGGAAAGCTGCAACAGGTGAATTAACGCAGCAGAAACATCGTAATATCTATCAGGTCATTGAGAGACGCTCTGGCAAGAGTCTTAGCAGTCAGTGGTTCTCAACCCGAGTCACTGAGCGCCACAGCCATACTGCTTTTCTTTCTTACAATCTAATCAGGGATTACCTGATTAACACTTCTGATACCAGGCAGAAGCCATTTCCTATCCTGGACTGACACCAGGACTGATAACTGCTGTTCTGTTTACAACTTAAGAACGGTCAACCACCAATCAATTGATTTTGCCTGGTTGCAAAATAGCTAATACTGTTAACAGCTCCTCCAGAGTTTGTGAGCAAAAAAGTGGAATGCGTGCAATTAAAGTGAATTAATACACTGCAATATTCACAGTTGCTAGCGACATAATGGAATATGAGACATTGCACATTACCTGTCATGTAGTCCGATGGGCATCGTCTCCCCTCTGTGTATAGGGTGCTCCATACCCCTCGCCAAAACCACACCTCAAACACATAAAAACATGGTACTTAAGTCTGGAAACCAGGAAAAACAAGATCAAACTGTTAAATGTAGACAAGTTTTGATTCAGCACTTTTAAGTACATTCTGCGCTTTTACTAACTTTATGTTTTACAGTCTACACACTATGTTAATGTATTGTCTAATTGTGATAATATCTCAGCGTTGTAACTGAGAAACCTTTTCCCATACAATTAGTCATGCAGGTCTGTTTTCTGAATCTGGTACTCTTATCTCCAAAAGCTACACAGACAAACAAAATCATTATTGTACGACAGATCACAAGTAAAACTGGCTTACACGCAGTTTTAAAAATGTAAATACACATGCATGGGTATTTTCTACAACTGAGATGGAGATGCCTTCCATATTTTAAACTTAAAATGTTTCAAAATTGCCTCAAAAGGTCGAATAATGGCACTAGACTTCAGTAAATATCAAAACTTTGCTTTTGGAGTTTAACCTGAGAGCAAACACTGACAGACTTTAGCTCCACACAGCCTGTGACCTCATTACTTCTGCGAGTGTGGACATTAATTAATAGTATTTGTGCACAACACAAAGCGCCTGGGTCAGTCCTTCATGCTGGTAGCCATCAGGCTCCACAACCAAGGCTGACCCCCATATGAGAACTATGAGGACTTTAAGAACTTTAAACACGCACTATATCTGCAACCATCTTGGACTCTAACCACTGCCGCACTTTACACTTACTTTACACTATACATCCTATATACCACTTTATAGACTGCACATATGCACATATTACATTTATTTATTGTACATACTACATTTATTTATTGACGGACTGTATACACTATGTTCACCGATTCACTCTGTATCTTATATATTATTGTTTTTATAACTTTTGTATGCCTTTACCTCTCCTGTGTTTCACTCTGTTTGCTGATGTTGCTGCTTTGACACCTGAATTTCCCTCCGGGGATTAATAAAGGTTCATCTTATCTTATCTTATATTTGCATTTAAGTTCATTTTGGATGTAAAATGTCCTACAGAAGTTGATGGCCCCCTATCCCCTGCTGAAATATTACAGTTGCATCACATTTCTAACTTGTTGCTTTACACAGAACTAGGCTAATTGAGGCTAAATATATCTGACAGTGTGTTACCAGACAGAAAAACCTTCCTTCTATTT